>NC_090935.1:1308476338-1309726338 GCF_040938575.1 Ambystoma mexicanum | reverse complement strand
GTTCACAGTCCAAGCAGAAGTTGGAGGGAAGCAAGACTGCCGGGACCAGCTGATGGTCCTGAGAGGGTCCTTTTCCCCATAAATCTGAAGTGCAGAGTATGTGCAGCAGGAAGAGTGAAGGAAGAAGGCTTTCCCATATGTGAACCGAATTGCAGAGACTAAGCAGCATTAAATGTGCTGGAGACCAGGGCTGGTGTACACCAGAGGGTTTGAGGAGCAAGTCCAGCTCTGTACCTAATTGGCAGTAATGAAGGAAACTTCAACGAGGAACTGTGCCTGCTCAGAAGAAGCCAAAGCAGTGGAAGTCCTGCTACAAATGAAAGGATCAAAGACAGAAGCCAGTGAGTGTTACCGAGCATTCTAATCCCTTGCACGTAACAAAGGCAAGCAACAGTAGCAAAGAAGAATCACTCGCCTGTGAGTGAAATTGCTGTAAATCCCACTGTTGACTGTTGGACAATGACTGTGACTGTAAAAAAAAGTAGCACTTTTGTATGAGTGAAACGACTTGAATAACCCAGTCCGACCAACATTGCAGAAATAAATAAATTAATCGGGTCCACGGACCCGACAAACATTGAATAAATAAATAAATAAATAAATTGGGCCGTGGCCTGTAACTGCCTCTGGTGCTGCTGGCACCAGAGGCAGTTACAGGCCACGGGCCGGTTTCAGGGGCACCGAGTACACGGGTGCTCCGGGCCCCCCTCCTGGCCCCCCCAGGCCGGAGAGAAGAGACGCAGTATGGATGGCCCTTTGTTCCATCCATACTGTGTCTCTCTCTCTGGCGACCCGGGTAAAAGCCGGGTAAAAAATGATGTTTAAAAATTGAGGGACGGATGCAAAGCATGATGCTCTTGTTTTCCATCTGTCCCTCAATTTCTAAAAATCGTTTTGGGTTGGGTGTATTTGTACATCTGTGCACCCCTCTTGTTAAGAGGGGTGCACAGATGTAGAGGTGCACCCAACCCAAAACGATTTTTAGAAATGGAGGCACAGATGCAAAGCAAGTTTGTCCCTCAATTTCTAAAAATCGTTTTGGGTTGGGTGTATTTTTAAATCTGTGCACCCCTCTTGGCAAGAGGGGTGCACAGATGTAGAGGTGCACCCAACCCAAAACGATTTTTAGAAATGGAGGCACAGATGCAAGGCAAGTCTGTCCCTCAATTTCTAAAAATCTTTTTGGGTTGGATGTATTTGTACATCTGTGCACCCCTCTTGTTAAGAGGTGTGCACAGATGTAGAGGTGCACCCAACCCAAAACGACTTTTAGAAATGGAGGCACAGATGCAAAAGAAAGTCAGTCCCCCAATTTCTAAAAATCTTTTTGGGTTGGGTGTATTTGTACATCTGTGCACCCCTCTTGGTAAGAGGGGTGCACAGATGTAGAGGTACACCCAACCCAAAATGATTTTTAGAAATGGTCTGTCCCTCAATTTCTAAATTCTACATCTGTGCACCCCTCTTGCATTGCATATGCTGGGGGAGGTGGCAGGGCGAGGGCAAATGAGACTGTTTCCATGTTTCTGAGTGTGTACGTGGTGAGGGTGAATGATATACTATGGGCGGGGAACTGAGGCGTTGAGGGAGGTAACTCCCCTGAATTCTAAGGAAGGTAACAGCGTGGGTGAGGGTGGGAGTGTGGGGTGAGGTGGGATCACTTTCTTGGGGGGTTTAGCGGGGTGGGTGGGCAGTAGAATGTGATAATTCGGCCTTTTGACCACACAAATCGGCCGAAATAAGTCGGTCTTTTTTGTATTTGTTCTTCAAAATGCAGAATTATCACATAGAACCCAGTATGGACCTTGCCATGCTGTTGATCTTGTTCAGTGTAATAGCATTCAATGGGACAGGACTTGCAGGGCCTAATGGTGCAGAGCTAATGGGCTTCTATATTTCTTATTGACAAGGCCCTAGCACTTCTCAGCAGATTTATTTTTATTGGTTATTTATAATGCGCATAATACACCCAGAGGGATCGAACCTGTGTTGCTCCATGTCGTCTTGCTTCCAAGGCGACCATGTTGCCCCTGAGCTATCCTGCCGAGACTCTGAAGATCTGAAGTATATTTAATGATACAGAACCAGACCGATTGAGCAAGTCTAACATCATCTTCATCATCATCAGAATAAATCCACACTGTTGTGGTTATACAAGAGTTAATATATTTAAAGGGATGAAATTACTCAGAATGTAGCAGCACTATTCAATAACCCAAAGTGCTTAAGCATAGTTAATGTGAAAATATGACACTTCTCACCATTGGGATAGTACTACCTTGGCCAGAGTTTCACACTGAAGAAGTGAGCAAGTGATCCGGGGTATGCAGCCCACACTCGCGCCTGGGATTCCCATGCACCCACTTGCGAGATTTGCACCAAATTAGTGAGATTGTGCTCCAAGATAGGAGGCACACGCACAGTTTGCTCTGAGGTTTGACACACTTACAGGATGGGATGGCATTTCGTTCTCCCATCCTAGTTGTGTTGCTCTGCCTTTTGAAGTCTACTACAACCTGGATGATTATAGAGGGGTGGAGTAGGGGCAGTATTGGCCTACTGGAATGCAACTGGAAGGCTTAAACCTCCTTCTTACTTGACTTTAGTATATGCAGTACATGCTAGCCAATGTGTCCACTATTGTGCACCCCCCACTCCCCTTGCACCAAGTTGGCGACTATGTGCAAATGCGGTCACATAACTGCTGGTGAGGTCACTTCCTATATTTGGGCACCCCTCGGGAAATTCATAAGTCGGTTCCCCTGCCCAATTTATTTATTTGTTCAATGCTTGTCGGGTCCGTAGACACAATTAATTTCTTTATTTCTGCAATGTTGGGTCCGACCAATAAACCGGGCCGTGGCAGAGGACTTTTACTGCCTCAGGTGCCCCCTGGAATTGGATTATGCTTCTTTCATTACCACAGAAGTAATGAATGTGTATTACAGAGATAAGCTGGCATATGTATTGGGCACATGCCCAGGCAGCATCAATCATGCTTTGTAGAGGATATGATAAGGCATTTATAACGCACCTATACACAAGTGTTTCGAGGCGCGACGAGGCAAGGGAGGGGGAACAACGGGAAGACAGACAACGATCTTACTAGGCCAGGTGTCATTCAGATCGCGCAAGTGCATGAGAAGGGGGAAAGGGAAAAGTGCGTGGGGGAAGGGAGAGGGGAAAGTGCAGTACAAGGGGTAGTAGAAAACATAAGATAATAAACAGCCAGAGGTGGCAAGTGCAAGGTAAGTGCAGACATAAGTGCTGGTACGGGGACTGAAGGGATCCAGAAAACAGTCCCCAGGTGCAGGGGTTGCCAGGGAGGCAGTGCAGGTGTGCAGCTGGTGGTGCCTGGGCCCGCGATCAGGCAGGGTGGCCAGGTAACCAGTGCAGTTTCAGCCAGGAATTCAGCAGGGGAGAGGGGAAAGAAAGCAGAAGCAAAGAGGAAGGTTTTGAGGTGCTTCCGGAACCAGAGATGGTTCTCCTCAAGTTTCAGGGATGTAGGAAGGCTGTTCCGGAGGGAGGCCCCTACCGAAGAGAGAGATCTACCACCAACTCATTGATTGGAGAAGCGACTGACCGTGAGGGAGTTGGAGGCCGGATAAGCGAAGGGCTCGGGAAGGAAGGTATTTAGGAATAGAGAGTTGAAGGTATTGCGGCCCCAGGCCCAAGAAGGCCTTGTGGACAATGCAGAGGGTTTTGAACTTAATCCTCGCAGCCACTGGGAGCCAGTGCAAAGATTTCAGTCCTGGAGAGATACAATCCCTGGGCTTGAGGCCAAGGACAAGTCTTGCAGTCCTGTTCTGGATAGGTTGCAGAGGGCGTAGAGTAGAGGCCAGTAGATTTAGATAGAGGCTGTTACAATAGTCCAGCCTAGAGAGAACCAGGGCTCAGGAGACAGTGAACTTCTGGGGGAAGGAGAGGAAAGGAAGAATACCTCTGAGGAGGTGCAGTGTCATGATCTCTGCTTCCAAAAGATCAGGACTTGCCCGACTCCCTTGGAAGCAGACCCATAACCCCGGTTCCGAGTGCCAGCCAGTCCCAATTGGGACCTTTTGGACCCTGTCCTGGCGCCAGTGGCACCAGGCTCATAAAGATGCCCAGTCCCAGCGCTGGAAGCGCCGGGCTCATAATGCTTGGGTGGACTTACCTGCAGCAGACCATGCTGCTTACTTACCTGCCAGTTGAACCCCTGATCCTCTTCTGTTTGGGACTACTTTTCCTGTTGGGTGGGGCAGGAGCCACTCCCTAGGTTCAGAACACTAGAACTCTTCTGGAAAGCAGGAACTCTTTTCTTACCTAGACGTGGCTGTGGAAGGAGACACCTAAGCACTACAGGAGGCTATTTAAACCACACCCGATGGATGAATCTTGCTTTGCGTTATTCTGCATTCTCTGCAGCAGAACGCTCATCGTGTCTTCTGCTTCTGATCCTGGGCCTAAGGGAACAAAGGCTTACCATCCTGGAATCCAGTCTTCAGCAGCACCTGTAAAGACAAAGAAAGAACAGGTTAGCACTACGGTCTTCAGTGGCAGCGCATCTCTTACCTGGTCCATCGGCTGTCACCAACGCCTCGCGCTGCATTCCGGCATCTGAAAGACAAAGGCTTACCTACTCTTCGCATGCTCCGGAGGTCTTCGCACTGCATTCCGGCATCTGAAAGACAAAAGCTTACCAGCTCTTCGCACGCTCCGGAGGCCTTCGGCGCTGCATCCCGCATCTGAAAGACAAAAGAAGGTGCGTTTAAAGACATTGGGCAACTTTATTACTCACGTGCCATTACTCCTTCCCACGCCGAATCCAGTGGGTATTCCAGCACCCTTCAGCTTCTCTAAAGCTCCGAACTTGTACCTGCAAGATAAAAGGGACAGTTAGTGCGCATCGTGAAGCAGGCTACAGGCGCTTCTATTCCTCACGCGGGTTCGATCCTCAACTCTCATCAGCCCGCCATCCGCCATCGCCGGAACCCTGCAAAACAAGAGATGTCATTACAAAAGACTTTTAAGACATTTGAAGTGCCCAGGACTTACCGTTCGTGCAGTTAACGACGGACAGCAGTCCTCTGAGGTCAAGAGGCCTGCACCCTTATCCAGTGAAGAAACTGGTTACGGCACCCTGCCCCGAGGCAGATGGAGAGCTCGGCGTTCACTTACCTAAGGTGAGGGCGTTAACCTTTGGGGTTCTACAGGAGAAGAGAAAGGGAAGAGGAGAGAGGCACCCAATAACCCCAGTTCATTAATCCCATATTTTCTATCTGCAGACATCTTACTCTTCGAGTCAGACATACAGTGCACAGAGGTCCAGCCCAAAGAGCCAACCGTGTGTTACACATCACCTTTGAAGATACGGCATTCACCCAGTCAAGACCGGCGCCTCTGCGGGAATCAGGTGAGCGTTACAGAACGCAAAGCCTACCGCAAAACTCCCACCCAGGTGCTATGGAAACCTCGGATACCGACCAGCTAGCCCAGTTACTTGGGGAACTAAGAGCAGAGGTGCATGCAGCCCGTCAGGAAACAAATGCTCTAAGAAGGGAACTGATTATTTCCAAGGAGCGAACAGACGATCTCGCTAGCCAATAGCTACAGTCACAAGCCGGACAAACTCCGTTACCCGCATCAGGGGCAAATCTTCCTTCAACATCCTCTACGAACCCAGTGTAGATCAACCTACCTGGGAATGTACCTCTGGCTCCGCCCGAACGATTTTCTGGTGACCCAGAGAGGTTTGCAGTATTTATTAATCAGTGCCGGTTGCACTTCTTATGCCGGCCAGCAGCCTTTCCAACTGATCAAGCTAAGGTAGCTTTCGTGCTTTCGTACCTTAGTGGCAATGCGGCAGACTGGTCGATCCCTCTAGTTAATCAAGATGATGCGGTTCTCCATGATTTTCAAGCTTTTCAGCTCAGTATGGAAAAACTGTTTGCAAGACATTCACAGGGGCAGGCCTTGGACAATGAGCTCCTTTCATTGCGACAGGGTAATCAAGACCTTTTGGCTTATATTGCGTCTTTCAACAGACTGATAGTGGAAACTCGATGGCCTGAGGACAAAAGGATTACGCTGTTTTATAGAGGTCTACGTGGAGAGCTCAAAGATGTGTTAGCCCAAGTAGTGAATCCCCCGCAAGACTGTTTGGACTATATTGACTTAGTCGTTCAAATTGACCACAGACTGCAGAACAGGAAGGCCGATCGTTCCAAGTTTGATGCTCGAGTATTTTCCAAACCACCAACTCCTACCAAAGGAGTAGACTCCGGGGAACCCATGCAAATAGGGGGCCTGAAAGGACCACTAACACAAAAGGAGCGGGAAAGGAGAAAACAGCTGCAATTATGCCTCTATTGCAGAAACTCGGGGCACTTTCTTCGAGACTTTCCGGTGAAACCAGCCAAGAAGGCAGTATGAGCTGCAGTTACCAGGGCCACAAACTCTGAGCAGGGAAACAACCTCGCCCGACAAGAATAGAGGTCCTCTTGCCGAGCGTTAAAACCAGTTCAGTGACCTCGCATTTCGTGATACCTATGGTCCTCATTAGCCCTGAACATCCGGATCGATTACATGCGATTGAAGCTTACGTCGACAGCGGTGCCATCAGCAATTATGTGGATCATGAAATGGTTTTGAGGATGAATCTTACTCTTTGTCCAAAGGCTGTAAAGGACGTCATTACTACGGTGGATGGTACGGAGATAGCCTCCGGACCAGTAACGCATACCACCCAAGAAGTGACGCTAGTAAGTCAAGATGGACACCATGAGAAGATCGTGTTCGATGTGATCAAGGCCCCTCAGTTCCAGATTATTCTAGGAAATTCTTGGTTAGAGAAGCACAATCCTCAGATCGATTGGCGAGCAAGAACGGTTCAGTTTCCAGAATGTGTCTCTACTTGTCACCCTCGACGTGGTGTTGCACTGGCAGCAATTTCCTCGGAGGCTCCCCAGTTACCTCCTGAATACCTAGAATTCCAAGATGTTTTCCGGAAGGATCAGGCTAACTCTCTACCTCCTCATAGGTCTTATGACTGCCAG
This sequence comes from Ambystoma mexicanum, assembly GCF_040938575.1. Taxonomy (NCBI): domain Eukaryota; kingdom Metazoa; phylum Chordata; class Amphibia; order Caudata; family Ambystomatidae; genus Ambystoma; species Ambystoma mexicanum. The sequence continues at coordinate 1,309,719,304 of NC_090935.1, read as the reverse complement.
ATAGACCTGATACCTGGATCTACTCCTCCTTGTAGTAGAATTTATGCCCTCACCGAGCCTGAGAATCTTCACCTCCGACAATACTTGGATCAATACCTAGCGAATGGGTTTATTCGTCCTTCCAAGTCCCCTGCTTCCTCAGCTTTGTTCTTCGTTCCAAAAAAAGAAGGGGACCTTAGAACTTGTATAGATTATCGCGCCCTGAACCAGATCACCGTTAAGAATAGATACCCGTTACCTTTGATCCCTGAACTCCTGGACCAAGTCAGAAAAGCATGCATATATACAAAGCTGGATCTTAGAGGAGCCTACCACTTGGTACGAGTAAAAGAGGGCGATGAATGGAAGACGGCCTTCTGCACCAAGTATGGGCTATTTGAATATCAGGTCATGCCCTTCGGACTTTGCAATGCCCCGGCCGCCTTTCAATATTTTATGAACGATGTCCTCAGAGAGCTCATAGATGTGTGTGTTGTTGTTTACATTGACGACATCCTCGTTTATTCTTCATCGTAAACTGAACATCGGAAACACGTGAAAATGGTCCTCGAGAGATTGCGTCAACACAAACTTTTCGCTAAGTTGGAAAAATGTGTTTTCAACGTGACTGAAGTTGAATTCTTGGGATTCATATTATCACCTAGCGGAGTGCGTATGGATTCAAAGAAGGTCGATGCAATTCTCAAATGGCCATCGCCACCCTCCGTAAAAGGTGTTCAAAGCATGTTAGGCTTCGCTAACTTTTACCGCAGGTTTATCCCTGAATTCTCTCGAATAGTCCAGCCCATCACCGCCTTGTTAAAGAAAAACAAACGTTTTGAATGGTCTACCGAGGCGGAACAAGCTTTCCAGAATTTGAAGACTAGATTTATCTCTGCACCGATCTTAAAACATCCTCGCCCAGAACTCCCCTACATCGTTGAAACTGATGCTTCGAGCCTTGCCATGGGGGCAGTTCTATCACAAAAGGACCCAGTAACCAATCAGTTGCATCCCGTGGCATTTTGGTCCCGCAAATTCTCACCTCCTGAAATCAATTACACTATTACTGATAAGGAACTTCTAGCTATCAAGTCCGCCTTTAAGGCTTGGCGGCATTATCTTCTGGGGGCCCGACACACCGTTACTGTGATTACAGATCACCGAAACCTGCAATATTTGAAAACCGCAAAAGCTCAATCCTCTAGACAACTCCGTTGGGCACTATTCTTTGCCGAGTTTGACTTCATAATTACCTATCGACCTGGTACAAAAAACGGTAAAGCTGATGCCCTTTCTCGGATGGGAGTGGAAGTACATTTGATCAATCCTAAACCTGTACCTATCATTCTCGAACAAAGAATTCTAGGTGTAATCGCCACACAATCCATAGAGGAAGTTAAGGACAAAGCCAGGCTACTGGTAACTCCAGCAGACATACAGAATTGGCATCTGCAGGGAAAGGACTTTACGGTGAAGGACAACCTATTATATTTCCAAGAACGGTTATACCTGCCCAGCACAGATTTACAGAAAAAGGTAATCTCTTGTTATCACGATTCTTTAATGGAAGGACATCCCGGTATGACCAAGACCTCGGAAAAGATCAGGCGCTACTTCTGGTGGCCGTCTTGGAAAAAAGATATCAGAGACTTTATAATGTCCTGTGGAGTATGCGCCCAAAACAAGAGTCAAAAGGAAAAACCAGCCGGCCTCTTACGCCCTATTGACATCCCGCCTCGCCCTTGGCATACGCTTTCTATGGACTTCATCACCGATCTACCTCCATGCTCCGGATACAATACGATCCTAGTAATCGTGGACCTATTCTCCAAGATGGCGCATTTCATTCCACTCAAAGGCTTACCAACAGCAGCAACTCTGGCCCGAGAATTTCTCGAAAACATCGTCCGACTGCACAGTTTTCCTTCAGTTCTAATTTCGGATCGAGGTAGTCAATTTATTTCTCATTTTTGGCGAAGTTGCTGTCGGTCGGCTCAAATTGATGTGAGACTTTCGACCAGCCACCACCCTCAAACCGACGGACAAACCGAGAGGACCAATCAAACTCTGGAACAGTATTTGCGCTGCATGCTACAACAAACTGAAAAAACTTGGAAAGATATCCTTTGGATAGCCGAATAAGCCTACAATAACTCTGTCCACTCGGGAACTGGGAAGACCCCGTTTTTTCTTTTATACGGTAGTCACCCTCGAACCTCGGAGTTGGATCCACTCCAAGATCTTGGAACACCAGCAGTAGACCACCTGCATTCTACAATCACCCAAGCCTTTAAGGAAGCAGTTTCTCACCTTCAAAGGGCTAAAGAACAATACAAGAAAGGAGCAGACCAACATCGGATGGAAGCCCCCCAATATCAAGTAGGAGATCAAGTCTGGCTATCCACCAAATATCTACCTCTAAAAGGACCACGCACATTCAACCCAAGATACCTTGGTCCCTATTCCATAACTACCATAGTAAATCCAGTAGCGGTCAAGTTGGACTTGCCCCCTCACATGAAGATACATCCGGTCTTCCACGTCTCTCTATTAAAACCCGTGCAACCTCAAACCCGACTAACTACATCTCCAAAACCTATTCTAGTTGATGGAGAACTCGAGTTTGAAGTCAAAAGCATCCTGGATAACAAGATCTCCAAATCTAAACTATTTTACCTGATTGACTGGAAAGGCTACGGTCCCCAAGAAAGATCCTGGGAACCTGCAGAATATGTCCACGCGCCTCGTCTAATCAAAAGATTTCATCGAACATTCCCTAACAAGCCCAAACCCCCGGAGAAGCCCGGTTTGGGAGGGGCATTGAGGGGGGGTGCTGTCATGATCTCTGCTTCCAAAAGATCAGGACTTGCCCGACTCCCTTGGAAGCAGACCCATAACCCCGGTTCCGAGTGCCAGCCAGTCCCAATTGGGACCTTTTGGACCCTGTCCTGGCGCCAGTGGCACCAGGCTCATAAAGATGCCCAGTCCCAGCGCTGGAAGCGCCGGGCTCATAATGCTTGGGTGGACTTTCCTGCAGCAGACCATGCTGCTTACTTACCTGCCAGTTGAACCCCTGATCCTCTTCTGTTTGGGACTACTTTTCCTGTTGGGTGGGGCAGGAGCCACTCCCTAGGTTCAGAACACTGGAACTCTTCTGGAAAGCAGGAACTCTTTTCTTACCTAGGCGTGGCTGTGGAAGGAGACACCTAAGCACTACAGGAGGCTATTTAAACCACACCCGATGGATGAATCTTGCTTTGCGTTATTCTGCATTCTCTGCAGGAGAACGCTCATCTTCTGATCCTGGGCCTAAGGGAACAAAGGCTTACCATCCTGGAATCCAGTCTTCAGCAGCACCTGTAAAGACAAAGAAAGAACAGGTTAGCACTACGGTCTTCAGTGGCAGCGCATCTCTTACCTGGTCCATCGGCTGTCACCAACGCCTCGCGCTGCATTCCGGCATCTGAAAGACAAAGGCTTACCTACTCTTCGCATGCTCCGGAGGTCTTCGCACTGCATTCCGGCATCTGAAAGACAAAAGCTTACCAGCTCTTCGCACGCTCCGGAGGCCTTCGGCGCTGCATCCCGCATCTGAACGACAAAAGAAGGTGCGTTTAAAGACATTGGGCAACTTTATTACTCACGTGCCATTACTCCTTCCCACGCCGAATCCAGTGGGTATTCCAGCACCCTTCAGCTTCTCTAAAGCTCCGAACTTGTACCTGCAAGATAAAAGGGACAGTTAGTGCGCATCGTGAAGCAGGCTACAAGCGCTTACTTACGTGCTTCCAGGCGCTTCTATTCCTCACGCGGGTTCGATCCTCAACTCTCATCAGCCTGCCATCCGCCATCGCCGGAACCCTGCAAAACAAAAGATATCATTACAAAAGACTTTTAAGACATTTGAAGTGTCCAGAACTTACCGTTCGTGCAGTTAACGACGGACAGCAGTCCTCTGAGGTCAAGAGGCCTGCACCCTTATCCAGTGAAGAAACTGGTTACGGCACCCTGCCCCGAGGCAGATGGAGAGCTCGGCGTTCACTTACCTAAGGTGAGGGCGTTAACCTTTGGGGTTCTACAGGAGAAGAGAAAGGGAAAAGGAGAGAGGCACCCAATAACCCCAGTTCACTAATCCCATATTTTCTATCTGCAGACATCTTACTCTTCGAGTCAGACATACAGTGCACAGAGGTCCAGCCCAAAGAGCCAACCGTGTGTTACACATCACCTTTGAAGATACGGCATTCACCCAGTCAAGACCGGCGCCTCTGCGGGAATCAGGTGAGCGTTACAGCAGTTGGTAGTGTGACTTCTTAGAGACGTCAAAGATGTGAGGAGAGAAGGAGAGTGTGGAGTCGAAGATGACCCACAGGTTTTTAGTCTCAAAGGTGGGAGCAGGAGGAGGGCCAGGAGAGGCCGGCCAGAGAGCTACAGGGAAGGAGGGAGCCGGTGAGCCGATGAGGAGAATCTCGGTATTGCTGGCATTAAGGCAGAGGAGAAAGGTTAGACCCCTGGGGGACACCAGAGGTAGAGTAGAAGACAGAGGAGAGGAAGGACCCAAGTTGGACCTGGGAGGGTCGGTCAGAGAAGAGGCCAGCCACGCCAGAGCCTGACCAGTTATACCCAGGTTATCATGGAGACGGTTGAGCAGGATGGCATGGTTGACAGTATTAAAGGAAGAAGAGAGATCAAGCAGGATGAGGATGCAAGGGTTGTTAGAATCAAGGTTGGAGAGCAGGTCTTCACGGATGTTCAGGAGAGCAGTTTCCGTGCTTCTGGCAGCTCTGAAGCCAGACTGATGGTCATGAAGACAACCAACAGATTCAGTATGAAGATTCAGCTGGGAGATGGCCAGTTTCTCCAGGAGCTTGCCAAGGAAGGTAGTGATAGAGATTGGGCGATAGTTAGTCGGGCAAGTGAGGTCAGCAGAGGGTTTCTTAAGAAGGGGGTGCACAAGGGATTGCTTCAGAGGGGATGGGAAGACTCCAGTGGCAAAGGAGTGGTTGCAGAAATCAGCCAGGGCAGGAGCCAGGGAGTTGATGTGGTCCTTGAAAGTTTTGGAAGAACAGGGGTAAACCTGTTTCGACGAGACTTTCATAGATCAGACTTGTCTAGAAACCTTGTCTGCGGAGAAAAGGGGAAAGGAAGAGAAGGAGGGAGGAGGGGTGGCTGCAGAAGGGCCAGAGGAGGAGCAGGGAGTAGGGGGAGGGAGAGGATAGGAGGAGAGTGCAGACAGGATGTCCTGAGTTTTTGAGACAAAATGAGAGGCCAGTGCCGCACAGAGGGCCTGGGAAGGAACAGGAGAGGTAGAGACTGCGGCAGGATTGGCCAGTTCCTTGCAGATTAGCAGAATAGGACACTGCTGGCCTAAATTGGGAACAGCCAGCATAGTCATGTTGCTACAGAGGCATATTTTGGGCAAAACCAGCATGACAATGTGTTACATCATTGACAGTGCTGTCTTACACTGTGGACACATTGATCATTAAAATGTGTTGTGTTCTACAATGTTCTTGTCTGCTGTTGCTGACATGGAATGTACATGTTCCCCTTTAGAACTGATTGTAAACTCATGGCTTTTGGTCACTTTTCCTGCTGTAAAATGCACAATTTCAGCCCCATATTTGGAAAAAAATCTTGGGGGGTACCCCTTCAAACCCTCCCTAGATCGTTATAACTCCCTCCCTACGCTCAGTCGCCCCCACTATTTCAGAGAAATATCAACACATACACACTGGAAGAAAGCACAAGAAACTAACCTTTGATCACTGCCCCGACACCAAAAGCTATCTTTGGGACTGCATGGCTGTGACTGTGATGCTATTGGGTCAAAGGTCACACACCATCGCTTTTGAATATACTGCTTTGGGTGAGGGTGTTCACTTTTGCCCCGCCGGCCCACCGGGTGACAAAAAGTGAATGCTTCGGCCCCACATTCAAAAAGGTTGAACCTTTTACTTTTAGACCTATTACTCCCATCTGTTAACAGGGCCCAAACCCGGCAGGCTGGCCTGCGCACTATCCTCGACCTCTCCAACTTCAATCTCTTCCTAATCCAAGAGAAATTAAAGATGATTACGCCCAGCCAAATAAGGTCCTCTCTCTGGAAGGGGGATTGGCTCAGTGTGGTGGATCTTCAGGACGCCTACATGCATATCCTGATCTGGGGCCCACATCGGAAATACCTGCGATTCTCAGTGGGAATGGAACACTTTCAGTAGCGAGTGCTACCGTTTGGTCTCAGCTTGGCACTGCGTGTCTTTATGAAGATGATGGCGGCCATCGCAGCATTCCTCAGACTGCAGGGAATTCATGTATATACATATTTAGATGATTGGATGATTGGCTTCTGCGCAGTCCTTGCCCACAAGTTGCAATGACCAATCTTCAGGCACTCCTCCAGCTCCTGTTCCAACTGGGGCTGTCAGTGAACTGGCGGAAATCATCTATGATGGTTGCTCAAGACCTGATTTTTCTAGGTTTCCGTTGGGATACTGTTAGCATCAGAGTGTTCCAGGCAGAGGACATAATGGTAGACCTATTAACTACATGCCAGCTTTTCCTTCAGTCCTCTCTCATATCGGCCTGGTGGCTCCAGAGACTTCTGGGCCTTATGGCTTCTTGCGTGTTAGCCCTACATCTTGCAAGATTGATAATGAGGCGCACTCAGCTTGCTCTTTGGAACTGCTGGTCTCAAACCGTGGACCCGGACTCCAAAATGATTCCGTTTCCATCCTCCATGACGGCGGATCTTCAATGGTGGTCATTCGCCAGCAATCTTTCGATGGGAACCTCCTTCCAGGAGCCCTGCCCACAAGTCACAGTTACAACAGACTCCTCCCTTCTAGGGTGTGGGGCGAAGCTACGTCACCTTGAGGTGTACGATCTGTGGACACCCCAGGGCAGACTGTCCCATAACAATTACCCAGTGCTACTGGCAGTTTTTCTTGTTCTAAACGTTTTTCAGCCCTCTATCATCAACAGTGCGGTTCGAATTTGCATGGACAATTCCGCAGTGATTTTCTATATCAACAAGCAGGGGGGCACCAGGTACCCTCCTCTGGTGGATCTAGCTATCCAAATTTGGAATTGGGAGATCCAGCACAATGCCTGGCTTCAGGCAGTGCACATTCCGGGTCACATCAATGTTGCGTCAGACTCCCTGAGCCGCCAATCTGCGGCGAGTTACGAGTGGGAGACGAACAGCAAGGTTCTACCAGGAACTTCCAGCAATGGGGCTCTCCAGCAGTGGACCTCTTTGCAGCCTCAATGAACAGGAAACGTCCTTTTTATGATTCCAGGGACGGTCTCAGAGTGTCTTCTTTGGGGGACGGGCTCGAGATCCCTTGGACAACATGAAGGCTTACGCCTTCCCGTCTTTGCCATTGATTCATTGGTCGCTCTGGAAACGTAGGAGCACTTCCAACTGCACTCTTCTCTTCATAGCTCCTTGGTGGCCAGGTATGCAACCCAATCAGTTGCCGCAGATTTCTGACCCTCTTCACCAGAGCAATCACCAGTTGTGGCATCCGTCCCCACACTCCTTCAGCTTGGCGGCCTGGTACCTGAGTTCAGGTCCTTAGTGCAGTTTAACCTTTCAGAGGATAATATGTGCATAATTCAGGCGGCACGTAAGCCTTCTACTAGGGCTCAGTACAAAAGAAAAATGGCATTGGTTTTGTCATTTGTGTCTAGCTAAGCAGCTTGATCCTCAACAAGCTTCTATTGACTGTGTCTTGTCTTTTATATCAGCCCTTGCAGCCTCTGGCATCCACGTCTTATCATGCAGGACATACCTATTCACCATTGCGGCATATCTGTGTACAGACTGTTGCTCCTTCACTGGCAAACTCAGTAATCAAGAGACACTTCACAGGTCATCTTCATCTCTTTCCTCCAGTCAGGTCTCTTCATCCAAAATGGGATCTCAATGTGGTCCTCACCGCTTTGTGTCATAAGCCATTTGAACCTATGGCCATTACCAACCTCAAGTACCTTTCTTGGAAAGTGACCATCTTGATTGCGGTAACATCCACGAGAAGAATAAGTGAGCTTCAAGCTCTCTCTGTCGAACATCCGTTCCTAACATTCCACAAGGATAAGGTTGTTTCGTACTCATCCGTCTTTACTTCCCAAAATTGTCTCTGAATTTGATATAAACCAGTCAGTATCCTTACCGGTTTTCTTCCCGAACCAGGTCTCTGATACCGAGAGACTTTTACATAACCTAGATGTCAGACGAGCTCTGATGTTTTACCTCGATAGAACAAGCGAACTTAGAAGTTCTTCACAACTCTTTGTTACATTTGGTGGCCCAAAAGGGAAATCTGCTTCGAAAGCTTCCATCTCACATTGAATAGCTTCATGTATCTCTGAGGCCTACGCAATTCAAGGCCTTCAGCCCCCAAAGGGCATTCATGCACATTTGGTCCGTGGCAAAGCGACTGCTGTTGCCTTCCAGATATATTTCCCTTGGGAGTCCATAGCCATAAAAAGTACTCATGTCCCGTCCCGATGGATGGAATGTCCCAAAAGTATGGAGGAAAGGGGACTATGGACTAGGAGTAAGGTAGTTACTATGGTGAGTAACTTTGTCAACATTTCTTTTAAAAACCCAATATGGGAAATAAATTGAAGTAAATGTTTCAAAATCCACTGTGAAGTATTGTTCCTTAAGGGAAAGGCTTCAGGGTACCGGTTTGCATAATCAAGAATGACAAATATACACCTATTACCCAATTTTGATGTTTCCAATGGTCCTATTATATCCATCCCAATTCTGGAAAAAGGAATATCAGTAATAGGTAATGGTTGTAAAGGAGCAGGCGGTGGCATTTTAGTACTGGTCTTCTGACATAAATCCCACTGCTTATGAATAACTTGATATTGGCATGAATACTTGGCCAATAAGATCTATTCACAATTTGAGCTTGCGTTTTTGCTGTTCCTAAGTGACCCCCGGTAAAATTAGCATGGGCCATTTCCAGTACAATATTTGTATGACTCCTAGGTATCACAATCTGTGTTCTTGGTTTACCCGATGGGAATAAATCCCCTCTATACAACAACCCATTCTTTTGGGAAAGGACCACTTTTCTTCCTTCCCTCTTCCTCACTTGTTACCTGATTAAGGTATCTGCTAGTAAAGGATCACTATGCTGAGCAAAAGCTAAATTTCAAATAACCTCTTCTTCTCTTTCTATTTGAACTGGGACTTTGGGGTCAAGATCAGCCTCTCCAAAACCCTGGGTTCCTCTTCCAGTTTGCTCACAATTCTTAACGTCTTCTGTTTTTGGGAAATATAGCTTGTTACAATATGCCTTGTGCTATCCTTTCCCCAGCTTTAATTTGGTATGCCTTCTTTCCATTATTTTGCATCATCACCTTACCATCTCCTCTATAGTCCGGATCAATCACTCCTGACAATACTTCCAGACCATGCCACCTGGCTAGGCCTGATTTAGAGGCAAGGTGGACATAAGTAAACTTGTGGGTGGGGGGAATAAGAATCAAATCGAAGGGGATCAAAGCTCTTTCACCCAGTTCAATGAATTCTCCCCTTCTGGTATATATATCAAACCCAATTGATTGTTCAGTAGCTATAGTGGGAGTAGAGGCTCTTTTGCTGAGTTTCTCAAACCTTAGGGTTCCCCAATTTGTATAAATTGATTCTGATCCCACTCACCATATGTGAGGGTTCCGAAATGTGAGGCGCACAACTTTTAGATGATTTCTCAATAAATGCATTTGTATTAAATCATACGTTTCAATAAACACCTCTCTATTCCTACCATTATGAGGATTTGCCTGCCTAAAACAAACTAAAGGAAACACTCTAACAAAAGATATCTGCCTCCCACATGTGTACATAAATACTCAAGAAAATATAAGGCAATTCACAACAACAATTACATTTGTAATATTGAGTCTTTCTTTATAACATGAATGAATTCCCAGGTTTCAGTTCCAATGGTCAACAAAAAGAAACAAGGAAATCTGGGTTTCTAAGAGTGTCAGTAGATTTTTTTGTAACTTCAATGTGTCAATGGAAAGTTACAATAATCCAATATCCAAAAAAAGAAAGATTCCCCTTCTTCCTTGAACAGATATTTTCAGTCCGTCAAATAGCATCAATGATATTCTTGGTCAGGATGATTTGCCACAATTTACAAGATTCAAAGAAACACAGTTTCTTTATATCAGCTTTTCTTATCTCTCCTTTCAACACCATAAATCACAGTTTGCATCTTTGCCAGGATAACTTCACAGCACTTCCACTTCTACCTGCTTTACTCTCATACCAGGCCTACTTCTACAAGGATTCACTGAGCGGGCCTACTCGCCTGTCCACAATCCACAGTGCTTTTGAAGTTCTAGATCTACGGATAACCAAAAGTTTTCAGAAAATACAAGATCCACTCTAAGATGGCCGACACGGTCTGTCCTACAGGAGTGCCTCTCCTGCAAGCCCAGAGTGAATGGCCAGCCCGTGGCCACAGCCAATCAGGGTGTCAGCAGGCAAAGCTGCTAATCAAGCCCCTAATCAAGGCACGCCACCAAGGCCCCTGTCTGTGCCTGTCCGGGCCTGGAGGGCTCGCAGGGCCCCCTCCTCCTTGCACCCCTGCATCACCTCATGGAACAGACATCAGGCATGCAGCCTGTTACCCCACAAACTTTGGCCTCTGCAACTTTTTGCACCACTCAAGAAAAACTGTGAGCCATGGCTGGACATTGCTGGTGCTTTTTTCCACTAACCTAAACAGCTGTTCAACCAAGGTTTTCCTATATCATTCTGTCTTCCTTTGCCTACTTAATCCTTCTTTTCATTGCATTACAGTGCTTCTGGTGTCAATCAAATTCAGATGTGTTTTTCAACATCTGTGCACCCCATTTTGCTTGCCGTCCCTCATCAACATCCTTCCCACATCTGCTACTCTTTCTTCCACTCTCTCTATCCACACTCCTCCAACTGGTTTACCATGCCCCCTGTACAACTCCTCGGAAAATCTTAAAAGGCAGTGACCTGTTGCATCTAGCCACGCTTAGTGCTCTCTCTGCTATCAAACACTCTGCCGACATCTTCCTCCTCCTTGAAGACATTTATCTCGATATCCTTGCTCTTACCGAGGCGTGGTTCAATGCCAGCTCAGTCACTACTTTTGACTCACTTCGTCCTGATGGCTATAAGATTATCTCCATGCTGCTCCCTAATTGTGCTGGCGGTGGGGTTGCCCTGATCTTCCCTGAGTGGGTCCCTAATTCCATCAAACCCATCCAGCTTTACTCTTCCTTCGAGAGCCTGGTCATCTCTCCTACTTCCTCCCTGACCATTGCCACTATCTACAGGCCACCTGACTCTAAAATGTTCCTCTCTAAATCGGCTGATTTCTCTTCCTCTCTCCTCTCATCCACCTCTACATTCCTTTTCCTTGGTGACATCAACATCCACCTTGAATCCTCAATCACGGCATCCACTCTCTTCCGTGACCTCTGCACCTCGCTCTCCCTCTACATTCTCCCCTCTGGTCCTACCTACTTGACTGGACACACTCTCGATGCCATCATCCACACTGAGCTCTTGCTCTCCTCCTCATTCACCACTCCACTCTCCTGGTCAGACCATTCTCTCCTCTCCTCCCACCTGGGTCCTCTCTGCCATCTGACTACACCTCCCCCAGCCCTGCCAACCTGTTCATGAACATCCGTCTGATGAAACAAGTGTCATCTGCTGCTTTTGCATCTACCTTCATGCCAGCTCCCCCCACTGCAGACTCTACAGCTGACTGCGCTCTCGGCAACCTCCATCTTGCCATCACTAACACTCTTGATGTTCTTGCCCCAGTCATGAGGATCCGCCTGAAACATGGCTCCAAACGTAACACCTGGTACGACTCTGAACGTGCAGCCCTGAAATGCAAGTGCAGAACTGCGGAATGGAAGTGGCAGACCTCAGGTCTGACAAACTGGCCTTTCACCTGCTCCAAAGGCAATACAAACTCTCCATTCGCTCAAAGAAAAGGGCCCACATCCAGGCTTGCATCTCTGATGCATCCAACAACATTGCTGAACTATTTCAAATCTACAAGGAACTAGCCAACCCTTTCCGCAATCTCCACACCTCTTCCCTCCCAGACCCTCTGCAATGCACTGGCCACACACTTCAATGCAAAAACGTGTGTTTTTGCACAAAATTCGAATTAATTATTGATCATACTTCTCTTAAATGGTTAAGTTTAAGAAAGGATACCAATGATAGGGTAATACGCTGATGCTTAGATGTACAGTCCTGTTGTTTCTCTGTGATGAATCAGTAATTATTCCCTCAGGAAACCATGCGTGGGGCCCTTTTCATGTGGCCAGGGAAGGGCAGACGCTTCATGATCCTGACCTTGGGGGTGGTGTTCTGTGGGATGGGGAACAGGCCAGGAAGACTGGAAAAACGCCCTTCTTTAAATTTCCCCGAAATCCCACACTTCTAATATCTGATTGCAGAATAAAAAGAAAATCTAATAATGCTGTTGGGGACTTCAAGTCACATGATTCACTAAGTACTGGGACGGGGAAGAGGGCTCAAGAGTTATACAACCGAAGTGGTCAGCTTGTTAAGGCAAATGACCCACACATGAGGGAGGCACAGAGGCTTAAAAGGCCCCCTCAGGTGTAGGCCATTAGTAGCAGTTGAAGTTGAAGTTAGAGACGGAGCAGTAGCAGCAGTTGCAGAAGGAGCGAGCAGCATCAGGCTAATCGTTGACAGTCCAAGCAGAAGTTGGAGGAAAGCGAGGGCGCCGGGAGCACTGCAGGGCAGATTCCAGATACCGGTCCTGAGAGGTTCCTTTTCCCTATAAATCTGAAGTGCAGAGGTTGCACAACCGGAAGCGTGAAGAAAGAAGGCTTTCCCACATGTGAACCGAATTGCAGAGACTGTGCAGCAGGAAAGGTGCTGGAGACCGTGGCTGGGGGCTGGTGTGCACCAGGGGGTCTCAGCAACAAGCCAAGCTCTGTATTTAATAGGTGGGAGCGAAGGCAACTTCAGCGGGGAAGTACGTCCGTTCGGAACAAGCCAAAGCAGTGGAAGTCCTGCAGCATGGGAAAGGATCAAAGACAGAAGCCGGTGAGTGTTAACGAGCTTTCTAATCCCTTGCATGTAACAAAGGCAGGCAACAGTAGCAAAGAAGAATCACTCGCGTGCGAGTAAAATTGCTGTAAACCTGACCGTTAATTCTGACCGTTAATTGTCGGACAATGATTGTAACAAAAGTAGCACTCGTGTATGAGTGAAACTACTTGAATAACACTCATTCAATATTAAACTGAAGAACACAGCTGAAATACTAATCACATCTACCTAAAAGTGATTATAAAGTGAAGGCTATCTGAAGAATAATTTGTAAAGCAGCAGACAACATTGTAGCATTGAATTTAAGTGACATAACTTTAATGATTGTGAGTTCCGGGGATCAAACAAGCATTTCCCAAAGCCAAGAGTGGTGCAAGCATTGTCCCAAGCCAAGCATGGTGCAAGCATTGCCCAAAGTCAAGAATTGAACAAGCATTGCCAAAAGCGACTATCAGGAAGGCATACAATTAAGCTAAGCTGGATAACAGGAAGAGAAAGGGCAAATGCAATGTTTTCAAAGGTAAAGCTTGTTGATTGTGATTGTTCCATATAATTAAAGCTTGTATAAAAACTCACACTGCCAAAGCCAAAAGGAGAAAAGTTAGAATTACATCCTTCAGGGTATCTTGAGTCTGTATGTACAAGTGTGAGGGCCAGATATCCTTTATTAGAGTGTTTTCTTCAGTTTGTTTTAGGCAGGGAAATCCTCATCAGGGTAGAGATAGTGAGGCGTTTATTGAAACATATGATTAAATAAAATGGCATTTATTGAGAAATCATCCAAAACTTGTCTGTCTTACATTTCTGAACCCTCACAGTACACCAACAACTATAAAAAGGAACATCCCACCCAGGCTCCTCTTCGCAATGTTGCCCATAGACATCCTGAAAGCATTCCTAGGCAGGACGAATGGAGGCTCCTATGTGGCGAAAGCAAGGCTAGGATTGCTTTCTGAGCCATGATGGCTTGAAAAGACCTAGGTGGGGTTGGGCTTTCAGATATGGAATGCTCTTTTATAGCAGCCCCATTGAGGATTGTGGTTTACTTTTTGAGGAATACACCAGAGAAACAATGGATTTAGTTAGAAAATGATGTATTGCGCCACATTTATAGAATGCTTTTTAAAATATGATTTACAAAAAAAGTTGCATCTTTTCTGGCACCTCAAGCTGAAAGGGGCATTGCAAGATACCCATCTGTGGAAGTAAGATTATTGCAGGCTAAGACAAGGGCACAATGTTCCTCCTGTCACAGGGAGAAAAAGCGAAGTGGCACTTCTGTTTCACAAAAATCTTGAATTCAAGGTACGTGATCATAAAAAGGAAAAGAAGGCAGTCATTTTTGGTCAATTAGTTGATAGTTATGGGAGGGGTCACTTTCACCTCCAACGTCACAAATATAGGCCAGGAAAAGTTCACAATGGAATTTCTTAATGTTTTATGAGGGCTTTAGCAGGGTGAGACAATAGTGGCAGGAGACATAGGCCTGGAAACAGCCCTAGATAGTTGCTCACAAACGCAGACTGGCAAAGCAGGCAACACCGCTCCATCCATGATAAGAGCATTAGCTGAAACATACCTGGTAGACACATGGCAGGTGCCTCAACCAGAAAGGGTTGATTGCGTCCACTTTTCACATGTGCATCACACATAATTGGGGATTAGGTCTTTTTAACCATGGGTCCACTCAGTAGCACTGGGAAGCTTGTGATAAGGCCAAGGCAAAATTGCAGATCACAACCCTTTGGAGGCTCTCTTGGGGACCGGATCACAAACCTGGAGGTTGGATGAATTTATCGTGAAAGACCGGGTTACTGGGGAAGAACTAAAAGAGCCTTGTACCATTTGAAATTAGGAAAGGTAACAGACCCATAAACCTAAAGCCTTTCATGCACTTTTTCAAGTACTTTCCAAGTGAGAGGCTGCAGATGGCAAAACACAACAAACATACTTTGGGCCAATGAGCCACCTTAAGGTAACAGTGAGACGTGGGTGTTCTGCAACAAAGAAGGGAGTTAAATATGTCTTTAGACATTTGAATACCCATAAGAGCCCTTCACCTGATGTCAATCCACTCCCTTTTACAAGTTGTTGACCCCGCTGCTATACCAAGTACTTTTAGACCTGTACAATTCTATAAGGTGGGGCAGTTACCCTTTTGATGGTAGAGGCTTGCATCAGTAAAATCCCCAAATATTACAAGAACCTTGCTGACAATGCATTTTACCATCCAATAGTGATCATTAATTTAGAGGTGAAAACCTTCACATGCATACTAGCAAACAGAAAATAATTCATCATACCATACCAGGTTGACCAGGACTAATCAAGTTTTGTTACCCAAAGAAACATATCTGATAACATCAGATTGATGCTTCATGTGATAGACAAAGCCAAAAGGGCACCTGATCTATACCTTATCATTGATGCGTGATGCTGAGAAAGCATTTTCTAGGGTGGTTTGGGGGTTCCAAGAAAAAGGTACTGTGGAAATTTAACTTTGTCCCTTTCACGAAGCTAGACAATTATAAAAAGCCTACATCCAAGACTGCTGTAAATCGATTACTTATGGTTAACTTTCAGCTAACCAGAGGGACGTGGCAGGACAACAGTGTTTATTGTCATTATGGAGCCCTTTACAAAAAAGAATCTGTAGCGATAATCACATTTTGGGGGTTAGCAGGGCACAAGGTCTGCCTGCTTGTCAATTATATATTCATGGCCCTGAATCAAACAGGAGAATCCGTAGAATTGAGGGGTACAGGAGGGTTTTTGGGTTCAAGGTCAGTACTGGCAAGTCCGAGATTCTGAACCTGACAGTCCCCATGCAAGACATGGAGACAATCAAAATACTGATTTCCTTTGATGGGCCAAAAGGTTTTTCAAATATTGCAGAGTTCAGCTTAGTGTAGTGGGGGGGGCATGGTAACACAAGTATGACACTGGCACAATGGATACAATTTGAAAATGTTGGGGCTGGAGAAACTACTACTTTGTCCTATAATAAGATGGGAGTAATCTCAACCATCAAACGATAAACAAAACAGTCCTAGTGGAGCCTGTCAAATCAAAAGGGTCTATGCTAATAAAACCTAATACCCGCACTATCTCTTGTACAAAAAGTGTAAAAAGGAGAAATGTATGTAAAGGAAAAATCAGTGCTCAAAGAATAAATGCGGTTGAACCAGCTCTCCTCCCCACATTAGACCACACAGACTAAGGCTTTCCCTGTAGGCAGGATGACACACTCTGGCTCGGTTTCCAACACTATAAACAGTTCCAAACCGTGGTGTGAGGCCCACCTGGCCGTCCACGTTAAAGTCTCTTTTCTAGACTTTCAAAATTGTACTTCAATACAAAGTACCCAAAGGTCCCCCTCTGTTCGGTCCTCCTTTCACCACACAGTTCACGTAGGTCCCTCTCTGTTGTGTTTGCACCTCTCTCATCAAAGTTGAACACAAACGTGCAAGGGGGCTCACTTCCACAAGCTTATTATACTTCAGGTCTCCCTCAATCAGACTCAGACCACTTTCGGGTGTCAAACACTTTCGAATATGCATGACTCCCTTTACAGACCACCGTAGGACCACTTTGACTCAAAATTCATGTTTACTCTGTCTTTCTTCACTTTTGCTGTTCATTTGATGTATTGCTTGAAACAGTGTACCTTTGACAGAGACTTTCGAGTGGGCTGCTCCCTTTCGCTGTACCACTCCGTTATTTAGTATTGCTGATCTCACAGCCGTCTTAACTTCAAAGTTACTTCACAGGTCTGCCTCTCTTCGCGTATCATCCACACGCTTGCAGCTTTCACTTGCGATATAATGTTGCTACTTCATTCGCTTTAACACACACCGGTCTCTCGGGTCGCTTGCCAACTCACGGCTGTGTGTGTCTCTTTCTTGTTTTGCTATTTCCAATTCACGAGTCAAGGTTAGTACCACAGGCTTGGCCTCTCCTCCTCAACTCTGCCGTTCACCTGGGAGGGTTGCTGGCATCCTTGAAACACAATGCAATCTTCACTTGTGGGATCTGGCCATCTCCACATGTCTTTCGTGGTCTTTCGAAGGCAACAACCTCCAGTAGAGAACCCTTGGGGTGTTCGGGTCCGCTGCTCTCGTCCCTTGGTCCGTTGCTCTGATCCAATAGGTGTGCCTTTGTCCCGGAAGTTCTGCTCGTACTCGTGTTCCGCCTGGCTCAGAGTGTGTCTTTAGGTGTTGCCTTTTATTTGTGCGAGGAGAGCTAACTGGTATTGGGTGTATGCACTTAGTGGAAAGTGCCTGATTTTGCCTGACCCAATTAATGGGACATGTCCAGTACGATGTGAGAGAGTTAGTCTAGTTACTCTCAGTCACCCTCTTCCTCAGCCCAGTGTTTGCGTAAAAAGGGGGCAGAGATTGAGACTTCAGAAGATCCTAAAAAATAGGATGGATCAGATAAACAAAGGTAGGGGGAATACTGTGTCTCACCATCGGCTGCCTAACCCCAACTCCTCGAAGACCCATCACCCAGGTGATCCTCCCGCACTGGTCCACCCCGAGGAACTGGATCTAAAAGTGATGGCCGTGTCCTGGCCACCTGGATGACAAGTCCCTGAGGACTAGCGGGTGAAAGACCCTTTGGTTTCTCACATTACCCCCAAGATATCCTCCCAATATGGACCCAACTATTCCTTTACTAGAATATATATCACTTAGCAGCTAAGCCTTACCATGTCCAGTGCCACTTGAACCCCTGAACCTGTTTGGGATACACTGATTGCTATGGAATGTTCTTTATTTGCTGAAATAATAATTAAAGTAGTGATTTAAGTATCAATTTTAATGAGGTTGTAGGGCGTCAGAGGTGCCAGGATTTTCCTCAGTTTTGTCTTTGAATACCAGTTTTGATGGATATAATAATGAGAAACAAAATAATGTGAAAGTTATGTAAAACAAGAAAGCAGTTAGTCATGTATACTGGAAAATATTTTGCTGCATCCCAGATACGCGATCTTTCCCAGAGCTGCACAGAATGAAGAGACAGTGTGAAATGCCCCAGGAAATAAACATCCAGGAGTGTTTTTGTTGGATTCATGCATAGTTTCACAATGTTTTTTCTCAAACTGGAAGCCAGGTTTCGGGTTCTCAATATGCCTATGTTGACCCTGCTTAATTTTGTCTTTTGGTGACCTGTTTCCTCCTAAAATCACTAATTAGCGGAGGCCCGCAATTCCCTTCCTGTAATGCAGCTGCAAATCCTCCTTGTTTGTGTCCCACCTCACATTCTAACCCTTTGTTAGTTACTTGCACATATTTTGGAAATAGTACAATCCCATATTCCAAGGAATCCATATCACCTTTATATGCCCCTTTCAATAATGGCAGCTATTTTGGCCATAACGCCACTGTCCTTTTTTGTTTCTGCCCTACTACACTTTCTTTTATGAGGGAGACCCATAACCTCCACCATACTCATAATAAGCATCTTTGTGTCTCTTACTCCCTTCATTTCAATCCAATAACAAGGATATAATAGGGACGGCCTTGGCTAAAATATATGCAGCCAACCCATTGAGGACCTCATCTAACTCTTGTTACTAATTAGCCAACTGTGTTCTAAGTTTGCTCTGGCCGTAAATGTCGGTAAAACATGCAGACACACTTGCTCTGTGTGTTTTTCTGCATCTAAGCCATTTTGATCCAGATTCCCTAGAGGAAGTGGACATGAAACAGGAAATCCACTCTGCACATTTTGCTGCTCTCTGTAAGGAATCTGCAAGTATTTCCAATCAGATTACATTTTCATTGGGGCAGACTGGCATGGACCTCTATGAATTCTGCCCATGACTTTGCCTATACGTGGAATCCATAGATATCGTGGCATGTGTTTCAAGCCGATCACCATTACTGAGGGATATTGAATGGAAATTGGCTCAGAAACCGAAGCACCACCTCTGTTCCTGTCCGATTATCCACACCAGGCACAAAATGTTCAGAAACCGGAGGAGCGGACAGTGAAGAAGGACACAGATGTGGCCAAGGTTTGCCCTGCTGAAAATTCCGACCTCATCAAAATGAGCCCATAGGCATTACTGAATATGAAGTGTGTAATGGCTCCTTCTGTTGTTGCTCTGTGGAAGCCAGTGCAAACAAAAATCCCACCTCCACTGTCTCCAGAAGAAAGGTGGATTCAAACAACCCATGACATTGGCACCTACCATCTGACATCAGAGACATTCCTCATTATGCAAATTTGACCAAAATATGGTATTTAATCATCATATGATCTGATGTTCTATGGAAAGCCCATCAAGACGCAATGCTCACGTTTTTCTATTTTCTGATGAACTGCTCGATGGTTTTACATGAACACTCTACATTTTGCTCACCTGAAAGTGGTCAAACCATCCATTTTTGTAGTGGGCTCTTCGTATAAACGGCATGGCTTGAATGACTTGGTTGGTTGCGACTGGCGGCACAGGTATTGATCTACATACTCTGAGATCAGGCATGGTTTCTCCAAAGCATCAAATATTTTGGTGGGAAGATGTGGGCAATGGTGACGCCTGGTGAAGAAAAGAGATGAGCACAACAGGTCAGCGTTCATACAGAATACTTGAGAAAGGCATCACAAGATTACTACTATTATTGTATTTAAAATATTCTGTCAGATTTGATAGAGAAACATATTTGTCACTGACGCTCAATTCGACTGCTTAAAATCTTCATATCATCTCCAACTGTGCCCAACTTTCTTAACATAGTGGAAATTGGTATGCATGGCATTTCAACACATATATCCATAATTAAGTAAATTTCCCGAAATTATAGAGTGGGAAAGGGGATCAGGGGGGAGAGAAGAACCTCCTCTTGCATCCCCTTCTTTCCCAGCCCTCGACAGCACAATGAGAGTCGCAGGATCAGGCTATAAAGCTGATCATCCCAACACAGAACAAATCCAAAATGTATGTTGCTATAAGTTGCTATTACGTTGTGCTTACATTTATCAAATCAGGTGCAGTACCATTGTATTCCTTCCTATATAGCGTGGGTAGTGTCAACTTTAGTAAACATGCACGTTCTATCATTCAAAATCGCCCTAAGCATAGCTGTATGCTGGATTGATCCCTGTTCACACAGACCAATCAATTCCCTTCCAACCTTTCTCATTGCCAATCATAAAGCAACAGGGCTCCATTTTAGAACAAAAATAGCATTTTAGTCCTTTATTTAAAAAAATATACTTTTTGGACAGCAGCTTCTAATGTGTCTTCACTGCTCCCCGCTTTCGCCGACATAAACGTTTCTGTTCCACCTTTGTTAGTTGTCGTTTCCGCTACAGTACCGCTCATTGGGATACTAAACGCCCCGTAATCTTCATGCGTGCGTTGACATCCGGATGCACATTGGTAATCATGAAACGCTCCACAAAGCTTTTAAGATTAACTCTTTGTGCCTACGCCAGGAAGTCCAGCGGCTTCAGGTAAGCTGATGTCTAGGGTTCAGCTGATCCCCGAGTCTGCCCTCAACCAGGCCCAGGTTTGGGTATCTCACTTCTGTAATTGTGAGATTTCCCTCTGGCTCCTCCACTCCTGTTTCCCCCAGGTAGCCACCTCCTCATGCATCTTCCTCAAGAACTTCTGTGCCTCTTACAGCCTTGGCAACAAAGTCTCCAGCTTTGATTCCTCAGTGGTAATTGCATTCTAAATGTTGTCAGTCTTTTTGTGAAGCCTCTCAAAGGATATCATCATAGCTGTTGGGGCCCCACCGGCCCCCGCCCCTTCTCTTGCTAGTTGTGACTTATCATAGGTGACCATTGTGATTTTCTCTTCTGTATTTCCTCAAGGTACAGGCTAATTTAGTTTAAACTGCCCCTCCCCCACTTGCTTAGTGAAGGATCAAGGGGTACCCATGTGGCAGCAGAAGGCTGGGTGGCTTATTTTGCCTCTCTGTTTGGATACAGAGGACCTCCAGAGGAAGGAAGGAATAATAGCACATCCCTATGCTTTAAACTAGTGGAGGTTACTCTGGCTATTAAGCCCAAGCTTGCAATCGGGCCCATGGACCAGCTGCTATCCCTGCTGATTTGTTTCTGGACCAAATCGAACTATGGGCGCCTCTGTTGACCCTGGTGTATATTGCCTGTCTAAAATCAGGTTACTTCCTTCCCTCATGGAAAACCGCCATTATTTTACCAATTTTCAAAAAGGGAGACCCCACCTGCCTGATGTCATATAGACCTATATCCCTTCTAGATACCTCCTTTAAAATATTTGGAAGGGTTTTGCTGGGTTACATAGAGTCCTGGCTTTTGGAGGGGACAGTACTCTCAGACATTCAGTTCTGGGTTCGATGGAACAGGGGTTAAACCTGTATTTATTGGTCGCTATTTCTGTATTTTGCAGGGGGGAGGTGGTTTATCTCGCATTCATGGGCCGCAGCACAGACATCGACAAAGTCGATAGATCAAAGTCGTGGGCCATGCTGGGATCCCTGGGGTGTCCAGAGGAAGTCCTGGCTGTGTTGCGAGAAACCCATAGGGAAAACAAGGCTTGTGTCCGTAGTAGACCGGGAGGCAGTGTACCGTGTGCTTTGAAGTTGGGTTTGGGGTACGCCAGGGTTACGTCTCTCCCCAACATTGTTCACTCTCTATATTAATGTTTTTTTAAGGCCCAAGTAGATACCAGGACAGATTACCCGAGTTTGGGAGGGAGGGCCTTTCCGGGTTCTGGCTAACAACGATGATACAGTGCTAATAGCCAGAATCCCAAGGGCCCTACAGATTTTGATAAATGCCTATGCGGCATTCATGAACAACCTGGGGCTAAAAATCAACACCACAATGTCAGCAGTAATGAGGTGCGTAGGAAGGAAGAGGCCCGCTAAAATGCACCCTATGATGTGTAATGGGGACATTATTCCAAGAGTAAAGGAATTAGACTATCTTGGGGTCAGATTTTCAGAGCCAGTTACTGGCAGAGTACATGTTAAAAAACAAACTTCAAAGATGAGTCAGAATGCAGGCCGGATTTTCTGCTTTTTGTCCTGCTATCAGGGTCAGCACTTGGAACTGGTTCTGAAGGTTTATGCTGCTCAGATCAAGGCGGTCACTTTATATGGAGTGCTCTTGTGGGGGCACACAAAGGCAGAGGAGCTACAGGTGAAAGAAAATAAGTTTTTTAGACAGCTCTTGGGACTCACTGGCTCAGACCCATGTGTCCCAGTCCATAGGTAACTTGGGATGGAGTTTCGGGAAGACCAATGGGCTATTTCTCCGAGCACCTTCTAGCTCCGTTTTCTGGGCCAATGAGCGAGCCACTGTATGCCATTTTATTATTAGGAGCCTTAGGGGCAAGTCAAACTGGCGTAAAATCCTGTGGTAAGCATATGTTAATTACTCTATGTTTAGCAGTAATATTCTAGCTCTCCCCCCCCCCCACCCCCGGACAGTCTGCTGTCTATGAGGCAAATGGGAGAGTATAAAAAGATGCTACTTCGGGTGGTGAAGGAGAAGAGAGAGGGTATGGAATTTCACACCCACTCTGATAGAAACCACGCTGTGATAAGCAGGGTGAATGAAATCCAGCCTTACCTTCTTTGTAGTTCGAAAAGGAGGGAAAGGTGGCTTCTGACGCGGGCCAGATTTTACTGTCTACAGCTGAGGGGAAACACGGAAAAGTGGCCACGGTTTCCTGATAATTCTAAATGCCCAGCATGTGGGGCAGAAAGTGAAGACCTGAAGCACTTTGTATTGTTTTGCCCGTCATATAAGGATGTTAGAGGGTATACTATTTTGCCGTTTGTTAGGTATATAGAAATCCACCTACATAGGCTGGCCCTACTTTTCCTCCAGACTGACTGCTTGGGCCTTCCTGTCTTATTTGAAAAGGGCTATGTACCAGAGAAAGGGGGTTTATTTGAACAGTAAAATTTGAACTGCCCCTTGTAATTTGGTTTCACACTCATGCTGTATTGACGTTTGTTTAATTTTATGGTAATGGTAGTGCTGTGTTTTAAAAAGATGATGACATGGTTATTGTCAGTATTGTCTGTTTAACTGTTAGGGTTTTGCATTTAATGGATGTTTTTAATCCGAATAAATGTGATATTGATTGAAAATAATTCACAATTGGATCAGGCATCAATGGCTTGCAGCTTTTCCTGCCCACTATCTATTTCTTAGGGGCCTGGCTACCGCCCCATTTTGGGCACTACTTACCCAGCCATGGCTACAAGAGGGAGCCCCTACTTGCCTGCGTGTGTCTGGTTCGACTAGCCCTGCTCCTCTCTATTATTCCTGCATCCCGCTTATCCCTGCACGAATTGAAGTGGTAATTCTGCCGAACAGTCCCATACCTGCCAGCTGTAATGAATCTGGTGGAATAACAGCACTTTTTCAGCATTCCTCCCCACTAACAAGTCTATCTTGCTAAACTAGAGCTTGTTAGCAGGTATGACTGAGTGTATTTATGTACTTCTTATTGCAGTCTAATTTAATATGTGCAGAGGTGGCCTTTGTTTAGATGAGCATCATTAAAGAGTAATCAATGATGGTGATTGTTTTCTTCAAATAGATATTGTTTAAGACCTTTGTAAGATGTTGCTAGGTTTCTGGCTTGCCGCAGGCAGTTTCTTTCACAAGCACATATACGCCCAAATTAAAATCTCCTATTCATTGCTTTATGTATTTAGTAATTGAGACTAAAACCTGTCCATTTGTATTGAATAAAAAAGAACTACCTTCAACTGGAACTAATATAGTAAGGGATATATGGTATCAGGGAAGCCATACGTGCCATAAGACAGGTTTTCACACATTTACAGAAAAGCGTTGACATAAAATCCATTCATAACATATCGCAGGGACTAGAACTGACATACTGTATTAAACAAGACCGTAATTTTGAGCAGCCCAGGAACATGGCCGCGGTACCAGTAATTGAGAAAGGACTATAGATCATGCGGTATTAACTAGCATTAGTAACCTATTAAAATAAAAAAGAACAGTAACAGGCAACTATTTGGCTAATATTTTTTCAACAAATAATACGGGGTGAAGTCTTTATGATATTTAAGGGTTTTAGAAAATTGTTACGATTTTCCGATTTCGAGTACCATGAGATATCCAAAGGCCAAATTAGTAACTGTACACTGTACATTGGATCACTCTTTGCAACTAAAGAGGTTAATTCAGGATCGGAACTATGGGTAAACATGTGAACTCAGTTAGATTTCACATTCCAATATGGCCGCGGGCAACTACGTTGAAACGAAACTGGGTTGCCAGACAACCACAGCGTAGCATACAATAGTCTGGTGGGGACGCCGTAAACACAAGGACATTTTGGCTCGGGACGCAGTGAAGGAAAGGTAAACCTGCTCACGGGGGGGCTAGAAAGACGAAGGGGTCTGATTTATCTCACACACGCGGGAACACGTGGAACATTTCTGAACAATTACTAAAGTGTGTGCTTAAAACGCAAGAGAACCGAAGCCTGTAAATCTAACACTCTCTATTTGCTGCACTTACCGTTAAGGCCAGTCAACAACAACAAATGAAAAAATGCCCAAAGAACACTTTTCCAACCATTTAAGGATTTTTACTCTTTCTTTATGGGAACTATGAGAATTAAGAAACGTGAGCCAGCAGAAATTCGGTTAATGTAAACACATGGGTGATATACATGTCAATACCAGATGGAATACGATTATCATCAAAACCTAAAAGATATTTAACAGGACAAACATTCTTCCCAACAACAATTCCTTTTGTTTTTTGTAGATGGATCTGGGATTTAACCCATGAAATTATTCACAAGACATTAAGAATACTAGTGGGAAACAGTGCAACTAGGCAAGGCTGTGTGCGTAGTACCTGATACTATAATAATTAAAAGTAAATCAAGAATAATAACGGAAAAAATAAAAAATACAAATCAAGAAGCACATTGACTATTACATGAATACCTGTTCATTCACCATTGAAAAGTATTAGTGAAATGTAACCTTATGGTATTTTGTGGTTTAACTTACCATTTTCTCTTTTTTCTCATCTAATTGTTTTTTCAATCCTTAACACTCCTACCCTTCACCCCTCCCTAAAATGGCCATTCTTTAATTTTATTTTATCTTACTTAATTTGTGTATTTTTGATTTCAAAAATGTGTTGTCTTGAATGTTCTTACTTGATAAATCAATGACTCTCATATGATGTCAATATGGGAATATCATGGTATGTGCTTAACATGTGTAAATCATAAAATTACAAATTTCTTTGCAATACTAATAGCCCTGATTTGAAAAAGATGATTTAGTCATCGAAACACGTGTAATCACAAAGGGCACCAGAATATCTCATAATAAACCACAAGATGTGGAGTTACTGAACACTGTAAAGGGAGTCATTTGTCATCCTTTTCAGTTATTTGTGGGCGCTTGGGAACAAGCTAATGTAACACCCCAAAGAGTTTCATTTTTCAAAACGGAGGAGAGGAACCAAGGACTCCGTTGTTACTTTTCCATGCAACCCTGAAAAGGCATACCAGCAATATAACCAAGGGCGCTGAGGTCCAGCAACAGGATAACCCCACCGAAAGAGTTCCTCGAAAGATATACTCCTTCTTAACAGGCTTCTTCAAATTTCACAACAGGTCTCCCCTGGGCCTGCGCTCTATGAGACTTCACAACAGGTCCCTACTGGAGCTTGGCTTTCTTAGATATACAAAGGGTCCTTCTCGGACCTTGATTTTCTCAGGATTCACAAAGTCCTACCTGGACCGTGGCTTCATCAGGATTAATAGGCATGTGCTCCCCCGTATTAGGGTCCTTTTCAGGGAGACAATATTGTAATGTTCTTCTGCCATGTGCCTGGGTCCTCTACTTAGTGCAGTTGGAAAGTCTTGTGGCTTCAGACTTTCAGTTCCGCGTAGGATTTAAGATGCACTGCCAATCACCCTGGTCACCTTCTCTTTCAAGGGTGTACAGGTCTGTATGACATCATGCCAGGTTTCTCCTGCCTTCTTAGAGTGCTGCAGTTTATCATTCCAGGTGGCAAGGCTTCCAGTGTTCTTCCATCTCTAAGTCTCCACTTGTGTAAAGGCAGTGCGCATTAACTCATCTGCTTCCTTTGGGACTCTCACTGAGTCCACTCAGCCCCTTTTATAGGACCATGCTGAGGCCCGCTACCAATTGTCGTCCCTGATTGGTTATTCCTCTTAATGGTGTCAATTCTCAATGCTGATTGGAGTTGTGGGAGAAGAACCTTATTCTTGCTTAATCTTGCTTATAATTGAATTATTTGGGAAGCTTTGGCATTGGTTATCAGACTGCCTCCCCCTCTCATTGTTAACGAGGGTCAGCAAGTCTTTAAAGGCATCTGCAGAACAGCAGCATCTTGGTTTTACTTTCTTCCCGCTAAGTGGCAGGGCAGCATTCCACAGTCTCTTCTGTCAGCCAGGGATTTTGCTACGAGTGAAGCAATGATTAGAACACTTTACTTGCTTGTTCCTTTTTAGGTAAAAGTCATTGTCTTCTGCCAGATTTCACAAAACCTGCAAGTTTATGAATGCTGTTCCTGTTCCAGGGATCAGAGTCTCGCGCAGGTCCTTAGAAGTATCAGAGCTGCCAGCATAGCCTTCCAGGACAAGTGCTTGTCTTCTTCATGAGGTCTTTAAACCCGGAGTACCGCGTCTCCGGAGGAATAGCGGCTCCCGCCTCATTCGCCCTTGGAGAGGTACTTCATGCAGCGGCTGAACCAAAACTATCCCCATTGGCTATCTACCCCCACATATCAGAATGGGGAGTTCATGGAACTCATCACACACGATGAACCAGTGACTGGCGCAAGTGCTAAAAAATTGATTTACAGATGCATGTCTTCGGCACAAAAGTGGTTCACATTCTGAATCACACATCTAAACATTGGGCCTCATTACACGGACGGCGGTAAGGGTTTACCGGTACCGGTATTTTACCGGTACCGGTCAAACCTTACTGCCTTACTACGAGGTCCCTTTGCGTTTTGGAGAATTTAACGCCTGCTTTTTGCAGGCGTTAAAAACCAACCCGCAAAGGGACCAGGGAGCTAATTACGGCACCGCAATTTGCGATGCCGTAATTAGCACCTTCCCCATTCCCATTATGCCCTATGGGGAAAAAATGGGAATGGGGAAGGGCAATGGGGGAAGGGGGAATTACCGCCCCACCAACCTTGGAATAGGGCGGTAATTCCCCTTTCCACCAAGGCGGTGCCGGTATTTTACCGGCAGGGACCAAGGTGCTAATAGCACCTTGGTCCACTGCCGTCCGTGTAATGAGGCCCATTGTGTGCTAATCTTGTAATAAAGGTATGCCTTTGTTTTGACCCCACTGCTACACCACACCCTTATCCAGGATCACTTTATTTGAATTGCTGCATCTGAGCGCCAATGCACAGAGTGGGAAGCCAGAAACAACTGTGTAAGAGGGATATATGGACAAATCAGAAAAGCAGCCAAAATTTCTTGAAAAGGAAAGTAGAAATACAGATCACCCGAGGCGAGTTTGAAAGTCATTATGAAGGTATCTTCCAGAGGAATGCTAATCATCCATCCATGCTACCAAAACACTTGATTTGGGGGCAGATCTAAGAAACGTAAGACCTCTGAAAGCACTCTTACTTGTAACCCTTTGGATGCGTCCCATATGTAAAGCACTCTGTTGGTTCCCATTGATGCGTGCCCTCTATAAATCCCATACATAAATGCAAATACTGCTAACTACAGCACAAGCAACGTTTGTACGACCAGAAGAGGCAAATTTAGGAGGCGCTCTATAAGAACAAGATCCCCATGGCCAACTCTTGAGAGTGGACCATCGAGCATAAAATACTGATGCACTGGAAGGAATGATAGTAGAGACATTGTTCGCCAAGCATCTGCAAAATGCTGGAGAGCAGACATCGTAGTTTCATGGAAGGCAAATAAGATGGAAGCAGACCAGAAGAACATGTTGTTCCTCTTTTCTGTCTTTACTACAGTCATTCAGGTTTTTTATCAATCTCTTCTTTTTTTCAGCTAAAATAAATATTTTATGATAAGCTAATAAAAAATACTGTAAAATAAAAATATATATTTCTCCATGGTCAGATTTATTGAGCAGCTGGTTACTTCTTTCTGAAACTGCAATCCTTTGTTTCGTCTTACACCTTATTCATTTAAATTAAAATTTGGAATAAGTGTTGAATTTACTGACCTATCACAGTTTGGAAGGTATCTTACCATTTGTCACTGTGAAAGTCAAACAAATCGTTTTTCTTGCTCACATGGGGAAACAATTGGCAGCAAATAATCTAGTACGAGTAGCTACAAAACTGGATGACTTAAAGAGAAATGAATCTCTTTCGGCAACGGTTTAAATGAATACCAAAACCACCAATGCATAAAAGTCTTTTGGGTCAACAATCAAGCATTCAAGCTGGCGGACAGAATCCAGGCTTTTTCGGGTAGAAGTGGCTTAGCTTGAACAAATGTTCATTGTACGGTGGAGGAGTAGCTTGCCAACTATTTGGGGAAAAGTAATGCTAGATAATTGAGGACCGTTGAGCAGAAATCAAATTCCAAGGCCTTTCTAAAACAGGGTCTTTATTATTTTGTATTTGCAAGTGATTCCGTAAGGTGGCGTAAGCCTCAAACCTGCTGCACTAGTGCACCAAGCAGTGAGCGGGAGTCATATAAAAGAGGAAACAGGACACCATTAATAGGACAAGTATGAAGATGATTTGCATGCTTTAACGTTCATGCACAGCAAGTTTACCATCAAGCCTTTTAGCCCGAAATCCTCAGTTGGTTGTTGAACCTAAATATGTCCTGTTTTAACCAAAGCACTAGGTTTCATGCCTCTAGGCCTAGTGTAGCCCAGGCCTTGCCACCAAGGTAATTTCAGTTGAATGTCCAATGTAGAGGACTATAATCCATTTTTTTAGATCTGGACGATACGCCTCCCTCTGAGTACATCTTGGAGGAGTTCAGACGAGTCAGACAAGCAGCCAATGTCCAATGACTCACTGATATGTGATGGATCAATTGTAGATCCTTTGGAGGTGATACAGGTTAATTCTTTTGAACCAATTGCCCTTCGAAAAGTTGGGTTGCAGGCATACTCCTGTCATCTGCTGCAGATTTCAGGTTTTGAGTAGCTCTACAATGCTCTGTCAGTATGCTTACATATTTGAGGCCTTGGCTGAGGGTAGCCTAGAGGTTCACGCATATCTTCAAAGGTATCATCGATACCATCAAGGGCCATCCAAGGGGTTAATGCGCTAAATAGTGTAATTGTTCACTTTGGGTAGGAGTTGAGCTCGAACAGTACCAACAAATGCATCAACATTGCCCTGGATTAGACAGTCAGAATACAGTGGCAAATATTTACTCTTGAATACTGTGTTCACTTGAGACAAGAACAATTGTGAAGTATCAAACATTCCCAACAAAGTCCCTTCTTTAACTTCACGTAAAGTGAAACTTTGTGACTTTACATACAAACAGCTCTTCTGTTTTAAAGCCAATTAAGCACAAACAACTCTCCCTCACCCATTTTTGTATGTGTGCCCGGTAGTTCAGTCGATATTTGTAGCTCGCTGCATTGCACAGAGGTGATTTCAGACTGCATGAACAAGATAGCACAGAAGATGTGGCAAGGTCCATGTGAGGTATGAAAAAGGGGTTTCAGAGCAGAGGGAAGAAGTGTCAGTTCTTACATTCTTTCCTGAGTCTTCGGTGGGGACTAAAGTCTGGTACAAAATTCCACGGGTTTGCTGTGAGTACAGAAAACACCCAACACCTTTGGCTAATTTTTTGCATCAGTTTTGAATTGGAAAGCCAATGAAAGACAGGCAAGGAAGGTGGAATGTGCTCCACTCAACCTACTAGCACGAGGAGCTGAGCCACAGCATTTTTGGCTTAGTATAGTCCTTTGATTTGGCTGGCTTGAAGGCATAGGTCCAGACTGCTGCCGTAGTCAAAGATGCAATTTCCAACTGACTCCCTTCCTGGTAAGGAGAGCAAGATAAAGATGTGATAGAAAATGTTGAGGTGGATGAAGCATGCTCCTAAGACGGCATTCACTTGCGAGAAGAGTGAAAGAAGTCACAGCCTAGGGCAAAGACCAGATCTTTTGTTTACATGAAGAGGAAAGGGGATGGCCCCAAGGAATTGCAGCCAGAATTGACTGTTTCTGAGGTCTGAACCTGTTTGTAAGAGTACCTGGCGTGAGTAACCTGTTACGTGGGCTAGGACATGATCCATCCTGGAGCTTCATCTGCAATCCCTGCGTATACTCCTGAACCTGGGATAGGATTTAGAGTTCCATATTGCCTTATACTACCACGAGAAGTAATAAAGAGGGAGGTTGATCTTTGTTTAATTTATTTTTTTGTTTCTTTGCTGCTACGAATTTGCAAGATGCTTACGGCATTAAGAGGCAATCAAGATAAAAAATGACAAAAGTGAAGGCAATCATAGTGTTGTGGAAGAATCACTGCAAGTAAAAGGTTAGAGTTTGAATGGCTTGAAAGAACAATATGGTACTATCTTCATTCTGTTCAATGACAATATTGCCTCTTTGTATAGTCCGGAGAAAGGCACTCAACTGACATGCCGGTTGAAATTGAAAGCAAACTATATCTCCGCTCCCTTGGATCACAGGCACCGCAAATACATAGGCGACCCGCCCGCTGCCTCGCTCCTTCTGTTTGATTGTCTATTTGCTTTTGGGGAACCCAAACCCACTTATTTCTTTATCTTCAGTCAGTGCCAATCCCAGATGTGTGAAATGATGAAAGTCTATAACCTGTGGAGTAGCGTGCTGGTTGAAGATCTAGGAATGCCAGAGCTAGACTGTGTTATTAGGCATGAGGAGGAATCCGTTCAAGAAAATTGTATTGAGGCTAGAAGCGATGCAATAAATGTGCCATTAATAGTGACAATGGCCCAGGTGCGTACAAATGCAAACCAACATGAAATTAATATGGTTTGGACCAGACAGAACGATCACTACCCCAAACGCCAATTAATTCCACCTTTCAACCAAGGGCAACATTGTTAGGTGGTTTAGAATATACGCTTATGGTCGTAAATATACAGAATAAAATCAACTAATATTTAAAACAAGAAAGTGTTGGAGCGTAGGCGATGCCAAACTTTTTGAAACAGTTCATAACATTAATATTAATACGACCATGCAAAAGGACATTTTGGAAAGGGGCCCTTAAGACTCAGTCTGGGAGAGAACAAGCATCAAGGACTGCCAGACTGCAACACCTTTGCGACAGCTCCGCGGCCTGGGAATGATTTTAAGTGGGTCCACCCACTGAAAGCAATGAAGGCTGTAGAGAACAAGCAGCAATGACTACCAGACTACAACACCCTTGCAACAGCTCCATGGCCGCTCCACGGCCCGGGAACGTTTTTAAGTGGGTCCACCCACTGAAAGCAATGAAGGCTGTAGAAAGACAGAGGGCCTCATTACGAGTATGGAGGTAGCCATGCCGCTAAAATCAGCATGGCTGCCTCCATACCGGGTTCCAGGTCTGGATCCCGCAAAAGGGGACTTACCGGGCCATTCCGACCTTGGAGGGCCCAGTAACTCCTTTCGCAAGACCCAGACCTGGTACATCCCCATTCCAATTTGAGCCCCCATAGGGCTCAATGGGAATGGGGAGGATGCTAACAATGGGCCCGTTAACGGCAGGCCCGTTGCTAGCATCCTGGACTGCTTGTGGGACCCGCTAAGGATGCCTGGTCTGACCAGGCGTTCCTTAGCGGGTCCCGCAGCAGTCCTCGTAATAGGGCAGCCCGTAATGAACGGTGCCGGTCCCGTACCGGCACCGTTCATTACGGGACCACCAGGGTCCTAATGAGGCCCTGAGTCTGAGAGAGAACAAAAAGCAATGACTGCCAGACTGCAACACCTCTGCGACATCTCCGCGGCCAGGAAACGTTTTTAAGTGGGTCCACCGACTGAAAGCAATGACGGCTGTAGAAAGACTCAGTCTGGGGAGAACAAGCAGCCATAACCGCCAGACTGCAACACCTCTGAAACAGCTCCGCGACCGCTCTGTGGCCCGGGAAAGTTTTTAAGTGGGTCCACCCACTAAAAGCAATGAAGGCTGTAGAAAGGCTCAATCTGGGAGAGAACAAGCAGCAATTACTACCAGACTGGAACACCTCTGCGACAGGAGTGAATTCAATTTTTTATACTTGCACCTCTCCAATAGAGTAACCACCCCATTTTCTCAGAGCTACCACTACACTGACCACCTTCAAAAGTTGGCCATCAAACTACCTCTTCCAACACAAGTTGTTCTCTTGTCATCTCTGCTCCTCATGGGCAACATCACTTCATCAAATTGCATATTGATCATTCTAAGGACTACGCTGTAACTGATGTATCTTCTTGTACTTTGTCAATTATCCCGCATCCGGGTCACATTGTTAGCAGTTCCTATGCATAGCCATTGATGTGACCGCTATACAGAAACATGGATGTATTGGCCTATCTGTGCTGAAGTCAGAGCAATCAATTTAATTCCAAATATTGGGGGTCATTCCGAGGTTGGAGGTAAGGGAAAAACGATGCCGGTGAAGGATTACCGGCATCGCTTACCGCTACGGGCTATGCTGACCAACCGGACCGCTATTTACGGCACCGTAAAGTATGATGCCGTAAATAGCAGTCAGGGCGCGCGCATGCAACACACCATACCGGCATTAGCGGCATGCCGTAAACCGGAGAAGATCATAAGTGATGCGGACATGCAAATAACGGCCTCCTGAAGGCCGAAAAAGTGCATACTGGCATAGTGTAAATACCGGAATCGCCGACCAGACGTTAAGAATCCTGAGCAGTATTTCCAAGAGCCACAGGTGCACACAATCAGCACAGGTGGAGGCAATGGAGTCAGGGCCAGGACAGAAGGAGCACACCCACACACCACACCCCTTCCCACACCAAGATGATACCAATAGTGGTAGCATTACTGGAGCTGGAGGCCCTGCTTGCAATGCCCCAACAACAACAACAACAGCCGCCACCACAGAGGAGACGCAGGAGGAGAAGGAGGGTGAGACAGGCCCAGATTGCCCCACCAGTGCAGCCACCGTTACCACGCCGGCAGCCCCCAATCCCTCGCATCAGAGTCACCCCCTTCAACCTAGCACCTGGGCAGATCCACACCCTGTACTGGCTTGAACGTGACACCATCACCACCATAGTGGACCTGATACACAACAACATAGTGAGCCTCATAGAAATATGCACCGCCATTCCCCCTCTACTGAAGGTAGTGTCTGTGCTCCACTTCCTTGCCACAGGCACCTACCAGCACACAGTGGGGCACATGCATGGCATATCACAACCCTTATTTTCCCAGATACTGAACCAAGTGCTGGATGCCCTCCTCAAGCACACGAGGGACTACATATCCCTACCACGGACTCCCCAGGAGATATTCGATACAAAAGTTGCCTTCCATGCACTGGCAGGCATGCCAAATTGTGTAGGTGCCCTTGACTGCAATCACATGGAGTTGGTGGTCCCGCATGCCATGGAGGTGATGTATCGCAACCGCAAGCAATACCACTCCATCAATGTGCAGATGGTATGCAACGCCAGCAAGATCATCACACATTGCTGTGCCCGATATCCAGGATCAACTCATTACTCTTTGGTACTGCTGGACTCCACGCTACCACGCTACATGGAGCGACATGCTGGACGACGTGCCTGGCTGCTTGGTGAGTTGCCTGACTGGACCATAGCAGTGCATCAGGGTTGTGAGGTGGGTGGCTGCATACTCCAACCGTGTGTGAATGGGGGGGGAGGTGCATACTCCACCTGGGTGGGAATGGGGGGGAGGGGATGCATACTCCACCTGGATGGGAATGGGGGGATGCATACTCCACCTGGGTGGGAATGTTGACTTCAGTGCACGATGTGCACATCACCGAACACTGTGCCTTAATGCAACTGAAATGGTACATGACAACCAAATCCCATAGTGATGAAGTAAGGCCGACACCTATCACTACATGACTAACAGGTAACCAGCCCACATCCCACAACACATGCACCACTCATCAGCGGCCCTCACACACCGTAAGGTCATCCTGCACTATGCACTGCATATGCACTATGTTGCTGTCTCCAGCATATCACCACATAGGACAGTCATCCCTGGCCGTGCATTGAACTGAGTCAACCAAGGATACCACAGTGTGTCACTGGTTCAGCACACCCATAGGAGTGCTGCATGTCACCATGGAACTGATCAGTGCAGAAATGCCCAATATAGAACTGAATACAGCCAACGCTCCCTACTACCAAGTTCCACAGAACACTACTCATCACTGATTTTACACCAACACTGCTGTATGCATATACGAGGCACGTGCAACAAGATGTCAGTGCACACCATTCCATCAGCCCCTCGCCCCATCTGATATTACTCCTCCTTTGAATAAAAAGCTGCCCAACTCCTGGCTCCCACCTTCCACATCATCCTCCTCATTTATCACGCATCGGGACACCCAATCTTTTTTTTTGTGAACTATATCTCCTACTTGAATCCTTCCAAGCTAATGTCCCCCAGTAATGAAAGACAACCTCAACCTCCCCAACATAACTAAAGCTCATCAACCACAGTTCAACTCCACTCCCCCTTCTCACTGCCTAGTAAGCCCCAACCTCAACAACCTAACAGCACTCAATTGTGGAACCTCTCTTATTTTATTTTATTTACTGTTTATAAACCGCCAAAGCCTGCAGGCATCAGGGCTCTACGTATACACATTGAAACTAAAAAGACGGGATAGAGGTGGGTAACCAAGTGATAAATCGCATGAGAGGATATCACTCGAATAAGTGTATGTCTTTAGCTGCTTCCTGAACACTTGCTGTCTAATCTCTAATCTTAGTGATGGGGCAGAGAGTTCCAGTCCTGGGATGAGGGTATATGAAAAGATCAGACCAGGCCTCTGCAATTTTTACTCCTTTGTACAGTCAGCAAGCCCCTGTTGCTAGAGCAAAGTTGGCTGATGGGGATGTAAGGTTTTATTTTGTCCTTTAGGTATGTGGGGGCGTTTTCATAAATACATCTATGGGTCAAAGTAAGTGCTTTTAACCGTATTCAGGCTGACACCGGTAACCAATGTCGTTTTTTCTTTGCTTTAGTGATGTGTTCCTTCTTGGGGGTGTCGTAGTCAGTGTAATGGGGGTCAGGGGTTGCTGGGTGTCACCCACTTCCATTAGATGGAGAGCGGGGGACAAGAAAGTTTTAGAAAATAAAATGAGCAAAAAAGGACCCTGCAGTGCCAGGGCCCACCCACATAAGTGGGTGTGGGAGCTGACGCCGCAGGGAGAGAGGAGAGTCAGCAGCACACTTCTGTGTGTGCCCTGCTGCTCCAATTGGCTTGGCAAACACAGTTTGAGACTCTAATTCTCCTCTTTCTCCTCTCTGTCAACATAAACCTCTCTCTGGAAAGCAATCCAGTCTGAAGGCTTGTGTCACTTTTATGGGTGGGCTCCAGGAGTAATTGTCACTTTGAGGGCTGTGGTTGGTGGGTGTTTTTCCTCACTACCATCACTATTTGCAATTGGATATCCCTAAATGCTTTCCACTCCTCCCCATATTTTTTGTCTTCACTTCCAATTGCTTTCATGTGTGCATTGTGTCACTAAATTGGATTGGTCAGTGCCTCATCCCCAGTGGGCAGAGTTTACAAAAGTTCTATCCGCCAAGTTGGGATGAGGTTACCGCTGGACTTGTAATGAGGCCCATGATGTTAGGAGCCATAACCTGTGGGTGATTGCTGGTGTGCATAGTTCAGATCAGACTGCCGATGGCAAGGGAAAAACAGGTCACCGACCTTGCACTTCACATCATCTTCAACATTAAGAAATGAACAGAAACTGGTCATTTGTAATGTCAAATCAGTGGTCAGGGTATGGCTACATGTCCTTCAATTGTTACCTTGACCAGTGGTTCTAGATGTCAATGAGGGGACGGCGGGAGATGTATCTGATTAGTCATCTGTGATTGTCAGAGGTTGCATTTGGAACTTTGTCACCTCACAGGTGCAGTCAACACAGTCTCTGGAGGGTGTTTCTGAAAAGGTATCAGTTACAGGTCACCTACCCTTTGGGGTTATCAGCTGTGACCATGGTCCCTTTGCTCTTTTTTGACAGAGAGCAGAATGGTTTCAAAGAGGGTGCTGCCCTCTTCTTGGGGACATTGGCTACCCAGGACTACTACATCACCCAGGTTATGTTATGTTATGTTATTTTGCATTTATATAGCGCCTTATATACCATTGGTATGGTCTGAAGGCGCTGGTAGGTTGAATGCCCTTGGGAACCGAAGTTCAGATCAGTAGAGAGAGTAGAGAGAGTCAACGGTGCGTGGGGGCACCGGGTATGTGTGCAGCTAGTGCGGTATTCGTGTAATAGCTGCTTCTCACCGGTAGGTGTGGTGGTTGAGAGATCAGGAGTATGTGTTCGTTCTGGCAGGATTTATCCAGACAGAGTGTAGCTGCGTTAGGCCTGAGGAGAACGCCTTGCTGGGAGGTGTGTAACCAGCAGTGAATGATGTGTAGTAAGCGGCGGATGTTGGTATGAGAACAGTTATACCGAATGGTGTCATAGTATCTCTGTGTTCTAGTTGAGTGGTGGTGTAGAGGGGAGAGTAAGCGTGGTGGTGTGATATGATGGGTTATATGCTTTTTCAAAACGTTCTCTGCATTCCAAACCATACAATATACGTCACACAATTCTATGCGCTCCAGTCCGTTACATGCACTCCTATCCACTCCATGCATCCTAATCTGCTCCAGACACTCTGGTTCGCTCGACGCAGTCATGCACTCCAGTCCGCCCGCACACTCCAGTCCGCCCCCGCGCATGCACTCTTGTCTGCCTCACGCATGCACTCTTGTCTGCCCCATGCGCTTCATTTCACTTGTTCCATCCGCTCTACGCACTCAGCTGCTCTACGTACTCATCCGCTCTACGCAACTTGTCCGATAGTGTTCTTTCACATGGCTCCAAGCACTTGCTTGTTCATTGTTCATTTGCCTGAATGATTCAATCTTTTCTTCCATGGATGTTTTTGGAGTACATGAGCTGTGGGATTGGGTGATGCAACTGGCGGATCATCCTGTGAGGAGGCTGGTGGGTGAATATCCCTTAAAGGAATTGGTCATCTATTCAGCTAAACTTAAAGTCTTTGTCCCTTTTCATGGGCTATATATATTGTTTGGCAGCAGCCAAATAACCTCCTTGTGTCCTCAGTGGTAACCAATGTAGTTCTTTCCTTGCTTTAGTGATGTGTTCCCTCTTGGGGGTGTCGTAGATGACACGCATATCTTAATTCTGGATTATCTGTAATTTATTTATACTACCGATGGTAGCACCAACCAGTAGAGCATTACAATATTCCAGGCGGGGCATAATAATTATCCTGTTCAGTGTCATCCGATCTGTTTGTGACAAGGGAGGTTTAGCCTGGCTCAGTACTTTTAGGTGGTATTGTGTGCTGCTGATAACACCATCCACTTGTGCCTTTTAGTGTTTTAACTTTGTCCTTGATTTTTATGAGGTTGTTTCCAATGCTCATATAGGAGTATTCTGAACTAAGTTTGGATCTAGCTGGTATTGAACCGAAAACCATTAGTTATGTTTTTGATGGATTCAGGCACATCGAGTTGTGGGTCATCCAGTCGTTGATCAGGCTGTAGATGTGGTTGAGCTGTGCCAAATCGCGTTCATGGTTTCTGCTCAGTTCCAAAAGGAGCTGAGTATCATCTGCATAGTTAGAAAAACGAAGGTTCAGAGCAGTCAAGAGATCACAGAGGGGTTTGATGCAAAGGTTGAACAGTGTGGGGGATAAGCAAGATCCCTGCGGGACACCATCATGTAGGGGTTTGGATGCTGAGGTTGCCTCTCCCCACCACACTTTAGATTTCCTATTGCCAAGGAAAGACCTGATCCAGTTAGTTCCTTCTTTGTAGC
Organism: Ambystoma mexicanum; assembly: GCF_040938575.1. Taxonomy (NCBI): domain Eukaryota; kingdom Metazoa; phylum Chordata; class Amphibia; order Caudata; family Ambystomatidae; genus Ambystoma; species Ambystoma mexicanum. The sequence goes on along the minus strand of NC_090935.1, from coordinate 1,309,681,183 downwards.
ATTGGCCAAACGTATGTAGGCAGTACAGACGGCAGGCATGTTCAAGCAGGTCGAAAGCTGCAGATACATCTAGACCTGATTTACCTTCACCAATAACGCCTAAAATGTGTTTTTTTAAGTTCACCAACGCTGTGTCTGTACCGTAAAATGCACAGAAACCAAATTGTTTTTGGTGGAGAATATTAGTATTTTCCAGATGTTGTTGAAATTGTGTTGTTGCAATTTTGTCATTGACTTTTAGCAGAAAAAGTGTGATTTTAATTAGAAGCAGATTACTCAGGTTTTTTTGGTCTGGGTCGGGTTTCTTGGGAAGAGGGGTGACTGCTATGTGTTTGAGACTGTCTAGAACAATCCCATAACCAAAAGAGGAGTTCACAAAACGCACAAATAAGGGCAAAAATGTTCAGATTTTGTAAGGGATTTACATGGTAAAATCTCCCCTGGAATTCAAGTCTCCCAGATATGAAATCCATTCTATCTATTGAACGATTCAAATCCAGGCTCATACTTCTGCCCTGCGAAGGACTTCACACACACCTTCCAGTCTGACTCTAGTCCACCATGATCATAATATGTCATTACTCAGCTGCATATATGTCAGTGTGCGAATAGGTACAATCCTATCTTTTTTTATGGCATAAGTTCCACTCATGTGCTATACCAATGTTTGTCTCCTTGTCCATTTCTTTCGCCTATGTATCCCGTTACTTGACCCCCCCACCCCACCAGCACAGGCCACTATTGCCATATACCTTTAATCTGTTGTAAAGCCCACCCCCCCATCCCTGCAATGCCTCTATCTCCTACATTGATTATAATGTAAGTCATTTCTGGTTCAATTACCCAAAATCGCGAAATATACAAATATAAAATATGCTGTATTTTTCATGGATGTGTAACTTTACAACTGTATTACTCATCTGAAGCCATTAAATTTGGCGACCAGAATTTTCTGGAGTTGTTTTACGTTAGCGGGGTGAACGCCTAAAGTGAAATGGATGAGGTCAGCTCTGTTCGGCAGTGGTTCAGCAGATGACCCTGTCAGTTTCGATAGATGCTAAAAACACTTGTTTGCATGTCAGGTTGTCTTTATGTATAATCTGTGTGACTGTTGATGAATGCTTGCACCCAGACTGTGTCTATCCATATCTGCCATTGTGGTGATGAGGTCTGTATCTTGTTGGAAGAACTATTCTTCATCAGTGGATTGAGTGTTTCTTTGTGTAGGCTGTCAGATGGAAAGGTGCATCTTGGATTAAAGGTTCAGTTCTCCTGGATACTGTGGGGTACCTCTGGCTCAGCAGCGTAACAAAGATAGATTGGAGGAGAGATGGGCTTGTTGATGGAGCGGCAGCGGTGAGAGTGTTAGCATGAATATTCTACATACAATTCATCATAGAGTGAACACGATATAGGCAGTGCGATCTGGAGTTACAGACTGCTTATAAGCCTGAGGTGATGGAAAGATGCAGCAGCTCAGGTTCAAGAGGGGAAGAGTAAATGTGAATGAGGCAAACATCGGTGAGGAAGCCATGGCATGGCAAGGGTGATCCCTATGATGCATTCTTGTTTATGTTCAGCAGCAAGAACCAACATGTGACCTTATCTAATTTCGAAAGTCTTGCACCATTGTTCCATCCCTTATTCCCACGTCTTCCTCCTTTGAGTCTCATTGATCCTCTTTTCATTCAGCAACCACGATCCTAACGAACACTGAACTTTTGGCAAGAAGAGCAGTTCCATGATCAACATAGAATCCATCAACACGTTCACGTTAAATCTGCTACTCTACTCATCAAAAATCTAGAAAAATGTGTTGCTGGATTTAGCTTTCGGTATAAGAAATAAAATAAATATAAACCATATTGGGTGGAAAGAGAATAGCTAATACTCGTCTCTGGGATTACATCACACCCTGTTAATAAGATTCCCACCGCTGCACTCAAGCAGGTGCCAACACAGCTCCTGTGTCCTCTTTTAATGCCTTCATACCATTGCTAGGTACGACATGCAAGCCCAGTTAAGAAGCTAACCAGTAGCTTTGAGGATTGGATCTGAGCCCAACACTAGGCACCTTTGAGATGCTGAGTACTGTGCACCTATTGCCTAGTTCACATCCACCATGTTTTGCACCATGCATTCTACTGCTGATAGGGGGCATGTCACATCCAGCCACCCTCAAGTGCCACCAATTGACATCTGCAAAGGTGCATCTTCGATTGGTTCACACTGGTCCATGTGGCTTGGTTGCCTGAATAACTTCTTATGCACCAACAAGAAATTGCCCCAGGTGTAAAATGGTCCATGCTGCTCCACATGGTAAGGGAGGCTGTCCACAAGCTGTTCCTGTCACTGTCAAATGCCAGTGGTGGCAATGAATATGATGTGGCTGTAGTCTCACTGAGCTGTTCCACGCGCAAGTAAATCCAGACTTTGAAAGGTTCAACAATGGCCAGAATCGTCAAAAGCTGCATGAGTCACTCAACAGATTGCCAGCAAGGCTCCAACAGCTAGAAAAGTAATTAAAACTCCAAAGACCGCAGATGATAAAATTCTTGGACAATCTATCAAGGGTGTTTGTCAATGCAGATCGGAAAAACAAATCCCCTGTGGGCCAATTATTCTCCTGAAAACCATCATTGGAACGAACACAACCATGAGCTTGCTGTCACCAAGCCATGCGCCATGGAAACAGCAATAGACCGGCCATGGAAATCAGCAGCTCACACTATGGCTAAGCGCAAGACCAGACTTTATTTATTTATTTATTTTATTTGTAATGCTCTAAATACAAAAAAGCCCATAGGCATGGTAGTGCAAGACAGGACAAATAACAAAACAAAAAAAAAATCATGACCGAGACTGGATCGGATTTAGTAATTGAAAGACAGAGTTTAGCCAAATAAAACTGTTTTCAAAGCCTGCTTGAATTAACTAGAGAGGAACATGCTCTCAGATCTGGCGGAAGGGCAGTCCAGCATCTTGGGGCAGCATACGGAAAGGATCCTCAGTCACAAGTTAGAGTTTGAATTTAGGAATTTCCAGAAGGCTGGAGTTGTTTGATCTGAGAGGTCTCCGATTCGAAAGCCATGAGAGCCTGCTTTATAGGTAACTTGGACTTTTTCCATAAAGGCAGTTGTGTGTGATCCACAGTGTCGAAAGATAATATGTCTGTCGATGGGCAGCCAGTGTATGGTTCGCCTAGCAACAGATACATGGTCATTTCTTCCTAAACCCTTTACAACGTGTACTGCATTATTTTGAATAACCTGTAGTCGATTCATTTTGCCCCTACAAATACCCTATGGCAGGCTGGCACAATAGTCAAGATGCGCCCCCAACGATAGCACGAGAGAGAGTGGCACAGTTGGTGGAATTAAGAAAGGCTCTCATCTATGCAAGTAGATTGAGGTAATATGAGGTGCCAGACACTAGACTGTTGATATGTGCCTTCATCCTTAGCGCTTGGTCTAACATTACTCCTAGTGTCTTGACCTTAAGCAAAGTAGCCAGGGTACATTTGGCAATTTTAAAGGACTTGTAGGCAACATCCAGTTTATGCAACTGAGGTGCAGTATCACTAATCATGAGCTCAGTCTTGGAATTATTTAATTGTCTAACATCCATATTTAAATGAGGTTATATATGGAGTTGATGGTGATGGTATCCTTGCTGTGGTTGCCTGTAAGTGGAATCAGGCAGTGTGTGTAATCGGCATAGTTTGCATATACTATGCCTTCCGAATCCAGCATTTCAAAGAGTGATAATGTAAAGATGCTAAACAAAGTTGGAGATATGCAGGACTCCTGCAGGACTCCAAATGTCACCAAGCACTCATCCTCTATTGCATCCTCGTGAATGACTTTTGCCCTGCTGTCTGAAAGAAAGGACTTTATCCAGTTAACTGCATCACGAGAAAAATATGCCAGTTGTCGTAGTCTGGATAGCAGTATGGAGTGGTCCAATAAGTCGAATGCCGCTGACAAATTTAAAAGCATCAGGAGAGCTGTCTTGCCCTTTTCACAGAGCTGTAGAATATTTTCCTTAAGGTCCAATAGAGTGGACTGCGTGCTGTGGGCCCACCTGAAACCTGATTGTTTCTGTCCTAGAATAGTGTGTATGCCTAGATATTCTTGAATCTGAAGATGTGCTACCCTATACAGAATCTTCAACAGAAAGGGAGTGCTGGTGATTGGGTGGTAGTTACCAGCCAAACTAGGATCAACAGAAGGCTTCTTAAGCAGGGGGGAAATCCACGCCTGCTTAATGGAAACGGGGACAAAATGTTCCTGAAGAGAGATGTTAACAAATTTCGTAATAAGTGGAGCAAGCTAAGAAGCACAAGATCTGACGGCGGATGAGGGGCAGTCTCTCCCTTACAGTTAGTGGGTTTGATTTTCTCCAGCACTATCAGAATTTCAGATTCTGAAACAGCTCCAAACTTAAACAGGAGACACGTGGTGGAGGGTCTTAGGATTTCTCTCTTAGTGTTGGTTCTGTCCAAAGTGCTAAGTTTAGTAGCAATGTCTTCCTTTATTTTCTCGATTTTAGACAGCGTAGTATCCTGGATGGAGGTACACAATTTAGAGTCTTTGATGACACAGGATGTGACAGCGGGCCTGGGGTCCTCCAACTCTCTTAGAATTTTAAAGAGTTCTCTGGTGCTGGATGCCACCCCTTCAATTCTCATGTGATAGGAAGATTTTTGGCCTCAAAGATGGCGATTTTGTCAGCCTTCACTGCAATAGCATATTTATTTTTGTCTTGAACTGATTCGGTCTGTATCCACCGATTTAAAGCTCTGTTTTTGTTATCTTTTAATTTCTGGATATCAGCGGAGTACCAGGTTTTGGAAATCTGGTTCCTTGCCAATCGAGATTTCTCTGGGGCAAGACAATTCACTATGTTCGTCATAATAATTTGGTAGACCTACGCTAAATCAGTGGCAGAGTTACACTTGTCTAGGTTGGCTAGAGTGGTAGCAAAGTACGGCATCATGGCAGTTGGGGATAGTTTACGTAAGTTTCTACTCTTCACCTTAAGCATTGTCCTTTGTATTCTAGTTGCCGGGGATATGCAGCGAAGATGATATAGGATTAGTTTATGATCAGACCACGGGCTTTGGGTAATGTATATGTTATTTATGGTGACATAATATGTTGCTACCCAGTCCAGAATCCTGCCCCAAACATGGACTGGAGCATGAATATGCTGACAGAAGCCAAAGTCAGCTACGGTGCCTTAACTGTGTTTGACAAAGGGTCAGCTGAGTCTTCAAACCCAAGATTAAAGTCTCCCAGGATGATCATTTTGGACAATGGTTTTAATGAGGGTAGAATCAGGTCACTGTAATGCAGCAGGAAATTAGGCATAATGTTCGGCGGCCGATATAAAAAAAGATGTTGATTGTAGTATTATGGTCAGTAGCTAGTTTAACCTGTAGTGCTTCACAGTCAAGTAAATGTACATTCTTAATTTGATGCATGTTATGGTATGATTGATAAATCAGAGTGACTCTCCCGCCCTTACCAGACGAGCGATCAGCTCTGATGACTATATACCAAGCTCGAAGGCCTAAAGTCAGTGCAGGACCAGCGGCTGCTTGCCGCCAGGTCTCCGTAATGGCACAAACGTCAATATGTTAATCTAAAATGAAGTCTGTTACTTCAGTTGAGTGCTTGACTAGCGAGAGAGTATTGAGCAGCATACCATTTAGAGTTTTAACAGGTATTGTAGGTTGGTTGGTTTTTGCCGACTGGCTGTCTCATTCCATTGGCATATGGAGCTCATTCTGGCTCCCAGGGTCAAGAGCAATCACAGGGAGCCACGTGGTTTCATTGGAATCCACGTTCACCAAGTAATCTGTTTCTTTCACATATAGACTATCTGAAACTACCAGGGGATGAGTGCAGCCGACGTTAGCGTTTCCCATGGGGTTCAATGTTAAGGTTCTAACAAAGGCACATAAATCCGCATGGTCAATAGGGGTACTGCTGGCAGGCTTAATATGGGATGCAGAATCCAGGCCAGAAGTCACCATACTACAATCCAGTGTCTTATGGGTCAAAGTAACTGGCTTGGTGCTGATATCCGTGCCGGAGCATAGACCCATTCCACATATTTTTCGAGAATAATATCTCTTTTAGTGTTTTCTGCTACTGGGACCTGAGCTGTGTAGGTCTTACTGGAGGTGGCGGGGATAAACCAAAGGGGCTCAGAAGTTACATAGGAGGTGAATTACCTTCATTAACGGCTGCTCATCTCTCATTTGTGAACCTTACGATGACTGGCAAAAACAAGCCTTGCTAATGCGCCGGCACTGACGCGAAGCCGACGGGCTTAAATGACCAATGGAACCCTGGGAAATGTAGTTCAGCAGAACTACCCACTGCACACAAGGTGCGATTGTGAAGGTTAATACTCTTAATGTGATACAATCAGAGTAATGGAGTACAGATTAGGTTGTTGCAAGTTAAACTTAGACCTATGGCCAAGAAGGTAACAAAAGTAAACAATGTGTGTCCCCCCAAACTATCACAGTACTGCAAATGATGCAGCTGCAAACTCCACCAGTGTGCCACACTATGCAGATCCCTAAATGAGACCGAGAAGACTGACATGGGTGGTTCCTAGTGGTGCCTCCATCAATGTACTGATGGAGAAGAAGTTCAGACTGGTAACCCGAGCCATTCCTTGAATACATTAAGTTCAGATTTTATTATCAATATTATTAGTGTTATTATTGTTATGGTATTTATTGAGACCTTCATTCGGGAAGCAATTGAGTGCTTTACAGTCATTGGGGGAAGAACATGGTGAGGAAAGTATAGAAACTAGAGAGCGAGGAGCTAACAACAGGGGAGAGGGAGGGTAGGCAATTTGGCAGCAACCAGGGGAGTAACCAGTGGGAGTAGATAACCCAGTCTCAGGTAGGGTGAGGAGCAGAGGGTGTGTCGACTTAGGTTTTAGGGAGGGGCCATTCTTTAAAGATGAGGGTCTTGAGCTCCTTCCTGACCTGAAGAAGTGAGGGAGTGAGTCTGATGTTGACGGGAGGAGGTTCTAAAGTCTTGGGGCATAGACAGAGAAGGTCTGTCTTCTGGTTCTTTCCTTCCTACAACAGAGGAGTGCAGGCTTTAAGATTTGTCACACCCATTTTGCCACTTGGGGTCTTCACCCATCAACAATGGTACAAAGACTGTCAGACATAGGAGAAGATGTTCATAGTCAATACTTTGTCCCACATACTGCTAAGGTGCAGCGGCAGAACACCTGGACTTCATATCAGGTCCACATTTACCTTTAAAGTCTTCACATCGGCTCTCAATGAACTATTTAAAGAATTTCAAAGTACCCTCAAGGAAAACGGGCGTAGGAAGGATACTGTTGTCAAACTTCACACTGTCCGGCATTCAAAGCACTACATGTTTGAGCAAAGGGTGGGGAAGAATGTACAGTCCTATAAAAGGCTGGTGTTATGGAAAAAAGGTACAATGCCCCATATCCTGGGTTTTACCTATTGGTCATGAAGAAATTAGAACAACCAGAGCAAGTGTGCATCGACATGCGCCTACCCAACCTGGTTATCAAAGAGAAAGACACATGCCCACAATTGATATGATCCCACACCTCACAGGTCCCACCATCTTCTCCAAAGTGGATCTGAAAGCAGGCTACCACAAACTGAGACTGAGCAAGAAATCATGCTGTATTACAACCTTTTATTAAACTATACCATCTCATCTGCCTCTGAGGCACATCAAGCACCCTCAATTGCATGATCAACATGAAGTACACTCTCGAACAGAAGAAGAACACCTGCCAAGGTTAAAAGTGGTACGTCAGTGACAAAAAGACTGAGGCCTCAACCTGCATAGAGGAAAGTGTGAATTGTTCAAAGACCGCAAAGGCATCATGAATAAACCAAAGAAAGGGAAATTCCTGAAGGAAGCACCAGCCCTGCAATAAGTTCCAGAATACACCATGTTCAAGGCATGGCCAAAGACTGCCATGCCCAAGAGGATGCATCCCAAGGGCGGCAACGCTAACTGAGCTCCTACACAACCTAACCAAGACATCCACTGAGTGGGACTGAAGTGAGCACCACAAGAATCTTTTTAGATGACACCGTATGCTCTCATGCCCAAAACCTAAATGGCGTTGAAGAAGACAGACATTATCATCAACACAAGCCTTTGCAACCTTGGTGCTGTCCTCACACAGACAGACCAACTCAAGAAATGGCAACCAGTTACATATGCCATTATAGCACTCACCCCATGGAGCAAAGATACTCCAAGGTCAAGAGGGAGGACAACACAGTACTAGAGGCATCAAGCATTTTTGCCTTTATACATATGGACAGATGTTCAACGAGGTCACATATCAGAAACGCCTAGTCTCCCTCTCCCATTGGACTGCTTCCTAACCAATGCTTAGGATCGAGAAGTGGATGCTACTATTACAAGGCTACAATTTCAAACTGGAGAAGCACTGGGGCTGACAACCCCATGCATTTCCTCACCTGACACATGAGGCCTGCGGCCCCACTACGGGTAAAAGCAGCTGATGGTAACAAAGCACACGTGTGCATGCTGATGGGAATAATGCTTCCCAAATCACTGAATTCATTTAGCCCAACGAAAGATGCTACTCAGTTGACAGCACTACTGGATGATGGAAGTCAAATTGACACTCAGTGCCACTGCAACAGTATGTTAGAATTTGCCACTGTCAAAGGAAGGTCTGCTGCTGATAGGCACAAGTACTGTCATCCTAAAATTGTTTTACATGATGGCCCTGATACTCGCTCATGAAGAACAATAGGAAATTGTCAAGACCAAAGCTCATTTATAGGAGAAGTATTGTGCCCTGGAATCAGATTTTCGATCTTCCCCGGAGTCTTTGGCACCTGTGTCTAGTCACTGGCACAATAGATTTGCACCCAGGAGACAGGACATATGCCATGGGAAAAGATCATTGTCGATTTCTACTCCTGGCCTGGATGTGCAAACCACAAAGTAGTCACAGATGACCATGCCAGATGTTCAAACGTAAAAGCAGTAGAAGTCACCAGGGCGAATATTTAATTACAAGGGAGGAATAGATATTGGCATTGGAAGGCATACTCAAGCTAATGTAAACATACAATGGGCCATCAGTTCAAATGTTAGAACTCTTGTGAGTACCTTGATTGCTTTGGGGTCAAGCACACCTTTATCACCCCTTACTGCCTACAAGCCAACAGGTCCTGAAAAATGTGTGAAAACCCTGTGCAAGGGCATAGCCCAGAATAAAAGGGTAGGTGTTTGAACTAGAACTGTACAGGTTTCTAGGAAATGATTGCACAACTCTATACCCCTATTTGGTGTGTCTCATGTACCCTCCTCCAGTATTGGCCTTCAGTCTCAACTCCCCAGCTCACAGCTCCTGGATCCCAGGTACCTGGGGAGAAAGTCATTGAAGAAAAAACAAGAAACAATACACTGAAAGGATGATGAAGAAGGAGTCTGCCACAAAGGTGGCATGATTTTTGTTATAGACTTATTATGAAGTGAAAAGGGATCCCTACTATCCCTGCCTTTAAGAGTGGTTTCCCTGCTTCAAAAACGAATGCTAGAAGGGTCTGTCAGAATGTCCGCCAAAGTAACTTCCACTGCCCTGTGTCAAAACCTACTTCTGTCCCTCGCACTACAACTAAAAAGGTAACAATCAGAAAGTTCCTTCTTTAAGGAGAATGGCTCCCTTCTTCTGTTACTTAGATGGGGTTCAACAAAATGTTCCTTCAGAACAGATAAATCTGGGGGAATGACTCCCTTCCCCGGACTTGCAGATTTCAGACAGTCTTTACTCAATGTTCTCTCCAGAAGAATGGCTCCCTTCTTCTGGTGTGGCTCTGTGTTATTTCCAATGGAACTAGGGGGAATGACTCCCTTCCCCTGGTATAGTTTGGTAGAATTTACAACAAAGCCAGGGGGACTGACTCCGCTCCCCTGGCTTCTTCACCTCAACTCTCAGCTCAGGACCAAGAGAATGCCTCCCTTCTCTTGGTCTACTTTGGCACAGTTCAAAACAAGGCCAGGGGTAATGACTCCCTTCCCCTGGTGCCTCTGTCACAACTTCTGCTTTGGTACCAGGAGAATTATTCCATTCTCCTGGAAAAACTTGATTAAGCTCCTTCTTCCTCCTTTTAACTTGATATTAACTTTGCCTCTGCAACTTGTTTTCAACAATGTCCCAAATCTTGTTAAGGTCCCAGACCCTTCTTCTGTAACTAATGGACTTATCTCTGCCACTATAATGAGAAAGACTTCCTCTATGCTTTGGTTTACTTATGATGGGGCCCCATACCCTTCTTATATATGCCCAGTGGTCTCATTGTTCCCACTGTTATGGTGGACACAGTCCCAGACCCTTCCCTGGCGGCTAGTGGGTTTTCTCTTCCCCACAGTTGTGGTGGACAGGATCCCAGGCCCCTCCCTGTTGGCCAGTGGGCTTCTCTTTCCCACTGTAGTGGTGGACAGAGTCCCAGACCCTTCCCTGGAGGCCAGTGGGCTTCTCCTTCCCACTGTTGTGGTGGACAGGATCCCAAACCCTTCCCTGCTGGCCAGTGGGCTTCTCTTCTCCACTGGTACAAGGAGGTCAAGGTTTGGTGCACTCCCGACCCTTCAGAAGTCTGTCAGTGGTATGGCTTGTATGAAGCCAGGTAGGGATTCTTGCACACCTCCTACCTGCTACCTTGCATCCCCTCTGGGCTTCCGTAACACCCTTTACCTGCGTTCAGGCTTCGTTACATCACCGGGGTTTGCAGGGATGGCAGTCCGTCTTCTCAGCTGGCTTGACTATCCTCGTCTGCTTCTGTGGCTCTGCAGTGTCTCCAGCTGCTGGGCCGCCCAATTTGTGTTGTCCTTAGCGTTGTGCATGGGTCCGCTCCTGCGGAACCCTGTGAGGACTCACGCAGCCGACCGCCGTTGTCTTCGGTCCTTCTTCTCCTTGGGTCTGCAACCAGATTTTGGATTTCCTGCACCAAACCCTCTCTGCGTCTGTTGCTTCTCCCAGCAGGCGCTGCAGCTGAGGTCCCCGCTTGGGTTGACGTCTTTACTAGTCCACTGGCAGTTTTTATACAAAGTAGCCCATTCTTGAGGGGCGGTGTAACGCTCACCTGGTATCCACGGGGACTTCACTCAGCCTGTTCTGACCTCTTACGACCTCAAACCCTGGAGTCTACTCGACTGGAGACTGGGCCTGAAACACAGGATTGGTAGAGTTTAACTCCCTATTGTCTCTGTGTGCTTGAACCCCTTCTTCCCCGGTGTCCGACCCTTCCCTTTGATCCACAGCTCACCTTGTTTTCTTGGAAAGTGTGCTCTCCGTCCTGCTTTCAGCGCAGGGGCGCGTTGATTGATGCAGGCTCATTGCTGCCTAGTTACTTCACTGGCAAGAGTCCGACCAGTAAGTATAATGGGTCTTTTGAAAAGTTCTCTAACTTTGTTCCTTTCGTCCGGGGATGGCGGCGTGCTGCTGAGATGAGTAGTGCTGAAGGTGAGAGCGCGATGCGCGATGCAACCCTTTCGTATTTGTATTGAACTGAGTTCTTTTTCTGTGTCTTTTAGGTGCCGCAACGTTTTCAGCGTGGATGCCAGTTATGAAGAAGAAATGTGGTGAGTAAGCGTGGTATGCGGTGCCTCTAGATGTTTCCACGCTAACCTGGAGTGTCTTTTCACTCTTGCAGATGGATGAGAAGTTCCGGAGACAGAGTTCCCCCAGAGCGGCTGGGATTCAAGTAAGCGGTTGAAGCTCGTACAGTCTTTAAAAATAAGTGAAGATTTGCTAAATGCTTACTAATGCCTTTTTTCTGTTCTTTTCCTTTGGAAGCGGCGTGCCGGGATGGGAATGACACCGCCGAAGATGCCCGCAGAACAGAAGAAGCGATGAATGATGGGCAGAAGTGCCACAAGGTAAGGCTGTTCCTAACGGTGTTCTTGTTCTTGCAGGAGCTGAGCGCAGAAGAAAGATGCAGGCCTACTGGAGACCGATCTGAACACGGTGAGTGTCACGCTGCGGGTGCAGAAAACACAAAGCAAGTTTCTCAGCCTGGGTGTGGTTTAAATAGTCTCTGGGTATCCCAGGTGTCTCTGGGCTGAACCACACCCAAAAGACTAGACTGCACATGCAGTTCTAGGAACCGAAATATGTGGGGGCATCCATCTTGTCCCCATCAATGCACTACAAGTCCAATCCCCAATGTTATCCTATGGGAGTGAGTGAGTCTGGTGCCACAAGCGCCAAGTCTGACTCCAAGTGGGTCTTTGGAGGGATGGAGAGGCCCTTGAGGGCCATGTAGGTGATTGTGGCCTGGCTCCAGCCTGACATCTTGGAGGGCTGGGGACATGAGGGGCAGGAATCATGACAGCCGGTCTGTCAAAGTCCCTTGTTACTTTTGACAGGTTAATCTCTAAGCCTCCTCAGGGACACCTCGTATTAGTACATGTATTGTGAGCAGTCCTTGTTTTTTCTGTATTCTTCGTTGTCTTGGTATTTTGTAGGCCATTTGTTTCTTTTGCATCATAGTAGCATATGGTTCTGCTTTCAACGAGAAGGTTGGAAATGGAAGGATGGGCTAGAAAACGTGGAGATGTTTTATTATTCTATGGGCTAACCCCAAGATGGTCGTCCTTGTCCCCAAGGAGGGAGTCCCTCCCCATGAGTTCCTCCCACATTAAACCACCCGTAGAGGGACTATTGGGTAGAAGCCTCACCTCCCTAGCCTCATGAGAAGGGGCTCCTTTGGGGAGAAGTGGCAACATCTTGTGAATCGTCACAGCGCACAGCAACAAATGAAGACATGCCAAGGAGTCAACCATCTGGCAGAGGGATCTAGAAGTCCTCACACAAAACAGACAAACCAAGGAACTAAACTGCACTGCTTTTGAGGTCTCTCTACCCACAGTTATCCTCACCAAAGGAGTAATAGCAACAACAGAGAGCCCCCAAGTCTTTGAAACCTGCATTACATCACATTTAAAGAGACTAGCTCGGCAACCATGGACTGAAGTGGCACTCCTTGGGGCTTCACCTGGCGAGGTTACAGAGGATGAAGTAATCAACGAATGACCAGAGGCTCAAGCTGGCCAAGCCAGTTAGAAGTTGAAGATCTGGGCACCTATCCTAAGAGACTCTCAAGATAGCCAGTAAGTATATACAGTGTCCCGAGTCCACCAATCTGATGAGAGGGCAGAGATAGATTTGTCTTCTTCAAGATCATATTGTCCCTCTTCAATCACTGAATGACAGATGACTTGCGTATTTTAGTTTGGATTTTCTATCTACATTGAAGGGGATTTCATGTGTACAACAGCACTACTTTATTTTCCACCTACACCCATTGTACTGTCACGTACATGCATCATGTATAGGCAGCGCTACTATTTCACCACAGACTGTCAATATAGGGCCTGTTCCCAAGCGCAGACCCCCGAGGTTGAGGTCTGTCCTCTAAGGCATCTGCATCTTAGCAAGGAACACCTATGTTTACGATAAGGACATGAGCATATTTGACTCTTATCCTCCAACTGAACTGTGAAAACAGAGCTTTTTGTCCTCATCACAGCGAGAAGATAAGCATTAAAATGTCCCTTAAACACAGCGCATGCTGAGGAAGGAGCAAAGGATGCCTGAAACAAAATGGCTGCTGGTCGCCTACCATACCGTAATCTCACAAAGTGCCACACAAGGACTCTAAAATCTGCACCCAGTGAAAATGAATCCCGAATATCACACCAAAAACAATGTGACCACAAAAGTAGGTCTCAACCAAAAAGAATGCTGCAGTGCAGAACGAGCCCTGAGCCTCAAAAACAGAAAAAAGCTGTTCACTTACCATAGCGTTGCACAGAGGCCCTCACCCAAGAAAACCTTGTTCAGATTTATATAAATCCCCTTTTGGAATAAAAACGGTTTAGCCGATTATGATTGTTGATATAGACAGGTGATGAATGCGTGCTCGCTCACAAGGGAGCTCAGTCACTTGGCGCGAGCAGCCTAAGGGAATGCACATTCGTCTGAGGATTAGAAATGCATCCCTGCCTACAGGTTGGAGGGACCACCACGCTTTCGGATGACAGCATGTGTAAATAAGAAAGTACCATAGGGAGACCAAGAAAATGAACCAAGGTTGCCAAAATGGAGGGATTTGATTTGTTTAGTGAGAAAGGTACAGAGCAGCATGATCGTATGGAAAATGTGACAGCTCACACTGCTGAGAAACATTACTCAGCAATTCAATATGTGAGAACCAGAGGGTGCAAGACTGAATGCAACAAATATGAGAGTAAAGCAGAAAGAGTTTGGTGTAGCTTTCGGAATAAGTGTAAATGGAGCATTAGTGGGTTTATGATTTATCTTGTAGATAAAGGGAGGTGTGGTGGTGTCTGGTCCAAATTCATGACATTCTTAAAGTGCAGGTGGTGTTGTCTGTCTATTGCTTGTGCGTGGTCTGTGGAAGGGACATAAACAAGAGAAAAGGGACTATGGGACAGGCATCCAGGAACTTTAATATCCTAAGCAAAGGTTCACCCAAAATTACCATCACTGATGGTGGAGCTGTTACACAGCGCAGCAATCCCCTTCATGGGGCATCTGAATTGTGCAACACATGACAAATAAAACAGGCTGGGCTAACATAGAATCCATTAGAATGCTCTGACATCAAAAGAAAGAGACCATCCAGTGGACCTAACTCGCTCGAATCTAGATGAAGGTCGCATGGCTTGCTCACGTGTGTATGTCGTGATTTCCTTGGGGAAACACAGTGTTTGATGAATGTCGGTGAAAAAATTAAGTATACAGAAAGATTGACATCCAGATAAAAGCAATGGCATGTTAAAAATATCGTTCAGGAAATATCGCCTGAAAACTGCAAGTTACGTATTTTTTTCAAAAAACCTGAAAATTATTTACGTTTTACTTTTAGAAGTCGAGGACTGAGGAAAGCTCTTCTTGGGGGAAGGTGAAAAGAGCTACTCCTTTGAAGGGGGATGGAGTGGGTCTTTCTGACTCCCTGAACAGTGGCTCCCGGGGGTGGGATAGGCACCAAACACCCGGGAACTCACCATCCCTCCTCAGCACAAAGCCTCATCACAAGTTGGGCGGTAACGCCGGCGGTATTAGCCCTACCGCCAAACCCGTGGCGCTATTAGCGCCGGATAACGGGTTTGGCGGCAATGGAATTCCCCATTCCCCACTGAGCCCATTCGTGAATGCCCCATTCGGATTTCCCGCCGGCGGTAATAGCGGCTCAGAGCTGGGGAGAAATCCGCCAAAGCCCTGATTTGGTGGACCCTTAAATCCGGCGGTACAGCACACTCAAGTTGCTTTTCCGCTGATCTCCCTAAGCGTTCAGAAGTGAGTTCTGTTGAAACCTGAGGAGGGGATGGATTGGTACAAGTTGAGACACCTATGGATACCAACTTCTCTCGAGTCGGTTAAGCTTTTTGTTGGTCTAATACCGAGGTAAGGCAGGCTGAGCTAAGGTCAAGCAACACTACTATCCGGGGTGAATAAGCTTCTTTTTGGCCACCTACTCTAGTTTCAGTCATGGAGGGAACCTGAAGTGACTTATTACATAACAAATACAGAATCGGAGGAAGGCATGGGGGTCATGCCAGATGCATTCATGGCTAGGAACAAGGGATTTGTGCCAGAAATATCAAACCTCCCGGGCATACCCTCAGGTGGCCAATATCTTCATAGCAAGTGAAATCAGGTGTTCACTTCAAGGGGGCGAGGCTCCTGCCCCATACATTTTACCCTCTAACATTCATAGAAATAGGCAAGTTGTGGCCTATTTTAAAGCCAAACCAAGTTGTAGTGTCTTCCATTATCTACAAGACTTAAAAGCTTGCGAGTCCGGAAACAATGGTGCCGGTAAGCTTACCAGCACCGTTGTTTCCGGACTGGCAACCTATGAGTTTGCGGCCGGGTGCCGTACTGCGTGTCAGGGCAGACCTGGCGGGCGGAACGGCACACGGCTGCAGACTTTCATGGAAGCACCGGCATCGTTATTAACGGTGCCTGTGTTTGTGTGATCCCCATTCCCATTGAATCCTATGGGACTCAATTGGGAATGGGGATTTACAATTACCGGCACCTTACCAGACCGCCGGCGTTGTAATGCCCGGTGATTCCGGCAAGTCAGGCGCCAGTAAATCATTACAGGTCTGGTGGCTACCTGCCGGTCTTACCGGCACGGTTACCGCCGGACTTGTAATGAGGGCCTGAGTCTATGTTTCTGTGTGTGCTTATGGTGTGTGAGGTTTGGCACTGCAGGTAGAGGGGCAACCTGGGCATGGGGCGTGCTCGACTCACTCCACAATATACGGCAGCACTGTACATGTTCACCAAAGCGGCGGTGGCAATATTTAAGTGAGGCAGGCCGGGAAAGCGTGAGGTGCCTTTTCCTAGTCATTACAAAGTTAGCTGAAAGAGAGATTTAAGTAGGAAGTACCCTTTATTATCAGATAAGCACAATTGCACAAGGGCACTTGAAAAGTGGTGGAATATATTTTAGGGATATAAATTACTGTGAGCTATTTAGCTCCTACTTGTAACTTTTAAGATGTTTGTTAGTTTGACTCCAACGTCTAACATTCGAACACACAAACCTTGGGACATATAAGGAGCATTTAAAACATAACGGATCATTCATTATGGACAAACTTGTTAAGATTTACAGTATGCTATTTACTAGCTCACCCTCACGAAGGTATAGTTCCTACGTACTGGGTAATGTGTGATACCCATAAGCTACTTTGTACTTTGGTTTATCAAATCTTTATTTCGATCCGTTCAGATGACACAGATCGTTTTTTTGCAGCCCTGAGGCAGTGGATAGTCGACGTTCCCAAACAGTTTCCCTCTATCCCTATCGCTCGCCTTCGGTTGCGGTCACCTGTGGTGTCCCACAGGGCTCAGCCTTGTCCTCTCTGCTTTTTAATTTATATATTCGCCCTCTGATGGTACTTATTCACTCGTCCGGCTTCAGGCTTTTGTCCTATGCAGATGACACCCACATTTTGTTTAGACTGGACCCGAAACAGGCAGATGTGAGCAAAAGACTAAAACATTGTTTGGACTCTGTCCAGGGCTGGATGGCGGCAAACTGGCTCAAGTATAATGGCAGGAAGACGGAGGTCCTGATCACCGGCCCGCTGGAGGCAGCTAGGGGATGGCCGACGACTTCTGGCCATTATTACTTGGTCTCCTGCCAGAACAAGCTAGAGTGGTTCGAATTTTGGGTATCAAAATACCTGATTCTCTGTCTATGGAGGCCCCGGTCAACACAGTATGTGGATTAGGGTTTCTTAAACTCAAATAGTTGAAGAAAATCCTACCTTTAGTTCCCGATAAATTTCATGACCAGATAGTGGCAGTGTGTGTAAATGGAAGCATTGACTAATGCAATACTATCTATTTAGCACTACCATCTTTCCTCATAGAACGCCTGCAAGTGCTGCAAAATGCAACTGTGCGTCTGGTGAAACATATTCCGTTTGGAGCGGGACTAACTAGGGCTCAGCAATCTCACCATTGGCTGCCTATTGCAGCTAGCGTCATATTCAAAGCTTTGTGTATGATGTATCGAGCGTTGAATGGCAAAGGAAGTTTAGCCATTCAGGAGAAACTCCACAACTATACTCCAGCCCGGTCCTTGAGCTCTTCCAACGCAGCATTGCTGCCTGTACCCAAATACAGGATAGAGCGGCTGGGTGGCCAAGCCTTCTCTGTGGCTGGGAGCAAGATTTGGAATTCTTTGCCCTACCATTTAAGAACCACTGTGGACTTTCTACCTTTTAAGCAAAGGCTCAAAACCCGTCTCTTCAGGTGAGTTGGTCCCTCGGTCTCTCCGTCTGGTATCTCTGCTTAAGCACCATAATGCCTTTGGTGAAAGTGCGCTGTAGCAGTAGCCAATTGAGTGATAATCCACTGGTAATAAGTACCCCGGTGCACAATCTGCCAAATACAGCTGTAATGTCATTGCAGGTGCATACTACGGCAACCCTGCACACTATAGTATAAGGGATTGTAGTATGCCAGAAGCGAACGCTCCACTGTTCCATAAAAGATGAAGATTCTGGCTTGGCAATAAGATATAACGCATATTGCAGTGGGTGCGTTTTGCAAAAAAGTCAGTATGGTGTCCATTACACCTAGACCTCCTCCCACAGAATAACATTCTCCCACAGAACAAGGCACATGAAGACTGCCACTGCTCAATAGGACATAATGCACATCTCTCTCTGCACAGCAAGTAGCAGTAAATGATAGTGCTGAAGCCAATTTCATGCACAGATTTCAACAGATCTACAGCACAGGGTGAGGTGTCTACCCGCAAAGGCAATCAGGTGATCTCAGAGTCAAGCATGGCAGAATAAGCGAGGCCCGTGGAGTTCAGGGATGCAGAGCTAGAGGCCATGGTATACAAAATCCTAAAGGTGTTTGATGTAGACTAGGTTCACAGCATCCTTGTGTGTGAAAGGTAGGATATGTCATATGTGGACTATTATAGCAGACAAGGTGAATATTGCCTCTAAAGTTCAAAGAAGGAAGGATGATATCCTCAAAAAATTGACAACTTTCAATGTAGGATCCGCCAACACGTTACAGAAGCATGCATCTATGTCAAAGGTTTTGGGAGAGCCAGGTCTCAAGCACTGCACTTATGTCAATAGGGGTCCAAATAGTGTACGTCTTGGGCGGCCAATACATTCTGAAAGAAGAAGGCCACAGAGGGACACATATATTCCAAGCTAGCACCTTCAACACATCATTACCTACCATGAATAAATGTTATTCAGAGACATTGCATGGTAAGGCACAATACACAAACACAAAGGCATATTCATAACAGGTATTTGCATGGTCAAGTGACAGCACAATAAGCCACTCATACCTATAGCGAATCACATTTGCCATATAGACAAATCTTGCAGCTCCAGCCTTCTTCAAGATCAACAAGTCACATGGCACAATACCGGGCCAGAAGACAGACGACCACTCGATGCGACATAGACACCCTGCCTCCTAATGAGTGAAACACTGCCCCTTACGCATATTCATCTGATCTGTGTGTCAAGTATTGTCCATTGTCATGTAGTGTTGTAGGGACTGCAGTGTTATCAAAAGTCATGTATGTGTTGGTTGACTTGCAACACCTGTGGATTAGAGAATGCGTGGTTAGCGTTTAACTGTGTTCAACAACATGACAATTCCAGTAATATTTATGATATTCCAGAGTAGCCAATTAGGTAAGGTATAAGGTGTGAGAACTTCTCCATCAGAGGCAAGTCCTCAATTGACTCACAGTAACAATAACTAGCCACTTGGCTCCTCTACGCTCTAGCTACAGCTCATCTATATGTCTTCTTTTTCCTCCTATCCTCTCGTGACCCCATCCCCCCACACTCTCGTCACTCCAATGGCTTTCATTTGAATCATGCTTTATATTCCATTTTCTCTTCCTCGTTTTCAGATGTCTTTACGGCTGCCCCTTTTCAATTTCTTTCTACTCAGATCCTCGCTCCCTTCACTCTCAGTCTTTCTTCTGTCAGTCCCTTGTCCTCTCTGTGCTAAATCACATTTTCCCTCCAGTCTCCTAAGCATTTCAATGCACTCCCCTCTTCACCTTCGTTCTCTATCCTTGTTTACCCAATTCTGTTCTCGTCTTCAAGCACATCTTCTAGTCTGTTGATTTTGCTATTGCATTCATTTGCATCTGATGTGTACCACTTCTCTTAATTTTGTTATATGCTTTGGCATATAGCACTCTATAAATACAATAAAATACAAATGGCCAATTCCGTTATTAGAGTAGCAGGCACACTGCGTCCTGTTAGAGCACCCATGGTGTGTTGTGTGAAGAGAACACAATCCACCTTGTAAGTGATAGAATATAAGGCGCCAAAAGACCAAGAGTGCCTGGGAGCCCAGAACGTCATTGAGGAATGTGAGACCAAAGGTAGGAGGGGAAGACATAAACCATCTTCTAGAAAAAGCAAACTACGGATAGTCTGGAAAGATCCTGCAGTATTCCACCATACTCCATAGTATTATAAAGTACTGTAGTGCTAGGAAGGTCTCAGAGTTCCAGCATATTGTGAGGGGAAGATCCCTCTGAACCAAGAGACATTGGGGGCCATAATTACGGTAAAATAATAACATTCAAGCCATAAACTAAAATTTGGAAAGACCTCAAACTCAAGGAACCCAGCAAGAAATCCAGACCTCCCATAGGCCTTGACCTCGCCACTAGACATCAAAGCTACAGCCACAACACCACACAACCAGAGATTATGAAGCTATTCCTAAAAATACACTTCACATCAGCAAAAAAGCAAGAAAATAACATTTAAGATTAACAAAAAGGCCCAATAACAAACATGAGAAGCATTATTAAATGCTCCAAATGTTTATCATATGAACCTGACATTAACCCCCTTGGAATCACAGCAATGTGGTTTACCAATAACAATGATGCCATACTGCATAAATTAAGCTTGCAAAGTTTCGAAATCATCACCAAAAATTGGTAAGGGAAGGTTGGTAACAATGCCAGCATCTATCCAGAAAAAGTAGAAAACCTCCAAGATTCATGCTAAAACCTGCCCACCCTTTAAACAACTTGCCATCAAATGTAGCACGAACCCAACAGTGAAATTCATCACTATTAGTGACCACAGATTCCAAGTGAAAACATAATTTCTTCCCTGATCAATGGCCAAAACTTATCAGCAACCAGCCTAATACACACAACCAAATCTTAATCCTTCGAGACGTCAAACTCTGACTGGAGTATACCAGCATGTAAAATCACCCAGTATTGCCCATATTACAGGAAACCACTATGATATGAAAATTGCCATTTAATCCGACATATTGGAATGGTCACGCATGACACATACATTTTATGCAGAATTTAGAAATCTCCTATGGCCATCATGGCAACAGGGTAATGAACTTTCAAAAAGAACTGAAGGATGCAAACTCCAAGAAATAACTCTGGTGATCGCTTAGCCAAATCAACACTGATGAATTCAAAGTGGCATAAAGAGTACCACAATCTCATACTCTTATCTCAGGATGTCCAAAAATAATGAAACCCTCATTGCTATTGAACGATTCAAGATATCCTTGAAAACCTTAGCCACAGCAACATGGAAGAAACCCAAACTGCAATCCAAATTATACAATACATGGAACAAAACTAGAACTAGCCACCATTAGGAGACCAGGAAGAAGACTTGAAAATAAGAATCATTTGCTAAAAGGATAATTGAGGCAAAAAACAGAACAAACAATCTATTTGCTATGAACAATGAATTCTCTGACCCATAACACATTTTAAAAAGCATTACCTCCTACTCAAAGTCTCACTGAACTCATATAAAAACTCAACCCAGAAAGAGGTCAAAATAGAACACACATGAAGGGAGATGCAGGTTAGATTGAGACAGACATTACTAGCCTATGACCCTCAAAACATGCTATGAAAGAATCCAGTCTTATATAATAAAAACAGTCAAATGAAGGACCGGACAGCACCATGTGAAATCTGCTTAGCCTTAGTGACTAAAGATCAAATATGCACCTTGGGCCCATGCACTGCAAAACTATATAATGCTTTCAAGGTCTGTCCCAACTCTTTCAAACAAGTCATCATGCAACCACTACTCAACATTTTTAGGGATGATCCTGAGGTGCTGATCAATTACAGACTCCTCACAAACATTCCTTTCATGGCAGAGATTAAGGAAAGTTTGTCAGGAACACCCAAAAAGGGGTCGCTCATAAATAACATGCAGGATTCCAACAGAATTTGAGTGTAACAACAACACTAATAGACATCACACACGCCATCCTTAAAAAAACTGCATGTTAAGGGGGAAAGAGTACTCATATTACGAAATGTATCAGCTACCTGTGTTTCAGTAGCTCTGAAACACTTGTGTATGAGCGAGATACAAATAAAATATATATAAATATCAATATCATGACATCCTAGAAAATATCCTGGAAAATAGAATACACAGTTGGTTACAATCCTCTATCATTAACAAGCCTACAAAGGCACAAAGAGGCAACCTGTTTGCCCCTTTCAACAAGCTGGAATGTAGAGTCCATCAAGGCCCCTCAGTTTCACCTTGGCTGTTCCATACTTACATGCTCACTACAGCTGATATAGCCAGCACCCACACAGACACATTCCAATTCTATGCAGTCAACAGAAACTAGCCTCCCACAATGAAAAGAATTAAAAAAGAATCAAATAAATTGCATAATGCTTCTTACCTATCAGAAATGGATGATAAATAGCAAGCGTTGTTTAAACACGGAAAAGACAACCATCCTAAACAGAGAGGCAAACCACAGACTCGAAATAAACTGTCTGGCCCCAGTAGGATCCATACCAACTCCAGCAAAGACATCAAAAACCATTGGGATCAGTTTTGAATCAAAACTGAACCCCTCCAACTACATACCAACCTTTTGCCCTTCCACCTCTGGATCAGGGACACTCATCAATTGGCCAATTACAGCTCTTCGGACCCTTTTGTGTGCCCCATCTCCCGCTGCCCCACCTTTGATCTGCCTCTGCTGCAAGCTGGAAAGCCAGCCAATGCTGCAATGAAGCTGATAAGGGGCCTGCCTGATGAGGTTAGAGCTTCTCTGCCGAAGCTTTGCAGAGCTGTTTATTTAGCCACCAATTTCTTCTTTAGGGGCAAAGCAGAGGGTCAGTCTGCTACAGTCAAGGGTGGTACGTAGGGACAGGTAACAAGAATTAAAAATAAAAATATAAATGCCCCATGAGAGAGGAATATAGCACTTTCCAGTTTCAGGATTCAGCTTCTCATGTGCAGGGGCTGCCATCATATGCAAACATAGGCTAAAATGCCTCATTAATGCCATCCACTTCAAGTTAATGGCTCATATTCATTGATAATAATTTGAGTTCTTATATAGTGATTCATGCACGATTCCTTCAACTAGTAAGCGCTGTAAAAAAAAGGTGTTATTATTCCAAGATACTCAATTTATCAACCTTTAAAGGCTGGAATATTGGGATTCAAACTTAAAAAGGACAGACATGCCCAACGTGAAAGGCAAGCACTTTATTTCTGAGCTATCCACCCACAAAACTAATTTATTTTCCATCGGTGAAGTACTGTACAGCTTCATATCTGCATGTGTTGCCAACACATGCCAAGCATTGCCATAGTAATTGCACCCAATAGCTGAAAAATCATCATATTCATGGCCCTGGACCAGTCTTTGTGAAGTTGTCCAACCCCTGCGAAAATTGTTTCTTTTTAGAAACCTATTATTTACTTTATATTTGCCACAGTAGCTTTTTCACAATTAATCCTCATTTTGGAGCTCCCAAACCTCTGTACAAATCAAAATGTGCATTATTTCATGTATTACTAACATTGCCTGTCTGCATGCTTTGAAAAGCACCATTGTGCACAAGTGATAAACCAAAATTCCCTGGTAGAACTCCAGTCCCTGCACCATGATTTAGAATTTAAATAATTTCATGTTTCATCAATATCACTTGCTCAATGTGCCTTTATTTATTTATTATATATACGTAAAGCCACATTAAGCTTTGTATATAGGACCACAAACAGTTAAAAGTACATCAATAAATAATTCAAACATATACAATTTGCATAATCGTATTACAAACTTTCGCCATATAACAAATACAGTTGATATCATTACCCTCCATAAATCGATCCCATAAAATCTCTGGTGCATTTAAAATCCTACTGTTCCCATAGGCTTTGCAGTGTTGGTCTTGTAGATAGTCCAAACTTGAACATTCAAGGAGCAAGTGTTTAATGGATTCCTCACAATCTTCCTCACACAATCCACAGAGCCGCTCCCTCTGCAATACCCACAGCCTAGCACCTTCGATCTCCAATGAACCAGCAATATAACATTTTATCTTCAAATACTGTAACACAACATAACTAGAGGGGTTGGTATCAATGTACTCAGCAACTTTTTGGCAGATCTCTTTAAATATGTTCCTGTGATCTCTAGTGTTCTTAATTCTACACTTGTTCGCCCAGCGGTGTATGTGGAAAACAAAGAACCTAAAGAGCCACTTCTTTCACTCTCCTGCCTTTCAATAAAAATTGAAAATATTTGCACTGTAATAGTATTTCCATCCAACTCCACTAATGTAGCAAACACATTGTTTGTTTGTTTTATTATTTATAATGCGCGAACATACCCTAGGGTAACAGGGCGCAGCAGTTACATGTATATGCAGAGCTTGGTTACAACAGCGTTATTATTTACATACAAGTAGTAGATATAAGGTATATACAGAATAGGTCCTATTACAGATGGAAGGTACAAGAGCAAAAATATAAATGATGCATATAGCTTGCTTACATCAGCAATATATACAAGTAGAAGTGATAGTAAGGTGGGTGTGTGCAAATGTACAATAGGGTGGAGGGGAGGTTCTGAGTCCTCACAGTGAAGCCTGGCTGCTTATTAAATTTAGTAATCATTCGCTTTCAGCCACAGGATGGTGTTGGTCCTGAAGTTTTGGTAGGGAACCAAAACCCTTTTGGTATTACATTACCCTTTTGTATGCTGGCACAGTTGGCAGCCCCATTAAGTCACGTTCTAGCCGTATAAACTCCAAAGACACTGACTTAGGCAGTCCCTACAGTATCTTCAGAACCTTACCTTCCAAAGTCTCCAGCGGCTTATCATATTTAATGGACCATACCTCTGCACCACTCGACATGATTTCTGTTCTATATAACAATACAATTGTTTTAAGAGAAAAGCCTCCCTGCTTTCTGATAAAAGTACTAATGGCTAGTGTTTGCTGCATGATTTTAGCCTTAACATATTCCCAGTGTTTGGCCCAATGTTCCTTTAAGAACAGCAACTTGTTTTTTAGGACTTGGAAACCAAAGTATCATTACAATAGAGGTATTAATGTTTTGTGGGGCTTCATATTTTTGACAGTGGTCATTGATCTATGTGGTCCGCGGAGAAAGACCAAACCAATAATTTTGCTATCTAAAATTTGTTTGTGAGTACCCCCTTAAGGTATGGATTGTAACGTGGAGCTTGTCTAAACTCTAGTCCTCAGCCAACTAGATTACTGTAATTATATCTACTGAGCTGCTGGATTAATATACAGCCTCAACAAATTCACACATCCTGATCGAAAATCACTGAAACGGGTACCAATTGAAAAAAGAATTACCCCCCAAATCCATTTTCCTGACTCAAGGGCTGAATACCTGACCAACCATTTCAAGACGTATACGCCATTCAGCTCATTGTGGTCTTCCACTACCCAGAAACAAACTATTACCACGATGAGGAAAAGAAGCTTAAACCCAGATCCTTAGCCAGCAAGGGTCCAGAGATTTTCAACAAAACCAAGCCAGAATTTTGACAAAATCACAAACATTCAAGTCCTATGTAAAATAATACATGCTCACTAAAACCTAGAGATGGCTGCAAGATCCCTATTCTCTAGGGGACCTGAGCATGCCAACCTTCTCAGAGCACTTACAGCTCCCAGTAAAATAATGCTAGTACCCTAATGAAATGGTGGGACCATATCATGTAATACCAAATGTTCTTGTCTCTTATGTCATTCTTACCGATATACAGTCTTTTCATCGAAAGATGTTTCACCAAAAAATGTTAATTGAAAGATTTTTTCATAGGAAAAATATTTCAATTAATTCTTTTATAGAAAATATATGTATATATGTTTGGATGGAGTAAAGGGTTACATTTTGAAAACAGAGTTTGGGGGGACCCCCCCAATTAAAAATATATATATATTTGGGAATGTTTGGGGTGTTTTAAAGGGCAGAAAACGGAGTTTGAGGGGGCCAATAAAAAAAAAATATTTTGGTAAATTCAGTATACAGGTTTTCGATGAATAGTGTCATAAATCTAAATTAGGTGAAAAGGTTTTCAATTAAACATTTTCATTGAAACATCTTTTCGGTGAAAAGACCTGTAACCAGATTCTCACGTCATGCATGTAGCTGGTCTGTTCTCACTGTTTTCATTGTCATGTAAAAGTACTGCCCTACTGTACCTATGTATTTGCCATGTTGAATTCCTTCTGTGCAATTTGTTGGATGTAGCGCCAGAAGTGACTAACTGTGCGTGTGGCACATATACAAACACAAATAATTGACTGTACTGTACAAAGGATCAAACAGACAATGGGCAGACGGGCCAACAGAAGCTCTGTCACTAACGAAATAAGGATATTGTGATCTCTGGTGACATGACATGCTGAGATAAACAAAACCTATCCAAAACAAAGACAGTGGGCCTCATTATGAATGTGGCAGAAAGGCAACAACGGCGCCAGTAGTGCTACCGGCGCCGTTGTTACGTCTCCGCCACATTACGAGTTCTGCTTGCCGGTGCTGGACTGCACGCCTGGACTGTCCAGGCATGCAGACCGGCACCCACGAGCAGAACTCATGATTGCACCAGCACCGTTATTAACGGTGCCGGTGCAACCATGCTCCCGACCCCCATTCTACCCTATGGGGCAGAATGGGGATCGGGAGGCCCTTGATTCCGGCACCCGCAAATGGGCAATTACCGGGTCCGCCAAGCTCGGCATGACCTGGTTCTTGCCCATTCGCGGGTGCCGGAAAAATGCAACTCCGGCGGCAGCCGTGCCCTTAATAAGGGCACGGCTACCGCCAGAGTTGTAATGAGGCCCAGTGGGGACCTGTTACCACTTCAGAGCGCAAATAAGAAAGCATTTAATAAAGCAATTAAAAACCCTCCACAGAAGGGTGGTGGAACCGCCTCTAACAAAAAGTTGGAAACAGGAGCAGAAGAGAAAAAATAAGCATCCCAAAATTCCAGAAACTTAAAAATAAACAGGGCGACAAAACCATAGAGACGGAAATATCCCATAATACCTTGAATGCTTGTTTCATGAGACAAACAAGTCAAAAGGATGATCCTCAATAACCAAAATCAAGTGCAGTTGATGTTGAAAATCAGAAAATGTTCACAACACAAGATATCTCAAAGAAAAAACGGCAAAAAGGAAAGCATTTTCAGACAGGAAATCAGAATCAGGTGCACTATATATGGGCTGCTAGAACCAGACTGTGTGCCATTCCCTTAAGTTCTGAAACTAGAAAGTTTTCGAATCCTTAAAAATGTGTAGAATTCACTAGAAAACAAGGCTTTATATATCAGCCTTTTCGAGTGGATTGAGGATGATTAAGGAAAGAAATGGATGCGATACCTCAACAGACAAACCAAGATTTGATGATGCAAAGATGCTCACAAATGAGGCAGCAAAGTGCTTTCAAAACCCACACTGAAGAGGCAAGAACAAGACAATCCTGATCACCCATCAAAACTAGAGAACCAAGACTAACTAGAAGGATGCACCAATGATTCCACCGTAAAAATTAATCAAAGTTGCACACCTGGACTTGTACGAGATTGCAGAGCGGTGTGGAGGTAAAATGTGAAAGGGGGAGGTATGGGTAGTGAGAAAATGATCTAAGGCACTGTAGGATGTGCTCACACAAGGAATGTGGCATAAATGAGAAGGAAAAGAGATAAAGAGTTCTGTCCGAGTGCGGCATTTGTTGGCCCTCACATTCCCATCTAGAAGCGGGGCAGGCCAACACCCAGGACTCCATCCAGGTATGGTCATGCCAACATTCACACTCCCACCCAGATGCGGCGCAGGCTAGTGTCTAGAGACCCGTCTAGGTGTGGGCATGCTAACATTCACGACTCCATCCGAGCGCCACGCAGGCCGGTGTTCACAACTCTAGGTGTGGCACATGTTAGCATTCACGTTTTTCTAGGTGCGGGCATGTTATGTTCAATCGATCCTATCCAGATACGACGCAGGCCAACGTCTATCTAGATGCGTCTGCCGGTCTGGGTATGTTCGTCCGGTACGTACCAGTGGGAGAGTCAATTGGGCTTTCGTGTGGGTCTCGGTATGTGGTCAGTCTCTGCAGCCTTCCTTTGTGGCTATTTTCCATGATGTCTTATGCTCTGTCGAGTGGTTGGTTGTTTGGTTTGAGTGTTTGTCCAATTTGAGAGTGGTCAAGGTTGGAGTTATTTTCATCATTGTTTTAATGTCTGGGCATTCTAGTGCATCTCTGTTGTGGTTACGCTTTGAAGAGCCATGATTTGAGGAGTTTCCTGAATGCTAGGTGGTTTGTTGTATTCCGTATATTCTTAGGTAGGTCATTCCAGGTTTTGGGTGCCTGGTGAGAGAAAGACGATCCTCTTGAGTTTTTTTCTGTTGTAGGGATTTGGTTCCAGGCGTATGTCGGTGCTTGATCTTAGTGTTCTTGTCGGTTGGTGTAGGTGTAGTTTGTCGCTTAGGAATTCTGCGCCTTGTTTGTGTATTGCTCTGTGCGTGATGCACATGGCCTTGAACTTTATTCGCTGTTTCAGTGGTAGCCAGTGTAGTATTTTTAGCGCGGGTGTGATGTGTTCTCTTCTGGGTAGCTTGAGGAGGAGTCTGGCTGCTGTATTTTGTATGAATTGCAGTTTTTTAGAAGTCGTTCGGGCATGCCCAGGTATAGGCTATTGGCATAGTCCACTCTGGACATGATCAGAGCGATGATGGAAAGTGTTTTGTTGGCGAATGACAGGAATGGTAGGATCCTTTTTGCTGCTCGCAGGAGGAAGAAACATTTCTTGATTACTGAGTTTACTTGTGGCTCCAGAGTGAGGTTGTTATCCATGGGGACCCCTAGGTTTTTTACAGTTGATCATGGTTCTGGTGTGCTGCCGAGCTCTCTTGGCCAGGGGATGTAGTTGATGTCTCCTCCCTTTTTTTAAACAATCATTATCTCTGTTTTGCCTGGGTTGATTTTGAGATGGTTGAGGTTCATCCAGTTGAATATGTCACAAAGGCAATTCTCTAGTGTGGTGTTTTCTTCTCGGGTGTCTTGTATGTTGAAGATTATTTGAGTATCGTTGGCGTAGTTGTAGCATGTGAGGCCGTGTTTTTTGATGAGTTTGATTAATAGGTACATGTAGATGTTGAATAGAAGCGGGGAGAAGGATGATCCTTGTGGTACTCCGCACGTGGAGACTCTGGGTTTGGATTTACAAGGTTTCATCCATATTGTTTCTGTTCTGTTTGTTAGGAAGGATTTGATCCATAGTAGGGCAGTGTCTGTGCGTGTCCTACAAAATACCTAGGCAGGTTACATTGAAAAAAAGAGAAAGATGTACTGTGAGAAACCTGAGGGCATCCTCAAACCTACTCCCCTTGGATCCTCTTCTCAGGTGGCCAGGGAAAGGCCATCGATTTTGGATCCTGAACCTGGGGGTGGAGATGCAGGGGAGGATCATCTCGATGGAGGGTCCTTGGGGATTGGGGAGAGGGTATCCGCAGGTGAGACCTGGTATCCCCCTTTTCCTTGTGATAACCAACCCTATCCTCCCCCTGCCTTTATAGGCTGTTGCCAATCACTTTCTTTCAATTTCCCTCATTCAAACCACTCTAGTACTGGAACAAGGAAGAGGGAACTAGGAGTAGTACACGCTAATATGCAATTTCACCACTCTGGAACTGAGATGAGGAAGAGGCCTGAAGACTGTTGTGAGGGTCAGGCAAGTCCTGAAAGCACCAGTAACTATGGTCAGGAAAATCGACTTATGCACTCACACCTGCAAACTGTTAAGTGGTTGAAGGTGTATAAAAGGTGGAGCCGACAATCAGGAGAGGGAGACCAGCAGGAGAGAAACCGGGCCGGGTGTTTTGGGCCTGAGAGGACAGAAATCCTGTTGAGAAGGAGGCTGCCAACGAGGGTCCTGCCTGGAGAGACTGCGACACTGAGGCCTAAGTGGGCCGTGAGAGAGTCACATCAAATTGAGCCTCTCTGGTCATGGAGGAGACCTCAGTGCTGCAAGCTACCGGCAGCGTCTGCGAGAGGAGAGTGGAGCTGTTGGCAACCCACAGCGAGATTTCCAGAGTATGAGCGCAGCTCGCAATGCTACAGAGACATGTATGCTGAGCAGAGAGCGAGGAAAGAAGACGACCAGAGGAGACGCCAGGGACCGGTGAGTGAATCAATGGGAACACTTGCACCGGGGTGCTACTCGGGCTATGGCAGGGCATATGTAATTGTCGGATGAGCGAGATTAGATGTGCAAGCAAAAGTGAAACCAAAGTGAGGGGATGTATTGAACAATGCGAGCAAATTGAACTTTAAGTGAAAGAACGGGAATTAAGAATGATTGAATACCGATCTAAAGGAACGCTTTGATAAGCATGTGAATGGGATGCAAGCATGTGTGAACCACACATACTAAATTCTGAGAGGCAATGAATGAATCTTATGAAATAACGTGCAAAGCAAGCATTACTGAGGATTGTGAAAGTAATGTGGTGAAGGAAAGTGATCACCATGGATCACCATGGAGTGAACTGTAAGAAAGAGCACACTACTGTGTGTGAGAAACCTGAGGGTATTCTTCCTCCTATTCCCCATGGATCCTCTATGCAGGTAGCCAGGGAAAAGCCATTGCTTTTGGATCCCGACTCTAGGGGTGGACAAGCGAGGTAGGATCACCTGGGTGGAGGATCTGTGGGGACTGGGAGTGGGGTACCTTGGGAGAAAAATGTTATCCTCCTTTCCCTAAAATTGACCAAACCAACCCATCCCCCGCCTTTATGGGTTATTACAAACCAACTCCCCTGACTTCTTCATACATGACTGTGAAAAGTACTGAGACAAGGAAGATGCAACTAAGAGCAGTAAAGACAAGTTGCTTTTGCCACTTTGGTACTGAGACAAAGAAGAGGCCTTCTGAGAGCAGTGGAGGTCTGGCATGTGCCCTTAATGATGGTCAGACAGGGATAATTATGAACTCGCACCTGCAGGCTGTTAAAGGACAGCAGGTGTATAAAGAGCCCCACCTAATGAGAGTCAGAGAGAACATTTTGACTGGAGCAGTGGCAGTGAATTTACAGCAGGGGCAGAGAGGCCAGGAGGAACAGTGGGAAGCTGTCCGTGTGCATCACGCTTATGATCCAAGGAAGAGTTGCTAGACAGCTGTGGATTCGAGGGAAGCTTGAAATGGGAGCTGTGCTGGGAAGCTGCTCTTCTTTCTATTGTCCAAGGTGCTCGTTCTACTGGTGCCAAAGCCGACTCATGGAGTGCCTGAGGGGCAGGAGGGAGAACCCTGAAGTAAAGACCCGAAGGCCTGAAGATCTGCACTGCAGGAACTCGCATTACAGCCACCAGTGAATTTCTAGATAGATAGAAACCCGGTATGAGAGTGTTTGCAGCTGCATGTAAGGATATTTTGTATCAGAGTGGTCGCGTGAATGAAAGACACGTTTCCGAAGGTCTCTGATTACAATCCTTATGAAGCGGTGAACATTAAAGATTGTTAACTGATAAAGCGGAATTAATACTTTGTTACGGAGTGGTTGCATGCAGGGGAACGCACGTTTTCAAAAGTCTCAGAACATTGGGCGCATTTAAAGGAAAACTTCAAAGACTTATTTCAGTGAAACCAATTAAAAATAACAACAGAGTCATTCGCTGAGAAACCTTTAACCATTTTTGAATGCCGAACGGAAAACTAGGTGTTTCAACAATATATTGACATTATTACAAATGCTACATAAAAAGAAATAATCACTTCTGAAGAAAGGAAGCTTTTCCAAACACTTGAATATATATTGTGAGCCAATTAATACAGTGAATGAAAGTTACATCACATAAAAAACTCCTATATATTATTGGTGCTGACCAAACACCTGTGAATTCAAAGAAACCAATATTTAATGAACTCTCAGATGAATCTAACTTTAATACACTCAGTGAATTCAACGTGCAACATTAAATGTGAAATGAAAGAAACCAATATTTAATGAACTTTAAAGTGAATCCATCTTTTACACAGCCAGGGCACCCAGTGTGTGCTATTACCTAAAGTGAAAGAAACTTTGGGAAATTAACTTAAAAAAGGTTAAATAATTGAACTGCTTTTCTTCAATCAGAACACTTTGTTGTCCAAAGACCTGCTATATACATTTCCATCAGAACAATCTGTGGCCCAAAGACCAGCTATATACAGAGGGTGTAATTGTGACACAGAGCATTAAGAAAAATGGTACACACCAATTTAACACCCTAATATCGACCTGGCACATGAATTGTATCTTGGGGAAAGAAGGCCTGAGGTGAGAACTACTTATTGACTGGAGTTACTTTGTGTTTGAACTGTGTTTTTGGTACTTGGGGAAGGGGAACCAAAGTATTGGGCAAATCTATATTTCTCTTGAATTCTAGACAATTCTTAAGACTTTTGTTCAAACTGCTTTACACTTGGCAAAGGGATTAAAAAGAAAGCTATGGGCTGGAACAAGCTCTGATTTTTAAGCTGAGCACTATTTTGTGTATTGCTCACATCCCTACACATTGTATAAGATTAGTTGTGAGGGCAAGTTTAGGTTTTGGACACAGACAGATTCCTAAGTTGAACCTGTGGTCTTTGACTTTCCTTAGTTTTGATTTGGTAAAGAAATGGCACCATAGTATAGGGCAAGATAGGCGTTTATCCATCGACATTTAAGTTAATAAAAGTGTTTGTTTTGAACTTTGAATCTGTCGTCTGTGTCTCACTCCAAGATGTCCTCACATGTGGCAAAGCCAAGAGACTGTCACATAGAAAACAATATGAAGGTGAACCAAAACACATAGGAAGTGACAGAAAGACCTGTGCAGGCAGGAAAGCCTATGGTTATCAGTGATGTGACCTGTGATGGGTGGACCGTGTGGTCCAACAACTGCACCTAGAACAAGGTTGCCCTGTTTGTGAAAGCCAAGGACACATACAGATAACGTATCTTCACCTATGAAAGAGATTGTGGATGTGAAGTCAGAAGAGTACAATCTGGGTGAACTGTCAAGTAATCAGAAGGAGAGTCAACTTGACTTAGGGCCTCATTATGACCCTGTCGGTATCAGTTTAACGGCACCGGTAAAGGTGCCAGCGCCGTTAAACCCATACCACCCTATTACGAGGTTCCCTCGCTGGACCCGCTCTGGACGTCTGGTCAGACCAGGGAGCTAACAACGGGTCTGTTATTAACGGGCCCGTTGTTACCTCCCTCCCCATTCCCATTGAGCCCTATGGGGGCTCGAATGGGAATGGGGGTGGTCCGGGTTCCCTGAATGGGGAAATACCGGGCCCTCCAAGGTCGGAATGGGCCGGTATTTCCCCATTCAGGGAACCCGGACCCAAGTTTGGAGGCAGCCATGCCCTTGTTAAGGGCATGGCTGCCTCCAAACTCCTAATGAGGCCCCTAGAATTGGCAAGGGAACCCCGAGACTTTGTGGAACTGCCTTGAACTTGGGGAAGGGGAGCTGGGAAGCAAGCCAAGAGCTGGAAGAAGCTCAGAACTTTATTTTGGAACACTACTTGATTTATGGTTGACATCCCTATGCATTGTTTAGCTTTAGTTCTGAGGGCAAGTACAGGTTTTGAACACAGACAGACTTTCAAGCGGAACTTACTGTCTCGGACCTTCCTTAGTTTATTTAGATTGGAAAATCCCAACTTAGTATACGGCAAGTTAGGCATTACACCATCCTGGCATTTAAGTTAGTAAAAACATTTTGTTTGAACTTTGAATATGTTGTCTGCGTCTTGCTTCATGATGCCTTCACAGTACCAAGAGATGAGGTCTGAAAAGGTGGGACCACCCTATGAATGATGGAATACATTGCAAGGCACAACATGTAAATAAGTTAGCAAATGATCAGGAATTGATCAAAATAAAGATTTAACGAGCAGGAGCTAAAGAAAAAGCTCATGTGTATCATCAATCATCAACCATTAAGCAGGAGCGATTTCTGGAGAATGAGGAGCGACAACCGCAGTTCTCAGGGAACATAACAGATAGTTAGCAATTCTAAACGCGACCTTCCAAAAATCAGATAAACACAAGAGCAAAATGTGTGCTACAGAATCAACTGCAAAGCTCTCAATTCAATAGGCCAAGCCTGTACAAATTCACTAGTATCCAGTAATATGAAAACAATAAACCACATTACAAGTCCTGTCGGACCGGCAAGCTAGGCGCCAGTAAATGTTGTTTCCCATTCCCGTGGAGTCCTATAGGACAACGGGTTCACGGAAGCTGTGCACCGTTGCAAATGCTGCCAGCGCTTCCGTGAAGAGTCTGCCTACCATGGCCGTGGAGCCCGGCAGGGTCAGACAAGTTGGGCTCAGCAGCCCCGGCAGGCAAACTTGTAATTTGCAGATCCGGAAACAAGGGTGCCGATGAGCTTACCTCCATCCTTGTTTCTGAACCGGCAAAGTCGTAATGAG
This sequence comes from Ambystoma mexicanum, assembly GCF_040938575.1. NCBI lineage: Eukaryota > Metazoa > Chordata > Amphibia > Caudata > Ambystomatidae > Ambystoma > Ambystoma mexicanum. The sequence goes on along the minus strand of NC_090935.1, from coordinate 1,309,646,764 downwards.
GCCCATTATCTTGAAACTAGAGCACATTCCCAACATATTGGCTAGATCTGTCCGTAGAGATTTCTTTTGGGGGCCGGACACACTACAACTCCCTAAGCCTCCATGGCAAAAAGTGGGGTCCTTCAAGTAAACCAGTAGTTTATTTGATAGAGTGGTGGTCTGTACAGCACTATAATTATAGACTTTACATTGTAAGCCTCTATACCCACATTGAGGCAATGCATTCGATTAAAATTAATGTCACCTCATCCCAAGCTTATTAAATGACCCTTGAGAAACTTTATTGATATGATTCTCTTGTAAATGTTATCCAGTTGGTTAACATTGAGGGGCATTGGCATTCAGAGTTGAGTTTGATGTAATGTCATCATGGTTGTCAGAAATTTCACATATGTTGCCACATCTGGTAGCACGGCTGATGGATTAACTCTCAACAATCTAGATACATTTTTGTTACTCTTCTCATTTGAATGATTATTGTTGTCTTGAGAGACCAAGCGATTTAGTAACTATAGGATAAAAATGCTCCTTACCACGGTCTGTGACAAGCAGTTTCTTTGTACCAAAAGCAAAAGCAAAAGTAAAAGTAAGCTCACTTTAGACTTGTTTAACCAGCCCAAATCAACCTTTTTGCTGCTGAATTTCAACACATATAGTGGATTGTCTTAGACCGTAAACTCTACACCCAGAAACTTGCTCCTACTTTCCAGCAGAAGGTATGGGCAATACTTTAGCCTCGTAGACTCCCTACAGACTTTTGGTGGTTTTGTCACAGCAGTACCTTTTAATTTAGCAGCCACCATCCTTATCGACCCTTAATATAACTTGCTAGGCTCACCTTAACCCAATTAGGCCCAGTTATATGGTTAAACACTTCTAATTAATACATATATCAAATATAAAATATGATGGAGCAATCGGATCCTTGCTGTATAGTCCGTCCCTCTACAAGGGATTGAGACATTATAAAGGAAATATAAAATGCATACAGAATTCACTAATAGGTACCCCCTTTTAGGATTTGGATTAGCAGAGGTGTGGCTTGTTGACATGCTACCAGACGTCTTTGGGTACTTTCCTCTAGCTCTCTGGACCCCCGGAGAAAGAACCTGTGTGCTTCTGCAGAACTGTCATGCACTATTGAATCGTCCTTGGTCTTGTTCCCGAGGTAAACCGAGGAACAAATGAACGGATTGATGCCTTGCCCCGGAGGGTAAGATGGCTTAGGGGGAGGCCTATGGGTAAGGCGTTCAAGGCAGAGGAGCAACTGTTGCCATTACTGTTGCTGCTGTAAACTCCTTGTGCACCCCTCGAACCCAAGCCTTCATAGTTTTTAATTCAGTTGTTATGCTTTTTCCTGTGTTTTGACTCACCCCGCCAGACGGTCCTGGTCTTGGGCCATATGTGGCAGGGAGTCCATAACGCATGCTGCTTAGGACATAGGCGTTTGGTGAGACATGGGTGGGGAGGGTGCTAATCATGTTTTTCTGAGTCATTTGCAAGTGTTTTATTTTCTATCCTTGACTCTTGAAGGTTGGTGTGCTCAGGTTGCTTGGGGTGCTTTTCTCATTTGAACCACAGTAATGCTTAAAAATGATAGTAATGGAGAGATGCAAGTGATCTAGGAGGTGGCCTCTATCAGTGCATGGGTGAGCCCAAGTGAGTGGGTCCACTCTGGCAGAGTTTGCCTCCCAGGCCCCATTTGGGATCTGCCTTGCACGGCTCCCTTCTTGCTCTACAATTCGCCTAAATCATCTCATAGCCACCTGCCAATCATAGCCGATTACTGTGTTTACAACCTGCTGCCATGAAGCTTCTTAAACATCAATATGTCTTAAGGAGCGGCTTACCTCATAGGGGTAGTGCCCCCGCAGCCCCTCAGCCTTAACTAATACCATTAGCACTAAAAGGCCTTGGCGTGCCAAGAGAGCTAAAGTACCCCAAGACACCAGGCAGCCAAAAATTAGTGGTTTCTTTGGGCCTCAAGCTGTTGATGGTGGACCAAACGTTGACAACCTTTTGCTGGTAGACACCCCCAATGCTGGCACAAGTGAACCATCTATTGTGCCTCCTATTTCCCCACTCATTGTCAATAATGAATCCTTTCTAAACATATGCTGCGAAATCCAGAGAAATTTTCTATGGATAGCCATGGATCATCAAAATGTCATTGGTTCTAATCTCTCGGCCAGCCCTGACCTCGCAAATCAGTCTTTTACCTTCTTGGGACGAGTACTATAGTGAGTCTGAGGCAGTGGGTGGCAATGATTCTGTAAATTCAACTTCTCTGAGCTTAGTAGTGCATTCTCCTGGCGAAGATATTCTGAGCGCTTTGACGCTGGATGTTCTCCTACTGCTATGTTGCAATCTAGCACAGGACCAATGTGAGATGAAAAGATGAAAAACCCTCTGGCAAGGGTGGTCGATGTAATATTGGGTTGTAGTGCTGACCTAATTCAAGCCAAGGTGGAGGATCTTGGGGGCCGTAGTGCCTCTGAATCATTACTGGAGACTCCAGACGATTTAGCTTCTTCAGGGGCTAACCGGGGGAATACAGTAGTACCATCTGGTGCAGAACAATCTTCTCTTACTGTGTGTAGTGCGTGTGCGAAAATGAGTTAAACAACATGGCGCCGGTGCACGGCCATTTCGGACATTCACTTCCAAACTGCAATGAAAGTCTACGTTTTTGTGAGCTCATTTAAAAGGCAGACATAATTTCTGCAATGGTTGCGATATTGTAGCATGAAGTAGATGAGCTCACTATGGAGGATAGTTATTGTATTGTTTGCTCAAGGACAAGCCAAAAGGGGAGTCAGAGATGTGCAGGTGCATTGATAAGGGGTGCTGGAAACGAGCGTGCAAGAGACAAGCTGGGTTTTTCCACTACTGTCTGGATTTTTCCACTCTTGCCTCCCATGCTTGCTGTCTGTCCTTCAGCTGGGGACAGTTTGCAATTTTGAGAGAAGCACAATCCCCATTGGTTGACAGGGAACTGGTACCCCGGGTGTTGAAGTCGCGCTGAGAGGGAGGACGCTCTGCTCCAGACATCGTTAGTTGATGTGTGATCTCTCTGCCAACCTGCCTTGAACTGGGTAGTGTTGTCGTGGCCGAGATGCAGCTTTCTCCTACAACTGCACTAACGGTGATGTATACCTACTGTGTTTATTTTTGTCCATGTATTAATGTATAACCAGTTGCAATTATCTCGTAGTAATATGCATACTAATAGAATGTGAATAAAGGGCCTGTAAAGATCAGTTATTTTCCAACTAATGGTCTAAGTGTACATCATTGCCTTCCTGAGTCCAAGAACTTTTAGTGCTGAGGTCATACCACGTGTCGGAAAAGCAAAACAAAGTGGCTCTGTGAGCAGGGTATTTGTGATGAAATTAGTTCCAAATACTAAACGAATCTGAGGCTTGGAAACAGAAAATCAATTTCTTGAGTTTTCTGTTGAGTTTTATGAATTGTGTTTGATTGTTATTGAGGTTTTCAGAGGGGACTTGTAAAATCCATTGAAATCATGAGTTCCTTATTTAGGAAAAAGGGACGTTCTGCAGGCGGAGATTGTCCAGAAATGACGATTCCAGGGTGGGCAAGGGGTCCATATGATAAACTTGCACAGACTTGGGCATGTGGTGCAGGTTTGAGTGAGACATGGGATACGATTATAGGAGAGGAGAGTCCGTCGAGGTAACGGCTTATTTGTAACAGGTACTTGTAGAAAAGGGGGAGGAGTGCTTCAGCATTGGGCAGATGAGGTTGGATTTTGTTGCATGCGTTCAGAAAGATGCATCAGCAGAATGTAGAATTGCAGGCGAATGTCTTGAGGTTGGAAAAAGAGCTGGCTGCTGAGAAACATATTTCGCTAATGCCACAAGTTCAGATGAAATTGCATCATGATAAGGCAGACAAATATCAGGCAGTGCCCGAGAGAGCTGCTGTAAGGGTCACCTGATACAAATATCAAAAAATGATAGCGAGAGTGAATACCCGTAAAGTGGCAACAGTAATTGCCTCTGCAGGGGTTGACTGGGATCCCGACCAATGGGACAGGGATGTATTTGATAGCCCTAGTTCAGAGAGTGGTTCCGACAGGGAGATACCGTCTAAACCGGAGCTTCATAGGAAGGAAGTGACTGTTAAACCGGTTATGCATAGACAAGCTGGGCCACATCCGAATAATCCTGGAGGTGGTCTAGTGCATTTGACAACATTGGAGGATTACTCCGAGCAAGAGTTTGGGGAAATCATTAATCAATTGAAACAGAGGGCTGGTGAGCCTCTGTTATCTTGGATGGTCAGGTTATTTGATGGAGGTGCAGCATGGCTTCTTGTGGATCCAACTGATTTTCTGAGATTTCTACCATTGTCCCATGAAACCCATATTGTGGAGGTATTGCATGCAGGGCAGCCTCCTGATGCCCTGGGGAGAGAGTCGCAAGTGTCTTTGTTACAGTTGGCTGCTCAAGGGTGTAATCACAAATATCCGATTACATCGGACTGGCCTAGCGACGAGAAGAGGTGGTACAACGACTCAGGGAGCATGCTATGAAGGAAGCCATATATATTGATGATCCCGAACATATGTGGGTGGTGGCATTATTTGTTTCAGCCCAAAATACAATAATTTCAACTGCTCCGCCAGTTTATATAAATGTAATTATGACTTTGCTGGTGGGGATTAGAAGTAAATTAACAGATGAAGTAGTCGATGCTATCAGACAGTTAGCAGACCTGGGGGAATGGGACAGAGTTGAAGAGAGACCCCATGAGAGCGAGCGAGAGAGAGAGAGAGAGAGAGAGAGAGAGAGAGAGAGAGAGAGAGAGAGAGAGAGAGAGAGAGAGGCATAGTGATAAGCAAACTCCTGGAAAGAGATCCAATAGTAGAGACTCTTGTGTGTCGAGAAAAGACATGTTTTTGGCGCTACTAAAAGATGGAGTGCCACAAGAAGACATTGACGGGTTTGAAACCTAGGAAATGTAGCAGTTATATGAAAAGTGATGGCTTGAAGGAAAAGAACAGTATAATAAACAAGTAAAAAGGCAAGTTGTGAATAAGTGAGGTGGGGATAATTCCCCTTTCGTGCCGCACGAAGAGCAGGTGGATGAGGAGTCCATGGGAACGCTTTACCATATCAGCTGGCTTAGGAAAAGTGGTGAGTGCGATGTTGGAGACAGATACAAAATACACACATTCAAAATACGAATAGGAATGTGGTCAAACTCCAGTAGTGTCTGCCCGGATTAAGGTAGACAGACAGCCTCGTGTGAATCTGAAATTATTTTGGCAATCGGGAAATTCACAAGAGGTTCGAGCATTGATTGATACCGGGGCAGAGGCCTCACTGATCCACGGTAATCTTTCTAGGTTAAATGGTAGACATTTTACCATAACTAGACTGGGAGGGAAAGAGACCACTGCAGTTAAAACAAAAGATGATATGAAAATTGGTAACTTGAAAAGGAGTAAATATCAAGAATTGATTGTTCCCATACCTGAATATATTATTGGCTTTGATATTCTGGAGGGATTGACTCTAGGACTTCGAAGTAAAACTTATCAGTTTGGAGTTAGTGCATTGACCTGTACCCCAGTCATTGTGGGAACATTGAAGATCCCCCCACTGCAGGTTCCTTTGGCCACAAAACATGTGTCAATGAAGCAATATCACATTCCTGGCAGGCATAAGGACATTTCAGATACTATGAAGGGATATGTTGAAGCAGTTCATAGGGTTGTTTGGGTTCTGGGGACAAGATATACCACATTTAAAGTGACACGAAAGAAATTTGATTTTGAATGGGGTGAGGAGCAAGAGAAAGCCTTTCAGCTGGCGAAAGATACGATTCAAAAAGTGCTTGACTTATGGCCACTGAGAGCAGGTGAAGTTGAGTTGAATGTGTCTATGCATAGCAGTTTTGTATCCTGATGACGTCATAGTGCCGTCACAACCTGGGCCCTACTCCAGCAAACCTATCGCCATCTGGGATTGGCCGTTGGAAGCCTAATAACCCATATGGTCCCGTATGTTAATTATTCTACAGGCCCTTGCATGTCAGGTGGCTGGCCTGGTTCTTCCTCAAATTACCATCTCTAAACAATGTTTCAGTGTGAGGGTCTTACCATGGTTCTTACCCGTTGCTATCCACCCCTATGATAGCGCGCTGTGGTTGACTAGAGCCGACGTCCCCAGGCCTGGGACCCAAAATGATTCTCAGCTCTTACTGTACCTTCTCAAGGTAATAACAACAACTTTGTGTCTGAATTGTAACGTGTGTGTATTTTACGCTCACCTGGCTCCCACAGAGGCGTCGATCTGGACTGGACTGCTGCGGTCTCCACCAATGTGACGCGTAGGGCCGAGATGACGGACTGGACTGGCCCATCTAGCTTCGTTTGCTTGGCCCGTAGGAATATTCTTCTGCAAATGGAGAAAGGGGATTAACCACCCGTGGAGTTGTGCGTTAATCCCCCCACCCGCTGTTCTCCCCACTGATCACCTTGGATGTCCCCTCTTATAGTCTCACCTGATGATTTTAAAAGATGAGCTCTCCATCCTGCATTGAGCGCAGGGGCGCGTAGATAACCAGTTGCTTCACTGGCTCGAAGGAATTGGTGAGTTCCAGGACAATATTGACTCCGATATTACCGGCAAGACGCCGTAAGTATGTAGTTCGTAAGAGTTCAAATGCCTGACTTTCACTCTTGTCCGCTTCCTTGCAGGTTGCAGCTTGACCCTACTGAAGAGTTCCTCATGGCAACCGGTAATGTTCTGGTAAGGATTTGTATTATCCAACACAGTCCGATAAAATAATGTCCATATGTAACCTGTTGCTTTCTCCCTTATTCAGGCACTGAGAGAAAGTATGAAGTCTCGAGGAATAATGCCTCCGGCGGTAAAATCAGGTAAGTCTTTTGTGGTGAGGAGGGTTCCCCTTGTTAGTCCCTTGTTTCACCTTGCTGTCCTTTTGTTTCCCCTTAGGGGCCGGGGTTCGGCTAGGATGCAGTGGAAGCTGCGCCGACCCGTGAAGAAGAATAGTGCCCCCGGTGGTAAAAGCAGGTAAGTATATGGGGGGTATTCCTCTGTGTATTCCCTTGGCTCACCTTGCTGTTCTTGTCTTACCCTTGGGTGCCGGAGTGCGGCAGGAACATGCAGGAGGATGCAGTGAAATGTGAAGATGCTGCGAAGGCCGGTGAGTTCAGCGCGGCGCTGCAGCAGGCGAGGCGACGCGCATAAAATAACTTCTTTCTTCCAGCTCGAAGGCACGATGGATCGGGAATTCAGGTAAAGATCAAAGGTATTTCTCTTGTTCTAACCTTTTCTCCTTCTTTCTCCCTTTTTCTAGGAGCTCCAAACTCGAGGCGGGCGTGGCAGAAGACTGGATGCAGACTTGCAGGCACAGTGAGCGTTACGCTGCTGGATGCAGAATAACGCGAAGCGTGTGCTGCTCTTCGGGCGTGGTTTAAATAGCCTCCAAAGTAGTCCCAGGTAAGTATTCCTCCCCAGCCCCACCTGAGTAGAAAATAGTTCCTAGGTAAAATAGTCCCTTGTCCCTGGTTGTACTGGCTTCAAAAGTGACACATGAAAGACAGGATGAATTCGCATATTAGCAGGTAAGTCCAACTTGACAGCCACCGGGTTGATAATGGCCTTAATAGAGTAAGGTCACAAATATCTGGGGTTAAAGGTCCGTGTTCCCTTTAGAGGTATATGTTTTGTGGCTAACCATACTTGGTCCCCTATTTGGTATTGTGGAGAATCACTTCTATGCCGATCAGCATCTTTCTTGTATTTTTCTTTCGCCTGTTTTAAATGTGTAGTTGCTTCCTTAAAGGCTTTTGTAATCGTAGCGTGCAGATAATCCACTGCAGGCATTTCTAAGTGTTGGGCTGAGTCAAGGTCTGAGGTTTGAGGATGGTGCCCATATAAGGTATAAAAGCGGCTTTGTCCAGTTCCAGAGTGTACTGAATTATTGTATGCATATTCGGCGATCCAAAGAATGTCTTTCCAATTACTCTCCGTCTGATGTAACATACAACGCAGGTATTGTTCGTGAGTCTCGTTGGTCCTCTCCGTTTGACCATCGGTCTGGGGGTGGTGACTGGTCGATAACCTCACATCGATTTGCGCCAATTGACAGCATTTCTTCCAAAAATGTGAAATGAATTGACTGCCCCGGTCAGAGACCAATACGGACTGAAATCTGTGTATGCGAACAATGTTTTTGAGGAACTCCTTGGCCAGGATTGAATCAGAAGGTAATCCCTTTAAAGGAATAAAAGTGGGCCATCTTGGAAAAAAGATCCACAATAACTAGAATGGTGTTAAAACCATTGCATGGGGGTAGATCAGTAATAAAGTCTAACAATAAGGTGTGCCATGGTGTAGGCGGAATGTCTAAAGGTTGTAAGAGTCCAGCTGGTTTTTTCTTTTGACTTTTGTTTTGGGCGCAAATGCCACAAGACATCACAAATGATTTAATATCCTTTTGCCAGGTGGGCCACCAGAATTGTCTTTTAATTTTAGCTTCAGTTTTTGCAATACCTGGGTGCCCCTCCATTAGGGTATCATGATAACGGGAAATGACTAGCTCTTGTAGTTCCTTGTGTGGCAGAAATAGCCGTCCTTGGTAATAAGGCAGATCATTGGTGACAGAGTAGTCCGGGCCTTTCTTTACCCAGTCCTGCAAGCCTGTAGAATCAAAGAGTTGCTGGATCTTTACCTGAATGTCCTCTAGAGTCTGTAGAGTAGTCATGCCAAGAATCCTTTGTTCGGGAATTATAGGTACTGGTTCAGGGTTCACTTCTGCCTCTCCCATCCCTATTCGGGATAAGGCATCTACTTTACCATTCTTACTTCCTGGTCAATAGGTTATCACGAAATCGAACTCGGCAAAGAACAATGCCCATCGGAGTTGACGTGACGATTGGGCGTTGGCTGTCTTTAAATACTGTAAGTTCCGGTGATCGGTGATCACAGTAATGGTATGCCTGGCACCGAGAAGATAGTGCCGCCAAGCCTTGAAGGCGGATTTAATGGCTAATAACTCCTTATCGGTAACTGCATAGTTTAATACAGGTGCCGAGAACTTTCTGGACCAAAACGCTACTTGGTGAAGCTGGCCAGTTTCAGGGTCCTTTTGAGACAGGACAGCTCCCATGGCTAGACTGGATGCATCAGTTTCCACTATGTATGGACGTTCAGGGCGCGGGTGCTTTAATACAGGTGCAGACGTGAATTTTGCTTTCATCTCTTGGAAGGCATTTTCAGCTACTTCAGTCCACATAAAGCGTTTATTTTTTCGCAAGAGTGCTGTGATGTGATGTACAACATGTGAAAAATCCGGGATGAATCTGTGGTATAAATTGGCAAAGCCGAGCATACTTTGTACTCCTTTAACTGAACTTGGTGATGGCCACTTAAGGAGTGCGTCCACCTTTCGTGAGTCCATTCGGACTCCCTTTGGGGTCAGGATAAACCCAAGGAATTCAACTTCTGTGGCATGAAAAACGCATTTTTCCAGTTTTGCATATAGTTTGTGCTGGCGCAATTTCTCAAGGACTGCTCGGACGTGCTTCACATGGTCAGATTCTGAAGAGGAGTATACTAGAATATCATCGATATATATGACAACACAAACGTCAATGAGTTCACGAAGGACATCGTTCATGAAGTATTGGAAGGCTGCAGGTGCATTGCACAACCCGAAAGGCATCACCTGGTGTTCGAATAACCCATACTTAGTGCGGAAAGCAGTCTTCCATTCGTCACCCTCTTTTACACGTACCAGATGGTATGCCCCCCGGAGATCTAATTTAGTGTGTATGCAAGCGTCCTTCACTTGATCTAGTAGTTCAGAGATTAGAGGCAATGGGTATCGGTTCTTAACAGTTATCTGGTTCAATGCGCGGTAGTCTATGCATGTTCTGAGGTCACCTTCCTTTTTGGGTACGAAGAACAAAGCTGAAGATGCAGGGGACTTAGATGGGCGAATAAAGCCATTGGCAAGGTACTGGTCTAAGTATTGTCGTAGGTGAAGGTTCTCAAGTTCCGTAAGGGCATAGATCCTGCTACAAGGGGGTTGTGCATCGGGTATGAGATCGATTTGGCAATCGTACTGTCAGTCTAGAAAAATGGATACCTCTACCTTGTAACCACAAACGTATTTTGGTGGCCGTGGGCCAACCGTCTCATGCACGATATGACAGAATATAGGTTTTCGAGTTTGCCAACGAACGGCCATTTTGATGTAACAAGAATCGCCATTTTGTTTTCTAACCATTGCTCATTGCTTTCTATTCCTATTGCTTCGCAGTATATTTTCTGCTTACACTGCTCGACTGTAAAACATTGTTGTCTGCACGTAAAAAGGACAAGGCCGCAGGGCCGTGAGGATAACAAGAGTTTGCTGAAACACAACGTAGGCAGCGCCAGGAAGAATGCCCGGCTCCCTCCCGAATGTAGCCTTGAAGCAGAGCTGCAGGGCATTTAATCATTTCGCAGCTGCCAGCCAGCCTCGTTATATGGTAGAATATGTTACAATAATACAGCTGAAGGCTTGAATTATGCTTTTCTTACGGCCCCCCTTTGCTGAGCCCCGCTAGAGCGTGTCGGCTCCCAGGACACAAATAGCACCTAATAGATAGCAAGGTCTGGAATGCAACTCTTCCCCCCGTATGTAGCTCGCTTCCAAGAACAGAAGCGCTGTGTTCTATTCAACAACTGAAAGATGCCTCCGCACTCACAAATTGCAAATTGTTACTAGAATAGATGTTTGAAGGTGTCATAGTTGTCGGAGATGTCCATCATCACACCAAGTTCAAAGAAACCCAATAAAAGGGGGGTGTTAAACATGTCATAGCCGATTGTTTGATATGCATTTTGTATATATGTAACTGATGTACGTAATTCACTCTCTTGCGTCCCTCGAGGTCTAGAGATACACGTCGCGGGGCGTGAGACCGAGTTGGCCAACTGAGACTTTTGCTTTGCAATAAACCCTAGCTTTGGGAATACAACCTTGTGTCTGGCGTATCTATCGTGTGTGGTGACTCGCCTTGTTTCCATAGACGTTAGGGACCCCTAGGGGCCCCTTTCAAAATGGCGCCCGAATAGGGACCCTCCCCCACTTGTTCCATCGCATAACGTTGTAATTGAGTAAGGCGGAAAACGGCGAGGACGGGACGATCGAGCCGGGATCAAGAGGTGTTCGGGGCACCCTGTAGAAGTGATGAGAGACTCCTTTGCAGATCTGCACACATCTGATCCCTGATCGACTCGCCTGGCTAGAGAACAAGGAGGCGAGGGTCCCGAAACGAGGCGGAAGCCAAGAAACGCAGACACGACATCATTTGATGTGTCAGTATACAGACGACTTGATCTATCAGGTGAGTCATTCCCCGATTCAAAGTAATCCTGCTATTGGTTGAGAGTTGACTTTGCAAAATCAAACGCCCTAGGTAAGGTTGATTAACCAGGGGGAAGGTTGAAACATGCCTGGGGTATTGTCCACCTTAGCGGGGTTTTTCCGCTGTGGTAGACAATCTTTGGAAGATGGCCAAATTGTACCACCTGGGGGAACGCCGGCGTATGAGATGTATGTGAAGTATGGAGTGGGTGCGATAATATTCTGTGAGACTTGGCATAGGCAAACCAGAAAGCAACAAGACCATCAGTGGCCGATTAATGGTAGTTTTGAGATAGCGAGAATATATAACTTGGAAAGGGTATTTATAAGAAAGAAAGCGCGTCCTGCAGCATTTGAGACTATTAAAGACTGGAGGAGGGAAGCAATGCTCCAATTTAAAAGCAGAGCGAAGCATGCGCGCAGGCATAAATCGAAAGGTGAAGTAACGGAAGAGAAAGAAGAGGAGGAGTGGACTGAGAGTCTAAGAAGGGCAGGTAGGCGTGACCAGTTGAATATAGAAAAGATATATCCACAACGAGAATTACACATAGCAGATGAATTGATAGAAAACATATTGACCCATAAAAACAAGGCCCAAGATCAGAAGTGAGGCCAGACACGTCAGTAGCTATTGCCCAAACCCCGCCCATAGCCCAAGCTCTCCCTCCGGTAGCTCAAGCCCTCCCACAGCCACAGACCGCCCACGTAGCACTTCCTATCAGCCAATCAGGCCCACAACAGACACTCCCTGTTCCCATTGTCCCATCTGCACCTCCCGCCTCAGACACAGACTCGGTACCGTCCGTTCCTCCCGGGGTTGAAGTTGAAACCGCGGGGCAAGAGGCGGGACTGACCAACGGGGATGCACGAGGGTAACTCGCAGTGCGATCAGCAAAGAAAGGAAGGTGAATTGCAGCAACAGTTAGAGATGTATATAGATGGGAATGATGGGATGGCAGCATTGGCTTCGATGAATGACTTTTGAAGAAGCAACGAAAGACAGGTAGTGTTGGAATGCATGGGTGAATATTTGGTGGAGAAATGGAAACAGTTAATTGGGAAATTACCACCGCAGCGATTGTTAGATTTGAATGCATTAGCACGCTGTAGGGAGAGGGATGAAGAAGTGAGGGAACATGTATATGGACTTTTTGAACTTAAAGATGAATTAGATAATGGTTATGCCGAAATGTTTGCTACACCTGGGTACAGGAGTAGGGATATTGGGAGACAACGGAAGGGAATGCAGGGGTCACATAATGAACGGCAGCAGTTACCATCACCGTGGCAGAAGGAAATGGTGGACGAATTATCGCTGCTAAAACAGATGGAGGCAGACTTGAAAGCATGCCTATTGAAAACACGGGTACTACTGCAGCAAGTAGTAGGACATAATAGAGGGCGAGGGAACGCACAAGGAAGGAGTAATTTGAATATGCATGGGGGAACAGTGGGACCAAATCAGTGTGCATATTGTAAGGAGGAAGGACATTGGCGAGCGCAATGTCCACATCTGCAGAATAGAAATGGGTCTGGTCAGAGGAGACAGCATAGAGGACACCAAGGAGCGAATGGACCAAATAGGAATAGTATGCAGCAGCATCACAATAACGGAGGTAATCAAAACCAAGGCCAAAACCAAAATGCCTCAAACCAGAGGCAGGGACAGCAAAACCAACAGTATGGAAACCAGAGTGGGGGAAATAGAGGAAAGAGTGGGAACGTTTTCGATACACAGTCAAACACGTATTACAGTAACAGCAATGATTACACATCGGACGATGTGTTATTTCCTCAATAGGACAGCCCAGGACAGGGGTCGGAACCAGTGTCTATTCCCGTGAATCAGAGAGGACCCTACATAGAAATGAGAGTCGGGAATGAGGAGCACCGCTTTCTTGTAGATACAGGAGCGCAGAAGTGTTCAATTGACCACCACTTGGTTCCGGATATACCACTGTCAGGGCAAAAGAATGTTTCTGTAGGGTTCGCAGGTACACCAGTCATAAACCCAGTATCCAAGCCAGTCCCAGTTACAATAGGACCATTTACTGAACATTGTCCTTTCCTTTTAACAGACATTTTTGGGGAGAACTTGTTGGGATTAAATTTGTTGAAAAAATGAGGTTCTGTTATACATTGCACGGCAGACGGAGTGTTCCTAACGATTTGGCCACTCGAGGCCCTTGTGTCAGAATTCATGTCCGAAACTTTACCAGGGCAACTAAGTAAAATGCCAACCTGTATATGGGCAATGCATGACAATGATGTAGGATGCTTAAAGATAGAGCCAGTAAAGATCATTTTGAAAGAAGGTGTTACCCTACCTCGAATTCCCCAATACAGAATTTCGGCTGAAGGTAAGAAAGGATTGAAGAGTATTGTTACAGATTTGGTGACACTAGGGGTAATCGAGGTAATTACAGGCAGTACATGCAACAGCCCGATTCTTCCAGTTTATAAAAAAGGAGGCAATGAAGTACCATACCGTTTTATAATTGATTTGCGCGCATTAAACAAGGTAATAAATCCACAATTTCCTCTAGTGCTAGATGTCACTACCATATTGACAATGATACCTGTTTCAGCAGAATATTTAAGTGTAGTGGATTTGAAAAACGCGTTCTTCAGCATTCCAGTGGACAAGGACAGCAGATATTTGTTCGCGTTCACATTAGGAGGACGATCATTTCCATTTACGCGGATTCCGCAAGGTTACACGGAAAGCCCAAGTATTTACAGTAGAGCATTAAAAGAGCAGCTAGACATGCTAGAATTACCAGTGGGTTGTGTACTCTTGCAATACATAGACGATTTATTGTTAGCTGCAGACACAGAGGAGATTTGTAAAGAAAGCACTGTATTACTACTGTCACACCTAGCGGCACATGGCCATAAAGCTAGTTTGAAGAAATTTCTATATAATCGAAAGGAGGTGGCCTATTTAGGCTACCTACTTTCGAAAGAAGGGAGAAGGCTAACGCCAGAACGCATAGAAAGTATTTCTTGTATGCCTATTCCAAAGACACAAAAAGGAGTCAGAGCCATAATAGGCATGGCTTCATATTGCCGACAATGGATTGGTAATTTTGCGTTAATTGTAAAACCGATGGTGAATTTGACTAAAAAAGATGCGGTTATGCCGTTACAGTGGGATGAGGAATGTCAGAAAGCATTTGATGAATTGAAAACTGCATTATGCTCGGCTCCAGTTTTGGGTACGCCGATTTATGAGAAGATTTTTAGACTGTTTGTGTGTGAAAGTGAAGGATGTGCATTGGCGGTTTTGAAACAGGAACAAGGTGGGAGAAATAGGCCATGCGGCTATTTTTCTTCTGCGCTGGACCCTGTAGCGCGCGCACTACCACGATGTTTGCGATTTGTCGCGGCGGCTGCTGCGTCAGTGAAACAAACGGAAGGGATGGTATTGGGGCACACTTTAATTTTAATGGTGCCACATGCCATAGACGTTCTATTAAATAGGACACAGACGCAACAGCTCACCTCTGCTAGATTGACAAGATATGAGATTATCTTGTTCGCGCCCCATATCCAAATTATGAGGTGTAGCGCTTTGAATCCTGCAGAATTAATGCCACTACCCATAAAAGAAATTGGGGAGGATGAATCACCCCCCCCCACGATTGCTTAATGGTCACTGAGGAAGAAACCAAGGGGAGAGTTGATTTAAGTGATACCCCACAGAAAGAGCCAGATGGAGAGTTCTTTTGTGACGGCTCATGTTTTAAATTACCAGATGGCACGACAACTGCCGCATATGCTATCACTACCCTAGAGAGCGTTGTAGAAAGCAAAAGAATTCCCTACAATTCGGCACAAGCCGCAGAGATAATAGGATTAACCAGAACCTGTGAGATTTCTGAAAATTTGAATGTGAATATATATATACTGATAGCCAGTATGCTTTTGGGGTGGTTCATAACTTTGGTCGACTCTGGGCTGAGAGAGGGTTTTTGACATCACATGGCGCCAGAATTCAACATGGCCATTTGATTGTACAATTGCTGTCTGCACTCACGCTTCCAAAACGCCTAGGAATAGTGAAATGCGAGGCACACAAAAAGGTAACATGCAAAGTAGGAGAGGGAAACGCGTTTGCAGACAGAATTGCGTAAAACAGCCATTAATTTACAATACCAAAATGATGACGGTTCAGACAGAAGAAGTACCCTGTATGATAGAAAATGGAGTTGCCACTGTCAAAGAAATGCAGGCCGAAGCTACGGCCGATTAAATACAGGGGTGGGCAGAGGGCTCTGCTGAGTTAGATCTGGAAGGTTGTTGGGTGGACAAGGGAACTAGAAACTGGATGTTGCCAAATTCGTATGTGACTGCAATGGTCACAATGGCCCACAGCCCTACTCACATCTGTGCGAAAAAGATAATACAGCACCTTTCTGCAGTATGGCAGAATGTAAACATAAAAAAGAATGCAGAGAGGTTGGTGCAGAACTGTATCACGTGTTTTCAACACAATGTAGGAAAGGGAACAGTGACTCCAATAGGCAGTTTTGGCCCACCCTCTATGCCATTTGAGATGATCCATTTTGATTTCATAGAGATGGAGGGATGCCAAAACTTAAAATACGTCTTAGTGGTGATCTGTGCATTCAGTAAGTGGGTGGATGCATATCCCTTGAAGGACTGCACAGCAATGAACACGGCAAAAGTAATGCTTAAGGAATACTTTTCCAGATTTGGCTTGCCCCGTGTCCTATGGTCCGATAATGGACCACATTTTGTGGGCACACTGGTGTTACAGATATGTGGTGGTCTTCAGATTGACAAGAGATTCCATAGTTCAAGGCATCCGAGTTCTGCCGGTCTTGTGGAGAGGCACAACGGGATTCTTAAATCAAAGATTAGCAAGATTTGTGCGGGAAGCAAGTTGAGTTCGGTGGATGCATTACCGATAGCACTATTATGCATGCGTACGTCTGTACAGGCTAAAACTGGGCTCTTCCCGTACGAGATCGTAATGGGGAGGCCGGCAAATGTATGGTGCGCACCACAGCCAAAACGACTTAGTGAGGTAGAACATCCTGTGCTTAGTACTTATTGTGGCCTTTTAATGCAGAAATTGCATTTGATTCATCAGCAGGTGCAGGAGGCATTACCAGTGAGATACACCAGTCCGGGGCATGCGCTGGAGCCAGGAGACTGGGTGCTGCTAAAAATTTTTGAAAGAAAGTCATCGTTAGCACCCAGGTGGCGCGGGCCCTATCAAGTACTCTTGGCAACGCAGACGGCAATACGGGTGGATGGAAGGAAGTCGTGGATCCATGCCACCAATGCCAAGAAGATTCCAACTTCACTGAAAGGCTTGCCTGACCCAGATGACCGAAAAGAGACAGCGGTCCCAGAAACGGAAGAAATTGTTGCCAGTAAGCAACCACCAAATCTGCCAAAACGAGAAGTGAAACTCGAAACAAAGCCTGAGACGATTGCCAAAGAGGGGGAAGGGCAAAGAGTGCCCCAACGTTGCCCAGCAGAATCGACATCACTGCTGGCCGACACGAAACCTGCCTTGCAAATACCAGCAGAAACAAATCAGGTACCCCTTTGGCGCCCACCAGCACTTGCCAGCACGCCAAAGAACGGATCTGCATCATTGGCGCGGCGCACACCAGCACCTGCAATAGCGCCACAGGCTGACTTTGAGCCTGAATCTGGAAGTGCACCGGCACAGTTCACGGATCACACGATACCAGGAGTAAGGCGATACAACTTGCGGCCTCGAAAGACAAAGTGATCCGCAGTTCTTTTTTGATGTTTATGTCAACCTCTGGTTCAGCTCATGGACGGAGAAGGAACTAGAGGTGTAGAGGAGAGAAGCGTGAGAATTGTGCAAGTCGGACAATTCAAGACTCGCGGCTCCTCGGTGCGATCATAAAAGTACATGTGTCAGGAACCAGAGCGGACAAGCTGGGCGCACATGGTACTAAGGCAATAAGATAACTGATCAAAGGTCCTCTGAGCAGTATGAGAAAGGACAAGTGATCTTGCCTAAAAACGAATAAACAAATCCAGGCTATTAAGGACTGGCAGAACTGAACTGTGACAATTCCGTTGAACTTATTGACATCAGAGCAAGCGCGGCGAAGAGCGATATCCACGATGAACTGTGATAAGGAAGAAGAAGGACGACGAGAAACATGCCGGGACCAGTTCCAGCCTCCTCCTGCACCACTGCTGAGAATGAGTCAATTATAAAGACTGTAAGCTTAAGAAAAACGCATGGTCAAACGAATTGTATACTAGCACTGACAATAATTATGTGCTTTATGAGCGTGGTAGCACCAATAACGACAGCCCTAATATTATGGTATGTGGAAGCGATACACCCATTAGAAATGTTTTTACCAATAATTAATATATCCACTACTGAAAGCCCGGTTCAGGTGATTACCTATACCCTGCCCCCAATGGAAGAAAGACACAGGGAAGGTTTTGGGAATAATACGTTGTTATTAATAATGAACATGACACATAAAATTCTGAAGAAAACAAATTGCTGGGTATGTGCCCATTTACCACAGCATGCTGGGAAAGGAATAGGGTGGTATGTACAGCCATTACCATTAAGTTCTACATGTAGTGCATCTTTAGGTGCAATGTTTTATGGGAAATGGAATGAGAGTAGTACGGGTCAATTAGACAGAACCAACATGAATGAGTTTGAGGAGATAATAATGAAGCCTGTGGGTTGTTCCATTTTCCATAAAGCACAAGTAATAGCCCCAGAGCCCACGAGGAAAAGTACACGGAAGATAACACGACAAAATAGACGAGATAGATTGTCCCCACCAGAAAAGACATCTGTAATAACGTTTCGTAAAAGAACAGAAGGGGACAAAGATGCAATCCCCCCATCTTACACGGTGAATTATAGCCCAAGAACTGTCCCTTTTTGTCTAAAAAAGAAAGGCTCTTTTTCAGTCGGAACATATACTGGATGCATGAATACAGTGGTATTAAAATGGGAAATAGAACCAGTATATGTAGGTGATCCAGTTTATTTTATATGTGGAGAGAAAGCATATCCTTGGTTGCCCAGAAACTGGGGAGGTACATGTTACCTAGGTCTACTGTTCCCAGGAGTATTCCTCTTAGAAACAGCAGACATGGCCAGACTATCCAGAACTAGAGTCAAAATGACTGACAAGGGTGTTTTGATAGCAACTGATGTAGCAAAATCATTCATTCCATTCTTAGGGCAGATAGTGAACTCCTATATTACAAGGCAGCTGTCCAGAATTCTAAAAAATACCATAAACACAACAACAGATATACTATTTAACATGACGTTGGAAGAAAGAGGAATCAAGTTAATGATGCTGCAAAATAGAATGGCTCTCGATGTGATCCTGGTTGATCGTGGGGGAATTTGCAAAATAGTGGGATCAGCGTGTTGCGTTTATGTCGATGACTATTCCCCTATGATCTTTGAAGCAATAAAGAAAATGCATGTCCTAAGCTCTGAACTGCCTACTGAAGAAGGGGGCTGGGGAATAGGATCTTGGTTTTGGGGAATACTACGTTCTTGGGGATGGAAGTTGATTTCAATATTAGTAGTGGTGTTTGGAATATTCCTAACGTGCTGTTGTTGCATACATTGCCTACCAATAGTTTGCGCTGAGGCAACTGAGGGATGTACGGAGGGATGTATGCATATGATGATGAAGAAAAAACAACCTCATGGTCGAGCTGACCAAGACCCAAATGAGATGAAAACCGTCAAAGAGTTGATGGCAATAAATATTGATGAAGACGATGATGTTTACGAGAGCATGCAAAATTCAGACATAGGTACTTCAGACTCATCATCACTAGAGGAGGTTTCAATAAATAGATGAGACGTTTGGCATACGGCCAAAGGAGGGTTTGTCAGTCTAGAAAAATGGATACCTCTACTTTGTAACCACAAACGTATTTTGGTGGCCATGGGCCAACCGTCTCATGCACAATATGACAGAATATAGGTTTTCAAGTTTGTCAATGAACGGCCATTTTGATGTAACAAGAATCGCCATTTTGTTTTCTAACCATTGCTCATTGCTTTCTGTTCCTATTGCTTCACAGTATATTTTCTGCTTACACTGCTCGACTGTAAAACATGGTTGTCTGCACGTAAAAAGGACAAGGCCGCAGGGCCGTGAGGACAACAAGAGTTTGTTGAAACACAACGTAGGCAGCGCCAGGAAGAATGCCCGGCTCCCTCCCGAATGTAGCCTTGAAGCAGAGCTGCAGGGCATTTAATCATTTCGCAGCTGCCAGCCAGTCTTGTTACATGGTAGAATATGTTAGAATAATACAGCTGAAGGCTTGAATTATGCTTTTCTTACGGCCCCCCTTTGCTGAGCCCCGCTAGAGCATGTCGGCTCCCAGGACACGAATAGCACCTAATAGATATCAAGGTCTGGAATGCAACTCTTCCCCCCGTATGTAGCTCGCTTCCAAGAACAAAAGCGCTGTGTTCTATTCAACAACTGAAAGATGCCTCCGCACTCACAAATTGCAAATTGTTACTAGAATAGATGTTTGAAGGTGTCATAGTTGTCGGAGATTTCCATCATCACACCAAGTTCAAAGAAACCCAATAAAAGGGGGTGTTAAACATGTCATAGCTGATTGTTTGATATGCATTTTGTATATATGTAACTGATGTACGTAATTCACTCTCTTGCGTCCCTCGAGGTCTAGAGATACACATCGCGGGGCGTGAGACCGAGTTGGCCAACTGAGACTTTTGCTTTGCAATAAACCCTAGCTTCGGGAATACAACCTCGTGTCTGGCGTATCTATCGTGTGTGGTGACTCGCCTTGTTTCCATACACATTAGGGACCCCTAGGGGCCCCTTTCAGTATGATCTGTGAGGAGATAAGGTGTTTGCCTGTTCTTTTTGGAAGACATCCTGGAATTCTTGGTATTCAGGAGGTAGTTGCATGACTGCTGTGGTTACTGTGGCCAGGCCTGCGCTCAGATTTTTCTTTGGGTAACAGGTTTGCACACAATCCGGGAAGGTTATTCTCATCTCTCGCCAATCAATACAAGGATTATGTGTTTCCAACCAAGGTATCCCCAGTATTATTTGGAACTGTGGGGCCTTGATTAGACCAAACACAATAGCCTCTCGATGCCCATTCGGACCCAATAATGTCATCTCTGCGGTGAAATGAGTTACAGGCCCAGAGGCAATTTCAGTTCCATCAACTGTGGTGATGAGATCGGAGGTGGATTTTCGGCGGAGAGGCAGATTCATCCTGGAAGCCAATTCGTAGTCCACATAGTTTCCTATGGCCACGCTATCAATGTATGCCCTTACTGCGTGCATATGCGATGGCTGCCCTGGATCTACGAGGACCATCGGTATGATGATATGCGAGGTCTGAGTATCCTTCTTCAAGCTCGGCAAGCGGACCTCTACGCTTGTCGGGCGTGGTCGTTTCCCGAGTCTGACTCCATATGGCTTTTATCAGCAGCTCCTACCACCTTCTTGGGTGGTTTTACAGGGCAATCCCATAGAAAATGCCCAGAAGTTCCACAATATAGACACAATTGCATTTGCCGGGCCCCTTTCTCTTTCCTTCTGGGTTAAGGGTCCTTTAACCCCTCCGATTTGCATGGGTTCTGAAGCCTCTGCTCCTTTGGGGTTAGCGTGGGTTTTGACCAACACCCTGTTCTCAAACTTGGCTCGATCAGCCTTTCTGTTCTGAAGTCTGTGATCTAACTGGACCACTAAGTCTATATATTCAGCACAGTCTTGAGGTGGGTTCACGACTTGAGCCAAGACATCCTTGAGTTCTCCTCGAAGCCCTCGATGAAATAACGTGATTCGTTTTACCTCAGGCCATCCAGTTTCCACTATCAACCTATTAAAGGTCGCGATGTAAGATAGAAGGTCCTGGTTACCCTGTCGTAGGGACAAAAGTTCGTTATCCAGGGCCTGTCCTTGGGAGTGCCGGGCAAATAGTCTTTCCATGCTCGTTTGAAAGCCCTGAAAATCCTGAAGAATTGGGTCATCCTGAGTAACTAGTGGAATTGACCAATCAGTTGCACTGCCGCTGAGATATGACAATACAAAGGCTACCTTGGCTTGATCGTTTGGGAAGGCTCCAGGTCTGCATAAAAAGTGCAAGCGACATTGGTTCATAAACACGGCAAACCTTTAGGGATCTCCAGCAAAGCGTTCGGGTGGAGCTAATGGAATATTTCCAGGTAGGTTTATTTGCACAGGGTTACTCGATAACACAGGAGCTGGATTACCCCCAGAACCAGGTAGGGGTGCTTGTCCAGCTTGGCTTTGCAATAGTTGCCTAGCAAGGTCATCAGTTCGCTCCTTTGACAGAGTCAGTTCCCTCCTAAGGGCATTGGTTTCTTGACAGGCAGAATGCACTTCGGCCCTCACTTCCCCTAGTAATTGGGGCAATTGGTCAGTCTCTGAGATATCCATAACGCCCGGATGGGAATTTGTAGGTAGGCTTCGCATTCTGTTACGCTCACCTGGTTCCCACAGAGGCGTCGATCTGGACTGGACTGGACTGCTGCGGTCTCCACCAATGTGACGCGTAGGGCCGAGATGACGGACTGGAATGGCCCACCTAGCTTTGTTTGCTTGTCCCGTAGGAATATTCTTCTGCAAATGGAGAGAGGGGATTAACCACCTGTGGAGTTGAGCGTAAATCCCCCTACCCGCTGTTCTCCCCACTGATCACCTTGGATGTACCCTCTTATAGTCTCACCTGATGATTTGAAAAGATGAGCTCTCCATCCTGCATTGAGCGCAGGGGCGCGTAGATAACCAGTTGCTTCACTGGCTCGAAGGAATTGGTGAGTTCCAGGACAATATTGACTCCGATATTCCCGGCAAGACGCCGTAAGTATGTAGTTCGTAAGAGTTAAAATGCCTGACTTTCACTCTTGTCCGATTCCTTGCAGGTTGCAGCTTGATCCTACTGAAGAGTTCCTCGTGACAACCGGTAATGTTCTGGTAAGGATTTTTATTATCCAACACAGTTCGATAAAATAATGTCCATATGTAACCTGTTGCTTTCTCCCTTATTCAGGTGCTGAGAGAAAGTATGAAGTCTCGGGGAATAATGCCTCCGGCGGTAAAATCAGTTAAGTCTTTTGTGGTGAGGAGGGTTCCCCTTGTTAGTCCCTTGTTTCTCCTTGCTGTCCTTATGTTTCCCCTTAGGGGCTGGGGTTCGGCTA
This sequence comes from Ambystoma mexicanum, assembly GCF_040938575.1. Classification (NCBI taxonomy): domain Eukaryota; kingdom Metazoa; phylum Chordata; class Amphibia; order Caudata; family Ambystomatidae; genus Ambystoma; species Ambystoma mexicanum. The sequence goes on along the minus strand of NC_090935.1, from coordinate 1,309,624,113 downwards.
AGATGCAGTGGAAGCTGTGCCGACCCGTGAAGAAGAATAGTACCCCCGGTGGTAAAATCAGGTAAGTATATGGGGGGTATTCCTCTGTGTATTCCCTTGGCTCACCTTGCTGTTCTTGTCTTCTCCTTAGGTGCCGGAGTGCGGCAAGAACATGCAGGAGGATGCAGTGAAATGTGAAGATGCTGCGAAGGCCGGTGAGTTCAGCGCGGCGCTGCAGCAGGCAAGGCGACGCGCCTAAAATAACTTCTTTCTTCCAGCTCGAAGGCGCGATGGATCAGGAATTCAGGTAAGGATCAAAGGTATTGCTCTTGTTCTAACCTTTTCTCCTTCTTTCTCCCTTTTTCTAGGAGCTCCAAACTCGAGGCGGACGTGGCAGAAGACTGGATGCAGACTTGCAGGCACGGTGAGCGTTACGCTGCTGGATGCAGAAAAAAACGCAAAGCGTGTGCTGCTCTTTGGGCGTGGTTTAAATAGCCTCCAAAGTAGTCCCAGGTAAGTATTCCTCCCCAGCCCCACCCGAGTAAAAAATATTCCCTAGGTAAAATAGTCCCTTCCAAGCCTCGTTTGGCTTGGAGCTCTTGCAGCATCGACTGCATCAAGTAAGTTAACAGCATGGTCTGCATCAGGTAAGTTTTAATCTATGAGCCTGGCGCCTGTGGCACCAGGACTGACTCTCCATATGAGCCTGGTGCCATAGGCACCAGGACTGCACCCAAATAGCCCCTAGCGGGGGTTGTTGGGCTTGCTTGGGGTAACTTGATGCCTGCTTCCGGGGTTCCTGGACTTGGTCTGGGTCCCCGGGGGTAGGCATCATGACAGTGTACCACCATAGTGTATGACAGGGCATGTTGACATTGTGCAACACTTGACTCACGTTGTAACATCTTTGTTGCAGATTCTGTCTGTCAGCGTGAGATCGACTCTCGTTCTCACCTTCAGGTTTCATTTCATCATCTTAATCGGCCGGGTCACGTGTTCGGAGACCGTGATTTGGAGCTCTGAATTACTCTGAATTATGAGGAATTATTTGCATTTACTGCAGCTGGTGTTACTGTTGTTCAGAGCATGGAATGTCACTCTTATCTGCTGGCCTTGGCTGCGGGCCCTGTCTCACACGTTTGCTCTCTTGTTCAGCCTGAATTCAGCTCAGCTCAGCTCTTACTGAGGGGCTTGTGGCCTACTGTGATTTTCCTTAAGCCATTAAATGACTTCTACATGATCGTGCTTTTCTATATTCTCCATATGTTAGTCACACATGGTTTTGTCAGGTCCCATAGGTGCTCCTGAAGCTCCATACGATTAATTGCATATAAGCATCTGCCAGCTTTACTCTGGATCTCTGGCTTCTTGCGGTTTCGGTGTTGCTGCGGTAAGCTAATGAGAAAATAATAAAAGCGAAGGCAATATGTGTATGTATCTGTCCTCTAATTTATAGAGCTGCAAGCTGTGTTCTTCATGTATTCGAGTGCTTGTTTATGTCCCAATGTGCGGATGGCACGTGTGCTTCCTGTTTAACGCTGCTATTTCATGGTGTCTATAACGACATGGCTTTTTAGTGCTTTAATCAATACTGTCAATTGAGGTCTCCTTAGTTGCAGCCTTGGTGGCCCATGACCTGCAGAGTTATGCAGTTTTCAATGTATCAACACTAAAGGGGATGGAGAGCCTCTCTCTGCCACACTCTGCTGCCTTCCGCCCTGCTCCTCTGGGCTTCCACCTGATGGCTCTGCCACACTCCGCTGCCTTCCGCCTTGCTCCTCTGGGCTCCCACCTGGCGTCTCTGCCGCACTCCGTTGCCTTCCGCCCTGCTCCTCTGGGCTCCCACCTGACTGCTCTGCCGCACTCCGCTGCCTTCCGCCCTGTTCCTCTGGGTTCCCACCTGGCGGCTCTGCCACACTTCGCTGCCTTCCGCCCTGCTCCTCTGGGCTCACACCTGGCGGCTCAGCCACACTCCGCTGCCTTCCGCCCTGCTCCTCTGGGCTCCTACCTGGCGACTCTGCCACACTCCACTGCCTTCCGCCCTGCTCCTCTGGGATCACACCTGGCGGCTCGGCCACACTCCGCTGCCTTCCTCCCTGCTCCTATAGGGTCTCACCTGACGGCTCTGCCGCACACCTGTACCTTCTGCTCTGCTCCTCTGGGCTCCCACCTGATGCCTCTGCCACACTCCGCTGCCTTCCGCCCTTCTCCTCTGGGCTTCAGCCTGACGGCTCTGCCGCACTCCGCTGCCTTCCGCCCTGCTCCTCTGGGCTCCCGCCTGACAGCTTTGCCGCACTCCCCTGCCTTCTGCCCTTCTCCTCTGGGCTTCCCTGCCTGGCAGCCTTGCCACACTCCACTGCCTTCTGCCCTGTTTCTCTGGGCTCCTTGCCTTGCAACCTGCCTCTTCTAGCTTCTGATATCCTGTCCTGTCCTGTACCTGGTTATTTCTTTCAACACTGCTTTCTACTTGTATGCATCTTGGTCCACGGTGGTGTTGCACTGAGTACAACAGTTTCCTCGGCACGCCTAAGTCATGACATTGCTGTATGACTGTTGTTAAGAGTAATCTGCTGGTACCTATCCCGAGGGCTTTCCTTAATCCCTGGAGACCCCTTCTCATATTCCAGTACACCCTTATTTCTGATCAATCCAAGTTGCCCAGTGTACTTGTTTGTCTTTGCCTTTTCTCTGTCTCTTTGTTTACAGCCTGCTCCTGCAGTTCCTGTGAATACTTGTTTCAACTAACAGCTTGGTATGTACCTTTAACCTGTTATATTCTAGCATTGTCTCCGGAATCTCCCTTAATCTACTTGCATACAGTGAAAGATATACTCTGCCCTGCACTCTCCGCCTAGACTTGTGACAACGAGTGTAATATTATATTGCTGCCACGAGATTCTCACAAGTTGTAAAAAAGACCTGAAAGAAGCCCAAGATGAAACAGAAAACTAGCACTTAATTTTACTGCTACTAATAATCCAGAAGAAGGTCTTCCTTTATCAGCAGCACGTGCTTTAAGCAAAGGCATCTCACTATTATCCCAGATAGGCTTAGTGATTAGCCACGTTTCCTGGAATACCAATATGTCAAAAGTGTTAGATAGAGTGGCTATGGAAGTTTGAAGGTGAAGGTGAGCATTCCCTCGCGTGTTCCAACTAGCTAAGGAGGGAATAGTCAAAGCATCCTTTTTCAATGGTAATGCTCTTACCGCATGTGATGTATTGATTTGGGCAGTTGATTGTTTGTTTGAAAAGGTCCCTAGAAAAAAAACATTTTTCTCATTCAGGATCTTGAACAACCAGAAAACCCATATCAAACAATGCCATCTTGGATTTCCAGATGGCGTTTAACACCACACCGGAAGGAATCCAAAGTCTGACGACCACTGAAAGGTTGTTCTCCGAAAGAAATTCCACCTCATTTATATCTCCAGATTCAATATCTTCTAACTCCACCACATCATTGAATATGTTTAATACACTTCTTCTATTCAGAACGTAAATTCGAAAGGGACCTTCACTACATTTCATAATTAAAGAATGACATGTAGTGCTGTTACGCTGTATGTTACAAGTTTTTGTCTGACTGACAGCTGTTTGTTCAATGAATAAAGAAGCAGTATGTTGGGTGGGTTCAGAAGGTAAACTTGTCAATACATTTGACTCCTCACATGAGTATGTATTGGTTACAGGCCCTGTCTCAGATCGATTGTCAGTTTTTGACAAATTTAATCGGATACCTGTGAGTGGTTGAGCAGTCAAAATTACCGCTTGGGGACTATATTAGATGATCGTTGCTGCAGACGATTTTCTAAATAAACGTCCACAGCTTTTTTCATATTTTCCATCAGGAAAGTCACTGCATGATCTTGCAATGTCACAAGTTTCAGATTAGTCAATTTAGATTGTTCACTGGACTTCGAACCATTGTTGAAAATTTCTGTTGCAACCTTCTGATCTGATTGTTCGATCACTTGTACTAATTCATTCAATGGTGAGTAGTCTAGAGAGGACTTTTGCGTTATGGTGCTGGGATGCACTATTGATGGAGTTAAATTACTCGGCGGAGGAATCTCTAAATCTTTTGTAGATTTATTGGTTTTTGTTCTATCTTGACTATGGTCAACTGTTAACATAGCCACTGACTCTCGTGTTTGGTTAAACAACACAATGGTTCTTTTTGGAGCTGTCAGCGCTTGAAAAAAGTGCAGAGGGTATTTTTCGTATTTTTTAACCTAATATATTTTTAGGTTTCTTTGGCTGTTTTAAAGGGCCCTTTAATTTCCTTTTAGGGAGGACATTTTGGGCCGGTTGACGATTTCTAACAGGATCCTTTTCTGATACAATGTTTATTAAAAAGTCCTGTGGGCATGACTATCTGTTCTACCCTGGCCCATGATTCATTTACTGTTGGGTCAGTTAAACAGACAATAGGATCCTCTACTGGATGAATAATCTGGGTGAATGTTGGTAGTGGTGAAAGGGAAGTAGCTGAGACCACAGCAGCAGAATCTACCGTCAAGATGGACTGTATGGATGTTTCAGCCATCTTGAGTGGTAGATTTGTTGTCGCTGGCATGTTCTTGCATAACACAGTTACCCTTGAGAAAGCTGTTCTATTTGGGCCGATTGAGTCGATAACTTCGCATCTAGGGACTCAAACTGTTTGAATAAACTCAGCATGGTAGTATTAATTGCCATAAGTGTTAGTTCTAACATGCCAGAGTGCAAATTTGCTTCTCCTTGCCTTACACACCTACTTCTTTGATGCAGAGTTGGCTGTACGTAAGATAAAGAGACTGAATGAATGGTAGAATCCAATGAACATCTCTCTCGCTGTGATAATTGTTCACTATATATAGATATAGGAGATTCGCATTGGCTTGCGAATATTGAAATTTCTGAGCCATCTTTCCTGAACACTGACTGATGTGTGATTATTGCCTGTTGGCAGGGGAAGTTTAGGCTCGCCCTCTGCTGAGTGTAAAATGGTTTGATCCGAAAGGGCATTGCGCTCAGGCAACAAGGCCGACCAACAGGATTGTGTATGTGTAGGTCTTTTAATCAGTGGCACACCTATTGGTAACAATGCAGCTATATTGTTTTGCCAATTTTCTAAAGTCCGCTGAGAATTTGCCACAAGATGTACTGCATTACGCAGAACCTGCGAACAGTAACTGCGTAATCCTTCTGCGAATTAATTGGAGTTAATGTTATGGTTTTGTGTGCTGCACGTACCGCACCGTTTGTTGCCATAATTATCGGTTTATCTAATTAGTCCGGCATACAGTATTTTAGTGAATAAGAATTGTACAACATACACTTTTTTTCAACAAATGGTTCACCTCTGCCACTTCTAACTTTGTATGAAATACAAATGGCTATAGTTAACTAAATATTCCCGCTACACCGCCACTGCGCGGCTAAGCGGCCAAGCAATACTTCCAAAGATACTTACTCACGAATGCGCGCGCAAGCGTTTTCGTTTTTGTAAGAGGTTCAGAAGGTGGCACCAAAAATGGGTGTACCTCCACCTTGGTTGAAGCAGCAGTGCGCTGCAAACAGAGTCCAAATCCGACAAAGTCCAAACTCCAACTCCAACGTTGGCTGAACGGAGCTCCAAGTGGCCAAGCGATACTTCCACAAGATACTTACTCACGAATGCACTTAGAAACTGATTTGTAAATGGCACGTTTCTAGACAATATCACACTTGGTTTGACCCAGTCCGATAGATATTCACATATTCTTTTATAGTATGAAAAGCTTCATGAATGAAGTTCATTTATTCAGGAATACAAATAATGCAATTATAAAAATCTTTGCTGTTAACATAATACATGAAAACAAGAAACAGAAAAACAAATATTATGTTTAAACTAGTACAAAAATAACAATTAATTCATTCAAATGTTCAACTCATTCAAACAAAGGAGAAAGAGAAAAAAGTGAGTACAATCAATTAGTACAAACATCTGATTTCCATATCTAATTAGGAAGGAAGTACATGATTGATCATTAATGAAAAGATTCAGTAATTACTTCTTTATGTCTCATGAATAGTTGTATATCATTAAGCTTTTGAAAAATATTTGGTTGGTAGCACAATATTGATGTGAGATTCTTGTTAACCAAAACACATAAGGCAGTTTGTCACTCTGATGGGCATAATATATGAGTGTCCAATGTGGGTCTGCCTACGTGGAAGTAAAAATCCTGGTTTCTCGACAGAACCCCTGTTTTGTAGTTAGGATTCAGTTTCACGTTTTGGCTTCGAGCCATCAAGTTAGCATAATAGGGCTTTCCTAGGGGGGGATGGACGTGCTTTCCACCCCCAATATAGCGGGTGGGTTAAGATAATAACATTAAGAACTAACAAAGTTACTCAAAAGAAATGGGAGGTAAATGGGAAGAAGAATGTAACCAATAATGTGCAAGTGGGTGGGGTGCAAGCAGACATACTTAGAATTAGAATGACATTCGGCTGGGTGGACCTAGAAGGTGGAGGGAAGGACACATAACAAAGGGAATGAAAAGCAATTGGGTATAATGGGGAGACTCATGAGGGGATAGAGTGGCTAAAGCACTCAAACTAAGACAAGGATAACACACACACAATTCGACGGAAAGAACTGTTACAAGGTGGCGGTCAAGAAAATGTAGAAGGCGACATATAAGAAATGGTAAACAATGTGATTGAAAGAAAAAAGTATGAGAAAAGTAATTTGTTAACATAAAGAAAATGAGATAAGAATGGATAGAAAATGTGATGAAAAATGTTGACGGGCAAAGAGGGACGGCAAGGAGATTAGATGGTCGGACCTCCTTGGAACAAGCACGTCCAAGAGGGTGGGAGGGGAGTTAGGACAACACCCAGTCCAGCGCAGAATCCTTATGCAATGGCGTAATACGGAGCTCTGTAAGTGAACTCCTGCTAAATAAAGCAAGGTAAGGCAATTTTAACTATCCACTAAAGAATTGTCTGTTTATTCATTTCCAAAGAATGGGTGTTGGTGAATGTATGGGGGTGGGAGCAACAATTGCAATGTGTGTGGGCTATTGGTCTGTGTTGGTTTGGAGGCAGGAGTGAGCATGTGTGGGCTGTCAATACTATGCCTCTGACTCAATCAACCCTGTACGCAAAACGATGTGGGACAGCTGATTCTGAGACAGCATGCAGCCTTTGGTGCATGTCTGTTAAACGAGGCTGAGAAAAGCATTTGCATGGTGCTGTGTGCAAACAGTAGATTGCCTGCTGAAGTCATCATATTTCTTGATTTTTTTCTTTGTCTTCCCAGACAATAAAAACAGACAAAAGTGGTGATCCATTTTCTTTTCTCTTTTTATTTCTAGGCTGTTGTACAACAAATAAAAGACAATGGAAATAAACAAGCCTTTTTGAAATGTTCTTTTTTTGGAAATATGTAATTCTCCCTGTGATAAGTATTCCGTGGATGTATGTATAACAACAACCATGTTCTTATCAAGGTGTCCCCTTAATCCTCATTGTCTCCATCTGGGATGACATCTCAGTGCCTCCAATCAAGTATCGTTTATGAGGACGCACCATGTTCTAATGGGGCATAGGTGTCAGATATAAAGAAAACAGAGCCTGGCAACTATACGAACGAAGGAATGTTTTTAAGAAAATGACAGTTTTGAGAACAAGTGCTAAAGGTCGTGGTGAGCTACACACGTAAAAAGAATCAAGATGCATGTTTTGCAGTTAAACTGTGCTAGCGGGGTTGAACCAACAGGCCTGCAAGCAAAACATGTCTTCTGTCAGCTCTGGCACGGGCTCCACGTCTGGATCCTTCCCTGTTACCACCCTATAATGGAGGTCCCTCCTACCAATTCACAGAAATTGGGGAGTAACTGCAGAGGCTGGGAGACTGCTTTGTTTGCCACTTTCTCTTAGAGAGGAAGAACACATTGCGCGCCTTCACACGCAAGACACGACAGCTCTATTCAAAATGGAACATGCACTGCTTCATTGCTTCAGCCAACCGTCCTGTTTTGGATGGTTTTGCAATGCAGATTGACAGCGTAGTAATCATCTGTGAGGTTGTAGAGTGATGGTATCCATCTCTGTGAAGCAGCTTTGAAGCAGAAGCACACACAGTTACACCCATGTGGGACAGGAGGCTGTGGCCAGAATGAAAAGGGGGATGATGGCAACCAAGAGGGAGCTCTGCAGGTTACTCACCTCCTGATCCTCTGCCAGTTTAGGCATGCACAATGCTTGAAGATATCAGTGCTTCCTGTTCATAATTAAAAAGAGGCAAAGACAGCAGATAGACCATGCACACACAGGAGATTCTTGACAGATGGTGGCCATCTTGGAGCGGGATGGTGAGCCCAGATCAGGCAAAGCAGCCCTGTGCAAGCAGCCATTGACCAGAGCGAGACATGGTGGAAACAGTGCTGAGGATCTATTCACATAGGCTCTCCAACAAACTGGAGGGTATAAACCATATTTGCTTCTCCTATTTGCTAAATGGGGACATTTCAGAGGATTCTGTGAAGCAGCAATAGTGTGAAGGAGGGCAACTTTCCACTGAAAGGATGTCCAATTTTAGAGATGTTAATAGAGAAAGTGTTATCAAAATCTTTGCCTCAATTGCAACAAGAAAATAATGACCTTAAGAGCCAATTCTCTAACCTTAAAACAGGTGAGGAACTCCCAACAAATATTAAATGACATCAACTGTACTCGAGAATCATGTAAAAAAGACATTGAACAGAGAAAGATTCATAAATTCAGATTAGATACATCAGACCTACCTGCACAACATAGTCTACACCTGGCAAGATTACTATCTACAGAATAAACATAATCAAATAATCAATCCAAGAACACAACCGGTACAACCTGCGAGTAGTGATCCGAGCAGTGACCCAACAAGTAGTGGGGATGACACGCCAATTGATCATGTGGCAGGGAATCAAATCACTGCAGTAGATACTTTAACAGTGGATTTAACTGATCCTACCCAACAACAACCTACCATATCGGTTTCTTTTTTAGACCAATGAAAAAGATCAGAAGTGGTCAAAAGAAACCTCAGTTAAAAATTCAAGAGGTAGAGTCTATTGTGAACAATATTTCAACTAGACAACTTATCCGAGACCAATTGAACTTATTAGGAAAGGGTCTATCATTTGTCCCTACTTGCAACACTAATCTCTTTGATGAAAGGGTTAACATGTACAAACTAAAAAGAAAAATGAAATTGAAAGTGTTTTTTGATTCACAGTCTTTTGAATTAGACGATTTAGAATCTCAAGACTATCTGGAGATGAAACCGAAAGGTTTATTCAATCCTCCAGTTATAAATGCTGCAAATGATTTATTTGAATCTAAAGTCATTATTGATCTGATAATTGAAAAGTGGGAGTGAACCTTAAACCTGCACTAACAACCTGTAATTATAGCAAATAGGAATCACAGTTGTGACCAGTGGGGGCATTTCCCATGCATACCCCAAGAGAGATTACTGTACAAAAAGAAACTTCGATTCTGAACATGCGCCTCACTCCAAAACAATAACGACAAAAATCCATACATTGTTTGTGGTAAGTATTCAAAGTGCACTGGATACACATTGTTACAATAGTGTTAAAAAAATAATCTTTTGAAGGCTGATAGCCAGATAAATCATACACAGCTTCCAAGCTTAGACATGGAGAATTCTTGCAGAACAGAAGGCCAATATCGTTGGCCAAATTGACCAAGGATGCTTGTGAGATAGATACGCAAATGACCTCTTGAAACAAATAGCCAAAACGTGTTTCGAGCTTAGCTCTTCCTCAGGGATGTATTACAATTGGTTGAAAACAGAGCATACATCCTCTGCATGATCACATGCAGTTAAATTACAAGTGTATAGGAAACAAATAAATAGACAAGAGAAAAAAGTTTGGACACAAATAAAACAGTTCATCCTCAGATGACTTATGCATCACTGTAGTTAATGCACACTATGGCTAATATTTGAAAACAAAGAGAAATAGTGTGATAAGATAATAATAGTCTTAAAAATGTGCAAGAATATATTGCTGTGGGTTTTGTGAAACACAGGTGAGCGGATTGGATGTGGTCTTGTGACCAAAACCATGCCCTCATCTTGTAGCAAATGTTGTGTGATGATGGTGTAGGGAGAAGGGGAACAAATTGGTATAGAAAAACAGGAACATTCTAGAAAATCCTTAAATTGGCATGCATGATAGCAATTTATACCATCTGTGCACCATTCATTAGTGATCTACACCAGATTAATTACCTGAAGAGATTACATAATATGAAGAATCAACAGCTAAACATCATCAGAAATCTACCTAAGGATCCTCAGGTAACCTACAGATAAAGGTGGAGTCTTTCTAATGATGAACACAAGACTATCGGGAAGGTTGTTTGAAACTTTTGAGGGATAAATCTACATACATAGAACTTAACACAGATCCAATGAATGAGATGAGGACACTTATTAATAGTGTCTTAAAAAAGGCAAGATATTTTTACTAATACATTCCTAATACTAAATACCTAAAATACATGAACATCCAACAATACCTCCATTTAGACGTATTGTAGCAGGGACAGACCGCATGTTTAACCAACTTACAATCTATCGAGACCGATTATTACAACCTTTGGTACCATTGGTACAAAAAACCCTTACTTACATAAGTGACACCTCCCACTTTTTTGACCTTATTAACATACTGGATATTACTCCAGATGAGCCAACATTACTATTCTCACTTGATGTATAAAGTCTTTATTCGTCAATTCCTCATAATGAGGGCCTGGAAGCCCTGGAGTGGCTTCTACTCCCAGAGGAAAACTTTCCAGCAAATATGTTTTTTTTCTAGAATTAACTTAACTTATCCTATACAACAACTACTTTTGATTTGATGAAAAATACTATCTACATTTATTTGGTACATCTATGAGATCAGCAATGGCCCTGATATATGCAAATATCACTGTTTCATTTTGAAACAACACAAGTATTAAACTGTAAATTATGGGCCTCAAAACTCATCACGTGGACGATCTGTGTACTGCATCTTTGCCGCCCCTGCACTCACTCCCTCTCCCGCCCCTCACGACTCCCCTCCAGGCTTCCTGCTTACTGATTGAGCTTACCATTGCCCATGTAACCGAACACTCTGCGTGGCAAGCAGTGGCCTTTATTCACATTGGAAAGATTCCCATGGGCCTTTCTTACCTCAGCCAGCAAGAGGGGCACACTGTGGTAAGTGCGTCCCAATCTTTGTGCTTTGAAATTGTTTCTAGCGCTCCATGTTTGCTGCCCTTGCACTCTCTCCCTCTCCTGCTCCTCATCACTCCCCTGCAGGCTTCCTGCTTACTCATTGAGCTTCCCCATTGCCCACGTGACCGGAACACACTCCGGGGCCCACAGTGTCCTTTATTCATGTTGGAAAGACTTCCCTGGGCCTTTCTTACTGCAGCCAGCAAGAGCAGCACACTGTGGTGAGTGCCTTCCAATCTTGGTGCTTTGAAATGGTTTCTAGCGCTCCGTGTGCTCCATCTTTGGCACCCCTGCACTCTCTCCCTCTCCCGCCCCTCACCACTCTCCTCCATGCTTCCTGCTTACTGATTGTGCTTCCCATTGCCCACATGACCAGAACACTCTCTCTTCCTGAGCCCTCCAAGGGCAGTCGACGAAGGGCCCTAGGCAAAGGGCAGTGCCACTCGCTGTTTGCTCGTGTTCGCATAGGGGCGCTTAAGCCCACTTCCTCTGCATGGTAACAACCCCTCCACCCTATCACAGCCATTCATTCAAGTGCTCCCTTTCCGCATCCTTCCTTACCTCTCACCAGCTTTCTAGACACCTTCCAAATCCCACTCCCTCTTGCTCCCACCTCCTGTCCCCAACCCACCTCCTTACGCCCTCCTCCACAGTGTGAGCTCTTTCAGCAACTTTGGTCACCCACCCCTAGCACCTGAACTACCAGCCACCACTTCTATTAGCATCCAGGCTGTGCCCCAAGAATGACCACTCGCCAAACCCCTGTTCATATTTGAATTATTCCTGCATGTTAGGCCCTGTGCACCTTTGAATCTATGTGTTTTGTAAAAAATGTTGCTATAGTGACTGATTCCGCAATTTAGGTTGTGCACTCTGTTCAATCTAGGTGCTTTCTGATGCAATTTTCATATTTTGATTGTCGGTCCATTTTAGGCCCTGTGCACCTTTGAATCTGGGTGTTTCTTTTCAAAACTGTTGCTATTTCTATTTTTGTTTTTTATTTTTTTTTTGCTTTTAGTTTATTGCAAACTTTTAGCAAAAGATAAAATGCATAGATAAAACACAAGAAAGTACAAAGAAAAATAGAAGACAACAATTCTTTACATAATTTTTAAAAGAAAAGGAAAATGGAAAGCCACTATTCTCCTAGGTCTCTGAGTCCGACATTTCCTCTTTGCAGGTTAATAATTAACTTTTTTCAAAACCTTTCATAACAGCTGAAAGAAAGTTTGCAGTTGCATAATTTACTCTTTGGTCATCTGCTGCATATATCCTTTCCCACCACTTCGCAGCATCAAGACCAACTTTTTTGTATAGTACATTAAAAAGATGGGTCTCCCTTAGGTTCCTCAATTCCGGGCAGAATATACATAGATGTTCTAATGTTTCTTTTTGTTTGGCACATATACGACATTCATCTGTTCTCACTTTATTATATCACTTGAGTGTTGTTCTCGTGTGGGTTATGTTAAGCCTCATTCCCATAAGTATTATCTGCATTCTTTTGTTTGGGATGTTACTTATGTATCTTTTCGGAGTGTTTAAAAGACCAAAGTTGCTCTCCAAAAGAGTATAAGTCTTCGATGTGGCTCGTTTTTCTTCGGTCTTTCTCCAGTCGTCAGCCAAAATAATTATTTTTACTAACATGGGGTTTCTGCAAAGGGTTTCACTATTGATGCCCAAAGCTGAAATATATTTTTCGCAGGAACCTTTCCATTGTTTACGTGCCCATTCATCTTCTCTTCTCTTGTTATTCTTGAGCATTTCGAATTGAGGTGGTCCCTGTTCAAGGATTGTTTTCCTGTACAGTGAGATTTTGTTCCACTGTATTCTCGATTTAAGAGTGTTCAGTCCTAATGGAGAATTATAGCAATGGGTACCGCTTGTGGTAATTGTAATATTTTCCTCCAGAAGTATCCGTCATGGAGATCCCAGATATTTTCCTTCATTCCCATGCAAGTTTCTCCCCCAAATATTAGTGCTGGTGTTACTTTAGCCTTATAATATTTCAATATGGGAGCAAGTGAACATTTTCCGAACCTCCTATCAAATGCCTTCCCTTGTGTGGTAAAATGACTGACTTTTTTCTCTAAGTTTTTCGTACAAAGGCTTTTCACTTTTAAATACATTCACAATGACTCCTAGATATTTTAGTTATTTCACTGGGTATAAACCTACGTTGTCAAGTACCCATGATTCTTTTGTTTTCTTTGGTCAATTTTGTCTTCCGAATACCATGATTTTAGATTTCTCAATATTTATTCTCAGGTGGTTTTTTTCTACATACTTCTGTAGTAATTTTAACTTTCTTTGCAGGCCAATGTTGTTATGTGTTAAGACGGATTTCTGAACTCTGTCCTGGTGGTGCAGAAGTTCAGAAGGCCAACCTAATTACTTGGAACAGGGTAACCTCTGGACAAGCCAGACCAATCAGGGTAGCGATCACGGCGGTCAAGGCTAGGTCTCAAGAGGGGTGAGGGTGACTGAAAGCCCGCAATGAGCACACAAAGCAAGGACACTTACAAACTACTCCAAACAGGTGTTATATTAAAAATATATACACATTTATTCCAAGGCCTTTAAAACAATGACCGTAGCGAGAAATCACAATACAACTCTAGTAAACCAACACATACCATACCAATACAATATATATACAAATACAAACAAGTCTCAAGCGTTAGATGCATGAAATGTGTAGTCCACCTAAAAGGGAAGGAAAACAGGCAGTGCGAAATAATGCTTAGACCCAGTCCGCCTTCAGAGGCACCTAACTAGAAGGAAGTCCGAGCCCTACGAAGAGTGGAGCCTTGTGCTCAAAAGTACCTGCACACGCTGGTGCCAACGGGCAAAAGGGGGAGTCTCTTCGAGGGAATCAGGCAGTTCAGTTTAGTGCACAAATGAAGAAGAACAGAGTTCCGCGACTCAAGCGCAGCCTCCACTGTGGGCAGAAGCAGAGCGTGAGTACGGAAAGGCGTGCTGTTTTGACACAGCGGGGAAAAGCTATGGGCTCCTGCAGGAGGGCGACCAGTTCCTAGCTATGCTACTCACCGGTCCCCGATGCAAGCAGACCCAGGCTTCTCCGGGTCTGCTTGCAGTTTCAGTCGCTGGCCAGTTCAGGAGAGCAGGGGACGTCTCGTCGTCGTGTAGATTCTGCATCAGCAGAGTTGAGTTAAATATGTCCCAAACGAAGTGAACCCGCACAGTTTGTTACCACAGCAGGGCAATGGAGCGGCCGTGTGTATCTCAGCCAAATGTACACTACTCACTTCAGACCTGGGAACGCCAAGTGTACGAATCGTGTGAGAGTGACAAGGACTAGAAATACTACACAACCTGGCGGCGGGTACAGAGCAAGACTCCTTTGTAGGCTGGTCAGTCTGCTGGATGGCCCAGAGACACTTCCGAAGGCTTACGAACAGGAGGTGGTGAAGATGCCGAGAATAGCTGTTCCCGCTATTCCAAGGGTCGAAGTACCAGTACAGGCCTTCTGGTTCGATCAGAGGTAAAAAGCGGGTCACCAGCGATTCCTCGGTTCAGCCTCTTGGTTGCAGGATACTTGGCTCCTGCATTCCTTCGTTCGTGAGAACTCAGGAGATCGACCTGGTAGTGGTGTTTCCAGCCCCCTCTTATCCACGGTTCCCTTCGCGCCAAAACGGAGGGGACCCAATGGGAGATCCGCTCATCAACACTCACACCATTCGTGGACCTATCACGGACCACGGTGGTCCCAGGCATTCACACCACCCTAGACTCTCTGGCACCCAGGATGTGTATTGGGACCAGACATCCCAGCCCACATCCTGGAGGCACACACAAGGCCTGTAGAAGCCCATGAAAGCATCCGTGTTTCGCGGGAAAGTAAATGCCCAAATAAGGAAGGCCCTGGGTCGGCTCGACCTGGGGAAGGTGAAGGGAGCAAGACGGTCAGCGGACAGGACAAAGGAGCCTCGTGGTCTGGCCATTTTGGGAGCCAGACCACCATTTTGGGCTAAGCGCGAGAAACTCGCTTAAAACGCCAAAAGGAGCTCAAAACACAAGAAACGATCGCTGCCACCATTCCTGTCTGTGATTCACTTGCACCGATCAGTTACAATCCAAAAATAGTATCTAGGGCCTGTAGAAGGCTAGAGACCCAAGAGAGCAGTAACTTAGCTTACAGTGCCCTCTTGTGTCATGTTGCACGAAAGCCGCAACATGATAAAAGAAACTACGGAAAACAGCGTTTCCCGGTACTGACTGTCTTAAGGGCATGTCAGTTTCCCCGTAAGAATGGAGCGAAAGCCCAGAGGAGTGTGGCAGAAGGCTGCACTTCTCTGGCAAAGTCTAGATCATGGTGAAAACAACAGCAAAAAGTTTAGGGGTTGCCACATGGAAGGAAAAATTACCCACAATTATGAAATCTTTCCTAACATTATGTTCTAGAAGAATCAGGTCGTCTGCATAAAGGAGCCATCCTGCTTCTATGCCATTGATTCTTGGTGGGAAGGTGGATTTATCAGACAGATCTTCTTTTATGTCTTCGATAAATACGTTGAATAAAGTTGCTGCCAACGGGCAGCCCTGTTTCAATCCAACTGATGTTTTAATATTTTTTGGCAATGATCCTTTTATTTATTTATTTTTTTACCAAAAAGAAAGATGCTTTCTTTGACTCCTTAGTTCAATAGATATAGTTCAGAGGATGGGAGAGAAGGGTACATGCATTTGTCCTGGTCCCTTGCCCAGCTCCCAGTCCGTAACCGTCAATCTTGGAATGCCCAAACCCCAAACACTCCACAATGCACCAAACATTCCAACAGGGCCTAGCTACTCACACAGACACATATATCATACAAGATACTACACTATCCTCCTTCTTAAAACAAACAACAATAAGATGATACGCATTTCATGCTAAGACTAAACAACCAAAACTAAACCAACCTCCTTCTACCCTGGCCTGCCATGCCAGGGTCTCAGTGCAGCCACCACCAAGCGCATACCTTGCCACTTGGACAATAAAAACCAAACTACAATCAAAAACCCTCTTTCAGCCTACCTCCTTCTGCCAGGACTGTTTGGCAATTATTCTTTGTGATCCATTTTGATCTGCATGGAAGTTTCTGGGTATAATTCTTTAATGATGTTTATTAGATCATTTGGACAGCCTTCATTTTTTAGTTTTTCCCATAATAACTTTCGGTTTATGCTGTCAAATGCCTTACTCAAATCAATACTGGCCACATACATTTTATCTTTATTATGTTCGGTTCGTGTTTTCTGTAGATTGAGGATTAGTAGGTTTACACTAAACCCTACTTCCTAAACAAATCCAGATTCTCTTTTATCTAGTGTGCTCATTTTCTTTATCCAATCTTTTAATCGATTTAGAGTTATTTTAATGAAGGGTTTCCTCACTACATCTAATAAGGCGATTGGCCTGTAATTTGCTGGAGTCTGCCTTTCACCATGTTTAAAAATTTGAATGATTATAGCTTGTTTCCAAGTTTCGGGATCTTCCGTTTTTTCGTAAATTCTGGTGAATAGTATTTCACAAAATTCTGCCCATAGTTCAGGGGCTTCTTCCAACATTGCGTTAGAGAGGCTGTCTGGCCCCGGAGCTCTTGATCAGCTACAGTTCTTTATAAGGCTTAGGATCTCTTCTTTTTCGCAATTTATCTCCCATTTCGCTATTTCATGAGGGTCAATTTCTTCAAGCTTATTCGTGATGTTTACACCTGTGAATAATTGAGTGAAATATGCTATCCAAACATCTTCTGCTATAGAGTTTATCAGATGAGATGCTATTGAAGCACTTTTTTCTTTTAATATTTGCTAGAAGTATCTGCTATTTGTGGTCGAAAGCATTCTTATCATATTTTCAGCGTCATTCTGTAGCATATTGTTTTTGGGGGATTTTATCCAGTTTCTATATTTTTGCTACTGTTTTTTATCAATGTACTTCTTTCTGGATTTTTTTGCATGTTTATTTCTCTTAGGTCTTCCCTAAGTAATTGAGTTATTATTTCTTTGTTATTAACATGTATATGTTTGAAACTCGTCTTCAAAGTTCCACTTTTGACTTCTTTAAATGTTACTAGGATTTGTTTGTATTCTACTGAATTAGGATTTTCTTTCACTAGTCTTGTGAGGTTCTTAGGTAGTTTTAAGGTATCTTGTTGCTTAATTCGCAAGTGGTTTAGACCGTTTTCGATCTCTATTTCTTGATTCCACATTTTCCTTGGTTTACTTTGGACTCTTCTCAAAGTTGTTATCAAAGGATCATGGTCACTGTGATTACTCTTTTCTACTCTCATACTTATAACCTCTAGAAAAAGATTGCTAGAGGCAAAGCAATAGTCCAGAATTGCAGGACTATTCCCATTCGACCATGTAGTGGCTGCAGGAGTATATCCTGGGACGTTTCCATTTAGTTGATGTAAGTCTCTTATCTTCATTTCTCCCATCCATTCTTTCCCTCTTTTCATTTTCATTAATCTATTAAAATTTCCTTCATTATGGCTCCGGTCTATCTCATCTAAACAATTTACATTAAGTCTCCACATACCCATACTTGGAGATTTGGTTGGATTTCTAAATGTTCATCAATTATGTCTGTCACCATTTCAATGAAAGTGCATCCCTCCTTCACTTCTGTGTTCCAATATAATCATTCATAATTAATAAATCTTCATCTTTAACTTTGTTTTTAGGGGAACCCAACATGATCGTCTGTATATATGCATTGGGATTATTTATCTCTTTTAATTTCATATTTTGTGTATTTTTTGTTAACGTAAGTAATCCTGAGGAAGCGCTTCCCCTTGTACCTCCTTTAGCTGGATTTAGATAGGCACTATATCCATCAAGTATCGGTACTCCTTTGAGCCAAATTATTTCTAAATCGGAGAAAATCTTTGGCATCTCATTAAACAGATGGCTGGTGCCATGGGTTTTCCAGCTCCCCATTTCCAATGCTCATTTTCTTTTCCCTTCTGGCTCTAACGGTCCTGGTTTGCCCCAAGCGCTGTTGCTAGCCAGTTCCATGGGGTGGACTCCTGCTCCCTTATTCTTATTTCGGTTTTCGATTTGTCCAGTATGTTATTTTTACATTGAATTGTGATTGTAATCTTTTTTTTGGGGGACTATTTTCTGGACCAGTGCTTCGTGTACTGTCACTGTTCTCTTTTTCGCCTACTGTGGGGGTGGACCATATCGATGTTTTTCTTATTTTCATATTTTTACTTGTGACCACTACTGAGGTAGGTCTTAATTTTTGGTTTATAAAGTTCTCGATTGTCATTTGTCTGTCTTTTTTCTCTAGTTCTTCCTCATTGCAGGGTTCTAAGTCTGTTATTGCAAAACCCAGCTGACATAAGTCTTCTCTTACTTCTCTTATTAATGCTATTACGACAGCATATCTCATAGCCAGTATAACCTTAACATTTCAGTTTTTGCCTGGAAAACATACCATTGTGATGTCCTTAGTATTTATAGCCTGCAATTTTGAAATATGATTGAATAGAATCATTACATTCGAGCGATTCAAAGTCAAACCATATTTTATTTTTTATATCCATTCAAGGATTATGTCATATCCTTCTTCTTTCTTTTTGTTCTCTGCCATTTTATTACTATTGAAGTTAAACGCACTTGATCTTTTGTTACTGTTTTTTTTGGTACAATATTTGTTTCTTTCGATGTCTCTGCTTGCATCTCTGTCAAGGTTTCTATACAATCGAATGTTACTTCTTTTGATAGCTTCTGATTCATCATATCTCTTTTTTTGCTCATTGTGCAGAAAGTTGGAGTATTCGCTCTGGCATACAAGCTCCTTGCATTTTTAATTGAGCTAAATGTTACCAGCCTCTTTGCTATGGTAGGTACATCGGATGGCTCACCATCCTATATTGAGACATTTAATAAGTCGGTAACACTTCCGTTACTGACATCACAACATGCGGTAAAGTTCTTTTACGTTTCTTGAATTTTTGGAGATTTTTCAATTTGTTTTATGCATAGACTGGATTTTGGACCATCTTTTCCGTCTATTCTATGTTCTTTAGGGGTCTCATTCTGACTATCCACTGCCTGTAGGATTCTCAGAAATCTTCTTGATCCACAGGTTTTATTCTTTGACCATCTTTTAATATTTTTCGTTTTTTGTGTTTGTTTGTTCCTTCTTTCCTTTCATTATTTTTTCAATTATAGTTGCAGTTTTTTGTGTGAATATTGAAAATGGATTCGCCTTCTATAGGTGGCACTATTTCTGTCTCAACTGTGATCTGTGAGGTATTTGTGTTATTTTGATTTGTTTCGCAATTGTGAATCATTGCGCTCACAGTTAAGTTCATGGCAGCTTTGGTTTTTTTGGAGTGATATTTGCTGCTTGATTATTCTCTACTTCTTTGTTTTTATCTAAAATGGCAGTGTCAGTCAAATCGTCTAAGCATACAATCTCTTCGTTCAAGTTGCTTCTTTGGTTCTTATTTCCAGACTGTGTTTCTTGCTTTTTCTTAGACACTGTTGAGTCGAGGTTTTCACTTTGGACTGGTTTTAAGCGTGTTACTATCTCTTTCACACCTTCTAAAAAGATCCTTTTATCTGTTTTCGCATTTTGATGTGAGTCAATTAGTGTTTTCAGGACTACACCTTCAACATCTTTTTCTCTTCCTCTTTGTTCTCGAAATGATTCCAACAGAATGTCTATATGGGCTAACTTCGAGTTCATCAGAGCAATAAGTGTAGCCTGATCTTTTTGATTGATTGTCATTTACAGCCTCATATAGTTTTAAATACGGAGCAAGTGTTATTGCTACAGCTGATTTATTGAGGTTTTCAGACTCTTCACCCATTCAGGAGTTGTCTCCACCTTGGCACTCATTGCAGGTCGTCATTTTCTTTTCAGATTCTCAGAGTGGGTAGCATTCACTCTTTGTTCTGAATCATCTAAGTCAGAGGTATCAGAATCATTCGATGATAATGAATTCCATTGATTTTCTACCACTCTTTTTGTGTGATGTAATAGTTCTTTTGTCATTATGAAATCAATTTAATTTCTGATTCTAGGCTTATCCATTGATTGGTTCTCTCCAGCTGTTTTTTGTCTTTTTGTTTGTGAAGCTCCTGGAGATGCTATCAAGCCCAACTTTAATTCAATTGTTTGCTTTAAAGCACTTCGTTTGGGAGAGCAGGGATTTGTCGTGCATTCTCCACCATCTTTCATCAGAGGTTGAGGTAGTTGTTCATTTAAGGCTCCACTGGTATTGTCTGCTTGATGACTAACTGTTGCAGCATCTTTAAGCAGTGTTCTGGTGTTTGAGAGTATATTCATTGCATTGGTAAATTCAGGTATTTGGTTGCTCTCATTGATTGTATTAAGATTTTGTTGATGTTCTATCATTAACCTGTCTTCGCTTACATTTAGTACGTTTTTTCTCTTTGTGCTTTGTCCAATATCAATTACGTCGATGGAATCAGAATCTTTGCGCTTTGCATTATTTTCTAATGTTTTCTTAGTAACCAGTTTATTGATATTTTCTGATTCGCACGACCCATCTGGAATAAGTTCTTCACATGTATTTGCTAGTCCATTTAGCAAATCATCATCTGTGATTTCAGCAACTGAACAGTTATTCAAAATGAGCTCAGTAGTAATGTTTGTTTTAGTTAGCTTATTTTCAGCTATAGTATGTCTCTCATTTTCATTTAATTTTGGCTTAAAATGCCATTTCAATGTCCCCATGTCAGAGTAGGAGTAACTTCTTTTTTTAAGTCTTGTTTTCCTCCAGTATTTTGTTTCAGTGGGTTCTTTCCTTTAAACATTGACGTCGGTGTTGCTATCTCCAACGAGTTGCCTCTTTCGCTTGCCATCTCTCGCGACTCTGATATCTTTTAGCTGCTTTTGACCGCTACATCCTGCTCATTACCTTCGGATCATCGCACTATGGCTGTTTCTGTCATGCTCTGGGCCTCACCCTCTGTTCGCGGCATTAGGCATTGCGCGGTCTAAGCACCCACCTCACTCTCATTATTGCTTGGGCTGTCCCCTTCTTCTTTCCTCTCTTCGGCTTCCGTTCTGACAGGGGCTGGAGCCACTAAATGAACACCGCGGCTCACGCCATCCTCTGTGCTGTGCAACAGAGCCCGACCGGTCTGCCCAGAACATGGCAAGTGAAAAGGGTCAGTCTTGCCTAAATGAATATCCCCATAGACTCATTAACATATCATAGTAGTCATATCTGTTTCTTCAACAATTATTTTATATTCAAAGAAAGACCTATTGGTCTATTGGCACACATAAATTGGCTGGACATGGACAAAGTACATGTTGTTTGTAGGAAATGCATATTCGAGAAAATTGGTTTGAATTTGTTGATACAAATTGACATTGAATGCAAAACCACCTACTGTTGTGAAGAACAGAGGCTAACACAATTCATACAATGTCTAAACAGGGGATTTAGACAACAAATACAACAGTGTGAATACATGGCACTTTACCCTTTGTGTGCTATGTATTCACACTGTTGTATTTGTTGTCTAAATCCCCTGTTTAGAAGAGACATTCATAGAGTGGACAACTCTAGTGACCTTGTCCGGTGTGGGAGGAGAGAGTTGATGGGGGAGGAGGAGAGGCCAAGAGCAGCAGGCGGATGGGAGGAGGTGTGGGGGAAGGGGAGGAAGAGAGAGAAGTCATGATCCTGAGTTTTAGCAGTGAAGTGGGTGGCCAGTGCAGTGCAGAGGGCCTGGGAAGGAAGAGGTGAGGTAGAGATTGCAGATGGATTAGCTAGTTCCTTGCAGATTTTGAAGAGTTCAGCCGTTTTGCTAGAAGCTCCAGCAGCATGGGCCTGGAATTGAGCCCTCTTCTTGGAGCGAATGGAGAGACGATATTGCCTTTGGAGTAGGCGACAGGCAAGTTTATCAGAGGATGAGCTTGAGGTCTAACACTTCCGTTCCGCAGTTCTGCACTTGATTTTCAGGGCAGCTAGATCAGAATCGTACCAATTGTTATGCTTGGTGACAAGTTTCAGGTGGATCCTCATGATAGGGGCAAGGTTGTCGAGAGTGTTAGTGATAGTGAGATGAAGATTGTTAAGAGAAGAGTCAGTGGGTGAGTCAGCAGGGGGGTGGAAGCAAATGCAGCAGTTGACACTTGTTTCATCGGACACATGTCCACAAATGAGGCTGGCAGAGGTGGGGGAGGGTCGGTAAGAGGGCCGAGAGGTCTCAGGTGGGAGGAGAGAAGGGAGTGGTCAGACCAGGAAAGCGGAGTGAGAGAGGGTTAGAGCATAGAAGATCAGCATGGATGAAGGCATTGAGGGTGTCCAGCCGAGTGGGTAGGACCAGAGGGGATAATATTGAGGGAGCAAGGTGGATGTTGAAGTCATCCAGGAGAAGGAGTTTAGAGGTGGAAGTCAAGATAGAGGAGGAGAAATCGTCCCATTCTGATAGGAAAGGGGAGATACAGCTAGGGGGCCTGTAGATAGTGGCAATGGTCAGAGAGGTAGTGGGAGAGATGCCAAGCTTGCAAACAAGGCTTTCAAAGGAGGAGTAGGGCTGGGAGGGTATGAGGGAAGAAGGGACCCACTCAGAGGACATCAAGGCTACTCCACCACCAGAACGGTTGGGATGACGCTTAGAGATGATCTTGTCGTCATCAGGGAGGAGGGAGACAAAAGCAGTGACTGAGCTGGCGTTGACCACGTCTCGGTGAGAGCGAGGATGTCAAGATCAAAGTCTTCAAGGAGGAGGCAGATGTCAGAAGAGTGTTTGTGAGCATTAAACATCGCTATGTGAAGCCGGTCACCACCTTTGAAGGTTTTCCAAGGTGGAGTACAGGGGGGTGGTATGCCAATCGGAGGAGGAGAAGGTGGGTAGGGGAGAGAGAGAGGACGGAGGGATAGCAGGAGTGGGAAGGAAGTTGATGAGAGCCGGCAGGCGCTGATCAAAGAGGAGGAGATTGGGTTGAAGACCCCGAGCCATGATAGTGCCATTGCGATAGACATTAATGATGCACCTGGATGATGAAAAGCCAGCCAAGAGTACTTCCCATTTAGTGCCATCATTAATGGATGAGGAAGAGAAAGGGGAGAGAGTGGAGATCAGGTGAGGGGTCCATATGTCTGGAGAAGGGACAGAAAAGAGGATACCAGTGACAATCTGCCTGGAAGTAGCACTGACATAGGTGTCCGCCATAGGTAAATCAGGATTAGAAGACGGGAGATCTTTTTAAAACGTTTTACTTCCAGACTTCATGAGAGAGGGAGGATAGGTGATAGAATAGCAGTTTGAGTAGATGGGAGAAATAGAGAGTGCCATGAGGATGGAAGAGAGGGGAGTAAATGGATAGAAGAGAGAATTGCACAGGCACGACATTACCCACCAAGTGGCCGAGCAGCCAAACAAGGTAGGTAGATGATCGACAAGAAGTCTCATGCTGGAGCGGGAAGATGCCCAACAAGAAGTATTAGGCTGAAACAGACAGTTCAGGAGGGATGGAGAACCATCAGGAGAGTAGGCAATGGCACGCAGTTCCATCGGGTGGCTTATCCAAGAGTAAGAGCATAAGGTGAGCAGAAGAGAATGAGTGGAGATGAGGGTCAAGGTCAGCAGGTGACAAAGACTGAAGGGTCATTGTTGCGAGCAGGCAGCAGCGGGCATCATGTTGCAGAGAAGCTCCCAGCAAGCAGGAGGGCCTGCGAGTTGTAGATCAGTTGGGAGCCCTGCAGTGCAATGGAGAAGGCTTACTGCAGGTGCTTGCTGCCCTCCTTCAGGGCATATAATAACATGTGTCCATCACCAAGTTCCAATACGTTAACCCTTTCGGCAGTGCTCTGCTAATCACCTGGTCCACTTTCTTTACTTATGCGATTGCTTTATTTTGCTTTACATTGTTACCATATGTTGAGAGACATGAAGTCAAAGTATTACTACTGCATGAAACATATGCTGCTAGGGCGGTGAAGGATGCCTTTGCTAAAAAATGGCACAGGGACATCATTATTCACTGACTACTCCACACAGACCAGAGGGGTCCTGACGCTGTTTCACAGGGCGGTGGGTTTTCAGCTGGTTACATCACTAAGCAACCTCAAGGGCCTCTACATGTTAATACATATGGTATTGAATGATGTGGTGGTCCTGGTCATCAACGTATATGATCCAATATAGATGATCCAGAATTGTATAACTACCTGCTCAAGAAGTGTGATGAAACGTCCGATATCCCTGTGATGTGGGATGGGGCTATGAATACAATCCTCGATGTAGGCCGTCACCCCTCGCCTATCAGGCTCACAGTCAGTCTGGGCAAATATGCTCACCACAGGCCACCGTGGAAAGTTAAAACGCTGGCTTTGCTTGACACAGCCATGCTCCTAATATTCTTGAACACATTCTTTTTTTTAAACAAACGTGGGACCGGTGAACAGCATGGACATGCTCTGGGAGCTGTTCAAGGCATATATATGGGGTGGCAATGAGCATGGAATTCATGGTCTTTCGGTTTATCTGCAGGGGAGTAGAAGGGTCTGAAACAAGACTGACCAAGTCTGGCAACTAGCTCAGGGACATGACTTGAGTATGCCAAGAAAAGAATTGGACAAGTTCCGTGGATTAGCAGAAAGGGAGGGTAAATATTTCTCGGTGCGGGCTATGGCAAGAAGATACGGGGAGGCAGGTAGACCTGGGAGGCCCCTGGTGAGATTAATTGGGTCAGAGTGGCAAACATGGCCCATTCACAGTCAGGAATGATGAGGGGTAGCTATGCACAAGGAACAAAGAAGTGCTGTAAGCACTTCTTCAGTTCCACTTGGCACTAGATGCAAAGCACCCAGGTAAATCTAGAGCTGAGAGCTTGACTTTTCTAAAAGTACTCCCAACATCAATAGTCACGGGTGAGACAGCGCAGAAATTGAATGAGCCATTTGTGTCAGGAGAAATAATGGCTACCATTGACAAATTGCCCAACAATAAGGCACTAGGGATAGTATTGGCGCTGAATCCTACAGAAAATTAAAACAGACCTTGAAAGTATGGGAAGAATGACTAAGTGGTGGGATCCTGCTACTGACGCTAAGGGAAGCAGTGATAATGCTGCACCTGAAGCCAGGAAACCGGGGGACGAGAGGGGATCATATCGCCCACTCTCACTACTCAATGTCGATATGAAAATATTTGCGACGGTGCTGGTTACTTGACTACCACTAGTGATGCCCAGCGGCGTGCATCCCGACCAGCCAGGCTTCATCCCGGGTTGCTCCACAGCACTGAATCTTTCAAGGTTGGTTAACATTATAACTCAAATTACTCCCAAAGAGAAAGCAATCGATTCTGTGTCATGGAGCTTCTTGTTTGATGTGCTGGAACTATATGGATTTTGGGCCATATATACTATCCTGCATCAAACTATTGCAGATTGTGAAAAACTGAAGGTGTTTCATGACTTAGTCCCTGGGGATCCCTTATTCAGGTAGCCAGGGAAGGGCCATCGATATTGGATCCCAGCCATGGGGTGGACAAGCGAGGGAGGATCACCTAGGTGGGGGATCCTCTGGGAGGGGGAGGAGACACAGGAAGGTGAGACATGGTATCCCTCATATTCCCTCTACCTTTATGGGATACTACAACTCCCAAAATTCCCTTCCTTATCAGCCC
Organism: Ambystoma mexicanum; assembly: GCF_040938575.1. Classification (NCBI taxonomy): domain Eukaryota; kingdom Metazoa; phylum Chordata; class Amphibia; order Caudata; family Ambystomatidae; genus Ambystoma; species Ambystoma mexicanum. The sequence goes on along the minus strand of NC_090935.1, from coordinate 1,309,598,217 downwards.
AACTACTGAGACAAGGAAGAGGAAGACTGAGACTAGGAAGATTACCACTAGAAACATGCACTGGCCTTGTCCCACTAATAAGGTCAGGCAAGGCCAGGCACTGTCACAATCACACCTGAAACCCATGGACAGTTATCCAAACTATAAAAGGTGGACCATCGAAAGACATGGAGAGTGAGGCAGAGAAGGCAAGCTGGATGGCGAGATAAAGGAGCAGCTGAGAGAGAGCTGCTGAGAATGAGGCCAGGGAGAATGGGACGCTGACAGGCTGCAAGTTGAAGCAGGAGAAATCGTGGTGAGGGAGCCGTGTCTCCAAGAAAAGAATTTGGGAGTTGGGAGAAGGGAGCCGAGAGGCCGGTTTGTCCCTTTCCTCCATGCACCAGCAAACTGCTGGTTTCCTCCCTGGGGGCAGCAAGGCCACCCGGAAATGTCTGAGGGGCAGGTGGGCAAGACCCTGACCTAGGCGATTTGAAAACCTAAGGACGTGCAAAAGCAATCACAGCCAGTGATTTCAAGGAAAAGGACAGACCGGCTTGTGATATGCACGATTGTGGAAAGCGACGACAGTGTTGCACGCAAGGCTACGCATGGAAGGATTAAGACATGGAACTAAAAGCTTGAATGTATTTGTCCGGCGAGGGAGCCGATGATAAACAAAGTAACAGAGTGATGCCGTGTGAAAAGGCACATTATTAAACGCTTTGTGAATGATAGCAGAACAATGAATAATGAATGTGAAATGTGTTGAAAGCCAATGAAGGAAAGGGCACGAGGGAAAGAGAGTGTGCAGAGATCCCGAAAGGCTAATATGAAAGTGAACTGATATTTTGTGAAAACGAGGAACAGAGTGGCTGTTGGCCCATCCTGATGAACTCTATGATTTTGTGAAAACAAGGAACAGAGTGGCCATGGGCCCATCCTGATTAATGATATGCTTTTGTGAAACAAAGAACTGAGTGGCCGATGGCCCGTTCTGGGAAGCCAAGTGCAAGAGGCACAGACATTAAAAAGCCAACCCTATTGTCAAGAGTGGTCACGCATAGGGGTGAGAATAGTGTTCAGTTGCGAAAGTCTCTGGCAAGGCGATATTGATAAGGACCCTGCTGTCAGAGTGGTCACGCATGAGGGTGATAATACTATGCGGTTGCGAGGTCTCTGACAGGTGAACATTGTGAAATAGAAATACAGAGGTTGGGGAAGGGAGTTCTTCCCGAGATCTGTGAAGAGGAGCTCTTAAATTGGAAAGTGTTTCAGCCATGTTTAAGTGTTTTAAGACAGGCAAGGGCAGCCTGTGAAAGTAACTAAGAAGGAACTTTGTGAATATCTGTTTGTTTGAGAGTTGTGAAGCCGAATGAGGGGAGCCTGAAGGAATCCATTGAGGAGAACTGTGATGCACGTTGAACTGATATTGAAATAGGCGAGGGAAGCCTACCAGATTTAGGGAAGAACTTTGAACTGTGTATACTATCCACCTTGAAGGAACTTTGTAAGAACACCAGTGAACTGAACTTGGAGAACAGAGTGGTGACCCACTTCCATTGCTATTCTGACATTCTTTTGTTTATTTTCATTCATTTTTCCCACACTTAGTTATTGTGAAACTTGAGGGCAAGTATAGGTTTCTGACACAGACATTTTCTTTGTTTGACTGACTGACCTGGACCATTTTATTTTACTTTAATGTTCGAGACTAGTCCCGTTATAGAATTAGCGCCAGCTACAAAGTCTCCAACCCCAGTCAAACATAGTAAAGAGGTTGAAACGTGTACCTCTTGTGTCGGTGTCTTTGCTTGTGGTACCATGCCTGCCTCACAAAACTCAGCCACCCGACAGAATTAGGGTCGGCAGGGGGATATTGCAGGTGTTTCGTTAGGCAGAGGTACAAGGCAGGGGTGCCCTCTATCTCCCCTGATCTCCACATAAATTATTTAACAGCTGGCTTATCTACTTAGTCATAAACATAGGAAGATAGGGCTATGCATTAAAGATCTCCTGGACATAGTTTCATTGTATGCGGAGGACGTTTTTATCTATGTAAGAAACCTGTCAACCTTCCTCCGATAATGGAAGCTATCATTGAGTTTGGGGACTTATTGGGTCTGGTCATCAACTGGGCTACATCTGAATTCTTGCCTCTCGTGGATAGTACTGGCCACCAGCCAGTGGGGAGTGACAGTGAGTGATCACGCCATGAAATGCAATGCTTGGGGATCAAAATATTCAGACCAATTGGGGCATATTTGGAAATCCTGCAGCCCAAGCTGAGGAGATGGTCAAAGATGCAGATATCTCTGATGGGAAGGATTGCACTACTTAAAATGGTGGTACTGCCTAAGCTGTTATACTACTTTTATAAATGTCCCCTCATTTTGCACAAGTCATTCTTCAAGGCCTTGAATTCAGTGGTCACTCGCTTCATATGGTATCTAGGTGGGGGCACGAATGTGAGTTGCTGATATGACCAAACCATACTCCCAGGGAGGCATTCGAGTGACTACCTTTGAACTATATTACCTGGTTAGCTTTGCTACATACTGGTACGATCAGGGTACCCACTATCCGCGCGTGAGGATAGAGAAGAGGGTGGCTATGCCTATGCAGGTTCAGATGGCTCTGCTTAGGGTAGGGTACACAGATACTTGCCTGTTCGATCAGTTGGTGACTACACTGCAGGCTTGGTGGAGGATTTTTGGAAAGATTGGCGTGGACCAGCCTAACTGCTGGGGCGTGCAGATTTGGGGCGCACTGGACATTAAACCGACACTTGATGGGCCGCTGAGCAGGTGATAGGAAAGCAAATGCGAGGAAATGTGTTTATGGGAGACCTATTCAAAGAGGGATGATTCCTCACACCCCGTGACCTACAGGATAGGGTAGGCCAAAATATGCAAGTTCGTGCTGCTCTCAGCTCGAGATGGCCAGGGTTCTCGGTGGAACCTCCCCTGCACAAGTGGGTGAACTTTCTACACGTAGCCCAGTGGTGCAGCAGGTTTGTTATGTTCAAAGCCTAGTACAGTGTGAGGTCAAGGGAACCCAGGCGACAACCAGGTGGGGGATGGACAGACAATATGGGAATTGAAATAATGAATGAGATGTGGGTTAGAGCATGCACACTGACCAAAGACATATCCATGACCTATGGTTTGAAGAGATTAGCCCAATTAGCCCGATCTGGACCATCCGAAGAGAATGGTGCACTGAGAGGGCAGTCTGAAACGGGCCTGAAAAGGAAAAAGACTGTTGTAACTATGAACAGTCTGATTATTGATCTGACCCAAGGTGAACTGAACCACATGTTGTGCGAGGGTCAAAAGCCGATCTGTGGCTGGTCTGCGCAGGCAGCAGATAAAGTTTGTAATTTCTGCAGCCCAATGAGACACACATCACTTTAGGGGTCAACCATGGGAACCCCCACGTCCAGGTAACATCAGAAATGATTACTCATATAAGAGTACGTTCCTGGAATATAGCGGGGGCTGAATCAATGAGGGAGGACCCAGATAGAATATCTGGCCCAATTTGATGTTATATGTCTGCAGGAGACCTGGCTGACGGATGTTTTTTTATTCCAGGTTTCCACACATTTGCCTGTGTGTGGAAAGCTCTGCCAAAGGCGGGAATGAAGGAGGCTTTACCACCCTAATTCACAGTCGAGAGGCTTGGGAGGTATCCAGAGTAAACTACAATGGGAAATTTTAATTGACAGTGTGTCTTGAAAGGCGAGATGGGGACAAAATGTTAAAGTTGCAACTGGTAAATGTTTATGTGCCCCCAAATAAGGGTAAGAAGGCCCTGGTAGAGATGCTAGAAGGTCTGAATGTTTTTGCTCGAGGAGCTGACCTAGGAAAAGTAATCCTAGTGGGAGACTGCAGGAATGCTAAGCTCAGTCAGCCCCCAAATAACAGTTTAGAGAGTAGAATAAGGGAAGAAGCCTGTGGCATACGCTGCTTTCAGCAACCCTGAATGTAGCAGTAGAGAACTAGCAGAATTTCTTAGTGAACATTTCCTGGTCAAACTAAATGACAGGAATGCAGGAGACGATCCCCCTCAGAGGACATTTGCGAGAAGCCATTATTCATCTATTATAGATTACATGTTCATTGAAGGCCACCTTTTCAATCGGGTGGTGGAATTTGGGGTGGAGGACAGAAGGGAGAGTGACCACTTCCCGTTGACCCTCAGGTTAATATTGAGGGTCCCTCTATCCAAGCCGAATGAGTGGCCAGTCTGAAATCCCAAAGGAACGGCTGAATAAACATAAAATTACTGGCTGCTTCAGGTCGGGAGAAGTTCTTGAGTGCCATAAGTTGCTTTTCGAATCTGGGAAAACTGCAGAAGAAACTCTCTCAGCTTTTGAATTACTTATTGATGTATTTCATGAAGAAATACACAATGCAGTTAAAAGAAAGGGTAGTCAGGGAAATGGCGAAAGAACCTCAGGGCCATGGTTTGACCAGGAGTGTAGAGCCCGTAAGAGTTAACTATTTACGGCACTCAGGGATGGCTCCATAACTTCAGGAGCATGTTACAGGCTAAAAAGAGAATATACAAAGTTTCTTAAACAAAAGGAAAAAGAGGCCAATACGAAACAATGGGACTTACTCGCCCAGGCAATAAACAGCAAAAACCACTGGCTGTTCTAGAAACTTGTAACCAAAGGATGGGTAAAACATGAGAACGAACAGGGAGGTTGCATAGGAGAAGATAGATGGGTGACACACTTCAAAAACATCTTCTATATAGAAGGGGGTGAAGAATTAGAGCAAACATATGAGTACACTATTAACAAAATTATCTTCACTAAGGAGGAAATCATGAGAGTGCTTGAACAGTTTAAGCCTGGAAAAGCAGCAGGCTCAGATGGATTACCATCAGAGGTATTCGCTGGTTATGGTGATTGGTGAGCACCCATACTTGTGAACCTTTATGAAGTAATTGAGGGGGCTGGGAGGATTCCAAATAAGTGGCGGGTGGGATCATAGTTCCGATTTTTAAGAAAGGCAATATAGCCGATCCCAATTGCTACCACCCTATTTCACTACTGGACATCACAGCAAAGACATATGCCAAATGTATTTTGGGCAGACTAGAAGACTGGGTAGCAGAGAAAAACATCCTGGGCCACCTCCAGGTGGGATTCAGGAGTAGATTCTCCACGATGGACCACTGTTTCATCCTGTCACTAATTATTGACAAATGCTGCAAGCTCAGTGGAGGGGCTGTTTATGCTGCTTTTTTAGACCTGGAAAAGTTGTTTGACAGGATTGACAGGAACACAATATTGACGAAACTAATAGCACTTGGGATTACAACAAATCTGCTGAGACTTGTGCAATTATGTTACGATCAAACCACAATCTCAGTCAGATATGGGGCAAAGGGGATAACACTGAATTCTTTGATTCAAACAGGGGGGTAAAACAAGGCTGTCCTTTGGCACTGCTGCTTTTTATTCTTTTTATGGCGGATTTTGACCCTGCGAAGTACAATAGCAGGGTGTGCCCACCCAAGCTAGGAGACAAGACATTCAGTGCTCTACTCTATGCTGATGACACTGTCATCCTGGCACTCACTCCTGTGGGCCTGAATCATGGGCTCAAGTATGCCACAGAGTTCTTAGACGTGAATACATTCAAATTAAAAGTGGCAAAAACCAAGATTGTGATATTTGGAGGAAAGGACAGAAAAGCACACTGGGAACTGAAAGGAGCCCCAGTGGAGGTAGTAGACTCATATACATATTTAGGTTCAAAATTCTCGAGAGACTGTAAGTGGGCACCACATATTAAACATCAGGCGGAGAGGGCTAGAATAGGTTTTCAAGGTTTACCAAGGTTCTACTTCAGATATGGTGCCTGAAGACTATATAAATACATTGAGGTTTTTAGATGCGAAGTTCTGACCCAAATGCTGTATGGCAGTGAGAGCTGGGGCTACTGCTCCTGTCAATCCCTTGAAGTAGCCCACCTGAAATTTTGGCGTCAGACACTAAGGCTTCGAAATGGCTGTCCGACAAGCGAATTGAGAGTCGAGTTGGGGATTCAGAGTATCACTTCTCTGGTACAAGCCAGACATCTAGGTTATTTTGCGAAATTGAAACTAAGTTAAAACATCAACACGAATCTCCAGCTAGGACTCTCAGTCATGGAAAGCCGCCCAGACATATTCACGCCAGATTGGTACAAGTCTGAAAGCTGGCTTTGGGAAAGGCTCCTGCTGGAAGAGGAAGAATTAATTATGACCAGGCTAAGGAAGAAATAAAAATGTGTACAAGAGAAAATTTGCTTGGGGTGCCCCAAGCCCAATACTAGATCTAGAATCGCCGCAGGGACGAAGACTTCTTCCTAAAGCCAGGCTTAACCTGCTGCCATTGGCAAAAATAACCACCTGGCTAAAGGCTCCAACTAAATGCCACTGCGATATGGGTGTGGAGCAGTGGTCTTCAAACTTTTTGGACCCTGAGCCCCCTGCCCCCTAAGAAAAATGTCTCTGCTCGGCCCCCCTATACAAATTGACTCCAAAATGTTATTCGGTTGCGAACGGTTATCGCGCGCTGGCGTAGAATGGTGACCCTAAAGCAGGAGTGGGTGCCAAACACTAGATTGTTTCAAAATCATTGCTTGCAATGAGTCAAATCAGATTAGAGGATACATGTTTGTGAACACAATATTCAGAGTTATTTTTCTAGAATACAAAGGACACGACAAAAAATAGTGTTGGATATAGTCAAAGTATGGGTACTGTTTCGTGGCCACGCCCCATCACGTTGCACTGACTGAGCATGTGCATGGGGGCCAGTGGCTCCCCACTGAACATGCTCAGGTCAGTGCAGGAGGAAAAAAAATAGCAAAAAAGAAAATCTTGTTTTTGCTGTCCTGCATCGTGTGCCCCCCTCTCACCGCAAGGCATGTGACTGCGCCCCGAAAAGCGTGCACGCCCCACAGACTGAAGATCTCTGGTGAAGAGGAACATTTGGTGCACTTTATCCTGCTGTGTCCATTTATTTTAAAGGGAAAGGATAAGATGGTTAAGACCTAATTTTCTCGAAATAAATGTCAGATCTTGTAAGGAGGCGATGTTTTACATTTTTAACTGTACCAACTCACAATTTCTTTATGACCTGATTGAACATCTAGATCAGTCTTTAAAGAAGAGGCTTGGCATAGTACATTTTAAAACAGGTTTGTAATGGGAGGTTTGAAGGTGATTAAGCCGCAAAGGATGATGTTTTATCTGGACTATGTTATATTTTACTGATATTAAAAAATGTTAGAGTACTATGTAAGTTGCTTATGTTTTATGTCAATGGAGAAATCTGAATAAAATCTTTAAAGAAGAAGACCAAAGCGGTATCATACAACTCCAGATTCAGACTAATAATATTTAAAGATTTTGCATAAATTGCATTACACATCTGCAGCATTGAAGACGCTTAATGGAGTGAATGAGCTGGGCTGGCAAAGATGTAAGTCTAAGGCGGCCGATCATATGCAAATGTTCGGGTCCTGCCCATGACTGGTGCAATATTGGACTATATTGGTAAGCATGGAACTATCCCAAATAATAGACCTTGATGTCCCTGTGGATCCCAGGTGGGCCCTGCTATGCTGCTACAGTGAAGTGGGAGGCTGAAAACACAGATTTCTCCATATTGGGTTCCTACTGGCTGCTAAAACGATTCTGATCAGATAGAAGCAAGATGCGCTGCCGACACTTGATGACTGGCTAGCTATTTTGACATGGGCCAATGAAAATGAAGACGTCTACCGCTCCCTTCAACCGGTAGAGAACCGGTCGAAAGATCTATGGATGTATTATCGTGCCAATTTGCATATTGATTTATTTACCAGTCGGTTGGTGTGGGCCTTCTTCAGAGGGGAGCACTGTAGAGCACCACACACCACACATACTTCAAAATTACACAACCTCTTAGTTCAGAATCAGTAGATTTGGGATGGCACACGGCAGAGACCTGCACCCTCGGGTGACTTTGGTTGCTGGGGTGCTGTTGACATTGGTTTATTGCTGTTGGCATTCGGAATTACTTGAGAGCGGGTACAAGGGGAAGGATTGTTAGAGCAAGCAAGATACCACAGATGTTTCTGGGGTGGGCAAGTGCTTTCAGGCTCCCCAATAAGAGTCATTCGGTTGGGGCAGGCTGGGCTGAAGTCGATGGGCATGAATCTTTGTGGGCTGAGGCACTGCTTTGAGGATGGGTGGAGGGGTCTTTGCACTGGGTTTCAGAGGTCTTTGGAGAGGATAATGACTCAATGTGGAGCCACGGGCTGTTGGACTTGTGGTTGGTGGAGGAGGCGGGCGGCTCTGCAGCGGGTGGTGGGTTCTCTTAGACTTTGTACAGTACATGTGTACATGGAGAGGGGATGCAGCGGATGGCTCCTGTTCCTGTGCGGCTCTGCAGATCTTGCTGTTCCTGGGCCTTGGTCGTGGGGACGAGGGGGGAGAATGTCGGGGGACTCCTGCACTGCACTGGGACGGTCAAAACTTGCAACCGGCGGGCTTCACTTTCAGTGGCTGTTCGGTGTTTCGGCTCCTCAGGTCTACCGCGGGTGGCAATGCCGCGGTTCCTGGCTGTCAAGATAGACTTTCCTTGCTTCTGGGGTCCCGCACTCTGTTGAGGGGGCTCGGGCTCGGTCGGTCCTGCTTCCTGGGAGTCTGGAAGCTCTTTCTGGAGCTCTTGGCCAACTTGGAGGCAATGCACACAAACTGGTGTTCCTCTCCCTGGCTCTACGGTTTCTGGCAGCAGCTCTGTGGAGGTTCAGCCAGCTCCGGGATGGATGTCCAGGTGGCTTGTGTTGATTGGTCCTGCCAACTCAGGGGGAGGGGTCGTCCTTGCATGGGCTTCTCTGTCGATGCGAACTTGGCATTTCGGCACTGCAGCAGGGCTTTGCCGGGCAGGCTGGCAGTCCGGAGGTTGCAGCGTGCGTCCTCTTCAGGTTCTTCTGGGGTTCCTTCGTCCAGTGGTCGACTATGCCTTCCAAGCCGGAGGACTCACCTTTTGTGCAGTTCTCTCCCTTTCACTCCAGCCTAGCTGTCACTCACCCATCAGGGTGGCTGTCCTTGCCGGACAGCCAGCCAGCCAATCATCACAGAGTGCATTTGGATCTCCTAGGAGACTAAGCACAGGGAGTTTCGGGCACCTTCCTCACTTCCTGACTACCTCAGACACCCTGGAGCCAGAAGCGGGCTTCACTCGTGAATCCCGCCTAAGGCAAAACGAACAAAGGGACCAAACCTGGTTTGGCGCTCAGAGTAAATCTCAAGAAGGACCTTTCCACAAAGAAATGGCAAAAAAAGATGACCAGGGCCATTTTGACAAAAATGGCACCGTTGAGTGCTTTACTGCAGCTGCGAACGCAGCCCGCGGTAAATGCACATCACGCTAGTAAAAATGAAACCACTGCCACCAGCCATTTAGTGAGGAAAGGGTAACATAAAAATGTTACATGAGAAGCTAGACAAAGGGGATACTAAGTAACCTCTCCAGCACCCGATTGTAAGATAATGTGCTGTGGGTCTAGAAAGTTACAAATGTAAGTAAAGTCAATTTCACTTTACTCCTCTGGGAAACAGTAGTTTATCCTGAAAGACTTCCCTGTGTCACTGCACTGAAGGCGCTGTGTGACACAATATAAAAGATGATGCCTATAGAGTTAGTCAGACTCCACAACCAAAAGTAACACAGTGTACAAAATCACATTAAAATACACAAGAGAGTGGGGGAAAAAGGGTCTCCCTCTCTCCAGGTTAAAAAAAAATCAAGTCCTTAAAATCCAGCAAAGTTGCTGGGGGTCCCTAAGGTAGAGCGAATTAGCACATTTCTGAGAATTCTCCCTACCAGACAGCTAGGCTGCGAGTGGGTGGGAGAGACCTGCATAGGAGGCAAGGTCTTTTGGACAGAGGGCAGAGTCGACCACTGGACGAGGGAATCCGGGGAGGAACTTGGAGGAGACGCTTGCTGCAGCTCCTGGACCGTCGGTTTTGCCCGGTGAGGCCCTGCTGCAGTGCTGCAGCTCTGAATTCTCCTCGAGTGTAGAGGACCTGCAGGGGACGGCTTCTCCCCTTGGTCTGGTGGGACCAATCGACCCCAAGACTAACTCATCAGGAAGTCTCTCGGGGCTATCTGTGCTTCCATTGCTGCTGTGGGAGCCAGGTGCCAGAGCGAGGAACACCACAATAGAGTGCATCGTTTTTGAGTCTGGCCCGAGCTCCGGGAAGATGCTCTGGACTCACTTGAGGCGGCACTGGCCAGGTCTGAGCCACCTCGGTGGAGTGCTGGACCCCAGAAGCAAGGAAAGCCTCAAGGTATCTGAGAACCTCAGTGGTGCTATTCGCGAGAAGCTGAAACCACGACATGCCGCTATTCTGAAAATTGCCAATTGCAGCCGCTGACCTTCAAACCGTAGTGCAGGAGTCAACCATTGAGTTCAAAGTGGCTTGTGATTTTCTGATGAGTCGGGGTTCAGTTAACAAGCAGACACAAGTTCTTTAATTAATCATCATTTGAAAACTGGTGTGAAGCAACCGTCTAATTAAAAACAAAATATTAAAATGAGACTAATCTTTTGGAAATTGGTATTGGCTTCTTAATTGAACTTTGACTCATCCTGAGATCACGGGCTACTATGAACTCAATGGTTGGCGCATATGAGGACTATTCCCATTCTCATCCATGAAAACTTTTTGTCTATGTGGCAACCACACACTTAGGGAACTACCTCTGCTTGACAACCAACTAAACAAAATCTAAATAATCTTTCAGTGGAATCGCCAAGGGACAGCTTTGCCATGCTGCAAGACCTATTCTCAAACTGTTCTTCAGAAACTTCCCAGGCAGACTCCCGATTATTCTAGAACCAACTCTTTTCAATTCCGAAACATTCCTTTTCAACCATGTTGATCAAACAAAACAAGCACAATCAATATGGAAGAAGCATTCAACAACAGAGGCTGAAGCAGAAGAGCTCTTCCATAGACATCGACAGTCACGCTCAACTCAATCAACCCAAAGACAGAACTTGTCACATAGAAACCTTTTTGAAAAATTGGAAACCCTCAGTAAAAAAGAACTTAACAAATGGTGGGAGATAAAACATTAAAAATGTACCTTGAAGTGGGCAGGATCTCGTGGGGTCTCCGCATCTGTACCTTGACGTCATTTGACGAAGAAAACAGAACAGCATGAAATTAATGGGTTGACCTCTTGGTCAATACATCAAAGGAAATGATGATATGAATAATTAATCAATCAGCACTTACCCATGAAAGAATATTAAAGGACATAGAAGCTGTTAGATGACTATCTTATAAATGATGCCAAAGAATTAAAACTCAAGAAACAAAGACCTTCATTGGAGACGAAAATGATTACATCAACAATAGAATTTACACCTTCCACAGAAAATATGTTTCCAACTATAAATTTCAGGACAAACATAGAAAGAAACCTAATGAAACCAGCAATACCTCAACACCAACCACATGAGATGCAGAAACCATGAGTGATACAGATGCAAGTCCTACCCAATCAGATACAGCCTCAGCTGAAACCTTGGATGAGCTTGCACCATCAGGTTCTACGACATCCAAAGAACAAGACTGTCCTTTTTTAGAGGAATTTATGAGACACAGGAAGAGCTCACTTACACCAAACCAAGTATATAGAAGAACTTTGGCAAATCCAAAACAAATTCCAAATACCTTGTACCCAAGTGTCCCAGAGGGAAGAGAGGAGGAAATAGGATGTGCAAAAGAAAACCTAGGAGTAGAAACAAGATCACAAAAACAAGGGAGGAGGCAGACCTGATCAGCAACTTATCTAAATTTCAAGTAACTCCTGCCCTCAAATCTGCCCTCAAATCTGCATTAAATAAAGGTCTCTCTTTCAGGCCTACATACCGATGTTAGGGAGAATTCTCATAAACATTAACATTAACCTCTCCTATGGTTGATTGTGAGGCAGTCCTCTGTGGCTAAGGACCCCAAGGCAAAAGGCGGCTCCTGCAATGGCAGCTCCAGAAAGTGTCTGCAGGTATCCGCGGGGGAAGCCAGTGAAGCCAGCAGTGAACAGACACCAACAAAACTGTAAGTGTGGCATGGGTGGGGTGTAGAGCAATTACTCTACTCCAGGAAGCCCCCACCACTCTACCTTACCTTTCCATAACGTAAACTGCCATAGACTCACACTATGCACACCTAGAGAGATTTGACCACCAAGCTTAATTCATTCAAGGCTGGACTGTAAATGTTGTCCTGCATAACATACTCACATACTTACCAATGTTAACTTGTGCCACTCCCAGAGACAATGATGAAGATTAGGCAGCCTCACACTAAGACAGGTGCAACAATGTTACCAAGAGCCACACTTAGATGGAATTGTGAATGACAGCATGTACCTCATCTCGACATAACTATGATTGGTACCATATCCCTCACTTAGTTGGTACTGTAAATGATAGATAGAATTGTGAATGGTAGCATGAACCACACTTAGATTGAATTGTAAACGATAGCATGTACCTCATCTAGACAGAATTATGATTGGTAGCATATCCCACACTTAGATAGAATAACAAATGATAGCGTGTGCCACACTAGGATGGAATTGTGAAAATAGCATATGCCACACTTAGATAGACTTGTGAATGATATCATGTCCCACACTTAGATGGAATTGCGAATGTTAGCATGTGCCACACTTAGATGGAATTGTGAATGATAGCATGAACCACACTTAGATTGAATTGTAAATGATAGCATGTACCTCATCTAGACAGAATTATGACTGGTAGCATATAGCTCACTTAGTTGGAATTGTAAATGATAGCATGTGCCACACTTCGATGGAATTGTGAAAATAGCATACGCCACACTTAGATAGAATTGTGAATGATAGCATGTGCCACACTTAGATAGAATTGTGAATGATCGCATGTGCCACACTTAGACTTGTGAAGGATATCATGTCCCACACTTAGATGGAATTGTGAATGATAGCATGTGCCACACTTAGATGGAATTGTGAAAATAGCATACGCCACACTTAGATAGAATTGTGAATGATAGCATGTGCCACACTTAGAGGGAATTGTGAAAATAGCATATGCCACACTTAGATAGAATTGTGAATGATAGCATGTGCCACACTTAGATGGAATTGTGAAAATAGCATACGCCACACTTAGATCGAATTGTGAATGATAGCATGTGCCACACTTAGAATTGTGAATGATAGCATGTGCCACACTTAGATAGAATTGTGAATGATAGCATGTGCCACACTTAGACTTGTGAATGATATCATGTCCCACACTTAGATGGAATTGGGAATGGTAGCATGAACCACACTTAGATGGAATTGTAAATGATAGCATGTACCTCATCCAGACAAAATTATGATCGGTAGCATATCCCGCACTTAGAATTGTAAATGATAGCATGTGCAAACTTAGATAAAATTGCGAATGGCAGCATGTGCCACACTTAGATGGAATTGTGAATGATAGCATGAACCACACTTAGATTGAATTGTAAATGATAGCATGTACCTCATGCAGACAGAACTATGATTGGTAGCATATCCCTCACTTAGTTGGTACTGTAAATGATAGATAGAATTGCGAATGATAGCATGTGCCACACTTGGATGGAATTGTGAATGATAGCATATCCCGCACTTAGATAGAATTGTGAAGGATAGCATGTGCCACACTTCGATTGTATTGTAAATGATAGCATATCACTCACTTAGATAGAATTGTGAATGATAGCATGTGCCACACCTGAAAGGAATTGTGAAAATGGCATGTGCCACACTTTGATTGAATTGTGAATGATAGCATGAACCAGACTTAGATGTAATTGCAAATGATACCATGTGACTCATCTAGTTAGAAATATGATTGGTATCATATAGCTCACTTAGCTGGAATTGTAAATGATAGCATGTGCCACACTCAGATGGAATTGCGAATGGTAGCATGTGCCACACTTAGATGAAATTGCAAATGATAGCATGTGCCTCATCTAGATAGAATTATGATTGTAGCATATCCATCACTTAGCTGGAATTGTGAATGATATGTCTCACACTTACTGTAGAACTTAGAAATTGTGCCTAATGTACGCCCCCTGTCCTGCTCTCGTGCTTGATCGCAGGCACTTTACTGATAACCACCATATCACACTACTATGCTTACTCTCCCTTATACACCATCATTCAACTAGAACACAGCTGTACTATGACACAGTCGGTCTAGCTGTTCTCATAATGACATGACCCCACGAACTCCACATCATCCTAATAAAACACAGCTAGCTGAGCACTTTCCGGCTAGCTTACGCGTCTCCTCAGGTCTAACGCAGCCAGAACTCAGTCTGGGTGTCCACCCTCCAGACTGAACACATCCAACTGATTTCCTCAGCACCACACCTATCGCTAAGAAGCAGCTATCATGCAACAACCACACCAGCTGCACACATATCCGGTGCACCCACGCACTATACCACACTCTCTCTCTCTCTCTACTGACTGAATTGCGGTTCCCAAGGGGACTCAACCTACCAGCGTTTTGAGATCATACCAATGATACATAAGGCGCAATATAAATGCCAAATAACATAACATAGCATAACAAATGCGGGGAAACTGAGAGCGTTGAGTGCGAACATTAGGAAAGGCGCTGGATACGGGTGTTTTTCACCTACTTCCCATTCCTATTGTCTTGGTGGAAATGCATATGTTAAGACCAGTGTATGTGCATGTCTAAGTGCCGTAAAATTCCTCGCTGGTCGCATCAGGTATAGTATTACCCATGATCATGTCAGCCATCATAGGCAACAAGAAAGGTTTGGCCATTCACAGCATTGCTATGTCTGGAACTCGGTTTGATTTTTATGGTGGGTGCTGAAGAGGCCAAGGAGGAAAAAGATACATTCATGAATCGTTGCTCACTAATACATTTCAAGAAAATCAAGCAACACCAAAACACTGCAGGAAGTACAGTAGAGGGGAAAGCGTTATATACTTTGCGAGTTGCGCAATCTAACCAAACCTCTCATAAAGGCTTTGTAAAAGGGTCTGTTCCCATTGCGAAAATGTAGTTGTGAAGCCTCTCTGGTCATAAATTCACAAAAGCTTTCACCGGAAACAATGCTGCAGGTCTGACGTTTCCCGCCACCCAGTTCACATCAGAAGCCTGCTCCGAGTAGCCGGTGTGTAATCTTGCGCAGCGGAAGAGGAACCTGGTCTTGGCTTCCGGCGCGCTTGTTAAAACATTATAGAACATGTCCCGCTGCAGTGGGGGGAATGTTGCAAGCCAAGATGTGGGCACCACATACAAAGCAATCTAAAACGTGTACTTTTTAAAATGCCACTGTCGCCTATTGCTTTCATGTGGCGTTATTCTAAAGGGACACAAAGAGCTAGACAAAAACTTTTTTTAATTGACATTGATATGAATTCGACACGTTCACTAGCTGGGGAATGCTGCTGTCCCCCATTGGGAACGTTCTTCCTTCCCATATTGTTTGAGACTGGGAGAGGAGAGTCATCTGGGGGTCAATGCTTGCTGAGTGGTAAGGGGCTGTGAAAAAGGCCAATATATTCAGATGCTTCTGAGGCCGTTTTCATGTGTTCAATCATCACTGCTATTTAGGCGAGCAGGAACTTAAAAGTTGGGAATGTGCATAATATTTTTTAAAAAAAAACATTATTCGCACTTCCCTTCGCTCTATTACCGTCCTTAAACCACTGCACTCTGAAGCCAAGAGTTTGAATGATAATGATGGCCGTGTGGCACGCCATTTGTACCTCAAAGGTTGGGGCATCAGTTACAGGTAAGTAACGTTAATCTACACCATGAACTATAAACTGCACTCCACACTTTCAAAACTAGTCACCGAGAAGCGCAAATGGAGAGGCCCTGCAGTGGGGTTAGCAGTAAGTATTCCGAGGGACGTTCCCTGCTGCACCTAGCATCAACCTGGCATTGCTATCCACACACGAGTACTTTGTGAAAGCGTGCACAGATATCATGGTGACAGCCTTGCAGTTCATCAAAAGGGGGATATTTCTTTGCAGGCAGTACACCTTCTCTTTGATGATGCAGAATGGGCCCGCTCTATCGCCTCTCAGAAAATGTCCCTTTACCACACCATACTGAAATGTAATGCACCCCCACTACTGTCCATATTAAATGGATTCCTTCATGACATGTTGCTCAATACAACTTCGACCAAAGCCCACAAAAACTATCACAGTGTGTTGGGGTGTCGGGCGCAGAAACGGGTGGACTGGGAACTAAAAGAGGCCCTGGAAATAATTTTCAAAGTGGCCCCCTATTACTCATTTTCAGCAAGCCCAAACCTTTTCCTATAAGAAAATTTGGAGAAATAAAATGGTTGCAATACGAAAAAGGTCGAGGGTGCAGAGGCCTACCGACAAATCTCCAGAGTTCCCTATTGGCCAGTCCACCCCTGGGTGCAGACAGCTTTGGCATCTGTCGCAAAAAAAGGTCTTCAAGCTGTAGATTGCAGTGGCCAGGCCAAACACTAATTGAAGAGCGAGTGTTGCGTATAACACTCCTTGGCCTCGTCTGAGTGGACCGTGTACAACAGGCAAAACAGGTTGGATGACTAAGGTGATGTGGGGTATAGTCTATCGATCTATCTAGATTTTTCTATAGCGCCACTAACCCAAAGGCCTCAGGATGCTCACAAAAGATTCACATGAAAGATAGTAGAAGAAAGGCCTAGGAATGAAACCCTAAAAACAAGCCACATACTGGAAGAGAGAATTTATGATGGAGGCTTATTAGGGAATAAATGAGTGAAATAAAATCAATCAGCCGCATCCAGCATCAAACAAAAAGATTTTCAGGTGCTTCTTAAAAAGGGCCGTTGAATCACTGTCAGATAGGTATTTTGGAAGGGAATTCCATAGGAAAGGTGCCCAGGAATTAAAACTGGCACCACCAATTTTCTTGAGAATGGAACGTGGTTGTATCAGACGAGTGGTGTAATTGGAGCGCAAGGAACGTCTGATGGGTTTCTTCGTAATCCTAGTTATCAAGTAGGATGGAGCTTCATCATGAAGATACTTGAATGCTGCGACTAAACACTTGTGCTGTAGTCCGTGTTGAATAGGTAGCCAGTGTAGGCTCCTTCTGGCTTCCGTAACATCTGCTTTCCGTTTAAGAACACACATGGCACATATGGCCCCATTCAGGATTGCTTGCAATTTTTTTATGTTCGTCTGTGAGGTATCTATTAAAAGACTATTACAATAATCTAGTTTGCTATTTATTATAGCAGCTACTATCATGGCAAGATTTGCAATTCGACAAGAAAGGGCTTATGTGCCAAAGTAACTGTCTAGAATAACAGCAGGATGATTTGAGATAACTGACCTGACGATTAAATGATAAATGGGGGTTAAAAAATAAAGCCCATGGTCTTGACAGTTTTGCAAACGGAAATAGCATGTTGAGCACTGATAAATTTGACATAGGTAGCGTCAAGTTTTTTTATTTTTTGTGGGGTGCAGGGAATAAGAAGCTCGATTTTTGCATTGTTAAGAGCTAATTAATTCAGTGCCATCCATTTTTGAATCTCAGTAAAAATATAATTAATGTGCTTAGAGTCATTATTGTACACACCAGAGAGTCTAACGACAATCTGTATGTCATTGGCATAATTTGCGAAATAAACGCCCATTTTAGCCAGAAGGTCACACAGATGTCTGGAATAGACATTGAATAGCAATGGGGAAAGACATGACCCCTGGGGAACACCACACTTAAGAACGGATCTGTTGGAGAAGGCGTTATCCTTAGTAACGTTCATACTTCTTGGGCCTAAAAATGATCTAAACCAGGCTGTGGCCGAATGGGAGCATCTGCCCACCATAGAGTCTATGCGCCAAAGGTTGATGATCAACAAGCTCAAAAGTGGCACATAGATCTAATACAAGAAGTATTGCTGGATTACCCCCATCAATAAGGCCAGCAATGTGCGATTTTAAGTCAAGCAGAGTGGACTCGGTCCCATGATTCGACCGGAAGCCGGATTGCTGGGCAGCTAAGATCTCATGATTTTCCACAAATGCCTGATACAGCATACAAGCTATTTTGTCCAACATTTTTAACATAAAAGGGACATTTGTTATAGACCGGTAGTTTCCGGCTTCTGCCGGGTCCAGGTTGTCTTTTTTCAACAGAGGCGTGACCCACGCCTCCTTGATATTTTCCGGTACATTAGACTCTTGAAAGGAGCGATTTATAAATCTGGTTACTCAAGGAGCTAGTGTGGAAATAGGCTCTTTGAACAGCAATGCAGGGAAAATATCGCCTTTACACGAGGTGGGTTTAAGTCTAAGAACCACATCGGTAACCTCCTCTATTGAGACTGTTTTAAAAGTGAAAAGTGAAGGATCAGAGAACACTCAGCCTCACTACTGATAGAAACAGCAGGGGCAGGTAATAAGTATATTTGGGCACTTATATTCTCCTGATGTTTCTGTGTCTTATCAACACAGCTGTCATGGATGCTTTGGCACCAGATGTTATCTGCAGGTGCAGAGGAAGTAGTGGTGCATCCTTTAAGTTCCTTGAGGATAGAAAAAAACTTCTTAGACCGTGATTTCGCTTTTAAGATTCGGAGGTTTAAATTAGTTTCTTTGGCCTTAAAAATAAGAGATTTAAAAATGTTGGCAGCATGTTTGTAGGCACTATGATTTGATTGTGTAGGAAACTTTTGCCATGCATGTTCTAATTTGCGCTGCTGTGCTCTAGCCTCAATAACCTTGGGCGTAAAGGGAGCGTTAGGGGTGTTAAACTTTTTTGTATGCGACAAATTTAGAGGAGCAAGTGTCTCGAAGGCCTGATCTTCAACTAGTCGAATACCTGATGTAAAGTCTGAGAGAGGAACATTTTCACGAGGGAAGGTAACAAAGGAAGGACCATAGCATGAAAGGCTTCATCAGTGACCTTGCGAAGATTACGAGATGGGTGAGGTATAAAAGGCTGCTGAATACATGTAATTGTAGAGAAACTAGGTTGGCAAGAGGGGAAAAGACGAGGTTCAGCGCAAGGACCTGTTGGATTAGGTGTGGTGAGAGGTGCTGCAGGTGGATGCGGGGGGCGGGATTTGCCAAATATACCGCCAGGTAAGTAACAAAAAATCAAATTTTGCAAGCACACTGCGCAACAACACTTAATTAAAGCCAAAATGGTATAGTGAGCCTCAGGGGGACCCTGAGGCTCAGCTGCAGACCCCCAACCCTTGTTCTCACTCATATATAAGGATCATGGCAACAGCAGCAGAATATATTTTGACTAGAGAGGATGATATCAAAGCATTATTCGCTCCGAAAGGCTCAACCCTGAATCCCTTTAAAAGGTTGACATCTGAAAATGATGACCTCCGATCCAAATTTATCAAATTGGAACGCTTAAGCATCAGAGAGATCAACACATTTTGGGAAAAAACCACCCTTACCCACTATCTCAAAGAAAACAAAATTCCTAGGGGTCTTCGTATACTAATTTTGCCAGATTTCGAAGACCCGGCTGATAATGATTTAGCAACAGATTGGGAAGCGAACCTATCTGCCAGTTCAAACACAATGCTCAAACTTCTTATTGAGCATGCAAGTAGAGAACACAATCGCATAGTAATTCAAACTGATGCACTTAAAGATGAGATTGCACATTTCGATGCACTAAGTGCAACTATAGATAAAAACTACAAAACCCTTTATACCCGACTTCGGAGACACCAAGATGAGGTTAAAATCCGTAAATCACGCAAATTTTCCCGTGATTCTCGTGACTACCGGGATAACAGGGTATATACATATCAACCTAAATATGATGAAGTCTCACGTTCACGTTCTACCAGTCCAGCCACCTCACCAGTGAGTTCTGAAGTTGATAGTGATGGTGATAAACTAGAAACTGACATAGACCCCTCAGAGGGACATAGCCATACTGAATTGAACCTCTCTGATGACTCGGAGGCTCCCAATGGCCACCGTGCCCATATTACTCAACCTCAACCCAATCCTTTTTTAGAACAGATTCGGCGTTACAAGAAAGGCAATCGTCAAGCCACACTGGCGGCCGTGAAAAAAGTCAGATTCCAAACACCATTAGTCACAAGTACCATAATCCCAGACCCAAGTCTCGGGGCACAAGGGGCGGCCAACCTCGCAAGCGCAAACGCCATGCCCCAACAACGCAGAGTAACTTGGTCACTGTACCGGAAAAATCTGAGGAATCAGACAAGATAGATCTGATCACCAATTTGAGTGACTATCCTCTCTCTAAAGACGAACGTTTACTCCTCAACAAAGGACTCTCGTTCGCTCCTACTAACCGCATTGACTATGTCCAGATCCAGATTGATCTGTTCAAATGTATTCGCAAAATAAAACTGAAAAAATACTTTGCAACACAAGTTAAGCAGTTTAAAACTAAATCACACCAACCTGACCCTTCAGATGTCACACTACAGACAATGTTAAGCACACATGTTCTCATGTCCCTGGATGAATGTGAACATGATTCAACTGTTAATGTGTTGGACTTACTGCAAGATCTTAGCATACAACAGCAAAATTTGAAAATAAAGGAATTATCAAGCAAATCAAAATTCGTACCTACTTTCCCGAAAGACAATCTAATTGATACATTTTACCAAGCAGTCATTAATGACATACACAAATTGCAAGACACCACCAATACGAAACAAGGGTGCAAACGCAACTTATCTCAGCAACTACAATTAGCTTTGCAAAAATTGGCTTCCAATGCTAACATAATTTTTAAAGAAGCAGATAAAGGTGGCAATGTGGTAATAATGAACAAACAGGACTACATTGCCATGGGCCTTGAACACTTAAACTTACTTGGTTGTTATGAAACTTTGCCCTCGAATCCAATTGGCAGACTACGGGCAATAGTAAACCAACTCGTGACCAGATGGCACACCAGAGGCCTTCTTACAGATGTTGAAAGACGTTTCCTTATTGTAGATGGCCCAGTCATGCCCACAGCCTACTTCCTACCCAAGATCCACAAAGCCTTCACTTTAATACCAGAAGGGAGACCCATTTTGAGCGGGGGCGGTGGCATTTTTGAGCCTATCTCCATTTACATTAACGAATGCCTTGCACCTTTGGTACCGTCTATTCCCACTTTTATTCGAGATACCATGCACATTCTTTATATATTGGACCATTTATCTGTACTACCTAACATGTTATTAGTGACGCTTGATGTTAAAGCACTCTATACCTCGATTGATCATGACAAGGCAGTTAGCAGTGTTGACTATATTTTCCGTGAGCACTCTGCCTCGTTCTTTGAACATATCCAGTTGATTAAAGAGCTTCTTTCCTGTGCACTTTCTAATAATGTTTTTTTGTTCAACAACACCTATTATCGTCAACTCATTGGCATAGCAATGGGAGCGAACTATGCCCCTGCACTTGCAAATATATTCATGCATCACTTTGAACAACTGGTTGTCTTTTCAAATGTCATGTTCTTACCATATATCCATATTTGGAAGAGATATATAGATGATGTAATTCTGATCTGGACGGGCTCGTGTGACATACTCAATGAATTTGTGAACTAACTCAACTCTAACACATGGGGACTTCAATTTACACAGACTGTTGGCGACAGGAGTATC
The DNA here is from genome assembly GCF_040938575.1 of Ambystoma mexicanum. Lineage (NCBI taxonomy): Eukaryota > Metazoa > Chordata > Amphibia > Caudata > Ambystomatidae > Ambystoma > Ambystoma mexicanum. The sequence continues at coordinate 1,309,576,497 of NC_090935.1, read as the reverse complement.
AATTTTTTGGATTTAACCATCACCATTTCAGAGGATAAACTGATAACTAAGACCTATCGTAAATCTACTTCTGTTAACTCATTACTTCATGCAAGCAGTTGCCATAAGAAATCAGTCACGCGCAATATTCCTAAAGGAGAATTCATACGTGCCAGACGTAATTGCTCCTCTAATGAGGATTTCCTCACAGAATGCGCATTTATCCGTAACCGTTTCTTGGCAAGAGGATACGATAGTCGCCTCCTTGATAAAGCACAATGCGAGGTGAACTCCTTAAAGAGAGGTTTTACTCACTCCTAAGGTACGCCCTCAGAGTACTCACAGCAACAAACTGAAATTTATTACCAAATACAACAGAGAAAGTTCCAGTCTGTATAGTATAGTTAAGAGACATTGGCATATTCTCCGACTGGACAGAGACATCACTCCTAGGATAGATGATTCGCCAAATTTCATCTACACCAAGGCAAATAACCTCAAGAACATCCTTTCTCCTTCATTTATGTCTAACCCACAACACAAACCAACCTGGCTACAGCTAGCAAGTACCAGTGGTTTTCGCAAGTGTGGTGGATGTTCTATGTGCGCCTTTGCATATGAAACGAACAAACTTGAATTTGGCCATTTGGGCACACATACTATCACCTCATTTATAAATTGCAACACCAACTTTTGTGTATACTGTATCCTATGCGTATGTGGACAGTGTTACATTGGCAGCACAATTCGGCCATTAAAAATAAGAATTCGAGAACACTTGGCGTCCATTTCCCTGGTAGATTCCAAATATCCATTATCAGTTCATTGGCAACGAGTCCACCAAATGGATATTAAAGCAGAAATCAGATTCTCTGGGATGGCCAAGGTCACGTTACCACAACGAGGTGGGAACTTGGTTCTCAAATTGAGACAATTAGAAGCGCGACTTATCTGCCACTACCGCACTGTCACACATGGCCTCAATACAGACCACGAACTTTCTGTCTTTTTATGAACAATGAGCAATGTAAAAATGTTTTCTTCTAATTGATTTTCCATGGTTTCTAATTCTCCTTCTCGTACGCTTGGGGCTCTTTGTTTGCCATACAACACAATTTACTTATAGATTCAACTTGCAATTACCTTTGCTACCCGAGGATGCCCAGATGAGGTGGGATAGGTAGGGCAGGCTTTGAAGGATAACCATGCCCCCCCCCCCACTGGTTTTCTTTGACTTATACTATAAATCACTTCATTTCCTATAATACTGGACCACCCCATCCCTTTCCCAAGAAACATGTGGATGTAAGTGACACAAATGTATATGAACATATATCCTCTAGCATAATTCTCTTATTCCTAATCAATGGAAACAGTTGTCGGTTTCCTTGGAATTAATTAACCTTGGAACTGCTCTGATTTCTTGCCGTATATACTCACCTAAGATTGCGGACGTCTAGTCCCACTAGCGCAGCAGCGAACGCAGACGTACAGACGTGCCTACCTATATTTGTGGCAGCACGAGAAAGAGCCGACAGGCTCCAGTTCGAACTGCAGCGGAGACACTGGTAAGGCTCAAACTTGCGCGTAGACCCCTAAAAGCCGCGAGGGTCTACGCGCATCTTAATTAACCCGACAGACACGTAGCTTGTGCTAATTATGCTGTCTGTTTATGTCTTTCCATTCCCCCCTTTCCGTCACCTCATTGCTGAGCTTACTACATACGATTGTTTATGGAATCTTCCCGTTCTTCAAAGCTGTAACGCGGAAACGCTACCTTATAGTTTGTTGCAACTGCAAGTGACAGGTACTGGTTTGGCACTTGCCATTGTTCAATAATTGTCCAATTACTCCTTATATGCAATGGAACATATGCCTAATACGCCCATCAAATTAAATTTACAGCGGAGCCCGTGAGAAATCGTTAACTAATCACTTACCATATCCTGGGTAAGTGTCAAAGCCTAAATTTTCTTGCTTATACTGCAGCAATAGCATGTTTTAATTGATGTCCCGCAATTGGCTTAACAATTCGTTTTCCCCTAATTACAGTTCTCAAAAGAATCAAACCACAGGTAATGGTTTCAAATTTAATTTTAGCCCATACAACTTGTATGGCCCACTAAGAACCCCAAGCTAACAAACTTTGTTTATTTTTCCGCTCTTCTCTCCCTAATTGATTTGATGAATTCCGAATACACAATTGGTATGGACTTCTTTGCAATTATGTGATACATGGATGTCTTGTTTATTTCGAAATTGCTTTTAATATTTTTCTGCTTTGGCACCATGAATTGAAATGTACAATATCGTGCCATGAATGACCAAAATAATTGTTTTGTGGCCCTTCTCTTTGGTTGCCCTGTTACCTTGGGTTTATATATGTACATTGTTCAAATGCCTTGTACTACATTACTTTGCATGTACAAAAAACCTTGTAGCCTCAGTGGAAGGGCAAGTGCCCGAAACACGTGTCAGGCTACTCTAGCTTTAATTAAAAATCACTATAATATTTTGGCTTTAATTAAGTGTTGTTGCGCAGTGTGCTTGCAAAATTTGATTTTTTGTTACATGTAATTGTAGTCTGATGAACAATCTATAAAAGAAACGAGATGATGATCTGACCAAATGCAGTTCTCAACCTTAGTATGCGTAATCATAATATTTTTTGACAGAACCCAATCCAGGGTATTATCCCTCGTATGGGTAGGGGACTTAACATGTTGGAGAAAATCAGCGGTATAACAAACGGTATAATTATAACTGTTTTCTTATAATACGCTTAATACCGAAGAGATTGCTTAGCGCAATGCAGGATTCGAACCTGTGTTGCTCTGCGTCATCTTGCTTCCAAGACGAGCACATTCCAAGACTATCCCCCTGGGACCTGCCCACATAGCTCCCTTTGGTGCACTGGGCCACACATCAGACTGCTTTCTGAGATCTGATACTACAAGCATTGTTCTGATTGCATGTGTCACCCTACATCAGAACACGTTTAATCGTTGTTATATACAGTCAGTTGTTTGCTGGTCCACCGCCTCCACTTCTTTCCCTTTCGTGCCGTCTTAGATTTGGTGCAGCATCCCCCTCCCCACAGGTTCAGTTTCAGTCTTATCAGCCTCCTTGACACTAACTGTCGAGTTTGTTTGCTTTGGATTATACATTTATGGGCATTCTATTTTCACTGGGATAATCTTCTTATTTATTGTACAATTTTCAAAAATATATATATTCTTAGTGGTTTGGTCCTCTCTAATCTAAATGGAAGTGCTATCGTTTGCCAACTGTTTTGCATACACCAAAATGAATGCAATTTACTCAATGCAGCTGTGTACATTTCAGTGTGTTCCCTTGGCATAGTCAGATTACACGCTAAACACCTTGAAATCACATTAATATAATTTGTGGAATGAATTATATACTGAACTCAGTAGTCTGTAAATCCTCTTTTAACAACCTTTGGTGTTTTGAGGGCAAATAGAAGTGATTTTCCAATGGATTCAAAGCCATGGGAGCTACAGGTTGCACAACACTGGGCCATTCTAATTCAATTCAATTCCACTTTATTTCGGAAAAACTTTCCATAAAAGTTACACAATAGCATTCCCTAAAAACATAACAAGACTTGAATAAAAATATTTTAAAAAACCACAGACATATCCAAAGCAGAGAATCAAATCATACTAAATTATTGCACAGTTCTCAGAAAAAAAAATTATTTTCTTTCAGGCACGTATCAAATAAGGTGTAAAAGCAAATATAACATCACTGGATTTTGCCTGTTTGCATACATGTTCAGCAATCAACAATGAGCTCACGCCCCAATCATTAATACATGATTTCAAATTTCTTTTCCTAATGGGATCATACAAGGGGCAAATAAAAAGGAATTTTTGTAAAGTTTCTTTCTATACAGAAAGGGCACATGGGAGAAAGTCAATTTTGCCACTTGGCTTTGACGGTTGCAAGAGGTAAATTGCCATGGCGTAGGGCGTATTTTGGCATAAAAAGAGCGTTTTACTGGGTCATCTATCAGGGTTAGATGCAAATATGTATCTTTACACATGAGGTATTCATAACCCAATGCCACATTTAGGCACATTGTAACATACTCCTCCCAGAGATACTGGGAGTGAGAATCTAAAACAATCGCTTTGTCTGATTCATGAATGGACTCTGGACGAAACCAGAGAACCTTCAGCCCAGGTTTAATAGCAAGAACCTTTATAAGGCAAAACCAAAAGGCGAACACATTTTCCGTGTGACAAGTACTTTAACACACCACGAAATTTTGTGTGGCCAGGACCCAACCAGATACGCACTCAGCCTTAGTGGTTTAATGCCAATCCGATCTTGAATGCAAAGCAGGACCAGTTCCATATGGACAGGTATATTGGGGGAACTACCCGGCAAATGTAACCGTTTTTTCAAAAAGTTATTTTCTGTTACTTTAAGCATACTAGAGTTATAGCAGCCCCACAATTCTGCCCCATACAGAGTCCCTGCCAATACCTGTGTTCTATAAAACTCCATCGCTGGAGCCTCTGAATTACACTTTGCCTTTTTTACAAATTGCAAAATACCAGTGTATTTTCTACCCATATCAAGATTTGTTGTATCCACATGTTACCCATTTTCCAACACTAGAGATTCTTATACCCAAGTAGTCAAAGTCTTTAACATCTTCAATAGGCTCCCCCTTGATGACAAATTACAGATTAAATTGGTGGCTGCATCTCAATAACTTCATTTTAGAGACATTCACCTCCAACGCCCTTGCATCACAGAAGTTTACATTAGGGTACGAGAGATACGGATGATGGCATCAGCAAACAATAAGATTGCAAATTTCTCTCCTGCTAGCACAGGGGCGTCTGATACTCCCATTGGAAAGTCCTCCAGTACATCATCAAAAACAAATGATAGAGTATGCGGGCTAGGGTGCAGCCTTGTTTCACTCCCTTTTTCACCTTAAAAGTACTATTGGACTCACCCACTATGCCCTATCTTACTCTTGCAGAGCAGTCAGCATAGAGTCCCATGAGTGCTTTCAACAATTCCATCGGGACCCTTTTAGCAAGAAGGGCCTCCCCGAGTGCAAATCTTGGGATGTTATCAAAGGCAGCTTTTAGACAGACAAATAATAGGTAAAGGCTGCCTTTCTTTAACTCTGCATATTTATCATAAATAAATTTTAATCTTAGCACCTAGTCGACTGTACTCAGCTTCCTAACAAAGCCCACTTGGAGGTGAGTACATACTTCTTGTTCCGCCACCCAACCTTTCAGTCTGGAATGGAGAATTTTCCCAAAGCTTTTACTAGATAAACACAAAAGGGAGATTGGCCCATAATTGCTAGGATTACTACGGTCTGCATTTTTAAATATGGGGACTTTTTCTGCTAAGTTCCATATTGCAGTTTCCAAGCTTGATCGCAAAATTGTATTGAATAGTTTGTGTAAGTAGGGTACCCAAATCTCTGGGTTATTCTTAAAAAGATCTACTGGCATGTGGTCAGGACCCGGTGCCTTCCCAGAATGTTGGCTTCCCACTGACACATCTACTTCAGTTAAACTCAATACAAGTGGGGGTACACCCCAACACCTACGCTCTAGCCAGATCAGAGTATCCGACTGTGTAACAAATACTGGTTTTATTTCCTGATAAAGGTTTGAAAAGTGTTGGAACAATGTCCCTTCTGTAATAACCACTTTCACTATATTCACATTTTCACAATTACCCAGTGTCACAATCCTCCCAAATTCTTTAGCATCTTTGTTTCATTCCTTTCTGATAGTACATAAATACTTCCTAATTCCTGGATCCTTATTTTTGACCGCACCCAGAAGTCTAGATTTCGCTGTTGAACATTCTTGGCCATAGCAACCCTCTTTCTGCAAATGACGGTCATTATCTCCACCACTGCTTTGTGAAATACTTGCTAAAAATGATTGAGATCCTGGTGGAAGATTCAATAATATTACCGTTCTCTAGGGCGGTATCCGCAGAAAAAGTCACAAGAAATATTTCGAATGGGGAAATGGTCGCATCTTTTTAGCAATCATTTTCCAATGTTGGGGACATTTAAAAAACAAATAGGGGCAGGGTGAGATAAGGGAAATAGTTAAGGTGGGGGAGTAAGGTGGGAAGGGGGAATCCGCCGGCATTATAACAAAAAAAAGATGCAGTCATTTCTCAACTAAAAATGTTTACGTATATCCCTCTAGGGCATCATTGCATAACATAGTAATTGCGGGCATTGCCAGTTGGTATGCCTCAGCAAAAATGGCTGCCAGGCTCAAACCATTTTATTCTGCCCCTATTATTTGTTAAGCAGATTTTCCATACCGATGTACTGCCGGGATAGGGCTAAAACAAGGAAATGATGGTACCTTCTCTCTAGAACTTCAAAAAGTTCAACCAAACCCCAAGCACCTAAATCAACCAAAACATAGTCAATATGACTGCTCCTATCCCCAGTTCTATATGCCACAGAGGGGGTATATCTGGAGCAACACCTTCCATTGCAGGCTTGCAAGCCAGTTCTGATGAATATCTCAGCGATTTGGAGGGCATATTTATAACGTGGCTGGTTATAGGAGGCAGTAAAATCCAGGATTTCTCAAATAGCGTCATCTTTGTCCGAGTTCCACTAGTTGCACCCGGGGTTCATATTGCAAATTTATGTCACCCATTACTATGGTTTTCAGATGGTTCATATAATTTAGTTCTAACTCGAACTTCAATCCCTCCAATTTATTTAAAGTGTCCATGCCGTTAATACCATAGGGCCTATTATAAACGTTGAAGATGCAAAATCTCTTATAATTAGACATTGTAAATCCAAGGATTGGGTTTCTACTACCATAGATTATGCATTCAGTGCAGTAATTATCCAGATACGCAATCCACCACTTGGTCGCCTTACCCCACTCTTGTGCCTGATTGCTGGAATAATGAATATGGAGTACCCCTCCACTGTATGCTGATCAATGGCCCACGTCTCTTGAAAACAGAGAACATCATAGTCTCTGAGTCGTTCCACCCATACTGGATCAGTCAAGTGCCTCCCAAGGCCTGCAACATTCAAAGGTGCAATTTTCACCTTATTTAGGGTAGATATTTTTCCAGCTTCCATTCTCAATCTTTAGCATGTGCTTTGTAAAATATATTTGGTTATTATGGGTCGATCTCAGGATTGAAGATTAACCTTGCCAAGTCAGAACTCCTAAATCTAACTGTTAGGGAGAGGGAGGTGGAAGCATTGAATGCTTCCCTGCCCTTTATCGTAAGTTCTGGGGGAATTCACTACCTAGGAATGAACCTTACCTCGAAGCTTTCAGGATGGTATGTGGCCAAATATCCCTCTATGTCCACGACTATTAAAGCTGATTCCACCCCAAATGGAGTGCTCTGAAGGTCTCCTGGGTGGGCAGAATGGCTGCGGTGAAGATGGTCACCTCCCTCATCTGATTTACAGGTTACAGGCCCTACCAGTGCCAATCCCCCAGGCCCTTTTCAGAGAATTACAGAAACTGACAAGCACCTTCATCTGGACGGGTAAAAAACCCAGGATGACCCGTCACTTACTAATGTCCCCAAGGAGGGAAAGAGGGTTGGCGCTGCACAACTTCCAACTGTACTATGAGGCTTCCCAGATAAGAATGAGGGAATGGTTCCTGGGGATGGGGCAGAAGGGGAAACTGTCGGTGGCCATGGACGGGACACTTGTGAGACATGACCTTAGGGACGTTCTATGGTTATCGCGCCAGGATAGGTCTTGACATATGTACTTAAGCTCAATAACGAAACTGCTGGGGGACATGTGGGATAGGCTTACCAAGAAATACGGAATCACGCCTTTTCCATCCCCTTTTATGCTCATTTTTAACAATCCAAAATTCTCGCTACCGAATGGAGCCAGGGTCATATCCCCGGTGGCGAGAGGGAAGGTGTCGCAGACTTCGGGATATGTTTCGGGGGCTGGCTATTAGATAGTTTGTTGAATGCAAACAAAGATATGGGGTGGATGAAAAGGAAAGACTGTGCTACTTTCAGATCAGGAACTGGCTTCTGAACCAGGAGACTAAGGCAGCAGCAATTCACCAGTTTACGTCCTTTGAAAAGTTTCTTCCCACGCAGGATGGGTCAAAGGGTCTTATATCGGGCCTTTATAAGATATTGGATGATTCCATCCCATGGGCGTGCTCGTCATAGATGGAGCAGTGGGAGAGATCGCTCAGGAGGGAGATAGAGAGGGAGGACTGGGAAAGGTTGTGGGGTCTGGTACCCAAGTTGGCTAAGGCATCACAGCTGCATGAATTCTGGTACAAGCTGATATTCGGATGGCATCTCACCCCAGTCCGGCTGATTAAAATCTATATGGGATCTTTGCAGACATGCTGGAGGGGGTGTGGAGGCATAGGCTCATGGGCCCATATTTGGTGGACATGTCCTAGAATAGAGGCCTTTTGGAGGGAGGTACAAGGGGCACAGGGAGTTGCTTTTGGTCAGACTGTGAAAGCGTCCCCAGAGGAATTTGTGCTCAAGTTGGACAGAGCTTTGCTAGGGGTCTTGACTAGAGCTCACAGGAAAGCCAGATTAGTGCTCACACGCTCATCAACGTAGTTGATAGCGCAACGCTGGAAGGGGGCTGAGGTGCTATCTGTCCAAGAGTGGCTTCGTAAAGTCTAGGACTTTATGGCCTTGGAGTGGGCAACATATGCCATGAACAATAGCCTACCCCATATTGCTGAAGATTGTAGAGAGGTGCTTCTGTTCCTTGGGGAAGACTTTAGAGTTCAGTGGTGCCCACAGCACCTAAAGCTCTTAGAACTGTGTTAAACCAGTTGAATTTTGAGGTCTCGCCGAGGGGAGACGTGTGGGGGCAGGGGGTTGGATTGGGGCGGGTGGGATTTATCAGAAACATTGAAGTCGTTAATTAATGCTCTTGTGTTGAAGGAGCATGTGCTCTGCTTTTTGAAAATCAATAAATGGAATTAAAAAAAATATATGTATATATTATTTGGTTAATGTATGGCTGTTTCACTAAGTGGGTACCCCTAATCTAATATATGCTAATATACAGTCCAAACCCACAATTCTGGACAAGAAATAGGCAGTTACACCATAACTCAAATTCATTTAAAGAAATTAATTCAAGGTGGCCCCCAAGTTTTAAGTAGAGGAAGTCACTACAATTTACACAATCACAGGCATCTTGTCCATGAAATGAAAATAACATGCCTGCTTGAATCTCACTATTTCTCACACACAAACATCCTTTTTTACATAATTATATCTCAATATGTTTCTTTCTGTTTCTTTCTGATCATTGATGGACTTAATTATGTTGCTTGTTGGCCACTGTATCAACTTTCTTAATTTCTGAACATCTTCAAAGTACACACAAAGTTACATTTACGAATAAATCAAATAATGTTGCTTTCCCCAGTATGACCAACAATTTATGGAATCATTGAACTGTTGCAAAGAAAAATTATATTTCTATACATATATTTATATCACTTTACATCTATTAGTTCCCCCAATTTAAGTGTGGGGTTGTGGGTATGTAGTGTGACAAGGCCGTTGATCCAGCCCTGTCAGGGATGGGAGGGAGTCCGACCCCAACAACCCTGGGTGCCAGAGAATGTGTGGACAGGCCTCCTCACACTATCTCCTTACCTGCCAGGATGGCACCATGGCAGGACCTGGTGTTGCACTGCATAACATCTTCACAAGAAAAACACAGACCAGAAAAGAAGCCAGCTCACCAAGAGGAACTCCCTAATACAGCAAAGCCATGAGGAAAGGGGATGGGGCTTAAAGCCCTTATGCAACTTCCCAAGCCGGCCCCTGTCACATCCCTTGAAAGCAAGGTAAGCCTTTGGTAAGATACGTGGAGAATTCAGAGAGACGGAGGGATATATAAGAGGGAGCTTGGGAGTTGTTTGGTGGGCTGCAGTTGGGTGAGGACCGGCAGCAGAGAAGAAAGTCCAAGAGACCAGAGGAGGCTCGAGTGAGTGGAGTGTGGAGGCTGTTGTTAAGGAGGAGGTCTGTAGAGTGTCTGTGTGAGAGAGAGAGGAGTGTAAGCAGTAGAGTAGGAGTGGTAGAGTGGGGTAGTAGGTGCAGAGATAGTAGAGTCGGGGAGTAGTTGGTAAGTGGTGGGAGTAGCCAGGGCAGGATCTCACCCTCCTTGAAACCCTTCTGTGATTCCCTGTAGCGTCTCACCTTAGGGTCTGGAAGGACGAGCTCTCCATCCTGCTTCTGATGCAGGGGCGCATTGGTATCCAGTTACTTCACTGGATTTTCGGATTGGTGAGAACCAAACTTGCTTGGCTTCCAGGTAAGTTTTTTGATAAGAGGTTCCTCTTGTGTCCATGTATTATTAATGTACTAATGCTAGTGTCTTTTTCCCCATAGGGGCCGGGGTACGGAATGCCAGGGAACAGGCACCGACCCGAGATGAGAGGTGAAATCCTTGTAGAAATCAGGTAAGTCTTTAATGAGCGTTTTTTGGTAATGTCTTTTCATTCGCTCATTAACGCTGATGTCCTTTTTCCCCTTAGGGGCCGGGCTCTGGAAATGCCAGGATGCGGCGCGGACCCGAAATGAAGAGGGAATGAATCAACAGGTAAGTCTTAACATGGAGATTTAGCTTTCCTTATTCCCCTTCTCTCTCTCACCTTTTGTTCTTGCCTTTTTCTCCCTAGGCGCTGGGGCGTGACTGCGAATCCGGATGATCGCTGCTGGACAAGAAGGCGCCCTGTAAAGGTGAGTGGAATGCGGCGCTGCTGCGATCGACGCGATGAGCTTTTAAATAAAAGTCTTCCTTTTCAGGATTGTCGGCGAGATGTCTCCGGGATGCGGATTTAGCAGGTAAGGACTTTTCTCTTCCTCTCTTCGTTTGCAGGTGATCCAGATGCTGGCAGGCGTGGCAGAAGTCAGGATGCAGGAGCAGACACGGTGAGCGTCCAGCTGCTAGATGCAGAACAACGCGAAGCACGTGTGGCTGTTCGGGTGGAGTTTAAATAGCCTTGGAAGAAGTTCCAGGTATGTATCCTTCCTCCAATCAGATATGTATCCTTCCCCGACCACGCCCGGATGGTAAATTAGTCCCACAGGTAAAGTAGTTCCTTTCAGGCCTCAAGGAGGCCGGAATCGTGCAGCATGGTCTGCATCAGGTAAGTGCACCCAAGCACTCCCATAATGAGCCTGGCGCCTATGGCGCCAGGACTGATGTCTTTTATGAGCCTGGCGCCATAGGCGCCAGGACACTGTCCAAAGGGCCCCTATATGGGGTTGCTGGGTCTTTCCTTGGGGACTGGATGTCCGCTTTCGGGGACGCAGGGCTTGAACCGGCTCCCCGGGAGCGGGCATCATGACACTCTTGGGAGTCAGTGTGATTCTTTGTGGCGGGTTTGTCCTGTCACAGTAGCTTATGCATGTAATTGCATGTAGGCTATTATACATTGCATGCACATTTTGCAGGTTTACATTAGGGAAATAGTGTTATCAATGTAGAATGCACTATTTTGACTCATCCACCCAACCTGGGAGAATGGTTTCATACATTGGGCCTCATTACAAGTTTGGCGGTAGCCTTGCCGGTAAAACCGGCAGGCTGCCGTCAAACTTGCAATTTTTTCCGGCACCCGCGAATGGGCAATTACCAAGTCATTACGGCCCAGCCACACCCAGTATTTGCCCACTCGCGGGCACCGGAATTAATTCATCCCAATTCCCATTGAGCCCCATAGGGCTCAATGGGAATGGGGATGACGTGAGCAACGGCACCACGCATAATGGAGGCAGTGCTAACGTCCGTGTCTGCGGGCAGGTGCCGGTCCGCCCGCCAGGTCTGCACCCGCCCACAGAACTCGTAGTTTGCCGGTCCGCTAGTAACAGTGCCGGTATCTTATGGCACCGTTACTACCGGACTGGCAAACTTGTAATGAGGCCCATTTTATTAAACAGACGTAAGTGTGCCTTCCCTCTCACCTCACTAATAGAGTGCCACTGTTCAGTTTCAAGAATGAGGGGTATATGGGATTTAGATTCCCATCGTTTTTATGGGAGCAAAAATGACAATTAAACTTGCTATCATTTCCCACTCATTATTAAACAGCTCTGGCTCATTAGGTATGGTGGGGACGTCTTAATATCTCAATGTGAATTATTTCTTTGAAAACACTTTGAGAAGAATTTAATGAGATTATAATTTACAAAGAATTGCATGCAGGCTGCATAAAATGCCATTAATATTACTGTGCACACAGCTCAAAATGTATTTTGGTTTGAATTGAAATAACATCTCACTTGTTTTTAAATTCAGTTAGAATGCACCACATATTTTCCTTTTGAATCAATGTATGTTGGTATCACCTCCCCAAACCACCTCTCTTCTGGGACTTAACAAGAAAAAGAATGTAATTGCCAAGGAGCAACATATTTAGGGTACAGGAATGTAGATGACAATGAGAATAGCATTGCATCTGTGACTACGGTCAGTCATTTTGAGTCCACATGCATAGCATACATTGAACAATACTATAATTATGTTGAATGCATAGTTTCCAAAAAGAAATCAAATACCTATTTTAAAAAATGAAGTTTTATCATTCATAAGCATGATTTTGATATAGCCATCCGTGATTCCAAAATACAAATGAAAAAAGACCTTTGTTATTTAATGAACAGCAATCTATACATTGATAAATTGATGTATGTCTATAAAACTAGAAAAACAGAGTATAATCAATGGCTACAAAATCATGAATGGTGTAGAAACATCAAAAGATGGCAGGAAAGTATGTATATTCTCAGAACGAATAACTCATGGCTATCATGGCAGAAAGTCCATGGCAACATTTGCCAAGATAACTCTTCTAAGGGAGCTCCACTAGCTAGCTGGCAGGAGCACATAGTCAATAATTTAGGGTGTAATCCAGCTAATGAATCCTTTGTATCCATAGAATCTCGGCAATATTGCATACATCGACATGATATTGCAACCATAACTGAAATGATGAAATGACTACTGAACACTATAGCTACTGGGCCTGACGACATATGCTGTTTAAATCTAACTCTCTGGTTTGGGATCATATGATACACTTATTATTTAAAGCCATAAGTGCTACTGGAAAATTCCTAAAATCTGTGTCCACAGCATAATAGTCCCAGTTCTAAAAAAAGGGGACAGATCAGATCCACGAAATTATAGAGTTTTCGGGATATTTTCAAGGATATTGTTAAAAGAACTGACTTTGCGGACAGAAACAAATATGATCCTACTTCCAAACCAGAGAGGTTTGAGAAAATGTAACCCAACAATATCCAACTTATTAGTATTGGTGACTGTTAAGGAATGGGCTAAGGAGAGTAAAAATTGTCCCACCTATGCTGCATTTATTAATTTCAGTGCAGCATTCGAAACAGCCAACAAACAATTACTCTGGTACAAATTTGATAGTTGGGCTATGCCAGGGGGCTTGAAGCAGATGACAATGGCTCTTCTTGAGGATGCTATGGTGGCTGTAAGAATGAATAAGTGTGGCTTGATTACTGATAGCATAGCCACATATATGGCTCTTAAGCCATTACATTTACATTTTGGTCATTTGCACTGCAGGGTGCAAATGTAAAGGGCAAAAGGTGGCATAGAAGCGTGTATGCCACCTTTTGCCCTTCACATTTGCACTCCACAGTGCAAAGTGAGGGAACACTGCCGTGCATGCTAGCGTGTCAGCCCTTGTTAACTTTTGATGGTGAGCACCTCACAATTACAATTAAATGCGGTCCGACATGCTGACATGTCTGACAGTGTTTACTTATCATTGTGAAAACTGCTTACCAAGCACACAATGTAAGCAGTGTTCACAATTAAAAATAAATGCTGTCAACACTGCCTGCCCTGCTAGCATATTAGGCAGCATTTACAATGGATCCCTATGTGGTATACCGGCTTTATGCTGGGGCATAAAGCCGGTGGACCCCATAAGGATCTCCAGCATTTGCAATGGCATGCTAGATCATTTGTATGGCACAAAGTAAGAGGCGGCAGAAACGCAAGTTGTGTTCTGACCCCTCCCCGCCGTACAATGACTCAAAATGAGCTATGGTGTCAATGGAAGGTGTAAAAGCTTTTGCACCTTCCATGGACGATACAGCTCATACGAAAATAAGCTCTGTAGTATTTTATTGGCCAAAAATGATCTATGTTTGTATGTTCCATTTTAAAGATTATATTGAACCAGAATGGAAAGAAAAGAATTAGTCTCCGATAATGAATGGGCCTCATTATGACAATGCCGGTCTGGGAACAATGGTGCCTGACCTAACAGGCGGAACGGCACCCGCTCGCAGAGAATTTCACGGAAGCACCGGCACCGTTATTAACAGTGCTAGTACATCCATGGTCCCCATTCCCATTTGAGTCTAAAGGGACTCAAATGGGAATGGGCACTTACAATTACCGGCGCCTGACTGCCCGGAATGCCAGGGTTGTAATCCCCCGGTGTTTCCAGCAAGCCAGGCGCCGGTAAATATTGCAAGTGTGGCAGCAACCTGCCGGTTTTACTGGCACAGTTCCCGCTGGACTTGTAATGAGGCTCAATGTATTGATGACTCGCTGTGTTATTAGAGCATGGAATGAAATTGCACAGATATTAAAACCATTCATTTTATGAATTATGATATATTGTATCTGTTCTGTATTTATCTTATGAAATCTGGTCTATGTGTACGGTACAAAAACCTATCTGTAGCAAAGAAGAATTGTGTCTAGAGTGCAGATAACATTTCATTTGGGGAATTCTCATATTCACTTTTGATTAGTCTTTAAAGGTACCGATCCAGCAGAAACGCTCAGGTGTTCCTAGGGAAGTCTCAATTAGCAGGCCGGCCTGGCCCCTTCCTCCCTTTTCATGAAAAACAGGTTTCCCTCAAATACTTCACAACCTTGGTCACCACCATTCCTCTCATGCATGCAAACAACATCTACATCGGCGACTTCAACATCCCTGGCAAACCACCAACCAAGTCAATGAAGGAAGATCTCACACAGCACATGAAAGACCCAACTCATAGAAAAGGTAATATCCGCAGCCTCATCATCACTGCCATGCTCATCCTCCATCATAGCTCTCCAATCCGCCTCAACTGGTCAGACCATCTGGCAATCCCATTTGACACTAGTCACATCACACTAATCAAGCAAACCCATCGGAAACCCAGCAAGGAAGCCTTTAGATCATTCAAGAACTTCCCAGTACGTTACCACCCAACTGCATCTCACATGGGCCGATCTACCTCTGACAAACCAACTCACTTCTCCAAGAACTCAGCATCACCCTCACAACAAACATCAACCACCATACCCCAGTGAAACAACCCACCCACAAGTCTAAGCCTTCCACAAGCTAGTACACAAAGAATGCAACTTCAGTAAATGAACTATCAGAAAAAAAGAAAAGACTTGGCAAAATCCTGCAGTGCATCCAGCCTCACCCTGCTACACGCAGTTGACTGATCAACACTGCCAGGGCTAACTACTACCAAAACATCATGTCCAAGGTGAACAAAGAAAGCAGAGCCCTCTTCAAAGCCATCAAACACGTCATTAACCAGCTGCCTAGCCCACCTATACAACATTACATACAAGAATCCACAACTACAACTCCTTCATGAATAAGATCAGCATGATCTGCAAAACACAGACAACAATGCCACAACTGACAGCACACTACACATCCCATTGTGCAAAAACACAACTACCTGGACACATTTCAAGACAGATACTAAAGACCTCCCAGCTGCCCTAGCATCCCTTAATGCCACATCACATGCAGATGACATTCTCCCTGCCTCTGTACTCAAGACCCTTCCGACTGAAGCACTCCTCCCTTACCTGACAATCATCAACAGCTCCCTAACTTAAGGCACCTTCCCCTCAACCTTCAAGAACAGACAAATCCTTCAGCTTTTCAAGAAACCAACACTGGACTGTAGATATGGGGTCTTCAAGGACGATCCAAGGAGAACAACAACAAAAACTAGAAAGTAATCCAAAAGAAGTGTAAACACAGTGCATTTGTAAACAATAGTTAAAGTTACCACAATCTTCTGCTCGCTAAACCAAAAGACTTTCTCTTCACGTCAGAAGTCAAGGTAAAGGTTCTCTGCAGACCAATCAATTATCAAATCATCTTTCTTCTTTAGAAACAACATCTTAGTCGGGATGGTTATACAACAGTTCATCGAACACAATAGCGGAATTGCCACTTCTTTTCCACCACAACCTTTTACCACTTTCAGAGTACTTCAAGTTATCTTCTTCCGGGTCCACTCACCTGCCAGGACTAACCACTATTTGTCCCTTTCCTGGTTTATTCTCCTCCCAGGATAAAAACTCCTGCTACTACAACTTGTACTCTGTGATAAGGCGTGTTAACACAATTGGCATGCACTTTCTTTCTCCAACATACTGCACAAAAGGATAAAAATTCTCACATTGATCTGTTTGCCACAGAAAGTGCAGGTTGCACTTCTGCTGTATTTGATTTTCTTTTAAATAACGTCTTGGCTGTGAGTAATGTGGTTTACAACTTCCTCCCTCAAGGTATCTGGTTATGGGACTGCCAAATTCAAATTGCCTTGGTGTCACTCTTACCTTTCTTGGGTTTTGGTAATGTAAGTTACACTGTGCCCCTTTTCGATGTTCCTCTTCAGGAAAGTTGCGTCTCCTTCGGGTTAATATTAACCCTCTTTGGCTTGGCAATGTGGGTTACAGCCTTCTCCTATTCGACATCTCATAATAGGTGAGTTGTGCACAGTTTGCTTACTCTAAAAGGTTTGTTATTCACAATCATTAGGCGGTCTCCTTTGGGGCGCCCCAGGGTCACATGCATCAGGTCAACTCACCGGTCTGTCCTGACATTTCCTTCAGACACGCTGATTTCACTTCTTCGTTCATCGGGACTCCTGCAATGTTTGACAGCTCCCCACCAGCCGGCCTCTGCTTGCACTGGTAGTCAATGAAGCCTGCACATTCCTGTGCCCTCACCGGTGAGAAGCGCACACTTGTCGAACGGAAAATGATATTGTGCCTCCTATACTGTATGAATATAAGTATATTTGCCTACGCCAAGCTGTTTATAAGCCACTTGCGAGGAAAACCGCGTTGCAAGGTCTTGACCTTAGATCAGTGTAATCCGCCATTTTAGATCTATCCGCCATTTTAGATTCTCCCTCTAAAGTCACCCTGTGTTCTAAGATGGTGGACAATGTCATTCCAAATGCAACATGGCCGTCTTGACCTCTGTGTACAAACTAATGTATAACTTGCCTGCAGGCTACATGTTGGGGTCATGAACTGAGACCTTGTCCTTCGCTGACCTGTGTGTAGAGGATTACTTGCGTGAACAAATCTAATCCATGAGCATATGTTAAACACAATGTATTTAAATACTGAAATGTGAAAACTTGCTTGACTATATTGTATAAAACTGTTTGAGAAGGCTTAACGTGAAATCCTAAGATATACTGTTGCCATTGAGGCTTGTTAGTGAATACATTAAAGGTAAACCCTAAATGTACAGATGTACGAACTCGGCACGAACCCTAGATCCGTAATGTATTAACTTACATTAACCTGGGAAATGGGGTGAACATCACGATTTCGACGGTATAAAGAGTGTGACTATTCTAATGTACAGTCTCACTCACTGAGCACACCGAACCACGCTGGAGTTTGCTGTGTTGTACTCAGGGCCGATAGCTATCTGTTGCTTTGTCCTTTGAAACTGTTCAGTATAAAATAAAGATCTTTTGTATGTTCCTTTGTAACCCACGTTTGGTGTATTTCCTTTTGGGGTACGCAGCCTCAATATCTTCTTTTGGTTTTCACACACTCGGGCAGGCTGCAGGACGCAGGGAGCTTCTCTCTTCCTCGGGTCGCCCTCCTCAATACAGCTTCCTGCTGCCCATGCTCTGAATACACCAGGGATCTTGACCTCCACCAGACTCTCTGCAGACTGTCCCGCTGTCAGCACAGCGGCCACTCCAACCTCTGCTTCTTCCTCCTGCTGCTTCCCTATGTCCCACATCTGAAGGGCCTTTAAATGTTTAAAGGCCCTGCTCAGGCGTGGGTCATTACAACAACCAGACCGCACATTACTCTTTGGTAACTCTGGACCCCTCGTCCTCATACCATTACTAGGACCATTATGGGACTTGAAGTCCATAATGTTCCTAGTTGTTGTTCAGACTTATCATTTTTACAATAGGCCATTGAAACTGTATGGTCATTAGGGAAATTGTTCAGAGGGTTCTCCCATTCTGCCTGACTTGGGTCCCCTCCCATGTAATCCCCACACATACTACCACCCCCAGGGTCAGGGTCAGGATCAGGTAGCGGCTGCCTTTCCCTGGCCACACGAGAAGTGTTCCAGACCAGGGTTTTGGGATGAGTACCTCCAATTCATTGCATACCATTCTCCCCAAATGCCACTGGTTTGTACAGCATTCAGTGGGAATTGTGAAAGGAAATCAACATGACCCTGTTCTTTTCCTTTCCGATGTTCAACAGAAAAGCAATAGGGCTGTAAATCCAAATAACAGTGCATAAATCTAGCATTGGTATCTTTCCTAAGACTCAACCACTTATGGGGAGCATGATCAGTGACCAAACAACATTTTCTAGCTGTCAGATAGTAGTTTAAATAAGTTACTGCCCATCTAATGGCAGGGCTTCAAGTGCCAGAGTTGCATAATTCTTCTCACGGGGAAATAATGTCCTACTAATGTAAAGAATTGGATGTCCTATTCCAGTGGTCTTCAAACTTTTTTGGCCTGGCCCCCCGATCCCCCGGAGCAAAATGTGGGCAAGTCGGGCGCCCCCAAAAATGCCAAATGGACAGTAAGCCCAAATGGCTATGAACTATTGCATGCCGTCACCACACCCTACTCTCAGTATAGTGCCTGGACTTCTCCTTCTGCTCCCATCACAGTCTCTGGGCGCCCTTATCCCACTCCTAGCAGAGTCCCTGGGTTCTCCCAGCCCCACAATAGAGCCTGGGCTCATCCCATCCTGCGTCCAGCACAGTCCCTGGGCTCTCCCCATCCTGCTCCTACCACTATGCCATGGCTCCCCCCATACTGCTGCCACCACGGACCCTGGGCTCAACCCACCTGCTCCCAGCACAGTCCCATGGCCAGTCGCAGCTGGTGATTCTTTTAAGTGGAGGGGCATACAAACTTCTCGCAGATATGCCATAGCAACCGAGCATAGCGAGGGAGTCCAAGCCAATCAAGGGGGGTTGAGGGAGGCTCTTCCCCAGTGAAATATTTTAAAATAATGGGTTAAAATGTTGCATTTTAGAGCATACTTTTAAAAACATTGGGTAAGACATGGTATCTATAATAGATGTCCAGTAAAATGATACCATCCCTGTGCCCTGGGCCTCACAGCGCCTAACACACGCACACAATCAAAGTGATTATGTGTGTATGCAAGGCACTGGGGGCCCAGGGAGAAAGAATGGTATTTTTTTTACTGGACATCTATGATAGATGTCCAGTAAAAAAATGCCATCCCCGTCGCCTGCGCTCCACAGCGTTTCAGAAGGAGAGACGATTTTGGCAGGTGGGTAGGGGGATTGTGCAGCAAAGGCATATTTAAAATGCCTTTGATGTACAACATCCCCCCCGCCCAAATTGCCAAAATCAGAACCACGGACCAACACAAACGCACAAACACACATTCACTCAAGCACCCATCATCATACACTCATTCATAACATAAGCATACACACATCCATACACATAAATACAAAATAAATTTACATAAACTTACCTTCTGTCCCATTCCTGAAGTTTCCTCCCCAGCACTCCAGCTCCTGCATCATGAACAGGAATCTGGAAGCAAGAGCTTTTTGGTTCCTACAAATGTGTGCAGGGGCCTGAGTGTGGGTGCTGAAACACCATGCTCCAGCCTGCTCTGTCTGTATGTGCAAGGAGGCGCCGGAGCTCCCTCTCGCACATACAGACATGCAGTTCCCCAGCCAGAATTTCGAATGAGCTATGCAAAGCTGGCGAAGCAAAGCACCCCCAGCCTTGCATGGCTCATTGAGCATGTGCGGCTGGGGAACTGAACTGTCAAAGGGAAACTCCGGCTCTTCCATAATGGGTGAGGTGGCCACTGGGTCGACGCCTCCCTCACCCATTATGGATGAGCTGCACCTGCCCAGGGTCCCCCCCACATTTTCTTTCCTCCCTTTAATAAAAACTATTTTTTATTTTTTTATTTCAGGCTGGGGATCCGTATCGTCCCCCACACCCCAGGAATGTGGCCGTGACCCCCTGTCCCACATTTTGAATACCTCTGTTGTATACCATCATGTCCCGGGAGGTTAGCTCAGCGGCAACGTTCTCGCCTTGGAAGCAAGACGACACGAAGCAACACAGGTTCGATCGCCGGGTCCACGCATAGAAACCTCTGGGTATTTTAGCGCGTTATAAATACGCAACTAAAACAAAAAAACCAATTACACAACTAACCAAAAACAATTCCTGTAACAGCGCCTCGATGCCCGGAGGCTGTGTGAGTGCTTTAAAAATGCAAATAAATAAATAAATAAATGGCTCTTTGATAATACAGACCCTAATCCCGTATGTGACGCATCTGTTTGTAGGAAAATGGTCTATTGAAATCAGCCACCTTCAAGACAGGCTTACTACATAAGATATGTTTTAATTGTTCAAAACATACCTGGTGCGCCATTTACATTTTTGAGGTTCTGCATTTCTTAGCTTGTCTATGAGAAGGGACGTGATGGAAGCAAAGTTGGGGATGAATTGTCGGTAATAACCAACTAGGCCCAAGAAGGCTCATAGTTCTTTCTTGGTCTTCAGGGCCTGCGTTTCTTCAACTGCCCTAACCTTTTCAGTTCGAGGCTGAACCAGTCCATTTCCCACAAAGAAGCCTAGATATTTTACTGCAGATCTAGCAAGGTGACACTCCTTCGGATTGGCAGTAAGTCCAATTTTTCTTAGGGCCCTAGTTACCTTATACAAATGTGACATATGTTCGTGATTTGCTATGAATGATGATATCATCAATATAAGGTCCACAAAATGAAGCATATGTTTTAAGAACTTGGTCCATTAGTCTTTGAAAGATACCTGGGGCACCATGAGCCCCAAGAGTAAAACATTAAATTGAAATAAGCCTATCGGAGTAGAAAATGACATCTTTGGTTTATCCACAGGATCAACAGCTACTTGCCAATATCCTTTGGTCAAATCGATAGTAGAAAGATGTACTGCATCCCCCAACCTATCTATGAGATTGTCTATCCTGGGCATGGGGTAGCTATCAAACTGACACTTCATTGACTTTTCTAAAGTCAGTACAAAACCTCCATGAATTATCAGGTTTGGCAACAAACAATAGGGGAAGGGCTTTGAGAGGGTTTGATAATATCCACCTTCCACAAAGCCTCTAGTTCTTGGATAATCCTCTTTCTACTTGTAGTGATGTGTCTTTGGAATGTTGGGGCACGCGAACCAATCTCCCTGCATTGTTCGGAGCTTGGTTCGCGTGACCCAGTGAGCCGTTGGAGGAGTTGTCGAGTGGTTGGGCATGGCGGGCCCCTTACCGAATAAACTTACTTGTTTGTTCCACTCAAAGTGCCTCTCCTTCATTCTTACACTACTCTCAGGGTCTCTGTAGGGTTTGTAATGAACAACTTTTCCTGGAGGAGTATGAATATAATGATATACTCCTTTAACTCTATCTGGTTCAGTTCTAAATACGTCAGGGAATTGTTATAGGAGGTCTATTAGATCTTCTTTTTGGTTTTGTTCCAGATCGAGAGAGATTAATTTGTTAATATCATTCTCTTAAGCTAACAAGCTGGTCAATATTACCGAAGTATTTTTTATTTATTTGTTATTATTTTATTTATTTATTGTTCGCTTGTTAGGTGCTCATACAGTAAGTCAATTCTGTTTCAAAGCGCCCACAGCGCAACAGGAGGGAACATGGGATTGAAACATTAAATACAGTTGAAGGAAAAAAGGATGAATCTACTATGCCTTGTGAGTATTCAGAACATGCAAGTGCAGCTAGGAAGAGAGGAGTGGGGGTAGGTGCTGGGGTGTCGGTGCTTGTGGGTGAAGAACAGATGAAGTGCATGGTATGGTAAGTGCTAAACGGCCTGGAGCCGCCTTGGGTGGAAAAAGTGTGAGCCTCCAGGACAAGGCCGGAGGGTGCCGAGGCAAGTGCTGAAAGGTAGATAGAAGCTGGGGTGATTGGGGGTGGAAGGTCAAGGATCCCGAGGATGCATAAGGACCCTGGACACCAATCACAGCAACAGTGAGATTAGCAGAGGAGGGAAGACGGGAAGGAGGAGTTAAAGAGGAAAGTCTTGAGGAGCTTCCGGAATTTGAGAAAGTCATGCTCAAGACGCAGATGAAGAGGGAGGCTGTTCCATAGGAGGGAGCCTGCTGAGGAGAGGGATCAGCCTCCTGTCCTCTGTTTAGTGAAATGCTTTACTCACAAAGAGTTGGTGCCAGAGGAACGTAGATGTCTAGAATGAGAGTATTTAGTAAGAGAGAGTTGCAGATAGCGTGGTCCCCAGCACGAGACTGCCTTGTGGATGATGCAGAGGGATTTGAATTTAATCCATGCAGCAACCGGGAGCCAGTGAAGACTTTTTAGGGCAGGAGAGATGCAGTCCCTGGTCTTAAGGCGAAGATAAATCTCGCTGCCCTATTCTGGATTAGCTGGAGGGGTTGCAGAGTGGAAGAAGGTAGATTCAGGAGGAGCCTATTGCAACAGTCAAGCCTAGAGAGAACCAGGGCTCGGGTAACGTTGAGCTTCTGGGGGAAAGTGAGAAAAGGGAGAATTCCTTTGAGAAGGAAGAGCTGAAAGTGGGACTTCTTGGCAATGTCTTGAGTGTGAGGGAGGAAGGAGAGAAAGGAGTCAAAGATTGCTCCAAGATTTCTTGCTTCAGACGGAGGAGCAGGGGGAGAGTCCAAAGAGGAAGGCCAGAGTGAGGGGAAGAAGGAGGGAGCAGGTGTCCCAATAGGAAGGATCTCAGTTTTGCTAGCATTGAGGCCGGAATTGTTGGAAGTGCACCAGGACTGGATGGCAGATAGGCAGTCAGGGATGATGGGATGTACTAGATAGTCAGCAGGAAGTTTGAAAAAGAGTTGTGGGCCGTCTGCATAACACTGGAAGTTGGAGAAGGAGGAGATGAGTAGTGCCAGCTGAGGAAGGTAAGTGTTAAAGAGCCAAAGGGAGAGGTTAGAGCCCTGGGGGACACCACAAGTGAAGAAAGAAGTAAGAGAGGAGTTGGTGCCGAGGGTGACTTGGGAAAAGTGGTCAGTTAGGAAGGTCAGCCAGTCCAGTGCCCGTTCTGAGATACCAAGGGTATCGTGGAGCCTTTGGATGATGATGGAAAGGTTGACCATGTCAAAGGCAGAGGAGAGATCGAGTAGGATGAGGACAGCTGGGGAGTTGGAGTCCAGTGATGCAAGCGGTTCTTCACACGTGTTCAGAAGAGCAGTTTCTGTGCCTCTGGATGCTCAGAATCCAGATTGATGATCGTAGAGACCACCAAGTTCAGTGTGTGAGGTGAGTTGAGGAAAGGACAGCTTCTCCAGCAGTTTCCCCAGGAAGGGTGTGATAAAAATAGGGTGATAGTTGGCTGGACAGGTAGGGTCTGCTGAGGGTTTTTTCCGGAGGGGGAGCACAAGGGAGTGCTTGAGGGAGGCGGGGAAAGATCCAGTGGCAAAAGAGTAGTTGCAAAAATCAGCGTGTGCGGGGGACAAGAGAGCCAATGTTGCTCTTGGAGCAAGGGGAAACCTGTTTGGAAGAGACCTTCATGGAGCGGACAACTCTGGTAACTTATTCCGGTGTGACAGGGGCGAAGGAGGAGCGGGACGATGAAGGAGGAGGAGGGACCAGGTGTGGGAGCAAGGGAGGCAAGGGAGTGAGGGATGGGTTGGGCGGGTGAGTAACAAGGATGTTCAGGATGTCCTTAGTTTTAGTGGCAACGTGTGTGGCCAATGCGTTGCAGAGGTCCTGGGAAGGAAGAGGGGAGGAGGAGACTGTGGAAGGGTTGGCTAGTTCCCTGCAGATTTTGAGAAGTTCAGCCATGTTGTTGTATGCACTAGATACCCATGCCTGAATGTGGGCCCTTTTCTTGGCACAGAGGGAGAGTCTGTATTACCTTTGGAGCAGGAAGCAGGCCAGTTTGTCAGAGGGTGATCCTGAGGTTTGCCACTTCCGTTCTGCCACTCTGCACTTTCGTCTCAGGGCTGCAAGTTCAGAGTCATACCGAGTGTTATGCTTGGAGGCAGGATTCAGGCAGATCCTCATGACTGGGGCAAGAATGTCAAGGGTATTGGGGATAGCCAATTGGAGATTACTGAGAGCAGGGTCAGTGGAAGAGTCTGAGGTGGGGTGACAAGGGGGTGAAAGTGGATGATAAGGCAGCAGCTGACACTCATTTCATTGTGCGGATGTTCGTGAAAGAGGTTGGCAAGGCCTTTGTGGGTGCGTTCAGAGGGCCGAAGGGACCCAGGTGGGAGGAGAGGAGAGAGGGATGACCAGAGGGGGGAGAGAAGTCAGAGTGGATGAGGGCATCCAGAGTGTGTCCATTCGAGTGGGTTGGACATGAAGGGAGAACGGAGAAGGATAGAGAGGTGCAGAGGTCAATGAAGAGAGTGGATGCTGTGATAGGGGAGTCCAATTGGATGTTAAAATCACCCAAGAGGAGGAGATTGGGGGTGGTTGAAAGTAGGGAAGAACAGAAATCAGCCCATTCAAAAAGGAACAGAGTGGTGACGCCTGGAAGCCGGTAGATGGTGGCAATGGTCAGGGAAGAGGAAGAAGAGATGATCAGCTTGCATACCAGGCTCTCAAAGGAAGAGTAGTGCTGGGTGGGTATGATGGAAGAAGGAACACACTCAGGGAATTATTAAGGCAAACCCACCGTCAGCACGATGAGATCGAGGCTTGGAATGGATCGGCTTGGAAAGGATCTTAAAGCTGTCAGGGAGAAGGGAGTCAAAAGCAGTGACTGAGCTGGCGTTGAACCATGTCTCCGTAAGAGCAAGAATGTCGAGGTCAGTGTCTTCAAGGAGGAAGATGTCGGCAAAGTGTTTGTTGGCTGAGCAGGCGTTAAGTGTCAGACAAAAGATTTCCCTATTTAAGGAACCCGTGTCCCCTGCACACTATCCGTGGCCAAAGCCTTAGGATATTCAAAAAAAGGTCTAATGCCCGACCTCACAGATAGAGTGTGTGGCTAAGACCTTTTACGGGGGGTATTAATCGTAGTTTAGTTTACTTTTTATAGTGTAGTTTGTGTTCAAGAAAAAAGACATTGGGCCTCATTACGAATGTGGTGGAAAGGCAGCAACAGTGCCGGTAGTGCTACCGGCGCCATTGTTACCTCTCCGCCATATTACGAGTTCTGCTTGCCGGTGCCGGACTGCACACGTGGTATGACCAGGCGTGCAGACCGGCGTCTGCGAGCAGAACTCGTGATTGCACCAGCACCGTTATTAACAGTGCCGGTGCAACCATGCTTCCGACCTTTAGTGTCCAAATGAAACATGAAACTGAGGAAGTATTCGGAGTACAGGATTCCCGATTGCCGCGGCTGCTATTTGCAAAAAGGAGCCCGTATTTATATCCGTGAACGGGTGACATCATTACGCGCATGCACGTATGATGTCATTGCCGTAATGTACTTGTATGTAAAAGTACATACTTTTTTAGTTTAAAAGTTAGAAGCTGATCTCTTAGGTAAGAGGAAATAGTGCTACTGAGTACTGGCACAAAAATGTGCCCTTGATAGAGAACAGTGTTCACAACACAAGGATGATTGTAAAAATGTAAACATGTGATGTCACTATGCGCATGCGCGTGTGATGTCACTGTTTACCCCTACTAAACCTACGAGGGATAGTAATGTAAAGCAATAAAAATACAGATGCACAGCAATTTAAGAGAAGCTGTGTCAATGAAGTGCCAAGATACCAAGGCTATTTTCCTTCTCCCCCGCACCTAAAAACATCTTGAATATAATATTTAACTTTACCAGACTTATCCTTTACCCTATTATTTTTAACTACTCCATAAAAACGAGTGATTCCACCTAAGAAGGAGCCATAGCCCTTAACAGAGAGCGAAACAGAGAAGGTAAGTCAGGCAATGGATCTCAGACTCATCAGCCCTTAATCCTAGCACACAACGAATAGCACAATTTCCTATCATTCCCATTACCTTTTTGTCTCCCCAGATTAGGAGACTGATGGTTCCACAGAGAGTCTTTTCTCTGGGAGGCCTCGAACTATCACACTAACTTAAAAGACTGACTGGAGACCATAGCATCTCGTTGTTGGAATAGTGACTAGCGTATGGCAACCTATCGGCAGGTAAGCTGCCTGTACAAATTTAGCATTGATGATGCACTTATTCTGCATAAACCCTGAACTTGTATGCAACTAGAACCACAATTGTTTTTTTGGTTTCTCCATAGCCCTTTGGATACTCACAACCTTGAAAAACCGGAACCTGTGTTACCCATACTGCTTAGCAGGAAACCTAGAAATCAAGATAATGAAGGTACATCTCTCTCCTTGATTCCCACTATGATATTTCAGCTAATATGCCCAAATCGCTTTAATATTAAGGAGATTCACTTCTATTTAGGTGATCCACTACAAAGGGACTTTGAATAAACTGCTGGCATTACAGCACTAAAGACAACCTCAGGCAACATAGCGAGGTAGGAAATGCTACAATGAATGACAGACTACAATGCATGGCAGATTCAAGCATAGAATAATAGTTGTAAATATGAATCGCATACATTCTGAGAATTATGATTTCTTTTATAGATATCCCGCCAACATTTACACGGAAGCCTAGAGAAAGAAGAAGCTTTTATGGACTTTAATTAATTTTGAGAAATCCTAATACCCACTCCTGATGAAGGGATTTTCTTCCCGAAATGCTTAGAGTACTGTGTATCACTACCTGTGAGATTTAACAGAGAATGTTACATATTTGCACATTTTTGTATCTTATTTGAGTTACTGGCTTATAAATGATGATGTATACCAATACGTGAAACTGTGTAACCATAAAAAGAACAATATTTGTGAATAAACAAGTAGTTGTCTTTTAGAAATAATAGTGAAGACAGTTTACTTTAAACATTGATAAAAGATAATAACTTTTGGAAAACATCCCTATTTATGCCTAAATTGTAGATTGACCTAAATTTCATCACACCATCTAAAAATTGACCATTAGAACTATTCCCTGTACAAAAGAAAAAAAATGTTTCCTTAACAGGCCGGACCATACCGCCACATAGAATCCTTCTATGAAATGTATACCTTTTGACTGTCTATTGGCAGTAATCTTGAGTGTGCAGGGGGCGTGAGGGGTCCACATTCTGTGGGTACCCTCTCTCTTTCAGTTTTTTCAAACCCACAACCTAGTGTCAGGGTTGTGTCTCTCTCCTCTGCACCTTACTATCAGCATTAAGACCACTAAATAAGTTTATTCTTGAACTAATTAGGTGTGCACATGTGTTCATTTCTAACCTCTCTAGAAGATGCAATGAAATAGGTGCCTACAATGGCTAGGCCACGGTTGGCCCTTAGTATGTCTTTCTTATTCTTTTTTTTCTCCAGCCTTTGTAAGAGAGGGAGAGTAGGGGATAGTGTAGCAGTTGGAGAAGATAGGAGAAATGGTGAGAACCATTAGGATGGCAGAGGAAAGTTGAGGAGGCATTGCACACACTGGCTCAGCTCACAGACGGTCAAGTGGTATACAAGAGGGCACAAGATGTGATGCAATGTGAGATGCAGGATGTTACGCCCTCAGTTTCTGGGTATGACGAGCACACAAAAAAACAGTGCAAATTACAATGCAATCAGGAGTGCAGGATGTTAAAGCACAGCACCAGGATTTTAAAGTAAAAAAAGCAATGCAAATTACAATGCTATCGGGAGTGCAGGGTCCTCTTTCCATTATTTAAGTACATTAATGTGGTAAATATGAGTGTTAATCATCCGCTCAGGCTAGGATATTTTATAGTTGGTAGGTCATGTTCTTTGTATGATTTCATTTGGGCCATGCCACCTGAAAAGCATTTTATTTTCAGAAGATGGAAGTAAAACCAATACCTTTTGACCTACAGAAAAATATCTCATCACTGCTTTGTTATTATAATATTCCTGTTGATATTCTTGAGTTTGTGCCATATTAGTTTGAACTATATTTCAAACTGCTGCCATATGTTTTGAATCCTTGAGCCGTTTGGGACAATGGTATGGGAGCTCTCTCTTTCTTTCCAGGTCTCACACAACATATAAAACACATCTCTTGGATCTCTTCCATATAATAGTTCAAAAGGAGAAACTTCAATTGAATACTGAGGAGTCTTCCTAAAGACAAACAAGGCCCAAAGTATAATGTCCCAATTCTTCCCATCTGCTTCCACTAATTTCTTTAAGATGTGTTTTAACATCTGATTAAATCTTTCTACAAATCCATCAATTTGGGCATGATAAATGGAGGTACGTAAAGTTTTAATCTAAAGAATCTCCTTAACTTCTGCCATGAGTTTACGTATAAATGTGGATACTTATTCAGTCAAACTTTCTTTTGGGGAACCAGTTCTAGAGACGAAAGGGAGTAAATGTTTCAAGATCAGTTGTGACATGTTATTTCTTAAAGGAAAAGCCTCAGGATATTGAGTTGTGTAATCTGAGATTACCAGTATTTATCGGTTCCCTAGTTTTGATCTTTCTAAAAAACCTACTATATCCATCCCTATCTGTGAGAAGGGGATATCTATAATAGGCAAAGATTGTAAGGGAACTGGAGGTGGAATTTGAGTGCTGGTTTTCTGACATAAGGCACATGTATTAACAAAATTCTTTTGGCCTCATTACGAGGTAGGAGGTAGCCATGGTGCTCCTAGCACCATGGCTACCCCCTTACCGCATTCCGGGTCTGGGTTCCTGAAATAGGGATTTACCGGGTCATTCCAACCTTGGAGGACCTAGTAAATTCCCATTCCGGGAACCATTCCCCATTCGTGCCCCCATAAGGCTCAATGGGGATGGAGCTAATAACGGTACCGCAATTTGCGGTACCATTATTAGCTCTGAATTCCCTTAACGGGTCCCATCCATAACGCCTGGTAACACCAGGTGTTAAGGAAGGGACCCGCTAAGGGACCTCGGAATAGGATGGTAAGGGATTACCGGCACCGGTGTCCTTACAGGTGCCGGTAATCCCTTACCACCTACCTCGTAATGAGGCCCTTTATGTCAGCATAAATTGCAGGCCAATAAAATCTATTCACAATTTGTGCTTGGGTTTTTGCAGTTCCTAAATGGCCTCCCATCAAATGAGAATGAGACATTTCCAGAACCATATGTCTATGACTTTTAGGTACTACAAATTGAGACTGGAGTATACCTGTCAGTCTCACATCTCCTCTATAAAACAATCCGGACTTTAGGGGAAAAAAATTATCCAGTCCTATCCCTGCCTTCATCTTCACCCCCAGATGCTCAATGTCTTCAGAGCTCTGGTCCTCTCCAGACTGGAATACTGCAACAGCGCTTCTTTCTCAATCTTCCTCTTTTCTCCCTTCCACCCCTCCAGCTAATCCAGAATAGGACTGCAAGACTCATCCTTGGCCTCAAGCCCAGGGACCGTATCTCTCCAGCCCTAAAACCTCTCCACTGGCTTCTGGTGGCTGCAAGGATCAAATTCAAGACCCTCTGTATCATACGCAAAGCCTTCTGGGGCCTGGCACCACGCTATCTCTAACTTTCCCTCCCTAAATACTTACCCTGCTAAAGCCCAGCGCTCCTCTAAGTCCAACTCTCCGACTGTCAAGCGCTTCTCCAAGCAGAGAGTGGTGGGCAGGTCTCTCTCCTCGGCTGGTGCCTACCTTTGGAACAGCCTCCCTGGCCCTCTCAGACCTGAGCCGGACCTCCTTAAGTTCTGGAAACTGCTCAAAACTCTGCTCTTCTCTCCCTCTCCTGCTAATCATCCCACTGCCACTGTGACCGATGGCCTGATCCTCATGGATCTCACAGGATCCCAGGCCCTTCCTCCCAGTCAACACCAGCACCCTTCCCCCACTGCACTGGCCTGTGGGCCCCTGTCTGGAGGCTCCCCATACCACCCTTGAGTCTCGCCTGTACAAGCACTTAGCTGCCTCCTTGGCTCCTCTTAGCACTTACCTCCCGGGCCCTCCTCCAGCACTTGTGTCCACTCCTCTGCTCCCCCTTCCATCCCCTTCCCCTGCACTTCTCTTCAATGCACTTGCACGGCCGAATGCCACAAGGCCTAGTAGGACCACAACCATATATATATATACATATATATATATATGTACATATCAGTGGTAAAGCTGATAAAGCAATGTTATGGTTAAGTTGTAATAGAAAAAACCTATGAAAATCAATGGAACATTTTCCTACAGGGACGTTATGGTTACAGATAAAACCGAAAAAACTCTGAAATTTGCCAGTAATGGTAAGCTAAGCAACTATAAATTGCGCCACCAGTGTGCACTGCAAGGACTAACACCCATGACATCAAAGATGCCATCACAAATCTCAATCATGACATCACTGATGACATCACATGTGTGGCTCCCTCTTTTTTGTTCACTGACATAAGTAGGCCAGGTGCTTTTCTTCACTAACAGTCAAGAACTAACAGTTCAAAAGGTTATATCTTTGTGTACGGCACCCTTCTCATATGTTCTTACACTACTTTCCTTAGGGTACACTCACATCATATGATACATATACATATAGGGGAAGAAGAAAGCGTAAAACACAGCAACGTTTTTTCACTGAATTTCATAGCATTTTACCACAATGGCATTAGTGTGTGTAGATGTACCATACAGCATACGAAATTGATGTTTCCATACCGATGAGCACAGTAACCACAAACTGTATGTCTTTTCGCATATAGCCGCTAGCATTCAGATTGCTGGAAACAGCATGAGTTCTCTTACATACTGCTACAATTCACCAAATTGAATAAACATGTAGAAATAACACCATGTATGTACATTGCAAGGAAAATAAAGTTAGTTAATTGTGCAAACTCTGTACTTGTCAAACAAACAGACCAAAGGCATAGAGTATGCACCGTAATGGAATGCACGAACACACGAAGAAACGTGTGCATCCAACTATTTTACCACACAACCACTGTACATGGAAACGAAGAAAGAAATAGCAAAGTAAGGAATGCAAAGTATTGAGAGCAGAACGGAACTGCAACGTGGTAAGTACACTAAAGTCTCTCATATGAGTGAAGAACTTCTGCAGTGTACAACAAAAGCAAACCATGTTTTTTGTTTTTTGTACGCACCAATGCCAAGCACCCTACAATAAGAGAACGTCCCTCTTCACTAAATGAGTAATGATAGTAACTGCATTGGCAAGCAGCACAGTCTAAAAAGTAATATAGTTAATATGTAGTGCTTTATGTGCACTTCACACATATGTTTGTGTGTAAGAGGACATACTTTACATTGAAGGAATGCATCAGAACCGGCACCTCTACAGCAGCAGCATATAGCCACAAAAAATCAATGAGATGCTATAAAAAGCAACATCCACAGCCTGAACCTGAAAACGGAACAATTGCTAAACAATTTGTACTACACCTACCCTGTCCTAATAGTGGCAATGTTTTTTTACAAAGGAAACCTGCACATGTAAACTGTTTGTCAGTGTGTGCGTAGCTGTTGCTGTGGTGCTGTAATTGCATGGTGACTCTGTAGCGCACAGTCCTGCCAGAGATGCTTGCAGGAAAGGAAAATTGAGGTTTCCTAGTGAGAGTGCACCTGCCCGGCGTATGTCCAATCACAATGGAAGTGTCCGTAGGACTACAGTACTGGCCTCATTTCCGCATCTTCTAAATCATTTTTAATTAGTTGTGGCACCGGACGTCTGTCCGTTGCACAGCTGTACGTATGCGTATGTCATCCTCTGTCTGCTGGTAATGCCTCCCCTGTCGCCAAGCCTACCGATTCATGCGACAGGCTACAGCATTTGAAACAGTCCTGCCACCAACGGATTTCATTTTGCAAAGCTACTGATTTATGGCTGCGTCACGCCTGGCTGCCTGAGGCCCATTGGGAGGAAGGAGCAGCATGCTCTACTGTATAGTGAGCGTGTTAAATGGCCCATTGCTTTGATTGATGAGGTGCTTGCCCTTCCATGACCCGTGAAACTGACACACCGTCTGTGCACT
Organism: Ambystoma mexicanum; assembly: GCF_040938575.1. Classification (NCBI taxonomy): domain Eukaryota; kingdom Metazoa; phylum Chordata; class Amphibia; order Caudata; family Ambystomatidae; genus Ambystoma; species Ambystoma mexicanum. The sequence goes on along the minus strand of NC_090935.1, from coordinate 1,309,544,180 downwards.
GAGCACCGTGAAGTGAAGTAGTGTTAGGCAGAATCATATGCAGTGCCCTTAGGGACCACTGCACACAATTAAGACTACAAGTGGTAATATAATTTCACCTCTGGTACAAGCCTGTACTACAGAAAGAGTGTTAGCAATGGCTGAGCACCCAGACTTATCTCAAGAGCAAATGAGCAGTAGTAGAGATTACACAAAGGACTACAATCACTGTGACTCAAGCAAACACTGACTCAAGGTTTCTGGTTAAAAAATATAAGTACATTTATTTTTAAACTATCTGTTCACAAAACACTTCACTTCTAGTAAGATAAAACCACACTTCAAATATACTACACACAACCAATTCCCCTTGTGCAGAACAATTGAAGGTAAGTACCTTAGGTTTTGACAGACCGGTGTTGTGAAACAAAGACGTTACTGGGAGTACATATGCAATCACTTTTTGACAGTGATGACAGTTCGGTCTTACTAAAGATAAGCGTACCCGCGGGAAGAAATGTAACCGAAGTCAAACACACTTAGTACTTGAATTAACACAAGAAAATTGGGGGTAAAAATCATAGGCAAAACTTTTGTCAAGGCGGACAGAATCAGAGGGCACCTTCTAACCAGTAGATAAAAGTCAATAGGCCTGCGCCAGTGTCAAATGTAACAGGGGTCCTGTTTCCGAGGATCACACGGTTAGTACAGTTCACGATTCGAGATTGCCAGGAGTACTTAGATATTGTCATGAAAGGAGGCAAAAGTTATAAGAGGGAAGAAAGAAAAGGACAAGCCTTTGGTGAGGAAGAGGGGTTCACCCCAATTCCTCGGAGTCGGGCACAGTACCTTATTCATTGAAGAAAGCTGGTGCCACGGCAGTTGTTCCTGGTAGTTCCTGCAGACTCGTAGTTCCTGGAGCTGCAGTCGTGGAGACAAGAAGGAGGACGTCTGGCGTGATCTGCACTACCCAGAGATGAGGCCAGCAGCAGCGAAACAATGGTGAATAAAAGGTGCGCTCCTTTAAAACAGGAGAGACTCTTCAGATGGCTATCCGGACCACTACAGAAGTGTGCAGCGATTTCGACCACAAAGAGGATCCTCTGGCTGTGGAAGATGAGCTGGTTGACCCCACCAGGCTCAAGGGAGGAAGACTCTCGGACTGGATCTTCTCTGGTCGTTGCAGGGTAGATAGCTCAGGACTGCAGCACGGCTTCACCGGGACTCGGGAGTTGCAGCAGCCGTCTTCTTCTCTGCTTCTCTTTGGTTCCTTGCAGTTCCAGTGGCGACTCTGACTTCCAGCCCAAGAGTCCTACCTTTTATGCCAAAATCCCCCATTCACACAGCCTGGCTGTCAATCACTCAGCAGGGGAGTTGTCCGGCCCGGACAACCACCTCAGCCAATCGACACAAAGTGTGACTTGGGTCTCCAAGGAGACCCTGTGCAGGGGGTGACTAAACCCCTCCCTCACATTCAGCCCACCTAGACACCCAGACGCCAAAGGAGGGCTTCTGGACAGAAGACCACCAAAGGTCAGCGAACAAAGAAGGCAAACCTGGTTTGGCGCGAAAAGTAAAACACAAGAAGGACCTTAACAAAAAGAAATGCCGATTAAACCCGACCGGAGCCAAAATAAAAAGTATGTGGTCAAGCGGGTTTATGTTCGAGGCTAATACAATAGCCTAAAATAGTACCACGTTTATATAGTATAATCGCGGTAGAAAGGTTAGGGTAGATACCACTGCCACCAGCCAAGTCTAAATGTTAAGAGAGCAAAACAAAGCTCAGAGAGGCACAGACAAAAAGGAGTAGGAATTAACCCTTTCCAATACTCCATGTAAGATGGGGTGTACTGGGTCTGTAGTTTAAAGTGATTATGTAAAGTTAATGGCAACTTTACCAGTTTCTGGGGGACAGTAGTCAGCCCCAGAAAAATTGAGTCAGTGGGAAGTCTCAAAGACAACTCTGTGTCACTGCACTGAAGGTGCTGTGTAACACACACAAAGGGGGGGCTCCTGGAGTGGTGTGGCTCCAGAGCCCAAGATCACACAAAAGTTGAAATACACATTGCACAACACATGTAAGAGTGGGGAAAGGGCGCACACTCTTACCAGATGGAAACAATAAACCCCTGAAATCCAGCAAAGCTGCTGAGGGACTCATTAGATGAGGGAAAATATCCATAAATGAGAATTCTCCCTAACAATTAGCAAGTTGTGTACTGTGGTCTGTACAGTTGTAGAAAAGGTTCCACTGCTGATATGACAGTCTAGTGAGTCTGGAAAATATGAACGCTGTTGCTGCATGTTAACTCTTATACAGTTAAATGTAAACACAACTAACGAAGCAGCAAAATCTTCAGATTGCAAAGATTATTAGCGCAGGTTCCAAAGGTACTGTGGGCGCGTGCAGCTGCCTAAACAACCATCTTGTTGCTCCTCCTAATGGAACTGCGTGGCTCCTTATGAAAAACATTCCTATATGGCAAAATGCTCTCATGTCCATGAATGCTACAGATACAGCTAATGTCGTCCCATCAAGTTACGGTACTTTGCCTTCGATGCACAGATTGCTATATGTGAAGATGTAAAAATATCACTTTTATAGCGTAATACATGTCATACAATATGCTGCAGATCAATATGTGCAAGAACCCGTTACCCGTGGTGACACATTCAGAGAGAAGGAAGCGCCACTATACAAGCTGTTTAGGACTACTCCACCAAATGTTGGATATATACCTGTGCTTTAGTATTTTACTGGTCATACCACCCTGTAGAGGGTGCCTTCGTTCACAGGCAATAAAAAAAGGAACACAGCGGGTATTGGGAGCGAGTTCAAATCGAGGGATTTTATTCGCAATGCTTGGCCAAATCTCTGCCCACCCTTTCTAATCGCTATTGCAAGTACCTGCTAGCAAAAATATATACAGTGATATAATATTTAATTGTTGACTATTTTGCAAACGTTACGATTCCAACACATTCTTGCCCACACCACACTCAGAAGCCTTATTGCACAATCTCTTAGCCTCCACAGACCCATTTCCATGGCCGCAAATCTGCAAATGGGCCAGATGTGGCACATCAAATCCTGGAAGTAACGCGGTCTCCGCAGACTTTTCTTGCTGTGTGCGGGCGTGGCAGAATAAATTTCAATCAGGACAGCGGATTTCATATTTAGTGGCGGCTCTCATAAGAGCCTTTTGTTTTGTGGTTCTTTTAGATGCTTTTAAAGAAACACTCTTTTTGTGGTTTTATAACAATTTTTATTTTTCTATACTCTGCCCATTCTTACAGTAAGCTGTTGAACACATCCTGTAGATGGTACAACAAAATACCATTGCTAACGTAGAACAAACAAATGCCATTGTCATGGGATAAGTCACGATTTTGAGAATCAATGATGTCATAGTTGCAGAAGAACATTGCAGAATCGCACATAAAAGTTGACATACTTTCATTGATGACATACCTGCCGCCCTCTGCCTGTGAAGAAACTGCACTACAACAGTCCCATTCTCTCTTGCTAGTGTGGATAAGAAAATGATTTTTGCTGTTTCTACAGATTGTTATTTTTCTGTACTCAGCACATTCTTACAGCAAGTTCTTCAACGCATCTTGTAGATGGAGCAACAAAATACCATTGCCCATGTTGGAGAAAGAAATGCCATTGTCATGGAATAAGTTGGCATTTTCAGAATCAATGATGTCATTGCTGCACAAGAACATTCCAGAAGCGCACAAAAAAGTAGCCATGCTTCCATTGGTGACACACCTTCCGCCCTCTGGCTGTGAACAAGCTGCAGTAGAACAGTGCCATACTCTGCTTTGTGGTATAGATGAGAAAATAACTTTTGCAGTGGGAAAGAAATGCTTCACTGCTTTCAGCAATCTCTTCAGTTGATGGAACACATATGAACAAGGCGCGTAATCCAAATGCTGTTCTCTGTAGTGTACCACGACCAAATCAAAAGGAGCTAAAGTGACCACTTCTCTGCAAAGGTCAAGGACAACGCCAAAACTGCAGACATTGGCAGCGCACCACAATGCCTCCACTCCTTCCAACCCGGATTTGCCATGCAAGTCTCTTTCCTGGGTATACCTGTGCAAATGCACCACAAACGCATCACCCAGTAACAGCACTCTGCGTCTCTACATTTCTGCCAGTCTGGGTACACAAAGTAATGTACAATAATGTTACAGCCCCTTCCTGTGAAGCAGAACCTCTACTGCTAATTGGATAATCCCCACAGTCACATTGACATTGGCTGCATGTTCAGAAGGGCAGAATGTGGCACGTGTGCTTCCCGAACGAGCGCAAGGGCCACGCCCCGGTGAAGCAGCATCAGTCCTTCTTCCCTTTGCAGTACTTTTTCCCTAAAACTCCCTCATTGGCTACTGTGAAATAGTCACACACGCTTCCACCAATTACATGCAAGACCTCTGCATCTAACAGTATCACTTCTGTACAACACTCCTTGTCTTGGTATCGTTAAACACTCACAGTGCAAGTCTGGGGAAAAGCGCAAGCACCTCCGATGTACACTTCTGTGAAACTATCCAAGATTTCTGCATCCACATTCATGCACGTCGACACGCATCAGCACAAAGTACAGGTAGAAATATTTCCTTACACTATTTTCACGTAACGTACACACTACAACCAGAAACTTTAAGAAGCAAGGCCTCAGCCTCCACACTCCCACAGCCATGCCTGCCATCCTGAAAAAGGCTAGATGTCGCACATGTTATCCTAAAAGTATTACAGAGTCTGCAGCGTTATAATACTATGAAAGGGCGGGGGAATAATGTGAAACAGGGTAGAATATTTTGTGTTTAGCAGTGGCTTTGGAAAGGGGTGGTTTTTTTTGTTTGTGTTTTTTTTATTTCTTTTTACGTGATTTCAAAGAACTTTTGCTTTCGTTTGCTCTTCACATGACTGAGTTTTCTTCGTCTCCTTACATTTTCACCGCATTTTCAAAGCTTCTTGCACATTGTACAATAAAATAGCATTGCCAATGGTGGTCAAATAAATGCCATTTGAACAGAAACAGTGCATATTTGCCGACTCCATATTCTCATACCAGGTGCAGAACATGCCAGCAATGTGCATAAATTCAGACATGCTTCCATTTATAACACGCCTTCCGAGCTCTGGCTGAGGACAAATTCCACCAACATGCCTCCATTCTCCTCTTCACGCTGTGCAGGAGAAAACGACCTTAGCAAAGGGAAAAATCCCCATCAATGCATTCATCCACTTCTTCAGGTGACGGAGCAAAGGTCCACACGACATGTAATCCAAATATACAGCTCCAAAATGCACCACAATAACATGAACTGTATGTAGCGACAGATTGCACATATCTGCAAAGCTGAACCATACCGCCCAAAGTGCAGTCATATAGACTACCCCAGTAAACATCCACTCTTTCCAATCCAGAATTAGCACCCAGGCCTCTGTGCTCGTACCCGGAATTGCCGCTGTACGTACGAATATGGCAGGCACCCCACCATCTTCTTATATATTCAGTTATATCAGAACAACCACTTCTCACTCCCCCACCTTTTCCATCCCTTCTTTCCACCAACACATCCCGTATAGTATGTTTTCCAGACCCTTTCGACACTGCACTGTCCTCGGATACAACATAGCGACGGTACCCAAAATTGTGGTGAACAACACGCTTCAATCCAGCCAACCACCGGGCGCATCCAATGGTCAGTGACAGCACAGCACGGGCCAATCAGGCTGCTGGCCGTGCAGCGAACAGGGAAATGGGACCACAGAGCGGAGCCAGATATCAGTAATTTTTACAAACGTACATTTCAGCTCTTTTTAAAAAGAATACTGGACGGATTTTCACCAAATTTACTAAAGCATGCATTCAGGACCAAGCCGTTGTAAAAATCCGTCCAACAGTTTCGCCTGTACACATGCGTTTCTCTCCATTCACTCTTTTTCGAAACCTCCCTACAAGTTTGCCCCCCTTCACAAACCTCACCCAACATCCCAAAAGAAAATTCAAAGCAGGCCATACAATTTTTTTGCAGACTTTACTGAGCATTCTTCCAGGGGGACCAAATTAATAGGCCACCCAAAAAGGGGTCTTCCTATGGGTTTAACAACTTAATAACCATAATAACTACATGCCCGCTACCGCAGGACTTGATTATATATACCTTTACATGCAAAGAGCAACCACCCCACAGCCCTAAAGTGGAGCATACCTTATAGCGAATTAATTCGCATAAGGCGTAACTGTTCCCAACTTGAAACCTTTGATAAGAAATGCAGGAGCATGGCTTTAAAGTTCCAACAAAGAGGTTACCCCAGAGAGTGTTGGAAAGAGCGTATAGCAAAGCACGAGAAAAGGACTGCTCTATTTTATTGATGTCTAAAGCTCCAATCGAGGCAAACCCAGATATAACAGACACTAGACTAATCTTAACGTACAGTAAAGCTTCCAACAACATACGCCACATAATGCATAAACACTGGCATATACTCAAACAAGATGAACATTTGGGAAGCATTCTGGGTAACAACATCAATATTACCTTTAGACGCTCTACCTCGCTCAAGGATAACCTAGTATCCAGTTATATGAGCCCTAAGATCATTTCAGCAGGTCACGGTTGGCTGAGTGCCACATCAGTTGGATTTCAGAAGTGCATGAAATTGCAAGGCGTGCAAATTTGCAAAAAATACCATGAACTACCTCCATCCTGTACTACAGAAAAATGTGACCATAAAATCTAGGATCACATGTGAAACAGAGTATGTTGTGTATGTACTTACCTGCCCATGTGATAAATGGTATGTGGGGAGCACTATTGGCAAATTGAAACTCAGGATACTTCAACATATACGAGCCATCAAAAACACTGACCCCACATACCCCATGACCTTACATTTTCAGGAAAAGCATGGAGGTAAATTTGAAGGTTTTGCTTATTTTGGTATATATACTGTTCTGAAAGCACCAAGAGGAGGTAACCGGGAATCTGAGACAAAGTATATTTTGGACCTGGAAACAAAGAAACCAATGGGCCACAATGTGGATGAAGAACTGTATACCTTCTTAGGTACTTAAACATCAAGATTGTTTTTGTTTACGGAACGTACACTGAATGTATTTTGCATAGATTTTAGATATCATTATCCCTACTTTTCTACTTGCAGAGGCTTTTTGTAACTCTCAGTCTAATCCTCAGTATGTCTGACACATTTTATACAGTTGGTTTTTAGTAATACATTATGAAATTGACTAACTGTATATAGGGGTTTGCATAATGTTGTGGCACGAAAGTTTTCACATTAGCATTTGGGTTTGAGAAACTATCAATTCAATATTTTACTCACAAAAGAGAAATTGAATGAATTTTATACTCTCTCCGCTTCTGCCATCTTATTTTAAACTTCTTTCTTTTTAACAGGGTGGGCGATGTTTTTACTTTAATATTTATGAACACAGGACAACTGGCAGCTAGATAACTCTATGTACACTGTTCATTCTGTCTTTTTTAAACTGCACATATGGTCAACTAATAGGTTAGGTGTTTTATAATGTATTAAGGTTTTATTATGGTGTCTTCATGCTTCTAACTTATGTACTGTAAAAATATCCAGTTTACTAGGCAATGTAAAACACGGTTATCCAATGTCTAGATATTACATGCACTAAGCACTTTATGTACTTAATTAGGGAATTAATTAGGGAATACTGTTATATAGCTGCTAATTGCACATTGCACTTTATTAACATTAAGTTATATATTGCATGTTTGCACAGACAGTATAATAGGCATTTGCACTTTAAGGAAGTAATATTTGACATAGGAACCTTAACATATTTTTGCCAAGAGCACTATTCACTTTAACTTAAGCACCTCATCACAATGTGAGAACTATATCTTACTTTAGATACATTGTACACCCTCAGACCTAGTAGTGCAGTGAGCACAGCATATTGCAGCATGTATCGCTGCAAGGCACATGGAGTAACACAGACCTCGTATTTAAATGGTTAATTCTCAGACTAGCTGGGCAAAATACAAGGTTTTCTGTGATCGCGCATTGATCCGCTCCATGTGTCTATTCCATTTAGTGGTGCACAGCAACACAAGCCTATATTGCCGTTTGCTTTTCCATATTTGAAATGTTAACAGCGAGTCGGCAGCACACATGGAGAAACGACATCTAGCACATATAAGCTGCAGTGGAAATGGTATTTTACCAACATATGTCAACATCTATTTTTGGATATAATTTTGTTGTTGTGCAGTCTAAGATGTCACTGAGAAATGAGGAACACAATTTGCTCATTTAAATACTTTTTTGAAAACCTTTTTGAAAACATTTATGTGTATCCATTATGACTTACTAAGCTGTGCGCAACATTTAAAAATGTTTAAAAATGGCGGAATTTGTAAACAGTCTGAAAGTGTACGTTGCTCTATACATTGAAACCATAGAGAGCATCCAGGATTTTTAGTCCTCTCTCTTTGGTCACACCCCAAACTTGATCAAGCGTCGTTTTCGTGCTTTTCTTATCTTTGTCCATGACATTTAATTAATTAAAGATAAAACTTTAAATGCCTGGCAAATATTGGTCCTTTGACTTAATGCTCAGTGTGGATTTCTCACTCTGGACTGCTTTTTGGAGTGCACTCCATCCACTTTGTACCGAAGTATAAAGCTTTTTTCATATATACAACACGTTACTAATATACCTTGGGAGGAAGGCTTACTTTTAGCCACCTTAGATGTAGTTTCGCTGTACACATCTATCAGCCACACTGTTGGTATATCTGCATGTAAATACTTCTTGGACACTCGTTCTTTAAATTACCTTGGACATAGCACTATGATTTTGGATATGCTTTCATTCTGTTTACACAACAATGTTTTTCTTTTTGAAGGCCATTTCTATCGGCAAGTAAGGGGGACTGCGATGGGCAGTACCTTCGCACCATCCTATGCTAATCTCACAATGGGGTGGTGGGAGGCTACTTTCCTTTCTGACCTATTACTATCCTTCTTTCCGACACAGATTATTTCTTGGTGGCGGTTTATTGACGATGTTTTTGTCATTTGGAAGGGCACCGAAACTGACTGGCTCTCATTTGTCAAAAGCATCAATAATAACCAGGTCAATCTCAGTTTTACTGAATGCCACAGCCGTACCAAAATTGTTTATCTGGATGTAACTGTCATGATGGATGACTCAGGTATCAGTACGGCATTACACAAGAAATCCACCAATACTGGCTTGCCACTTCATGCCAATAGCTGTCATCCTACACCTTGCAAAAAATCAATCCCTTATGGGGAATTTATTCGATACCGTCGCAATTGCTCTAACATCGCATGTTTTGATTATTATTGTGCACAAGCAGCTATGGACTTTCTGAAGCAAGGTTACCAAAAACGAACAATAGAAATGGCATATCTCCGAGCTCGTGGCATGTCTAGAGATACCTTGATTTATGATACTGGTTCCAAAACTGCTTCAAATGATGATCCTAGATTCATCATTACATTTGATACTTCTTCCAATGACATTCGCAAAATCGTATCAAGACATTGGCATGTTCTTACCCTTGATGCTGACTTGAAGCCCATTTTGGGCAAGCGTCCAACTGTGACCTACAAACGTGCTCCTTCTCTAAGGGACAAACTTGTGTCTAGTTTTCTACCTCCTATGGGCAAGATCCAGCGCTCTAACACATGGCTTCCAGCCTCTGATACTGGATTCACCAAATGTATGAAATGTAAAGCATGTGCCCATGCTATTGTCAAGAAATTCTTCCTGCATCCCATTACACAGGTTCAGCAGATGATATGTCATTCTATTAACTGTGATACAAATGTTGTTGTTTATGTGCTTTCGTGCCCTTGTGGGCGCTGGTATGTGGGCAGTACCACTTGTAAACTAAAACTCAGAATTCTTCAACATTTGAGGGCCATCAAGAATTCTGATCCGACATATCCTATGGCCAAGCATTTTAAATCTGCACACAACAATGATGCTAACTTATTAACATTTTTCGCTGTGGCACATGTACCCCCTCATCCGAGGGGCGGTGATTGTACTTTGAGGCTGAGACAACTCGAAACCAGATTCATTTTGGATCTTGACACAAAATTTCCCAGAGGTCACAATGTTGATGAGGAATTGCATACCTTTCTGGGAACCTAATTTTGTTCCTATACATAATTTGTATTTTCATTATTGCTTTTTCTTTGTCATTTATGCTATGTTTTCCATGGTTGGGGTTATCTTGTCTTTCTGGTTTATTGCTTCTGTATTTTTGTATTCCTGCCCTATTTCTGTTGGTTCAGTCGCAGGTATTGACTGATCTTTTTCTGTCTTTGCACTTATGCTCATTATATTGTTTCACCTGTCTGTTTTAGCTGATTATTTTGCAACTGGGGGAGTGTTGTCTCAACTATGCTTTGCTTATTTTGGGGATTTACATGTAGTCCTTTGTTTTAGTTATATTTGTCATTCCCTTCATTTTCTGACATTGCTTTTTATTATCCTCCAATGCTTCGAAATTTTTGTTCTAGTCCACTGTATGTTCTGGATCTGTTATATTACCTTTGTGCCTTCAGTTTTAGATATTTTGACATCATGTTTTGCACTTGCACTTTGATGATTTAGCTGCTAATTTTTGCAATTTTTGCACAGTTCATCAGATTGATGCACCAGCACTTTATTATATCCACCATTCGGAGGCTGGATAGGCATACTGGTGCCTTGCTGCTTTATCTTGCTCTTTTGCACTTTATAATTAACATTTGATGTTTTAGCTACTATCTCTGCTGTTTGCACCTAAAAATATCTTGCCGGCTATATTATCTTGCTGCTAATTTTTAACATTTAGGTCCAGTCCTACTGTTTTTAACCTGACTTTACATCTAATTGTGGTTGACTAGTTCTATTGTCATTGTATTGCATTGTCTATTTTTAGTGTTGGGAATGACCTTTGTCACTGGACTAACTATGCATTTATATGGGAGTCTTTTTAATATTTCGAGTGTGGCTCATTACATCTTTTATGCTATGCGATTATCACACTGTTATTCCATACACTGTGTATTGATATGTTGTCAAGTCCCCTCATATGTATTTTCACATGTTTGAGGTCCTTCTTGCTTGATAAAAGCATCTGCAAAGCACTGTGCTCTAATCTTTTATGTTTTAGCATATATGCACACTCCCTTCCAACATGGCCGCCCCTGTCCCTTTGAAATTGGTAATAGCCATTGCCATTGCCATAGTTGAAGGACCATTATTGATGATGTATTTACACTGTCCAACCTTCTCCCCCGTACGTGATCAAGCGCTTAGTATAGCGCGAAACGCGTTGTTTGCAGGCTGCTGCCCCTGGGCGTCCTGTTGTTGTTCTGTCTTCTATGTGCTGCTATGTATCGTGTACTTGCTTTTTGCACGATGCGTTTTGTTTTTACTTTATTAAAACATTAAAGACATCAGTAATTCCTATACTGTGTCTGTTTGTTTTTTCCGAACCTTCTTGAACCTGGCATTCATGTTTGTGCCTGCGGGAGTGCGATTCGCCTTCTCCTCCCCCCTTTCATATATATATATATATATATATATATATATATATATATATATATATATATATATATATATATTATATGCATCTGCATCAGTTCGCATGATGTCCAAACAATTCATTGTCTTCGGCACCCCTATGCCCTTTCATTCACATACCATAGTGTTACCCACTTCCATTCACAAACTATTGTGTCACTGCCACCCTAACCGCAAAATGGTCACAACATTGCCCTACTCCATCCAATCTGCACACACCACACTATGCAAAACCCAGCCTCAACCTCATACAAAGTGAAACATGCATTGCTGCGGGGCGTGTGCTGAAGCCCTAGGCTCTTCAGTGGATAGCCTTTGGCCTACGGCCTTCAACCAGGCAGCCAATAGTCTAGTCCTTCAACACAACCACTCCAAGGCAATGGAGGCATGCATGGGACCATGGGGCCCCACACCAAACTACACAACCGTACCACAGCCACCAACACCCCTACCCACCGCCACTACGCAATGGTAACCCAGCAACATAACCACCGGCACCCCTAGCCAACAGGGGGATGTCAGAAGGTATCAGTACAAAAACTAAGGCAAATGAGCAAAGACAGAGGTAATGCACTCTTTGTACCTATGTGTGCTATTCACATACCATTATCACAGTGGTCCCATACATGCCTGCATTTTGTTGTGGATGTTGTGCCAAAGACGTACGCTCTTCGTTACATGCGGAGGCCAACAGCCTACGCGCCTCCGCCATGCCCCCAAGAGCCTAGTCCTAGTACACACCCACTGGAAGGCAATACAAGCATGCATGGGAACATGTGGCCATGGACCTTTCCTGACTACAGGTACGTATTGGTACACTAACAGACCCAAAGAAGGCAACATTTTCACACCTACTTCCAACCAGTGCCCACACTGTTAGGGCCAAGGGCCGTAGCCATGCACACAAGACAATAGGGCCTTTCCAGCCACAACACAACATAGTACACCGACTGAAAGTATCTGCATATTATCTGCAATGCACTCCCCATCCCAAATGCACTCTGCCTGCACTGACCAAAATATGATAGTCCCCTCTGCACCTAACCGCCAATGCAGTATATTTCAGTAGCTATGTAAATGGTCCATATCGCAAAAGTGTGCTGGTAACAAATCCTTCCATATCTCTATGGTGTAATGGCCTTCCTTGAAGCAAGGGTGTCAGCAAGCCCTAGACTCTTGGGTACATGCGGTGGCCTACGGCCTCCGCCAATGTACCCAAACGCCTAGTCCTTGCACATCCACTACAAGGCAATACAGGCAAGCATGAGAACATGTAGCCACATACCTTCCCTGACTACAGGTACGTATCAGTACACTTACGGACCCACACATGACCCACACATGACAACTTTCTCACACCTACTTCCAACCAATGGCCGCACTGTTAGGTCCAAGGGCCCTAGCCATGCATACAAGCCAGTAGGGACTTTGCAGCCACAACACCACATAGTACACCATCTGGTAATATTGTCATAGTATATCCAATACACTCCCCATCCCCACTGCAGTCTGCCAGCACTGACCAAAACATTATAGTCGCCTGTGCAGCTACCCGACAAGGAAGTATATGCGAGTCGCTGTGTGCATGGCCCACATAGCAAAACGGTGATGGCACAAAAATTCTTCCGTATAGGAATGTCACCCATTCACAATTTTTTCCCACCATCTGCAATTCATTCCTCATTCACAAGGCAGCGTCCACGCCGTCGCCACAGAAGGTACTCGCCTGCTAACCTACCCGCTAATTGCCTCACTGCTCTCCCATGCATGCAGCCATTGAATTGAGGGGGAGCTGGCCAAGCCGTATGCTCTTGGGTACAAGGGTGGGCCTGCAGCCTCTGCTCATGCACTGAAAAGGCTACGCCTTACCCACCACTACTATAAGGCAAGGCAGACAAGCATCGGAACATTCCCCCACAAACCCACCGCCATAAAACAATCCAAATGCACAAAGTCAACATACCCACCGGCAACCCTCGGCCACAGCACAACAAATTGCCAATTTCTTTGCTTCGCCCTCTTTCACCCACACACTCCTGCAAACCTTGTTTTGCAACCCCTTCCCGCGCGGCACTGTCCTCCAATACATCATGGTGGCGTTTCCCAAAAACGTAGATGCACAGCATGCTTCCCTCTAGCCAACCATCAGCCATGTCCAATGTTCACCATCATCACGGCGTTCCGCAGGCCAATGAAGCTTCAGTCTGCGGAGCGAAACAGAGAAATGGGTCCGCGGAGGAGATCCAGATATCACTAATTTTTTGAGACATAGTTTTCAGTTCTTTGCAACAAAACTACTGCTCGGATTTCCACCACACACACAAACGCATGCTTTCTGACCCAAGCCCCCACTCCTGACGCAAATTTGGTCAAAATCCGTCCAACCATTCGAGCTGTAGCTGTGCACAAAGTTTATGCCCATTCAGCCTATGGAAAAAAAAATGTTGGGACCCCCCCTATAACTTTGCCCCCCCTGCACGAAACTGCACCCAACTTGGTGTAAACATTCAGAGCTGCCCATATACATTTTTTGCAAAATTTGGTGATGTTCCTCCAGGGGGAGCGAAGTTATAAGCCGCTGAAAAAGTGCTCTTCCTATGAATTTAGCAACTTAAGCATAACTGAGTTAAATCCCAAAGTGTCCAATTCACTGAGTTAGATCCCATTTGTTGCAAAAATGTTCACAGGGTTGGATCCCTTCTGCTGCATTTGTACTGGTGTTCTCCTCCTCCTAGCGCTTTCGTGTCCCAAAACTCTTCAGAGAGGCTGTGTTGCCTTTCTTTTCAGGTGAATCCAATTAAATTGCTAATGCAGTCCCTAAGGATTATGGGAGCTGTAGTGAAATCAATTGTTCAATTCAGGTGACCAAGGAAAGACTCCCCTCCAGGAGCACACATCTTACCCTTAGCAGGGGGAGGGGGGAAAACCATAAAAGGGGGGTGAGGCAAGCACTCCAAATCCTGTCCAATATAGTACCTGAAGAAAGGAAAAAATCACTGGGTTAAATCCCAAAGTGTCCAATTCACTGAATTAGATCCCATTTGTTGCAAAACTGTTCACAGGGTTGGATCCCTTCTGCTGCATTTGTACTGCTGTTCTCCTCCTCCTAGCGCTTTTGTGTCCCAACACTCTTCAGGGAGGCTGTGTTGCCTTTCTTTTCAAGTGAATCCAATTACCTACACTGGAGAGCCATAATCATGGTTTTCCCCCCTCCTCCTGCTAAGGGTATGATGTGTTTTGGAGGGGAGTCTTTCACTGGTCACCTGAATAGTTTAAATGGGTTCACTACATTGACCATAATTCCTAGAGACTGCAACTGCATTTATATTGGTTTCACCTGAATTGAATGGTAACTCAGCATCCCTGATGAGTATTGCAGATACAAAAGCGATTGGAGGAGTACAACAGTGCCAGAAGGGAATTAACCCTGTGAACTTTATTGGGATTTAACCCTGTGAATATTTTGGACACTTTGGGATTTAACCCTGTGATTGTTTTTTGGATACTTGTTCAGGTAATATATTGGCCAGGAATTGGAGTACGCGCCTCGCCCCTACTTTTTTGAACAATTAACTTGTGGAGATCCGGACTCCAAAGTCTGCAGTACCAGGGTTATTTTGCCCTACACTGGAGAGCCATAATCATGGTTTCCCCCCTCCCCCTACTAAGGGTATGATGTGTGTGTTGGAGGGGAGTCTTTCACTGGTCACCTAAATATTGGTTTTACCTGAATTGAATGGCAACTCAGCCTCCCTGATTATTGCAGAAACTGCTATAGCGCTAGGCCAGGCCTGACTTAGAGGTGCGTCGGATATAAGTGCCAGGTGAAGGGATACAATCTACACCTGTGGATATCAAAGCTCTGTCTCCAGGTTGTATCTGTTCAGTAGCAATGGAGTGATTGGAGGCTCTTTTACTACGTTTTTCAAATGTAAGGGTTCCCCATCTTGTGTCAATTGATTGCAATCCCACCTCTACCGCAATATACAAGAGGTCAGCAATGCCAGAAACACACTTAGGTATACATTTGTCACAAGTTGCCATTTTAGACTAAAGAAGGAAAATGACCTAGTGTCTAAAATAATATCTGTCCCTCACACTAATACATACAACAAAATCATACAGGAATTATTTGGCAGTTTAAACTTCACAAAATAACAATTCCATACACAAAAGTTATAGTCAGGAATCCTTGTGACCATGGTTGGATCCCAGTCTCCTTTATAAAGTCAGGATTTTCCAAACCAAATTTCAATCTCAGAAACGTTATTTGCATTCGCCAAGTTCCACTCCAGGTAGAAATTAGAGTTCTTTTCATTCAATATGTCCTTCACTTGGCAAGGTGACTGTCTTAGTTCAAAAGGTTTTTCTCCTTTGCAAATAATAGTTTAATTTTCCACAATATTCTGCTTGGTTACTCAAAAGACTTTCTCTTCACACAACAAGTCAGAAGTCTAGGTAAATGTTCTCTGCAGATCAATCAATTGTTGTCACATCATCTTTCTTCTTTAGAAACAACATCTTAGTCAAGATGGGTATATAACAGTTCATCAGACACTGTGGTGGATTTGCCACTACTCCAACACAATAGTTCATTGAACACAATAGTAGAATTGCCATTTCTTTTCCACCACACCCTCCTAACACATTCAGAGTACTTCAAGTAATCTTTTTCTTGGTCCACTCACCTGCCAGGACTAACCACTATTTGTCCCTTTCCTGGGTTACTCACCTGCCAGGATAAAAACTCCTACTACTACAACTTGTACTCTGTGGCAAGGCTTGTTAAGGCAATTGGCAAACAGTTTATTTTTCAAAATACTGCACAAAAGTATACTAGTTTTCACAATGATCTGTTTGCCATAAGAATTGCGGTTACACTTCTCTCCCCACTGTTCCTGGTTATAAGGAGGGTTTTCTCATGCTGTATTCGATTTTCTTTTACACAACCTCTTGGCTGTGGTTAATGTGGTTTACATCTTCCTCCCTCAAGGTATCTGGTTATTGGACTGCCAAATTCCTATTGCCTTGGTGTCACTCTTAGCTTTCTTGGGCTTTGGCAATGTAAATGATACTGTCCCTCCTTTTAGATGTTCCGCTTCAGGAAAGTTGTATCTCCTTCGGTTTAATATTAACCCTCTTTGCCTTGGGCAATGCAGGTTATAATATTCCCTTATTGAATATTCCCCAATTTGGCTTTGGCAATGCTGGTTATAGTTTTCTATTCGACATCTCGTAATACGAGAGTTGTGCCCATTTTGCTTACTTTCAAATGTTCTGTATTCAAAATCATTCAGCAGTTCCCTAAGGGGCACCCCAGGGTCACCTGCATCAGGCCAACTCGCTGGTCTGTCAGGCTTCTCTTTCTTACGCGCTGCTTCCATTTCTTCATTCGTTGGAACTCCTGCAATGTCTGACAACAATGTATGTTGCGCAGGGTGTCAACGAAGCCTGCACAGCCCTGTGTGTTCACCAATTAGAAGCGTACACTGGAGTGGGCTGCAGGACGCAGGGAGTTTCTCTCTCCCTCAGGGTTACCAGCCTCAATACAGCTGCCCGCTGCACTTCCTCTGCATACACAAGGTATCTCGACCTCCACCAGGCTCTCTTCATGGTGTCCCGCTGTCAGCACAGCAGTGACTTCAACCTCTGCATCTTCATCCTGCTGCTTCCCTCTGCCCCACACCTGAAGGGCCTTTAAATGTGTAAAGGTCCTGCTCAGGCGTGGGTCATTATAACAACTATACCGCACATTACTCTTTGGCAACTCTGGACCCCTCTTCCTCGTCCCAGTACTAGGAGAATTATAGGACTTGAAATCCATAATGTTCCTAGTTGTTTTAACATCAGAATCATCATTTTACCATAGGCCATTAAAACTGTGTGGACGTTAGGGAAATTTGTTCAGGGGGTTCTCCCATTCTGCCTGACCCGGGTCTCCTCCCATGTGATCCTCCCGCACACTACCACCCCAGGGTCAGGATCAGGTAGCGACTATCTTTCCCTGGCCACATGAGAAGGGTTCCAGACCAGGGTGTTTGGGATGATCATCTCCGATTCATCACAATGGACAGTGACGGTGAAGGGCCATCCTGGGAATGGAGCCTCCCCCACTTCCTCCATAAGGTTACACTAAGAAGCAAACCCTGTTCACAGCTACTTACAAGGTTGGCGATATTAAGACTTTCCCAACACAACCTCAGCTGAAACCTGGAGAACAACTGCTTCTAGCAGGGGGTGGGGGGCAGGAAAATGCAAAAGCGCGATTTTGGAAGAGATGCTGGACCCCTTTTATCGCCATCCCGCTCACAGATACAGTGATAAAATGGAATCAAGCTGAAACACTGAAGCCAGTTCCTGATCCTCCTCTGAATTCTACAATCGTAGCAAGCAGTCCAAAAAAAGTCTTATTTATTTGGTACATATTACTGCATGCTTGCAGCACTGCACATTAGCCCTCGGTAAAGACCTTTGTTTCAGGCTGGAAGGTTGGTACCAGCTCGTACACCTCACCATCTCAGGCTTTGGCACTATATCAATATTATCAGAAGTCAACAGTACTTGTGTTTATGACCTCAGAACAAGAATGTGGTATGTAGAGCCAGCAAGAGGGGAGGGAAGCACATGCAGGCAGTCTGCCCTCCTATCAGCACTGGGTGCAGCCTAGGTGCTGGCATCAGGAAGGGGTAGTGAAGGTCGGGCAGCACTAAAAGAGCTTCTCCCATGTAGGGATGATGCCAGCCCATGGCTTGGGGAGCTGAAGCCCTCCCACTATCTGTGGACGTCTGGGAAACCTAGTAATGGTGTAAGAAGTCAGGAGACCTGGGAAACCAAGTAAAATGTAAGAGGGCAGGACGTCTGGGAAACCTAGTAATGGTGTAAGAGGTGGGAAGGCCTAGGAAACCTAGTTATAGTGTAGGAAATTGGGAGGCCTGGGAAATGTAGTAATGGTGCAAGAGTCCCGGAGGCCTGGGAAAACATTAATGGCGTAATGGAGTTTGGGAGACCTGGGAAACCCAAGTAATGAAGTAAGCCATGCAGAAGGTTTTAGGCTATTTTAGGGCGGGCCACAGTAACTATAAGGACCCCGGTTAAGTGAAGAACCTTTGCTTGTGTGGTCAAAACGAATCACTTATATTTATTTCCTGTCTAATAAAGCAGCCTTTTCTTATACACAAAAATGTGTTCTGTTTATTGATTTCAATATGGTTCATGGGAGGACGGTGGTAATCCGGGAGCATGGATGGGTGTTCTGTGAGGTGCGTGGACAATACATGGGGCCACATGGGCAAAGTGTGGGTTGTCGCTGCTATTCTGTGATGCCCAGCCCAGGGTTCCAATGGCAAAGGGTTGCTAGGCAAGAGCCTGCCAAATATCTCTTCTGGTAGAGCCGAATATTTACATTAGCGTGGCAACAGTTGCAAAAGTGCAAAGGCAGAGCACCAAAGCATGCCTAGGAGATATCAATATACCCCCTGCAATGCAGCGAAAGGGTTGGCCACCAATGATTAGTATTGCTTGGGAGGTAGCCTCTGAATTGGGGTGAAAGATAACACATCTAATAGGCCAAATTAAGGTGTAATAGCTTTTCAGTCTCCACAGCTCAGGGTAAGGGGTGGGGGGCGTCGACAGCAGAAAGGTGTAATGGCCCCAATCACAACAAAGATTTCCAAGCTATCAACCATCCTTCCCCTCCCGCCCTCCCCCAAAAAACGTTGAGGCAAGCTGCAACCCTGCTTCAATGAGAAAGTGACTGGTTACTCGAAGCTCTTTTTCTGTAGGTGCGTCGAACAGAAGCAGTTTTCTGGTTGTTTAGTGTCAGCAACCAAGGCACAAGACTAAACTTTTCATGTTCACAAACTGAACATTCTCGCGGAGCAGTCACTTGAGAACGGATGTCAAAATCTTAGCATGGACTGAGGGGAGACATCAAATCCTGAAAGAGGGTAAATTGGGAACAGAAGTGGAAGGAAGATGGCTCTTACACATCATTCACATGACATAATTTGGCTAGCTTTCAAACTGGAACCGCATGACCTTGAGCAGAAGCAGTTTTTGCGCGGGTCACAGGCATTTGTAAACTGCTTCTGAAGAAGATGAGAATTTTGCGTTTGAAAAGAGAAAAATCGATTTCAGTCCAAGGAGGAAGACGCCCTCCCAGGTGTGCCAGGACTGGGATGATGGATCAGCACTGTCAGGAAACAATGAGATGGTCAGATTTCCACCAACTGGCTCCTGCTTCAGAAGACTTCAGACTCGGGGAACAGCAACTGAAAAGAAAACAAAACCTGCAGTGCATTCTGGTACAGGCATGGATAAGGTTGACAGGGGCCTCTTAAGAGTAAGACACATGGCAAGTGTCAAAGAAAGCCCCTGCCTAGCCTGCATGCCGAGTGGGTCCACATGAAATCCAGATGTCCCCGTTATTTGAAAGTTCTGCATGCCAGGTAGCGTGTGTATAAAACTCTAATAGGTGACGTTCATGAACAAAGAGGGGTGGAACAAAGTGGGCCCCGCTCTCACAGGGCAAAGATAATATTGAGGCATATGCCCTGAGGCGGCAGGCCGAGCCTGTCGCCCAAGTTAAGCGCGAGGGTCCCTTAATGAGGGCGGCATTGCCAAGTCGGCCCACGGCCGAGGGGCATTTGGCCATTAGCACGCGTGTAGTTCCCCTACACGCTGCTAACGCTGTCTTTACAAAAAAAAAAAAACATAACTATGCGGCCCGCGTCACGCAGTGCTGTCCTCAAAGTCCGTTTTTAATGTTGATGACATTCAACATTGAAAACTGAGTTCGGGGACAGGCCGCACAGGAAAGGTACGTTTCTTTTTTATTTTTAACACACTTTTAGCACCCGCGCAGACAACTACACAGGTGGAAAGAGAGAGTGGGGAAAGGGGTGCTGGCTACCCAGGCAGTTCGGAATGCAGGCTTTTACCATACAATACAGCCCACGTTCCGAGCATCCTGATTGACCAGGGGGGGGAAACTTAACATAAAACCGAACCTCCTGGTACTTGTCGCTCCCTACCCCCATAACCCCGGCATCCGTTCATATGTAACCAACACATAACCATAACTCATTCCCCCTTTTCCCCCCAGAAAGTGCAGAATGAGACTTGTTTGTTTGTTTGTTGGCATAAAAAGGCCGCAGAATTTATTCCCCAATAACAAAAAACCAAACTGTACACATTTGTGGAAAACTTTGTCTGCAAGATGCGGCGACTGCTCCGTGTCCCAAGAACCTGCTTCCCCCTTTTCCTTTCCCCAAGAGTCCATAAGTAGGCCCAACTCTCCCCGCCTTGGTGTCCGAGCCTGACCTTCTCCTGCAGGCGCTCCTGAGCGGGGTGAGTGCCGTTTCTTTGGGGGAAGCTGAGCCGTAATTGTTCTTCCCCGCCGCCCCTGCCGCTTAGGCTCCCAAGGGGCGCTGGGTCTGAGAAGAGCAAAGACCCTTCCTGCATTCTCCTGGCTCTTCCGAAGTCTGTCTCCTGTATTTGTCTGGCCAAACACAGCCACGCCACGTGTGGGTTTCCGCCCACCGTGGCTCCCCCCTTTGCTCCTCCTCTCACATCTCCAAGATTTTCATGCAGATATTCCAGAAAAATAGGTCCATGCCCAAGGGTGATAGGTGCACCCCATCATTCAAAAAATATTCTGGAGATTTTAGATTAATGAGCCCATGCCTAATCTGTCCAAAACCCCTGCCCTTACAGAATTTAGCCATCGCACAATTGAGTTTGCGCCTGGATTTCTCCACCGCGGCATGGTTGTCTGCACCTCTCCATTCCCTTCTTAGAATTATCTCTGACCACACTATTTCTGTTTCCCCTAGCTGTCCCGCTAGTTCCTGCAATAAGTACATCATCTCCCGCATAAGAGCCCCTCTCCTCAGGCCTGTTAAATCATTCCCACCTAAGTGGATGATCAAGATGTCGGGTTTCCCTCTGTTGCTTAAGAGCCTGTGCACCTGACCTTGCAATTGTGCCCATTTCATGCCCGGCACCCCGTGCACCCAATCATGGACTCGCCTGCGGTCAGCTTTTCCTGTTCCGCTGACCAGCTGGCCCCCGGCCCTGGACACAAAGGAGTGTCCCACCACCCATACAGATATCTTCTTCTTTCGGGCAGGTGCTATAGAGGGGGAAAAGAAGAAGGCATGTCACCCTTACATTTTTTCAGGCCTAATGTACCTCTTAAAGCAACCGGATTTCCATCTGCCTGTCTGCTTGATTGCGGCTTCACCCATCCCCACTGCCGCCGCTGATGTAGCAGCCCCAATCCTAAAAGAATGCGTTCCAAGCACACCTCCCTTTTCCCCAATTCTTTCCAATACCATTTCCATCACTCTCTTGAATTGGAACCGACTCAGGGCGGAGCCATCTACATGAATAAGCAAAGGCGCATCCTTCCCCGATGGGCGTCTCACTCTGAGAAAATCAGTCACAGCCCCGACTGGGCACACCGTGCTCCCTGCAATGGGCCGTATGGCCACCGTACACCCCTTCCCTTCCTGATCTGTCTTTGACTTCTTTAACCATAAAGTTAATTGACCCTCCGAGCATTGTACATCCTGCATCTGCAGATACCTTGAGCCTTTTGCCCCTCTGTTCTCGGGGATCAGCTCGCTTACCCTGAATGCTCCGAAGAATGCTAACGTATATGCTGCCTTGAACACTGTTACTTCAAAATTCCTGTGACAGATTTGTTCTAGACTGGCCACCACCCTCTGTAATTTGACATAGTCTATGGGGCGCCTTTCGTCCCCTTTTGGTTTCGCTTGCCTGACCCAACCCTTCATAGCCATACCAATATAATGTTCTTTAGTGAGGTCGGGCGTTCCCTCTAACTTTGAGAAATGAGCGATGGCTGCCAGGTGATGCGCCATCCACGACCTGGATTTGCCTTTCTGCCAACCCCAGCCCACAAAGGCCCTTACAGGCATCTCATGCCCGGCACTTCCCAGCTCTTCTTGCTTGAATTTCAGGTACCGCTCCCAGCACGCCTGGTACCTAGCGCCGTCTGAATCAGGGAACTCAAATCCCCCAAATCATGTCCCACCACTTTGTTTTGAATGGCGTCATCCCTTTTTCTGCTTCTGGGCAAATCTCTCGGAATTTTTCCCAATGCAAACGAGAGAGAGCATCAGCGGCTGTGTTCTGTACCCCTGGGATGTGTCTAACGCGCACCTCAATATTCCACTTTAGCATGCATTTGTTGAGCTCTCTCAATAGTCGCAACACCCCGGAGCCACTGGCAGAACCCTGATTAATTATCTGTACCACAGCTAGGTTGTCTGACCATAACATGACTTTGCTATCCCCTGGCTGCTCACTCCATAATTTGAATGCCACCACAATGGGGAAGAGTTCCAACAAAGTGATGTCCTTGGTGACCCCCAGATCATGCCACTCCCCTGGCCATGCTGCGCCGAACCACTGTTTGTCAAGTATTGCTCCAAACCCCAGGGCCCCTGATGCATCTGTGAACAACTTACGCCTGTCTTTGCTGTTGCATACAGTTCTCCACATGCGGACCCCATTAAAACTGTCCAAAGATTCGTCCCACATAGCCAAGTCTTCCCAAATATCAGCCCCCAATCTGAGATGTTGACCTGCATGCTTCAAACTAAAGGATAGTTCCGGGACTTTTTTTTATTGTCCCTACGGTTCGGCCATGTGTTTTTAAGCATAAATCGGTAGATCGTAGAAAACTTTCCTATGGACCTTACCCGACTTTTCGTCCATTAACGCACTCGAAATCAGCTGCCATTTTGTGATAATCCTATCATTTCCCCCCATCGACCTGGCTCACCTGTGTTTGCGGCACTAAATCATATCCCCCGCCCCTGAAACAGACTTTATCAAAACATTCATATTCCCCGCCTCTATCCGTGACGTGACTGTGCTGCGTAGGCAAATGCGCCCAGGCGTCTTCTACGCGACTCCACACAGAACCCGGAAACCAACACAGATCAGCTCACAACACAGCGCGCCACAATTCGGAATATTAAACTGTACTTTTAAATCAAACCGCAAGATTGTAAATTTGGTAAAGTACATTTATTTGACATCAAATGTTTAGAGAATATTCAGCGATTTGCATTTTTCTTTGCTCTCGATCCAAAATAGTTCGTCTTGAGGCAAGCGATGTTCGTGTGCAGTACACAGGGTGTTGGTTTACGATAAAATAAGCTCTTCGGTCGCACTGATAATCGCATGGCTGTTCCAACAACGAGGCACTAGGCCACCACAACGGTATGTATGTTGCATCTAGCCATTAGTACCGCGTAAGGGCATACTTGTACTTGGCGATCGTCCCATAAAATGGTCAGGGTGGTAACGTTGTTCACGCGGAGAAGCAACTGGCGGTTGTAAAAGCCATCCGCCGGTGTCTGGTACTCGTGACACATACAATAGTGAAGGATATACCTGTTTTAAAAACATAAAAAATGAAATTAGTCTCACCATCAGATCTTTATTAAAATTATTCATTTTATATATTAGGTCGGGAAATTATTTCATAGCTAGGACAGTGCAACTGGGTATTATACGTCATTTCCAGTAACCCACCCCCTCTCCTCCGCCTTTTTCAGAGCCACCTGAGCGCCAGTGGACCACTTCGTCACTGATATGATATAATATGGCATTTGCAACGCGCCTATTCACAAGTGTTTCAAGGCGTGGCGAGGCAGGGAGGGGGGGGGCACAAGGAGAAGACAGACAACGATCCTACTTGGCCAGGTGTCATTCAGATCGCGCATGTGCAGGGGTAGGGGGAAGGTAAAAGTGCAAGGGGAAGGGGAGGGGGGAAGTGGAGTACAAGGTAAGTAGCATAAAATAATAAATACATAGGGCCAGCTGGTGGCGAGTGCAAGGTAAGTGCAGAACAAGTGCTGGGAAGGGGGGGCTGTAGGATACTGAGACAGTCCCCCAGTGCAGGGGTTGACAGGGAGGCAGTGCAGGTGGAGAGTGGAAGGGCCCAGGACCGAGGTCGCAGACAGTGGACCAGTTGTAGCAGGGGAGAGGGAGAGAGAAAGCAGAAGCAAAGAGGAAGGTTTTGAGGTGCTTCCGTAAAAGGAGATGGTTCTCCTCAAGATAGTGCGCGGTACAAAACAATGTGCCACATAGAACGAACAAGTACAACTTAACCCGTCTTTAAAGCTACTGTATAGTAATTAAATTGCGGTATAAACTCATCTAAAGAGTTACTTACATTATATTTGCATTTTCCATTGTGTCTGTGCGTAGGGCAGCCCCGAAATACCACTCCTTCTATGGCGACGTTATTTCTTCTAATGAACGAACATTAAATGGCTTTCGTTTCTGAAATTATATTCATTATCGTTTACCTTATTGCACCACACCCCCAAAAAGAAGTCTTTTGGGATGGTCCCGGCCTGTCAAGGTCAAATAACAATAGAACCTTATACTGAGTCGTGGGCCATTCCGGCACCCGAGCAAAAAATCAAGGCAGCTGACCTTCACTTTGAACGAGCACACATTCCTAGTTAGCTACATTCAGTGTAAGGCCATCTCACAGGACTTGAAATTTACACTCCATCTTTGCATTTTGTCTGCGTGCATTTGCAGCCCCAGAGAACCATAAATACGGAGACATTCTATATTTTTTGAAAAATGATTTATATTACTGTTTGGTTTAATTTAATGCGCAAATGAACACGGTTGGATAGACACATTGCATGTACACTGAGCAATCACTTTTATTTACACAATACATAGCTACACATATTCAATGGGCCTGCGACACAGAGCAAAGTCACAGGTGACACCCGGGTGGTTCGCACAACTGCACGGTGAAGGGAGGGGCAACGGTGGAGAGACACATTGCATGTACACTGAGCAATCACTTTTATTTACACATTACATAGATACACATATTCAATGGGCCTGCAACATGAGGAGACTCGAGAGAACAGACAATCAAATTACAATCATTTAAACCGTGATGTGTATTTCTCAATGAGCTCTGCTTTAGGTGGACATGGAACAGAGGCAATGTTGGGTGGCAATGCAGTTGTCCCCTGCACAGGTTCGTTCACAACTCCATGTATGTGCCTATCTAGGACATCAACAATAAGTCTCTCAATAAACTCATATTGCGTATCCTGAAACACTGGTTTGATCACCCATTGTTTACTTCTTTTAGTGAAGGCCTTATTGTAGCGAAGCGTCCCTAAAGTTCCGGTCGTCCTACTTTGTTGACGGCAAACATTATGGTTATGTGCCAAGACCGCTAGAAGAGTCCGATTTATCATGCCCTCCATGCCAAAATGCAATCGTTTTGGCCTGTACTTTAGGCACATATTGTGGAACACCTCCAAATCTCCTGTGTGGCAGAATTCCGTGAGTCCCCTCAAATCTCTTGTTATAGTTTTATCAAATACAATCTTTTCAATGGCTTTGTGAGTGGGTGATGAAGGAATCAACCACTTCTTCTTCCGTGCCTCCTCTGTGGACAAATGGCCATGTTCACAATTGTGGAAATGTTGGTTTGTGGTCCAGCGGTGAACGTTGCTACAGTGTAGCATTACTGACCGCCATTTTTCCAGTAGAATTTCCAACGACCCTCCACATGTTTTTGAGCTCAACCAAAGATGGTTGCTGATTGACTTGGACCACTGTGAAATACCTTGCATATCTTTTTTTTACCTGCAGCCGACATTTTTTTATTGATTGTTTTTGCAAGATGCCATACGTCAAATTGGTGATTTATGTTTTTGTACTCTTCTCTCATTGTCTTGGCAATTCAAAAGTGTCTGTCCGTGGCTATCAGGTCGATCACCATTCCCCGCGATTGTAGTTCTTGCAATGATGCTACAAAGCCAACTTTCTCCATGGCCACTGAGGATGTACTTTGTGACACCTGCACGACCACCAAACTCACAATTTTCTTACTTTCCATGTCCTGAAAGTGGTAGGTGCAGTACTTGGCTGAAAATCCTGGGCTGTCGCACTGTCCATTACCGGCTAGCCTGAACCGTTTGCCCGCGAATGTACTATCAATAGACATCTTTTCCATTCTCCAAGCTTCGCTAATGGCTGGAAATAGATAATCGATTTGGTATTTGTAGAACTGAGTTTTCGCAATGAAATGGATTCCCACAAACTGAAAGAAATACTCTAACTTTTTAAAACTTGAACCACTAAAAAGTGCGGCCGCTGCACAAAGTAGATTGCCTGCTGGCAGTTGCCCCAGCATGGGTTGTGCAGACCATGAGAAAGGATGATATTTTGTACAGGTGGCATGTATTTTAAGGTTAGTGCCTCGAATTGCACGAGTCACATTAATCAATGGCTCCCCACATACTTCCCCACCAACCGAATGCCCACATTTCATCCTAATAATAATATCAATCAAACAACTATCGAATACAATGAATTTGGCCTCTTTCCTTATACTGTCACTCTGCATCCCAGCTGGTTCGGCCTGTAACGTTGAGGACATGTCACTCACACGAAAGGTAGAATCTCTGATATCGTCTTCCGCTATGTTCAGTGATATTGATGGTGTTTCATTGTCGTCCACTTCATTCTCTTCCATTGCAACATCTGTTCCTTCTCCGGCGATGGGTGAATGAAACAATTTCTTCAACTTTCTCGCGGTCTTAGTTTTTGCGGGTGTGGATTCTGTGAATTGATCTCCGACTGCATCTGAACTACCAGGAGGACATTCACTATCAATGGCTGGTGGTGGTATAGCTCTGTTGTCAATCACTTCATATTCTTCCCATTGGCACGATGCTTCTCCAGTCTCAAGTCCCTGCCAAAAGGTTTGACAAGCAACATCTCTCGTTCGCTTCACTGTCTGTGTAGATCTAGTTCGTACACCCACTCGCAACTAGAGGACAGATTGGAAAAGGGATGTTCATTTTAAACACAACTTACAGTATTGAACTATTAACAGTGAAAAACAACATAATATAGTGACCAGGACACTAACCTTCTTTTGCTTTCTTTTCTTTGAAACTTTCTTGCCTCGAACTTCAACATCAGGACGCTGTTGCTCCGACTCGTGTGTGCATGTCTCCACTTCCTCTTGCACTGCAACGACTATATTTTCATGATAAGCACATCCATCACGCACTGACGCTCCATCGACTCCCTGAAACATAGAACTTTCATTAGTATGTATAATAATATTGAAAACACAAAATGTACTTGGGGACCAATACCCACGTACATCTCAATAGCAAAACAAGAATGAACGCATTGTGTAGAACATTCAAACGACAATTATTCACGCATTGTCGATCTAGTTAGATGGAACTGTCAAGATCCATACCTCGGGCTCCGCATAGACTTCCATTGATGATATTATTGAAGATGACGCTTCAGCAACTCCCTGAAACACAGTAATTGCATTAGTATGGTTTTCTATTTTGTTAAAAAGAACATAAACTTTGTGCAGGCGTCAACGGCTCATCTAAATAGACCTGCACAAATGATCAGTTGTCTAAAATAAGTAATGGATATCTAAATATGATTCGATTTGCTTGATCGTTGGAAGTGTCACCACCCAGAGATCTGCATCAACTACTAGGGGTGATGTTCTTGTAGAACATTGTGCCGACCCGTAACTGCATGCTCCCCCTTCTTCTTGGACTAATGCTCCATCGACTCCCTGAAACATAGGACTTTCATTAGTAATGAACACAATATTGAAAAAAGAAGACACATAGGAGGGCGACGACAGAAGGACATATCAATGGCTAAAAACGAAAGAAACATTGTGTGTAACAATCACGCTACAAGAATGCAAGATCTGATGATCTCCATCGATGGAACTGTCCGGAAACGTACCTCGAGCATCTGAGTGACATCAACGGTTGTCGTCAATGCGTTGGACTCCTCAGCATCTCCCTGAAAGACAGTAATTGCATTATTTTGGATAACAATAATTATAACTGAAAACAAAGACTAGAGGACGAGTACTAGGGTGTACCATTAGGTAAAATAATTACACGATAAATTAAAACTATTGATTTACATGCCTAAAACAAGTCAGTGGCAGAATAGCTAAGTAAGATTACCCGATAGGCGCTTGAAGTGGCTGATGACTGCAATAACGACACGGATGGAGAATCTTCCGCCTTCATATTGAGTGGATACATAAATGGGGAAATTATTGTTAGCTAATGCTATACACTACCGCAAGGCCGAGAGCTAAATCCGTAAACTTGACTCACCAGTGGAGGGATGTGGACGAATAGAGTGGGAATAGCGGTTGAGAGCAATTTTCGCTTCGCTCGCGGTGTGTTCTTCTTTATTAGCAATGATGTGGAGAACATGTCTGAGCTAAAGTGCCTGCTGCAGATGCGGTATCGATCACCCCTCTTGTCCGCAAAGACTTCTAGGACTCTACTTTCAAGCTCAGACGGTGGATATCCGCAATATCGGACCCATTCTCTTATCTGATCTATTGTCTTAGGGAAAACATGCATTATAGTACCTTCAGATTTTTTATGGGTCTTCGAAGGGCAACCGCCAATGGAACAGGCAGGCATTGTGGAAAGTTCTGAAAAGTAAAGATCAACAATTCTCTATGAATACCAATGTGTTAAAAAATTAAATGACACATAAAAGGTTCAATGCAAGGTTCGTTTTGGTTCTTGGAACTATACACGTTATTCACATGCGGATAAGTATTTGAATAACTTTAAAAAAATAGAAAAATAATTTGACTAAACTCAGAACATGTGACTAGTTCCTTGCATGTACTGTCTTGAACGAAAAGAAAACATGGATGTAATTTGATGACTACTAGCAAATAGATATAAATTAAAAAATTGGACGCAAAATGATTATGGTACATGGCCTTACCTTGACGAACAAACAGTTAGATGCAGGGATCAGAGTAGTTTCTTGTCGTAGAACAGGGAGCAGTTCACAGGTTGCAAACTGACGAGTTTGCTCGAAGTGGTCACGGAAGTTCACAGAGACGAAGAGCAGATAACCAGCACCTTCACGGGTTGACTAGCAAAGCGCAAAGAGGTTCTCATTAGAAATATGAAGTGGGTTATAAAGAATTCGAAACAGGGGTGTGTTTGTGCATGAATGACGTGAATATGTCGTGGCATTATGCGGTTTGCAGGGGGGCGTCCAGCGTGAGGGGGGATGCTTGGCAGGAGACACGGGGTCTGGAGGTAGACATGGGAACAACAACCCATGCTCTATAGACCACTTTGAAGTGTACATGGTCTTTGGCACCTCTTGGCCTTTATCGCTCCCTGACAGCTCCACTTGCCAGCGCAAGTACCCCGGTGCGAACTGCCTTTGATAGGGCGGGGGGTGGATTGGGGCGGTGGTCGTGCAGACAAGACACAGGAAGACTCGTGAATGGAGACACACTTATGTGGATTGCAGGGGGGCGTCCAGCGTGAGGGGGGATGCTTGGCAGGAGACACGGGGTCTGGAGGTAGACATGGGAACAACAACCCATGCTCTATAGACCACTTTGAAGTGTACATGGTCTTTGGCACCTCTTGGCCTTTATCGCTCCCTGACAGCTCCACTTGCCAGCGCAAGTACCCCGGTGCGAACTGCCTTTGATAGGGCGGGGGGTGGTCGTGCAGACAAGACTCGTTTGCCGCAGGGCCTCACCAAGGAGAGGCCATCTAACTGCATGTAAGAGGCAGGCTGCAGGATCTAGTACATGGAAGGCAGGGGGGTGGGTTTATAAATACCTCACCCTCCCAGGAGAATATATGGGTGCAGTTCACCCTGGAGACCCTGGATGCCTAGGCAGTTAGTCAGCAGCAGGCTGGCCTGTGGTGGCAAGGCGGCACGGGCCAGAGGGGGTCATCTCTGTACCCGGTGCCCAAAAGGATGATTTATTATGATCAACCATATTGATTATTTACCTATAACCATGTTTTGTATCAATAAAATCCAACGGCCTTTTATTGCCAACGCTTGAACAAAGTGGTGTGGTAAGTATTTTTGGGGGAGGAGGGAAGGCGGGAGGCTTGATGCCAACCCGCAAAATAACATATGTATGTCTGCTGCATATGGGTTCAACGGTTATGTGGATTGAAGGTGGGCGGCCAGCGTGAGGGAGGATGCTGGCCGGAGACATGTGGTGTGACAAGACAAGGCACAGGAAGACTATTCAATGGAGACACACTAGATTCATTTAAAAAATCAAAACAACCATTGTTAAAATATATGTTGGGTTTTATTTTAGATCTTAATTTCAATTGAACATAAATAATAAACATTACACATTGGCCCTCATTACGACCCTGGCGGAAATCGAAAAACGAGGGCGGAAATGCAATACCGCCATCGAATAGCGCTCGGTGCGACTATGACCCGTCACCGCAAAGTACGAAGCCATTAGCGACACCGCAGTGAACGCCAACGCTAACTGCACCAAGCACGCGCGCGCGCACCATGCCAAACCGCAAACACCACCATGGCGCAAGGGTACGCCAATTCCGACCCTAGCGGACATGTACCTAACGCCATCAGGCATGGCGTAATGTACCATTCCGCCATGGCGAGAAGTACGGCATCGCGAATCAACCGTAAACGGCCCCACTGAGTGCCTGTACACCGCTCCCTGCCCACAAAGTACAACTCCCCGTAGGTGCAATGAAGTCACAATGCAACCATTGAAATGTACAAGTCACCCATGCATGCCAACGAACAAAAGAAACACAAGAGGGGCCAATGGGAGCTGCAG
This sequence comes from Ambystoma mexicanum, assembly GCF_040938575.1. Taxonomy (NCBI): domain Eukaryota; kingdom Metazoa; phylum Chordata; class Amphibia; order Caudata; family Ambystomatidae; genus Ambystoma; species Ambystoma mexicanum. The sequence goes on along the minus strand of NC_090935.1, from coordinate 1,309,512,866 downwards.
GGCACAGATGGCACGAATACAGAAGCCATCCCAATGGACATGACCACAGTCCCCCACCAAGAAACGCACGCAAACACAGGCACCTGTGACCAGCAATATTCCGAAAATCACATCATTCCACCAGTCCACCTGGCTGACCGGCATCTGTTACACAAAACCCAATCCCCCGCCCCTGAGCATGACAACATTCAAACTGTCATATAGGCAGCCCCCATCCCTGACCTCACGGGCTTAGCAGGCAAACGCGCCCAGTACAGTACCACGCAACTAAACCCCGAAGCTGGAACCCAATGCAGATCTCCTCACAATACATCGCCCCCCAAATAGGCATATGCCACATCACTTGCAAAGAAAAACGCTACACGGGCCAAATCAGAATAGAAATTTATGCACATCAAAGTCACCAAGCCCATACAGCCATCAGGCCATGAACTCCAAAACACTAATCACCATTGTGGGCTGCATCCGCAAGAAATGACCAGCCACTACTTGTGTGTCGCCCTGTTCCCCCATGGTACACAGAGCCACATTCACGTACGAAAAGGCAACATGGAAGCGCACAGAACCGCAGGGCCGTCCCAATGGGGAGGCACTAGTCCAGCTGAAAGGCCGAAATGTTGCTCCGAGCCACCAGTACTGCGTAAGGGCATGTGGGCCATTGGCGATCGTCCCATAAGACCGTAATGCTGCTCCACTGATTAACACGAAGCAGCAGGTGTCGGGAGTAAAATCCATCTGCAGGAGTGGCATACAGATGGCAGTGGCAAAAGGGGAGGAGATACCTGTCAACCAAAAGAAAAGAAAAAGAACAGAATGGCCATCAGAACTACATTCGAACAACTCACTTCAATGATCACACGAAATCCACAGCCATATGCATGCTAGCCCACTCAAAAGGATCATCACCACCCCAAAACCACTTGCGACTCATAACCATCTATATCGAGGTGCAAACACCATCACAAACGAGTGTACCTGTGCATGCGTCTGTCAAAACAGAATCCATCAGATGGGAATGTTAACGTGCATGGACACAAGTGTCTGAGGGCGCCTCGAGACAGGGAGGGCTCAACAAGGCCAGATAGACGATGGTCCCACTATGGCAGCCCTGCATCACATAGCGTAGGGGAGGCGGATAGATCCCAAGAAGCCCTGTACATGGCAAACTCTGTATCAAATCACCTGCCCATGCATCCATTCATCATTCCCTCATCCCGGGATCAAAACGCCTGAATAATTACTCACATAACATTAGAAACATCCATTGAGTCTGTGCGTTATGCAGCCTGCAAAATCCACAGTGCCCCAGCCCGTAATTCCAGTGTTGTGAAGTAACATGTATTTGGGAACGGCCGGCCTCATCGCCCACGTAGCTATTGCGCATCCCAAACTATTCATATCAATCATTGCTCCCTCGCCATGGGCCCTGTCTCAAGGACATTGAACAATAGAACGTTATATTTGCAGTCAGACCTGTGGGCATCTCCTCGCCGCTAGCTGGAAACCGAAAGCGCCGCCCTTCGAATTCCTCATTTGCAACACCACGTCGGAAAGGCATCTGTGGCCGTTTGAAATCACTAATTATTCCATCGAGTGCGGCTGTGTGTGAAAATGGCAACTGCCTTCACCCACGAATGGGACGCCCCGCCCGTCGTTGCAACTCGGTACAGTGATGCATGAGGGCCCACCGTTACTCGAGTACTACGTTCCACTGACCCTTCACAAGTCTGTTCGCGACTGCAAAGATAGTATGGGAAACAATGGGACCACAGCAGAATGAACATATCAACCAATCTTACACGGCCATCGGGTACAAATACATGATAGCAATAGCAAGATACCATTCCCCGAATTGCAGCGTTGTGCGCGTGACGTGCTCGGCCAAAGGGCAGAGCAGTTTGCACAGGTGGAATGAATCACCACAGGTGGAGGCCATACAGCCTGAAAACACATAAATTGCACAGCCAGTCTCCTCCCACAACCACACCGAAATGCTACCGGCAGGACTCGCGATGTTGGCCCTGGGGGACCTGATAGCACTGCAAGTGCTCCAACTCCAAGAAGAAGACGAACACCAACTACAACCAGCAGCACGGAGGAGACGCAGGAGGAGGAGGAGGCCAAGGCAGGGCCAGCAAGGCCCACCAGCACAGCCACTACCACCACGCAGGCAGCCCGCAATCCCACGCCTCCGAGCACATCCGTTCAACCTCACTGATGAGCAGATCCACACCCTCTACCGTCTGGACCGGGACACCATAGCCGCCATTGTGGACATGACACAGGCTGACCTTGTCAGCATGATAGATAGCCCAACCGCCATCCCACCCCTACTGAAGGTGGTGTCTGTACTCCACTTCCTGGCCACAGGCACCTACCAGCACACAGTCGGACAGTTGCATGGCATTTCTCAGCCACTGTTCTCACGGACACTATTGCAAGTGCTCGATGCCCTCCTGCAGCACGCAGACGACTACATCTCCCTACCACGCTCGGAGCAGGAAATTACAAACACGAAAGTGGGATTCCATGCACTTGCCGGCATACCGGGTTGCATTGGTGCCATCGACTGCACCCATGTTGAATTGGTCGTCCCACATGCCATGGAGGCCCAGTACCGCAACCGAAAACAATTTCATTCCCTGAATGTACAAATGGTGTGTGACTCCAACAGGATCATTACACATTGTTGTGCCCGATTCCCTGGATCAACCCATGATTCTATGGTCTTGAGGAACTCTACAATACCACGCTACATGGAGCGACACGCAGGGAACAGATCCTGGCTACTCGGTGAGTCTCATTACATGCATGATGATGCGGGGTATGTGAATTGGCAATGACCTGGCAGGAAGGGGGGGGGGTGTGCGTACGTATCAATGGCATTCCACATCATACGTTTCTCGTCCACATACAGGTGATGCTGGATATCCACTGAAGAGATGGCTCCTCACACCAGTCCGGAACCCACGGGACCAGCATGAGGAGGACTACAACCATGCCCACTCACGTACCCGTGCAGTCATAGAACAGGCATTCGGCCTACTGAAGGGCCGTTTCCGCTGCCTCAGCAGGTCTGGCGGGGCACTCCTGTACCGCCATGAGAAGGTTGCAAAGATGGTCATGGCATGTGTCATGCTCCACAACATGTGCGTACGTAGAAATGTGCCCATGCCCCCTGACGCAGAACTGCAAGCACCTGAAGATGGTCATGATGAGGGTGGGGATGTGGCAGCACCTCATGGAGTCTGCGAGGCACCGGAGGCCCGTGACATTCGTCAGCATCTCATTGATGTATGCTTCTAGCACTCACGCCTGGTGGCTGATACATGGACACGGGACTCGTGGCACTGCGTGTGTCTGGGACATGCACAATATGGACTGTACGCCTATGATGGCCTAGTACACAAAGATCAATGTCCACACATCTCATTGGTTGATCGTGCACTTTTTATGGCATATGTGATGTCATGTTGAACACCCTATCGACCCGCCACCCAAGTGAGCCCAACACACCCCCTCCACCCTCCTACCTCCCCCCCGAACACCAGTGTCCAAAGATGCTCATTGTCAGTGGGCTGTCGCTATTGCATGCCCCCTCTGCGGGTATCAGGGGCACCCCTGCCTGTGGAGCGCAGGTTCCTTCCAGATCTACGTTGGGGGCTGCCCTGGACGGAACTTGCAACGGATGATGTGTCTGCCTGCTCACGTCCATGCATGTCCCTAAGGGTTTGCGAGAGCTCAGTGAGCACACGGCGCACTGCGGCAAGTTCGGCACATACGTCCTTGGCCGTCGCATGCAGTTCCCCCCTGAGGCTCTCGGTGCTTCTCTCCATTTGGACTCTCAGGCTCTCGGTGCTACTCTCCATTTGGACTCTCAGGCTCTCGGTGCTACTCTCCATTTGGACTCTCAGGCTCTCTGTGCTACTCTCGATTTGTGCCCTAAGTGTCTCAGTTGATGTTTCTATGTCTGCCTTAGTGGCCCCACATTCATCAGCATGGTCCTTGAGGAGCGTGGCCAGTTGCTGCTGTTGTTCGATCAACTGGTCGAGGGACTGTTGCCTCTGCTGGGCCATGGCCATTTGCGGGGGTGTCACAGAGGGGCTGTTGTCCTCATGTTGCCTTGCCACAGGGCTTGTGGGGGATGGCCAGTCGTCGTCTTGTGGGTGCCCCTGCGTGGTATCCTCATGTTGTACGGGATGGGACAGACAGGGGGATTGGGACAGGTCATGGATGGATCTGACTTCGGCATCCCCGTTTTCTGTGTCCGAGCATGCTGCCATCAATGGGGTGTCACCTATGGTGCTGCTGCCACCAGAGGCAGTGCCTTCTGTGGCATCCATTGGGGGGACCTGTGGTGGTGGTGTTGTGGGCATGCTGGCTGCTGGGGTGCCTGTTGATGTTCCCTCCTCTGTGCTGCCACCTGATTTGTGCTGCTGCCGTGTCTTGATGCGTGCAGCTGAGGTGGAGGGTCTCTGGCCGTTGGTCTTGGCCCTCTTTGCAGGTGTGCTGGTAGGGGTGTCCTGTAGCTCGTCGTTTGGATCGGACCCTGTGGTGGAGTAAAGGAGGGCGAGGGTTATTGATGGGTCTGTGGGAATTGGAATGGCATTGTATCACATGCATTGGGGTGGTACCTGAGGGTGATTTGGGTCGGGGCCTTGGAGGTGCTTTGATTTGTGTGTGGAGTGAGGGTGCAGTTGTTTGGCAGCCTGCAGTTAGGGTGTGCCTGCTGCACGTGTAGTGCGTGTATTAGGGGTTTTTAATTATTTATGTATTTATTGTGGGTTTTAACGTGCGCTATCAGGCCGATGTGTGTGGACGTTCTCCTGGACATGTGTTTCTGTTGCACTATGTGGACGCATGGTACTTCACATGGATGGACTGTGTGGATTTGGCATTGTTTTATCTGGCCCACCTACCTGAATCTTCGGATGTCTGCACTCCTTTCTCCATCCCTCCGACTCCCTCTATGCTCTCCATTCCGATGGTGGAGGCACAGATTTCTTCCCAGGGGGTCAACTTGATGGGTGATTCAGGACCTCCCCCGGTGGCTGTGGCAATGTTGCGGTTGGCAGAGAGTATGCTGCGGACGCGTATCCGCAGGTCATCCCATCGCTTGCGGCATTGCTGTGGGGTGCGGGGTGCGGTCCCCACCGCACTTACCCGCTGTGCCACCAGAGCCCATATGGCCTTCTTGTTTGCAAGTGCCGTCCTGGTCATTTGCGTGCAGAAGACGACGGCAGCATTCTCCTGGAGGGTCTCTGTTAGCACGGTGAGTTCCTCACGGGAGAAGTGGACCTGCCGCTTGCGGTCGCACGCTTTCTTCGCTACTTTTCCCATTTTTCTTGGTTTCGCTAGGGTGGTTGACGGGTTGGGGTGTGTTTCAGGGTTGTGATTTTAGTGGTTGTGTGGTTTTAGTGTATTTATAGGTGTACGCCGGGATGTTTCCCGTTCCGGGCCCATGTTTTAACTTCCGTTTCCGTATATTTCCGGGCACCGTACTTTCCGGTAGGCGCACACTGCGGTGACCGCTAAGAGGGGTGGCGGTATTGCACCTAGGGCGCCGTACGGCGGCGGTGTGGGCCGTTTTGGGGTCATTTCCGCCATCGCGGACTTTGCACTTCCGCCATGCCGTGGTGCTCGTGCCCGATGGGTCGGAATGGGCCGCACTTTGCTCCTTCGTGCAATGGCGGAAACGCTATTTACGCTGTGGCGCTCCGGTCAGTCGCTTTCCGCCAGGGTCGTAATGAGGGCCATTGTAAAGTTCCGGTTGCAGCACATCCAGGGAAAATCCGCGGTATTGTCCACTGTCGCTGGGGAAATGTTGTCTAATGGCAAGTACCGCACAGGCAGGTATTACTCTCCGAACGCGGTGTCCGAGCCTCCCGTGAAGCCACCAAGTGAAGCAACGATAGGCCACCAGCCTGTACCACCTGTGAAAAAAAAAGATGCAAACTGTATTAAAATGACAAAACTTTCTTATCAATGTCGATTCAGGTAAAAAATGTCATTCTGCTTTGAAAAAAATTCTATCTAGAAAATGCACAATATGGAACCAATTTACATGCGTTCGAATGATATGTAGATGTAATTTTATATGTGGGAGACGACCATGAAATAGTAGTGGCATCACTGACATCACAACCAGAGTATACTTACTCGTTACTCGGATTACGCAGACGAACAGTGCCGCGAAGTTCGTGCATAAGCACCATCATCATCCTCAACACGGTCCGTGAGAGGCAGGCTTCCCTGAACTCTGGCAGCTCGGTGATGCATTGCGGACTTGGCTCGCCTTCCGAAATGTAGGCCAAGCACCCGGAATTTTCACGGCAGCAGCAGTTCTCCTCCTCAGTTGGCATTAGCTTGCACCGATTGCACGTGCACCAGGTGGAGACGCCGTCCATGCGACATGGTCCAGGCTCTTCATCCGTTGACTGGTCCTCCCAACTGCCGTCCGAATCCCCATCGTTTTCGCGTGCTTGCCTTTCCAGTAGTTCCTCCTCGGTGTACTCGGGCTCGTACATATACGGCATTATTGTAGCCATTGTGTGGTAAAGAAAGTAAAATAATTTACAGAGATGGTACAGGTGTTCACAAGGCCTAGAAGCGGCGAAGGTAGCTGACCAGAGCACAGAAACGAGTCACAGAAAACTCAAAGTAACACAGAGAGAGTAATGGAATCGAAAATCTGCTGCTGTGTGTTGTGAAACGGTGTGTTTATACTTATTGAGGAAAGAGGCGTCCTGCCATTTCCATGGCGACACTTCATTAGCTGAGGCGCAGCGATTGTTGACACGAAACGTGCTTTGGCGTTGGGAAATGGGCGGTACGCGTCTGCTGATGTCAGGCTCAGGGGCGGGGGATTTGATTTAGTGCCGCAAACGCAGGTGAGCCAGGTCGATGGGGGGAAATGATAGGATTATCACAAAATGGCGGCTGATTTCGAGTGCGTTAATGGACGAAAAGTCGGGTAAGGTCCATAGGAAAGTTTTCTACGATCTACCGATTTATGCTTAAAAACACATGGCCGAACCGTAGGGACAATAAAAAAAAGTCCCGGAACTATCCTTAACCATTTTTAGCTCAATACTCCTGGCGAACGCCTTCCCCACTGGAATGACTTTGCCCGCAAAATTGAGATTGCCCGCCATGACCTGGAGTTCCCTCAGGGTTGCCTTCCTTTTGGACCTTAAGTCCTTAATGCATGCTTTCAGCTTAGTTACTTTGTCCCGTGGTAGCCTGCAAACCCCTTCTACCGAGTCAATCTCGATTCCCAAGAAAGTTAGGCAAGTCACCGGGCCCACTGTCTTGCCTTCTGCCAGCGGTACCCCATCACCCTCATTAATTCCTGAAAGATCTGCATGATTTCTTGACATTCAGCCGTTCCATCTTTCCCGATGAACAAAAAATCATCTAAATAATGCAGCACTGCACCTATCTGGCATTCTTGTTTCAATGTAAACTCCAGGAAGGTGCTGAACGCTTCAAAATAGGCACAAGAAATGGCACACCCCATTGGTAAGCATTTGTCAAAATAATATAGCTCCTGGACCTTAAAACCCAACAGATGCTGACTTTCTTGATGTATGGGTAGTAGCCTAAATGCTGATTCGATGTCTGCCTTCCCCAAGAGGGCCCCTTTCCCTGCTGCCCTCACCATTTCGACAGCATCATCAAAGGAGGCATAATGTACCCTGCATTTGCCCTCCTTGATCCCATCATTGACTGACTCGGCCTCAGGGAATGACAAATGATGTATCAGGCGGTATTGCCCTTCTTCCTTTTTTGGGACCAGCCCCAGAGGAGATATTACCAGGTTCGGGAATGGGGGGGCATGTGAAGGGATCTGCCACCCGACCCAGGTCCACCTCCTTAGCTACCTTCCGGCCTACCACCTCTGGCATCTCCACAGCTGACCGCAAATTGCGCACCTCAGAGCCCCTTTTTCTCTCTGCACATGGGATCTTGAACCCCCACCTGAATCCTTCCCACAACAATTTAGCATCCTCAATGTTATGATACGCATTTAACCATGGAGTCATAGCTTGTATGTTAACTGGGGTTGGTAGCCCACTTTTAATCAGCTCCTTACACATTTTCCGTGGCGCAATTTCTGGTAATATGACATGCATTTCATTCCTTCTTGACCTTGCTTTTCCCCTTGGGACTGCCCCTGCGTCTGCCTTCGCTGCCTGAGGAGCTGTGCTCCTTGCTGCTCCCACCCTTTGGGTGTTTGAATCGGCAAGATTTGCCAAATGGCAGCCTTCTTCAGAGTTGACCCTCCAGCACTCTGCTTGCTCCCCCTGGTAGCTGGTTCTGTTACTCCAGGAGAAGTGCCCGCGAAAGGACGCCCTTCCCCTCCGTGTGCAACCACCTCTGCCCCTCCATACCACTTAGGTCTTTTCCCCCGTGGTTTGCTTGCCCCCTTCCTTTGTGAGTACCAGTTTATCAACCACACCTCCTACGTCCATCTCATCCCAAGCTAGTGCTGGCCATACTTGCATTTTTAACCGAAATGCCCGATCATAACGAAGCGAGCCTTCCCCTCCCCTTTTTAAATAAATATCCTGGATGTAGTGGCAATAGGCCAACATTGCTGAGGCATCTTGCGGGTGTTTCTCTATCATTATGGAGGTATAAATTAGAAAAGCTTTAATCCAATTGTGAATGGTCGTGTCAGTTTTGGGGGTCTCCTTCTCCCTTTTCTCCTTTTCTTTCTCTGATAACTCCTTCAACCCGTTACCCATTGGCTCCATACTTATAAACTCTAAAATCTCTATGAATTCCTTCTTCCATACCCTTTCCTTAACTGACACTGGTATGTGCCATGACAAGGAATTCACTGACACCCTAACCGGTGCAAACCCGGGCATAGTCCTCCCATATTGAGTAATAGTACCCCCTATTCCGGCAGCTGTGACCTGATGTATTCCCATGCTGGCCACTCCTTGTCCCCACCAAGGGGTTGCCTGCGTAACGCTGCCCGCAGCTGCATCCTACTGGCCCACTGATGGGGTCGTCATGACGACTGATGCGGGCTGCTGTCCTAACGGGACCTGCAACGCTGCCGGATCCCCAACCATGAGCCCATTACATGACATGCCTGCTCCCCCTGCTGGGATTGCCGTATTTGCCGTTGTGGGCTGCTGACCCAGGGAGACCTGAAGCGCTGTAGGATTCCCAACACTGGCCCCATAGTTTACTAAGCCTGCTCCCTGACTCAATGTGTGTTGGATCCCCCCTCTCCCTGTCGGCCTGCTAAGTCAGCCGCCTGGCCACTGCACACCTGATGCGGCCCCCCCGCTAATCGAGGGACCACCAATTGGTTGACCACCCCCAATGCCCCCCCCCCCATTTGGATAGGCGGTACATCTTTCTGCTGCAATACATTGGCCCCATTCCCCAAATGGTTAAAAGCATTAACATTGCCACTCAAGAGTGGTCCATTGCCCCCATTCCCCCAGGCGTGCATACATTGCAACACCATACCTTTCACCACCTCCATGGAAGGTGGTCCGCTCTCCGTCACTGCCACCGATCTGGCCTCAGGCGTGTTGGGAGCTCCCTGGTTCCTGGGTGTAGGTACAGGTGCAGGTGCCGGTACGGCTTCAACCTCTTGTGCCAGACCTTTGTCCTTAGCGCGCCCACTCTTCCCCTTCTTGCTGCTCGCGGCCTGCTCTTTCCTTGCTTTGGCCTTCTGCGTCATCACCCTTTTCCTCTTTCCTGCTGGTTCCTCTTCCTCTCCCAACAATCCTTCTTCCTCCTGGTCGTGCATTTCCTCGTCCTCTTGGAACATTAGTGGTGATTCAGGTCTTTCCGTGGTACCCAGGTGGCTTCCCCCTGGCTGGCTGGCTACGGCTTCCATCCAGTTGGTGGCGTGTTTTGCTACCACCGTTTTGGCCATCGCGATGAAGGCCTCCATGTCCATAATGCCGGAGGTTCTCCTTTTGTGGCGAGCACACGCTTTGCATCAGCAGCCCCTTCCTTGCCTGGCGCCGCGATCCGTGAGCTGCAGCGGTGCTGAGCGCTCTCGCGCCGCTCACACCCTTTCAGAGAGCAGCAGCTGCTGTTCCTTCGGTCTGTGAACACTGCTGCTCCCCTTCGGAGCGCCGCGGGTAGCCGGCGTTGCCCCTTCTCAGCTTTTTACAACACTGCGCGTGCAGTGTTTCGCCGGCGACGCGACTTCTCAGTCTGGCGGGTGAGCCGGTTCCTTTCCGCGACTCGCCGGTCTGCAAGCGCTGAATTCCTTCGTCGGTGTCAGGTGGGCGAGCAGGCTCCTTTCCGCGACTCGCTGTCCCCAGCGGCTCTCACTCCTCACCACGCAGCCGTAGGTTACTTGAGCAGCGGTCCTGCAAAGCTCTCGTTTGCAGTGGGACGGAGGGCGTTGCTCGCCGAGCGGAACTCCCTTTCCCTCTCCGCGACTCGCTGCCCCCAGCGGTTCTCACTCCTCACCACGCAGCCGTAGGTTCCTGAAGCGCCGGTCCTTGCAAGTCACTCGTTCGATAGTGGGATGACCGAGCAGGAACTTCCTCCTACGACAACGCTTCTTCAAAAACGAAAACCTTCCGCCGTTGTCCACGAATGAGTGACCGGGTGTCCCTCGGATGCAGCTGGATGCTGCCTTCTGAGGAAAACCCGCTCCTTATGAAGGGGAAACCCCTCCCCTTTCCCTTTGTTGCCCTTCGCGGGCTTTCCTTGTTTTTTGCCGTGCTTCTTGTTTTGCGGGTGTTTGTCCTTTTTGCCGTGCATTCTCCTTCACGGGCTTTTCCCCTTTATGCCGCCATACCCCAGCGCCTCCACCTCGGGGGGAGGGGGCTGGGGATCCCCCAAGGAGAACACCGCCCGGGTTATCAGGGGTGCCTCCTCCATTTTGCTGGGCTTCGTGTCGTCAGACCCGGCATTGCCCTTCTAGAATGAGCCCTATTTTCAGAAACTTTGATTTTATTTAACTAAATCCAAGAAGGATCACTACAACCCAGAATTCAACAGCTGTAATATTTTATACACATGCATAAGTAAGCAAATAATTTATTGTGGTTAGAATACCTTATTAGCTATTTTAGGAATGCATCTGGTTTTTTAAATGTAACCCACTCCAAGGTTACTGGACAGACTTTTGATCCTTTCATTGTGTGATGGTAAGAACCTGAAAGCGGGGCTCTAAGGTCCCATTAGCTTTAGGCAACATTTGTTATGCCTCGGCACTAAATGTTTTGCTGATGTCACTGTACTGCCAACACCAGAGGCACCGAGGTGAGCCTGTACCAGAGGAAAGCTGCCGGATGCTGACTACCGATTGGAGAAGCTGAGCCAAGGTATGCAGAAAGATTGTGCCATGCAGATAGCGGAAGGCACTGCAGTACACTCCCACAGGGAGAACGGAAGTTCCTTCCAGATCTTGCCTGAAAGAAGCAGTGCTTCTGAGAAGCAGGGGAGCATGCTGCAAAGCCCCCGACACAGGGCCTCCACTCAACCCCAGTGGCCCCTCCATGCAAGCATTACTTTAGATCTGCTGGGACTGCATGCATGGCCCTTAAGAAACCTGAAGAGCCTCCTTGAGAGACTGCTGGGGACCGTTAAAGCATTTAAATTGCAAGCTTGTATATCCTGCTTCATGCCGGAGACCAGCCTCTAAGCATGGGGCAGTGGTTGGAACCTGTGAAGCTCTGTGTTGTCTTGATTCCAAGACAAACGTGTTGCCTCTGAGCTATCCCCCTGACCCTAAAGCCAACATTAGGGGCAAAAGAGCGCCTGGAAGGGGTCTTACTCCTAGTTTCCCAGGGAGACAGGGCATGGAATGACTGTGTGAAGAAATGACTGCAGCTCTGCAGGAGTCCAGAGAGGAGTAGTGACTAAAGCGACTACTTAGCACCACACTACTATTAAAATAGCAGTGATCCAAATCAGAAAGGTGAAACAGGCACGGCCTGACAGGTCTATCTCCTTTGCCTCCGCTTTGGCAAAATGGTCTGACGGCAGGCTATACTCTTCAAGAGGCGCGTGAGCTGGCACAGAAGCAACAAACCACAATAGTATGGTGGTACCAAAATAAAAGAATGTCCATTATTAAACTAGGATCTTTAATTAAACTAACAAAAATGAACACAACTAATAAAAACACTATTGGCCCATCCCTGTAAGGGAAACCACAGCAGCAGACTTTAAAGAAAAGGGCTCTCTGGGTTGGAGTTCAGGGGTGATCGGGCAAAGGTTTCAGCAGCAAAATGTCAAGTTCACAAAGATGTCTATCAAAAGGTAGAGATGGGGGCTTAAACGTTACTAAGGCCCTCTAAGGCAGACCAGGGGGGCAGGGAAACATCAAATAACATATGCTATTGTTGAACCAGGAGCCTAGGAGCTTTTGGTGCCAAGCTGGTGTCAAGTCAATGAGCGGCAGTGATAGGTTCCAAAATACAGTGCAGTTTAGTAGCAGCGACAGCTTGAAAATGCTGGGGGGACAGGCGATGTCAGGTCAGAGGCAGAGAATACTCAGCGGCCTTTGGTGTGAAGAAGCAGAGAGTGGCCTTCAGTAGTTAGTGGGCTTGGCAGGCTCAACACTGCATTTGGGGTACAGCAGTGGCAATGGCATCGAACTCCAAAAAGATGGTGACCAGAGGCAATGATGATTTGCGGACGTTAGAAGACTCAGTGGGTCTCAGATGCACAAATCAGAAACCCAGAGGTAGTTGGAGCCTTCTGACCTTACCTCCATGCCAGAGGATCTTGGAACAGACTGTATCCCCAACAGAGTTCTAGGTGAAGTGTTCATGTCTTGAAGTACAAAGAAGAATAAAAAAAGGGTAGGGTTCTGCTGACCTTACATAGGAAAAATACTACACTGGATTGGTGTACAGCAAGGCTCTTGTTAAGACTTAAGACTCATACAAACTATAAAGCCCTCAAACTGCATGGGTGACTCCTGCCCTGCTTCAATTATCAAGAACTGCGCAGACACCCCCGCCCCATTCCTGGCAGCCTTTGTGAACGCTTCTTTTGCTACATGAAAAAAGTCCCCTCGTGCCACAAGGAAGCCTGGGTCCGACCCCTCCTAAAAAAAACACACTTGACACCACCTCACCCAATAACTACAGGCCCATCACCACCGTCCATTTCCTACTCAAGATACTGGACAAAGCAGCGTACCTACAAGTGCAACACTTCATAGAAGAGAACAAACTCCTAGGGTTACGCCAATCCGGCTTTCGCCCCAGGCACGGGACAGAGACCGCCCTACTCAACCTCAAAACCCAGATGGACGATGCGAGAGAGCAAGGTAAACCAGCCCTACTCCTACTTCTTGACCTACTTCTTGACCTCTCTACGGCATTTGACCTCATAGACCATAACGTCCTATGCCACCACCTTATTTCCACAGCCAAATTCTCCCCCGACTCCACTGTCTGAATCACCTCCTTCGTACTACATAGGATCATGCAAGTATTCTCTGACTTGGCCTCTGCCTCACCCACCATCATGCTCTGTGGAGTGCCTCAAGGCTCTTGCCTCTTCCCAACTCTCTACAAGATCTGTACACGTCCCCTCTTTCCTATCCTTGATGCCATGGGTATCTCCTACAGCAACTACTCTGACAATACCCAGATACACCTCACACTCACAGGCAACTATGACACAGACTCCACGACTCTTAACAACATTTACAACACCATCCAAACCTGGATGGCTGTCAACGGACTCTGCCTCAACTCTGACAAGACATAACTCCTGTTGGTATGATCCTCTGACACTCTCAAAAATGTTGACACCCAGATTAGCCACTTCACCAGTGACTCAAAATCCCAGTATCCAACACAGTGAAAACACTCGGAGTCTATCTGGACTCCAACCTATCCATGACCAGACATGTGAATGCTATTGCCTCTTCTGCAGCTTACCATGCAAAACTCATTAACGCGGCTAAGCCTTTCCTATCTAAAGACAATTGCACCAACATAGCCAGAGCTATCACAGGTTCTAGGTTGGACAACTGTAACGTACTCTTCCTAGGGACATCCACCAAAAATCTAGAAAAACTGCAAGTAATCCAGAACAGTGTTCTGCGTGCAGCCAAAGGTATCTCTATAAGAGAACACATCACGGCCGCCAGAAAATCAGCCCACTGGCTCCCAATAAAGGGGAGGGTTATATTCAAAGCCCTGACCCTTACCCATAAATGCATCCACCTCTCTGCACCGGCTTATCTATCACAAACAATCCACCCCGCCACATCTACAAGACCTACCAGAACACCCTACGCAAACATGCTCACCATGCCCAGGGTAAAAAGAGACAGAGCCGGAGGTGCTAGCTTCCCCTACCTTGCCTCCCTACACAGGAACACCCTTCCTACTACACTTTGTGCGGAAACCTCACTCATTGCCTTCCGCAAAGCCATGAAAACCACCCTGTTCGCTTCATCAACACCACAGTCCCCATGGGAGTACTTTCTGCATCTCCTACTAACCTGCAAACGTTCTCTTAACTATTTGTATTTGTATTTCTTTTATTTATATAGCATTTTAATCCAAAGCGCTTTACAGAAAAACAACAAGAATACATCCAACAAAAAACTGTAGAAGCAAACAACAATAGGTATGAATCAAGCCCATAAAGCAGTAAGAAGGACAATTTACAAATGAGGATGAAGAAGAAAGGAGGAAATGGGGAAGGAAGGGAAGAGGGTGAGAGAGTAAGGAGAAAAGTGAGTCAGTGGGAGGAGAGAAGGACTTAGGAGAGAAGGGGAAGGTAAGGAGAACTATGAGGGGGTACTAGAGAGAGAGGGAGAAAGATGAAAGGGAAGAAGGTGTCAAGGTAGGGAATAAAGAAGGAGTGATTTCAAGGACGCGCAGAAGGAGGAATAGGTGGGGCTGGAGCGGATCGAAAGAGGTAGAGAGTTACAATGTAGGGGGGCAGGAGTTGAAAGGAGCAGAAGCGAGAAGAGGCACAAGGGGGAGGGGGAACAAAAAGTAAGAAGAGGTCCGCAGAACGAAGGAAGCGAGAGGGGGTATAGAATGAGAGAAGAGAGGAGAGATAAGGGGGGCAAGGTGATGAAGAGATTTAAAGACAAGGTAAAGAAAGTGATATTTAAGTTGAGAGTGGAAGGGGAGCCAGCCTAAGTAAGAGAGTGAGATGGAGATGGAGTCATGAGGAGAGAGAAGACAACGGGTGCGGATGGCCGTGTGGTAGATGGATTTGAGGGGGCGAGATGGGAAGCAGGGAGACTGAAGAAAAGTGAAGAACAATAAAAAAGGCGAGAGAAGATGAGGGAGGAGTTTAAAAGTTTGGTGGCATAGAAGGTGAGTAAAGAGCGGACTTTACGGATATTGAAGAGATGCTAGTGACATGCGCGAGAGGTAAGAGAAATATGATGGGTAAAGGAGAGGGACGAGTCAAAGTGAATGCCTAGATTCCAAGCATGGGTGGAGAATGGAAGATTAGAAGGGGGGAAATGAATAGAAGGACGGGCGAGGGAGGAGGACGTGTGTTAGAAGGAAAGAATAAGACTTCAGTCTTGTCAGTATTGAGAGAGAGATAGTGAGATGACATCCACTTTTTAATGGCAGTAAGACAGGCAGAGAGATTTAGATGTAAATCAGGGGAGAAGGAAGAAAAGGAGAGGAACAGTTGGGTGTCATCAGCATAGAAATGATGAGAAATCCCAATGGAGGAGATGATGGGGGCGAGGACTGAAGTGTAGAGAGAGAATAGGAAGGGACCAAGGACAGAGCCTTTGGGAACACTGTAGTACAGAGGGAGAGTAGCTGAATGTATTAATGTGTTATCATTGTAAAACATGTCAAATGTACCTCCCTGTAACTAAGCTCTCCTCAAGTAACAGCGCCACGATGTCCAAGGGCTGTTTGTGCGCTATACAAATGTAAAAAATAAATAAATAGCCCAATCCCGGCTGCCGGAACAAGTGTCCTTTGCCTGTTGGCATTTTACAGAGAATTCCTTGTCTGCAGGAAGTGGGGGCGTAGAAAGTGTGGGGAGCCCTAGTGAAATCAAGATGATAGAATCCCTTTCTGGACTAAACCTCTCCTCTGGATGACTCTAACTCCACCCCCTCCTCTGCCTGTCTACTTCAAAAGAACTCCAGTAATCAGCACCCTGGTGGGAGAAGGCACACGTCATGTCAGGACTGTCTTTGAAGCACTGGTTCCCAGGGGACCTCTAAGGGCTGGTCCCTGTCGACTGGAGGAATGTGTCGACCCTCCTTATGGGGAATTAAAGAGACACTTCCTGGGTGGGTACATGCATGGTTGATATAGGTACACACAAGCCACACATTTATTATACACCCAGCCATGTCATAAAAGAGTCCCCCCTCACCAAGCTGCCACTAATATGGCATCCAAATGATTGTAGCTTTATAAGTGATCACAGTAGCCACCATCTCAAACCAGACATGGTTTATATTTAATTATTAATCCACTGCCACTATAATGCCACTATATTAGGGGGCTACAATTATACAATTTTTAATCAGAGGTGCTTGCAGTTAATAAGCCACTTCTGCCTGTTGGAATATTGGGTTCCAGCAACTGAGTTCAGGAATGTTCAGGTGACCTTTGAATCTGACCTGTTGGCTCTGCATAGCAACTGCTGGAGATAGCTAGACTGTCAAGCAGGGTATAAGGTTGAATTATGCATTTTTGTATGGAGAATCATGAAAGTGGGATCTGATATGCAGATCCCACTTTCAGAAACAGGATTACCGGCATCATTTTATTGCTAAAAATAGAAAGAAGCTCAGGTTTGTACACCCTCGCAGATGGCATTCTATCAAATGCCATCATTAAGAGACATGTAGAGGGAGAGGAGAAGTTGGGCGCCTTCACAAAACCCAAGAACGATCCACACCAGGCAGGCAAAATTAGGTTATATGTAAACAAAGCTTTTTTTTATTTTAGGATTATTCACATGGTAGGGCCAAACAAGTTAAATGCAAAGTATCCTGAACAACAGGATGGCTTATCTTTGTGTTTACACAGTTCAGGTCTTGAAGGTCTCTCTGCCTCTCTTCCACCACCTCTCCCAAACCTCTGCAATTCCCTCACCAACTGTTTAAGGCTGTGCTTATGCCAGAATGCTCCCTTTTCTTATAGGGACATTGAGGCTCCTGTGCTCGCTTATCGAGGCTATTATGGGATTGGAGCTGTGTTGCTAATGTACTGGACTCACCTTCTCTTCAGTGAGGTGTGTGGTGAGGCAAAGTAAGCCAATTGCAGGGTCGGTTGCGATCTTGGGTGAGACAGACTTTTAAAGACAATACACTTTTTATATATACATGGAACCCTTTTTCCTCCACCACTATACAATGAAGAATCTTGCAGAGATGTGCATTTAAATCAGTGGCTTCCCTCTGTTTAACTTTGGGAAGACACTTGTCCTATGCCACTAACCCAGATATTCAGTTTTGATTTGGAACCCTTCTGCTTTAGGGCAGAGTCTGGTGGATGGGAAGCAGTTGGGAATTTTGTTTTTATGCACCCCTCCCTTTAGGGGATTTTGAGATCGACAAAAAGAAATAGGAGTACCCAATTACTTTATCCGACTTTATTTGTATCCCCATTGGAAGCTATGTTGTTGATTTCGAATTTCAACAAAATCACCCGATGCTATAGGCAATTAATTACATTATTTAGTAAAAATATTAAGGATATACTTGGTCTAGCCATCCAATCAATAATGGGAAGATATTAAATTGAACGGATCCCCCACAAGACTTGGTTTGGTTGGACAGGTTTACTTACATAGAATATCTCTGGGTTTTGTGCCCAGGTAAAAACACAAGGGCTCCTGAATCATCTCATAGGCAGCATAGGGACTTGGTTAGATTGCCTCTCCAGGTTCAGTCATGGATACCTCCAGAATCCATCCCTTTATTCAACTCGGGAAGTATGGGTCCCAGTTTCTGTCTTTCCCTGGTTTTTTCCACCTCCCAGGCAATCTTGATTCTCTAGAAATTTTTCGCAGCAGTTCCCACTCAGATTCTATCAGACAGCTCACGCCCTTTTGCCACTCTGCATCTCCTTATACATCTTTGACCACTCCCCAAATTATCTAATTGGTCAGGTGCCAGCTTATTGCCTCTTGATTTGGATTGGACCTCTATTGTCCATCCCCATAGCAATGATGGGTTTCTTTTATTTACTAGTCACCATCTCTGGAAGTTATGACTCCACCCATCTGGGATAGCATTTTCACAGTTTCAAATGAAAAAACTACAACACAGCAAAAAAATTTCATTCACAAATAAGCATCCTATTATATATATTTCTGGATTGGTCTGATAATGCCAGACTTAATGAAATGTGTCATTTCGGCACAATGTTGCATGCTTGAATGGCAGATTTATGTAATTTATTCAACAAATATAACAGTTATCAACACAAGATTTTCTATACAGATATCTAATTCAATGAGCTATCATCTGCCTGAATCTCTGCTTTGTGTCATTTTATGGGAAGTCAAAATCACATTTCAGATTGTAACTCTTGTTCCCAAAGTTGAATTTCTAGGGTAGTGGTCCAATTAGATGGCCCTTGTCATACGTTTTTCAATATGTGTCCCATTTGTGTGCAATTTTTGGTTCCAGAGAAAATGAACCAAATAGGATTTTCCATATAAATCTATGGAAATCACTTAATTGTACATATTATAAGTTCCATAAACAGTGCATTTTGTTTCTCCACTTAGATTTAGGTCCAGCCATCAGTTTCTTTTTGTTGACTCAGGCTGGTATAAATCCATTAAGATTCTTGGCAAGTCAAAGGCCTGGCCATGGGTATGCTTATCCCCTGATGCAGATGAAGACAATTCCAACCGCTCTCTCATGTAGCAACTTCTGTTGTCTGTCAAATGTCATCAGCTCAGGCAAAGAGAGGGACCACAATTATAGTTTTAATTCAAGTATTTTAGAAAGTTCAACCCATTAAGGACTGCCTCTCTGTTTACAGAGTTTTTTTATTTCACCCAAATAAACTCCTCTGTCATGCGAAGAACAGCCCCCTTTCTGGCCATGAAACCTTCAAAGAGATTTCTAAATGAACAGGTGAGCAAAGCTGGACCCCTGCATCTGATAGGGGCAGAGAAGGTGAGCATTGCCTGTGCTTTGAATCTCAGTGTTAAAGTCAGCTTAATGAACAGAAATCTGTGCTTTAAATGTCACCATTTCTTTATACAGGCTGGTATACATTTCTTACAGCACACATTCTTCGTTTTTCTCCTACACCATGTCATCAATGTCCATCTTTAAATTATACTTTAGGTTAGACTTGCACAGGCACCAGAGTTTCACGGGTAAACAGCTGCTTTCAATCCCAGATACAATTGTCTTCATGTTTCCATGCTTCAGAATAAAATAGTTTCTATCTTTCCATGTCAGCTTTCTATTTGTGAAAAGGGCCTTTTAATTTTTTCAGAATGGAATGGAAGGTATGCCTCATTTCTTTCCAGCCTTGTCATTCGCACACCTGGCACACTTAATTGTTGTTGTCTTCTTTCTGACAACACTGTTGTATTTGGCAGTGTTGACGTTTCCATGCTGGCCTTACAGTCTGCCAGCCAAAAGGTATGTTTTGAAATTAAAGGAAAGTATTTTTGCATGTGTAGGCCTCAGTCAGCCAAACACAGTTTCCTTTTGTCCTTGGGGCTGCAATTAAATCCCACACCCTCCATGTGAAAAGAGCAGAAATGCCAAACAATGTCCAGCTTACAAACATGGAAAGACAACACACAACCACACAAGATTCTGCTAGAAGTGCAGTTTACCATTCCCTCACAGCACCACCTGCCCAGTCATCGGGCAAGCATGTAATAAATGCAACCAAATGAAGCACTTTCAATCAGGATGCAAAGGAGGTAGACTGCATAGCCCACCGCCATGACCCAAACAACCTTGGGGACGTAGCAAGCAAAGAATCCAAAACATGGCGGAAAGCACTAAAGCCCGAAATCAGGACCGTCCGAAGACCACAACCATAACCGGAGTCAGAGGGACTATCTGTATTAAATATCGGATGAATAAAGATGAGAGACAAGTTCTGAGGTAGAAATATATAGCAACAGACAACCCATGACCTTAATTGCCACTAGCACCACTGTCAACATTAGGGGGAAAGGCCAGCATCACAAACGCGCAAAGAAAAACAGACTACTGCCATCAGTAGCCCCAGCGTATCCATGGTGAGCATCCATAACACAGAAGTGCCGAGGAAAATTCAAGTGTCAGCGTAACTACAAGAAAGGCATGTCCCCACAGACATGTATGTGATAGAAGGAACTGAAAAGCAGGTTTCCCTTAAACCAAAAGATATAAACCGATTGTATACAGAAAGGATTATCTCTAGGATAAATTCAAAGGCAATCAACGAAAATAGTTTTATTCAAAGAATAAAATTAATATTCATACAATGTATAACATACAGCAAACAAACAGATTTAAAATGCACAATTGCTCTCAGATTGAATCTCAAATTCATGTTGACATATCTAAAGTGCATATCACATACAAAAAACGTTCCCATAAAAAGTGCATTAATTGTCAAATACATACAAATGCGTGAGCAATGATATGTGACGTAATTCCAGGTATTTTCTAAAGTATCCTGATTTCAGTCACATTTTGGTGGCACAGTTATGTATTTTTGCCGAACAAATTCAGAGATTCCTAAACTGACTTTATGTACATATTTCTTTTTCTCTCCTTGTGTTTCTGCAAACCCCTATTTTCCCCACCCGAACCCCCCTCCCTTTTGTCTGTCAATTACTATTTTGTACACTTTTTACCACATTTGGTCCATGGATAACTAATATACTAATGTAATGTATATGTGAACTGGCAATCTTTTGTTTCATTTTTAAGTTGCATAATTGCCCCTGATTTGAGAAAGGCACATGTGCTGAAACACGTGTTTTCCAAAAGGGCACCTTATTAACATATTGACCTGTGTGTGTTATGATTAAAAACTCAACATTTGATCATGAAATCACATAAAATTGTGTGGCGCAGTTCTTCATGGTGTGAGGAAACACTCTTTTTATTCGTACTTGTTACTTGTGTCATATCACAACTGAAAGTCCTTTAAACCTGTGTTAGTCAACTGGTGCAAGAAATTTGAATTTGTGATATTGTGTAGTGCCACAGCATTGGTGATTGATGTTTTGGTTGCTAGTCTTCTTTGTCAAACCTTAAATAAATATATATTCTTACTATACACCGGTCTGGTTACGAGCTCATTGGTGGTACATTGGGGTGATCCAAAATAAGCGGGCGGCCTCACTAAAGTTGAATCTGTATAAGAGCTTTTGGCCTGGACTTAAAATGAATGAGTAGACAACAATGTATACAACAATATTACAAACAGGAATTCCTTTTCATTATAGCATGTTTATGTTAATTATTATCTAAATGAACAGCACTCTTGGTGCTGTATAGATTTTCCAGCAATTTCACTCGCAACGGAAAGTGTAGCAGGAGCCAGTCAGTCAGTGAGATGTGGACGAATGGGAAGTGGTGGAAAGGGGGCAGTTCCAAGCTTTATGAAGAAAGTTCAGTTTGCAAAGAGTGCCTCGAAGCTGCTTCAAAGTGTCATCGAGGCCGAGAAGAGAAGTAGGTAGGCTATGCGGTGGAGCAGCGAGGCTCTTCTTGCCTTCTTTCGACAGATTTGTTCTTTGACACCCCTTAGGCGAAGGCACACCTTCATTAACGTTAAAAGAGGACACTAAAATCAATCATCTGGAATCATAAAGGGTAAGATGTCATATGAAGACATAGAATCACTTACAACAAAAGGAGCAGAGAAGCTAGGTTTCACCACAGAAGAAGCAAACAAGATTTTGGAATTCATTGGTGAGAATGTATTCGATAAAAATACCACCACAGATCTGGATCCCACTAAAAGGATTAAACAATTAAAATATCTGATACGAAAGGAAATGAACAGGAAGCTACACACAGTCACTTTAGGAAGATATTATAAGAACCAGAGGATACCAAGAGGACTACGTATCCAACTCTGACCAACACTATGCAAGGAGAATAAAGATTTTGTAAAACGATAGGAGGCAATTCTGAATAGATGCTCGCTGGATCTAATTTTGTTAACCATTCAGGAACTCACTGTAAATCTTCACACCATAGATTTATAGATCAAGGAGATTGAGAAAGAACTCACCAATTCATGCAAATTGAAAAAGGAAGAAATAGAAGAGATATTGGTAGACATAAACGTGAAACTGACAGATTACAAAACTGAGCTTGAAAATAAAAAAAACAGGAAATTCAAGAGAGACACTTACGATTATGTGAATGACGAAGTGTACACCTGGATGGATAAATACGCTCCAACAGGAAGAAGACCACGACAGAATAACTCTAACACTCCAACCAGCTCAGAATCAGAAACAAGTGAGACTCGACCAACAGAGGAAAATCCACCAACAGCGAACCCTGAACCATCAGAAACAAGACCTGGACCATCTGCCAGCAGTTTTTTAGGGAGAGGAAAAGAACCCGCAGGAGCAAGAGAAAGAGGACGTGGAGGACCATAGACACGCCTACAACAGAAGAAAACCTAGTGATTAATTTATCATCCAGAACCTTACAGAGACACTCCAGAAAGGACTAAGCTTCGTTCCCACGTTTGATACCTCATTATTCAAAACGAAAGTAGAACTGTACAAGCTAATCAGGAAAATGAAATTAAAAGCTTTTTTCAATGAAACAGAGATATCGCAGACCACACAAGAAGAGTCACCTCATAAGGAATTCAAATCAAAAAGCAAATTTATACCACAAATAAATATACCAGCAGTGGAAGTTTTTGAAAAACAAGTTTTGAAAGATTTGAAGAAGATTAATTTCAAAAGCACTAAACACAAGAATTTGAAACCTCGTGAATTCAGATTGTTGAAAGATCTATACATCGATGCCTCAATAACAATCAGACCCGCAGACAAGGGGGGAGCACTTGTCATACTAAACACGGAGGATTATGACAAAGAATGCAAACGGCAGCTTGCAGATACTGTCACATACAAACAGTTGGACAGCGATCCAACAATGAGAATCAAACAAAGCCTAGATACCCTACTAGATGAAGCTGAAGAGAACGCATGGATAAATCACCACACACATGACTTTCTGATGAACAGGAATCCATGCATCCCAAATTTATACATGTTGCCTAAGATACACAAAGATCTTATCAACCCTCCTGGAAGACCAATAGTAGCTAGGATTAACAGCATACTACAGCAAATTGGAAAGTACATTGACTACTTTTTACAACCTCTTATCCAGAAGACTCCAACTTATATCAAGGATACGACGCATTTCCTTCAGTTACTAGCTACAGTACCACATTCACTGTCACAGATTTTGTTTACTGTTGACGTAAGGAACTTATATACATCAATCCCACATGATACAGGAATTGAAGCAATTGAATGGTTACTCTTCAATACGGGCGATATAGAAGCGAACAGGGAATTCATTATTATCTTATTACGCTTCATATCAACAAACTCCTATTTCAAATACAAGAATCAGTTTTACATGCAGATAACAGGGACTGCTATGGGAGCCACGATGGCCCCCTCATATGCTAACACATTTATGCATAAATTTGGGTCAGATCATATATTAAGTCATCAAACATGGAAGCCCAATTTGGCTATTTGGATTCGTTTTATAGATGACATATTTGGTATTTGGACAGGCACAGAGGCAAATTTGTTGGAATTCTTTACATATTTGAATACAATTGATGGAAGAATCCAGTTCACTCACGAACATTCCCGGAACAGCATCCATTTTCTTGATGTAAACGTACAATCCATGAAACATGAATACAAGACCAACATATATACAAAAATAACAGATCGCAACAATTTACTTCACAGACTAAGTTTTCATGAACCAAGCTTAATCAAAAATCTGCCATACAGCCAGATGCTCAGAGTAAAATGTATCATCAGCGATCTGAGGGATTATGATAAAGAACTCCAAGGAATGAGTGAGAAGTTCTTAAGACGCGGATACAAACAGGAAGAGATAGCAGATGCAAAACGCAAGGTGGACCAAAAGAACAGAAATTAACTACTAACAGCCACAAGGAAAGTGAAAACTGAACCATCATTGGTATTTGTCAGCAGATTTTCGCATTAAATCAATCATAGAAACACTGGCAAGTGTTATCCTGCGATCAAAGGACAGAGGAACTCTTTAAAGAACCACCTACATTTGCCTATCAACGCAGCAGAAACTTTCGAGACAGCCTGGTGCAAACTAGACAACCGAAGAAACAACTAGACACCAAATGCTTTGGAACTTTCCTGTGTCTACACTGCAGCAATTGCAGTTATGTGCTGAAAGGATCGACTATAAACCACCCTCACACCGGGAAAAAGATTATGCTGAAATCATTTGCCACCTGCGACACAACAAACATTATCTATGGCATTAAGTGTCCCTGTGGACAATTCTATGTGGGTCAGTCCCAGAGAAAAGCGAAGCTCCACTGGAACGAGCATCACTCGTGCATACGCAATAAGAACCTGAACTCTGCAGTCGCAAGACATTGGCTCAAAGAGAGACATAGTTTGACACAAATTTGTTTTAAGGTATTGGAGGTAATTCAAAGTAATGATCCACACGAGAACATTCAAACGAAACTTGACAGGAGGGAATGCTATTGGATTGAGAATTTGGGATGCCTAACCCCATGAGGATTGAATGAAGAAATCAACTGGGCATGCTTCTTATGAGCATGCTCATGATCACATGGCTATGAGGGGTATACTAACTGGGGATAAGGTTCTCTGAATTAATTTTCTCTGATGTAATATAGTACCTAAGTGAGCTATAAGGGTATTAAGGAAGGCATTTGCCATTTTGTATGATTCAGATAGGGATTCCACGGATCCTGTCTGACAATAACCTCATCTCATGATTACCTTTTTGTATAGATATCTGGATGAAGATTGCACTCAGGGAAATGCACTCATCTCGAACATGAGTTTAACAACGCAGATATGTGACATTACAGTCTCAAGCATACCCACAACAAAATGTTATATTTATGTAAACACAATTACGAGCATAACAAATAGAGGAATAACGTTTCTGCAACTCACGTAACCTAACATTGACATGGACACCCCGACCGTCCTGTCTCTCCGTTTCCATGGGGACACGGGACGTGAGGCATCGCTATGCAGGCTACGTGCCACGCGTTTGCGTATGCCGAACAGGGTTACCATGGCAACCAGAATACAATTTCAACCAGTGTTCCCTATGCGACGTTTGTTCACGTAACAGTACGCTGGTCTCCGTACTGCAGAATTACAGAACACCAGGGTAAATTCAATCTGCCTGCTCGTTGAGTAATAGATATAGAGAGTCAGTCTAACGCTCGTAATGTAATCAGGCCTACCCATTATTTCTTAACAGAACGGCCATAGACTGAGAAAACACACAAGAGCGTATTTAAATGGGTATGCCACGTATCTATGTCCGAAAGCACACGGCAACATGCACATTTCTCTCTTAAGGATTAGCAGCAATTTATTGAGTATATGTTATCTTTGTCTAGATCACTTGCAGTTGAACCGTTGAATGTACAGAGTTCACTACTTGGTAATGGTGTTAGGCACCACAAGAAATCACGAAGGTAATTTGATCTTATTTCGGACATGCATAGTACTGTGAACTGTGAACTTTATGCTCATTTACACAACTTTAGAGAAACACTTTTCTAATGAGGATGCCATGTTGTTGTTTTCTTCCCCATAACCATTTCTTCTGACTTTTTGGGAATTACCATTAATGGGTATGTACACTTCTATTTATTTATCTGATTATTTTTTCACATATTGATTTATTATCTCCAAAATGGCGGACTGTGGTATTGACATATATGGACTTGTGTAAGGTTCTGAATCTTTTTTGCACTTTATTTGACTTGTGATTTCCCTCATATGGGACCAATGTATCCTCTGTTGAATCCTTTGATTTGTTTACCCATCAGAGTGATTGTTTGTAACTGATAAATAAGTTGAATGTAGTAGTATGGTTAACGCCCTGAAGAAGGAGATTCGCTCCGAAAGGCATTGGCATTAAAACAACCATACGAAAAAACCAAATAAGTCTGCTTCTTGCTTAAAGACATCTAGCGGTTCATAAGTTGCAAATTAAGAATTGTTTTCGAAATAACTTCTTGAATTTCATTTGGACATCAACCGTTGAATCTCCATATATAGATTTTAAGTTTGATAAAAACTGTGAGTAAGTTTGCACAAATTTGCATCAAAATTAACGAGAAAGCTCCACGAGAGCTCTTACGGAGAGCGCCAGACGATGAGTCCATCCAACTTTCTTTGCATGGAGCAGCGAGGCTGCCATATGATCCAGTAGGTAGCACCAATTATAACAATGTCTGCCAAATGATCTGAATACATGAGCATTTAATGGCAATATCTGCCCTAGATCAAAGGCATTAGTGGAAGGTTTCATTTTCTTAAACCAATTCACAATAAATAAATGAAATCTGCCATTTAGTGAGAGTACCCGAGTATAGGATGATAATATCTAGAAAATGGATCGAGGCAATTTAGCCATGTAATGGTAATAGCTACCAAACTGTGCGAGTGGCATATAATGACAGCTCCTGACAAATCCTTGCACCCTGGAAGAATAGCTCATGGGCAACATGCTCATTTCAGGAACCGGACAATGCTGGGAAACAGGTTCGAAAAGCTTGGTTGGGCCGACTAGGACCTTTATCCTTCTGTGGGCGATGAAGGAAGTACCATCAGTGGGTAACGTACTCATTATTACAGAGCTTAGAAACGGTGCAGCTATAGGCAGCTCTCAAAAATCCCCAAATTATTACTACCCGGTGCAAGTATATGGCAAACGTATTGGCATTCTTTGTGGATTGTGCGAGTTGCTGTTGCCTGATAGCAAAAGCTGGCAATTTGGGGGAGTACCTGGCAATGATGCACGTACCTCTATGACACCATTAATATGTTGCACGTGAACATATGCTGGAAATCCCTAGCAAATGATGGTCACTTGGACATGCCATTGTAACACTAGGGAAGTCGAGAGGGCACATGGGCATGTGACCTCAATGCTTAGAAAATCAATAAAGAAGACATGTCACTGCACACAAGTGAAAGCGGGTTATGTTATGTTATGCAAATTTGTAGAGCGCACAAACGCCCGAAAGCACCCAGGCGCTAAGAGATGAGAGACGAAGAACCCTAACAGCCAAAATTAGAACATAAAGGTCTTTAGCAAGCGACGAAAGGCGAGGTGGCCACTGGTCTTGTGCAGCGACAAGGGAAGGGCATTCCAAGCCTTCTTGGCGGCAACAGAGAAGTCACGACCGCCAGTGAGTATCAATCTGAAGCGGGGAACCACAACAAGAAATGCAGAGTTGCTTTCTTAATGCTTGCTGTCTACCTTTGCACATGCAGTTTTATCACAGTAAATAACACACACAAGACGTTGCTTCTGGGTGCATTCAACATGAAACAAAGGCAATGTGCACAGTGTGCAGTGGGTAATCGAGCTCTAAACCATTGCCCTAGTATTTTTCCATCTCCTAGACTAGTTGCCTAAAACTATAAGGGGAGCAACAAACAAAATGGGTAACAATATTATGGTTCCCCTTATTACTCAAAGATGTCTGTTTCTTCCTAGTAAACAGCATAGTTTGGTATTGGGTCACTTATACACGTGTTCTCTAGTCCTCAGCGTTCTTATGAGGGATCAGTGCATTCTGGGAGTTTTAGTCTTTTTTTGTTCAACTAAATTAACATACTACGAAACCCATGGACTTCCAAACAATCCCGAAAGGTTTCAAGGTGACGGGGTCACTTGTTTGATCAGCCTAAAACATTGCACGTGCCGGGAAATGACCCTAGTCAGCGGCTGCAAGCCCATAAGTGAAAGCCAATTCCTCCCTTCCTCACATAGTATGCCTTCTTTTGGCCATGTATTTCTGTTTTACAGCCGTGGCCCCACAGGCTCCTACTCTTGCAGGCAGTCTCTGGCCCTTGACTAAGCAAAAAAGGTCCCTTTAGTCCATAATAAACCCCCAGCCCTCCATTCCGGGATGCCACTGTCGCTGTTTAGCAATGATCACACTGTCCAGGCTTGTGGAGTAGTTTAAGGATGTTTAGTTCCGCAAAACAACGTGAAGTGCAAACTTTCTTAAAATAATGAATCTGTAGAATATTAAGCATTTGACTTCATCATGGGGTGGGGGGGGAATGGGTATGGGCAGAGCAGGCAATTGTCCCTTGCCTCTATCCGGATATTGCTGTTGCTTGTTAAAATGTAAAGGCTTGCTGCCTAGGTGGGAGATTTACAGACTGTAGCTGCTGCGAAAGCCCACGGCCCCACCCCTCATCTCTGCCCCGTGCCGTTGCCCAGTTTGCCTGCCCCTAAAAACAGTTGTTAGAATAGGGGATGCTTTTTCAGGTGACACTTGGCAAGGGCACACATTCAGGGCCCACAGTTTCCCTGTGACTTCTCTCTTAGACCTCAAAGTCATTGCAAATGCAGTGCCCTCAGTCTTATGCAAGCTCTACAGACCTGGCCAGAGGACTGTACTGGGAGTTATGGGCCCTGAAGATTGACTTAAAGGCTGAAGTGCAGCAAGGGTGTTAAATCAGGTTTATGGGCACCTACCTCCTGGTGCGGCTTCAGGCAGTGGTCTATAAAGATGCTATGACCCGTGGGGGCAGGGGGAGGTGGAAAAAAAACGAAGTAATCTGCCTGGGGTGTTTGCTGGGGACTGATCGGTTATAATAATATTTTGGCTTCTATGTAGCGCTACGAACCCTCAAGTATTTGAGCTCTGTTTATTGTTACCCACGGTATGTGGTGCTCATTTATCGACCTCGGAAGGATGAAAGGCCCCGCCGAGATTCGAACCTGCGTTAGTAGGCTCTGTACAGATATCAAAGCGAGCGCTCTACTCGCTGTGCCACTTAACAGTCGCACCATAATGAGGATCCAGAAATGTGCTGATAGAGGAGGGGGAAGGGTATAACCCAGGAGGAACCCAGTTTGCAAGGTAAGCAGGTGGAGAGGGCTGGAGATTCTCAGCATTACCCCGGGCTGCATATGTCGTGTGCCGCCAGATTGAGGAGAAGAGATCGAGGTGCGGGAGGTGGGGCTCTCCATTCAGCACTCCCGTAAAGAGAGGGAGCGTCGCACTGAGAGCCCTGCCTTCGGCTGTGACCACGGGGGCTCACGGAACGCAACCTCTTGTTGACCAATTTCCAGGAAGTTTATTGGATTTCCAAGCCATACCGGTTCGTATGGCCTAGAAATTGGCCAATGTGGGAGTGCTATGTCCCTGCCCGGGTCACAATTGGGATTCTGGCGCAATGCACAATGGCCCTGGGGATGCAAGCACAACCTAGATCTTAATTCAAATGATCAACAAAAAACACATTTACGTATTTAGACCAGGCGAAACCACTGCTGCAGTGGAACATGTTAGGTCCAAGTAAGTGGTGTCATTGCCCTAGCCACTCTCAAGTAATTCGCGTGTTGTGAGGTTGGAATGGCGATTATTGTTCATGCTTTTCCAGCTAAATACAGAACATTTGAATGATTACTAGGGCCGTGTTGTGGAGCAGGCACATTGCAGGTGGCTCTCTGTCCTGAACTAATTGGAGTACGGTCTCACACACGAGTAGCTCACGAGTATGCTGGCGTTTCCTTTCAGTGTACACACGGCACGGTGAGACTTGGTGTTTGGTGATTGTGGGGCATTACACTCAACCGGTTGGGAACACCTAGGCGCACTTGAGTTTGGGACTAGATGGAGGGGCAATATAGAGTGCCAGGCATCTCATGTGTATGTCACTTTTGGGGTGTGGGGGGGTTTCCAACATAGGAATGGGAGCAGTTGCTCCTGCTTCATGTAGCTGGCTATCATACCGTTTGCAGAGTAGGGGAGCTAGCTATACAACCTAGGCTGCATTTTGCACTATTGATTTTAAAGTCTTTGTTTTGTCAGTTTTGGGGGTTTTTGTTTTGACTTTCAGGCTGTTGGGGCTGTACTCTTAATATGCAATACCATGTGGATCTTAAACATGTGGTCCCCGAAGAAGGACTAGGGTCCGAAATGCTTTGTACGTTGTCCATATCGTCTCCTAATGAAAGATTTCGGATTTCGTTTGGAATTGAAAAGGCTATGAAAGATGATCAGTGAATGGGACTACTGCTATTCGTGGACTGAATGACATGTTTAAATAAGCTCAAAGACTTGTGCAAAGGGATAAAGGGCATTGTGGGGTTCATCCCCTTGGTCCAAGCGCTTCTCTACAATGCCGGCAGCTGGTGCCGCCAAACCAATCAAGTTTGGGGGCAAGGTCACTGGCTCAGTTGCGCTCCCAGCTTCAACCGTGGGAAGAAGGCAGTACACCAAGGAGAGACGTGAGACATGCAGGAGACGGGTCTGGAAAGTCCATGGGGACATGGTTCTGAAAGTGTACCATGTACAAGACGTAAATTGGGTGCTCGAGCTGGTTCTCATGTCCTACATTCACTTCAGCATTCTCTTGTTCGCTAAGAAATCACTGTCACATTAAAACTTACACTTTCAACACTGTTTGACGCAATCCAGGTAGATAGACTGTTGAAGAACATCTCGAAATACTTGTGCGATAGAACAGAACTAAGAGTAGGGTGACCAGATTTCCAAAACAAAAAACCGGGACGACCAACAACATAAAAGAGGGACTACCTCATCGCAGCCCACCAATTACCGCCCCTTCACCAACACGCCCCAACAACCACCGCCAACCATATTTGCAGCACTTTCTACTTTCTATGAACTGTATATGATCTCATTTGTGCAGTTTTGTCTGTGAATCTTGGCATGTCAATTCAAAACGAGCGTTATCTCTGCTTGATATTACATGGCTTGCTGTACAACAATGTCGAAGCCAGTCTCTGTGACACAGTCAGTACGTGTTGTGACTTGTACCTGTGAGGTTGGGCGTTCGAGCCAAACCTCCAACTTCAAAATTCTTGAAATGTTGTGAAAAATAATTACGATTTTAATCACCGTAGCCACCCAACCATGCAAATCCTGGGGTTTCTAAAATGAAAAAAAACTCTCAGGACCCAGGGACAGAGGGTGATTTCCCCGTACTGTACCGGGAAAACCAGGGCGTCTGGTCACCCTAACTAAGAGTGTCAATTGTTTCCCCTTTCAGCTCACTCTACTGTTGCTTCCTGGTGGTTGTATTCAGTGATGCAGTGCGCTACGCATATTTGATAGAATGCTGCCATCTTGCGGAATTGTTGCACTATGACGGCCTTTGTTTAACATGAAGATTGTGAACTGTTCGGGGTTTATTTGAGGTTAATTTAGGCACAGAAAAAAAGCAAACAATGCACCCACATTTATTTTATATGCAGGACAAATGACCCCAAATATACTGTAGAAGGATTTGTAAATGCTGCATGGTAGGGAGTGCAGATCGAATGGCTTTGGATAGCGTGGGAAGGGCGCTGGGAGGTGAATTGCAATATTATGTTAGATACGGTCAGCCACCTAATACCACTGACAGAATGCAAGCAGTGGTCAATTACTATTACATTAGTAGTGAAAGCCAATGTAAATTATGCTATTTCTGTCTTCCCGGTGGCCTGGCCGTAACGCAGTGGTAATGCCTTCCGACTCCTCCTTCAATACCCAATGACCCAACTCAGCCTCGGTGAGGAACCGCATTACCTCCATGACCCTCTTCCTTGTTCGAGTCCATGCACATGAAGGCTGCTTACCTTACCAAGAACAAGAAAGGAAAACAGTTGCGTGCACAGGGATATGTCCTCGAACCACACAAGTTTACATATTATATACATTTTGCAACAAATAAAACACTCCCACATATCTTATTACAAATCATCCCCCCCACACGATTGGTGGTGAAACCTATACAAAAAGATGTAATCTCCTTTAATTTCCACGTTCTCATTGGACACATTTATTTAACTACCATCCCCTTTCAACGTATCTTTGCATCAGCTCATATTTACAGCAAACCCCTTTTTGGGATCTTCTGTGGTAGGTCATGACGTCGTCCCATAGTTACACAACAAACAATTAATGACAAATTTGAAGTGGCCGGAGACATCTAACCCCGAGCGTGATGCACATGGTCTTTGAAAGGACACTTCAACAATATGAAGAGGGAGAGAATTAACAAGTCCCCTTTGAACTGGCAAAAATAAATCTAACCCACCCCACCCGTGCTGGCATCCTTATTTCAGACTAAAATATACGACTGCCAATACAGCACGCATGGTCTCTGGGCACATCCTGAGAGCAAAATTGAAATCCATAAACCCATTTATCAACTCTGCCCTTAAGCTTCCCTTCACACAGGGTTTATTACTCGGCCATGACCTGACTTTACCAGATGGACGACGTCCCTGAACAATGAATAACAGGCTCCCATGTGCTTAAAAAGATTGCATCTCCTCTCCACAATAATACCAAGTTGTAAAAACCCAGAGCATGGGTGTAACTGGCCATCTGATATTATTGCAGCTGCCTGCTGCCCTTCATCAACCTCCAACTTTGCTAAACCAGTTTTCCCAGTCACACAGAGCTCATCTCGCTAACCCAGGCTTCTGGCCTTGCACAATCCCTAGCTTATGAGAGGATTTGCGGTTTGCAGATTTGTATGTTCACCATGCACTCCAACTGTCCCAAACACATGTCCCTAGTGCCCCCAATATATGTATGTATGTCTGGGCATGTATGTTCAAGACTACAGTGTCTTCTCACAGTGATTTTTCCATTGCAAATCTATTTTGCGTGCTCATATGAAGCTCATCACTGCCCAACTTTAAGCACTACGTGGCACATCACACCTACATTGTTTTTATATTGTATCAGCAGATTTGACACCATCTTGCAAATCTAAAATGTATTCACTTAAACACAAAGTACCACTAAAAGTAACACTTACCCCTTCTGTGTTAACTACACTAGATACATGCTAAATCACAACATTGCGTCAACATCACCATCACCCCAGTCACCAATATGGCATGTACAACGTGAACTCCTCTTTCTCATTAGGACCATTATTGACTACTCCAACACTTTCTATTTATAGGGGGTCCCCCCTCAAGCCGTTCCTTGGCCTCCCTCTTCACCCCATCTAATTAACTCTTTCTCCCATCCTCCATGTATGCTTAGGGGCACTTTCGAAATTTCATTCCAAAATTACATTTCGTATTAAGGGACTTTTTTCTCTTTTTCATGATTACATTCCTGTAAAATCTTCAGAACCTCATTCAAATTGGAACTATCATCATTCTAAACATCCCATAATCATTAAATGACCAGTAAATTAGCTCAAAATATTATACAATTGCAACAAGATTAGTACTGATCGACAAACACCTAGTTACCAAACAGAAATACGTATATATCAAGGGTTTCTATAAACATACCAGATGTGATGGAGCAGCCCCATTTGCCACACGAAATCCAATACAAAATGAGTATTTATTTAATGACTGAGTACCTATGCCTGAGAGTGGAGTTCCAGGCCCAGGAAATAAAAGAAGGCCTAAAGGGTCACTGTGGAGAAGATCATTGAGAAGGAAGACACGCAGCAGAGAATCATGCAAGAGAATATCACTAGTGTATGGGGCTGAACCACCAATGAAAAACAGACCAACGCAGGTGTACAGCAAGCAAGAGAGTTCGGAGAAGCTGACCGAAGTTATTGAAGTGGAGAGGTGAGCGTGAGCTCATGGTGAGAAAGGCTGCCAAAAGCTGGGAGCGATGGGGAAAAGCTGTTAGATGGGCACCTCTGAAGGCAAAGGTATGATGGAGGAAGAAAGTGTAGAAGGAGACAATAGGGAGAAGAGGTGAGAAGGTGGAAATTGAGTCAAGAAGCCGACAAGGAGTCCAAAGGAAAATAAAGGGAAAGTCAGAGCAAGAAGAAATATCATGTTGGGAGCTATGGTTATAAATTCACAAACCAGAGTGAGGTGGTGTTGGCAAGCCAAGAGCACAAAATAAAAATTATATTTGAGGACCTGTTCTAAATCTTCAATAGCCTAGTGTGGCGGCACCGACCACCCAAGACACCCAAAGAAGAATTACATGTTGTGTGGGGGTGGTTCCAATACTCCAATCAATATCTAGTTTATTTTTAATTTCTTTATTGGCATTTGAGACACTACATATACATACATTACATCTTTATGTATCAGTTTCAAGTGTATTGAAATGAACACTCCGTCCATTTGCCAATACTATAAAAAGATAAACAGTGTCAAATAACAAGACAACCTCTCCACGCATGTGTACTAGGTCGTAACCTTATAATGTGGTATAATCAGGTCAGGGGACTGGACGCGAGCAGGGAATCTGCTTAGTGCACTTGGGCCGGAGCCCCTTTCCGTAGTAAAACGAGAGATGCTGGGCCAGTCAATAGGGGTAAGGTGAGCAGAGAGTTCCGTTGATAAAGCAGTCTATTAAGTTCTGGCAGGGTGCTCACAGTGGTTTATCATCTGAAGGGTGAAACAGGTCCCAGATTAACATTCTCCAGGATTCATAGGCTCCGCCGGAGGCTGCCTCCATGGCCCTCGTTGACCTATACCATACCTTGGTCTCCGCCTCTTCCCAAGTCTCGAAGTCCCTGAGCCAGCGCAGGTATTGTGGTCCCCAGCCGACTGCCAGGACATAGCAATACACCGTTTAGCAAGGACGCATGCCATGTCCATGAACCTGACAACATGTTTATGCTTGTTATTCCTTGTGTATACTACCAATAGGCACTCCTTTGAACTCCAGGAGTATCTCGTGACCCCAGCCTTTCTACATGACTGCTCAACACAAGCCCAGAAGTCCGGTACCTTTGTGTAAACCCAAAACATGTGTTCAAAATCAGCGCCTTCTCCCCCACAACAGGGACATGTCGGCTGCTTGCCTTTTGTAAACCTGTCCATCCTGCTAGGCGTCATATAAGTGCGATGTAGAACATTCAGTTGGACCAGCTTGAAACGTGGATTCCTTGACACCTCCCCAGGAAAACCAAGTATGTGTTCCCATTCCCACTCCCGCTCCTCAATGTCCACCCCAAGGTCAGCTTTCCAGTGCAGTTTCAATTTGGAACTCTGAGGGTAAGGCCTAGTAGCTAGACACCGGACGCCAGTCATCTTCCAGGGAGTACATCAGAGCCAGCAGTGGAGTTGCCTCTGGTTCCTCAGGCCACCTAGACCATTTCTTTTTAGCCACCCCGCTATTCTTAAATACCATAGGAATTGCCCTCTGGGTAGCCCAGTCTGCTCAGTTAGGGCATCCAGTTCTTTGAATTTACCGTTGTCGAACAAGTCGCCCCAAGTGGAGACACCCCAGCCCTCGCAGCGTCGTGCTGCCACAAGATCATTTCTGTTCCTGCACACGTCTGCCGCAATCGGGACTTCAGGTGAGTAAGGGCACTCTATTTTCAATAGTTTCAGTGTTCTGAACCACACCTTCCTGCCCAAGGCAACCAATAAAGGTAAAGAACCAAGGCAGCTCGGTGGTAACCATAACACTTCCTTAAGGTGGGCGGGGACCACCAATTACTGTAGCAGCAGTGACTCGGAAGTAGAGTGATCTGATAACCATTTTGCAATAAAACTGAGTTGTGCCGCCAGGTAGTAACATTCTAGGTTCAGAAGTTGTACATCACCCTCCCTGTAAGGTAGACACAATGTTGTGAGGGCAATCCTATGTCAGGATGTGCCCCGCAAGAATCTTGGAATCAACGAGTCCAGTAAGCGAAAGGTGACATTAATATAGTGATGAATGATCATAAAGAAATACAGAAATCTTGGAAGAACGAACATTTTCATAATCGCAACCCTACCCAACAGCGATAATGGAAGTCTAGACCAGAATGCCACTGAGCTCTTCAGCCCTTTCACCACCCCAACTGTGTTTCACGTATGCATATCTGCGGGCGTGTGCATTACGTGTACCCCCAGATACTTAAAGAAACTCACGTTCCACAAGAGCCCCAGATCCGGCAGCGCATCGACTCCCCCCCACAAAGCCCAGCCAATGGGAATAGACAAGACTTCTCCCTGCTGAAGGATATCCCTGACAGCTTGGCAAAGTTGCCCAGTACGTCCATAACTATCGGTAGATTATGTTCCGGTTCCCCAATGTACAGCAGGACGTCGTCAGCATATAGCAATACTAAATGTGTATTGTCGCCAACCCAAATGCCCGCCTCCAAAAATTCTTGGTGAAGGTAAACCGCCACAGGTTCCAACGCCAGCACATACAACATGGGCAATAGCAGGCAACCCTGGCGCATACCCCTTTGTATAGCCCATGTCACCAACACCTGTCTCCCAGATTTGCCTCTTGCAGTCGGGGATGACTATAGGAGCCTTACTCAATGCATAAATCGCTCGCCAAACCCAAACTCCTGCAATACTGCAAACAGCCACTCCCAACATAGCAAATCAAAAGCTTTGATTGCATCTAGTGATACCACCGCGCACTGCTCGGAGCGCTCATTGGTCTGCGTGATAACATGTTGCAAACAGTGCAAGTTCAGTGTAGTGCTCCAGCCTGGGATAAAGCCAGTCTGATCGCTGTGTATCAGACCCGCAATCACTTTGCATAGCCACCCGGCCAATATCGTGGTTAATATTTTCATGTCATAATTTAACATAGCCAGAGGTCGGTAAGACTCACATATATCCAGAGACTTCCCTGGCTTGGGGATCGGGATAACTAGTGCTTCCTGCATGCTTGCCGGGAGTACGCCTTTGGAATAGGCTTCCTCAAATACTTTGAGCAGCACCAGAGCCACTGTTCAGTTGTATGTTTATAAAATTCGGGCAGAAGCCCGTCGCTGCCCGGTGTTTTACTAGTGGCAAGTGAGGTAATCACAGCGCTCACTTCCTCAACCATAATGGGCTGCTCCAGTGCGGCCTGCTGCTCATTTGCTGACTTGGGGAGCCCAATTGATGACAAGGCCTCCATCACGTCATCAAGGGGGACCTGTTCCTCATGGCTGTATAATTGACAGTAGTACATGGCAAAGATATTGTTAATCCCAAGCTGTGTCCTGCTGACACTCCCATTTCCCTCCCTTGGCTCAGGAGTCAAGTGCCTAGGGTGTTCCCTTCTGCAGAGTCATGCCAAAAGCCTACCCGGCCTGTCCCCTTCTGCAGGCATCCTCGTATTTCTCACCATATAATCAAACTTAAACAACCTTTCCCACGCTACAAAACAAGTCTGGCTTCAGCTGCCCTTCATTTCCTGGTCGCTGACCTTCCTCTTGGGCCTCTGCATTTCAGATTTCATCCTCTATCTTTTCCAGCTCAGCCCTCAGCATTCTGCGAATGCCCCCAGCACTGGCTATAACATCTCCCCTCACCACTACTTTCAGGGCTTCCCACACCATACCCCACTTCTCTACACTCTACACTACCCACATTGGGCCTCATTATAAGTTAGCCGGTCCGGTAACAACGGTGCCGGTAAGCTACCAGCACTGGTGTTACCACACCGGCCAACTACGAGGTCTGCCCGCGGGTGCCGTTCCGCCCGCCAGGTCTGACCTGGCGGGCAGACCGGCACCCACGAGCAGACCATGTCGGATGCACCGGCACCATTCACGAATGGTGCCGGTGCATCCGGCCTCCACATTCCCATTGAGCCCTATTGGGCTCAAATGGGAACGGGGAATAAAATATTACGGCACCCAGCAATGGAGAATTACCGGGTCCGCCAGAGCTGGAATGCCCCGGTAGATCTCCATTGCTGGGTGCCAGAAAAAAAATTACTCTGGCAGATTTACCGGCACGGCTACCGCCGGACTCATAATGGGCCCCATTGTGTTCTAAAAATTCAGCTAGTGTTGTTTGCAGCTTATCTCTGAAGGGTTGATCCGTCAAGGCGTTGGCTGGTATACGCCACATTGAAATGGGGGTCTAGGGCACCTTAAGTGCTACATCACCATTACCGGGCAGTGGCCCGATATTGTTCGGCCGAGATGCTCTACGTCGCCTATATCAGCCAATTGTCTCCACCGCACAAAAATATAGTCAATCCTGGTAAACACAACATGTAGCGTGGAGAAATAAGTGTAACCCCTGCTCCCAAGATGTAACTCCCTCCAGACATCCACTAAATTGAGATTAGTCAGCACCCCGTTAAGAGCTGCAGTTCCCGGTGAAGGGCCACCCCATGGGGGAGAGGATCTGTCTAGCAGAGCATCCCTGAAACAGTTAATGTCACCTCCCCATAGAAAGAAGCACTCCCTGCGGTGCGCTAAACATGCACAGAGTGCATGAATGTGAAGTAGGATGCCCTGGTTCGGTTAGTAGGAATTAACTATACACACTCCCATGTGATCTATGTAGCCACAGAGAATGAGGTACCTCCCATCCTTATCTGCCTCCACCTCAAGCAGCTGGAATGGCACCGAGTCATCCAGCCACATGAACACCCCTCTGGCATATTTACAGTATACCGTCCCGTACCCTTCCCTCCCAGCGCTCCTGAACACCCTTCAGTTCCACAGCAGTTAGGTGGGGGTCCTGCAGTAGGGCAATAGATATCTTCTTCCGTTTTAGGAAAGATTTCACTCTATTTCTACATAGGTACGTGCCCAACCCTCGCACGTTCCAGGTCAATACTTTAATGGAAGTCATGTCACAGTTGCCAGCAAACCATTACGTGCCCCAGCCCTGCTCCTCCCCCCGCCCCTGGCTCCTCTTACATAACTTTAATTCTTGGACCTCGCTTTCATGCCAAATCCCCATCCCCATCCCACACCCGACCAGAAAAACCATATCATCAGCATGCAGACCAAAATGCGTGGAGAACATAAAACCAATAACCTAACAAAACCAACAGTGTCCTTTCGCCCAGCGACTGCCCAGAGTAAACATAGTGCTTGGGCACACCAGTACCACTAAGGCTCATCCGGGCCATCGTGTGTCAGGTAGTGGGTGTCAGCAACAGGCCAATACCAGCTTATGCACAGAACCAACCAGTTAGGCCAGTGGTGGACTTTCAAACGCTGCTGCCATCATACTCAAGAGCAGTAAGTTCAGCCTGAAATAGGCTTTGCATATCACCTTCAACACCATAGATAATGCACATTCTGTTATATCAGGTACACCGTTCCATCTGCTGGGAAAACCCGCCTCAGCCATGACATTCTTTGCGTCAAGTGGAAGCCCCCCCCCTCTGCTGGCCAGATTGTTATGTTGGACGCCGCAGGGGACTCAAGAAAATGCACTCTGCCCTTATAGATGATTTTGAGTCTGGCTGGATACATGAGCATATATTTGACGTTGAGGTGTCTGAGTCTTGCCTTGATCGGTACAAAAGAGTTTCTGGCCCTCAGAACTGCCGGTGTGTAATCAAGATAAATGGCAATTTTTGAGTCCTCTTGTAGGATCACACCCCCGTCCCTGGAGGACTTCAGAATTGGCTCCCTGTCTTGAAAATTCAAGACCTTTGCAATAACAGGTCTGGAGTATGACCCCAGCGGTTGCCTCTTCTGTAGTGAGCGACGAGCCCGCTCAACCACAAACCCTTGGGATAGGTTCCCAGGGCTATTTCTTGCAGTATTAGATTCTCAATAGGGGTTCGAGCCCTAAAGACCCTCCAGGAGCCCGATCAGCCTTATATTATTTCAGACCGTCAGCACACTACACCCCACAGGCTTTGTAGCAATCGTCATTCAGTGCTGGCCTTATTACCTGCAGGGACCACCAGAGGCGCACCCAATAATTACCAAAATGTGTATCACCGGGCAGGGGGAACAAGTCAGCTTTAGTTGCCACTACTCCTCCAGTACTGGTGGCCAGTCCCTCTCACAAAATGCAGTATAGTGCCAGTTGGGCTATGGGTACGCAGTCACGCGCCCCCATGTACCAGTACCCACACTGTGCCGTTCCTCCTTCTCCCTCCGCAGGGTGCAGCCCAGGGGAGCGCAAGCGGTGTAGTAATATTGGTCCAGCTCCCAGTATCCACCATGCCACTGGGTTCAGGCAAGGATGAGTCGACTCCTATCAATATGCAGGGTGCAAGTGTCCACAGGTGCCCAAGTTACAGAGTTTCTGCGCCCAAGTGATGTCCAGCCACTCAGCTGCCCAATTGCTCCCCGAGCCCGCCCCCTTTCCTTCTGTGCCTCAATGCCAAACTCCACCAACAGAAACCCAACCTTCTCTGCAGCGTGCACTGTACTGCACCTGCACACCAAATCAAGTGCTAGCGGCAGGTTATATCTTGCAGCAACCATGTGCAAGGCCTCAGTACCTGGAGTGACTGTGTTCACTGCACATCATGGACTCCGACCAATGCACATTTAGGAGGCCCAGTCTTCACATCAGAGGGAGGCAGACAACCCCAGACCCCTCCTTACCACTCGTGTCTTCAGTACAGGAGCTCACTCATGGAGCGCTCTGCCCAGTAACCATAGGTCCTCTTGGAGCCCACTCCCTCCCAGGCAATTGCTCACGTCCCTGTCGGTCCCAGCACACTGAAGTTACAGTGCACACTGCGCCATCAGGTGCAAGGTCCCCCCCCCTGCCAGGATGTGCCGCTACACCACGAAGCAACAGTCACAGCAGGGGACCCCAGCACAGTCCTGCTCCCATTCACTGATAAAAAAAATGCTACGAGCCCAGGTTGGCACAGGGAGAAGTCTGTATCCAACTTCTCCCTCACTAGCAGCTAGGGAGCTCCTTTCCGTTTCCTCGGTCTTTGCACGCTGTACAACTCCAACGTCTAGTATAGTAGTGCTGAAACACCAAGAACTGCATTGCAGGAGTTGTGGTTCTAGCACTCCAAAGTGCGAGTGCAGTGGTGCTGAGCGGGCAAAAGGACACGAGTTGTGGTTTGGAAACCCCAAATACATAATATTAATTATTCCTAGTAAATTACAACAGAGCAGAGATTGTATTAATGGCAAAAGCCAAGTATTATCCAACAACTCTATTTTACATGCAGTAAGAAAACAAAACAATGATTTCTTCTACCTGGACTACTACTCCCACAAATCCCTGCGCTCTCTTATGTCATACGCAAACCTCCAGCAATTTTGTGCACAACCC
Organism: Ambystoma mexicanum; assembly: GCF_040938575.1. Lineage (NCBI taxonomy): Eukaryota > Metazoa > Chordata > Amphibia > Caudata > Ambystomatidae > Ambystoma > Ambystoma mexicanum. The sequence goes on along the minus strand of NC_090935.1, from coordinate 1,309,471,723 downwards.
TCTATTAAAAATCCCATCCTAAGTTTCATCTTCATTTCTACTGCAAAGGTATGATGATAGGTATGATAGGTTATTTATAGCGTGCTTAATACCCAGAGGTTTCTAAGCGCAGACCCAGGGATCGAACCTGTGTTGTTCCGTGTCGTCTTGCTTCCAAGGTGAGCACGTTGCTCCTGAGCTATCCTCCCGAGACAAAGTCCTAATCCCCTTTCCAATGACTTTGGAAAAATGACCAAGCATGCAATAAGTCCCATCAGCCAACTGGACCTAACCGAAAACCTCAAAGATCCATCTAATGATTCAGAAGAACAGCTGCCAAGAATGGAATACTGGGCTGCAGTAACAAAGACAAAGGAAGAGTGAGGAGGGTGGGATAATATTAACCTCCGGGACATTAATATAATCCTGACTTTCCATCATAATTTATGAAGAACAACCACATTTTTGTGTCATGTGTGAGAAACCTGAAGGTGTCTCCCTGACTAGTCCCTGTGGCTCTATCATCCAGGTGGCCAGGACACGGCCATCGCTATAGGATCCAGTTCCTGTGGGTGGACCAGGGAGGGAGGATCGCTTTGATGAGGGGGTCCTCTGGGAGAGGACCTGGGACACCAATGGGTGATATGCGGTATCCCCCTTCTTATAACACCTTTTCCCCAACTTACCACGTAAGATTCTCAAACATCCTACCCCCCCTTTTCTAACATGAACACTTACGCACACCACGAAAGATGACGGACTAACACCAGAGCCGTTTACCTGACATGTCCCAACACAAGGGTCAGGCAAAGTCAGGCAATTGACCAGAAACACACACCTGCTGGCCCTTTCCCTTCCCCACAGGGATAAAAGGTGGAGCACGAGAACACAATACGAGCAAGGCAGACTGCACGACGAGTCAGCTATCCAAGTACGGCAATTCAAAAGGAGGAGAAAGACAAAGAGAACTGAAAGGGTGACAAGGAGAGAAGCAAGCTTGCCCTTTCCGAACCAGAACCGTGAAACCTCCAGAGAAGGAATCGTAAGACCGTTGACAATAACCAGCGTGTGTTGCAGCAGATATCAATGGTACACAGGGCCCTCCTCCGCTGATAACCAAGCCAGGGAGAGACACTTGCCACTGTGGTACCGTCCCTGACTCCAGAGACCAAAAAAACCAAGCTTCATTACAGCCGGTGAGTCGAGGGGGAGCCAATAAGAAACCAAAATGTGTTGAACAAAAGTAGCAAACGGCTAATTGAAGAAAGTACAAAGAACAGTTAATGTGAGAGGGGAAAACCAGCTACAGAAGAGTCAGGCACCACGTGGGTGCTCGCTTGAGAAACTCTGGGCCCTAGTGTTGATACTACCGTTACCAGAAAACCTTGGAAAAGGCATACGAAATGGGTCAAAGTGGTCATACAGTGGTCTAGAAAAATCCTGTATACAGTCAAAAGTCTTTGACCAGCAGACAATTGTAAAGCTAAGGGAAGTGAATCCTGCATCATAGGAAAGTACAAGGAACGGTATGATTGGCAAACGTTGGCAAGAGTGTACCCAACAGAGGGATGCCGATGGGAAGGCGGCGAAGCCTAAAGTCCCTAAAGTCCCAATGAATAGCGTGTGGACAAAGGTAAACCCGACAGAGGGATGTCCACAGTAAACTGTTTAAAAAGACATTAAGATTTGTGAATGCCATAAGCAAAGTGATTTGAGGAAAGCCGTAGTGAACTCTACTAAGGGAGGCTAACATTCGAGAAGAGTCTGAGCCCGGAAGAAGGGGAATCCAGGGTTGAAAAGGCATCACCCAACATACAAACAGTTTATTATTTTGGAAAACACAAGTCCTCGGAGGCAAAAGACTTTTTGTAGAAAAGAGACTTAACCACAGACAATCCTGATATTTGAGAAGCGGAACTGCCGTCTTGTGCTGGGGAAGCTCGTGCGTGTGCTATGCTCAGGAGACCCGCCTTGTCCCATGCTCAAAACGTGGGGAAGGGAGACCCCTGGCTAAGACATCCTGACTTATTATTTGTGAACACCTCTTTTCTTTTTTGTGAATATTATCCCACACTCTTTTGTATTTAGTTGTAAGGATTGGCAATAGTTTTTTTTTTCTTAGTATAGGCCCTTTTTATTTGACAAGACGGCACTAGGACTGCCTCATTATTGTTTGATGATTGTAGCTTGCTCCCATTTTAGATTTAGATTAGGTGTTTTTCCAGGCTGCATATACAGTTTAAATAAACACCCTTGAACTGTGATCACTTTTGTCTGTCTTTACTGTTGCCACCATGAGTTAATTACATATGGTGTCAGGGGTGGGATGTGATTCAATTGAAACTAATTGGGGAACCCAACAATTTCCAAAGCTTGGTCAGAGAGCCTCTAGCCCTTCCATCACCACCAAGGAATCAATAGGGTTTGATATCTGCAGTAGTAGGGAGGCTATTATCCCCCTTAGTAAAAGAGGCATGATTCCTATGGACTTGGTTTTGATACCTAGACTTGGTTTTGATACCTCCTCTGGGGTTTTACATACAATTGGTCCCAAAATCTGGCCTAGCGTGGAGGTTACTTGCGTGATCTGAATGACACCTGGCCTCATTGCGCCTTGAAACACTTGTGTATAGGCGCGTTACAAATGCCATATCATATCATATAGACGTCTTAGCAGGCGTCATTGATCCTGACTTCTGAGGAGATGTGATGGTTCTCTTATAGAATCATGGTGAAATCCTTTTTGAGGTACGTTGGGGATGTCAAATTGTCCAGGGAATTCTAGAAAGAGCTCTATTTCCTCACTTTAAAGAAAGTGAACCAGATAAAACAGAAAGAGGTTAGGCTTTGGGGAAGCTGATAAAAACTTGTAAGATCGAAGAAGGGAAGGGGAAAGAGCCCTCCATCTATCCCGACCTGGCTTTTGCCCAGCGAAAAGATCCAGCTCACGCTGAAGCTTTTTTACAATCAACTCCAGAAGGAGAAGGCTTATAAAAGGGAAGTCCCTTTTTCTTCTTAAAACATGGATTGCTTTATAGAAGAGAGACATCAATGGAAACTTGAATAAAGACACAGTTGTTAATACCCAAGAGCCACCGAAAGGTTGTACTGGAAATCGCACATTCCCATCTTACTGGGGACCAGGGGGTGGATTTAGGACAATCTAAAAACCAGGCGCATATTTGTGGGAAGTTTTACTGGACAGGTATCAACGCCGACATAAAAAAATTCATCCAAACGTGCAAATTATGTCAAAAGACCAGCACGCACATCCCATCACCTACCCCTCTGAACCCGTTGCCGATCATAGAAGTCCCCTTTTCAAGAATTGGTATTGACATAATTTGCCTCTAGAAACATCCAGGTTAGTCAATAAATACGTCCTTGTTATTGTAGATTATGCGACCTGATATCCTGAGGCATTCCCTATGCGAAATAATAACACACAACAGATCCTTAAACATCTCCTACCATATTTCTCCAGGGTCGACTTTCCCGAGGAAATACTAACAGATCAGGGTTCAAATTTTATGAGTAAGCTCATGGCCGAAGTCAAAGAGCTACTCCACCTTACGAACTTCTGTTTACCATCCACAAACCGATGGCTTGGTAGAAATATTCAATAAAACCCTGAAACTAATTGTATGAAAATTGGTAGACTAGGAAAGACTGGGACCGAATGATCACATGAGCACTATTTGCAGTGAGGAAACCCCCCCAGGCTCCCACAGGTTTCTTCCCTTTCAAACCTGCTCTATGGCAGAGAGCCCAGAGATGTCCTGGACATGCTCTGGGAAATCTAGGAAGAACATGAGGAGTCCCACTTCCCGTCTCGCAAACCGCCACCAGAATGCGAGAACATATGAAATTGGTTCGAGACTTAGTATGTACACATGTGGAAAAGGCTCACAGCCAACAAAAATCCTCTTGTGACAAAAAGAAATGTAAGATAATTCTCCATAGGACATAAAGTATTGGTCCTCTTACCCACCTGAGAAAACAAACTTGTCCCCAAATGGCACGGATCTTATGAGATAGTAGAATGAGTGGGAACTTGCACCTATGAATTTGCCCAACTGGACAGAAAGTAGAAGGTCCATTTGTATCACATAAATCTCTTGAAAGAGTGGATGGAGAACCCGTGGTTCCCGAAGAGATAGATAACTTTGAATTAATTCCTCCCAAGCTATCAATCTAACAACAAGAAGATTTAAAAGACTTAGTGGTCTCATTTCCTGATATATTCTCAGAAAAACCAGATAAGAGTAAAAGGCACATACCACTATATTTGAACACCTAAAGGTAAAGTGGTTCATTTAAAACAGTATAGACTCCCAGAAGCCCGTAAACAGATAGTTATTGAGGAAATCAACAAAATGTTGAAAGCCAATTTTATTGAGCCATACTCAAGCCCATGGTCCTCTCCTATTGTGTTGGTCACTAAACATGACCGTTCTTGGAGATTCTGCATAGACATCGGCAAGTTAATGCCATCTCGGACTTCAATGCCTATCCCATGCCATGCATCGATGACCTAATTGATAAACTCGGAGCAGCCACCTTTCTATCTACCATAGATTTAACCAAAGGGTATTGGCAAGTTCCCGTAAATGGGTCAGATAAGGAAAAAATGTGTTTTCAACGCTGCTGGATCTGTTTCAATTTAAAGTCCTGCCTTTTGGCTTACACTGTGCGCCAGCCACTTTCCAACACCTCATGGATCAAACCTTACAACCCTATTCTTATTTCTGTGGAGCCTATATTGACGATATTGCCATTTATAGCAAGACTTGGGATGACCATCTCTTCCATCTTTATACCATCATGAAAGTCCTCAGAAACACTGGCCTAACTGCTAATACAGCTAAGTGTAGACTGGCCCAGTCAGCCATAAAATACCTTAGCTTCTTCGTAGGGAATGGGAATGTACAACCCCAACATGAGAAGGTAAAAGCTGTCTTAGATACACCAACGCACTAAAACCAAAAGAGATCTTAGAGCTTTTCTCGGGTTAATAGGATATTACCATAGGTTTATCCCCAACTTTTCGGACAAAACAGCGTGGCTGACATATAGGGCCTCATTACGAGAATGGAGGTAATGAAAAAAGGAAGGCGGAATGGTAATATCGGCATCGTTAACGGGTCCTGGTCATTATGACCCGACAACCCACCAATACCGGCACCGCCCGTACCGTGCCCCCTCATAAAAGCATGGGCACGTACAGGCACCTCTTCGTGGAGCAAATACCGGCATGCCGGTAATTGGAGGACATCACAACCCATGCAGGCATGCAAATACCAGCATCCCGAAGGCGGTAATCAGGGGCTGCACGATGGCGGCCATACAGGCATCGCGGACCACCCGTAAACAGCAATCAGCAATCAAGCCAACTGCCACAGGTGCATACAACCACCACAGGTGGACTCAATGGAGTCTGGCCCAGTATAAAAGGAGTACACCTATACAACACAACACACCCCTTCCTACAACAAAATGCTACCACTATCTGTTGCAATCATGGCGGTGGAGGACATGCCAATACTGCTACAACTACAGCAACAACAGCAACTACAACAACAACTACAGCAGCAACAACAGGCAGCACAGAGGAGATGCAGGAGGAGAAGGAGGGTGAGGCAGGCCCAGCAATTACCACTAGTGCAGCCAGTAGTTCCTCATAGGCAGCCGCCAATCCCTCGCATCAGACCCAGTCCATTCAATCTAACCCCTGAGCAGATCTCCACACCCTGTACCGGTTGGATCGGGACACCATCACCACCATAGTGGACATGATACACGACGACATTGTCAGCCTGATAGCAATACGCACTGCCATCCCCCCGCTACTAAAGGTGGTGTCTGTGCTCCACTTCCTGGCCACAGGCACCTACCAGCACACAGTGGGCCAGCTGCATGGCATTTCGCAACCACTATTTTCACGCATGCTGAACCAAGTTCTGGATGCCCTCCTGAAGCACGCTAGCACCCACATATCCCTACCACGGATTGCCCAGGTGATAGCCGACACCAAAGTAGGCTTCCATGCACTAGCAGGCATGCCCAATTGTGTTGGTGCCCTCGACTGCACCCATGTAGAATTGGTAGTCCCCCATACCGTAGAGGCGGTGTATTGAAATCGCAAGCTATACCACTCCATCAATGTGCAGATGGTATGTGACTCCAGCAAGATCATCACACATTGCTGCGCCCGATTTCCCGGATCAACACATGATGCCATGGTGTTGCGTAACTCCATGCTAGCCTGTCACATGGAGCGACATGCTGGACCACGTGCCCAGCTGCTTGGTGGGTTACCTGACTTGCCCATGGCGCTGCATCGGGGTAGTGATGTGTTGGGATGCATACTCCACCTGGCTGGGAATGGGGGGGATGCATACTCCATCTGGGTGGGAATGGGGGGGATGCATACTCCACCTGGGTTGGAATGGAGGGGATGCATACTCCACCTGGGTGGGAATGGGGGGATGCATACTCCACCTCGGTGGGAATGGACGGTGAGTGGAGAATGCACACAGAGCTAATGGCACTTGACCTGAACCCCCCAACCCCAATATGATAAATCATTGGCACACATCTGACCATTTACGCATATCAATGACCACATGTAAGACGCACAACCTGCCCACCATGTGTATGTCAAGCAATGCATGACTAAACAGGATCGCAACTGTGCCAATGTGGCTAGTGTGACCATGCAGAGTGTAGTATACACAGCATAAATGGGAGGCTAAACATTGTCGTACAACCACAGTACATCTGTTTCAGCATGCATTATTTCACCCTGCATCATCTATTGACGGCCATCCAGACTACCACACCTCATAGCAGTATAGAATGCATCTAGATAATTTTTGTGCATACGTACAGGGACATGTGCACGTCCACACCAAATAGCTGCGGCCATTACTGTGCATCCTGAAGGTGGCAGCTCAGAGTGACACACACACCTATTTGTATTTACTTGCAGGTGATGGAGGATATCCCTTGAAGCCGTGGCTACTGACCCCTGTGCGGAACCCGCGGAACAGCCATGCAGAGGAGTACAATCGGGTTCACACCCGTACCCGTGTTGTGATTGAGCCTGTTGAAGGCGCGGTTCCACTGCCTAAGCAGGTCTGGTGGAGCACTCCTTTATAGGCCTGAGAAAGTGGGAAAGATCACCATGGCCTCTGTCATGCTGCACAACATGTGCGTCCAGAGAAATGTACCACTGCCACCTGATATTGACATGCATGCACCGGGTGAGGATGATGAAGATGGAGACGGAGGTGAAGCAGCACCCCTGCCAGCATGTGATGCACAGGATGGCCATGCAGTACGCCAATCACTGATTCACAAATACTTCTGAACCACAGGGACTTTGATAGACATGTGTCAGTGACACACTGGGTCCATGTGGACATGCACACAGGGAATGTGAGGAGTTGGGCACTGAACACCGTCATACATTAAATGGATACACACGAAATGAACAATGTCCAGGCATTGAATGTTTTTTCACACAACGGGTGTATTGAATCAAACCGCAAAAATGTGACAACCCCCCCCAAACCCCCAGTGAACTCCCAAACCCCCCCAGTAAACTCCCAAAACCCCCCAGTAAACCACCCCTAATGCTCCCATTCACCCCCAACACCATGTGAGCCACTCCCATTGTTCTCCCACACTATTTGCGGGACTTCTTGCTGTCCGGGGCAGCATTTCAGTGTGTCTCGCACTCCTTCTCGTAGGAAGCACAGGGCTGGTGGGGACAGAGGAAGCAGTTGTGGTGGTCGGAGTCGGTGGGGATTTCCACGCCTGCTGCAAGTCGTGGCCGCTGCATATGCAGCAGGATGGATGTCAGTACCTGTGTGATGGCCCCCATACAGTCTCTCATCAGCACTGCCGAGGCATTGACTGCGGCTGTGTTGGCCGTTATGGCGGCTGTGGTCCCCGCTATGGCTGTGGCTATCTCCCGCCTGGTGTCCTCGCCATCCGCGATGTATTGGCGCAGCAGCTCCAACATCGACTCCTGTCGGGCCTCCACCCTCACCAACCGTACCTCAAGGCAGTTGGTGGGAGCAGGAGTGGTCGGGGGTGCTGTCACGGGCCTGCATTATCAGTGCTGTCCTTGGGGAAGGGGCTCAGGTCAGAATCGTGCAGGCAGGGATCAGCGCTGCTGTAGGTGGGTGAGGGGTGAGTTTGGGGTGGGGGGACACGGGGCTTGGGGTGCATGGACATGCCACATCCATGACTCCTTCCTGGTCCACATACTCCTCCAAGTCATCTTTGGTGGTGGCCAGTGCTTCTAGGGCCTCGCCTTCCACTGGTGAGGGTGTGGGCAGCTGGGTGTCGACAGTGTCAGGCGCACTTGGCTGTAGGTGTTGGCAGCTGGGTGTTGACAGTGTCAGGTGCACTGGCTGTAGGTGTGGGCTGCGAGGCTGCCCCAGAGGTGGTGGTGTCGGTTGCCCTTTTCTGTGGCCGGGACGTGGATGCCCTTGTGATGGTATCCTGGCTGGCATCTTCTCCATCGGTGCCTGGGGGGGTAGAAGAGATGCAGGGCATCAGTGATGGTGTTACATGCCAGATGCATTCTATGGTGCTGTGGAGTATTTCATTAATCATGCATTCATGTCTTACAGGTGTGCCACACAGGGTAGTATGAGGGGGCATTTTGGCATTTGCTACATGGCAGGTGGCATGCCATTGTATTGGGGTTTGTGTGATGTATTACATGGGCACGGTCCAAGTGTGTTGGCTGTGTGTTTGTAATGGGATTGGCACTCAGCATGCATTTCAGTGTGGCAGGGTTTGGCCCTCCATCTGGACTTGAATATGTTCACGTGGGTTTTGGGCCATGCATTGCCTTGCCTAGACTCTCTTCCACATCACTTGTGCTATGTCATGGTTTCCCCTACAGGGATCTGCAGGGTCACTTACCTCCTTCTGCTGATGTTGCCGCACCCGTCTCCATCTCCCCAAATCCCTCAATGGACTCCGGATTGATGAAGGTGCTTGCCATCTCCTCCCAGGTGGTCAGTTTGGCAGGAGAGTGGGGACCCCCGCCTGTGGCCACTGCCTCCCTCCTGTTGCTTGCAAGGATGTTATGGACCCTGAGGCGGAGGTCATCCCACCTCTTCTTGCAATCCTTAACAGCCCGTGGGGTGGTTCCAAAAGCAGAGACCTTGCGGGCTACCTCCTGCCAGATCTCCTTCTTGCGGTGCTGCGCCTCTCGCTTCAGGTTCTGATCTTTGATCACATCAGCATGTGCAGCAAGGGTGTCCGCAAGCATGTTCAATTCATGTGGTGGTGGTCTTCCGGGTTGCCTTGGACATGGTGTAAGTATTGCCACTGGTCTCTCCTGTGAACAACTGTTGGTTTGGGAGGATTGCAATGGATTGTGTTTTTAAAGATGGCCACCAGAGCATTTCCCGTTCCGACGCGATGACGTTACTTCCGGGTCCGGTATTACGAGCCCGGTATTAGCATGTTGTTATTACCGGGTCGGTATTAAGGGGTTCCTCCTAGGCAGTGGCGGTATCGGCGGGGTCCCGTGATGGCGCTATCGGGGGGTTGGAGGGCCGTTAGCGGCATGCCGGTATGGCCATTACCGGAAGGGGGGTTCGCGCGTGCTCACGAACTCGTAATCACCCGCTATTAGTGCCATCATACGAGCACGGACCCGCTCGTACCTCCATGCCGGTAATGACCCCGTTTTTACCGCGCTACTCGTAATGTGGCCCATAAACTTAAGAATGCTGAACCCCAGAAACTTCATTGTAATGAAAAGGATGAGATATGTTACAACACCCTGAAACAGAATCTGTGTCAGAACTGAATCCTGAAGGTAGTCGACTTCTCTAAAGGGTTTGTTTTACAGGCGGATGCCTCCCTTACAGGGTTAGGAGTCGTCCTGTCCCAATTTTGCGATGGATTAGAACATCCCATATTATTCACCGGTCGCAAGCTGTTCCCACGTGAAATAAATTACTCTGTGTTCGAACAAGAGGCCCTTGCCATCAAATGGGCCATTATCCATCTTCGACACTACTGATGGGGATGAAAATGTACACTCGTTACAGATCGCTCACCACTAGTTTGGATTAGCCAACACAAAGACTCCATCCCTTGGGTCATGCAATGGTTTCTAGACCTACAACCCCATTGTTTCACTGTGGAACACCAAAAAGGAAAAGACAACGGAAATGTAGATTGTCTTTCCCAGTTCCCATGTGAAGCAAATGTGGCTACATCGTGTGGAGGAAGTTTATGTGAGAAACCTGAAGGTGTCTCCTGACTAGTCCCCGGGGATGTCATCCAGGAGGGCAGAACCCGGCCATCGCTATTGGATCCAGTTCCTGGGCATGGACTAGTAAGGTAGAATCACCTTGATGGGGGTCCTCAGGGAGTAGAAGAGAGTCACTGACGGGTGAGACGCGGTATCCCCCTTTTTATAACACCTTTTCCCCAACCTACCACGTAGGATACTCAAACACTCTAACCCCCTTTTCGAACACAAACACTTTCGCACACCACGAAAGACGACGGACTAACACCAGAGCCGTTTACCTGACATGTCCCTACAACAGGGTCAGGCAATGTCAGGCAATTGACCAGAATCACACACCCCTGATGGCCCTTTCCCTTCCCCACAGGGATAAAAGGTGGAGCACAAGAGCATAATACGAGCAAGGCAGACCACATGACGACTCAGCTATCCAAGTACGGCAGTTCAGGAGGAGGAGAAAGACGGCGAGAACCAAAAGGGTGAGAAGAAGAGAAGCAACCTTTCCCTTTCTGACTGTAAGACTGCCAAGTATTTCGAAGCCGAAGGGAGCAGTTGACTCATTGTGTAGAAGACGATATCTTACTGCCAATACAACTCTTAATCATACACAAGGACGGTATGAGAGTTTGATTAGCCGGAAGATGGACTCTGCAACCAGGAACAGGATTTGCACACTGGAACAGGAATGTCACAGCCACTTTATGCAAGAAAACAGTAATCAAGAACTGGTCTCAAGCATAAACAACAGTTAGCACCAAGGCAAGAAAGAGGCTCACTTGTGCTTTCCAGGTCGGGTGTTTTCCTCTATAGTAACGAGTAATCCTGTTCTAACGGTACAAAGGAGGCAAGAGCCTGTGGGCAAAATAGACGTACTGTAAGTGAAGGTAAACAGAGGTATAGACAATAAAATTGAGATAAGAAGGAACAGTCTTACCATCAAAGGAGTCTTGAGAGTTCCAGAGGAAGTCCTTAGTGGAGTGACCTATTCTGGCGGCACGTGGACGCCCATTCAGGCAACCTAACACTGATGGCACGAGGACGCCTAGTACCGAGTGTGCGGAATCAGCAGTCTCTAGTACAGGCACACCTATCGAAATCCGTTAAGCCCAGGGTCCGGGTATTCCAAGTTCCTTAGTGAAAACGTTCCTTGTAAACACGAGAAAAGAACAAAGTCCTGGAGAACTCAGTCTGTGTCAGCGTTCCGGGTCGGCGTTGTGCTGGCGGTGACTGTAGACAAAACGTAAGGCAAACAATCTGTGTCAGCGTTCCGGGTCGGCGTTGTGCTGGCGGTGACTGTAGGACATCGAGAGGCAAGCAATCTGTGTCAGCGTTCCAGTTCGGTGTTGAAGAAGCACAAAAAGGTAAGGGGAAACAAGATCAGGGTTCAAGAAACAGGACAAGGGAGGACACGGATAAGCAAGATCCAGAGGGCAGGAATACAAGTTACGTAGAACCAAATCGCAGCTGAATAGCAAATTCAGAAGAACCGCTCGGGCTCGGAGGAGGAGCTTATATTGCGGTCAGCTGATCTGCCATGTCGTGGGTAATGTGAGAGTTCATAGGCAGAACGTGAGCGCAAACTGGTACGCCAGTGTTTCCATGGTAACAACCAACGCTCTCGTAAAGACCATGAGCGTGGTATGAAAGACTTATGTTTAAACGTGCAGGACTTCTGAGATCTTCGTACTGTGTATGCCACGCTGTTAACGAAACATCAGGTGCACTAGGAGGACTGACCCAGACCCGTGAAACCTCCACAGAAGGAATCGTAAGACCGTTGACAATAGCCAGCATGTGTTGCAGCAGATGTTAACGGTACAGAGGGCCTTCCTCCGCTGATAACCAATCCAGGGGAGAGACGCTTGCCCCTGTGGTACTAAAATCAAGTGGTTCATCAAAGCCAGTGAGTCGAGGGGGTAGCCAAAGAGAAACCAAACTGTGTTGAACAAAAGTAGCAAATGGCTAATTGAAGAAAGTACAAATTGTTTATGCAAAAGGGGAAAACCAGCTACAGAAGAGTCAGGCACCACGTGGGTGCTGACTCGAGAAACACTGGGGGATTACCCTATTGTTGAAACTACTGTTAACAGAAGGCCTTGGGAAGGGCACAAGAAAGGGGTCAACATGGTCATACAGGGGTCTAGTAAAATCCTCTATACAGTCGAAAGTCTTTGACCGGCAGAAAGCTAAGGGAAGTGAATCCTGCATCGTAAGAAAGTAGAAGGAACTGTATGATTGGCAAAAGTGAACACAACGGAGGGATGCCGAAGGGAAAGGGCAACGCCTAAAGTCCCAATGAACAGCATGTTGACAAAGATGATCCCGACAGAGGGATGTCTACAGTGAACTGTTTAAAAAGACATTAAGATTTGTGAATGCCATAAGTGAAGTGATTTGAGGAACGCCGTAGTGAACCCGACAGAGGGATGCTAACATTCAAGAAGAGTCTGAGCCTGGAAGAGGGGGATCCAGTGGTGAAAAGGCATAACCCAACATACAAGCAGGAAGGAACTTTTGTTTATTATTTTGGAAAACATCAGGTCCTCGGAGGCCAGAGACTATTTTGTAGAAAAGAGACTTAACCACTGACGGTCCGGATATCCGAGAAGCAGAACTGTCATCTTGTGCTGGGGAAGCTCGAACGCGTGCTGTGCTCATGAGTCCCGCCTTGTCCCGTGCTCAAAACGTGGGGAAGGGAGACCCCAGGCTATCGTATCCTGACTTATTACTTGAGAACACCTCTTTGTTTCTTGTGAAAATTATCCCACACTCTTTTGTATTTAGTTGTAAGGATTGGCAACAGTTTTCATTTTTTAGTATAGGCACTTTTTATTTGACAAGACGCCACTAGTACTGCCTTATTGTTTGATGGTCGTAGCTTGCTGCCATCTTAGATTTAGGTTTAGATTAGGTGTTTTTCCAACCCGCATATACAGTTTAAATAAACAGATTATCACTTGAACTGTGATCACTTGTGTCCGTCTTTACTGATGCCACCATGAGTTCCTTACATATGTCACAGAGGCTTCCTACTATGCAACATTTTAAAGCATAGAACAACTAGCCTGAGGAACCCTGCCGGGTTATAAGTGACCTCTTCCCCAAACAAGAGAGCCTGCAGCCCTTTCTCAACAATCATCCAGCTTCAATGAAGGCAAAGGGCTACGCCCTTAAGGGAGAACATTTCCCTTAACTAGACACTGTAAGCGCATACTGTAACATTGTTAAAATATTGTCAGGACTTCATGGCATGGAAGTCATAATTACTTAAAAGCAAAATGTGACGAATCAGAGTGTCTCGCTAATACAATCAATGTTGCATGCCAGCAACTTTCCATCAAAGTCAAACCGAAGGTACAGAAGCTTCATCTCTCTGCAGACAGTCTCTCTTCTGGAAATACAAAGTATCAGGTTTCTCAAGCACAAAGACTATTCAAGCCTGAAGAGAAAGAAAAGTTTAACTTGTCTGTTTCCAATGAAGAATTCACAAACTTGGAAAACAGAAGCTTTTAGCCCAGTACAAGCAAAACAGGGAAGAAACAGAGGGAGAACAGTCCTCCAAGATGGTGACCCGGCCAGTTATAGACTTGGTCTAACCACCCAAGCCCAAAGCAGACCCAGGAGCACACAAGAAAGCTAGCCAATCCAGCTCATTCTAGAGTGATCAGAATGGAAGGAGGTGGTGGTAGCAAGACAAGTGGTGAGGTGGCCACAGCTGAGGAGGAGTTGGTTAAGGAGGGGGTGGTAGCAGAAGAGTTGGAGCAAGCCTGGTTTGTGGAGTGAGGCAGGTATTCCAGACACTCCACAGTGGTACAGATGTGCTGGTGGTGAAAAGAGCCTATGGGGTTAGGGATAAGGTCATAGTGGAAAGGACCATCCAAGGGGACCACCCAATGTGGTGGTGGAAAGGAGATGGGTAGTAAAAAGAACAGTGCAAGGTGATAGAGATGATGTTGCAGCAAGAACAGGTCAAAGGGGTAGAGAGGTAGCAGTGAAGAACAAGGAGACAATCACAGACACAGTGCAGGCAACTCTGAAGGATAAGGAGGTGGGCGAAAGAAAAAAGGCTGGGGAAGCGATCTCTCCAGATGAGCAGTTTTGGAGTTTGGAACATTAAAGTGAGAAGGAAGCTTATTATAGTGAGAAATATGGGAGGAGGAAGAAGAGATTGAGGAGGATGTTCCATCTTAATCCAGGTGTGCAAAATATGCCCCATACAGGGAATTGGGTGTGTGGGAAATTTCACACATTCTGGGAAGTATTTCACAGTTGCCAACCTTTGGAACACTGGGGTTAAATGAGCACAGGGCAGGGTTGAGCAAAATTTGACATCACTTATGTTTAATCAAATGAATAAGTGACAGACAACTAGTTGACATAGCTTTTAATGACTGGAATCACACTGTGCAAGTGCCTACCCCTTCTCCTAGATCTAGAGTAGTGGTATTCAAACTGTGGGGCGCTCCCCGCATGGGGCCGCAGGTGCATCTCTGAGGGCCGTAAGAGTCCAACATGAAATTAAAAAAAGGAAAACTTTTTTTTTTTACACGATTGAAAGAAATGGCCAGGGACGCTTCACATGGTCGGGCTGAAGCATGAAACTGTCTCAGGCACCAATGTAAAAGTGGCCCGCAGTTGTAAATGGATATTCATTACTTTAGTCACAGACTGTTTCAATAGTACCCAAGGGGGTGCTTTGTGTTAAAATGTAAGTAAACTGTGATATTTAAAGAATATTTATTCAGCAACAATGGTCAAAATTACTAACTGCATAGTGAAGTAACTCATCAAACTGGCCCACATTGGCCAAAAAGGTGGCCCATTTTGACCGGCCCACACTAGCATTTTTGGTACAGGCATTGCCCTACAGGCCAGTCCGAGCCTGGCGGCTCATCCATAATGGCAAGGGGGCGCCCAACCAGTGGCACCTTCACCCATTATGGTGGAGCTAAGGATCCAGCTCAGTGAAACAGTGAGCACTCCCTCAGCTGCTTTTTCCAGCTGAGGGAGTGCTCCTGGGCTGGCTGAACTGTCAAAGGGAAACACTATTTCCCTTTGACAGTTCAGTTCAGTTCAGTTCCCCAGCCGCACATGCTCACTGAGCCATGCAAGGCTGGGGCGTTTTGCTTCCCAAGCATTACATAGCAATGCTGGTTGGGGCACTGCATGTCTGTATGTGCGAGGGGGAGCACCTGCGCCTCCTCGCACATACGGACAGAGCAGCCTGGAGCAGGGCGTTTCAGCACCGACACGCAGGCCAATGCAGAAGGTACGTTTATCTTTATTTCTTTTTATTTAAACATTTCTTATGGATGCGTGTATGTTTGTGCTATGAGTGAGTGTATGGTGATGGATGCTCGTGTGAATGATAGAGTGATTGCTGTATGAATGTGTGTGTGTGTGTGTGTGTGTGTGTGTGTGTGCGTGTTCGTGTTAGTTTGTTTTTGGTCCGTTGAGCTGATTTTGGCAAGTGGTGCATAGAGGGGGGGACGGAGGAGGGTTGTAAAACAAAGGCCTTTTAAAAATGCCTAAATGCCTTTGTTGCACAATCCCCCTACCCACCTGCCAAAATCAGCTCTCCTGCTAAGGCGCTGTGGAGCCCAGGGGACAGGGATTGTATTTTTTTACTGGATTTCTTTCATGGATGTCCAGTTAAAAATACCATGCTCTCCCCCTTGGCACCCCAGCACCTTGCACACACACATAATCATGTTGATTGTGTTAGGCCCACTGGGGCCCAGGGGACAGGGATGGTATCTTTTTACTGGACATCTATCGTAGATGTCCAGTAAAAAATGTCATGCCTGCCCCCCAGCACCAATTACAAACTGTTTGGCTATTTACCTATTTGTTTTTAAAGTATGCTCTACAATTAAACATTTTAACCCATTATTTAAAAGAAAATCACATGGGGGGATAACCCCCCCAAACCTCCCTTGATTGGTTCGGGCTCCCTCACTGTGCTCAGTCGCTATGGCATTTTTTGGGGAAATAGTTATGCCACTCCACTTTTAAAAAATCATCAGCTGCCACTGGCCCTCGGACTGTGTTGGGAACGGGATGGGGGGAGCCCAGGGACTGTGGTGGGAGCGGCAGGTGGAGAGCCCAGGATGTATGATGGGGTGGGGAGAGCCCACGGACTGGGTAGCAGTGGGATGAGGGAGCCCAGCGACTCTGATGGGAGCAGGTGACGGCACGCAATAGATACTGTCCATTTGGCATTTTTGGGGTGGCCATGCCTGCCCAAATTTTGCTCAGGACGGGCCCAGGCCAAAAATGTTTGAAGACCACTGATCTAGATAATGATTGATGGAAATGTAGGCTATACCTACCAAATAACTAAAACAGGAATAGGTTATAGTTTCTCATCAATGTGCAGTGAATTTGATTCAATTTTACAAGTAGAGAAGCAGAATTTGGGATCCAGATATGCTAGTTTTAAAGTCCCCAAACTGGCACTTGACCAATTCTCCTCACTTTCCTCTCTTTGCCAATGTTTTTGATGTAACATAGCATTTCATATAGCTTGGCACATTGAACAGATAATGATGCTAAAGCCAAAGGGGAAAAGATATTTAAACAAGATCACACAATTTCAGACAAGTGGTGAAACTACAGCCTTTTTCACCAAAACCATAGGTGTTGCAGATGTTAATGTTAAAGGGTACTTGTAACGCGCACTATCAGCACCGAAGTGGTCCCCTGGCGCTCTGGCGGATCTGAAAAGGAGGTTGTGAGAAAGAAAAGGGTGTGTGTGAAGCGGTTAGTAGGGTATAGCGAGAATAGGTAAAGTGAGAGTTGTGATGTCCTGGTGACAGCTTCGGTTCGGTTTGCACCATTCGCTGAGCTTAGGTGCGATTTTTGGGTTGGTGCGATACCCATGTTCTGTTGGGCAAGGTTATGTGTTTTGTATGTTGTTGTAGTGTGGTGAAGTGCGTGCGAATTGCTTTGCAGAGATGTGGTTGTGTGAGTTTCTGTAGGAGAAGTGTGTGTGAAAAATTGAGGTTTTAGAGTTGGGTTAGCAGGGATTTTCTTCTTACCTCTTTGCTTGGGGCTTCTGTGCTCGACATCTCTGACCATCCTGTGTGTTGGATATTATGTGGCAGCCTAGTCGGCAGGGACTTGGCCATTTGGTATTTTCCTATGCATAATTCTGGCGGTGTGTGGGCATGAGTGGCAGGGGCTGGCTCCCCCGGACTAGGGTAGAGATGATAAAGTTAGGAGATTATTATGGGTCCCCCCACAGGCCTTCTTGTGGCTGGTCCTTACGTACCATGACTTCCCTCTGTAGAATTCTAGCGTATGTGGCGCTGAGTGGTAGGATTCTAGCGATATGTGGATGGGTGATCGGAACTTCCCCCGGCCCCCGGTTGGAGACCATTAAGTTAGGGGCTTGTGGGTCCCTCCCTGGGCTTCCTGTTTCCAGCAGAGTCTGTTTCCTAGTCATTCCCTTCTGATTCTGGTGTGAAGAGCCAAGTTTTAAGTAGTTTTCTGAATTTAAGGTGATGCTTTGTATTGCTCGTGCTTTTTGTTAGGCAGTTCCAGGTTTTTACTGCAAGGTGAGAGAAAGATGATCCTCCTAATGTTATTTTATTGTATGGTTTTGGTTCTAGGCGGATGTCGTAGCTTGATCTTCGTGGTCATGCCGGGCAGTAGATGGTTATTTTCTTTGTTAGGAATTCTGCACCTTGGCCGTGGATTGCACAATCCTTGACCCCTCAAAGAAATCACAATAAGGGACATGTAATGATCCTTAGAGCCAAATAAATATGGGCTTGTGTTTTTTTTGGACAATAGTGGAAATGTGAGGTGGCTGGAAAATGTACCATCTGTTTAAAACTTCCATACTCGACAATCACCATCTGGCTTCTTCCTTTGTTTCTGAAGATAGAGAGGCTCAGACTGAATACTCCATACTTGTTTGAAGAGTACTAATCTTCACTTCTTGCAGTGTTCTGTAATGCAGAGTGGTCCAAAGAATTGCTTGAATTGAGAATGAGAGAAGACCATAGATATGGACCACAAAAACTCAGGGACACTCCAGTACAAGCAACAATCCTCTTTTTCCTTCCTTATTTACATCAATTTTTACCTGGGAAACTGTATAGTGGAAGTATAACCGTTTACAATAAACCCCAGAAACGCTGACCTGAGCAATCAATTTCCTGGCCTCAACATGTCTTCCAAAACAGATATTGTCTCCATCTTGAAATGTTGATACAGGATGAACCTTTTAAGGTTCCTGAGATTGATTACTGGCCGATAACCGTCGTAGTTTTTTCAAATGAGAAATATATTGCTAGAAAATCCTTCTGGCAGAGCAGAGCCTGTTTTATTGCAATTCTTTGTCAATAACTCCCTTACCTCCACAGTTTGATCAATGTTGTTTTGGTCTACTTGCACAACTGAATTGATCTGAAAGAAAACTACTGAATAAGAGAGGAAGTAGTGAAGCAGAAATTGTATAACTGTCTGTAGCACACAAAGGTCTTGAGATAAATAAAATGAGTTTTGTAAACAACATGGAATGTTTTACTCACAAAGGTATGCTGGTATTCACTTGGAAAGCACTGCTTGGCCTGGGAGAAACCTCTGCGACCTTGGTTACCCCTGAGGCTGTGAACACTGAATGCCTGACCCCTGTATGGGAAGAAGGTAGGTTTCTGCTTTTGGAAACCAGATTGAGTGTTTCTGGGTCTTGAACTGAGGTCTGATCTGCAGGTGAAGTGGCTGGTCTAACAACCCCTGCTAATGCCAGACCGGGAAGAGACGGAGGCTGAACATTGTCAATTGAGATTAAAGTGGTCATATAGCGGCTCAAATCCTTCACAAACCTTCACCAACCAAATGTCATCATTAAGGTTGGCCACCACCAAGCCATTCAACGTAGAGCTTAATCTGAATAAGGATTCCCTATATACGCTTATGAGAGATAGACACATTGGCATCCTCCCTAACAAACATATGGCTCATTGAGCCCAATTTCTTATTATACAGTCCAAAGAGTGGCCATGAAATTCGCCTCTTTGGTTAAAGCCAAGATTTTTTCTAGGGGACCTGTCGTATCAAACAAACCAATCCTGGCAAGTGCTCCTAGCCCTATCAAACCCTTTGAGAGATGTCTCGCCCATATCTAGCCAAAAATAAAATTGGAAATGTTGCTCTATTTTTGGGAGTCACAAAAATGGCAAACTCACATTTATGTCATTGAACCCCTTAAGACTGTTACTAAATGTGTTTCCAGATGTACAAGCTACGTAGATCATCATTTCTCTTGCCCACAATTCCATTTTGGAGCACATTCATTTCTGTTTCACACACATTCTGATCTCTGGATGCCCTACTAATCAAATTGTCAGCTTGCAGCCTGAAAAGTTCCACTCTACTCCTGTGTTGTATGAGGTGGCCTTGCTACAGTATAAAGTGCAATACAAGAAACAAAGCGTGTCACAGCCTTATATTAACAGTCCAAGCATAGTAACATAGCAAAAGGGTGTCAGGCTGTCACAGCATCTAGAAAACCTTCTCCTGCAAACTACCCTGTTTGCCGCACATCCACATGCGCATTTCACAGTCTAACACAGCCTGCATAGGGACTGCAGGGTGCATTTTCTCACTATAGATGGGTACATATTACAATACTCTGATAGCCTATTCCCAAGCAATGCACCAGTCTGCCCACCCTGAAATTAAATAAAGACTAGAATGACATAATATGGAACAAAGTCTTATTAACCTTTTTCATTTCTCCAAGGTGTCAGGTTTTTTCTATTTTATCCTACTAGTTTGACCACTCCATTCCTTTACCTGTCACCAACAACATTCACCTTTATACACATTCAATTCTTGACTATGCAACTCGACTTAAGCGCGGCAATTACTGTACTAACATACTGAAGTTTGTGTTGGGGTAGAATGTATAAAGGGACCCAGGCAAGTAAGCCACCAAACTTCAAGGAATGCACGGGTACACTCCTGAGCCACTCATGCATCCAACATTACATTGTGTACTAACTCACAATTCTACAAATCTGCCTTGGAAACACAACCCAATTAACACCCCCCTAGGGCATATCCAGCTCCTCCTTTTTGCCAAACTATGGTAAACCTTACAGGACTGACTTGAACCCATGCTATCATGTAACATTCTTCCCCCGCTGCATCTGCCCTCACTAGGTTTGTAGCATCTATTTCCCGCTTTCCCATCCTCTTACAATCCTCTTGCTAATTTTCTTTCCTCCAGAAGACAAAGGTCTGGATACCTGTGTATACTTCTGGCGGGGTCTGTGATGCTTGTGCAAAAATGAGAGCCAGAATAACATGGCGACGATGCGCAGCCATTTTGGACACTCATCTCGCATCACAGTAATCAAACCTGTGTTTCCGCGGGCTTCACAGAATAAACGAGCAGCAGCGAAAACAGAGCAAGGTCACAAATATTATCACAGATTGGACTTACTATGAAGAATAGTTCTTGTATTGTCCACTGAAGGACGAATATATAAAGGGAGTCGGGGCACACTGCAGGTGCATGATAAGGGGTTCTGGGAACAAATGCGAAAGAGAGGGACTTTGGGTTTTTCCACTTCTAACTGGATTTTTCCATCCTCTGTCCCTTCGACTTGTGATCTGCTTTTTGGCCGAGAGCAAAACGCAACTCAGAAGGGCGGGGAAATGCCCCCATAAATGAAAGGGCATTGCATGGTGAAAGTTAGTTGAAATCTGGACCCCTGTGTGATGCAGTCTTGCTGAAAGGGAGGACGCTCCGCTTCAGAGCCTGTTACACCCAGTGATCACTTTGCTTACTTGCTGAGGGACTAAGCAGTGTTGTGGTGGCCAAGATGAAGGTTTCTTCTGCCTCTTGTTTAACAGTGATAGTAGTGGAGTAACCCCCCTTTCATCAAACTCAAAATGGGGCGTGGTTTGCATAATGTGACTGGTGGCCACACCCCCTTTACCCGGATGTCCCGCCCTAACCGGATGTCCCGCCCCTTGGGGTGTCCATGGTAACGCAGGTCCCTCCTTACCGGATGTCCTGTGCTGTAGTGACGTCATGTGTTGTGTTGAGGGGCGTGGTGGTGTAGGAAAGGGCGTTTCCAGGGGGGTGATGTCGTGGGTGAGGTAATATTTTGGGGGCTAGGCGTGGTCTAGCAGGTGTGGTGACATCACGGGCGTGTCCCTGAAGTTTCCCCTAAGGCCTAACCCAGTAGTGACGTCATGGCTTGTGTTTAGGGCGTGGTGGTGTAGGAAAGGGTGTTTCCCGGTGGTGATGTCATGCATGAGGTAATATTTTGGGGGCTAGGCGTGTCCCAGCAGGGATGGTGACATCACAGGCGTGTCCCTGATTTTTTTTGTAAGGCCTAACCCAATAGTGATGTCATGGCTTGTGTTTAGGGCGAGGTGGTGTAGATAAGGGCGTTTCCCGGTGGTGATGTCGTGGATGAGGTAATATTTTGGGGGCTAGGCATGTCCCAGCAGGGATGGTGACATCACGGGCGTGTCCCTGAAGTTTTTTCTAAGGCCTAACCTAACAGTGACGTCATGGCTTGTGTTTAGGGCGTGGTGGTGTAGGAAAGGGTGTTTCCCGGTGGTGATGTCGTGCATGAGGTAATATTTTGGGGGCTAGGCGTGGTCCAGCAGGGATGATGACATCCCTCTGGGGTCAAGGTCCAGGGTTTTGATGAGATGATGTAGGTATGAAGTTGTGATGTCAGGGGGCAGGCCGGGGGGCGTTGTGGGGGTGATGTAGTTGTGGGTCCTCCCCTAGGGGTGGAGTATGGTGTATATATACAGAAGGAGCTCTGGAGAGAGGTAGACGGCACTCTTGGAGTCTGCGCTAGTATGCATGGTCTGACCCTATGTTTAGGTGGGCTATGGATCTTTTTTAATTGATAAATATATTTCCAAAACCTGTAAGTTTAGGTATATATATATATATATATATGTGTGTGTGTGTGTGTGTGTGGCTGTGTGTTTGGGTGTGTGTGGCTGTGTGTTTGGGTGTGTGTGGCTGTGTGTGTGGCTGTGTGTTTGGGTGTGTGGCTGTGTGTGTGTGTGTGTGTGTGTGTGTGTGTGTGTGTGTGTGGCTGTGTGTGTGGCTGTGTGTTTGGGTGTGTGTGTGTGTGTGAGTGTGTGTGTGCTTAGAAAATAAGAAAAGATTAACAGTTATAAATGTTGAGCTGTGTTGTGGTAAAATGTGGTGCAGAAAAAAAAAAGCTTTGGTTTTTTATGGATGAATCATCCAGGCAATGTAGAGTTAACTGGAGTCTTTAAAGAAGCTTTGTGACGTTGAGGGAACGATCAATATTTCGGTAGCACTCTGATGTGTAGCATTGGCTCATGTTTGTAAAACAAGTCTTACTTTCGTTTTGTATGGAGCATGGAGTTTTAAGCAGTGTCATTGTATGTATTTGTAGAGTGTACGTGTACCATTTGGAAAAGGCCACGTCCGCAGATCTAAGAGGTTAGGGTCCTGTCTCTGACGATATACGTTTGTATGTAAATTGATATAAAGTGGGCTGACTAGCTAAACATTAAACAATCTAGGTTATAAATATACCGGTAACAGGAAAGCAGTCTTTTAATTTACACTTTTGTGCCTGAAGTCATGGAGTTTGGAAACGAAGTAAGTGCATTTTTTTTTTATCTTTAAAAAATGATTCAAGGTGTATAATTATTGATTCCTTTTATTTAGAGATACGAAGCACCGTCCTTTAACGATGAACTTGACTGCCAAAAAATATTAGACAAGGGTATGTGTATTTTGTTTTATAAGTGTAGAATTAATGTTATACTTGAAAAAAGGTTAAATTGTTTGAAAAAGAGTCCTGTGAGTAAAACAAAAGGCAATGTAAACGTAGGAGATTCTGCAAAACCAAAAGAATTGTATTTAGGGTTTGTGTATGAGGCTAATAAAGCTATACTGTGTGTTTTATTTATAATAGATACGACTAAAGATGAGAACATAGGCGCTTTACAAGGTAATCTGGATGCTTAAAACCTGTTTGTTGTTTGCCGCTTTGTAAAGGATATATGTGTAGGTAATCTCTAATATTGATTAGTTAGACACGAGGTGGAGAGCGAAGGACTTTGAGTTTTTGAAAGGTTTCAGGCAGTCATTGTTTTAGACTTGTGAATTTGAGAGTTTTAAATGTAGGGTGGACAGACAATTATTTGAGCCTATTCAAATAAAATATATTTTTATTCTAGAAATGAATGAAAAAAAAAGAAAACAGCGGCCACATGCTATTTTAGATAAAATAAAGATGTTTCAGATGCTTATGGGACCCGTGCAATGTAAAAAAAAAAAGAAGCTGTATTTGACTAGCCAATCTATAATATTGATTTTTTCTCTGACCAGGACACCGTGGATAAATATTGAACAGCAGTGTATAAATGAACATGGCCATCGTAACATTTTAAAATGAATTATTTGGGTTACAAGTTAATGGCTTTTATGAAAAATGTGTTTAGTTTAAAGCTGTAATAGAAACATGAAGTTTTAAAGTGGAGGGTGCAACCTTTAAACGGTATTTTGAGTTTGTATTTGGTTATGGTGCGTTTGTTACACTGTGTAAAGACACGAGGCAGCTTATGTATTTAGACACGTGTGTTTTGTAAATGATATTTTAGAGTGTTTTTTATTTGAACACCTGAAGTCTTAGGATATTAGGGTTCAAGGTGTAATCACATATGAATTAAAAATGTATGCTTTTGTATTAACATTATAGTAGACCGTGTCTATGGGAAAAAGGCTTCCCAAAAGAGGAAGCATGTAAATGTTGCAAATTCTAAACTTGTGAAAGACACACCGGGGTGTACGAAAGGTAATCCAATTAATTTTAATTTTATAGTGGTGTGTGTGTTTGTGTGTGTGTTTGGCTGCAGTATGTAAGGATTAATGTTATAATGTTTTTATGTAGATTTACAATTGTTGGGAAAAGCAGAACATGTTGAGGGTCAGCCGAAAAGAAAGCGCTTAGAGGTGGATATGCATGGTACGTGATTTATGTTTGCTTAGCAGCTTTAAGGCTTATGATAGTTTATTTTTTTTATTTTTTATGGGTTTTGTATGCTTTAGAAGGAAACAATTATTAGGATTTATGAGCTTCTTTGGTTATAAGGAATCAGACTTATGTTTTAGTTTTGTAAACATGTATCTGATTATGTTATGGTCAATTCTTTTAGGGTCTAGTGTTGTGAAGAAGTCTAAAGGATTAGCACATGGTACCTCTGGATGACAGGCCGCCGATCGTGTGAAAAAAACAGGCCAGAACTTAGAGCATTTTAAGGGGATTTTGAAAAGGACCTATTCAGGGGACAGCACGCAAGGTATGTTATTTATGCTTGGTAGCTTTAAAGATTAAAGGTTTATAAAGGTATCTAGGGGATATATTATTATAGGTGTTTATGTGATTTCATTGTTTTAAAAGGAAGCATGTATTAGGTTATAGGATGGTGTATGTTTATAAGGAATAGGCTTTTGCTTCGAGTTTGTAATGTTCTTTTAATTATGTTTATTTTTAGGGTCTAGTGTTGCGCTTACGCCCTTTGCGGTCCCACCAACGACTCGTGTGAAGAAAACAGGTCAGCCCTACACAGAACACTTTAGCACAACAAGGGAGGGGGGTTATCAGGAGTGTTTGGGGCTCCAAAAATGTTTAAAGAACTCTAAACTAAGTTTGAAAAAAGATGTACGGTTTACAGGGGTTCAACCTGTTTTAAATATGACTAACTCTGAAGCTGTGGAAGATCAAAGTATTCAGGTAACTTCGGCTGATCCCCCTCAGGCCCGGTCTGTTAGATGTGATAAAAAAACAAGGTCTTGTGTAAAGGTTATACCACCTATAGACCCATCAGCTAATAGATCGCAGCTGGAGAGTATAGGTTGTGGCGATATTACCCCGTCTAATGTGTTTTCATCTTTAAAGGTAGTAGCCCCTTTAGACCCAATACAGGCCGTCGTTAGGGCACGGTCTCCTGATTATGGATACTGTACACCGCCCCATACCTATTCACCCACAATCCCCAGCAGTGAGAGGTATGTTGATATTCCCCAAAATTTAGAACCAGCGTTGGAGGTACCAGGTGTACCAATAGCCCCTGATTCTGAAAATGTTATAATAATTATAGACTCCCCTATAAAAGAACCTCTTGGAGATTTTCCTGCTTTAGACCCAATACAGGATACCATTAGGCAACAGTCTCTGGATTGTGGAGATTATTCAATACCATATACGTGTTTACCTACAAGCCCCAACAGTGAGCAGTGTGCTGATATTTTCCAGAATTTGAAACAGGTCCCTTTGGTACCAGATATACCAACAGCCCGTGCTTCTGAACCTGTTATAATAATTATAGGCTCACCTGTAAAAGAGCCTATTGTAAATCCACCTATAAAAGAGCCTGTTGTAAATCCCCCTATAAAAGAGCCTATTATAGTTAACTCAGACTCCCACATAAAATTAGCTTGTGAAGAATTTGTATATGCCTCTGTTATCTGTAGGTTAAATGACCCCCCTAAGCCTCTTTCAAGCACAGGGCCAAATGGTGTAAACAAACGGGTGTGTGCAGTGAACAATTTTCAGAAGCTTGATAATAAACCGTTGTCTCCCCGACATACCTATAAACATGTTAACACACCAGCCGCCCGGGTGACGGTTCCCTGTTATAAAAGGGGTGACACTGCTAAGCGATTATTTGAGGTAGATGTATTAAATAGTAAAAAAAGGAAAACATCTACCAGGTATACAGAAGAAGGTAAACTTAGGCTGCCAGAGGTATAGATTAAAGCAAAAGGGTACTAAAAAAGCTTTAATTGATACACGTCGAGGTGTTTGTAAGGCCAAACACCTTTTGTTCAAGATGAAATCTAAAACCAATGTACTGGCCCAAGACTATAAAAAACAGTCTTTAAAAAATAAAGCTAGTGCTGTTCCAAATCAGTTGACAATCCCCATAACAGCATTAAGGAGTGGGTTAGGTCCTGGGAAGTCCACAAATGGTATAGATGTAATGACACCCCCTAGCACCATAGGGTATGGTTTGGAAGATGTGCATACACCCCCTAAGCCTGTAGACATACCACATTTACCTGTAAAAGGTACAAAGGCCTTGCGTTTAAAATGGCTTCACTCGAGGAGACAGAGGAAAATGTTTTTGAAACGCTTAAAAAAAGCAAAAGCTATCATTACCCGCCGTGCAAAGAAAGATTTAGAGCTTCACTCTCCAGATACACCTGACACGTCTGTGTGATCCTGGAAATGCATCAGAGGGACAGGGCCTCTGAATCCTTGTCCTTTACTGCCTTTTATTGTGTGTTCTGTCATGTTTTCTGCCCAGGAGTCCATTTGGGACTCCTGGCAGTGCAGCTCTCTCTTTTGGTTTGGTGAACAGACCCATGGGATACCCTTATGGCACCCATGGGTAGGGGTACAACCCTGTGCCCCTAGTGTATGTTTTTGGGCACCTGTGGGTGGCCCACAGAGCAGGGTATGGGCTGGTGGCAGCTCCATGCTGAATTTGACAGGTGCTCTGGGTGTCCTCCATTTTGGGATACCCCGGTCCTGCCATTGGGATCAGTTGATTCCTGATAGGAAACAAGATGGCCCCTGTGGCCTCTTGCTTTCTATTGCCTGTTATCTTGTTTTTCCCAAAGTCCTGGGAAGCCCTGACTCTGTCCCTTCCCCCTGACTGGCTGTTGGGTGGAAATTCCATATATGGTGTTGTTGTGAAGGCCCAGCTAGACTGACTGGAGCCTTCCCAGTGACTGTATGTTATGGGTACCTCCTGTGGGTGGGACCTGGGTGAATGGAGTGTGTGACCAATATACACTCCTTGTTGTGGTTGTCTGGTTTCTGGCATGTGAGACAAAGACTGAGACAGCCCTGCCCGAAACTGGCCTGAATGCAGTGTGTAGTGTTGAATGGCTGGGTACTTGTCCCAATCCACATTCCTTGTTGTGAGTGTCTGAAAGGGAGGAGTGTGGCCTGAGTGCACTGTGTGCCTGATTGGCTGACTGACTGCATGAATGCCCTTCTGTGTGATTGGCTGCTGTGTGTGTGCCAGCAGTGTGGATGAGAGACAGAATAGTATATCTGGGGACCTCTCACCATTGGAAATTGTTCAGAAGCGTTCAGAAGCTGAGTCTCCACTCAAGAGTAACTGGAACTGCTGATCCTCGACGTCCAGCTGGAAGAAGAAGACTTGCTGCAGCATTTGCTTCGACAGATCTGAAGGTTGCCGAATTCGTCGAGGACTGACCCGAGAGAGGACCTGGTAAGGCGCCCTCTTCCCGTGCTCCGAGGGATCATCGAGCACCGCTACATCTTCGCCGAAGCGCCCTGGAAGTCAGACCCTCGAAAGGCTGCCGACCCGAGACGGGACCGCTTAGGAGATCGAAGTGAAGCACCCGGACATCGACGCCGTCGAAGTCCATTGCCGTCGACCAGGGTTCGCAGGTCTATAGAACCGCTGGAGGCCCGTCGAAGTTGTGTTGCCCAGCCGTGGGAACCACTTGACGCCGTGCCGCCGACGACCGGAGCCGTCCGCTCCTTGCCTAAGAACATTTGAATCGAAGGACTCCCTCGACCGCACCGTCGACTGCTTTATCCTGCCGGAGAAAGTCGAGGACGACCAACGCGCCGAGGAGAAACCTGCAGGTGGGTTTCCCGCCACCCGAAGACCACAAAGACTCGAACGACTCGACGCCCATGCTGGGCCTCCGTCTGCACAATCTTTGCGGTCCAGAACAATTGTCATCGAGGTGCCCCGCATGCCTCCGCCTTGCAGGACGTCAACGCTCCGTCGTCGACGAGCACCGCTTGGATCGAAGCTGCCGCCTCATCGACACGTTCTACCCTGTTTGTCGACGGACGTTCGACGCCCCGTTTCTCCCGCCTGAAAGGGAAGGCATTCAAGAAGGGCCGTCGATTCCCCGTCGCCGAACCCCGAGTTCCTCGACGTTTCTCGACGCCTCTCGACGATCCGTGACTCCCGCTTGAAAGGGGGTCGCTCAAAAAGGATCCGTCGACGCCTCCTTGAAGAACTCGACTCCACCAGGTACATTGGGGGGGTAAAAACATTGTAGGAGAGAATAAGACTATTGAACAACATATGGACTGGGCTTGTGTTAGATCTCTTTATTTTACAGGTTGCCCAGGTGGGGGGATCTCCACACAGAACTTTGTCCAGTGGTAGGGGCCAGTCTTCTGCCTATTGTTTCAACCCTTTGTTATCTCTCCTCTCTCTATTGCTGGTTTCCTTCTTATTGATCTGTGTGACATTTTGACAGTATTGTGGATGCACTTTAATGAGGTCTAATATTAGTGGTACCACTTTAGAATTGTAGATATTTACCATTATTGATTTTTCTGAGCACAAGGTGCATTATTGTAATAAGTGTACATAACCTTTGAATTAATTATATAAAGACTGTGTTTTCAGTAATACAGTGTGTGGACATTCCTTTGTGGGGGCCTGGGGAATACACTGTACTTAAGAACCAGCCTGCATCACCTCCTGAGAAGCTAGGCCTTGATTGCTCGTCCATTGCTACCGTAATAGAGAATCTTGGCTGGGGTCTTCTGTGCCTCTCTTCTACCATATAGGGAGCAGAGGTACAGACACCCCCTACCAGTCTTTACAGCTGGTGGCAGCGGTGGGATGCTTATGGTTTTAAGACTCAGTGTATAACTGTGCCACTTACAAAATATCCGCACTTTATTAGATCAAGGTTTGGGTGTGTACCAAATAACTGCATTACAAGCAATGGAGCCCATTGCAAATGGTAAATTGACTCGGATGAGCTTAGAGGCTCTCCAGAGTGCTTGTGAAGCCAGGGAGCTAGACTTTGTGGATAAGTCTAGGGCTGAGCTGATAGCTGCCCTGGTGGACTACCAGACTGATGGTGAAACTCTTGATGAAGGGGGGGATGCAACCAATGAGGACTCTGCCCCTGGGGTTGTCGCTGGATCTGTTTCTGGGAATGCCACCCTTCCTGCTGCCTCTGTTCCAAACCCCAGCAATTCCATGGAACTTGAGTTATTAAGGATGAAATTGGCCTTTGAACATTGCAAGTTGGAAATAGAAGCTGAGCTTAAGAAAGAGGAGCTGGCACAGCAAGTGGAACTCAAGAATAGGGATCTTGAGCTCAAAGACAAGGACACTGAATGTCAGAGAATCCAGCTAGAGAAAGCTAGAGTGGAGACGTCAGCTAGACCAATTGAGAATGGCAGGTCCCCAGCCACCAAGTTTATGAAAGATTTGGTTGGTGTGTTTGTGGAGGGTTCAGATATCCTCCAATGGATTGAAGCGTTTGAAATGGCTTGTGCAATTCATGATGTAGATAAAAGAGATTGGGCTAAGTGTTTGTTAAGCGCCTCAAACTGGATATGACTGTATTCTGAAGCTGGGTGTGGAAGAAAGGGGTCAGTATGAGTGTATGAAGGCTGCTTTGATTGCCAAGTTTGGCAAGACACCTACCCAATACCTTAAAAGGTTCAGGGATTTTAAGAAAAGAGAGAATGTGTCTTGGGTTGACTGGGTGAGTACTGCGCACATGAACATGATGGGGTGGATTGATGGTTACAAGGTTAAGACTTTTGTTGAATTGTCCCACCTCTTGTTTTTTGAGCATTTTTCTGAAGCCTGTTCACCAGAGCTGCGTCAGTATGTCGCTGACCAGAACATTTTGGACCCCTTTAAGCTGGCTAGGTTGGCTGACAAGTGGGTCTCCCACCGGGTGTCCCCTAAGGACTCCAGTGGGAAGGACAAGGACAAAGAAAAGGGGGCCTCTCAGAAAGCTGAGGAGTCCCACAAGCAGTCACAGTCGGGTAAACCTAAACCTTCCTCTCCCAAGACCCAAAAATCTAGTGGGGATAAGTCCTCTGTGGGTGGGAATAAGAGAAGTAGTCCACCTGCTGCAAAGCAGGCTCCCAGTGGTTCCAGTACCGTACCCCGCACTCCTGGCGCTTGTTGGGACTGTGGGGCTCTGGATCACAAAAGGGGTGACTCCAAGTGTAAAGGTAAGGCACTTGGAGTACAGGCTGTCAGCCTGACCTACCCTTACCCCGTGTCTGAGGTGGAGGCCACTGTCCTCCCCTCCTCTACTGGGATCACATTTGGTGCTCCGGTAGAGATTTCCTTAGTGTCCCTTGGGGCCTGGGACCAGTATGCGGAAGTACTGGCGACTATCCCACAGAACACCCGTAGGTTTTTAAGAAGTGTCCTCTTGAATGGCCAGCCTTCTACTGGTTTGAGAGACACTGGGGAAAGCATGACAGTGGTGGACAGGACCCTGCTCAAGCCAGAGGACTATGTAGGTGCTCCTCTGAGAACCACCAGGTTAGCTGGTGGGCCTCCCAAATTATCGCCTGTAGCCTTAGTCACACTCATGATTGGAGACAAGACAGCAAAGCTTCCTGTCCTGGTTCAGGACAATGTCCCTGCTAACATTCTGTTAGGAAATGATCTAGTAGAGTTAGGGTTGATCTCGGATGGTCTTCCCATGACTGCTGCTGCAGTCACCAGGTCACAGGTGACACCGGGTCTGGCTGTGGGTCAGGTACCCGAGCCAAAGGCAAGGCCTAAGGCAAGAAGAAGGAAGAGCAAGAAGGCCACCTCTGTGGAGGGAACACCTTCTCTTCCTGCTGTTCCGACAGCACCCATTGGGATCCATGCTCCGGATGGGCTGGGTCCAGTGGAACACCCAAACTCAACTCCTGTGGGAGAAGAGACAGAAGACTCTCCTGTGGGAGAGGTTCTCAACCCGGAGGATCATCCCGACCTTCAATGCTTGCTAGCTGAAGGGGGACCCTCCCGGGCAGACTTCTGTAGGGGACAGAGGGAGTGCCACTCTCTCGAGGGTCTGAGGAAACAGGCCCTGTCCCAGGCACAAGGAGAAGTGCCTAGGACCTTCCGGATTTATTGGGAGGGTGAGCTCCTTGTTAGTGAGCCCACTAAGCCTGAACCTGGTGCCCTCAAGAGGTTGGTGGTACCCCAGGTTTACAGGCCCTTCCTACTGCAGTTGGCGCATGAGGTGCCCTTGGCTGGTCATCTTGGGACTAAGAAGACTAAGCAGAGGCTCTCTGCCCATTTCTACTGGCCACGGATGGGAGTAGAGGTGGAGTCCCACTGCAGGACCTGCCCCACTTGTCAGTTGTCTGGCAAGACTGGAGGCAGGGTCATTGCCCCACTGCAGCCATTACCAGTGGTTGGCACACCATTTGAGAGGGTGGGCATCGACATCGTCGGTCCCCTTGACCCTCCCACTTCAGGTGGACATCGGTTCATCCTGGTCTTGGTAGATCATGCCACCAGGTACCCTGAGGCAATACCCCTTCGGACTGTTACTGCCAAGGTGGTTGCCAGGGCTCTCCTGGGCATTTTCACCCGTGTTGGATTCCCCAAGGAGGTTGTCTCTGACCGAGGACCCAACTTCATGTCTAGTTACATGAAAACCATGTGGAAAGAGTGCGGGGTAACCTACAAGTTCTCCACCTCTTACCACCCCCAGACCAATGGTCTGGTTGAGAGATTTAATAAAACTCTCAAGGGCATGCTAGGGGCTTTGGAAGTACCCCTAAGGAGGAAATGGGATCTCCTCCTGCCATGCCTGCTGTTTGCTTACAGAGAGGTACCTCAAGAGGGTGTTGGTTTCAGCCCCTTTGAGTTACTCTTTGGACATCCCGTGAGGGGGCCCCTCGCCTTGATCCGGGAAGGCTTGGAAGCCACCCCTCCAGGTCCCGCCAAGCAAGTGGGGGACTATGTGTTAGGCCTCAGGCGGAGGATGACACAAATGATGGGTCAGGCAACAGCAAATCTCAAGGCCAGCCAGGAATTGAATAAGTACTGGCATGACCTTAAAGCTTCGCAAGTGGATTGGACTCCGGGACAGGAAATCCTTGTGATGGAGCCTACCAAGCCTAGAGCTTTGGCAGACAAGTGGACTGGACCCTTCAGGATCATCTCCAAGAAGTGCGAAGTCAATTATCTGGTTGACATGGGAGCCTCTGGGGTGGCCCCCCAGGTATTCCATGTCAACAGGCTCAAGCCTTTCCACAGGCGAGCAGAGGTCTCATGTCTCTTGCTAGCTTCAGGGCAAGAAGAGGATGAGAGTGAGCCCCTTCCTGATTTGCTGCATAGCAACCCTCAGGATGGCTCAGTGGAGGGAGTATGTCTCTCTCCAGATTTGACAACAGAGCAGCAGAGGGCCTGCAGGGCTTTGCTCCAGCAGTATGCCTCTCTGTTTTCACTGACACCGGGCCTTACACCGTGGTGTAAGCACGAAATTGACACTGGTGACAGTGTGCCTGTCAAAAGCAGGTGCTATCGTATGTCAGATACCGTCAAAAACCACATCCAGGCTGAGGTCGCCAAGATGTTGGATCTGGGTGTTATTGAACCCTCAACCAGTCCCTGGTCCAGTCCAGTGGTCCTTGTCCCCAAGGCAAGTTCCCAGGCAGGTACCAAGGATTGGAGGTTCTGTGTGGACTACCGAGGAGTCAATGCCGTCACCAAAACTGACGCGCACCCATTGCCCAGGGCTGATGAGCTCGTGGACATCATAGGTGCTGCCAAATTTGTGAGCACCTTTGACCTTACCTCAGGCTATTGGCAAATAGCTCTGACGGACCATGCCAAGGAAAAGACGGCCTTCTCAACACCCGAGGGACTCTACCAGTTTAGGGTCATGCCTTTTGGGTTGAAGAATGCCCCTGCCACCTTCCAGAGATTGGTCAACCATGCGCTCAGTGGGCTGGAAGCCTTTTGTGTGGCTTACTTAGACGACATTGCCGTCTACAGTTCCACCTGGGAAGAGCATTTGACACATCTGGATAAGGTGTTGCAGGCCTTGAAAAGGGCTAACCTCACCATCAAGGCCACCAAGTGCCAGATAGCTCAGGGGAAAGTTACCTATCTTGGTCATGAGGTAGGAGGGGGTCAAATCCAACCTCTCTCCAGTAAAGTACAGGATGTACAGAACTGGGAGACTCCCACTACTCAAACCCAGGTGAGAGCCTTTTTGGGCCTCACTGGGTACTATCTCAATTTCATGGCAGACTATGGAACCATAGCTGCACCCCTGACAGCTCTAACTTCACCCAAACAGCCTAGGAAGGTTAATTGGACCGAAGACTGTCAGAGGGCCTTTGATGGCTTGAAAGAAAGTCTGTGTAGGGCACCTGTGTTGTGTGCGCCTGACTACAGCCGACCCTTTATCGTCCAGACGGATGCCTGCGACACCGGAATTGGAGCTGTCTTGTCCCAGTTAGATGACAAAGGGAGAGAACATCCTATCATATTCATCAGTAGACAACTCAAGGGTAGGGAACTTAGGTGGGCTACTGTTGAAAAGGAGTGTTTTAGCATAGTTTGGAGCCTTAGGCGTTTTAGGCCCTACCTTACGGGGTCTACCTTCAAGGTCCAAACAGATCATAATCCCCTGAAGTGGCTTATGCAGATGAAGGGTGAGAATCCGAAATTGCTCAGGTGGTCCATTAGCCTGCAAGGGCTAGACTTCACCATAGAGCACAGACCAGGGAAGAGTCACGATAATGCAGATGGCCTTTCCAGAAGGTATGTTGACCGTCTGGATGAGGGTGTCTATCCCGTGGGAGATTAGACACCCTCCACCTCAGTCTGGGGGGGGCGACTGTGATGCTGGAAATGCATCAGAGGGACAGGGCCTCTGAATCCTTGTCCTTTACTGCCTTTTATCGTGTGTTCTGTCATGTTTTCTGCCCAGGAGTCCATTTGGGACTCCTGGCAGTGCAGCTCTCTCTTTTGGTTTGGTGAACAGACCCATGGGATACCCTTATGGCACCCATGGGTAGGGGTACAACCCTGTGCCCCTAGTGTATGTTTTTGGGCACCTGTGGGTGGCCCACAGAGCAGGGTATGGGCTGGTGGCAGCTCCATGCTGAATTTGACAGGTGCTCTGGGTGTCCTCCATTTTGGGATACCCCGGCCCTGCCATTGGGATCAGTTGATTCCTGATAGGAAACAAGATGGCCCCTGTGGCCTCTTGCTTTCTATTGCCTGTTATCTGGTTTTTCCCAAAGTCCTGGGAAGCCCTGACTCTGTCCCTTCCCCCTGACTGGCTGTTGGGTGGAAGTTCCATATATGGTGTTGTTGTGAAGGCCCAGCTAGACTGACTGGAGCATTCCCAGTGACTGTATGTTATGGGTACCTCCTGTGGGTGAGACCTGGGTGAATGGAGTGTGTGACCAATATACACTCCTTGTTGTGGTTGTCTGGTTTCTGGCATGTGAGACAAAGACTGAGACAGCCCTGCCCGAAACTGGCCTGAATGCAGTGTGTAGTGTTGAATGGCTGGGTATTTGTCCCAATCCACATTCCTTGTTGTGAGTGTCTGAAAGGGAGGAGTGTGGCCTGAGTGCACTGTGTGCCTGATTGGCTGACTGACTGCATGAATGCCCTTCTGTGTGATTGGCTGCTGTGTGTGTGCCAGCAGGGTGGATGAGAGACAGAATAGTATATCTGGGGACCTCTCACCATTGGAAATTGTTCAGAAGCGTTCAGAAGCTGAGTCTCCACTCAAGAGTAACTGGAACTGCTGATCCTCGACGTCCAGCTGGAAGAAGAAGACTTGCTGCGGCATTTGCTTCGACAGATCTGAAGGTTGCCGAATTCGTCGAGGACTGACCCGAGAGAGGACCTGGTAAGGCGCCCTCTTCCCGTGCTCCGAGGGATCATCGAGCACCGCTACATCTTCGCCGAAGCGCCCTGGAAGTCAGACCCTCGAAAGGCTGCCGACCCGAGACGGGACCGCCTAGGAGATCGAAGTGAAGCACCCGGACATCGACGCCGTCGAAGTCCATTGCCGTCGACCAGGGTTCGCAGGTCTGTGGAACCGCTGGAGGCCCGTCGAAGTTGTGTTGCCCAGCCGTGGGAACCACTTGACGCCGTGCCGCCGACGACCGGAGCCGTCCGCTCCTTGCCTAAGAACATTTGAATCGAAGGACTCCCTCGACCGCACCGTCGACCGCTTTATCCTGCCGGAGAAAGTCGAGGACGACCAACGCGCCGAGGAGAAACCTGCAGGTGGGTTTCCCGCCACCCGAAGACCACAAAGACTCGAACGACTCGACACCCGTGCTGGGCCTCCGTCTGCACAATCTTTGCGGTCCAGAACAATTGTCATCGAGGTGCCCCGCACGCCTCCGCCTTGCAGGACGTCAACGCTCCGTCGTCGACGAGCACCGCTTGGATCGCAGCTGCCGCCTCATCGACACGTTCTACCCTGTTTGTCGACGGACGTTCGACGCCCCGTGTCTCCCGCCTGAAAGGGAAGGCATTCAAGAAGGGCCGTCGATTCCCCGTCGCCGAACCCCGAGTTCCTCGACGTTTCTCGACGCCTCTCGACGATCCGTGACTCCCGCTTGAAAGGGGGTCGCTCAAAAAGGATCCGTCGACGCCTCCTCGAAGAACTCGACTCCACCAGGTACATTGGGGGGGTAAAAACATTGTAGGAGAGAATAAGACTATTGAACAACATATGGACTGGGCTTGTGTTAGATCTCTTTATTTTACAGGTTGCCCAGGTGGGGGGATCTCCACACAGAACTGTGTCCAGTGGTAGGGGCCAGTCTTCTGCCTATTGTTTCAACCCTCTGTTATCTCTCCTCTCTCTATTTATGGTTTCCTTCTTATTGATCTGTGTGACATTTTGACAGTATTGTGGATGCACTTTAATGAGGTCTAATATTAGTGGTACCACTTTAGAATTGTAGATATTTACCATTATTGATTTTTCTGAGCACAAGGTGCGTTATTGTAATAAGTGTACATAACCTTTGAATTAATTATATAAAGACTGTGTTTTCAGTAATACAGTGTGTGGACATTCCTTTGTGGGGGCTTGGGGAATTCACTGTACTTAAGAACCAGCCTGCATCACCTCCTGAGAAGCTAGGCCTTGATTGCTCGTCCATTGCTACCGTAATAGAGAATCTTGGCTGGGGTCTTCTGTGCCTCTCTTCTACCATATAGGGAGCAGAGGTACAGACACCCCCTACCAGTCTTTACAGTCTGATACAGAAACTGTTTTTTTATAGAGTTTGGGAACTTACAATCATGATATACCAAAATATAAAAGTGTTGAATACTATGAAGTTTTTCGTTTTATGAATCTAGATAGGATAACATCAACAGGTCACGCACTATTACTGATAACAGAATCGGTTGAGAGGCTTGTTTCCCACATTTTGGAATCTGCTGGTCCTAATGACTTTGTCCAGATCCATTTAGACAGTTCTACTTTAAATAGACCTCTTTTTACCAGACGAACCCACCGACAGGTGTTTGATGTTTTAGAGTTTTTAGAAAACATTGGCCGTTTGCTACAAAGTAAGGCTGAGCTCCTTGTAACGGAGCCATTAAAGAAAACACTCTACAGTATGATTGTGGCTAAGAAGAAGCGTTGGCTTTTGGATTTTAACTATGGGGACTTAAATATATGTATGGCTGCTAGTATCATAGGTCTGCTGGAGCCTAGAACTGTTACTGACGGTTACATACAAAGAAAGGCTTTAGAGGTCCACCAGACTCTGGGTATACCCCCTGACGTCATGGTTGGTTTTAATGAAGTGTGTCTATTTGAAGATTACTTTGGGGTGCCGATCAAAATTTTGTATAATGAAGACCGGAATTGGAAATATTTTCCCCAGGGTGACACTTCTAATAAAAACACTGTCTACCTTTTACATCATGAGAAACACTATTACGGCATTTCAAACCTACAAGGTTTTCTAGGGGTAAAGAATTGATGTCCTTTTTGTTGTCATATATACAACAATCGAATGACTCACAAATGTAGATTACATTGTCACATGTGTCAAAGAGATGGGTGTCTTGTGTTGGACGAATCAAAGTTTAAATGTCCCAAATGTAAAACTTTTGCCCGGTCTGAACAATGCCTTAAAAAACACATTGAGAAAGCAGCGCAGGGTTTAGCCCAATGTTGTTTGAAAACGGACTGTGTTTCATGCGGTCGCTTTATAAATGCTAATCATGAATGCCGTGGTAAAATTTGCCCTAGATGTAAAATTGAAGTTGTTTCATTGGAGGACCATTTGTGTTACATGACCGTTCCAAAAGATGTGGCTAAAACTGAGGATTACATTGTGTTTGATATAGAGTGTATGCAAGAGACAGGCATACACGTCCCAAACTATGTTTATGCCAAACATTTGACGGGTGATAAAACGTGGTCCTTTTATGATATAGACTGCATTAAGCGTTTTATTACTAATTTCTTGGATGAAAAATGTAGGGGGTATAGCTTTCTGGCACACAACAGTCAGGGGTATGATTCCTTCTTTTTGATACATGAAATGATTAAAGAACGAGTAGCAGTCAAACTGGTAATGCATGGTGCAAAGCTAAAACTTTTAGAGGTAATACCCTTTAAAATTAGGTTTATTGACAGCTTAAATTTTTTGCCTATGAAGTTAAGTAAGTTGCCTAAAGCTTTTGGATTTCCAGGGTCGAAAGGTTATTTTCCACATTTTTTTAATACCCAGCAGAATCAAAACTATGTGGGTACTATTCCTCCTGTGGAGTGCTATGGTTCAGAATTTATGATGTCTGAAGAAAAGGAGGCATTTCTAAAATGGTACTCAGAGGCCCGTAAAGATGTTTTTGATTTTAAGAGGGAGCTAAAAAGGTATTGTCACGAAGATGTTAATATTTTGAGAACAGCCTGTAACATTTTCAGAAACAGTATCATTGAGCTAACCCAAAAGGAGCACATTTTGAAACCCAATACTCCTGAGGAGTTAAAATATGTGACGTATGTTGATCCATTCACTTTTATCACGCTAGCTAGCATGTGTATGCATATATATAAACAACTGTTTCTTGAGCCTGAAACAATAGCCCTAGTGCCAATCGACTTGTATCATGGAAAACAAAAACGTTTTTCTACCCCTTCTATACAGTGGTTGATGTACTTGTCCCATCAAGATGGTATACCTATACAACATGCCCTGCGTGGAGGGGAAAAAAAGATTGGTCCCTATTTTTTAGATGGTTATGCTTGTCTAAATGGGGAGGAATTGGCCTACGAATTTAATGGTTGTTTTTTTCACGGGTGCCCCCGATGCTATAAGGAAAATGACTATAATACCATGATGGGCTGTACTAATGACCATTTACATAGAAGAACACTTTTGAAAAAGAATTTTCTTGAAAACAAGGGTTTGCGCGTTATTACACTTTGGGAACATGAATGGACAGATATGCTAAAAAATGATGAGGGGCTAAACATTTTTTTGAAACAAACAAATCTACCAGAACCCTTAGAACCCCGTGATGCTCTCTTTGGGGGAAGGACTAATGCTGTTAAACTTTACCACGCGATAGCTCCTGGTGAAAAGATACATTACTTTGACTACACCAGTCTCTACCCCTTTGTTAACAATTCAAAACCATACCCGCTAGGACACCCCCAAATTATCTATGAAGATTTTGGAGATGTTAAACAATATTTTGGACTGATTAAATGTCAGGTGTACCCCCCTAAAAAACTTTATTTCCCAGTGCTCCCTCAAAGAGTTTCTGGAAAACTAATGTTCCCACTTTGTATGAATTGTGCCACTACAAAACAAACTGAGAAATGCACACACAGTGACGAGGAACG
Source organism: Ambystoma mexicanum (assembly GCF_040938575.1). Lineage (NCBI taxonomy): Eukaryota > Metazoa > Chordata > Amphibia > Caudata > Ambystomatidae > Ambystoma > Ambystoma mexicanum. The sequence continues at coordinate 1,309,432,790 of NC_090935.1, read as the reverse complement.
CTCTATTACTGGTACCTGGTGTACTGTTGAGCTACACGTGGCCTTACAGAAAGGATACAGGCTGGGTAGAATTTATGAAATATGGCACTTTGGGAAAGCTACAGTAGAGCTGTTCACAAAATACATTTGTCTTTTTCTTCGAGACAAACAGGAAGCGTCGGGTTACCCTGAAAGTTGCAAGGATGATGAATCCCGACAGCGGTATATAGACGAGTATTACAAACACCAAGGGATACGGTTAAGACCCGAGTTCATTGAAAACAATCCCTCTAGACGTCAGTTAGCTAAACTGTGTTTAAATTCCTTATGGGGTAAATTTGCACAAAGAACCAACCTTCCAAACACAACCATTATAACGGACCCCGAAGAGTTGACCGCTTATCTTTTTGACCTGGGCTATGACATTTTAAGCTTACAGTTTATAGATGAGGAAACAGCGTGTCTTTGCTGGAAGTATGCCAAAGAGTTCCCAACGTGCTCCAACAACATAAACATTTTTATTGCATGTTTTACAACAGCCCACGCCCGTTTGGAGCTTTATAAAGTCATGGATGCCCTCCAAGACCGTTGTTTGTACCACGATACTGACTCTGTTTTTTTTGTCAGCTCACCCGGTGACGAGGACCCGCCCCTGGGTGATTATCTAGGTAATTTAACAAGCGAACTAGCTCCGGGAGAGCACATTGTAGAATTTGTTTCTGCAGGTCCCAAAACCTATTCCTATAGGACATCCAACGGTGTTGTCTGTATGAAAGTCAAGGGTATCACTTTAAATGTTAGCAATAGTATAAAAATTAATTTTGATAGTTTAAAGGAGCTGGTGCAAGAATACTCTTTAAACAACATAACCAAAAATATCACAGTTCATCAACCTTCAATAGTGCGTAAAAAGAAACAATGGGAGATTAGCAGTGAAACGCTGCAAAAAACCTTGAGGGTAGTATTTGATAAGCGTGTGCTTACTGCTAATTACAAAACATTACCCTATGGTTATTGAAAAGGGAACAACGTATACGATGGATACCCGGTTACAACACCCTTTTTCATGCGTGTTAGCAGGACCTTCTAGCTGTGGTAAAAGCTATTTTATGAAGCAGCTATTAGAAAACGCACCCTCTGTTATGAATACCATTGCTGAAAATGTTATTTGGTTTTTTTCTTGCTGGCAGCCCTTGTATAATGAATTGGCATCTAAAATACCACATCTGAAGTTTGTGGAGGGCTTACCAAATTCTTTGAATGACGACCGCTTGCTACCACCAAATCTTGTTAATATGATTATTGTAGATGATCTTATGATGGAAGGAGGGCATAGCTCGGAAATCGAGAAAGCTTTTACACAATACTCACATCACAGGAACCTTAGCATTTGCTACATTGTTCAAAATTTATTCTACCGCGGAAAGGGCAACCGCTCCATAACATTAAACGCCAGCTATATAGTGTTGTTTAAAAACCCTAGAGATAAACATCAACTAACCGTCCTAGCGAGACGGATGTACCCGGGTAATACCCGTTTTTTTATGGAGGCTTTTGAAGACGCTACCTTAAAACCTTACGGTTACCTCTTGGTGGATCTAAAAACAAACACTTTAGAAGACTACAGATTGAGGACTGGTGTTTTCCCTCCTGATATACCCGTGGTTTACGTACAAAAGACGTCTAGAAAACCACGGTGAAAAACTATCTTTCCTCATTAGCGACGACGACCAGCTACCATGACGGCCCGTATACGTAGGAATTTTGCTCTTCTTAAAATGCTAGTAACAGCTCCACCCCAACAACGGAAGGCCATTTTGTGCTCAGCCTCTGATGATCTAGTATCAGCTATAGCAGAGATTGCCTTCAACACTATAAAAGGTAACGTTCCGTTATCCACCCAGCAACTAGGCGTTTTAAAAAAGAAAAAAACCCTCCTTAAAAAGCTGAGTAACAAGAGGTCGTCTATAAAAACCAAAAGAAAGCTTCTAAAACAATCTGGGGGTTTTATAGGGGCACTGCTAGGTTTGGCATTGCCTCTAATTACCAGGCTTTTAGGGGGTGGTTAATGGAGCATGCCCAAAAGATGTATTTGGTTGACAAACGTCAGTTGGAGGGTATAAGTACCCCGAAGCGGGAAGAAGCAGATATCCGAAAATCAGCCACTTTAAGGCTTGACTCTGAAATGCAAGAGGTTTTAAAGCGGCATGATTTATCAGACTATGATAAAGTGGGGCTCTATTCAACTATTCTACAAAAATACTTAACATACTTTAGACAGGTCGAAAATGAGAAAAATAAACTGATGTTGTACATGCCCCCCGAAGACCCTTCAATTAGCTCTAAGCCCTCCCTATCAACCTCTGCCCCGGATCCTATCGTAATGGAGGTTTTGGACACTATTAACCCCCGTTATCGGAAAAATGCAGAACTTTTGATGAACAAAATGGGAAGTGAAAAAAACGTGGCAACATGGAACAACAAGGGAGAATTTATCTATAAAGGAACAGTTGTTAAAGGATCAAATGTTCACGATTTAGTTGCAGCATTACCAACCCTCAGGCTTTTGTAAGACACACAAAACCTCGAGGTTGGGACCTGTTTATGCAAGCAGCTGCCGATGTCAACCTGCCCGCAACTTTAATTGGAAATATGGGACATCGCGAACTGTTGGAAAATTTAAAAGACTCTGAGATCAAACCTTTAACAGCAGCTATTGAATCATCTGAAATGTCAATAAAAAAAAGAAAAAAAATTAAAGCCAGTAAACGAGCCTCTTGGTTTAACGTGTAACCTCATTTTTTTCTTTAACAAAATCTTTAACCGTTGTAAAATATGTATATACATGTATATCTTTTTTTTTTTTGTATTTTTTTTTTTACTATTATTACTTTTCCAGTCTGCAAAAAAAAAAAAAATAAATACATTCATTGCAATAAAAATATTATTCATACTTTCAAAGGCGTTATGTCTAATCATTTTGATCATGTCTAACATGTTTATATAATATTAAATAAATGAAAAAATAAGACAAAAAAGACTGTTTCAATTAAAAAGAAAATGTGTTTATTTATATGTGTACACAATTTAAGGTTTAGTAATAAGAGTACATTTTTGCCAACGATCAAAAACATTTACAGGGGATCTCCGAAAGCTGATCTTATTCACAAAAGCAGTAACCATGACATCATTTTGCCAGAGGTCCAGTGAATAGGTGTGCATAACCCTTATCAGCGAGTGTTTCTCAGACATGTTAGATACAAAGTAACAGGAGTGCTGGCCACACGTGATGTCTTCAGGATGTTGCACAGGTGTTTTATTATAATGTATAACGGGTGCTATATCCTTCACATAGTCCAGGATAGCGCCTCTGTATATGGGGTGGCTTGGGAAACACCCCAGGCTGTCAAAGACTGTTATTGTATCCTTGTTTATAAACATACCTATCCAATGGGTGCCTTCCTGATCATGGGGATCGGTGTTCGCCACAAGACTAATGGGTCGCTCATTACTTATGTCTCTTGGAAGGTTATCACATGAATACACACCCTTGAATGTTTTCTTAGCGTGTTTGTCTTTACTTAGAAAACGCTTGATCTGGTAAGTATCCATTACATGTCGTACAGGACTTGTCGTTGATTGTTGAGTTCCATAACCGAGTCAAATAGAGCCATAATAATTAGATTCACCGTGTTGGGTAAATTTGCAGCAAAGCGTACTTCTATGCATAGATTACCATTTCTAATAAGATTATAATGGCCGGTTGATGTATTATCAGGTCTCAAATCAAAAGCTAAGAGAGTATAACCCCCATCATAATCGTCCCGGGGTATCACAAAACCTTTATCATGCAGATGTTTACCGCTGATGGAGACAAGTCCCAAATACTCCCTAATTGTATTTTTTTGTTGAAAACTGGGACTGTAGGCTTTAGACGGTATAACGACCCCGTCTTTAAAAAGCGCTGCGTAGTTGATGTTGTAATGTTTAAAATTAAAAGGGTTGCTGGCGTAAGCCCCGGAAAAAGCTGTGTTGTCCACAAAACCAATGATGATTATTTTCGGTAACTGTCCAAGGAATAAGTTATCTTGACTGGCGACACGGCTACCCGCTGGAACACTGAAAATTTTCAAAGATGTCCGCTCCACCGGATATTTTAAGTTTGATACTTGTAGAGCATCAGCATGAGCTAATCTGACCGTGGGTGACACATTCACCCTTTTAATAAATAAACTAGCTGATACTATAATCAGCTTGTAGGCTTCAGCATCATCGCTGTTGAGGCAAAAAGCATCTTTATTTCTAGAAAGTTTAATTTTCAGATCAACGCCGTTTACCATTAGTTTCTCCTGGAAAAATAGATCGGAGTGTAAACGGCCTAGTAAATCAAAATTTCTGCTCCCTCTGGCATGTGTAGCTCTTTTTATAAAACCTGCATTAGCCCCATCTAGAGCATAATCCTCCATATGGCCTGCTGTGTCCTTATAGAAAAGCCCCGCTGTAAACTGAGTGTCCAAAGCGTCATTGCTGTAGTTCAAAATGCTTTCTATGTAGGCCCTGTACGCATACATGTTGTCGCTCTGTGTAATCAGCCGGTCGCCTAGAGTAATATCCACTTGATTAAAGAGGGTAGCCACAGGGTAAGCAATCGTAGCAACTTTAGCCGTTCCAGGGATAGCTGATCCATCAGCTTTTGTTATTTTGCAAGTGAGGTAAAGTAACGTGTCATTTAAATCCAGATACATCTCTGTTGAGCCTGATATATAAAACTCTATAGGCGCTAGCGGAGATAGTGCAGCAAGGGGCGCCACTTCCATGAAAAAGCTGTTTTCAATGCTAGTTTGTGTCGGGGGTACAGCAAACAGATCGAGTTCAGATTTCACACATTCCCCCGACGCACAATGGATAAACGCCATCTTTTAGAAAATATTAATGCCGGGGCTGTTTTTTTTTTTCTTGACCGATCTGTTCTTGCGAGTTCTTTTTCTCTTCTGAGCCGTTTTTGTTGCTGATCCTAGTTTTTATGCATTCCTGGAGGGCCCCATCTGTGCAGTAATTTCCTTTTTCTTTTGTTTGTGTTGTTTTTCACATAAACCAGCCCAGAACCCTCTTGCGGTGGTTGGTTAAATCGGTTTGCGATGGATGTTGTAGCCGTAGACACCACATCTTTAGCAATATTTGTGGCTGCTGTTTTCACATGTGGTTTGGCTAATTCAAACCCCTTTCGTAGAAACGGCATAGCCCTTCGAAATAGGCTTCTAAAAATACTTCCGAAACCCGTACGATACATAACGGGTGCCCCTTGAAAGTAAGGTTGATTGCCATAACCAGCTTGTCGGCGGTAATAATCCCTATAAACGTACGGCTCCCCATAGTTTTTCATAAATACCATGTTTTTTAATAGTCTTTTTCTCGCCTAGGACGTAGGTGTAGTTTCACTAGGACCTTCCCGTATTTAAATGACACCAACTCCCCCTGATCATCCTTTATCTGTATATTGATGGTGTCAAAATGACTCTTAGAAACCGGTATATAATCAGGTTTAATATATTGTATATTAACAATGCCATTATTTTCACCTTTCACCTGCGCTGTTCTCATTAGCGGGGCGTACGAGTCACCGACCCTTTGATATTCTACTATATCACTGTAGATCATAAGACTGTAAAATCCCCCATCAATATCAGCACGTGTTTTGTCCAAATCTTTAGTACTTTTTACATGTTGAACGGTTCCCAAAACACGAAAAAGTTTGCCACTACATATAAACTCGGTGGTAAGATCCGTCGATTTTAGAAATACTTTTCTCTGCACCTTATCCAGAAACAATTGTATATCAGAATAGCGTTCAATGTTTGCGAGACTTTTATTGATAGCCTCTAACAAAACTTGTATGCTGCTGTAAAATCCATGAGGAAAACCGGCGTGTAACAGTTCAATAGGACCTTCACGTTTGATGGTAAATTTGGCCTCTCTTCTAGACACAGTGTCCCAGGTATGGGGGTATTGAATCTCCATTAGACCCGCTTCCCACAATCCTTGTAAATCAACGGGTTTAGCCATTTTAACACAATAATTTGATATTTCATTGTTTGGGAATGTATCGTGAGAAGCGTTACTGGGTAAGGTGATATAAAATCCACTGCTTTCCATCTTCTCAGGGAGCGCCTTTCCTTTGTAGATCCTTTAGAGATGAAGCGCTAACCCAACTGTTAAATTTCTCAGGCCACCCTGTCCATTTTACCAGACTTTGTTTTTTATTTCCTTTACCTTTACTCTGAAGAATTTTCTCAACCCTATAAAACCGTTGGGGCTCATTGGTGACCTTCTGTAACTCTTCGGTATAAAAATTACCGCTCACACCATCACCATCATAATCAACCAGCTGATAGATGTAAACCCCCTCTTTCACAGTTACTTTGGTCACTATAAATATTTCATCCGTAAATGATTGCTGATACCCCTTTGTAAAGACACCTTTAAGCTTAGAAACTCGGACATGGTCCCCCACGCGAAAGGATGGTTTCTTGACCTTCTTCGTTACCATGTCAGCGTACAAGTTTTTCCAAACAGTTAGAGAATTTTCAGACGTTACAGAATTTGGAGTCATTTTTATAGAGCGATGATAGCTATGGTTGTACGCCTCTATGAAACGTTGTAATACATCCACATAACGATGTGTATTCTTTGCTGTAAAATATCGCCAAATCTTAGATTTTAAGGTTATATTAAAGCGCTCAACAACAGCCGCCTTAACTTCGTTATACGTTACAAAATGATACACGTTATGTTGTTTTAAAAGATTTTGGAAGGGTCTATTTAAAAACTCCTTACCAGCATCCGTTTGTAATTTTACAGGCACCCGGCCTTTGCTAAAAACATGTTTAAAAGCTGCCGTCACTCTTGATCCAGTCTTATCCTTCAAAACTTCGGCAAAGGCGTATTTTGATAAAATATCAATAATCGTCAAGATGTACTGCGCCCCGTCGTTCTGCTTCCCATAGGTCCGCATATCCACAATATCACCCTGCCATTGTTCATCTATTTGGGAAACCACTGTTCTTCTTCTGTTAAAACGTTTTCTAGCATTTTTATGAAGACTATATGCCTCTTCACCAGATAACCATTCCTTAACAGCTCCGCGTGAGATAGGTTTCTTGTCATGTTGTAATTTTTTATAAAGAGCATCAACACCCCCATAACTGCCAACACCGCTTTCATCATAATAGCTTGCATGCATGCTTCAATAAGAGATGTTCACTGCTGAAACACTTCAAAAAATAAACAAAGGCATAATGGGTGAAAGATGATTTTATTACAACTCTTATACATATAGCGTCTGGCACAACGTGACCCTTTTTGATATTTTTTCTGCAGCCTTATAAATAGCATTATACAAAACTCCCCGTTCCCCCCGCATATAACTCTGTATACATAAAACACTTGAGGCATTTAAAAGTTCATACAATTCACGGTCCTGTAAAACGTATCCTTTAATGCTAAAGTAATGTTCATACAATTGCTCCAACAGCTGATGTAACACCTCTCTAGGGTGTAAATATAAAGAACCCACATCATATTTGTACAAATGCCAGTATTCATCCAATACTGGGAGCCATGTGTTGGTACATATGTTACCTATATACATCAAACTTTTACAAATTGGCTCTGGTCGGGGGGTAGGTATCTGTAGATATTTCAGGGTATCTGGGGCAATTTCCGATATCCGCTCTTTCAGCATAGCGTATAACAGTTTTTCCACACATACACGGCCCGGTTTCAGTTTACGATCCACACGCCTTGCTGGCCCTTCAGAAATCTTATCCTAGAAACAAATATACACATATAAGAAACAAAACTCTCTTTATTTCTCCTCTCTCTTTAAAGCAGTTTACGGCGTGCTACACAAGGCTTCAGGGGATTCCCAAAAGTGTATAGGTCACAAAAATCTTTATCCATTAAACGGGCTACCCTGTTTCTAAAACGCACAGGACCAGCCATGTGTAAAGATCTCCATTTTTTCTCAGGATTGCGGCAATGGTATATTTCTATCCATGTTTTAGATAGAACACTCTCCATACTAGCATGTACACGCATGCCCATGCCTTTATATACAGCTTTAAGCAGCTGAAAACCTTTATATGAATTCAACAGAAAACATATCCGACGTATTGCTCTAGTGTGATAATTCAGAAGTAAACAGTCATGAGCATCCTGTTGCGGGTCATCGCTTTTATGTCCATAACACCAGCGGTAATAATCACGCTTCAAACACACTTTCACCACACAGGCCGCAAAAGCCTGAACAGTTGAGGTTTCCAAAAAAGTCATAGCTTCCTCTTCTTCTTCATCAGAACTTTCAAAGCGCTTTAAACAAACACACTTCTTACACATATTGCGGGCTTGTGTTGCTGGACTTTCGATCATTTTTGAACAGCACACACAGTAAAAATTGACGGTATTAAATGAAGACCGCTGACTTTCAGTACCGTCAACTTTATCTGCCGTTTTCTGCAATTCAAAAAAGAAAGAAATGTAACTCTTCAATACATATACATATATATATTTTTTTTTAACACATAGTTCACACACACACACAAACACACCCCTTTTCCTACATACCAATTTACACAGAACAGGTCCCTCCGCCTCCGCCTCCATAGCAACAGCTGCATTCATAGACAAACCGGCCTCCACAGCATCTGCTGTCTCCATAAACAGCCTATCTTCATCAGCGCTTGTTTCCAACTCCGGGGTCATGGCTACATCTGGAAACAGCTCGTCCAAAACCCCCAGATCCGCATACAAAGGCTCTTCAGAAGTCTTCATAGATTCGTCCATAGCCTTCAGATCGGCCTCTGTATAGTCTGCATCCATTATACCAGCCTCTACACCATCAGCATCTTTAAATGGATAAGAATCAGGAGGTGTCATATCACCCAGATTCATTAAAAAAATGCCTTGGCTCAACTCATCCTCATACGCCATTCCACTATAAGTGGGACCTTGCGATTCCTCATCAGCTACAGCAATTATTGTTGTCGGACTTATAGGACTATCAGCCTTTTCAGCGGTGTTGCTGACGTCTTCCCCGCCTGTATTCTTAGAGTAGTAGCTGTAACGCTTCATGATTCAGGGGTATTCTAAGCGTTATGCAAATAGTACAGTCAGACTCCAAGAGCGCCGTCTACCTCTCTCCAGAGCTCCTTCTGTATATATACACCATACTCCACCCCTAGGAGAGGACCCACAACTACATCACCCCCACAACGCCCCCCCCGGCCTGCCCCCCTGACATCACAACTTCATACCTACATCATCTCATCAAAACCCTGGACCTTGACCCCAGAGGGATGTCATCAGCCCTGCTGGACCATGCCTAGCCCCCAAAATATTACCTCATGCACGACATCACCACCGGGAAACACCCTTTCCTACACCACCACGCCCTAAACACTAGCCATGATGTCACTGTTAGGTTAGGCCTTAGAAAAAACTTCAGGGACACGCCCGTGATGTCACCATCCCTGCTGGGACACGCCTAGCCCCCAAAATATTACCTCATCCACGACATCACCACCGGGAAACGCCCTTATCTACACCACCTCGCCCTAAACACAAGCCATGACATCACTATTGGGTAAGGCCTTACAAAAAAAAATCAGGGACACGCCCGTGATGTCACCATCCCTGCTGGACCACGCCTAGCCCCCAAAATATTACCTCATGCACGACATCACCATCGGGAAACACCCTTTCCTACACCACCACGCCCTAAACACAAGCCATGACGTCACTGTTAGGTTAGGCCTTAGGGGAAACTTCAGGGACACTCCCGTGATGTCACCACACCTGCTAGACCACGCCTAGCCCCCAAAATATTACATCACCCACGACATCACCCCCCGGAAACGCCCTTTCCTACACCACCACGCCCCTCAACACAACACATGACGTCACTACAGCACAGGGACATCCGCTAAGGCGGGACATGCGTTGCCATGGACACCCCAAGGGGCGGGACATCCGGTTAGGGCGTGGTTAAGGCCTGTCAGTTGATGAAAGGTGGGTTACTCCACTACTAGTGATGTTTATTATATTCCGATTTTTATATATACGAGTGTATGTTTATTTATTTGCATATATAACATGTGAATAAAGGGCCTATAACAAGCCATTTGTTTTATGATATTGTATTGTTTATGTGTGGTTTTTTGCTTGTCTGAGTCCAATAACTCGCTTTCGCTTGGGGTCCGGGGAGGCGCAAGATTAAGTGCTCCCCCCCACATGGCCAAACAGACGCAAAACAGGGGCACAGTTCGCCACTCTGCTGACAAGCCCACGTGCTCTGAAATTACTACAGATGTAATTTAGCACAGTACAAAACCATATTGTGATTTCGGTATTTCACCACTCAAAGCCTTCTAACATGTTCTCCTTCATTAACCCCTTAAGTGCCAAGGACGAGCCATCTCGTCCTTGGCACTGTGGAGGTAATCCCAAGGACGAGATATCTCATCCTTGGCACTTAAGGGGTTAACATACAATAACATACATGCAATAACAAATAAACATTTAACATTTTTAAATGGGCCAGTACAATTACATTTCTTTTTTTATATCTGCTTTTGGAAGCCCCCATCCTCCAACCAAGGTAGCTGTGCTTTTCTCTAGGTTCTCTACTAGCAAACGTGGACTTGACTACATGACTTTCACCGACCGAGGCAGAGAGAGTACTAAATCAGTATATACACATAAACACATACCACCATGCTTTAATCCTATTCATTCAAAATGCATTTTTATGAAGTTCCACTTAAGATAACGCAGTAGTCACGAGTGCTCTACACTTCACCATTTATATGGCTCCTCTCATGAAACTCATCATATGGCTCTGAGCTACATGCTACAACTATGCAAATGATGCTTAAATCATCCACAGAATGACCACCAGCAAAGACAAAAACCAAGCCCTCTCACAAATAATGCATGGATGACCAACTCAACAACCCTAATAAAACTAAAATCGTGAGCACGCCTCACCACCCCTTTGTACAACCACCCAGATGTTGAATGGCTGATGGAAATGGGGACCAGACCGCAGGTCTAAAGGGGTAAATAATCTTGAAATTCTCATGTCCAATGAGTTGGCACTTCAATCACAAGTAAAGACAAAAGTAAAGAAATGTTTCTACCACCTACATTCTATCAGACGGAGCATGCCCTTTCTTAGTTTTCCACATGGAACCCTTGCCACGTCAAGAATCAACAAAGCCAAAAACATATGCCTTAGCATGCCTGGCTAGCTCTCCAAATAAACTACAACACATTAAGAATGCAGCAGCAAGACTGTCAAAGACTCGGTAAGAGGGAACATATCACGCAAGCACTAAGATCTCTACACTGGCTACCAGTCAGGAAAAGGATCTATTTCAAAATGCTCGGCATTGGCCACAGAGAGATTCGCAGCCCAGGACCAGAATTCCTGCAAGGCAAAGACTCCATCTACAAACCAATTAGACCCCAAGGTCTAGCAATGATATTCCTTGAACTCAAATGTTACTCAAAAAAGAAATATGGAGGATCAGCTTTTTCCAACATCTCAACAAAACTCTGGAACAGCAGAGGAACATATGCCCTTCAGAAAAGCTTTAAAAACGGAGCTCTTTAACATGACAAACTAACCCAACAAGACATTGGCCATTGTAGAAGAGAAACCGAACATTGTTGATCACGGCACAATAGGTTTGGTTACTCAAGCTACCTGCAAGACTGCAATTAAGACCTATGCCATGAGGATCTCCCTCTTTCCCCCACTAACCCAAATTAAAACTTTCCATACACCTGCAAACACACCACATGCAAACCAGCTATTCCACACACAGCATCAGTAACCCCAATTGACACCAAATAGAAGTGCTCCACACCTCTTCCAGTAGCTTACACAATACCAACTCAACTGATACATCTGTGCACAACAGGCAGACAAGGATTATCATATGAACTAAAGCGCCTGTACACCCACCAGCCCATAAAACCTAGAAACAAACTCACACACAGTTGCCGGTTTTTCCAAACTGAAACAATCAACACTACAACAAAAGCAATCACTGATGTCATGTATGATGTAATTAGTGAGGCCACCAGTGATGTCATCATTGTGCTTATACATTGCGCAACATGGGACGCATAGTTAAGGTGGACTTCCTTGAAATTAAAGTGCTGAATTTCAGGGGTTTGTTGCATAAAATCAGATTACCTTAACTCTCTTAACTAATGTTTTTTCAATGAATTTCATGGATTTTGTTATACTATAGTTTCTTCAGGGCCCACTGGCCACGGCCTTTGGCCCTGGCCACTGTACATGTTGTAAACTCAAAAATAATTATCCTAAAGCTAAGGATACCCCTGTCGCCTTCACACTAACTGTGAACAGTCACATTTTTAGACATTTTTGACGATTTAGGATGTACACAATTAACTTGTTAGAGTATTAATATAGTAAAGGAATCTATTGTATGATTAAACAAAAAATATTTTATTCAGTTCAATGAAATCTTGAGGGTTGTCTTTGTCCCTTTGCACCTTTACTTATATTGAATTTTACATGCACGTATTTATTCATGTGTTTCTTGGATAAAACACAATGTGCCAGTAAAAATCCATCCTAGACTGCACTCTACATGTTGCACCAATACGTTTCTTTGGGGCCCACTAGCCATGGCCTTCGGGACAGTATGGAGTCCTGGGTTACTCCACAGCATTGGATCCTAGACTGATTTGGCAATCTAACTTTAGGAAAGGTCATGCGATTCCGAGGCCCTTTGTGAATTGGTGCAATTTTTCATCAAACAATTTGTACAAGTGGGTCAAGGTTGGCAGGGCGGGGAAAGGATTAAGCGGCTTGGGGAATTAATTGCTGGGGATGATGGCTAGAACGGGGGGGTGGGGGAAGGGGCAGGCAACTTGTGGAATAGATTGAACAGAGAATGGAGGCAGGAGGCGTGGGAAATGGAAGAAAATTAAAGGGGAAGGAAGAGACTCTGGAACGAAGGGTGGGGCCGCTAGACGGGGGGAAGGTGCCTGGGTGGGGGCAGGGGGGAAGAAGGATAGGTTTGTAACTAGAACGGAAATAAGATCAATGAAGACGGGTAGGATGAGAAATCAAGAACTGGGAATTGAATTAGAATAGTAGCATACTAGGCGTGACAAGGGAATAGTATACAGAAGGAAAATAGTGGACACTAAGCGCTAGATTTAGAATAGTAGACGGGTAGAACAAGGGAATAGAAATTAGAAGGGAAGAAGGTACGTAAATTGGGAACGGGAAGGAAGAGTAGAAGTGAAAGGGTACTTTGCAATGAGTACTGTGAAAAAGGCACCGAAAAAAGTGTCTGGGGAATGTGTGCTGTGAAAAAGGCACTGAAAAAAGTGTCTGGGGAAAGTGTACTGTGAGATATAAACAAAGTAATGGCCATGGGTAGAGAGGGATATGTATATGGAGGGACGGGCTTACCTGGCAGGGTCCTCAGGACACTGACGGTGGGTGGAGGTTCTTAAGAAGCCGCACCCGCACCCGCCGTAGAATATCCTCCGGTGTGGTGGAGAAACGGATCGCCTGTAAAATAACTCCTTGGCTTTATGCCATAAAGCTTGCTGCGGCATTGTGACTTCCACCTTGAAAACTGGTCTTGCCTCTTTATTCCAGGGAACCTCCTGGAGGTCTTGGTGGGGGGCAGAGGGGCGGGTAGGGAAGGTTTGAATGAGGTAAGAGTGCCAGTGTGTTCGGGGAGGCGCAGTTGTGGGATGACCCCACTAAAACCCTCTGACGTTGAAACGATGTTCCACTGTGACTTTCATGTAGGGTCACGCCAGAAAACTGGTAATTTTTACATTAAAAATGCAGGCCAGTTTCTCCGAAAGAGGGTCACTTGGGAACAAGGATTCAGTCGGAACTAGTAATAGAGATGTATTTCCTGTAATCTGCGTCTACGAATATTAAGCAAATGACACGTTCCTATTTTGATTCCGCTCGGAACAACAGGCTAATTATAAAAGTGCTGTAATCGGATTGTTGTGTAATCTCTGCGCATTATACCACGGTTCCACGCATACGGTGTTCTGGGTCACGCTACGGGCAAACTCGGACACAAGTAGGTTTTTGTGCATCTTCTGTTACAAGCTTGACTCAGGGAGGGAGTGGGATTACCAACTGCATAGCAACTCTCCCAGTTTAGCACTCACCCGCAGATGCAGATCTGACATATGCACTTCATGATGCTGCTGATGCGCGCGGCTCCCCCGTGCACGGGTCTGGTGGTTGTTACTTCTCCTCTGAATCCTGCAGGTGGCGCCCTCGCCTAGCCGCGCCCGCCATGTCGCTGCATGTTTCAAGGAAAAGGGGCGGTCCGGCTCGGCTCTGCCGGTGTGCGGCTAGAGGTTTTTCATGTTGCTTCTTTCCGGCAGCCCCGGCGGTGGGAGTTCGACGGGCCGGCAGCACAGCGCCCGACACCCTGTCGGCCGTTCATATCCCGCAGTAACCCGGCGAGTCCTCCAGTGACTTCACAGCGTCGCGTTCTCCCCGAACAAGAGCATCATAAACCGCTGGAACGCGCAAGAATCCCGCGCAACCGAATACCGCTCTCGTTCACCTCCGTCATCATGTCCGAACCGTGTAGGGGCCAAACCACCCCATTAATGCATATTTTAATAAGTTATATTTTTACATTCAAATTCATGCCCGCTAGCATTGAATTGGAAATGCACTCAGTTGGCAAGATTTGGAAATGCACTCAGTTGGCAAGATTTAAACGAACCAGCATTTTACATAGTTTCCACATAATCATTGCATACCGAGTAGGGTGTAAGGTGGACCATCAGAGGCCTAGATGGGCCTTGTTGCGTGTTGGTCTAGTTTGTTTTGGGGACTCTGCTGGCACGCGGAGGGCAGTGCAGCAGAGCCCAGGAAGCAGCAACTCGTGTCTGGTTCTTAATGGTGGGCCTTGCCACGTGGTCGTGGCCAAGGCCGTGCAGCATGGCCTGGGTGCCCCCACGCCAACCTGAGCTGGGTGCCCCCGGCTAGGGTTGCTGGAGCCGGTGATCCGGCCGGGACAGGGTGATCCCTGCCCCTCCCACGCTGTGTGTCCGCAGCGTCCTGGTGCCGTGTCGGGTGCCCCGACACCATCTGTGGCCCGCCCCGGTGACCGGAGGCAGGCCATCACAGGCCTCAATGCAGACATGTCATCGGAGGGCAGGGGTGTTGGGGGAGGTATTAGGCTGAAGAGTAAAGGCGTGTCTTGAAGAAGGTGTGGGCCTTGGGCCAAGAAACAACCTTGAAATGAGAATGGGCATCAGACAAGGATGGCCTCCACAAGGGCTTCGAGGACAGGCTTCCAGATTTGGCCTTGTGGGGGGATGGGCCTCGAAGCAGAGTTGAAACGTTCCTTGGGGAAAGGATGGGATGGTCCTTGGGTAATGTGCGGGAAAGAGGACTAAGAAATAGGTTTGGTAAGGTTAACTTTGTTTGGGGAGAGCTGCAAAACAGTGCATCTCATGTAGAAGGTGATGTCTCAACTAGCAGCTATTATAATCAGATAGGTGTCATGCCATAACTAGATAAAATATTAAAGTACACTCAACATTATAACAATATTGCATTTCAATGAGTACAGTGGAGGAAGAAGGCAGAGCCCACCCTGCCCCCCACTTCCCCTGAAAGCAGGGTTATCCAGCTGTGTAAGGAAGGGCCATCAAAACGCCAGTCTGGCATTACCACCCGCTGTCACACCATGTTACCTCAAGCAGAGCAAGAATATAAGGTCATTTCTTAAGACCCTCTTTTTCTGCTTAAAACACGGCATTCCAACGTCTCTAAAGCAATAGACTAAGGTACAGAGTGAAATCATTTTCTAAAATGAAAACCATCAGTTTATGAAATTTACTGAATGTTGAGTTTTTTGTGGGAATACAACTTGGAATTCAAATGATCCATCCCAATAAGAGGCATTGCTGTTTGAAATATTGACCAAGAGCAGATAATGCCACAACATGCATATACACAGCATTTCGTTTAATGAACCAGCATAAAGGGACCATTACCTTTGATATTATCAGACTGCAGTCTTTTCCAATGGTTTTGGGTCTTTCTTGGTTAACCCATCACAATCCTTAGATCAATTGTGCATTTTGTACCGTCATCTTTTTGCTAATCAGCGTCTCCAGGTGTGTTGTGAAACCGCTACTATTGCCAGTCAGCAATCCGCCCTTCTGGATCCCAAACTTAGTATGCGCCAGGACTTCAATGCTTATCTGATGATTCAATGGTCTACCAGAACTATGCCAATGTAATCTCTGAACCAGAGATGATTCTTTTACCACCTCACTTCCCTTTTGATTGCAAAATTAGGTCGACATAGGGTAACCCTCTACCACATGGCTGCATTTATTCAATCACCAAAGAAGAAGGGGATGTTTTACAAGCATACCTACACAACTGCTTACAGATATCTCACTCTCTCAAAATCACCTGCTGAAGAGCCATTATTTCTCGTACCCAAGAAGGAAGGTACACTGTGGCCATGCATGGGCTGTAGAGAATGGTTATATGTGGTTATGTGGAATCACAAAATAACTAATCCTCCCCCCAAAGCCCTATTTATTTGTTCCTAATACTTTTCCCCACCCCCAAAACCACTATTCCCACTCCCAACCCCATTTTTAGTTTTTCCCCAAATTCGTTATTTTGGAATTCGTTATTTTGGATTTGTTGCAATTGGATTAGTTATTTTGTGATTCCACATAATCATTGCATACCATAGATAACTGAATGAAATTACTCTGAAAAACCAATATCCCTTGCCTCTGATGCAAAAGATTTTGCAATCTCTTCAATGATCCTGAGTTTTCACTAAATTAGATCTTTGGGGAGCTTACCTTCGGTTATGGATCAAGGAGGGAGATGAGTGAAAGACTGCTTTAAGATACCATTTGGACAAAATGAACATTGGATAATGCAGTTTGGACTCAGTAATGCCCCAGCAGTCTTCTACTAGTTCATGGAATTGCTTTTCGCTGACCTCTTGGGCATGAATGTTTGGGTAGATCTTGATAAATTGGGTTCTCCCCTAGGATTCCTAAGTTTCCCATGTAACTAAAGTCCTGTCCCACCTCAGTATGAACATCATGTTTGCTCATAGCAGAAAGTATCTAATCCATCAAGACAGGGTTGAATTCCTGGGATATGTGATTGGTTCTATGTCCTTACATCGCCAGGTATTTCAAAGCCTGCAATTTAAAGGTGTATGAAATAACAAAAAAGTTAATTGAATTTGTTTTTGTTCAGGGGGTTCCCTCCCCACAAACCCTCCACCTGCACCTATTTGTAACTATACCCGACACCCCCAACCACTTATCTGCCCTTCCTCAACCCCCCCCAATACATTTTATGAAGTTTCTCGTTATTTTGTACACGTTTAAATTCCAGGCTTTGAAATGCCTGGCGATGAAAGGACGCTGTACCATGTGATTAGTTGATGCAATATTCACACAGAATCCCGCAACAGCCAAGTTATAACCAACTGGAGAAGTCCTCAGAATGTTATGGCAGTACAACATTTTTTGGGCTTTGCGAATTACGATCATCATTTCAACAAGAGATACACCAGATTTCCAGAGTGTCCCAGCCCCCTAAGCACAGGTACCAAATAGTGCTGCGATACAAAGGAAGAAGCAATTTTCCAACAACTGAAACACAGTTTTGTTACTGTACCGATCATAGAACACCCCAATGATACCCAACTATTTATAGTCTTAAGCCGATGCACCTGAAAAAGCAATTGGGGCAATTATGTTGGATACCAATCATACATCTTGTTTGGAGCACCCTTTGGCCTTTTTTCCCATACCTGAAACCAAGTGAAGCCAACTATGTAGCAATTGAAAAATAATTATTGCCCATGAAAAAACATTTGAGTTTGGCGTCATCACCTACAAGGGTTTTGTATTGTGTGGGGAGGTCGGAACTGATCAACACAATTTGCAATATCTGCACTCTTTAATATGTAAGAATAGTAGATAGGCCTGTTGGACGTTCTTCATTTTGTTCTCCAGTTAGTTTTATTATCACATTTATACCTAGATCCTTAAATAACTGGGCTAATGTGTTATCTAGGTCATTACCATTGAAAAAACCCGATGAACCAGGGACATCAATGTTGCCAGGTAATCATTTCCTTGCTGCCGTCCTGCATCTCTTGGAACAAGTAAAAAAGGACATAGCCAAAAAACACGTTGAGTCTTCAACACTTAGGCTGGCCAGATACAGAGATCAAGAAGGGAATAGTCTTGCATCATAGTTGGCTCTACATTCCTACACAGAAAATGCACAAGAGAATGCCTATCAGGTAACATAATGCCAGGGTCTCTGATCCCCATGGTATACGGGGCAGGTTAGAACTCATACAGAGGCAGGTTTGGGGCTGGAACCTTATGCCCAATGTACACCAAAGTGCACACAAACAAAACTGATCTAATTTTAATTTGTACATATAGCTGATACACATGGTTGGTGTGGTGACTCTATAGGTTGCAGTAATCTGATACACCCGACCGTTATGTAAAAAGAGCAGCCACATTTTGATAGGACACCGATTAATGTCCTGGTAAACAAATTAACGTCCTGGTAAGCACATTGAGGGCTAGTATATTGTATACACATTGACTGTTATAGTATTGAGATATTATCTAATGTGAGCTCCTCTACACGTGCCACTGAGTGGTACTTTCTTGCAATACCTTTCTTTATCTTTTCTTCTGTTGAGTCTTTGCTGATAAGACAGCTCCTCTAAAGAAGACAAAGTAGTAGATGCAAATTTGGTCTGTATTTTTTTATTGAACTTTTGTATTATATACTTAAAGGCCCTGAATGCATCAGGGCCATGACTTTTCCGTTTTATGCTAGTTTTTGAGACAGGCTCAATTGGCAAGAATCATTGCTTTGCTGATCGACAGGTATGCTGGCTTTCAAAGATATTGTTTGGAAAGATATCAGTTTGATTTTTCTTTGAGCATATACTGATGATCACTTTTGTATTATTTGTAGAGTTTTGCCCTTATGACGGACAAGTAGTTTGCAATGCATTGGCCACTTATTCAGCCATTCTAGCAACAGCAATGAATGATTGCGAATAAAGAAAGAAGAATCTTTTACATATCCAGCAAGTCTCATAACTGCCTGAAAATTGTTTAGTATTTACTACTAGGTTGAAGCCAAATACTGCAGGGGATCACAGGTTTTTTGTTTAATAGACTTGTTCCTATCAAGTAAAGTGCTTTCATAATTCTACATCTATATATATATATATATATATATATATATATATATATTCACTAACAAAAACATTGTTAAAGGGACGTTATGGTTAAGTTGCACTAGCAAAAACCTATGAAATTCAATGGAAAAACGTTGTTACAGGGACGTTATGGTTACAGATAAAACCGAAAAAAACTAAATTCAACAGTTAAGTTAAGCAACCATAAGTTGTGCCACCTGTGTGCACTGCAAGGACTAACACCCAGGACATGAAAGATGCCATCACAAATCTCATTCATGACATCACTGTTGACATCACATGTGTGGCTCCCTCTGTTTTGTTCACTACCATAAGTAGGCCAAGTGCTTTTCTTCGCTAACAGTCGGGAACAAACAATTCAAAAGGTTCTATATTTGTGTACAGCACCCTTCTCATATGTTCTTACACTACTTTCCTTACGGTTCACTCACATCATATGATACATATACATATAGGGGAAGAGGAAAGCATAAAACACATCACTGGTTTCTGTGCATGCAGATAATCAGTTATGTTAAGAACAGTTTCTGGTAATACTGCTCCTTTTTAGCTTATTTTAATTCCCTTGTATATGGTCATGTTTGTATGCATTGTGGTGTCTTTATGGTTTCTGTGGAGTAGTGCAATTATGTAGTTGTTAAGGCAATGGTAGCTACTTCGTACATGTTTCACAGTACCGACCCTCTAAAACAAACGCATTCATGATTTCACCATGTAACATGGAAAGATTTTGAAGGTTACACTTCCATGAGACATGGTGCAGACAATGGCTACGTTTGCACGTGAGTTGCTTCATGTACAGTGAAGAAGTGTGTAATACAATGGTGTGTATAGCAATGCATTCCTCCATGACCTACATCTCTCATAATAGTTCTTCCAATAATCTTTGATAGTTTTCTGCCACCATTACAATACCAATCCCTTGTGGAGGCTTCCTATTAAAATTAAATGCACATGTGATGTCATAAATGAGATTTGTGATGGCATCTTTGATGTCATGGGTGTTAGTCCTTGCAGTGCACGCTGGTGGCACGAGTTATGGTTGCTTAGCTTAGAAAAACTGTCGAATTTCAGGGATTTTTCGGTTTTACCTGTAACCATAACATCCCTGTAACAACGTTTTTCCATTGAATTTCATAGGTTTTGGCGAGTGAAACTTAACCATAACGTCCCTTTAACAATGTTTTTGTTAGGGAATTTCATAGGTTTTTAGTAGGGCACTGTAAGCAGAATGTTCCTTTAGCATTGCGTTTTCTGTAAAGAGGATAGGTATTTGGTACAGCAACATAACCATAGCGTCCCATTAACAACGGTTTGTTACTGATTCCTTGGCTGCCCTCATGATAAACGTGTGGAAAGGGCAAATTGTCTGGTGTATGTATCCATTTGCGCTACCCCTTACTTTTCCGAATAGTGTTGGTGTATCATAGCAATTACAGATGTACATAGTAAATGGTGTTTAGTGTGTCAGTAGGCTCTCTTTTTGTGTTAACAGTGCATGATAAATCTGTGCCGCACACTACTGGCCGAGATGACTACAGATGAGCAAAATGGACGTTTCCTATAGACACTGCACCTGGTTGGCGTATGTGCAATCACACTGCAAGTATCAGTACGACTCCATTAGTGACTGCATGTCTGCATCTTCGAATGCACTTTTAAGTAGTTGTGGAAGTGCACGCCTTTCCGTTCCACACCTAGACCCATGCATAGGTCATCCACAGTATGCTGGCAACACCGCGGCTGTCGCCAGCCCTACGGATTCGTGCAGTAGGCTACCACTTTTAAAGAACTGCTGCCGACTTCGTGGGTGGTTCTGCAAACTTACCAATGTGTGGCTAAAGCACTCCTAACTGTATAACGGCCACTGGTAAACAATGAACAGCAACCTGCAGTTTCACGTGGGCGTGTTAAATGTCGCAGTACTTTGATTTATCTGCAGCTTGCCTTTCCATGACCCGTGAAACAGATACATTTTGTCTGCACTCAGCAGTGTGACAGAAAGTATCAAGAGGTCGCCTGCCGGTCGTACAGTTGAAGAAAACATGTAACTGCAGATGGGACAGTTTGTAGTAAATTGGCAAAATGGCAAAGCTGGTGCACCCTCCTCACGCACATACTAGTGCATGTAAAGGCAAGCAAGGACACAGCAGAATATGCAGAGCGCAAACAACCTTAGTGGTGGTTAGAAAAGCGCTGTAGCTGCATGGGTCGCACACAATAAATGACTTCCTACTGCACGTAATGAAGCTCTGTTTGGCGTTGTTGTAAACATTCTTGTATTCCACAATGTATGTATATCCATGAATGCTACCCCCAACACTAATGGCGTAGCATAAACTGTTTGTACTGCATGTCACGACAACAGAAATGAAAGCACAAAGGACCAGTGGGCAGGCTACCGCCCTTCCAACAATTATGTAGGGTACTTTCATGTACAGCATTTGCCACATCTGCTGCGGACAACAAGAGGGGCACTCCTGTAGGGCAGCGGAGCTGTAAAACAACCTTTGCAAACCATATGCTGCGCTACAGACCCATACCCGGCAAAGGGCATTGTATTGTACATATACTGCAACACGCTACTGTACAGAGGGAAGGTACTTGGAGGTGCGTGGGAACGGTCCTTACGGGAGCATTACAATGACTGCCACCTATGTAGGTGAGGGTCACCCAATAATTCTGTCTCCCGGCACATCCCCTATAGTATCCATACAGGTGCTGCCCCTTCTGTACCTCACCTTTCCTGCTGTTCCTTCTGTGGCATGTGTGAGAACACCATAATAAATTAAAATGAACTGGGAAAGGAAAGAACGTAAATAAAGAAAGCACCTTTCACAGATTAACAATGAATTGCCAATGCACGGATGTAGGGCGGGAGGCGTGGCAGTGTGGTAAACACTGTAGTTCAATCGGTTAGAAAGGGGGTTGCTGTACAAAGAGGTTTCTTTACGTGTTGCAGAGCATTTTCAAGAGAGTCCATGCGCAACACGTACTACAAAAAAATATCATTACTTTCAAGAAGGGCACCAAGCCAATTTAGATGGGGTGTGCAGAAATCGGAATGGCTGGCATAGTAAAATGAACGTTAAAGCTGGGGAAATGTATTCGTGCTGTGAAAAATCATATTCCAGTGGGCAAAGTATGCCATAGGCACATGTCGAACAAAGGCACAAATACACTTCTTTGGAATGTACCGCGCTGTCACGTTGCCACATCAGTGGCTGCATAATGCGATAGAAACTTATGCAAGAGATCGGAAACAAAAGCATGAACTGGGCAAGGGCCTCCTTCATCGCAAACAGCACTGAAAGTCGTGTAACATGCTGTGCAATTTTCCCTCCACAATAAACGACAATAATATTGGCATGATTGCGTGTCACCAAGATGTCACACAGAGAAACCAAAATCAGGCACTTCATTATAGCTAGTCCATAGTACTACACATGCACATGATAGATTGCAAAATGAGTAGCCACTTCACAGTGTTTTCCGTTCACTTTCAGTCAATGTATGTCGGAATCCCCTAAAACCTGCAAGCTGTGCCTCGTGAAACACACAGCCATAACCGCACTCTCTGCATTTCTGTCGACAAATAAGGGGCATTTGTAACACGTGCCACCCTGCAACTAGCACGGTATTCATGGACTTTTCGTGCTGTGCGCGCGACGGAGCAGGGGAATAACTTTCAACCAGGGGAGCAGACATCGTTAGTTGTGGTGGCTCTTAAAAGAGCCTTTGGGGGGCTTTTCCTTTTTCTTTTTTTTTAAAGGTGCTTCCCTAGAAACACTTTTTTGCAGTTTTCATGCATAAATGTGCGTTTTCAACGTCAGCTCACATTCTTACAATAGGGTCTTCAGTGCAGTTTGTAGATTGTGAAACATTTCATTGCCACTGGGCGACAAAGACATGCCATTTGCCTTGAAAAGGTGTATGTATCGCGAACCATTGTTCTCATTCTCACAGGAGAACATCCCAGCAGCACTCAAGAAGTCACACATGCTTCTGTTGATGAGACCCCTTCCGACCTCTGGCTGGCGACAGGACTCATTGAAATACGCTGCTTTCATCATAATCTTCAGTTGACGGAACACACAGGCACAAGGCATGTAACCCAAAAAGAAGGCTCCATGATCACAAAATGTACAGTTGCTGTAGAGGCCACACGTCGACATTCTACAAGCAGTCGCTGAAAGAGCACAATTCGACACTACACCACAAAGCGTCCACTCCCTCCAAACTGAAATTGCCACAGATCTTCCACAAAGCCATCACCCACGACGAAAACTGTACGTCTTGCAATGTATGCCAGCCGCAGTAAACAAAGTAATGGAAAAAGTGACTGCCACCCTTTCATGTGACGCACCTGATTGGCCAATTGCCATAGTCCCATTCCCATTGGCCATCATGGTGAGAAGCCCAAAATGTGCCACGTACCTTTCAGCAATGACTGCGAGGGCCGCGCCCCGGTGAAGGAGGACTCCTTCTCCCTATTGGTGCTCTTTCCTGTGACGTACACCCTGAGCACGTGATTGGCCAAAGGCCATAGTCCCATTTCCATTGGCCAGCATGCCAAGAAGCGCAGAATGTGGCACGTGCCTTTCTCCAAGTACAGTGAGGGCCACAGCCCAGTAAAGCAGGAGGAGGCCTTCCTATTGGCGCGCTTTCCTGTGACGCACACCCTGAGCACCACCTGATAAGACAGTCGCTACAGTCCCATTTCCATAGGCTAGCATGGTGAGAAGCGCCAAATGTGGCATGTGCGGGTCCCTAAGTATGTTGAGGGCCAGGCCAGAGAGAAGCAGGAGTCCCTCTTACAATAGCCGCACACTCTAAGCATCTGATTGGACAATCCCCACAGTTCAATTTTCGTGGCCTTCACTGCATCCTGTAGACGAGCAAACAAAACTGCATTGCCAATGGGTGACAACAAAATGCAATTTTCTTGGAAAAACTCTGCATTTCCACAACTAATTAGGTCATTGTTGCAGAAAAACATTCCACAAGCGGACAATAAAGTATACATGCTTCTGTTGATGAGACACCTTCCTGCATCAGGCTCGGAACAACATCCATGAGCAGTGGGCCATACTCTTCGTGGTATTATGGATTAGAAAAGCACCTTGGCGGTGGGAAAAACCATCCTCACGACACCCAGCAATCTCCTCAGTCTACGGAACAAATCTAAGCAAGCCAGGTAACCCATATGCAGGCCGCCGTAATGGATGACGATAACATTTACTACTGGAAAAGTAGCAAGGTCTTTGCAATGTGCATGCATATCGGCGAAATTGCACTCATACACAGCGTTCCACAATGTGTCCACTCCTTCCAAACCAAAACTGCTGTCAAAGTGTCTTTGCAGGGCATAGTTGAGCAGATCTATGACAAAGGGATCACCTACAGTCAACACAATGTGTTTCGCCATGTGAGCCACCCTCAGTACGCAGAGTATAATGTACAACAGTTTCACCTCCCCTTCCTGTTAACCACAACCACAATACCTGATTGGCTAATCTACACGCTGCCATGACAATTGGGCAAGGTGGTGTGAAGGGCAGATTTTGGCACGTGCACCTCCCAAAGCAGTGCGAGGGCCGCACCCCTGTAAAGCTGGAGCAGTCCTTCTTCCTTTTGCACTATCTTCTCTGCAGCTCTACTTCATTGGGTTACGCGTAAATAGGTACACACGCATCCACCAATCACAACGAAGCCGCCATCATCCAATACTGTCACTCCTGTACAACACTTGAAATATGCTGTTACACATTTACAGTACAAATGTCGTGCCATTCCAAAGCACGTCTACTATAAAGTTCAATGAAAGTATGCACGATTTCTCCATCTGCATACATCCACATAGCCACCCAGGATGTGGCATGTATAATGCTGAAAGTACTGCGTAATCCACTATCTTTTTGTGATGGTGAGGGGGGGTTAAACAATATCAAACTGGGTAGGGGACTCAGTCTTCCATCGTAGATGTATAAAGGTTTTTACTTTTTTTTTGACGTGCGTGCGAGCAGCCTTTTTTGTATTTTCTCTTTATATGCGTTTCTGTTTGCCTCTTCTCACATTTTTACCACATTCTGGTCAATGCTTCTTGCACAGTGTAAAAGAAAACAGCATTGCCAATGGCGCACAAATAAATGCCATACGGAACCACTGCATATTTTATGACTTCATGATCTCATAGTGGGTGGAGAACATGCCAGTAGTCTGCATAAACTCACGCATAATTCTGTTTATAGCACACCTTCCAACCTTTGGCCGGGGACAAATTACACTGTCATGGACCCATACTCCTCTTGGTGTTATGCATGAGAAAACTACCTTGGCATTGGGAACAATATGCATCACTGCGGTCAGCAACCTCATCAGGTGACGGATTAATCATCCACACAACATGTAACCCAAATGTAGACTTCCATAGTGCACCACGAGAAAGTCAACGTTTGTGATGGACGCCACATATCTGCAAAGGCGATCCATCCCGCCGAAACTGCAGTCACCCTGACAGGGCACAAAGCGTCCACTCCTTCCAACCCGATATTACCAGCAACGCCTCTTTGCACACAACACCTGTGCAGATGGCGCACAAAGGTATCACTGACGATAAGCACTGTGCGTCTTTCCATCTCAACCACACTCACAACACAGTATTTGGATGAAATGGTACCACCCCTTCCTGTGAACCACGCCCTAAAGTACTAATTGCCTATTTCCCACAATTCCATTTGCCTTTCAACCCTGCCCATAATGGCAGGACGTGCACGTGCGCTTTCCCATCTACAGTGAGTGCCACGGCCCAATAAAGCTCAGACAATAGTTCTTCCGTTTGCACAGTCATTTTTTGCAGCACTCCCCCATTGGGTTCTGTCAAATTTTCAAACATGCATGCAGCAATCACATACAAAACCTCTGCATTGCACACTGTCATTTCTATACACCACTCCATATTTACCGTTACACACTCTCAGTACACGTTCCGTTTGATTGCAAAGCCCCTCCACAAGAAACCTCTGCTAAATAATGCACGATTGCAGCATCCAGAAAGATCCTAAGATGCACCCAGCACACCTTTGGCCATGCACATAACATAGCAGCCCTTTCCACACCCACCACAACAAAATACATCCAAGCAAGCGACCATGTGGGCACCTAACATTATTCACAAACGTAACATACGTAGCAGCACTTCTACCCAACTCACCCATTCACGAAAATGTGTCTCACTTAGCAGAATCCACAAACATACCACAGCCTGCACCACCCCTATGCACTGCAATTCACAAAGTATTGTGTCACTGGCAACCTTTGACTCCACCCTTTCCTTCTCCGCCCACATCTCTAAAAAGTCAAATTTCCTACTGCTCCTCCTCAGAGGTACTCTGCCTTTCCTCTCCTTCCCCCAGAAGCTCATGGTATCCCAAGCTCTGGTTCTTTCTAGCTTGGACTATTGTAACAGCCTCTTTCTAAATCTACCTGCCTCTACTCTCCGCCCTCTGCAACTAATCCAGAACAGGACTGCAAGACTTGTCCTGGCCTCAAGCCCTGGGATTCATATCTCTCCAGCTCTGAAACCTCTCCATTGGCTCCCAGTGGATGCAATGATTAAATTCAAAATCCTCTGCATTGTCCACAAGGCTTTCTGGGCCCGAGTCCAAAATACCTTCAGCTATCCCTCCGCAAATACCTCCCCTCTCGAGCTCTTCGCTCCTCTACCTCCAACTCCCTCAGGGTCAGTCGTTTTTCAAAGAAACGAGCTGGGGGTAGATCTCTGTCTTAGGCTGGGGCCTCCCTCTGGAATAGCCTCCCTGCCACTCTAAAACTTGTGGAGAACCATCTCCAGTTCTTGAAGCACCTCAAGACCTTCCTCTTTTCTTCTGTCTTCACTCCCCCTCTCCCCTGCTGATCAGTTCTCTCTTGGCACCGTGCACCTGGCCACCCTCTGTCCTCCGGGCTCAGGTACCTGCTCACCCTGCCACTCTCCCGCACTGCCTCCGGGCCACCCCTTGCAGTGGGGTCTGTATCTGAACCCATACAGCCCCCCCACTTTTTTTCTTCCTGCACTTATCAGACCTACCCTGCCTGCTGCTTTAAACCTAGCACTTGCAAAACTGTTTGTTGCCTTTATTATTTATTTATTGTTATTTATCTGTTTTTCCTCTGCTTCGCACTTTCCACTTCTCCCCCTTCCTTGCACTTCCCCCCCCTCTCCCATGCACT
The DNA here is from genome assembly GCF_040938575.1 of Ambystoma mexicanum. Lineage (NCBI taxonomy): Eukaryota > Metazoa > Chordata > Amphibia > Caudata > Ambystomatidae > Ambystoma > Ambystoma mexicanum. The sequence goes on along the minus strand of NC_090935.1, from coordinate 1,309,405,233 downwards.
TGCACGTTCTCAATGTCAATGGGCCTAGTAAGATCGCTGTTTTGTTCTCCCCTGTTCTCCTCCGTTGCCTTGTCGCGCTCTGAAACACTTGTGTACAAGCACAATAGAAATAAAATATCAATATCAATATGCACAACAGCTTCACAACATTGGGCCTACTTCAATAAATCTGCACACAGCAGAGTAACCAACCACATATAAGCTTCACTTCAACCATATCCACGTCCATACTCACATTACGTACACACTGCACGCTGTGGCCACACCACACAACTTCTCACTGCACCACCTCCTGCCGCATACCAAATACTGTAGCATGTTGCAACTCTCACCACAACCATGAAATGCACAATACACACTTTGCAACTCACTTGTGGTACTGTAGCACGTCGACAATGTGCTCCACACCCATTCTCCAAAGATCACCACCCTGTGCCTCATGCACTGTCAAACCTGCATTGCTCCAGTGGGTATGCTCCTTGCACACATTCCCCACCCCATAATGCAACCATGCATGTCAGCATGTCACCAACTACCACTATGCACATACGCACCACTGGCACCAGCACTCCTAACCAACCTCCACACCGCAAAGGACATGCACAGCTTTACATGCAACAGTTACCATAATGTATAAACATTACACTGCCTCCGGCACCCCTACGCCCTTTCATTCACATACTATTGTCTTACCCACTTCCACTCAGAAAGTATTGTGTCACTGCCAACTTAACCACAAAATGTTTACAACATTGCCCATACTGCAAGCATTGTGCACACAACACACTACCCAAGCACATATAAGCTGTCCTTCAACCATACCCTCTACCATACTGACAGTATGCAAACACTGCACCCAGTACCCACACTGCGTGACTTTTAACTACAGCATCTCCAAACACAGTGCACCGCCATGGAGCAATGCAGCACCAAATTGCAACAGTTACCATAATGTACAAACAAAACACTCTCTCCTGCATCTCTGTGCACTTTCAATCACATACTATGGGCGTACCCACTTCCATTCACAAAGTATTGTGCCACTGCAAACCTACCCACATTCTGTTTGCAACACTGGCCTATAACGGCTGAAATGTGCTCCACGACCATGCCTTACATGTCACCCCCTCTAACTGATGCGCAATAAAAAATGCATTACTGCCGTGGGTGTCCTCAAGGCCTAGGCTCTTGAGTGTATGCCCCTCGGCCTACGGCCTTCGGCCATGCACCCTATAGTCTAGGCCTTGAACACACCCACAGAAACATAATGCCACCATTCGTGTCACCATGTCAGCAACTACGACAATCCACATACACACCACTACCACCAGCACTCCTACCCAACCTGTACACTGCCATGGCGCCATACAGCAACAAATTGCAACAGTTAACATAACGCCCATGTGGGCAGCTAACATTATGCACAAACGTAACATATGTAGGTAGCAGCACTTCACCCCAACTCCCCCACACCATAAAACACTCATTCACGAAAACAGGTCGTAATTAGCAGAATCCACAAACACCACAGCCTCCACCACCCCTACCCACAGCCATTCACAAGGTATTGTGTCACTAACCACAAAATGTTCACAACATTGGGCCTACTTCAACAAATCTGCACACATCATAGGCCTTGAACACACCCACAGCAACGTAATGCCACCATGCATATCACCATGTCACCAACTACGACCATCCACATACGCACCACTGCCAGCAGTACTCCTAGCCAACCTGCGCACCGCCATGCAGCTATGCAGCAACAAATTGCAACAGTTAACATAATGTACAAAGAAAACACTCTCTCCTACACCCCTGTGCACTTTCATTCAGATACTATGGGCGTACTCACTTTCATTCACAAAGTACTGTGTCACTGGCAACCTACCCACATTCTGTTCACAACACTGGCCCTACTGCAACCAATCTGCACACACCACACTATGCAAGCACCGCCCTCTACCGAATGCAGAGTCAAACATGCGTTCCTGCAGTGGGTATTGCAGCCCTACGCTCTTGAGTGCATGCTCTACGGCCTTCGGCCATGCACCCAATAGTCTAATCCTTCCACAGACCCACCGCACCTTCATTCACCCATGCATGCCACCATGTGCTCAACTACCGCATTCCATTCGCAGCGCACAGCCACACGCGCTCCCACTCAACCTATGTCATGTGCAATTCAGTCTCCTTCTGCAATTGACCTGCCACCACTTGTCACGAAAAGAGGTTGCTGAAACAGCTCGCGGCAGAAGCCATGGGGCCGTTATAACAGCTGCCTCCAATCACCACACAAAGTACTTGCCTACATATGTCACATGAACCACTTCTCACTCCCCCACACGTTCCCTCCCTTATTGCCACCAATGCAATGCAGTCCATACGGTACATTTTCCAGACCCTTCTGCCGCCGCACTGTCCTCCGATACACCATGGCGTCTTTCCCAAAAAATGTTGACGCACACCATGCTTCCCTCCAGCCAACCACCGGCCGCGTCCAACCTTCTCCGACAGTACGCCGTACCGCGAACCAATGTCACTTCTGTCCGCGGAGCGAACAGGAAAATTGACCCAGATATCACTAATTTTTGGGCATGTGCATTTCAGTTCTTTGTAACAAAAGTACTGGTCGGATTTCAACCAAACACAAAGGTTTTCCCCATTCAGTCTATGGAGAGAAAAAATGTGGGGACCCCTTATAACTTTGCCCCCCCCCATGCACAAAACTTCGCCCCAATTTGGCGAAAATATTCAGAGCCGGCCATATACTTTTTTTTAAAAAGTTTGGTGAGGATTCGGCCAGGGGGAGCAAAGTTATAAGCCGCCGAAAAAGTGCTCTTCCTATGAGTTTAGCAACTTAACCATAACTGCACGCCCGCTACTGTGGGCCGTGTAATATACATAAAAGTCAAAATTTGTTTGTGGCAGGATTTGTGGCAAAGAGTTGTTCCTTATACAATTCAACATCGTCCCACCAAACAGCACAAAATGTTGCATAGTTACCTGTTAGGACCCTCCGGACATTACTGGCTACATAACATTTGGACACACCACCCCGATCCCCAGATTTCCAGACAAGTCAACATTTGTGGGTTTATGGTTTGGCAAAGCGCGGTTCCTTATACAATTCCACACTATTTCACCAATCTGCACCGAGTTTGCATAGTTATCCGTTAGGACTTTTCGGATATTACTAAATACATAACATTTGGACACCCAACCCCTTTCCCCGGATTTCAGCACCTTCACACATGAGACGGTTGCCTGAAATCGGCGAAACATCAATGTGGTCATAGAAGGACCGGTCCCGACACAAGGAACAAAACTCGAGGGCCAGGCCTTAGGATGCACAGTTCCCAAGATATTTGCACCGCAATGAACTGTACCACGCCATGGTGAAGCGATATGTGGAGAGAGCACAGAAGGTCCCAGTATGCAGCAGCACTCCAACTCTCGCCTCCCACCAACGTCTGCTCCGGGGTTTGTCAGCCAGCCACACACGCCCATTCTCAGTGCAGTTTACTTCAGCGTGCAAAGCACATCAAGCGATAAGCGAAGCAGAACAGCGACCTACAGGATCAGGTTTATCATGTCTGTCTACAGAACCCGTTCAGAGAACGGGTACTTCTGCTAGTTTGCAATATAAATCCATGGAGGGGGTATATCATTTGCAGTCGAACTCCTTTATGAAGTATCAGGAGGAAATAAAAACAATACAATTAAGTTTGGGCGGTAATGTCATTCCCAATTCCATCAGTCAATCACATTTATCGAGATAAGTCTTAAAACCATCAAGAAATACGAGCTTTGGCTATTCCAGAATTATATAAAATTATACCATCGACAATTTTCTCTCCTTTTGTGTTTACATTTCTAAGCTGTAGTGTCATGTGTTGAGGTACTCTGGACTCAACCTTTTCACGACTACCATCACTGCTAGGGTCACAAAACACAGTTTCATATACAGAATATGTTGTACTGACTTCATTGACGTAATTCTCAAAGCCGTATTTTGGTATTACCATTTGGTAGTCGCACATAAGCCTACATTTCCCATTTTCTCGCCTACTCGCTTCTTCCCGCCATGCACACTAGACTGTATTTAATTGCTGATGGGTCTTTCCAGTTATCACTTCCGGATTTGTCCAGATCTCCTCAAGCTCTATCTTAATAAAAATTATTTAAGAGATTTAAACCATTGTAGCTTGATACCTCCTTCACTGTTTAATAAATCACACATTGCATCTTTGTTGTTTTTAAGATTAGGGCTACACCATAATTTAACCCAGAAGTGGGCGGGCTTTATGGTCGACTTCAATCCAACCGAATTCTGAATGTATTGCACTTAGTCCTAATAAAGTTTTTAGGAATTTGTTTTCGGACTTTGTTATACTATAGGTGTACACATAGCCCCAGAATTCAGCACAGTATAGGGAAGCCTGTCTCGACATCATTTCATGTATCTTCAGAGTTGCGTTAACCAAATGCTTTCCTTTACATTTAGCAAATCTTTTAACCAATGAGCTATACTTAATCAAGGTTAATCTGCTTTTGTTTATCCGTTCTTTCCATCCACCAACTTTGGTAAAGTGCAATCCCAAGTATTCATAGAACGCCATATTCTCGAATCTAAGATCATTCATTTCGACTAATAATTTTTTCTTAGGCTTTCTTTTTGGTTGGCAAAGCATTATCCTATGGGGGCTGAAATGGGAATGGGGAAGGACCGGGTCCGGGTCCTTGGAGGGAGGAATTACCGGGCCTTCCGAACTCGGAATGGCCCGGTAATTCCTCATTCTGTGGACTCGGACCCGGACGCGATTTCGGATGCAGCCATGCCGCCAATAGCGGCATGACTACCGCTGAGGTCGTATGAGGGCCATAGAATATTTTAGAAAATGGGGGATTGAGGGGGAGAACCCCCCAAAAATAATTGTAAAAATATTAAATGGGTTTTTTCATAAAAAAACGCGGTAAAAAACCCTGCGAAAATACATCCCGTGAGGAAATTACATGGAACCGTATCTAATTTAATAGCCTTAAGGACCTCTGTTATCGACAGGGTTATTGGGAGGACATTCTGGTCATTGTCCCATCCAATTGTCTCTTTGGAACGTACTACATCTTTGTGCCCCTCACTACCATAATCTAGTTATTCGTAATGTGTGTACCATTCCACTGGCAGGAAGCAAACCTCCACTGTATTACTGGAATTTACTTTATCTGCCACAACTTTCCAAAATATCTGTTACGCTCACCTGGTATCCACAGGGCGCCATCCGACCCGGTTACTCGCTGGTATGCTTCTCCGCTTTGCCCTGATGTGGTCTGTGGGGAAGGTTCTGCCTGAAAATACAGGTAGACTGTGTTCAAGACTGACCAACTGGGGTAAGTATCCTCCCTCCACCCCCATATGATTTCAGTCCCTCTGGCGCCCTCTCCTCACCTTGTGGTAGAATTAGGCGTGCTCTCCGTCCTGCCTTCTTTGCAGGGGCGCGTTGTCTTTCATGGGCGAGTGCGGTCCAGTTACTTCACTGACGCCGGCCCATTTGATATTGTTCAGGTAGGTCTTATTGCTGTTCTTTAGTTTTGTTGCTATCCTGCATGCCTTTCTTTGTTTAAAATGTCTCTTTTTCCCCCTCTAGGTATGCGGAGCTTCAGCGCGGCGAACTGGCTTGGTTGAGCCCCGCTGGTAAATGATGGTGCATTAAGAGCGCTATGATGTGGTAAGTAAGCGCTATGCTCAGCGCTGCGAAGTCTTGCCTTTGCTAATCTGTGTTTTCCTTCCTTGTAGGTCGCTGTGTTCTTCAGCGCGAGTGGAATGTCCGGAGTGGTGCCAGCCGAGAGGTGACCAGCCAGGTAAGCCTTTTGAGCAGTTCATAATTTGTAAATATCTCTACTGCTTTCTTTAATGTTGCCTCTATCTTCCTCTATCAGGTCGTTCTGTCCGGGAGGCGTGCAGATTCGAGGAAGCTGTTCTCAGTAGCTGCGAGTGTTTAAAGATGAAGACTGCAGGTAAGATGCTGCTGCTAATGATGTTCCATTTGTCTCCTTGCAGGTTCTGCTTCTCTGAGGTTAGAGGGAATAGCTGGACACGGTGAGCGTCACGTTGCAGGTTGTATACAAATTGTTCGTTTTACAACTGTTCGAATTACAATTGACCTTTTCACAATTGACCAAATTGTGAAAGTCAATTGTAACATATATGTGGGGGGAAACCCCCCACAACCCCCACCCAACGCCAACCCCCCCAAAACCCCTTTAAATTCGGTCAATTGTTCATTCGAACAATTGTAAACGAACAATTTGGGTAATACCACGTTGCAAGCTGCAAAGTAACGCGAAGCGTGTTGTCTTGCTCGGGTGTGGTTTAAATAGCCCCAACAAAATAGTCCAGGTAAAGTAGTCCCTAGGCTACCACACCCTAAACACTAGACCGCATAGCTTGGTTCTTAGGAACCAAGCTATGTGGATGCCTCCATGTTGGCTGACAATACAATAAAGTAGTTCCCAAGCACATTGTTTTTCATGGTGTATGAGCCTGGCGCCATATGCGCCAGGACTGGCCCCATGAGGGCTTTTGAAGAGGATGCCAGGCTCTAGAGGCCCGAGTCCTGACTCCACCTGGCAATGGGTTTGCCAGAGGGTTTTTTGGGCGAGGGTCGTGACAGTATCTTTGTGTTATGAATTTTTTTTTTCAAAATTGAATTTTAATTTTATTGAAACTTTCAGCATGGAAATACAAACCACATAATGAATGACCACTAGAAGCCAATGTAACATGACAACCTTGTAACCCCTCCCACAGACCCACTCCCACATACCCACCCCCATGCAGCATACCCCAACAACATCTGGCTAAGTTATATCGAGGGCAACCACCCAACTCCCTTAAACAAAACCTTCAAGGCTTGCCAGCTACATTTCTCAAAAAAGGGAAATGTGTGATGTCAGTAATGCAAGGCCGACAACTGTTTGTAGATTTCTCAAAATATGCCATTTTATTAAATAAATTATATAAAGAAAATACACTGCTTACCTTACTGTACAGTGGAGTTCCCTACCTAGTCTAGAGGTTAAGGGAACATTCTCTAGCATGGGTAAATTGGCCCTCACACTAAACAACATACATACAAAGGAAATTATATAGTAGCACAATAGAATAAACAATATCAAGACGATATTTGAATGGACTTCTCCTGTCCTGGGTAAGATCCCCTACCCAAGATTCAAAGCCAACTAAAAATGTTCAACCAAAGAAAAGGTTTTGAACCACTTCTTGAAAGTTCAAAGTCAAAACAAAAGTTCAACAAACAAAAATCCACCGGTAACCAATCTTTTGTTCCTGCGTGAAAAGATCCCCTTTCAACTTCCAGAAAAGAAGTAGCACCAATGGTAATCCTGGTTATGCTGATAAATTGTCTCTCCAGTAAGATAAACTGCCACAGTTAAAAAAGCAAGTGTAATATTCTTCAAATGTCAATAATACACAATTCCTTAATACTTCAGTTACAACTCTACATTCCGTATATTTGTCAGGATGCTTTCTATGAGCTGCAATGTCTGTTTTCAATAGCCCCACTTCTACTGTTGTTACTAAGAGAACAATCATCTTTGTCCAACAGTATGTTATTGCTTCAGCCACTTCAATGTGACATCTGCTGACAACGTAATATACCACCACAGTTCAAGTATTACTGCTCCTACTCAGTACTGTTGAATTAAGTAGGGTTCGACCAGACACTTCAACCTCTTCAGGTAGGCAAGACACTCTTCCTTTTAATGGCTTTCTTAAAAGGGGAAGTCTCTTATGTCTGTCTTACTACTACAAGAACAACCTGCTTCTGTCCATAAAACGCTCTCCTTTCTAGCTTCAGCAGTCTTTCACACCGCAGGTTGTCTTCTACTACAGAGAATTCTTCATAAGCATTTGATTCCCCTTCGCCAGCTTCGCTCCCACCTTTCTGCCAGTCATCAGCCCAAACAATTACCCAGAAGCTTATGTGCCACTCTCTCAGTTTCACCTAATAGTGGGGGACTTGTTTCTCATGCAACTTAATCGTTAATAATGTCACTTTACAGTTAGATGGCTTTGAAGACAGTTTTACTATATAAAGGGGATGTCTCTTGGCTTGGGGTAGTGCGTGTTCTCTCTAAGGCTTTAGACTCTGTACTTCTTTGAAATAGGACAAATGTCCCTTCTAGATACAGTAAGAGTTCAGTCTCTCAAGTTAAAACCCAATTAGGCACACGCAACCTCTCCTTCAAGTACATTTTAAGGTTTAAAGTCGAGTCATTAATTATATTCCCATGTAATGGTAACATATGAGATTCTGACTTCCTTTGGGAATTATAATTAGGCACACGCGATCTCTCTTTTAAGTTGTTTTCACTCTCTGTAACTTACAACTCCTAGGTGGACAATGCTCAGTATTCGGTAATGGTTTAGGAAGCGTTCCCTTGTATAATTACAGACAAGCGACAACTCCGTTATACGCCAACAGTCTTCAGATACATCAACAATGGTTTTCAAGTACTTTAGCTTCTCACACGAATAGTGATTTTCAACGTTATACAAGAGTGCTACAATTCCATTGTCAATAAGACTTCTGCTATAACTAATGTTTTTTACTCGCATTTAACAACACTCAAGCCTGTTAGGAGCTGGCTACAGTTACTGGCCAGGCTTGCGCAGTGTATCTGAATGCTGTGCTTCACTCAACAGCTTCAATGACACTGGTTTTGCGGGTCACACTGCTTTCCAGAATTTCTCTGCTTCTGGCTCTCTGGGGACCCACACCCTTCTCCAGCACAGGTGTCTCCAGTCCAGCCACTTTTTTGGGGAGTTTCCTTTTCTTCCAAAATCCTTGGCTTGCCTTTTGCTTCTGGCCTTAGTCTCCTGTACTTCCACTGCTCTGCAATCATGGCAAAAAGGCTCACATGGGGAAAACCCAGCCTCCAGCACCTCTGCCGTTGCGCAGCCACTGCGCTTAAGAGTTTGGGAGAACAGGACACTCTCAGAGCTTGCAGGTGAAATCTGCTGTCTGAACGCTCCAGTGTCCCTTCTATTCTTCTACTTTCTTGTGATTTGCTAGCCTCGTGCTTCTCTGCGACTGCTGCTACAGCCAGCCTTCCAGCTCCTTCTTTCCTGCTGGGGCCTTTTATTCCTCACAGGTTCAATGATTGTCTTCAGGTATGGGCAATTAACCTTAATTGGCTGACTACTGCAACGGCTACCAGGACCAGGCTTAATTGCCTACCTACCTCATCTACATGCACCTTCAGCCCTCTTCCTCGTCTCAGTACCTCTAGGATTCTGTGACTGTTTTCAACTTCTGCAATTTGGCAAAAAGCCATCGAAATGTTGGGATTATGGGGAAATTTGAACAGGGGTTCATCCCAGTCTTTCTGGTCTGTTTACCCCTCATGTGATCCTCCCACAGTACACCACCCCCAGGGTTGGGATCAGGAAGCATCTGCCTTCCCCTGGCCACCTGGGAGACGACCTTAAGCAGGGTTTCAGTGAGGGATCCATAGGATTCTTCACAGTAATCCCATACTTTCAAAATTAGACCTCAACTCCTCCAGGTGAAAGAGGATTTCCATGTCATATATGGCTTGAATTTTAGCCACCCATTCCCTTTCCGTGGGAAAGCCTTTCCTCTTCCAGAATTGGACCAGACAACTTCTGGCAGCCACCAACAAAACCAGCACCATGTGTCCACCCTTCTCTATCACCTCCATCTCCGTCCTCACCCAAAACAAGAGCATGTATGGCGAGAATGCTCTGGAGACTCAATTAATTTTAACTCAATTAAAAGGATTTCAATCCCTTTGATCCATGAAAGGACTTCTTTCCAATACTGCTGCACATGGGGGCACCCCACCACATATGACAGTCGCCTACCACCAGACAAAACTTCCAGCATCAGGAGTCATAGCCCTTGTACATTTTAGACAATGAGGATGGTGGGTACTGCCATCTATGATGTCATTTTATTTCCTGCATCCTGTACTGCAGTGAGACCATGGATCGATAGACCCGCCTACACATCTGCGCCCAAAGAGCATCGATCTCCCTATCCAGGTCTTTTCCTCACTTCACTCTGGCAGGCAATGGGTCTATGAGCTCCGCTAAAAGGATCACTTTGTACAGCAGTGCTATGAGCCCCCTGGATCTCGCCTTGTCAACCAGCAACTTTTCAAACTCTAAGTTCTTTATGCAAGTGGTCCCCCCATTTGCGGTCCATCTGTTAGTCTGCATTTTTCTATGGTTTAATTATCCATTCATTCATAAATGCATCCATTTAGTATGAACTATGTTTAGTATTGTAGTTTGTTTTGATCTTAGATCGATATTTCCTGAGAATCATGCAGAAAATCTATGCAGATATATTTAGCTTGTTATTTTGTATAGTGCACATTCTGTGTTTCGAAGCGCTATTGTGTTTTGACCATTATGAATCCGGCTCATACTGAGCGCAGAGAAGGAAATGTGTTTGCAGCTGAACACAGTGGAAGCACTGTTTTTCATAACAATCTGTCTCTTGGCAGACTTTCAGATTATTTAGCACAGAGATGCAACCTTGGTTGGCTGGCTGCAGAGAAAGTGATAGCATTAGACTGTCTTGTGCGAAAAGACAGGAATGTTACACAATAGTATTTTTTATAGTCTTACACATCATAACACCCTTTAGCTGGAGGTGCCTGAACACAGACAACTTACCAATGCGCAGGCACGCCTCCAACTTGTCTAGAGTGAAAAAATTCTGTCTATCCACATTTATCCAGCCCTGCTCAGGCCCGCCTCGTAGCAGAGTTGAAAGTGTAGTGGCTCCTCCATTCCAACCCTCAAAAGGGGAAACCATATGCAGCTCAGAGGAGACGGCCATGTGGCGAGCAACCGAGTGTCATTACCCTCCCTCTAGAAGGACCATAAAACTGCCAATACGGGGCGTTGAACCACTCTCCTTGTAATCTGGGACCATGGAACCCATAACCACTACCCCACGAGAGTGGAGCCAGTATTGCATTAGCCATATGCACCGACTGCTTTCTGGATTGGGGGTCCAGATGGTCAACTATTATCCGGAGTTGAGCCGCTCCATAATAGGATTTCAAGTCTGGGAATCCAACCACCTCCTCTGCCCTTGGGAGTATCAGGACCTTGCCATTGTATATTTAGCCCCCGCACAAAGAAATTTCAGCAGGGTGCACTTAACCTCGTCAAGAAATACTGGCGGGATTACCACTGGGAGCATTTGAAAGAGAAACAAAAACTTGGGCAAGACCACCATCTTAATACAATTGAGGCGTGCCATCCATGACAGTGTTAGTCGGGCCCATCTGTGCAGGTCTGCTTGCACCACCGACCAAAGTGGTAAATAATTTGCTGCAAAAAGATCACCATATTTGCGCAAGATCTCTATCCCCAAGTATCTGAATCCCTCCGTCTGCTCCCAGAATGGCAACGTCCCTATGTAGTCCATGTCAGCATTCGATACCCCTCCGGCCAGCAAGGCTACTGACTTATTTAAGCTGGCGTGGCACTGTTTTTCAAGGGTTGATAAAGTAGGGCATCATTGGCGAAAAGGCTCAGTTAGTGTCCCCTCCCCCCATTGTCTCATCCAAGATTACTGCATCAGCTCTCACCCCTATGGCTCACGGTTCCATGACCAGTGTGGAGAGAAGTGGTGAAAGCGGGCAACCCTGCCGTTCTCCCCTTTCCAATGGGAAGCCCAGGGAATCCGCCCCCCCCAACCATCACCTTTGCCTTTGGTTTCGAGTACAGAGCTGAGATCCCCCCCCATCCATTTTGGGCCCATCCCAATAGAAGAAAGAGCCCCCCCGCCTGCCCCTGAAAAAGGCCCAGCTAACCAGTTTAAAAGACTTTTCGGCATCCAGGGCGAGGAGTAGGGCCCCTTCTCTTTTCACCATCAGCGCATTGAGAATATGCAACGACTTCCGTAAGTTATCAGGTCATTGCCTCTGCTAAATGAATACATTCTGATCTGGGTGGATCAACCTAGGCAAGTGGATTTCGAGTTGGGATGCCAGTATTCTAGCGAAGATTTTCACATCCACGTTTAACAGGGAAATGGGCCTGTGTGGTGCACATTGTGTGTGGTCGCTCCCATGCTTCAGAATGACAGCTATTAATGCCTGCAAGAACGATGGTGGTATAGCGCTCTCCCCCGTGGGGCGTGGCCTGCGCGCATGCTGTGAAGATAGGCTTCTGCAGAGCTCCGTCCGTGATCCTTCCATATGACAAGAATATCGCTGTAACGGGTCGGTAATCCAGGAACGGACCGAACAGAACGGAAGGGGAACCACTTCCTGACACTCTCCCTGACTCCCGGCCCGAATCGGAGAAGCAAAGCCAGATAACGGGAAGCCCAAACTCGAGCCCCTGGGGCCCGCAAGATGGTGGCGCCCGTTGCGCGCCAAGACTAGAGCTCCGACCACGTGCGACATACTGCAGGGCGAGGCGTACGCTGGTACCGAGGCCACCGGGGCTAACTGATCGCGCTCGGGCTCCGCCTCTACCCTGGTGACTGCATGGAAGAGCGGAGAAGTCTGGGATCGCACCCCCCGGGCCTACGGAGCGATCGCGGTAAAAGCAGAGAAATTCGCCCCGAGCCGGGAAGAGCGCAGCAGGTGAGGAGGAGGGAGCGGACCCTGCCTGACAGACCCGTGAGTGGGAGCCCACGGTTCCTCCATCGAAGCTCCTAGAAAAGGAGCGGACAATAAGCCCCTGGCAACAGGGGGCCGGGAAACACCGAAGCAGGCAATCCAGCGACGACATAAGTGGTGGACCCCTGCCGCCCCTTCAAATTCCAAATAAGCTTCTGAGAGAACGCCATCTTGGATTCGAAACTCACGAGCCGAGAGTCTGCAGACCGGCCCTAGGGAAGCTCCTTCCTAGACACAGTGGCAAAGGCGGGCCGAGACCCTGAAACTGGCGGGCAGCCTGGGCCTACGCCCGGCCGTATCGACGGTCCGAACAGCGACAGCACCCCACCCAACTGCCCTGGAACCGAGAGAGTGGTGTTTGCGAAACCGCAACTGGGTCGCCAGATACGGAGCTGCTAAGGGCTACTTGATATCTTTAACACATCAGCCGAAAAGAAGGGGCTACTAGGCCGATCTGCACAGTGCACGGAAACGAACCCGCAGCCCCCCAAAAAATGTCTCCCCCCAAGGGCAAGCTGAAACTGGTCACCATGGATTCCTTCACGACAGTTAGACCCTAGAGACAGTCGCAACAAGACCAGGAACCTGTCGAGGAACTGCACCAACAAGGAGAGGATTTCAAACATGCGCAAGTCCTCCAAGCAATAGCTGCCCTCCGCACATCATTCGAAGGAAGACTGGAAGACGTGAAATCGGACATTCAGCTTATGCGTCAGGACGCCCGCAACCTAACGGAAAGGGTCACAGTGGCAGAGACTACCCTCCAGGAAAACATAGAGGACACCCGAGTCCTGAAGAGGACGGTCCAGGATCTGGAACAGAAAGTGATTAGGCTGGAGGCCCGCTCCGAGGAGGCCGAAGGGCGAGCCCGCTGAAATAATATCCGCATACTAGGGGTCCCTGAGGACTCGGAGGGCCCAGACCCGACAGACTTCATCGAAACACTGTTGCTACAGGAAATTGGACCGGGTAACCTCTCCCAAGGGTTCTCCGTGGAAAGGGCCCATAGATCCCTTCAGAAACATCCTCCACCCGGATTCCATCCACGCCCAATTATAGCTAAGATCTTAAATTTCCGAGATTGAGAAACCAAATTGAGATACTCCAGAGAAGGAGGGGAGATAAAGAGGAAAGATGCAACAATAGTTATATACCCCGACTATACCCCTGCAGTGCAACGAGCAAGGAACTCCTTTATCCCAATAAAAGTCCAGCTAAGGAATCTTAATTTAAAGTACATGCTGTTCTACCCATCACGTCTCAAGGTTCTCTATAATGGAAAAGCGATATTTCTAGAGACTCCGGCCGCGGCCAACATGTGGCTTGAACATAACAACCTGGCAGATGATGGAACAGGACCTTCAAAGTCGGACCGGGGCTGATTGGGAACCTGCCAGAAAGAGAAGGAAACGGGTACTCCCCACATAACGACCGACCCCAACCAAGCACCATCCAATGCAAGCCTTCAGTAAAGTAAGCTATACAAGTAAGCTATATCGGACAAGAGCTCAATGGACCAAATGAGTCAAGTTAGGCAACTCACCCCACTGAAAACTGTGTGAGCAGCCTGCCCACACACATCCTGATCCGGAAGGCCAGGAGTGGCCTGGAAGGCTCGGGACCCCCTGAGCGTTGCAAGTTGAGAGCAACTGCTAGGGACTGTTCATCCTGTTTTGTTTGTTTTCCCGATTCAAGGCAATGGGAGTTACTCAAGTTACTGAATCTCCTACGAGTGAATTGAGCGATGCTGGAGAAGGTGGACGGGAGGGGAGACGCCATGGATCAGGGGACGCCGCAGAAGTCACTGGTAGGTGCCGGACTGATTCACAGACAACTCGATTGATTCGACATGGCATCTAATGCTAAAATAAAGATAATGACTTGGAATGTGAGGGGCCTGGGAACCTACTTACGCCGAAATAGAATCAAGTCTTATTTGAACAGAAAAAGAGTGCAGATAGCGCTGCTGCAGGAGACGCACTGCACGGCGGACTCCCTGGCTAGACTGGGAGAACATTGGGGGAGGACAGGGCATGGGCACTACCTACTCCAAATATGCAAGAGGTGTGTACACTTGGATCCATCCCCAACTCCCTTTCCACTTAACCAGGTCTGAGACAGACCCTGAGGGCAGGTTTGTAATTCTCTGGGGCCGCTTGGAACAGGATGAAATATGCATAGTGAACTCTTACCTCCCCAATACTAACATTCCAGCACACCTGAACTCCATGTATGCTAAAATCGCACCTTACAGACATGGTATTTTCTTATGGGGGGGAGACATTAATTGTGTCCATGATGCGAGCCTTAACAGGTCCCAACCCCACCCAAAAGGGCCATCAGCGGCAACCACAGCCTTGTCCTTATTATCAGATAGGTTGAACCTAGCTGACATCTGGAGAGAGCGTCATCCTGATTCTCGGGGGTACTCATACTTCTCCTCCCCTCATGATCTTCACACAAGGTTAGACTACATCTTCGTAGGCAAAGAACACCTGTCACAAATAGAAGAAGCGCAATATTTGGGAAGGACCATTTCAGACCACTCACCGCTCTTAATAGAATGGAATCAAACTGGCCCCAGACCCCCTATCCCTATGTGGAGAATGCCGATAGACACCTTAAGTGACCCGGTGTTCAGGGAAGAACTGCATGAATTTATTGATAATTTTATTGAGAGGAACACGGGAAGCGTTGCCCGCCTGAGCACGATGTGGGACGCTCTCAAAGTAGTGGTGAGGGGGGAAATCATCACGAAAGCAGGGGGCATCAGGAAACAATTGAGGGGTGAATTGGATCAGTGGGAACGACAGATTGAGCAGCTCGAATCTACCCCGGTGAGTACTCACCAAAGAGAAGATAACCTTAAGGAACTTAGAGTTAAATGTGCCCAGGCATGGGAAAGACTAGCCAAGTTTGATTATGCCACCAAAACGAACAGAACGCACAGAGAAGCCGATAGACCCAGCAGAATGCTGGCCTGGTTGTGTAGGAAAGAACACCCCAAGCACACGATCACCATGATACAGACTGAAGAAGGTAAGGTAGTACAGACACAGCAAGATATAAACAAAACCTTTAAGGGCTTCTACGAACACCTTTACTCTCACAGGGATCAGGTTCCCCGAGAGCAAATCATAGACACCCTGGAGGAAATAGGGCTCCCCAAATTGACCCCTGAACAGGCTGAAGCTCTTGACGCAGATATCACAGCGGAGGATATAGCAGAGGCAATCAAGTCACTGACCACTGCTAAGACCCCCGGGAGTGACGGACTGCCCTCTGAGTTTTATAAGGCATATGGGACCTCCCTAACACCCTTGTTACATGAGGTCTTCCAGGAGGCACATGAGAGAGGGATACTTCCTGAAAGTATGAGGGAAACTTTGTTAATTCCAATCATTAAGCCAAATAAGCCCGCCGACAAATGTGACTCCTACCGCCCAATAGCCATGCTTAACTGCGATGTGAAAATATTGACCACGGTATTAGCAGACAGACTGGCCAAAATTATAGGGGACGTGGTACACAAGGATCAGTGTGGCTTCATCCCAAGCCGGAACACGACCATGAACCTACGTAGAGTGCAACAGGTTATTGCCCAGACAGAGGCCAATACGGAGACATATGCGTTGCTGTCCCTGGATGCTATTAAGGTGTTCGATTCTATATTTTGGGAGTGGCTAGTGGAGGTTCTTCTGGGTTTTGGCTTTGGCCCAGGGTTCATTAGATGGATCAAGATACTTTATAACAGACCTACAGCCAGAGTAAAAACAGGAAAACACATATCAGAGGTCTGGGACATACGCAGGGGCACTAGGCAGGGATGCCCGCTCTCCCCCATGCTTTACGTACTGGGACTGGAGCCCATTGCCATATACTTCCGAAGACAATGCTTTGATGCCGGGATACGGCTGGGGGGTATTGATCATATTATTTCTCTTTACGCTGACAACGTACTATTGTACATTAGAGACCCACAAAATAACGTGCCCACGATGTTAGACGTCCTGGACAACTTTGCAAGGTTCGCTGGTATACAATTTAGTAGGGCAAAGTCCTGCCTGTTCCCTCTGTCAGGCCTCAAGGGGAAAGTCATAGCAGAACTTCCTGTGGTAGGAATACACTGGGAGCTGACCTCATTTAAGTATTTAGGTATACACATAATGCATACCCCTACATTAATGCATGAACACAACACGAAGACTGCGATCCCAGCCTTGAGAAAATCCATGCAATTTTGGGCGAAACTCCCCCTATCCATGATGGGAAGAGCTGCCATAATTAAAATGATTGTCCTTCCCAGATTCTTGTACGGGTTCCAGAACATACATTTTTACATTAATGCGCCTTTTTTCTGCCTGCTAGAAAGGATAACCCGGGACTTCTTGTGGGGGTCAGAGAGACGCAAAATAGCATTTTCCACCCTGATGTTACCGTACACCCAAGGGGGAATCCAACTCCCGAACTTCGAAAAGTACTACCTGGCAGCACAGCTTAGTTTTGTCACTAAATGGCTAGCAGATGAAGCCACATCCGAGACCCCCCTGCTGCAGACCCTAGTTTCCCCGTTGCATATGAAAGAACTCATCTGGGCCCCCTCCCACCTAATGCGAAATGCCCCTTTCATGGCTATCCTGGGGCAAAGAGTATGGCGCAGGACAGTAACCCTCGCCTGCTCTAAGCCCCACTACACCCCGGACATACCACTACTCTCGGGCCTATGTGGCTCCGTCGCAGATTTGCACCACCTCAGGCACTGGGAAAGGAACGGGATATACTCCTGGGGGGACCTGTTTGTGGATGGGGCCTTTAAAGACTTTGAAACACTTCAGGAAGTAGATGGAGTCCATACGGGCCAGTTCCTGTGGTATCAGAAGATGAGAACCACAGCAAGAACCAAATGGTCGTCATGGCCGGAAGAACCGGAATCAAACCCCCTGATCACACTACTTTATGCTCTGGGCGAGGGCTGGAAGCCGGTGTCCCAGATCTATGCCCACCTGAGCGACGTCCCCAACCCACGGGGTGCCGCTTTGAGAGGCAAATGGGAAGCGGACATGGGCCGGGAACTGTCAGATGGAGAATGGGAAAGGGCCTTGACATTCCCCAGGTCTGTCTCCAGGAACCACAGATTCAGACAAATACAACTCAACCTGCTACACCGAACATACCTAACTCCATCCAGGCTGGCAAAAATCAATAATACGTTGCCCTCTAATTGCACATGGTGTGGACAGAGCAATGCGGACTTGATCCACGTGTTTTGGAAGTGCATTAAGACACAATCCCTGTGGACCGCCATACAGCAGACAAGCGACAATCTGGGGGTGACTAGATACAAATGGACCCCGGAGAAATGCCTGCTCGGCACATACACCAGACCGGCCAAACTCAAGCACCTCACCAGATTAATGGACATTATGTGTATACTGGCAAAGAGGACCAGACAGCAAATCGTGCTAGGATATCTCCCCCTATGCCCTCTAGAGTCCCATCAACAGAATGTATCTGGTCGACCCCCCCCTGAACCACCTCACCCTGTTCGCCAGCAGAGTACCCATGGCATCTCCCTTTTCATAATATTTCTGCCTGGTGTATCTCATCTTCTTGACCACTTCACCTATCAAAATCAAGTGTAGCTCTTGCCTTTTGTCTCATCTCTACTAGAAACTCCTCCCTATTGGAACCCTTCTTGAGAAGAGATGAGATCCGAGTCCCTTCAACTCTCCGTTTAGTCTGCCTTCTACTAAAGCCCTTTCTCTCTTTTTTCTTGCCCCATCTGCTATAAGTAGTCCCCTAATCGTGGCTTTGTCCACTTCCAACCCCGTTGCCATGGCTACCTCCCAGTTATCATTTACATCAAAGTACACCGCTAGTTCCTTTCCCAGAAGTCCCTGAAAACCTGATCCCTCAGTAGGGTATCATTACATCTCCATTCAGGGGTTTGCCTGCAGGGTCCCGCCACTTTCCATTCTGCTATGACCAGCTTGTGATCTGATCATGTAATCACCTCCACCTTAGGCGACCTCATGTCAGCAGCTTGCTCCTGGGGGCCAATAGGAGGTCTATCCTTGTGTAAGTCTGGTGCGGAGGCGAATAAAACATATATTCCCCGAACCCCGCAAAACAGTAATGCCAGACATCGATCCAAAAGTGATCAGTTAAAAGATTTCCAAAGTGGCTGTTGTCTTTCCTAACCTTCAGTGCACCCTCATTCGCTGACCACTAGCACTGGGTCGGCTATGACGTTGAGATTGCCCCCCAGGAGGGTGGCAACCTCCACACAGCCATCTAATAGTGTGAAAATGTGTTGCAAGAACCTTATCTGGGCTGAATTGGGCATATACAGCGTGGCTAGCATGGCCCTTGCTCCCTCGTGGAGCCCCTTCACTGCCAGGAACTGCCCCCCAAACTCCTTCTGGACCGGAACCTCTGTCATATTGAAGAATTTCCCCAACAGAATACCCACGCGTCCTTGTGCTTCTGATCTGAAAGCCAAAAACACTTCCAATGTCTTTACCCTTTACCATGAATATCTTTCCCTGCCTGTAATAGGTCTCCTGCAGAAAGAGGACTGACAATTGTTGCTTGCAAAACATATTACTTATCAGAGATGTCTTGTTATAAGAGTTGAGCAGCTTTACATTTAAGGTGGCCACCTTTAGCATCAGCCATAACCCGCTCTTTACAAGTCGCTCCATTCTGCACCTTCCCCTCAATGTGAGCCGCTGCATGAGTGCATCCCCCTTCCATCCTCCTCTCCCCCTCCCAACTGAGCGAGTCCGCCCCCTGACCTCCACATGACATGTTCGACCGTGTGGCCCAGAGAACATGGTCCCACCAGTCCAACCACCTGAAATGCATCCCCTACACCTACAATATCAAGAAAAACATCTTCAACCTTTTGCAAACAGCAGAAATATCAGTCGCCCCTCCCACCACTCTACTAGCCGGGGCCATGCACTCACAGTTGCCCAGACCCATTTCTCCCACCCTGTCTCCACAGGAAGAAAGCGTCACTCTTCCCTCCTATCAAAAATTCCCCATCCGACCCCACAACTCCCCCCCGCACACAACATTGTAAAACCTTTCGTGGACCAACATTTCCACCATCATAGCCCTTTTTGCCCCACCGCTTTTGGCCTACCCCCTCTAAATGAGCAGTATGTGAGGAAGTCCCAAAAGTGAGCACTACAGCGGGAAACGGAAATGAAGGGTCCAGACACACAAATATTTCCCCCCTCACGTGTCGCCCTCTCTCAGTGAGGGTGTGTTAAACCGCTGAAATGTCCTCACTCTCTGGACTTAGCATTTTCGAAGTTCTCCTTAATATCTCAGGATTCTCTGCAGGCTCTATTCCTCCCTCCCCCTCAGTTTGGGGGTACTCACGTCCCCACCAGATCATTGGTGGCTCGCATAATGTCCCCCTCCATCACCACACCGATCTCCCTCCCATTCGAACACAAGTGCAAATGGGTCGCCCCATCTATATTTCAACCCATTCTCCTGGAGCCATCTGGTAAGTGGGGCACACTTATTTCTGCTCAAAAGCGTGTGAGCCGACAGATCCTGGAAGATTGCCACCTTATAGTCCTCGTAGTCTATGTTGCCCAGTCATCTCGCTTTCTCCAGGACCCTCACCTTTTCGCCATAGTAGTGCAGACGCGCCAGCACCAAGGTCTTTTGCCCCCTCCTCTAGCTCGATTGCACCCTGTCCAGGCCCACCCACGTACCTTCCTCGTCACCCAAGACCATACCTATGATCCCTTGGATCTTTTGCTCTAGGCTTCCCGGTGTCTCCCCCTCCTTTTCCTTGAGTCCAAAAAAGTAGAGGTTGCTGCACCATTCCCGGGTTTCAATGTCATCCACTTTTCGGTGCAATTTTTCCTCTCGCCGCTCCATCTGTGACTCTAGGACCCCCACTGAGGTCTGACTCGTGTCCAAGCCCTACAACCTTTCCCCCATAGATTTCACCTTTGTAGTGAGGTCTGCCACGTTTGATCCTTTATCAGTTCTCATCCTCCTTATTTCTTCCAAAATGGCTTTGATGTCACTCTTAATTGTGCCAATTTCCGCAGTGCACGAATGGGGCTCCAAGTTTTCTTTTGCCTTCGCTATCTATCTCCACTTTGCATGTATGGCTATGTTATGTTATGTGTTAAGAAAGATTTCATAATTGTATGTAATTTTCCCTCTATGTGTCAACCCCAAACTGTTTGCTGCTGTTTAGACACCATTGACTGACTTTGCCAGAGAAGCACAGCATTCAGCTGCACTCCTCTGGGCTTTCGCTCACTTTTTATGGGGAAACTGACATGCCCTTAAAGTAGTCAGTACTGGAAGACTTTGTTTCGCTTAGTCCTTTCCTCATGTTGCAGCTTTTGTGCAACATGCAAGTGTGCAATGTATCTTACTATACAGCACACTTGGTCTTTAGTCATTTCCCAAGGCCCTAGAAACTCTCGCTGGACGTGTTATGAACTGTGCAGATG
This sequence comes from Ambystoma mexicanum, assembly GCF_040938575.1. Taxonomy (NCBI): domain Eukaryota; kingdom Metazoa; phylum Chordata; class Amphibia; order Caudata; family Ambystomatidae; genus Ambystoma; species Ambystoma mexicanum. The sequence goes on along the minus strand of NC_090935.1, from coordinate 1,309,384,042 downwards.
TGTCATGGACAGGGCTGGTGGCAGCTATCATTTTGCATCATTTTTAACCCTTTCCTGCCATGTTAACCGCATTTTGCACGAATAGGTGGCCTGGCTCCAAAATGGCCATGCCACGAGGTTCTTTGTCCTGTCCTTTGGCCATCTTGCCCCTTCACCTTCCCCAGGTCGAGTCGACCCCGGTCAGTCCTTATTTGGTCATGCACTTTCACGCAAATCCCAATGCTTTCACAGGCTTCTGCATGCCTTGTGTGTGTGCCTCGAGGATGTGGGCTGGGATGTCTCATCCCAATACACATCCTGGGTGCCAGAGAGTCTGGGATGCCCTGAATGCCTGGGACCACTGTGGTCCGTGATTGGTCGACATATGGAGTGTGTGTTTGTGAGCAGATCTCCCATTGGTCCTCTCCGTTTTGGCGTGAAGGGAACTTTGGATAAGAGGAGGCTGAAAACACCACTACCATGTCGATCTCCTGAGTTCACACCGAACAAAGGATAGGAGCCAGGTATCCTGCAACACGAAGCCGAGTCGAGGAATCGCTGAAAGGTTTGGCACCCTGAGCCCTCTGTCGTCCCGTGGGACCCCTCTGCATCTGATTTTCCTAGAAGGTCTGCGAAGACGCTTCGACCCATTGGAATAGTGGGACCAACTTTTCTCTGCACCTTCATCAAACCCTGCAAGTAAGCCTTCTCAGAAGTGTCCCTGGGCCAACCAATGGGCTGACCAGCTTACGCAGGACCTTTGCTCTGTCTCTGCTGTCATTTCGAGGAGGCCCTCAAAACTTGGTATACTGCCAGCTCTGTGTCCAAGGCACCCTCACACCGAATTTCGTATACTTGGCATTCCAAGGTCTGAAGTGAGACGAGTGCGCCAGGACCAGAGTAAACGCGGTTACCGTGTTGCCCTTCCGCGGCAATGACCTGTGCAAGTTCACTGAATTTGTGACCCTCTTGCCCCTGAAGCCTGCTGCAGTGACCCGAGGTCAATTCCTCCTCCCCGAACGGAGAAATCGCCACTGTCCCGTTTGGGAATCATCGCTGTATCTTGGGAACTACAAGGTACCGTGAACGTCCATTTTGCCGCATTCGAACCTGCCAGCGAAGTGGACTGTACTGGCGAAGTTTGGGTCTACCTGCATCGGGGACCAGTGAGTAGTCCTTACCCCAACCGGTGGCCCCTAGCGCAGCAGCCCATTTTTACGCACGAGTGGTCCGTGAGGGCCCCTTTCCTTTCCACAGCTATTGCGAAATAGCGACTCTATCCCGCACTCTCAAACTGCCTCTGCCCTCAAGTGGAGGTCCTGCTTGAATAGTGGAAACTTGTTCTGCATCGCCTCATCCACCTTCCTAAGCTGCTAGAGACCCTTGAATAGACCCTATCCTGCCCATAGGCACAAGCGCGTGCACGTACCATTGAGCACAAGGCTCCTCTCTTCGTAGGGCTTGGACTGCCTCTCAGTTAGGTGTAGTATTATTGATGTGGAACTGGGTCTAAAGATTAACTGCACTGCCTGTTTTCTTCCCCTCTAGGTTGTCAACACATATTGTGCATTTAACCCTTTAGACCCATTGGTCTTGCATATATATTGTATTGAGTGTGATGTGTTGGTTTACTTAGTGTTACTGTGATTCTTTGTTATGGTCTATGGTACAAAGGCCTTGTAATAAATGTGTCTATATTTTTAATATGACACCTGTCGGGAGTAATTTGTAAGTGTCCTTGCCTTGTATGCTCATTGAGGTCCTTCAGTCACCCTCACCACTCCTGAGACTAGTCTTGACCGCCTGCCATAGCTACCCTGATTGGTCTGGCTTGTCCAGAGGTTACCCTGTTCCAAGAAACTAGGCTGGCCTTCTGAACCTCTGCTCCTCCAGAACAGAGTTCAGAAATCTGTCGTAACATTATGTTACTTGGCATTTATATAGCGTTTTATGTATCATTGGTATGATCTCAAAGCGCTGGTAGGTTGAACACCCTCGGGAACCGTAGTACAGGTCAGTAGAGAGAGAGAGAGAGAGATTCATAAGGTGGCGGGTGCACCGGATATGTGTGCAGCCGGTGTGGCAGTTGCATGATAGCTGCTTCTTAGTGGTAGGTGTGGTGGTGGGGCGTTCAATTGTATGTGTTGATTCTGGAGGGTGGACACCCAGACTGGTTTCTGGCTGCGTTAGGCCTGAAGAGACACTTAAGCTAGCAGTGTGTGCTCAGCTAGCTGTGTTTAATTAGGATGATGGGGAGTATGTGGGGGGTGTTAGTATGAGAACAGCTATACCGAATGTGTCATAGTATCGCTGTGTTCTAGTTGAGTGGTGGTGTATAGGAGAGAGTAAGTGTGGTATTGTGATATGGTGGTTATCAGTAAAGTGCTTGAGATTGAGCACTCCATCTGTACCATCTATTCTATCCGTTTTATTTACTCTGTCCGTTCATTCCACCTTGTCTGTTCATCCATTTCATCTGTTACATCCATTTAATCTACTAATCCTTCTATCCATTCCATCCACTCGACCCTTCATCCACATGATCTACTACATCCATTCTGTAGACCCATTTCATCCTTCCCATCAGTTTAATGTGTTCAATCCGTTCCATCCTTCCTATTAATTCGATCTGCTCCGTGTGTTCCGCCCACTCCATCTGTTCCATCCACTCAGTCCGATCCATCCGCTCTATCCGTTGCATCCACACCATCTGTTCCATCCACTCGATGTGTTCTATCCACTCCATCTGTGCCATCCACTCCATCTGTTCTATCCGCTCTATTCGTTCCATCTGTTCCATCCACTCCATCTATTCCATCCACTCCATCTGTTCCATCCACCTCATCTGTTCTATCCGCTCTATTTGTTCCATCTGCTCTATTCGTTCCATCTGCTCTATTCGTTCCATCTGCTCTATTCGTTCCATCTGCTCTATTCATTCCATCCGCTCTATCTGTTCCATCCACTCAGTCTGTTCCATCCGCTCTATCCGTTGCATCCGCTCTATCCGTTGCATCCACTCCATCAGTTCCATCCACTCAATGTGTTCCATCCAATCCATCTGTTCCATCCACTCAACCTGTTCTAGCCACTCCATCTGTTCCACCCACTCCATTTGTTTCATCATGTTTCATCAACCCCATCTGTTCTGTCTACTGTATCCATTTCATCCACTGCATCCGTTCCATCAACTCGATTCGTTCCATCTATTCCATCCTTTCCATCTATTCCATTCGTTAAATCAACTCATCCTTTCCATCCGCTCGTTCGTCTCATCCGTTCAATCTACTCGTCTGAAAATCTACTCGTACTGGAAATTCAAGAGAGCCACCCTCCAATTCATCCACCAGTATTCAACCAAGTAACCTTAGTCAGGGATTTTTTTTCAGATCACTTCTGCCTTGGGCATTCTTCCTTGTTTTTCCCCTTCACCCTGCATTTGGGGGGGAAGCAATTTCAATCTGAACCGGGTCGTGCCCCTGTTACACAGACCCCCAGTTACTAGGCTATCCCCCCAGGGCTCTCTCTCTCCAGGTATCCTTCACAAATCCCATGTTCAGGGCCTCGTCACCGGTCAGGCTACAGTTCTCCCCCACCAGTTTGCAGCCTCGGTGTCACAGTGCTTGCATCCACACTGCTGGTTTTCACCGTTGATTCCCACTTTCAGCACTGCTTCTTAGTGGAGCTGCCGCTGTCTGAAGCACCCTGGTGTCGTCCGCAGTACTTGACAGTGCACTGAGAACAGGCACTTTCTGACATCCACTGCCCGCTGGGAGACACCACTGCACCCTACCTCGTTGCGGCGTGGCTCTCGGCACGGCTCACCTCACTGCTCCTGTCGCACACGGGCCTTTGGTGGCCCCATCAGCCCTTCAGTCACTGCTGGTCCGCTTTCTCTCGCCTCTCTTGGTCCCACTGTAACTGCTTCCGATGGGAAGGAAACTTCGCCCCCCCGGCCCCCACAAGGAAATGGGCAACACCTGGTAGGTGCATTTCCTTTGGCACCCAGGTGTGCCAGGAGGCGCTCAGGAGGACAAGACAAAGGCGACCCAGACAACTGGGCACCCGGGTCTGCTAAAAGGTGACTGAGACAGCTAACACCTGTTAAACAGGTGGTCCCAGCTCCTCACACCAAGATCTAAGGACCCCCCTTCCATCCAGATAGATGGGAGGCACTGGGCCTTTGAAATGCCAAAAGGAGACTACCTGCCCTCAGGCCAATTTTGGCCTATATCTGGGGCAGGCAGGACAGCCCCTCTTTACACATCCCTCCTTCGCTGCACGGTGTATGGCTCCATCGAGGAGAAATGCACAGGTACAAAAGAAAAACCTCCCTCCCACCCCGAAAAGGACCAAGAAGAAATAAGGATATATCAGGGCAAAGAAGACACAAAAAAGAGAGAAAAAGAGGAAACAACGAAACAGCCCTAAAATCCCTCAAAAGAGGCAAAGGAAATTAAAACAAAAATTACATAAGGAATGGCCATAAAGGGGAAACATAGCTAACGCCTAAAAAAGAGAGGCAATGTAAAACAAAGTCGATGGACAAAAATACAGAAACAAGTAGTAAAACATAGAACGGGACACGGCTCAATGCCTGGTCCAAGAATTGTCGTGAGCTTATGTTTGAAGGGCGGAAGGGATTAGCCTTGAGTTGGCCCTACTTTGGAGCAGGGTCCCCGCTCACTTGATTCCATGTTCGCCAAATAGTTTTTATCATTCCTGTTTTTTGTTGGTTCGTTTTTTTATGCATAGCTTATTGTCTAATAAATCTTGTGGCCGAATTTTCCGCCTTACCTGGCTTGAGTCTCCTTATTTTTGTACACAATGACCATTTAGGAGGGGTGGGTGGACCGAAAAAAGGTTTGTTTCTTTTTATTCCGACACACCTGCACAGCTTCCCCGCATTACAACGCTTCCGGGCTTATGGGATGGGTCTGAGGCAGCTCAGTCTCTGTTGCTTGCTGCTGCTGGGATCACAACTATTATTGCCCCCTGTGGGGTACGGTCCACCTGCGCACCTCGCCTCTGATTCGGGCAGCTCCCGGTGCTTTCCATCAGGGCTGTTGTGAGGCTCCCAGCAGGCTGCCTGCGCCACCCCACCACCCCCCGCCCCAGGCACCACACACAGGCTTCAACGTTCCACTGCTGGCTGTGCAGCACTCGCTTCGATTCCCCCGCAACCACAGATTTGGGCTTTCTCCACTGCAGGGCCACTGACGTTCGCCTGCTTCTCACGCTCTGCGCCACAGTTAAGAAGGGTCCACAGACCACAGCAGACTACTCTGCCATATCGCCTCAATCTGTTGGGGCCGGGGATGGAGCAAGAAGATCAGGCGTCCATTATGCCTACGCCCCCTGGTGGCCTCAGTGTTATTTATTTTAACATCTGTTTTCAGTTCCTCCCACTTTACTTCTTCGAAATCTCTCTTTTCTTAGCAATTGGATTTTTGTAACTAAGCTTACATTATTTCTAGTCTATTTGTCCCATTCTCTCTTTTTAGGGTTTCTAGCAGGGCTGTTTCATTTGTCTACATTCTTTGTCATACCAACTTGTATTCCTACTGCTCCTTGCCCTAGCCCCAATGGAATAATCATTTCCACTGTGACATGTGACCTAATAGTCTCCATGGTATTCCCAAATGTTTTCGTTTTCTAATTCAACACTCCTCTCAGTTAGGACCTGTTCAGGACTAGGTAAAATATCTTTATGCAATTTTGAGGCTATTTAATCAAGATTGAGCTTTTACCATTTTAAGGCCCTTCTTGAATTTGATCATTCAATCTCTACAATCTCTGGACAGTGGTTGTATGCCCTATTTTCCCTCAGCTTTGCTCCCAGCAGATAGTGCAATCTTAATGGGCCGTGATCGCTTTCTCTTCTATTTACCACTTCCAGTGAGCGTGCCCCACCCCAGTCACTCACATTTCAAAGAGTATAATCCGAGTTGCTAATCTACATTATAGTTCTAAAACCCTGACTCAGCCACATTTGAAGTACCTCCATGTTCACATTTCAGTTTTCTTTTTCCATTCACCAATTCCACATCATCCGAGTGTCTACGGGAAAATGAGTTTTTCATACACAATTTCCAAAACTCGACAAGTCCATCAGAAAACTAGGGCAATTTTCCACGTGGTTACGATTCTCTCGGGTCAACAAGGTTATTCTAGATGGATTCATGATCAACCTGTTTCTTCTTGGAGAAACGTCAACCACATTGGAATAAGCCTCAGGAGTCTTAACCCTTGTTGCAATACAGGTCATTAAACTTTTTTTATGGTCAGTACATACAGTAGGGCTAACCTCCAGTGTCGATATCCATGAACGGATATTACTAGATACAAAAATGTAATCCAGTATTTTACTTTGTAAACCCCTTTTCCATGTTATGTTCACTGGAATGCCTCCCTTAATTTGACGGTTTGCAAGGTATAGACTCCTGAAGTTCAGATCTTCCAACCAGGCATAGCCTTTTTTTCTGCCTGAGTGGAAGGTGCACTGTCTTCCCCTGTTAAATCATTATTATGATCAAAGCAATGCATATTCAAATCACTACAGATCATTATTATAGAGTCTGATAATTCAAAGGACTTGTCGATTAAACCCATAATTGGGGAAGAAAAATGTGAGTCCTCGATTCCCACCAGGTTCCAATACAAAATCAACCAGTCCAGCTTGTTCGATCCAATACAGCAAACACGAATCAGCAAGCCTCAAGTATAGGCGGTAGTGCCATTACTTCCTAGCATCTTCCATTCTTTATAGCTGTCAGTTGGCCAGATGTCAGTCTGCTCGGACCTTTTGAAACCCGTCTAGTAGAAGCATGATCTAAGCCAAGTTTCTTGAAGGCAGATTATGTCAAAATCTAGTATTCCAGTTCATTATTTAGGCAATAAGCCCTGAGACTGCAGGCCATTACTGCATAAGGTAATGCCCCCAGGGCCCACAGTTACAGGCCCGAGCATACCGTTTGCGGTAATGGCCCGCAGTCGAGGGGCTTATTGCCATTAGTACCCGGCCCTATTAGACTGCAGTACTAATGGTGTTTTTTTCCAGCTGTGAGATGCATTGTGTTTCGCAGCGGGAAAAATAAAAGGTAAAAAAGTGTTTTTAAAAATGGCTGCCACAGACAGGAAATCGTAGTCAATTTTTTCTTTCTGTGGTGGCCATAGTAAACAAAGAAATGGACTGCCATGGAACGGGAGAAGGCACTACATGTAGTCCCTTCTCCCTTTCCATGGCAGCCTGAAGAAAAACAGAAGAAAGGCGAGGACCGACGCGAGGGATGTGGTGCGACGTGAGCGGGATAACCAGAAAGTAAAGCTTGCAAATGGGCCAATAGGTAAGTGGCTTTTTTTTGTTGCACCACACCAGGTACTAATTCCAAATAGGTGACTAAAACCTCTGGTATTCCAGCATCCCAGGACTAAATCTTTCACTGGCTTCAGCTGATCTAGTCAGTCTTTTCTTTTCTTCAGGATCAGCGCTTCTGCTAGCCAGTTCCAAGACTAATCCTGTTCCATTTCGGGTCGTACATCATGTTGCATTACCACCTTGATACTACAATCGTCGTTTCCTCAAATTGTGATAGTAAACAGTGTTTTTGGAGGATATGCAGAGCCCAAACAAAGATAACTGGCCATAAGGTGTTTTTTTAGGCGCAAGCTTAAAGGTGAGGCAACCTCCTCCCTCATTGAACTTTTTCTGATTTTTCCCCGTAACCCATTACTTATAACTAGAGATTCAGATGGTGCCTCCATCAAACCGAAACCCAAAAGGTATCAAGAGGTTTGCCTCTTCCAGTATGGTCTGCATAATTAAGCTAGAGGTAAGGTGAATGGCAAGCTTATCAAGTCGATTCTTTTACAAGAATTCAGTCGTTGCAAGATCTTTGGTTGTTATCAGATGAAGTCTTAGCATTTGATGTAGAAGCTTCAACACATTGGCACTATTCATTAGTGAACCGTCATCAAGATGTAATATATGTTCCAGTAGTATACATTTTTCTTTTACCAGGGGCCACCTCTGGTTGTGCTTCTTTTCTTTTCGCATCAGTTAATAACCCCAGGTTCCGGTCTTCACAGTTGGCGATGACCAGGGTGTGTTTCGTGTTCAAAGCCTGACGCTTTTCCTCCAAAGTTTGTAAAAGTGGGATATTGACCTGGGTTGGCAACCACTTTTGGTTTTCCTCGTTCACACTCATCAACAAGGCGTGAATCTGTCGGCCTGTCTATAGTCTGTAACCTTTGCTCCAGGCGGTTTTCATCCCTACCTTGTAGGGCCACACTGTTACTCGACCTCTGCTAACCACAATTGGGGCCAGTCATTGATATTGAATTTGTAGTTATTGGTTGAACTGCCGGCTTGCCCCCAAGTAGGGAACTATGCTGACTCATCTCCTCACAGCCTTCTTCATCTGTGATCGAGTATATTGAAATGTTCAGCAAACTGTCACTTTTTTTGTTCCACTGGGAAGCAGAATGTTGACGATCTTCAAAGAGTCTACTCCGTGTTTATTGGTTAACAATCTTCTGTACATCCTTGGGGACTTTAGCTTTGTTCTTTGGAGCATCAGACTATCAGAAAGAACAAAATTGCGTACACATTTACATGAATGGTCCGATTTAAGTCTTCTGGTTACCATTTTATTTTTTATACTGCTGCTACTGTTGACTGAGAAGTCGAGGATTTCCTCGTTTTTTCCCAGAAAATATTGAATATGCTTTGGAGTAGTTTTCAGAACCTGTTAAACCACTCAAAGAGGCTTGCTCTCGCTCCTCCTGACTAGCACCTTCATCCGTTATTCACACATCTCCCACCTTCTGTTACAATTCAACGAAAACCACACTTTCCGAAGGGTTTGATGGAATAAACCTCGTCACCTTCAATCTGGAGGGCATTTGTTTGTTTGTTTGTTTATTGAATTTATAAGGCGCACCAGACCCGGGAGTAGCAGGGCGCAGCAAGGATATGCAGAGCTTACAAAGGTTACATAATGTACAAGCAATATACGAATAGTCACATATTGTATCAGGGCCCACCAGGTTGTTTAATGTGGGAGTAGCTTGCGTCAATAACCTTGGGCCGTCTGCCACACTTTGTTCAGGAGGTATCACCAGAGCTAATCTTAAATTTCTCTCCTGAATGATGGGATCAAGGATACTATGCAATAGGTTTGTAATTTGCTCAGTGTTTTTTTTCCAGGTTATCCTGGCCACAGTAGCAAATCCCTCCAAAAAGGGCCTCTTAGAATGCAACATCTCTATCAACGTTGTTTGGTCTTTTAACTGACCATTTATACTCCCGTACAATTTTGTGAAGGGGGCAATAGTAACAGATAGGGCTGCCAAAATACTGGTGTTAATACCTGGTTTAGTCGAATGAGCCTCGGGCAAAGTACTGGCTCTAAGTGATGGGGCTGTGTGATAGAGTCTTCTACCTTTTGTTGTTACTGGTGATCCACATGACGAGGACATGGAGCTTTTCCGCGGTAGACCTCACTTTCTTCCGACATTAGCAGCCCCTTTTTCAGCAGAACTTAAAGATTTTAATGTCGTTTGATCATTAAGTGTTTTGCATCTGACACTAGAGTCAAAAGAAGAGGTCTTGTGTATAAGGTCCACCGCCTGAGATTTAAGAAAATTAAACTCTGATGTACTAGTAGTTTTCGATGAAACAGTCCCCAGTTTTCTCTGAGGGCAATTCCGGAATCTCAGTAAATGCAGGCAACCTTTTCTCGCCGCCTTTAGGGTCTATGGTAATCAATTGTGCAGCAGGGCACTCATTGATAAGTGTTTCTCTCCCAGAAACATCAACAAAGGTGACCGGGCTCCTGCTTAGTGCAGCCGCAAACAACCAGCCGTTGCCAGAAACATCAGACTCCATGGTCAGCGTTAAATCATATCAAACAAATGGTATATGTTCAATAAGCTTCATACTTCAACAACTCTGTATCCGCCACCTCTCCAGCATGCTTTTTAGGATGTGGCTCAGAGTCTGGCGTGGAATGTACCCCGTGATGATCTCTGTGGCGGAAGTGCAGTAAACAAATCTATGTTTCAGAAAGGCCTCGTCCGATCCCAGGCCAGCTGCCGAGACTGCAGACACCTCAGCAACACCTCCGATATCTACTACTCTGCTGCTTTCTTCTTCTCCGGTGGACCTTCGCATTGTGAAATTCACCATCTCAGAGAACATACACTCTATGGATGTAGGCAATTTTCCAATTCCCCCTAAATTATAAAACAGAGAAACAATAGATCAGAAAGGAAGGTGTGTTAACGCAGGCAAGTTTGCTGTACCATCAATAGGGTTAATCAAAATAGGTAAAGTCTGTCTGAGGAATTGGGCCTGGAGTTAAAGCCTGGTGCTCTGCACCTGTACAATAAGGTGTAGGTTTGGGGGGGGTGTGTGCGTGTGTGTGTGTGTATTAACTTGTAACAATGAACTCACTCAGAAGAAAGGAAAGGAAACGCTTTATACTTAGCATTTATTTAGCAATTCGTAGATATAATGGCAAATAATCACTATGAATTGTAGAGATGTATGCTGACAAATAGATAAATGCACAAGATACACAAACACAGTCTTAGGTTCCTTCTTTGTTTTGGCTCCGCTAGCACCCTTCTTGGACACCGGACTGGATAGCCCTTCCCCAAAAGGGCCAGCACCCAATGCAACAGGCAGGAACAGTCGCTCAGAGGCCTTCGGTTCCAGGACACCCTGCATGCACTGCTTGCTCACTGGTGAATCCCCCACTTCCTGTATGCATGGTGTTTTTATTGAGTGTGCCTGTCCATCAAATGTTACCTAAACTAAACTCTTTTAGAAGCTTCTGCTTAACATGCTCATGATGGAAAAGTACTGGTCTGCACTTGGCTTCAACTCGCTCCTCCCCCCTCCTTCCCTCTCAGAGGCTGGCCAGGCTTCTGGGAAGCTCTTCTAGAATGCGGTTTTATGACTAACCTAGGACACTGGGAACTTCTGTTGCAAACTCGCACCCGTTTATGACGAACATTGCAGTGAAAGCAAAAAAGCTGAAGTCTGCAAGCATTTGGTGCACGCTACTAACATCTATTCAACCTGAACTCAGGCAGGCCTCGGGCCTACGAGCTGTTCCATCATTATATGACCGAAACTAACATTCAGGCATAGCTTTCGTCAGTGAATTCGGGAGGGCTTCTCATGGTTAACAGACTTGTGTGGTATGACGCAGAGCTGGTTTTGGCAAGAATCCCAAAAGTAGATATAACCCACCCCACACACACACACTCCAACCTCTAAATCGCATGTTATACCTTGCCAAGTCAACGATACCTTTGGCAATACCAGGGCCATAATGGAACATCTGCTCTGGTTACCACATGCAACAGATTATACTTTCGCACAGACATAACCAGAAGTAATATTTCAGTTCATTCAGGAAAAAAGAACAGTTTGAGACATCAAGCAAGCAGAGTGTTAAAGTGAATGGACCCACAATACTTCCCACACTCATTTTTTTTTTTTATGGAAATTTAGCTGAATTCAATCAACATTTTTTCAACAAAATTTGTTTGTTTTACAGAAAGAAAGAATACACCATTTTCATTATTTTTCCATAAAATCCTATGTTACAGAATTACAAAATTACAAAAATTACAAACATTGTACACTAATTCTTCTGGTACCACATCACACTTGTACTTGCATGCATACAAGTAGGAAATCCCCTAACCTTTATGGCATTATTGTTGGTGAGAAGTTCCTAGTATGGTCCATGCCAGTCCGGTGCCACTATAGACTTCCATTGATAACTTCACATGGATGTAATGCCTAGGCTGCAGTAATGGAAGGCTTCGATCAGGGATTTCAGTAGGGTTTTGTTTAAGGGCAGAACGGGTAGAGGCAATGAGTGATCTCACATGGTTGAATAGGTCAGTGTCTGAGCGAAGGTGGCTTGCATTCATATTATTTAAAGGAGAGGAAGGCAGTCTCACCAGGCACCCTTACAGAACCTCACAAAGGCTTAGCCCAGCCTTCCTACTGAGGGTACTACACATACACAAAACTAGAGAAAGTGCATCTGGCCACTTCAATTCAGTCACCTGGTATAACCTAGCCAATTTAATCCACGTTGGCACTAAACTGCACTCGCTGAGGATGGAGTGAGCAGTAGGGGTTGTGCTGCACATTAAGAACATGTAAGGAATAAGTTACTTGGTTTATAGTGATTATTTCGAAGACAAAGTTTCGAAAAACAAACATTTCGAAAACAAAGTTTAGAAGAAAAAAAAGCTGTGACAAACTATATTTAACATGCAAAGTGCATTTCTTTCGAACCCAATCCGTCGACAATAGTCATGGACTGGTTTCAACTGAAATGCACTTTCACATGTTAAAAGTAGCATGTCAATGCTTTTTTTTTGTAACCTTGAAACGCTACTTGGAGCTGTCCAGTGCTGTAATTTCAGCACTGGACAGCTCCTTGTAACGTTTCAAAGTTTTTGTGTATATTTGGGGGGTTACCCCCCCAGTCCCTCCAACCCCCTCGCCACCCTCCCACCACCCAACCCTAACTCTAACCTAAACCCTAACCCTAACCCTGGCCCTGGCCCTAACCCTAACACAACCCTTAAACTAACCCAAACCCCAACCCTAACCCTATTTGAACACTTAAACTAACCCTAGCCCCAACCCTAACCCCAACCCTAATCCTAGCCTCAACCCTAACCCTAATTTAACCCCTAAACTAACCCTAGCCACAACCCTAACCCCAACCCTAAACCCTAACCCTAGGCCCAACCCTAACCCTAAACCTAATTTCCAAACCAAATTTTCGTTACGATCTAGTGGTTGTGTTTTAAGGTACTTTTGTTATATGTTGTTTGATTTGTACCGTTTTTTCTTTTATTAACTCAGTGTTACTACCACACTCATCCATTTTAATGAAGTGTTGCATTTGTCTCAATCTCTAACAATGGGCACATCATAGATCTGAGTGTGGCTTGAAGAGATAGGGTTACCACCCCCGTTTGTTGCTCTTCTTATAGTTCCTTTTTGATCCCTGAGGGTGGTACTCCCAAAAAATCGGATCTTTCCTAACTTTCTAAAATAAACACAATAGACGATTGGTGCATGGGCTCAAAACAGTAGCTCCATGAGTCTTGCCAATAGCACGTTGAGCTCCCATGCTGGCGCTGGGCGATGGACAGGTGGAAAAGACTGGAACAGCCCATGCAAAACATCTCCTAGACCAGCCGGTAAAACCACAGGGATGGCACTCTTGCAGTGTGGTTGTTCCTGGAGATCGCAGCTAGGTGGACCTTAATGGAAGAATGCGTTAAACCAGACTGAGCCAGGAACAACAGATATGGCAACAGATCCTCCAGTCGGATGGTCTGAGGTTGCATTAGTTGGTTTTTGCACCATACTTGAAAACGTTTCCACTTGGTCTTGTAGCATTTCAAAGTGAACTGAGCTCTAGCCGTGGCCAGGATCACCTGGCAATCTTGCAGAAGAGAGTGCCCGGACTCTAGGAACACAGGAGCTAGGCCATCAGATTGAGAGAGGGCGGGTCGTGGTGCAGTACCGCTCCCTGATTCCTTGACAGGAGCGAATGGTGAAAACTTGACCAGTGTTGCTGATTCGGGCAAGTAGGTCTGAGTATCAAAACTGTCCCCGCGACGGAAGGGCCACTAATATCAGTCTGCACCGATGCAGTCTGAAGCTGTGTAGGACTCAAGGCACCAGAGGAATCGGGGGGGGGGGAATGCATAAAGAAACTTCCCTTCCCATGGAAACACAAAGGCATCCCCCAAGCTCTCCGGATGGGGGAAGTGGCAGGCAAAGGTCTTGCAGCGACTGTTGTCCCAAGTGGCAAAGAGGTCGATCTATGGCGTGCCCCATGTTTGAAACAAATGAAGCTGGTCATTGTGCAGTTCCCACTCGTGGCAAAATCGGAACTCCTAGCTGAGGGAGTCGGTCAGATTGTTTTGAATCCCCACTAGATGAAGGGGAATGAAAAACATGCCCTGCTCTAGAGCCCAATGCCACTTGGGCCTCCCTGGAAAGCTGTAGGGACCTTGTTCCTCCTTGTTTGCAGACATAAAGATCGACGTGTGGTCGGTGTAAATCCGAACCACTTTTCCCCTCAGGAGGGGAAGAAAAGACTTCAGGGCCCGAAACATTGCTCATAGCTCCAGCAGGTGGATGTGCCTGCTCTTTTCCTCCTCCGACCAAAGGCGCCGGGTGTGTAGAACTTGACAGTGGGTGCCCCAGCACTCCAGTGAAGCATCCGTCATGACGGTAGCTCGATGGTCCGGCAACCTAAAGTGGGCGCCCTGCTCCAGTTGTTCCCTTACTGACCACCTGCGAAGGCTCAGTTTGAAAACCAGTTTTAGAGCAATGCAGTTGTGTCAGGACCATGAGGCCTGGATCCAGCAGGCATCCAGGAATTCCTGCACTGGTCTCATGTGTAACCGGCAGTTGGTGATCAACGGGATGCATGATGACAACATCCCCAGCAGGGATTTGTAATTGCGGACTGGTGTTACCTGGCCGCCGTTCAGACAGCGCACCTTGTGTAGAAGAGCTGCTATCCTTTCGTCTGAGGGTCTGGCAGTGCAGGTTTGGGTGTTGAGCCTTGCTCAGAGATAGATTGCCTGTTGAGATGGAACCAGGCAGAACTTTGGTAAGTTTATGGAGAAACCCAGTTGCTGTAGACACTGGATGGTGGTGGCAGTGTTGGTTTCTGGCAGTGGATAAGAGGGTGCTCTTACTAACCAGTCATCTAGATACGGGTAGACGTAAACGCCCCTCTGCCACAGGTGAGCCACCAATGGCTCAAGGCATTTGGTGAACACCCGTGGATCAGATCGCAAGCCGAATGGAAGGGCCTTGAACTGATGATGTACTCCTGCCACAACGAAGCGTAGGTAGTGCTGGTGTAAGACAGGGAGAGGCAAATAGGGATGTGAAAGTAGGCATTCAAGGACGAGGGACACCAAGAAATATCCTTGTTGTAGCCTGGGACAACACCTGCTGTAGCGTGACCATACAGAATGTTTGCGCCTTTAGGAACTTGTTGAGCACCCTCAGATCTAGTATGGGCCTCCAACCCCCTGACTTGTTGTGCAGTCACTTTTTCCTTAACAGGAAGAAGCAGTATACTCCTGTGCCCAGCTCATCCTTGAGAACCTTCTCCACTGCGCCCTTCTGCTGCAGAGCTCGCACTTCCTGAAGCAAGAGGTGTTGCAACTTCTCTGGCTAGTGCGCGGGAGGAATTTCCGGTGGATAGTCCACAAACTCCGGCGAGTGGCCCTGCTGGAGAAGGGATAGTACCCATTTGTCGGTCGTGATGCGTGTCCATTCCTCTACAAACATTGACAGTCATCCTCCCACTGGAGTGCTGAAGTGGGAGGACCTGCCCCTGTGGTGGTCTTGCTCGTTTGCCGGATTGGCCCCCTAGATTGGGAGGAGCCACCGCATTGCTGCAAACCCCTGTAGGACTGGGACCATTTCCTGTAACTGGTCTCCTGATGAGTACAGGTCTTGTAGGAGGAGGAAGACTGGTGCGGATATCCCGCGAAGTCCTGTTATAGCACCATTTTCCAGAACAAAAGGACTGGCGCCTATGCTGTAGTGTGCCCAAGGAGCAAGCGGTTTCAATGTCCGCTTTTATGGATTGTAAGGCCTCATCCACCTTCTTCCCAAAAAGGGCAGATCCATCACAGGGCATATCCACAACCCTGGACTGGACTTCGGGTCAAGAATCTGTGCCTTGAGCCAACCCTACCTACATAGGACCTCTCCATTCCCAAGCTGGCGAAAACCAGTGTCGTTGATGTCCACAGAGACCGTAATGGCATGGTCTTATGTCAACTCGCTTTCATTAAAGATGTCCAAGGCGTCTTGTCATCCAGCAGGAACTCCAGCAAGGGATCGAACTTGTACCACAGCTTGTGATCGTAATGTGAGAGTATGACCATTGCATTAGCTGCCCTAATAGTCAGGGCTTGGCTATGGTGTTAATAATCTTCTTACTGAAGGTGTTCAGGTGTCTGGCGGGACAGAGCAGGATGAGAATGGGTTAGCTGACCTTTTTCTGGCAACCGCTGAGACAACGGACCATGGTGCAGGTTGGGTGCGGATGTAGGCAGCTGTGCTCTCTGGGGCTCTGTACTTTTGTCGAACCAGTCTTTTTTAGCCAGGGCAGTTGCGGGATGTGCCAAGGTTATCAGGCCATCCTCCCAGATGTCTTCCAACAGTGGGATAGACATGACATATTTCCTGCACTGCTCTCTGCGCTGGTACAGCACACTCTCCTTCTGCTGTTCCTCCAGAGCAAGGTTGAACATTGTGGTGGCCCTGGACATGAGCACGTGGAAGGCCCTTATTTCATCAGGGGGTGAGTCCCTGAGTGGAACGTCATCTGGTTCCCAATCCGCTGTGATGAAATCATCAAATTCACCAGTGTGGCTTGTGTGTGTGGAGACCCCGTCATCAGCATCTGTGTCTTCCCAGTATCTAACACCCTCTGCGGTCCTGACTGGTTCTTTCCCCTTTCTCAGAGGATAAGGGAGTACCCCGAGAATGGGTATGCAAGGTCACCCGATAGGTTCAGTAACCAACCAGGCCTGGTGCAGGCAGCCGTTTTTGCAAGGTTGCCACCAGGGTGGTTAGAGTAGATAAAATGTCATGTGGCATGCCTCTTTGTGGAGGCAGCAATGGCTCTGGTAGATTGATGGCTTGAACTGAATGCAGAAGGGGTAAAGGCGGTAGTCTGATCAGGCTTGCCTCACTCCGTGGCAAACTTCTAAGAGGCAATGTCTTACATGCTGGTGATGAAGGCGGTGAAATGATGGCTTCCTCCACATCCGGTTGGGCTAGACTTGGCTCTGAAACCACAATACCATCCGGCAGCAAGGCCACCCCAATGTTAGGGAATGATGCCCATGGACGAGCCATTAATGCAGACACTGTGCTGGTGTGGGTGTCAGAGACGCCAGTGACAACAATGGCATGTAACAAATCACCATTGCCCGTCGACAAGGTTGTCGATGGTGATGTCTACAAGGGTATCACGGCCATGGATGTAAATGCCGTAGACGAGATCCTCATGGTGATGGCCATTGACTTTTTCATCAATGACGCAGTAGTCGTGGTCATGGTCGATGACGAGGTAGTCGTGGTCATGGCTGTCAAAGGCTTTGTTGACTGTGTGCCATTGGATGGCGTTGATGGCCTTGGGGTAGACAACATGGAGTGAGGCTTGGTCATCAACGATGACGGCCTTACCGACTATTTAGACGACAAGCCCGTTTTCGACATTGAAGGCGAAGAGTGACCACCAGACTTCGACGTGGACTTAGAAGACGTTGCCTCCCTGGGGCAATGGAAAATGCCTTGGCTCTCCTCCTCTGCCGACATCCTTTGAGCACTGAGCAGTTCTTGTGCGAGTATCTGGGCTTGTCACCAGAGGTGTCTTTATGCATCTTCTTGCAGGCAGCTTGGACTTCATGTGACCTAGACCTCTTACTAGAGGTGTTTCGCTGGGGTGCCCTGCCCTGCCGTAATGAGGCAAGACTCCATACTGAAGCGGAGTCGGTGGCCCCAACAGCGTCCCAGTCACGCGATGAGACAGTGGTGACGATCCCTCAGCGTCTTGTTGGAGAACGACTGGCAGATTTCGCAGTCCTGGATGACATGGCGAGGATGAAGGCAGTCGATGCTCGTCGTGGTGATCATCCACGTGGACATTCTTCAGTCCACAGTGAGCACAGGCTTTGAACAGGCTCTTCCTCATGGGTTCCGCCATGAGGTAGGCCCAACTGCGTAGACAAAGTTTCACCGAAGATTACCGGCAGCGGAAACGGTCCTTGGTGGTAGCACTGTCGCCGCCAATGTTGAGTAGACGTCAAAATATGTATCTCTTTTGTGGAAAAGATCTTAAATTTCAAATGTATTCATAGAAATGTTGAAGAGATGATTTATGAGGACTCCCTACACTAACATGCAGTAGAAAATCTGAAGATGGCCGACAGGGCAGGAGTTAAGGGAGGTATTCCTACTGACTATGAGCAGTATGAGCAGTATGACCAAAAATGACTGATAGAGCACAAAAGTGACTGAAGGTTTTCAGTTTAAGTTTAAACTGCTTTATGTTACCGAGGATTCCCGGCTTGACAGGGAATATTCACAGAATGTGAACCTATGAAAGATCCAATGCTGGAGAATAGTTCCGTTACAACCTTATTAACAGAATGTGTCCCTTGTTTATACTGATGGGTATCCCTAATCTCAGCACAAAGTCCCTTAAGATTCTTCACCACGGGTATTGCCTCTGCCCTCCTACAGAGGTATGCGTCCACCCAACAAGAGGTGGCCAGGACTAGTGAGATATGCTGCAGATTGTTAAAACGTGGTAGTTTGGGCAAATCTATGTGCAGATATAACAAAATATCCATACATATCATAAAGAGACCATAAGGTGGGCACATGTGCTCCTTGTGTAGAGGGGACTGCCTTTCCCACATTATTCTGATGTCGGAGAACACCTTCTGCAGCAATCTTGTGCCACTGCAGCAACTTCTGGGGCATACCAATATTTACTGAATGTTAAAATCATCCCACTTTTGCCAACATGAGCTTGTCCATGGTATATTCTAAGTGTGCAAGTCCTATTTTCAGAGCTACCAAGCGACCTGGTTCTCTCTACAGAGTCCTCATGTAATCTGCTCCCTTTATGTATCAAATAGTTCCTCCCAATTGAGGAAGTATTTTCTTGTATTTGTCCTAGTTCCTCTAGAGTCTTAAAAAAGAGGCGGCTCTCACATCTTCCTTATTTGAAGTAAGTATTCATCCTGAGAGTCAGTAACGAGCCAGTAACTATCACCAGTTTTGCAATGGCGTCCACAAAACTGATGTGCTGTATTCTTGATTATTGCTATTTGCTTAGGGAGCAGAATAGCATCCAGGAGTGCTTTAACATTGATGGTTCTTGATAGGGAACACTGAAGTTAAAAATCCGTTCTGATGGCACTACGTTTCTGAAATCGTGGGCTATTCCAAAGGCGTACCTTGAATCAGTGTTCACCAGCTTACAAGCCCTTGTGCGTGCCACGTGCTCAGCCGCTTGTGACTAAGTTACATTAAGCAATTTATCACGTTCTACCACTGTTCTAGGTGCACAAACCGATTACCCTTCCACAATCGACAATTCTGATCTTGCTAGCAGGACCCATCCACAAAATAGGTGAGATCTGGATTATCTAAAGGAGCGTCAGTCAGATTGGCCCATGTAGTCATGAGGAAATAGATGGCAACACTGTCACAGGTTCTGTAGAGTGGGAAGCAGGGATGCTCGATTTAGCGCCAGACTTCAGATTATTGTAACAGAAGAATTTACCAGCAGCATCTCATACTTGCTAGCATGGGAAACAGACATGTGTTTTGTGTTGGAGCAGCACCACCACCACTGAACGGGGAATAGCCACCTCCAGGGGTGATCCTAATGAAATATTTTCACATTGCTGTATGCTACTGCAGCTGCAGCCCACAGCCAAGGGGCAGAGCCAGGGGGGACCAGCCACCCTTACTGGCTTATCCATGGTTCCCGGTGTGCCCCCAGTCCTCCCCAGTGCTGGCGCTGCGAGTGGTGCGCCAACATCCCTCATAAGGTTGCCATAGCAACCACGTTAGCATTGCTGTTGCATCATAGGCACGCCCAAGGGATTAAAGTCCTTCGGAGGCGCGCCACACACTTACATTTGTCCAGTGCGCTGGTGCCCGCCCCTGAAAACCAATGGCAAGTGTGTGTTTTCTATTATGCATGTATGCATGCATAGGATGTGCCCAAGGGATTTACAGTGACCAACCATTTTGTATGGTTGGTCACTGTAAATAACATGCAGAGACTGCAGGCATAGATAGGTTGTGGCAGCAGCTTCATGCATGCGTTTTATTAAAGTGACCATTACTGGCATATGCCAATAATAGTCAATTTGAAGCATATGCATGATGAGCTTCAACCGTCATACAAGCGATTTAATATGACCATTACTGCCGTAGGTTGTAATATCTAAGCCAGTAATGGTCACTTTAAAATCATACGCATTAAACACTTCATGAACTGGCACAGATAGATCGGACAACCTACCCCAGTAATGATCAGTGTAAATCACATGCATGAAGATTGAGCGTCTCTGTCAGGAAAGGAAGAAGGCGATGGATAAGGCAGGGGAAATGTGCACAAAATACACAGTAAACAACCTTGAATATAACAACGTGCATTCAATACCCAAGACTCGTGTATACCACTATATGAAAAGGAATGTAGGGTAAGCACTTAGAACCTCCTTATGACTGAAAGGAAAGTCGGCAAACTCCTTACCCACTATGCTATTACAGATACTGACAGCGCTAAGCCCACGTAGAGGGCAAGCAGGGACAGAATCTGTAAGCTGACATTCTAGACGGTACTGAATAAAGAATTTGGAAACAGTACTCACAAGGACCGGAATGACCACATGAATGCCAGTACTCACGAAGACCGGAAAGACCACTTGGATGTCCGTATTCACGAGGACCGGAAAGACCACTCAAAAGTCAGTACTAACCCACAACCCTGTAAATCAAACAAGAACCCAGAAGGCAGTAAAGGCAAAGAGTGAGGATGACTAAATACCTAAGCCCAAGTCAAGAGGCAAGAAGGAATAGTACAGTGTGGAAAACAAAAGATAATCACACAGGAGCTAGTTATAACAGCTTCCCACACCTAATAATAAATAGGAAATAAATGTAAAAGTATAAAGGAAAACATGGCATGGATCCCAATAGAAGGCAAGGATCAGGAGCAGTGAAAACGATATCAAAAGGGAAACTTTCCCACCCATCCAAGGTGAAAAGGCAGGAAACTAAACCTGTAAAGGAAAGATTAATGCAACAAGTCTTTCAGTAGCAAAGGACAATTTCTAGGAAACAGTGAACACAGGCAATTGGGCTACAGCAAAAGGAAAGCTCAGAGAAAGGCTGCCTGCAGACAGAGAAAGGGAGAAAGGGATTTCCAAAAGGCAGAAATCAATTAGGCATACAAATACGAATTCCAGGACAAGGAACAAGAAACACTAACTAGAAACTGGGCACAAAAACTAGGAACCAGGAACAAGGGACCAGTCAAGACAGGAACGCTGCAACAATGACCAGCGCTGGACTGAAGCAGACTGAGGCTTTTAAAGCTGCTTAACGAGCACACCCCTCAGGCGTGTCGCCTGCTGCACCTGCAGCCACAGGTGTTGCCTATCCTCCACCCAGCCTTGTCCTGCAAGGGAGGAGGTGAGGCAGTGAGCCAGGCATTCTGGGAAGCATAGTCATTTGATTAGAGTAGCAGTAGCATGCTGGCTGCCAAAAACCTGGAATGGATCCGGAAGGGAAGTAATTTGGGAAATAAGGTTTTAGCGCTCCCAATTCATCAGGACACTGTAGCATAAGGTTCGGAGGAAATGTCCAGTAGGGAAGAAACCCCAAAATATGCCCCCAAGTGGCGGGAACGGGAGCGAAGGGAGCGAGCCGTGACACTATACCCCCTTCCACTGCCGACTCCAGGCGGCCGTTACTCGCACAAAACATCTTCTTTCCATGACAGGAGCGCTTTGTCTTCAGAAGTGGCACTGACGGAAACGATGACCCACGGGCAGAAGCAGAAGGACTGGAATGAATAGAATCAGGCCGCAGTCTATAAGAGCCATAGGTGGGTTTTCGGTGAGGAAGAGACTCATGGGTCGAAGAAAGGCATGAAGGACTTGCAGGACCCGAAGCAGAGTTGGAAGGTCCAGGAAGCTTAGTCACTGAAAGAGGATATGCATACATCCTTGAGGAGAGAGGCAGGCTGGTGCTACATGCCTTAGACAACGGTAGTAGTTCTGTTAGCCTCACTGCCGAGAGTGGACACACAAGAGGTGAGGAAACAGCAGGTTTCAGGAAATGTTTATGTTCAGAAGAGGAAGGTGGCGGCTGAGGTAGAGGTTCGGATACTCTGTCATCCATCTGGGTAAAGGTTTGTGGTTGAAAGTGACAAAGATTCGCCTGCATAAGTTCCTTGCCTTGGAGGTCTGAAGATCCAATGGGTTGTACGAGGCTGGCACTCCCATTGACAGTCATGTAGCCAGTCAAGTAGCCACCTTGTTGCACGTGGGATACAACCGCAGGAACGTTTGGCATACTGATAGGAGTGTTAGATACAGTACTCGGAACATCAGGCATACTAGCAGCGGGAGCAAAAACAGGCACATCTTGAACTGCAGCAGACATTCCCCTCCTTTGGCTACTAGCACCCAACTGGCGCTGCAGCTGGAGGGCCGTGCCCGTCCCTTCCCTCAGGCTCATGTGGGATCCGGCAACAAAAGGGTTGTCAAGCGGTTGATCCAAACCGGACTCCAAACGCGGACCGTCCATCCCGCTATCCTGGTCAGCTACTCGTTCGGTGACTGGGCCGTGGTGGATGGCATCCGTTTCTCTCTCGTAATACTCCAGGCAAGTCCAGCGGCCTCGCATGTAAGGCCCTCCCGAGTCGTGAGCCGGCTTGATGTTTCTGAAGAGAGAGCTGGCAGAAGTCTCAGGCTCAGATGTTGCATATTCGGGAGGCTCTGATGCTACAGTCAAGTAGTTGGGAGAATTGTTTTGTGTACAAGGCAGACATTCTGGTGATCCCCCTGAAGCATAAGAAGGGCAAGATGGACGTTCATCAGTAAATGGTTGGGATTCAGGAGGAATCTCTGGAGCAGAGGAATATGCAGCAGGATCTGACAGTGTAGACAGGTACACCTCCGATATTGGCAGCGAGGCTGAGCAGGATACAGGTCTCTCATGAACTGAAGCCAAACTAGCAGTAGGCTCTGGGACCGAAGACATGCACTTAGAATGTACTACCGGAGGCTCCATGGCTGAAGGATAATCTGCTGGATGAGTCACTGTAGCCGAAGACAAACATGCCAGAGGAAATTCTGAGGCTGAGGGCATGCAAGCTGGAGCCGTCTTGTTAGCTGAAGACAAACTTGTCAAGGTCTTTGGCTCTGACTGCGTACATGGTGAAGGCTCTTGGGTGACTGGCAGACATAGCACTCCTTTATTGATCGAAGATACGTGTGCCAACGATGACTGCAGAGCTGTGGACAGGATTATTGAAGAGTCAATGGTAGTAGGAGGACAGTCTGAAGTCCCAGAAGTCGACAGACACACTTGTGGTTCAGGAATGGAAAGCCCCTTTAAGGCAGTTGACCCCTTGGCGCCAGTAACCAAAGTCTGAGCTGTACCCCTGCCGTCCCTCTCCTTAGTGAATGACACAGAGTCTCTTCCTTTGTAGAAGTCAAAATCAACCAGAGGAATCACCATAGTAAAGTCTCTGTTAATCAGGATTTCGTCAATTGACCATTCCTCTGTCTTAGCTTCTGAAAGTGGCTGATTAACAATCAACAGTTCAGGGATCGCCTGCCGGGTCTTTGGTTCAGTAATCTGTGGAATGAGTCCATCAAAACATGAATTCTGCACTGTCTTTGACTGCTCGTAGTGACCGAAATTGGCAGAAGGAAGAGCGAACACAGAGGTAGCATCGTTTTCCACATCAGCTTGAATGTCTACTTCAGTCTCAGCAGCTAGATCAAGGGCAGAACCTAAGCCTACAGTTGTGACTGATTCTGTGTATGCCACCATTGTGGATTGTGTTTGGAAATCAGAAGCATGTATGTGTTCAAGCTCAGAGCTATGACAAACTGCTACACAGGAAGCTTCAGGTAAAGGAGTGGCTTGTGAATCTTCAGCTAACAGCAATTCCTGACAAACGGTAGGACAGTTGTCAGAACCTGTGCCCTGAATAAGCGCTGTGCTTGAAAAAAGACTTTCACTCCCAATAGATCTTACATATTGACAAGTATCATGATTTACAAAAGTCTCCGCACTCAGGGACTGAACAGTATTCACTTCATCAACGGATAAAGTTGGAGGTGTATTCAGAAAAGACTGTAACATCTTATTCTCCTCTTTTAAGGAAATGTATTCTTGTTTTAACTCCTCAAATTCTGCTTTTAGCATGTCCCGCATTAACTGTACATCCCTATCAGTAGGCACAGGGGAAGGCATGGTGGCATCAGGGCTGGATCCTGCCCTAGCCATCTGGAAGTGCATTGATTGTATATTGTCATCTACTGCTTGCAGGCCTTGTGATCTATACTCTCTCTTACCGACGTGGTCTGTGTTTCTTTTAAGCAGACTATTGGCATCAGACCCCTTGGCATTAGTGACCACAGTAAGAATCTGTGCAGAGGAGTAAGCTGTAGACTGAGGGCAGAAAACAGAAGATATGCAAGGAACCCCTCCATTCTTCATGCTTGAATCATGAAACTGTTCAATCTGAGGTAAAGCACAACCGGAGTCATGGGGTTCAATAACAGAGGTACTTGTGTGTATAAATTCTAGCAGTGTGTTGTTTTCCACTGCTAAGGCTTGTGCGGACATAGACTCTGGATCAGAATTAAAGACAGAGCTAGGATCAGGCAATGTACGATGGGCCACCCAGTGGGAAAAATACTTTGCACGTAAATACCCATTCGTGTCAAGGAGTTCATTTAAGTCAGGAGCAGAGATTCGATTTTCACGGGTAATTGTAAGGGAAGCTTTCTGTATAAACTTGTTAGAGGCCTTGCTGCTTTTCCTTCGTAATCTGGCCATGTTCAAACGGGAACAATGGCTGGTCATTCTGTCAGGAAAGGAAGAAGGCGATGGATATGGCAGGGGAAATGTGCACAAAATACACAGTAAACAACCTTGAATATAACAACGTGCATTCAATACCCAAGACTCGTGTATACCACTATATGAAAAGGAATGTAGGGTAAGCACTTAGAACCTCCTTATGACTGAAAGGAAAGTCGGCAAACTCCTTACCCACTATGCTATTACAGATACTGACAGCGCTAAGCCCACGTAGAGGGCAAGCAGGGACAGAATCTGTAAGCTGACATTCTAGACGGTTCTGAATAAAGAATTTGGAAACAGTACTCACAAGGACCGGAATGACCACATGAATGCCAGTACTCACGAAGACCGGAAAGACCACTTGGATGTCCGTATTCACGAGGACCGGAAAGACCACTCAAAAGTCAGTACTAA
This sequence comes from Ambystoma mexicanum, assembly GCF_040938575.1. Taxonomy (NCBI): domain Eukaryota; kingdom Metazoa; phylum Chordata; class Amphibia; order Caudata; family Ambystomatidae; genus Ambystoma; species Ambystoma mexicanum. The sequence goes on along the minus strand of NC_090935.1, from coordinate 1,309,358,919 downwards.
CCCACAACCCTGTAAATCAAACAAGAACCCAGAAGGCAGTAAAGGCAAAGAGTGAGGATGACTAAATACCTAAGCCCAAGTCAAGAGGCAAGAAGGAATAGTACAGTGTGGAAAACAAAAGATAATCACACAGGAGCTAGTTATAACAGCTTCCCACACCTAATAATAAATAGGAAATAAATGTAAAAGTATAAAGGAAAACATGGCATGGATCCCAATAGAAGGCAAGGATCAGGAGCAGTGAAAACGATATCAAAAGGGAAACTTTCCCACCCATCCAAGGTGAAAAGGCAGGAAACTAAACCTGTAAAGGAAAGATTAATGCAACAAGTCTTTCAGTAGCAAAGGACAATTTCTAGGAAACAGTGAACACAGGCAATTGGGCTACAGCAAAAGGAAAGCTCAGAGAAAGGCTGCCTGCAGACAGAGAAAGGGAGAAAGGGATTTCCAAAAGGCAGAAATCAATTAGGCATACAAATACTAATTCCAGGACAAGGAACAAGAAACACTAACTAGAAACTGGGCACAAAAACTAGGAACCAGGAACAAGGGACCAGTCAAGACAGGAACGCTGCAACAATGACCAGCGCTGGACTGAAGCAGACTGAGGCTTTTAAAGCTGCTTAACGAGCACACCCCTCAGGCGTGTCGCCTGCTGCACCTGCAGCCACAGGTGTTGCCTATCCTCCACCCAGCCTTGTCCTGCAAGGGAGGAGGTGAGGCAGTGAGCCAGGCATTCTGGGAAGCATAGTCATTTGATTAGAGTAGCAGTAGCATGCTGGCTGCCAAAAACCTGGAATGGATCCGGAAGGGAAGTAATTTGGGAAATAAGGTTTTAGCGCTCCCAATTCATCAGGACACTGTAGCATAAGGTTCGGAGGAAATGTCCAGTAGGGAAGAAACCCCAAAATATGCCCCCAAGTGGCGGGAACGGGAGCGAAGGGAGCGAGCCGTGACAGTCTCATGTATAGGATTTAAAGTGGCAATTACTGGCATAGATAGGCTGTCCTATCTAGACCAGTAATGGCCAACTTAAAACACATGCATGAAGGTGAAGAACGTCCCTTGTGGATGTGATCACATAGGAGCATACCAGGGATGGGAGGACATTACAGTATTTTTAACATTGGGAGACTGAGGCCAGAATTTGCAAATGACATAGAATAGTCCCAAAGGCAGAGTGCAGGAGAAAGGTGGGTCGGGTGGTTATTTTGGAAAGAAGGGTTTAGGGTGCTGGGGGTTGGGGGGAGTCCCCTTACATTGCTAGCAGGTGGCGCTTGAGTCTCATTTTGAAGAGTTCAACTAAAGCAATTGCTCGGTTGAAAAGGGTTCATCTCAAAGTTGAGTACTTTGTTGAGGGGAAGCTAAGGAGTAGAGGGGTAGGCCAGGAAGTAGCCTCACACAGCAGTAAAGTTTGCAGAGGACAAGAGTCAATATCGTGGTTTTAGTGGAGTAGTAATTAGGTATTGGCAGATTTTTCTAATATGGCAGTGATGAGCAGGTATCGTTTCAGGTTGCTGTTAAAGGGAACCCAAGGTGGCAAGCCATGGGAGATTTGGTGGAGGGAGAGGTGAGTGGGGTTGGCGTTGGAGGCAGCGAGAAAGAGGGCTTAAATCTCTGAAGAGTTTAGTAAAATGCAGTTTAGGGCAATCCAGTGGCGGCGTGTGGTTGGTAGTTGGTTAGGGTGACTGGTGCAAGTTTGTTAATTTGTGGTGCAAAGTTGTCAATTGGAGAGCAGGGTGGGTTGGCAGAGAGACATTTAGTATTAAAGTAGTGAGATAGAGTGGCAAGTACTGGGACGATGAGAAGGGGATAGTGGGGGAGCGAGTACAGTGGGCAGCCACCATGAAAATGTTATACCTGCACTTCCCTTTTTGGCCCCTGCAAGTCAGAAGCCCGGATCCATTGTTAGTTGCTGGCCCATCGTCCTAGAGCATGCAATCACTCCTTCCAGGAGGTCATTTTCACAATGGTGTAGGTCAAACAACCTTCCTGGGCAGGGGCATCGCTGGTGGCTTGTATGCATAGCTTTGCGACTGGACTCAATAGAAGTTGCTTCGTTTGGGTCACTGTTTTGGAGGTACTACCTCAATCTGTAGCTCGGCTCAGAGACAGACCCAACCAATGGGGCAAAGAGGACACCAACCAAACCCATGCCAACATCAGAGGCCTCTTGTACAGTAGCTTGACTGTTTCAAGCATGCACTAGCACTACCCTTTGTACTGCCAGGGAGGCTAAAAATATGCTTGTTCGACAGTGGACACGGCAAATGGAAAAGGATAGGGATGAAAAACTCAGTCACTTAAATGTTTTCATGAAAGCATCTCATGTGATTGGAGTTTCGGGAGCTGCCCATGACATATACTACCCTCCTGTGGAAAGTGGTGTTCTGACAGACATGCTTACTCAAAAAATGGACAGGACTGGAATTCCACTTTAGCCAGACATCATCTGGGAGGCAAGGAACCTATTGTAACAGCCAGTGACCACAATGTGAATAAAAAGCTTAATGCTTAGTAAGATTCGGCACAACGTGGAAAAGCTCTTAGCGCCAAGATGTCAGCACAATCGACAGTGGTCTCTGCCTTTCTTGCCAGGGAAAGCCCCCTTCCACTTCGACTACAGAGTAACCTGTACTGGCCTCTTTGGGAAAAGAGGAAAAGGCCATGGACATCATGGACAAAGGTGTTTTTACGGCTAGCACCCTCAGGAATCTTGGCTACCTGCAATAGTACATTCTGCAAAGAGATGGAAGACTTTGCAGCAGACCAAATTGAAGACGCCAGAGAGCAATTCCAAGCAGGCCTAATAGACGAAGACTATTTCATATGAATCTGCCAAGGACATGTAGACAGCAGAATGAAGTGTGTAGCCTTCGTCATTAGGTGAATGGCCTAGCTCAAAAGCACTCGGCTCCTCCCTGAGGGACTTCTAAAAGGTAAGGACACACCCCCTTCATGGTCTCGCCCTCATCCCTCAGACAAGGAACTGAACTAAAAAAGATGCATATTTTGACACAAAGTCATCTGCCATCTCTAAGCCGATTCTGAAATCAAAGTCCTCATTTCAGAAAAAAAGCCAGCGCAATAATAGCAGAAGCATGTGATCATCCCAGAAACCCTGGCCGGGGACCTTCTCATGTAGTCAAGGAAAGCCAGACACTTCCAATCCTGTCCTTGGGGGGTGGTGTTCTGCAGGAAGATCACCTTGGTGATCTGACTGAAGCTCCCTGCTGAGGGCATCATTTGTGATCTGACCGAAGCTCCCTGCTGAGGGCATCCGCTATGGTGTTCTTTACACCTGCCAGGTGAAAGGGCATGAGGAACATCTTCTGAAAGATCGCCCAGTGCCATAGGGTTTGTGCCTCCAATGACAGAGCAGGGGATCGGGTTCCCCCTTGCTTCCTGATATAGAACATTGTGGTGGTGTTGTCTGTGAAGATCCGTACCACTTGATCTTTCAGCAGAGCAAGAACGGCATTGATTTGCAGATTCTTCCCCTCTGCTAGCCAAATGCCTCTTGCATGAGCCTGCAAGGCACGAGCACCCCATCAATCTAACGAGGCATCCGTGGTGACTGTTGCCTGAAATGGAGGGGTACGCAATGGGAAACCCTGTGTAAGGTTAGCGCACCCCCATCATTCGATGGCCTGCCTGAATTCCAGTTTGAGCTTCAACTTGCCTAACCAATTGCCCATGGCCTGGTGCCACCTGCAGTCCAGAAACTTCTGGAGTGGCCTCATCTGCAGCCTGCAGAATGGGATCAGATGTATTCAGGAGGACATCATGCCCAGCAGCGACTTGATGACTTGGATGGTCGCTGACTTGGAGCTGACCTTCCATTTATTCAGGAAACTTGGCATTGGGTGGCTACTGACTAAAAACCAACCTTAAATTAAACCTAGCCTATGACAAATTGCTTATACTGTACATGCCTCACCTATGCCGCATCTGTAAGCTATAACTACTTCTGTCTGTATATACTGTACATAACTTTACAAATGTATTAATGCAAATGATATATATATTGTGCCTTGAAACCTGTCCTAAGCGCCCTTTTACTCCCGGGGCTGGAGCGCTATATAAATAAAATAAACAAACAGACAATGCACCTTCCCCAGGATGATCAGCACCCGCTTTTCTGAGGGGAATGCTAGGGACACCACTGTGTTGAGGCACGCCCCCAGAAACAGAACGTCCTCTGATGGCATGATGCAGGATTTCAGATAATTGATGGAGAATCTGAGCCTCGTTAGCAGACCTATGGTCTCTTGAGTGTGTTGCACCACCAGGCCTTGAGAATGTGACCGGTGAGCCAGTCGTCCAGATACGGGTAGACGTGTATGTCCTTTAGACGCAAATGTGGTGCTACCAGGGCCAAACATTTTGTGAACACCTTTGGTGCTCACTTCCGCCCGAGGAGGTAGCACTTTGAATTGGTAGTAATTCCCCAGAACCATGAAGCAAATGAACATTCAATGTTTTAGATGAATGGGGACGTGGAAGTAAGCATCCTCCAGATCGAGGGTGGTCATGTAGTCCCCTTCCTCCAGTTGGCCGAGCACTTGCTGCAACATGACCATCCTGAACTTTATGGACCTTAGGTATTTGTTGAGGTGTCTTAAATCCAGGATTGGGCGCCAACCCCTGACTTTTTTTGCACTAGAAAGTATCTGGAGTCGCAGAGGGACAGGTTCTATTTTGCCCTTTGCCAGCATGGCTCTTACCTCCCACAGCAGCTGGGCAGTGTGTTGTTCCTTTCTAGTTACCAGTGAAATACGAGGACACTTGCGTTCGAATTCCAGCGTGTGTCCGTTTTGCAGAATTTCCAGCACCCATTCGTCTGTGGTGATCTCCTTCCAGGCCTTGATGTAATTTGACAGATGGCCTCCCCCTGGGGTGCGGAAGTGAGGGCCCGTAGCTAAGTAAGGCCTGTTTGGTGGTCTGTGGCTTCCCTTGTGGGCACGGATGGTGCTGCAAGCCCCCCCGAAAGCATGGGAACGGCCCCGGTACAATTCCCGCGCTGTGGAGCGGGAAGGCCGACGATAGGAAGAAGAGGCGTATCCCTTTGAGGATCTTCCAAATGTAATCCTCGAGGACCAAAAGGAAGAAGAGCACTGCTGTTCCAGGTTTCCCAGTGACCTAGCTGTTTCTGTGTCGTCTTGATGGCCTGCAGCGTTTCATCCGCTGCCTTTTCAAAGAGATTATCGCCTTCGAAAGGCATATCTTCCACCTTGGCCTGAACCTCCATCATAAAATTGGTATCCTTTAGCCATCCTGGGCGCCTAATCACCATGCCATTACCCATTTGGCAGAAGCTCGAATCTGTTACGTCCATAGGCACAGTGATGGCATAGTCAGAGGCCACCTCTCCTGCTTGAAACAGTGCCTAAACACCTCCATTCTATTGTCGTCCGGCAAGAATTCTAGGAGTGGGCCTAGTTTAAAACACAACTCCCTGTCATACCAGGCCAGAATGGCCACTCCGTTGACAACCATGATGGTCGATGCTACAGTATATATGAAGCGCTTCCCTGACGCATCCAGCTACTTTCCTTCCTGGTCTGGGGAACCATAGATTTTGAGGATAGTTTATCTGACCGTTTGCTTTCTGCGGCCAAAACCACCGAATCCAGGGATGGTTGCAAGCGAAGACGTTTGGGTGCAGAGTCTGGCACCCTATATTTGTTCTCCAGCCGGTCCTGCTTTGCCGGTGCTGAGCTCAGGGACTACATTAAGGCCAGGCCCTGTTCTCACACTTCGTCCAGCAGCGTGACAGACAACATTGTCTTCCTGGCTGAGGTACGTCTATGGTAGAGGAAACCTTCCTTCCTCTTCTCCTCTGGTACCAGATTAAACAGGGCAGAAGCCCTAGCCATCATAGAATTAAATGACCAGACTTCATCGGGTTGAAGCTCTGGGGGTATCACCTGCAACTGCTGCCACTCCATCTGCTGCGATAGTCATCTAATTAATCGGTGTCCGTTGTACCAGCGTCTGTGTTGATTGCTTTATCAATGTGAGGTGCCTCGCCTGGCAGTGTTCGAACAGGCGGCGGTGACGGTGGTCACCTCGGGGTAGCCGATTGATACCTGGGGGGCCTTGGAGGGCTGTACCTAGGGTCACTCTGTGCCGCTTTTGTATCTCTGAAACAAGAGCACTGTGAGGATGTCTTGGGACACATCTCTTGGAGCTTGCAGAGGGGCCCTTGGTGGCACGTTGCTGTGTCAACTGGCTTGTACGCCCTAGTGAATCCACACCTACAGGACTTCAGCCCCCTTCCTCCAAGCACTCATGCTGTGCTCCGTCATCATCGGAGCTAGTGTAAATGTGCACAGGGCCAGCATGCGCTCTCTGTGTACTGTTCACCTGGTCTAGCCGCTTCCCTTAGGGCCATTGACATGACCGGTGCCTTTGACTGGGTAGTGACGGTCAACAAAGCTGTAGTCGTGAGTCTCGGTGGTAGCGAAACCCTTGCTGCAGGTTTTGCCAGAAGCTTCTCCTTACTCGTCAACGAAACAGCCGCAAAGGTAGCCGTTAATGTCCTCAACTCCAATGAAGCCCCTGCCGCTGACGACGAAGCAACTGTTGATGAACATCTGGTCGATGCAGCCGTGGCTGTAGACGATTTTGCTGTTGCTGAAAATGCTGTAGTAGCAGCCATTGCTGAGGCCTTGGAGGGTTCCTTTGAAGAAGGTTCTTTTCGGGAGTGCTTCTTCTCCCGTGACGAACCGCTGTGCTTAGCAGACTTTGTGCCGGCCACTGGCAAGCTTACCGTAGACTGGCAAGGAGACGGGGAGCACTTGTGCCCTGAACTAGGACCCGCAGCAGCAGCGTCTAGCCGGACTAACAGTCTGGCGCTTGGATTTACTGGAGCCCCCCAGGGCTAAGTTCTCGGCCGATCGGGATATTTTACCAGGTGGAGAGTGCTCTGGAGAGCGGCCCGATATGGTTTTCACCTGAGTGTGCCCAGAGGCCACACCAGGTCCCCGTCCTTCCTTTAACCACACCACCAACCGTCAGTAGCAGTCCCTCTTAGTTTTGGAAAAAAAACAGATAGATGTTGCATCAGTCCTCCTAATGGTCGGGATGCAGACAGTAGAGACATCTAGTGTTTGTCCTCCACACAGATATTTTGCAGGCCACACCGGGAGCAGAGCCTGAAGAGACTTCTCCTTCCTTCCTCCGACATGGTGCGGCGCGAGGTAGGCCTTGGTAGGCCTTTCCCCTTGAACATGTGTAGATCTTTGAAAGTTAACCGGCAACGGAGCCCCGTTACTGGAGCCGAATATTCATCAGCAGTCGTTAAAATTTTGCTAAAAAAAATTAAATGCATTTTCTGTCGAAAAAACAAACTTTTATGAAAAAAGCTCAGAGAGCAAACTGAAGGACAGCCTGCACCAAAAAGTGCGGTAGAAATCTGAAGATGGCTGCCAGGGGTGATGACCGTCATTTGATGGGTGCAGTATGACCCCGGTCTTCAGTGAATGGATTATGGGTGAAAGGCAGTATTCAAGCTTTTAAAGCAATAATGCTTTCTTTTTCACCGAGGATTCCCGGCCTGACTGGAAATATTCATGAGCATGTGAATCCATGCCAGATCCCATGCTGGAGAATATGTTTGATGAACTGTGGCAAAAACACCCTGACAAAAACATTGTTGTTTATAAAAAGAAAGGTGAATACGGATTTTTCAAAGAGGAAAACTTATATTGAAATATTCACTGGAAGTGTGAAGACAAAGACTTTTTGGTGATGAATCTTCATCCAAGTGGGACAATCCAAGTGCTAAGTGAAAACCTATGGAATGAAGAAACTGTGTTGAAAATTAAACTTGGCTATTGAGAGGAACTTTGAACAGTTGGATTATTACAAAGAACTTTATTGACTGGAACTGAGTTGGAAAAACCTGTTTTCATCTTGGAGAAGGGGGAACCGACCCATGTCACAAGGATATACGTTTCTACAGTTCATATATGAACCTAATTTTTGTTTTGTCGAGTTTGAACAGACATATGGTAGCTATATGATTTTGTTGTATGTATAAGTGCGAGGGACAGATACCTTTTGATGTTAGAGTGTTTTCCTTTAGTCTTAGTTTCATAGGCAGGGAAATCCTAGTTGGGTTAGTTAATTTAATAAAATGGCTACTGGTGAAACATTTTTACCAAGTTGTCTGCCTTGTATTTCTGACCCCCCCACAGGTCCCAGAGCAAGGAATGACCAGGACAATCGTCATCTGCTCCCCCTGAGGGAGAAGAGAACAAAAGGATTATTTGACTGCACCTCTACTCCGAGAGAAAGTGAATGTTTGAGGCCATGTAGGTCCAGCAGCATAAGACTCAGTTAGGGGCAAAATCTCTCTCCATCTAACATCTTGGAAACAAATCAGACTATTGGATGATTTCAATTGTGCAGGGTTACAGGTTCCCTTGCCCCCCCCCTTACTCCCAAAGTCCCACCCCCAACAACACGCATTGAATCTTCTAGAGGGGCCACCAAAACTAGTTGCAAGAGGTGATTCCATTGGGCCAGGGTACTTCTCTCGCTTCATTTTGCTGCCCAAGAGAGACAAAACTGGATGGGGGTCTATTTTCAATCTCTCCAAAATATTTGCCCAAGGAGAGCTTCAAAATGGCCACACCTGCTCAAATTCTCTCAGCCTTGATGGAGGTGAATTGCCTATATACTCTGGACCACTAGGTTTATATCAACATCTCAATATGGGTGCCCCAAAGGAAGCAACTGCGATTTTTGATGCCCATTATCAGTAAAGGTATGCTCAATTTGGCCAGAGAATATTTACCTAGGTAATGGACTCCTTAATGTCACTAGCGTCTCCAAGTGATACCCCATTTGGATGATGGGCTGAATCCTTGCCCTGAGAAGGAATCGTAATCCAGATGTACTAATCATGTCTGACAATTGGCTTTTGCGCAGGGCCTCTGTAAACCAAGCAAAATCTCCATTGACCCCTACCTAGGGGACCCATTACATTTGCTTAATCTGGGACTGCGAAGTTCTATGCAAAGGTTTTAGGATAGGCATGCTATTTACAAGGAATTCATGAAGCGCAGATCCCTGTTGGCAATCAAGTTTCATTGGCTGCTGGGTCTGAAAGCTTATGTCCTTGTAGTTCTGAATGCTAGACTACACATGGGGGTGGTGGGTCAAAAAATACTCCAATAAGTCACGAGTTGCAGGACGCTGCTGCAATCATAACCTATCCATAACTACACAAACCCATTCAGATCGGATTTGGTGGACGAAGGAGCAGAATCTCACTTGCAGGGTCTCCTCTTCATCGCTCCAAACAAGTACCACATCTATCGACTCCTCACAAGTGGGCTGGGAAGCAGTAGATTCATTCTACGTGGGTACACAACCTCCGGGATTTAGAGGAACAAGTCCTTCACCTCAACTCTTGATGTTGAAGGCTATTTTGCCATCAATGAAGGACGTCCTGTCCTAGGGGACTGCGGTTCTTGATCTACATGGATAACACAACAGCCATGTTTTACATAACCATGGGGCTGGGGGGAGGAGACATTCTAGAGTCTTCTGGCTATGAAGATTAGCTCACACTGTCTTGCCAACAGGCTCCCATCTAGAAGGAAAGTAAAACGTGTGGACAGACCCGAGCAGGCAATCCCACATGCCACACAAATGGGAACTTCATAGGGACGTCTTGGATTTCATTTTCAAAGCCCGGGAAACCCCTCTCCTAGAACGGCCTGAAGACCCTGTACAATGCTGTTTTTCTTGCCTGGGATGGACAAGCCCTCTATGCATATCCCACTCTGCCAGTGCTAGGGTTTTGCACAGTTTGAAGCCCTCTTTGCTGTCCCCTCATTCTAATAGGCCTGAAGAGCTTTTGGTAACAAGATCTTCAGAAAATGAAAAGCAAATCTGCTTGCCTGCTATTGCATTGCATGGATCTTCCCAACAGTGGAGAGGGGAGATGTTTCTACACCAAGCCCACTGATCGCTTTCTTCAGCAGCTCGTCACAGAGGACATGCCTCACAAGAATTGAGATAATTAAGATAGAGAGAAAAGAAATTCCACGAAATCATGGTGTACAAGCAACTTCTGTAATTTTTCACTGGACAGGGACATCAATTGGCTGGAGGCTTAAACAGATGAGGTTTCTTTCTTCATCACCTGCATGCTCCGCAAGCTGAATTAGTCAGGCCCAGCAGCTCCTTTCAGCTTTTCAGATGGTAAGCAGCAGGGCTCTTTGCCCTTGCTGCTCCATGTGCCGTTGTTTGCCTCCCCTAACCCCTCCCCCATTCCTTTCCTTCCCAGCACTCCCCACTCCACTCCCACCCTCCTTTTCACGGATTGGTCCAATGGAGTCCAGGAAGCAGCCTTAACACCACGCCGCAGGGCAGACTTTGCGGGCAGTCAGCCAAAGGACCAGAGACATAGGGAAGCTTCCATCCCAGTTTACCTCTATTCACCCATGGACATCAGACAGAGCTGTCTGCAGCGTCAACTAAGGTCTGGGCAGTGAGCACAGCCATTACTGTGCTGAATTAAAACCCTGCCAATCCTTTCTACATTACCACCATGATATTATTACACTGTGTAGAATAACTGCTGCACCCCACCCCCCCAGACAGTCTGCTAAATGTATTGGGACTTATCTGTGTATTGTACTTATATGAATTGGGGATTAGGAAATGTATTATAATTAAAGCTTATTTGGAGGGTAGGAAATGTGTTGCACTTGGATGTTTTTTGGGAGTAGGAAAAGTGTAACACTTCAATTGATTTTTGGGGGGGTAGAAATGTAATGCACTTTGATGTATTTTGGGAGTAGGAAATGTAATGCACTTTGCTGGATGTTGGGGTAGAAGATGTAAATGAGGGGCTCACAAGTCAACAAAGCGCTCTATCTGGTGCTTGCCAATAAAAGAAGCGACACATAGGACAGAGTATGCGAGGTAACCAGCTTTTATTCAAAATACACAAAACAGCGGGGGGGGGGGAAGACTGACAAACACCATCTAACTCACGTTCTTACAGTTACAATACATGCCAATTGCTTTTGAGGTGCTGATTCGTCACCGCTGATGTCATGGTGACAAACGAGTTACAAAAAGCTATCTCTACTATTCCTTGGTTCAAACTCCTAAAGTACATATATTTCCTATAGCCATCAGAGTATTTGAATCTCTCTCTGTCTTTATTGCTTTTGACATATGTGTCTTTAGCGTAGACATTTCAAATACATAAATCATTGTACACTTTCTTCAATGTATTACATCATGAAAGAGACAACCCATTTAAAATAAAGATACAACTTTACAACATATGGCACAAAAACCGGCTGAAAGAGTCGTGCAATAAAATCAATATATAAATCAGTATTCATGAAAGTGTTCAATTATGCGATTCTTGCGATAAGCTCTGCAGAAAAGTATTGCCACAAAGTACAAGTCATTAACGATATTAGTTTATTGGCCTAAAGTTAAAGCCCCTGTATCGCTATGTACACCGGCCTTCTTAAACAGTGGCAACAAATATATTAGTCTCAGGGCCTTGTATTTTTAACAGAACAGCAGAAAATGCATTGTCGTTTCAGCGTGCATCAGATCACACGAAGGTCAATTTTTTAACTTATAATCTTTCTACCCACGGGTGAAATGTGCACCCTTGAATGTACCGGTCCTAAACTCCATAAATAGTTTACATGCGTATGCTGGTGTTGTTAAATCAAGATCTTGTTCGGTGCCTTGAGTAGTTTTCACAGACAAATAATGAAAACCAACTGTGTTCCAAACATAAGCTTATGAGGTGTTCGTGCAAGGCCCTTCGAACGGCCAGCGCCACCTTTTTTTTAATATAGCTGTCAGTTTCTGCGGATTCTGCCAAAAGTCCTCCAGGCCCATTACACAAAACTGATGCCTTACATGTTTGGGCCATGGTAGAAAATTCCCTCCCAGGTGACTAAGCAAACTGGTTAGAGCCGCTTGGAACTTTTTCAGCTCAGGGGTAACCCAAAGCCTTACCCAATATAAAACAGGTTTCCACGCCACCCGGGAAGCAGGTGGCTCCAAACTGCACTCCAGTAACAGTGGAGCTTTAGGAAAACTATTAGGGAGTCTGAACAACATTTTCAAAAACCTGTTCTCCACAGTCCCCAGATTCACACATTTGTTGTGTCCCCACAGTTCCAGTCCACAGTGCGCAGCTGAAGCGTCTCTAATTTAGAGATGTTGATTGCTGGGGATGCTGCAGTTCCCTCTCAGTGTTGTACAAAGATTTTCTTCAAACCACCGCTATTTCTTTCCAGCACCACCTGTGACTTCTTTAACCAACCGAGCTGACCATGCCCCTGTAGACGAGAACCTTACTCCCAGGTAATCGAAGTAATCAACTTGTTCAAGGTTGGTCCCATGGACAACCAGGAAGCATACAGGCGGCTTTGTTCTTAAACGGCCTAAAAACCAGTGTGTTCATCTTGTTCTTGTTTAAAGTCAGGCCCAGCTGATAGCATTTACTGGTGAAACACTTCCAGGCAGTGCCTGGTCCTCACTGGTGATGTTGCTAGCAGCAATGCATCATCAGCAAAAAATTATTCTGATAGGATGTCAGTGCTGAATTTTGGGGGACCAAGCCTGCCCTGAGGACATTCAACCAACAGTTTCAGGATAACTGTTTATATAAAGGCAAAACAGGAGCGGGGCAAGGACGCAGCTATGTTGCACGCCCCCATCAACCCTAAAATGTTTGGTAGTTTCTCCACCAAGACCCCACTTTACTACAGCTGTTCCAACAAAATCTGCCATGGCTTGTATCTTGGAACTGAATCAAACGTGGTTTGCAGGTCAACAAAGACCACATAGAACCGCATTTTCTATCACTGTGTATTTATGTAACACAAGGAACAGGCCAAAGCATTGATCAATGGTGCTAGTCCCTTGTTGGAAACCAGCCTGGAGGTTGGAGATAAGATTATTTGAAACTACCCAATGCTGTAATTGCTTGGGTACCACCTTTGCATAGATTTTTCCAGAGGCATCAACTAGGGAGATTGGCCTGTAGTTACCAGGCTCATCTTTCCCGCATTTTTTATAGATTGGTACCATTTCAGTTAACCATATCATCTTTATACAATCCACTGAAATGCCTAAGTCAACCTTCAAGAGGGATGCGACAATGGAGCTTGTTGCCATTATTTCCCTTTTTATCTGCGATCTGGGCCCAGAAGGCCTTGACAACCCCAATTGGTTACTGCCTCCATAAGGTCCTCCCATTTTGCTTTGTAGTACCCCTTCTTTCCCTAGTAATCCTTGTATAATTTACTTGCAGTCAGGCTTCCCTACTGCTCTTTGATTGAATTTGTTCGTGGGTATTGTAAACAGGGGATGCAGGCCACCTACCAGTTTGTCATATTCAATTAGGATCTCATTATCACTGGTGTTCCAGTCACAAATATTCTCAATGCTGGGCAGGGCCTGTTGGTAAATTATGTTTTTTGTCCAGCCATCTCAATATTGCCCCATTTACCAGCTAATCGCAGACAACAGGAGTGGTTTGTGGTCACTTTCTTTTTGATCGATGATACTACAGTCATCCACTAGTTCCCAATCACTCATTAATACTAGGATGAAATCAATGCGTGTAGAGTAATTAAACCCGAAAAAGGTGTTCAGGTGTTCATCCCTGGTCAGTCGCCATTACACCATCCCATTACATGCCCTTAGATTTAGGCCTTGCAAAATTCGGACTGTATCTAACGCGCACTTATGCACCCTCGCACCCTCGGTGGATAATCAGCCTCCAGTATTGGAATCTCCCACATTGAGTTTTTTGTCCCATAGCACTTCTAGTACTTTCAATGGTTCGAACTGCAACTTAAAGTCCCCTCAACTAGAATATGAAGTTTCTCAGGGAATTCTTGCTCCGAACGATCTATTTGTTCCTGCAAAAGTGTTAGCGTCCCAATGGGTTTTTTGCACCATATGGTCCATTACATAGATTAACTATAAGTAGGATATGCCCCTCTCGGTTCTTCCCAATAACCAGTTGGAGGTCAGGGGAGTTTAAATATCTCATTTCCGTTACCCACCCTGAACATGTTGCCCCCAAAGTCAATACCCCCCCCAGCTTCCTCCTCGCGCCTTTGGTTGCTGAATGCCTTGAACCCCTGCCCTTCAACTGGTGATGGGGCCTGCGTTTCCTGAATGAATAAAATCTTGCAGACATTAATCGAGGCAATCCAGTCTGGGTTGTTCAGATGCCTTTCTATCCCTGCGACATTCCAAGACAGCACCCTCACCCCCCGGGCAAAATATGGGATTCTGGTCATCAATCCACTTCTTCCATTCCTCACCTTGTTCTACTGGGTTGAGCCCACCACTGCTTTATCTGTCCATGATCTCTCCCTTGCCATTCATTCACTAGAGCGGAAGGGTCTCAGTGAGACTGAAGTCGCAGCTGGGGGGTGGCTTCTGGCACGATAGCAAGCAGCCCCTCTCCCAGTGACCTGTCCTTCAATGTTAGTTGGATGTAGTCATAATGGCCAGTGGACATGGTCCCTCTTTCACAAGAGATGATGTCTGTCCTCTCCTGATAAATGAAGTGCAGCCCCTAACTTTACAGACTCAGTGGGTGCTCGTTAGTCAACATCTTTGTTCTCAGAGGCCTGGTCTGAGTTTAGGGACATCACATATACCTAAAAACCTAGCTATCCTGGATGTGCAAACAAGATAAAAAGGGAAAAGAGTACAGTTTAAAAAAATGCACGCACAAAGTACACTCAGAGGATAGTCGGTAAAACACATGATGAAAGGAAAAAAACAAGAGTAACGTGAAGAGAACTCAGAGAGCGCATGACCACTGAAGGGGCATCCGTAGACCGCCCGCACCCCTCACAATGCTCCTTGGGTTCTATGGCTCACAAAAGGTCCACAACGAAGCTACTTATGCGGCGAGAAGGAGGTGAATGGAAAAAAGTTCTTTATAAGGAATCCAGCCACTAGCAGTCCATATAACTTGTTTAACTTGTTAACCCTTGACACATCCCTTAAACGCGTTCATGTGTCAATAAGCCGCTTGGTCCAAGTCAATATTTCCGTTAATGTAAATGGGTAATGATGGTAATATTGCTGTTGCAGTTGAGCGATAACAGACAGGGGGCATCGATTTGTTTTAACCCACAAATGTTCCTCTGGCATGGAAACCCTTTGTACCTCACTGTGATGCTGTCCCCTTAAGGGACGCGCACGCGGCGTGATGTTGCACGCCACTGCGTGCATTATAAATAAAGGGGGCGTTCCCGGCCGCGACAGTGCGACCGGAAAGCCCGGGCAGTGCAGACGTGTCTGTGTCAGTCTGTGGGTGTTGGGGGTTTACGAGCATCGCTTCTGGGGGTCCTCACAGAGTCCCAACAGTGGCGGCGAGGTCGGTGTAATGCCTGGGCCCGGTGGTGCAAGTTCCTTCAATTTTTATCCCGAAACAGAGATCTTTGAAGCTTTACGTTTCACGCTGTAGGCCATGCAGATACCACGCGGCAGGTGGCCATTTTGAATTTCAGGCAGTGGATACTCACAGGGCTCCGGTTGGACCTGTGAGGGTCATCCATGCCTAATTTTTGGAAAACCTGATTGCGGGCAGGCAAACCTGCTCTTACATGTCCAGATTTTGAATTTTGTCTCGATTTCTGGGCCTACTACGTCGAGTGAAGGCGAGGAGAAGGGGTAAGATGCCTAGGCCTGCTTAGCCCTTACACCTCCCTGGCTCAATTGTTGGGACATCCATGCTGGGACACAGCACTGGGCAGCGGAGGACTTCCATCTTCATTGTCCTCTTTATCATTATACCCAGCTGCTGTGTATGTGTGTGAGGCACACTGTTGGTCCGGAGTTCTGCCACATATCATCATCATCATCATCACCAGGTCTGGACTTTGTTTGCCTGTGTGTGTCTAGACTGGTGGGAATCAAGGCTCCGAGGGGATTGAACTGTGGTGGTGGGGGTGAGTTGCAGCCCCCAAAAGTCACGCGGGGGGGTTGCCTGTGCGCTCTAACCCATGAATGTGTCTGGTGACCAGGACGGTGGGCAGCCCGCGGACCTGCAGCAGCCTCAAGCCCAGCCACAACATCAATCGCAGCCTCAGGCTCAGCAACTGCCTCAGGCTCCACCAGTAGCACAGCCGGTTGTGCAGCAGCCCCCTCCAATAATGGCGCAGATGAGGGCCCCGGCGGCACTGCAGCCCATCCCAGAGTTCGATGTCTCAGGCCCACCATCCAGCCTAGGGCCCAGATGGAAAAGGTGGGTGGACTGTCTGGACATGTACTTCCGGGCCACAATGGAGACGGATGATGACAGCAAGCTTGCCACCCTGCTGTATGCGGCTGGACCTGCGGTGCATGAAATCTTTGAGTCCCTCCGACCAGCTAACGCCTCCTATGCGGCAGCCAAGTCTGCCCTTCAAGATCATTTTCTGCCCCTCGCAAATGCTGACTATGAGAGGTTTGTGATGCTCTCAGCACGGCAGAAGGAGGATGAGACATTGGACACCTTCTATGGCCATCTCAGATGCCTATTGTTGGCATGTGCATGGGGTGATGCGGAGGACATGATCAGGACCATGCTCATTCAGGCGTGTTCATCAGGTAAACTGAGACGGCAGGTGTTGAGGGAACCCGGTACCATGCTTGCCCGCATCCTGGAGCTGGGGCGCTGCCATGAATTGTCTGAGGCCCGGGCGTCCAGGATGGAAGCTGGCTCGTGCCCGGTAAAGACTGAGGAGGTATGTGCCATGTGACGTTGTGGCAGAGGTGTCCGAAGACCCGGATCAGGCCTCCATGACAGGGGCGGGAAAGCTGGTGAGTTGTGCCAGAAGTGTGGATACGACCTACCCCACCCTGCTGAATGCCCAGCGGCGGGAAGAATCTGTGGAAGGTGCGGTCTCGCGGACCACTATTCCCGTGTGTGCAAGGCAGCCCTACTGGTGATGGTGCCCAGAGGCCCGGTTCGGTCGGGGTTCCTCCGTCAGAATCGCCCCCCCAACGTGGCCCAGGTCGACCAGGGCAAGGAGGGTGCCCCAGCGGAAGAAGAGGAAGAAGAAGAGGAAGAGAACCTCTTTTTCGTGTTGAGTGTGTGGGCCCTTAAGTCTAAGAACAGACGCCAACCGAGGTGTGTGGTGGAAGTCAACAAGTCACCAGTCCCTGTGCTCGTAGACACGGGTGCCTTGGTCAATGTGATGGCCCGTGGACATTATGACGCGATGGACACGCCTCCCAGGTTGGTCAGCCCGAAGGCCCGGATCTTCACTTTCGGGGGGTCAGAACCGAACCTATTTCTGTGGACGGTGCTTTTGTGGCAAAGGTGGAACACGATGGCTCGCAGATCACTGCCCGGTTCTATGTCACACCGGTGAGCACAAACACTCTCCTGAGTTGTGCTGCAGCAGAGGCCTTAGGCATTGTCAGTTTTCTCTGCTCGGTATAACTCGAGGACATTTATGATCTGCTGGACAAGTATTCTGCTCTGTTCCACGGAATTGGACAAATGGCTGTTGACCCGGTGCGGGTGCACATTGACAAATCTGTGCAGCCCATAGCCCTGAAACATCAGAGGGTACCTTTTCATCTTCGGGGGCAGGTAGACAAAGAACTGGACAGTCTCGTAAACTTAGACATCATCGAGAAGGTGGCGGGTCTGACACTATGGGTATCACCAATTGTTGTGGCAAGAAAGCCTAAGCAACCAGACGCCGTCCGCATATGCGTCGACATGAGGCTACCCAATAAGGCCATCAAAAGGGAGACACCTAACCCCAACCATCGACGACATAATTGCGGAGGTGCAAGGTGCTCGGTTTTTCTCAAAGTTGGATCTCCTGGCCGGCTACCATCAAGTCATCCTGCACCCAGAGTCAAGATACATAACCACATTCACCACCCACCGTGGACTCTACCGACACAAGAGACTCAGTTTTGGTGTGTCGTCGGCAGTGGAGGTGTTTCAGAACATCATTTGAGGTGCCCTCGCTGACCTGGATGGCGTATTAAACATTAGTGAGGACATCCTAGTGTTTGCCAAGACTGAGGTGGACCATCTGCACAAGCTGGCCAGGACTTTTGAAAGACTGCAATCACTGGGCCTCACACTCCACAGGGAGAAGTGTGAGTTTCTGCGCCCGACCATTGAATTCTTTGGGTTCATTTTCAAAGAAGGAAGTGTGTTGCCAGATCCGAGGAAGGTGCAGGACATTAAGAAGGCCCAGCCGCCCGAGTCGGTGTCAGATGTGAGGAGTTTCCTTGGCATGGTAACATACTGTGGCCGATTCATTCAGAACCTTGCATCCAGATCGGAGCCCCTGAGGGCCCTTACAAAGAAGGAAACGACCTGGCATTGGGGTCCTCTCGAGCAGGAAGCGTTCGAAGACATCAAGAGCGCCCTCATGACGATGAAGATACCATGGCATTCTTCGATCCTACCCTGCCGTCCGAAATCGTTGTGGACGCCAACCCCTTTGGTTTGGGGGCCTTGTTGACACAGGTCGGTCGGGATGGTGGCGTTCGCCCAGTGGCCTACGCCAGTAAGGCTCTGTCCGACACCGAGCAGCGATACTCACAAATTGAACGTGAGGCCCTGGCAGTGCTATGGGGTTGCAGGCACTTCAGGCTCTACGTCCTGGGCCGCCCGGTGACTGTCGTGACAGACCATAAACCCCTGCTTCCCATATTGGCGGGGTCCTCGTCCAAACCACAGGCGAGGATAGAACGATGGATTCTTGCCTTCCTGGAGTATGCGGTCACCCTAGTATACCGGCCAAGCGTGAACAACGCAGCGGACTATCTGTCCAGGCATCCCGGCGTGGACTGCAGGGAGGATCAGGACATGTGTGCCGAGGAAGCGGACGATCACGTTCGCAAGGTGGTGGAGGCGGCATCCCCCAATGCCATGCCCCTCGAAGATCTGGAGGCAGCCGTGGCTGAAGATGAGTGCTTCCAAATCCTGAAACACGCCATGCAACATGGTTCGTGAAAGACGGTGATGGAGTACCTGGCCAGGCGCACACAAGAAGCCAAGATGGGGCTGGAGCAGCTGTGGAAGGTGAGGGAGGAGTTGTCATTCTCGGCATCCGGCCTTCTGCTAAGGTGCGACCAGATAGTCGTGCCCCAATCGAAGGTCAAGGAAGTGATCAGTCTGGCGCACCATGGACACCAAGGAGCTGCTAAGACCAAGGCTCGGCTACGCCTCAAGGTGTGGTTCCCGGAGTTGGAGCAGAAGGTCGATGACTTTGTTACTGCCTGCGTCTGGTGCCAGGTGGCATCCCCCCTACAAAGGCCCTGCAAAGTGGTGCATGCAGACTTTGGCTCCACCACGCTAGGCACCCACTTCCTGGTGATCGTGGACGAGTACTCTCGCTACCTGGAGGTCGAGTTTGTGGACTCGGTGGTGTTTGAGCACATGGTGGTGGCCATCGAGAAAGTGTTTGCTGCCCACGGGTTCCCCCACACCATGTGCTGAGACAACGGGGCGCCATTTCAAGGCAAGCGCTTCTCGGAGCTGATGGAGGGGTACATGGTCCAACATAGGAATATCACCCCCCTCTGACCACGGGCGAACGGCGAGGCAGAGAGGCTGATGAGGACACTGAACAAAACCTTCTGGATAGCGCAAGGCCAGGGGCAGTGCCTGCAGAGGGCCCTTTATCAGTTTTTGCAAGTGCATCGCACAACCCCCCATGCATCCACGGGAGTGGCACCGGCCGAGGCCCTGTTCAGACGGTGCCCCCGGGGGCTGCTGGCCGAGGTGGGGGAGAAGGAGCCCGGGGTGATTGATGATCAGCAGGTGGAGATGGATCGCTGGCTGCGGACAGAACGGGAGAACGCCAGGAGAGGACTCTGACCGCAACGACTGGAGCTGGGAGATGAGGTGCTAATCAGGAACAGGCATCCCCATGGAAAGCTCTCTCTCCCCTACGAACCCGAGCCACTTGATGTGGTGGCCGTCAAGGGGTCCATGGTGACGGCCTTGGACGGGAGGGGGGCCGTCATCTGGAACGTGAGCTTCTTTAAGAAGCTAGGGGACCCCAGAACTGAGCCTCCCCTCGAACCGGACTGGATGGAAGTGCCAGACGAGGGTGGAGGCCACTCCCCGATGCCCGCGTCCCCAGCCCGGGGAATACCACAGGATGGACTGCCCGTGCCGGAGGTAAGCGGTGAGTACCCCCAGAGGGCTGGGCGAGGGAAACCCGCTTACCTCAGCAATTATGTTTTGGGACATGTTTCATGATTGGCCTCTGGGCCTCCAGTGTTAGTTAGGGGGATCCAGGGTGGTTGTGAATAAAGGGGTGTGTGGGGATGTTATGTTAAGGTTGTGGTGTTGTTCTGTTGTTGTTATAAACTAGTGAAGCATTGTTGTTTGTCCTCATGGAAAACGAGGAGTGTGGTGCTGTCCCCTTAAGGGACGTGCAGGCGGCGGCGTGACGTTGCATGCCGCCACGTGAATTATAAATAAAGGGGGCGTTCCCGGCCGCGACAGTGCGACCGGGAAGCCCGAGCAGTGCAGACGTGTTTGTGTCAGTCTGTGGGTGCTGTGGGCTTACGGACATCGCTTCTGGGGGTCCTCACAGACTCCCAACACTCACCTCCTTTACGGACTACTTCAATTCGGTAGTTTTTGACTCACCGGGACTCGCAGCTCAATCTCCTCTTTTTCAGTTGGGCCCGCTTGCCGACTTACAGTCCACAAAAAGCAGGCGGCCTTAACCAGGCATACTTCACCACAAG
This sequence comes from Ambystoma mexicanum, assembly GCF_040938575.1. NCBI lineage: Eukaryota > Metazoa > Chordata > Amphibia > Caudata > Ambystomatidae > Ambystoma > Ambystoma mexicanum. Next base: position 1,309,338,162 of record NC_090935.1, on the reverse strand, counting down.
GGTGTCCTGCTGGTGCATATAGTCCCTGCTTCTTCCTACGCTCTGAGGGGGAGTGGTACAAATGGAAACAGCGGAAAATGCCCGGAATGCAGCCCACAAACAGCAGGCGCCCTTCGCCACAAGGGTGTCCTGCTGGTGCATATAGTCCCTGCTTCTTCCTACGCTCTGAGGGGGAGTGGTACAAATGGAAACAGCGGAAAATGCCCGGAATGCAGCCCACAAACAGCAGGCGCCCTTCGCCACAAGGGTGTCCTGCTGGCGCTTATATCCCCTCCTCTTCCCTCTGAGGAGTTGTGGCACATCCAGACAGCAGAAAATGCCAGGAACGCAGCTAGCAGCCCACAAACAGCAAACACCCTTAAATTAGGCGGGCGCCTTATAGGTACAATAATAATGATTGGAGGGGTCCCTATTTAATAGCTTCACCTAGGGGATAACCCACTAAAGATAAACATACTACATCACTACTCTTAACCTCATTGGTTGGTGCTAAACTACGGTATGGACCCTCATTGGTTGGCATATAAAATGGCCAACCTTGGGCACTAACAAGATGTGAGGAAATTTGGAGACACATAATTGGGGTAGAGAAGTGAATGTACTACTGTTCCAATTAAAGAAAAGCCCTACACCATCTTGGCGCCATTAAGCCTGTCGAGTTCTAAGACTTTGTCCTTGGGAGTCTGTGCCAGCATCCCTTCTCTGGAATGGCATATGCCTTATCTAGCCATGGCACATTATAAATGACTGCCATTTAGGTCACGTGTGGACAAGCTGTGTTTCGAGCACAATTTCCTTCCATTTGTATTTTAGCTAATTCTAAGTGCATGCATTACTTCCATGGATTTCCTGGCTTACACATACTTCTCCATCTACCGGGTCCTGATACATCCCTGCCATATGTTGAGTCCCCTGGTCGTGTATTCTGCATCTATCCTGCCTGCAGTTTTATCTGCCCTATCAGTGTAGTGAGTCCTTCTCTTTGTACGCTGGATTCTACCTCCTCTCTATAATGGTGTTAGCACACTATTTGTTCAGTATGCAATCTAATTTTAGTTCCTACACTAATGTCATTTAAGCTATCAGTTTTTTCATGGCAGTTGCATTTTCAGGAGTGTTTAATGCTTAGTTTCAAATGTGTGCCTCTTCACCTTATATTTTCATCTCTTCTGAGAGGGGAGGCAGGGCTTCGACATGCTCTCTGGTCAATAATTGCATCACTACACTTCCCGCTGTGGCCGATTTATCAAACATTGCAGTATTTCTGCCAAATAAATGATACACTTGTTGGCAGTCATATCTTGCACACCCCATTAAGTTCTTCTCCGCATGCAGCATATGTCATGATCTCTGCTTCCAAAAGATCAGGACTTACCCGAATCCCTTGGAAGCAGACCCATAACCCCGGTTCCGAGTGCCAGCCAGTCCCAATTGGGACCTTTTGGACCCTGTCCTGGCGCCAGTGGCACCAGGCCCATAAAGATGCCCAGTCCCAGCGCTGGAAGCGCCGGGCTCATAATGCTTGGGTGGACTTACCTGCAGCAGACCATGCTGCTTACTTACCTGCCAGTTGAGCCCCTGATCCTCTTCTGTTTGGGACTACTTTTCCTGTTGGGTGGGGCAGGAGCCACTCCCTAGGTTCAGAACACTGGAACTCTTCTGGAAAGCAGGAACTCTTTTCTCACCTAGGCGAGGCTGTGGAAGGAGACACCTAAGCACTACAGGAGGCTATTTAAACCACACCCGATGGATGAATCTTGCTTTGCGTTATTCTGCATTCTCTGCAGCAGAACGCTTATCGTGTCTTCTGATCCTGGGCCTAAGGGAACAAAGGCTTACCATCCTGGAATCCAGTCTTCAGCAGCACCTGTAAAGACAAAGAAAGAACAGGTTAGCACTACGGTCTTCAGTGGCAGCGCATCTCTTACCTGGTCCATCGGCTGTCACCAACGCCTCGCGCTGCATTCCGGCATCTGAAAGACAAAGGCTTACCTACTCTTCGCATGCTCCGGAGGTCTTCGCACTGCATTCCGGCATCTGAAAAACAAAAGCTTACCAGCTCTTCGCACGCTCCGGAGGCCTTCGGCGCTGCATCCCGCATCTGAAAGACAAAAGAAGGTGCGTTTAAAGACATTGGGCAACTTTATTACTCACGTGCCATTACTCCTTCCCACGCCGAATCCAGTGGGTATTCCAGCACCCTTCAGCTTCTCTAAAGCTCCGAACTTGTACCTGCAAGATAAAAGGGACAGTTAGTGCGCATCGTGAAGCAGACTACAAGCGCTTACTTACGTGCTTCCAGGCGCTTCTATTCCTCACGCGGGTTCTATCCTCAACTCTCATCAGCCCGCCATCCGCCATCGCCGGAACCCTGCAAAACAAGAGATATCATTACAAAAGACTTTTAAGACATTTGAAGTGCCCAGAACTTACCGTTCGTGCAGTTAACGACGGACAGCAGTCCTCTGAGGTCAAGAGGCCTGCACCCTTATCCAGTGAAGAAACTGGTTACGGCACCCTGCCCCGAGGCAGATGGAGAGCTCGGCGTTCACTTACCTAAGGTGAGGGCGTTAACCTTTGGGGTTCTACAGGAGAAGAGAAAGGGAGGAGGAGAGAGGCACCCAATAACCCCAGTTCATTAATCCCATATTTTCTATCTGCAGACATCTTACTCTTCGAGTCAGACATACAGTGCACAGAGGTCCAGCCCAAAGAGCCAACCGTGCGTTACAAATCACCTTTGAAGATACGGCATTCACCCAGTCAAGACCGGCGCCTCTGCGGGAATCAGGTGAGCGTTACAGCATACTCCTGTGGATTGCACTCCATAGAGCAACAATCACCTTCAGCATTACAGTACACCCAAGGTTCAAAGTAGTTCTAGGGATCTCCAGGAGGCTCAAATAGTGCCCAGTATGGCCATGCATATTCCCACTGGGTACATTAAGGGTGTCTATTTTCTTTGAGTGTGCCCATCTTTTGGGTCATCTACGTTCACTATTACTGTCATTTCTAGGGCCTTAAATGGCAAACTCTTGCATCTATTCAGTGCTGCTTGCAGGGCACAATATCCTACAAGCACTAGTACCAATACTCCCATCCAGTATTTAGATAACTGAGCCAGCTATCATCCTCAATATCATTCACTTCCTCTTCCATGTTAGTGTGCAGCTCTTGCAAGGCATGTATAGCATCTGTCAAGGTCCCATTCTCATCATGTGAGAGCATGCAAATACAGCAACCTGGGCCTATCTTTGCATACACCCCTCCCTCAATGGCTATGAGGTCAATAACATATTTGTCCTGAAGGGACATCAGCCTGACTGCTCCTAAATCCTCCTTTATGAAATTGAGGCTTTTAATGTGATATTAACAGTTTGTAACAGCTCCCATCTTGTTATTTGGATCCCTTGTGCATTAGCCACCGCTTGCAGGCCAGTCATAAGAAAGGATGAAAATAACATTGTTGTTTTACCAAACAATTTATGCTCATCTGGCATTTTATCATATTCAGTATTGGCGCTACTCAGAGAAGTAGTTACTACTTGTTTTGCACTTTAGGCCTTAGGATCTTTTTTTCTGTTGTGTGCCATCGAAGAAAAGTCCCACTCTCAACCTCACATTGTGGTATTACCAATGCTGGTGCATTCAAGAATCCTATTGAATATATGTGACCCCAGTCAGGTGAAAGCTGCATATACGCTCTTGTACCACAGGTCCAATAGTGGTCAATGAGTGCAGCTGTGCCAATTTGTATACCTGGTAAATTCATGATGCATTTGCATCCTTCATTTATTTATTCCATCTTTGACCGACCCATTATTCCTAAAGCATAAAGTTGGCTCGTGTATTTCAGTGACCAATAATTATCCTCCTTCTTCCGCCACCCATGTTAGAAGCTTGGCAGTTTCCTACTAATCTACATTGCATTCTTTATCACCTCTAAGATGTGGATAGTATCGCTTATGCCTTGCCCCCCCATTATAGAGTCAACCCATCCTCCCGAGGAAAATACCTTCCTTTTATTGGCAATTGAGCGCTGTTGAAGCAATAAGGTACCTCTTTCTGCTGGGCATCTTTGACTTTAATATTTGGTGATCCACTATTTGGACATCTCAATTTATGCCTTATAAACATATTCTTCAGCAACTTACCTTTACATTTTACACTATCCATCATGTGTGTTTCTTTTATATAGCTGCCTACTCTGAGAAACCAAAAGGTGTCTCACCCACTACTGTCCGGGGATCTGTCATCCCGGGGGCCAGGACACAGTCATCGCTTTTGGATCCAGTTCCTGGGGTTGGACCAGTGCGGGAGGATCACCTGGGTGAGGGGGTCTTCGAGGAGTGGGACACCGAATGGTGAGACATTGTATCCCCTTCATTGTAACACCGTTGCCCTATCCCACCAGGTAGGATACTTAGGAACTAGCCCCGTCCACCTTTTTACAACATGAACACTTTTTCCCGGACAGCCCGAGATAAGGGAAAACAGACTAACACCCGAGCCATATACCTGACGTGTCCCAATACAATGGTCAGGCGAGGTCATTACACTTCCCCACATGGATAAAAGGTGGAGCATGAGAGCACACTCTGAGCGAGGCAAAGCACATGAGGAAACAGCAGTTTCGAGACAGCAGCTGAGTAAGAGGGGAAAGACGGCAGAATCAAAGAATATTGCAAGGAGGGATATTCCCTTGACCTCTGACAAGGAACCGTTACTTTCTAAAAACCTTGAGAATAGAAAGCGTAAGACCAGGAAACAAGGCTGAAGAATCCTGCCTTGCGTGTGGAGATACCCGGGGCCCTCCCATGTCAGTAAACAAGGTGGGTAGAATCACCAGCCGCTGTGGTTCAGACCTTGGCTCCAAGAACAAAGCAGAATCAGTTCAACACAGCTGGTGAGTTGGGGAGACTGATACAAAACCAGTCTGTGTTGAAGCCAAGATTGCAAGCAGCAACATTGTATTGCGAGCACTGGAACGAACATTGTTAAAACATGTGTGATAAGAGGCGCAAGTGAAGTTAAACTGCGGATGAGTGATCAGACTTTGAAAAAAGCAACAATACCTTTGACAGAGTGGTCAGGCACTGCGTGGGTGCTCAATCGAAGGTCTCTAAGGTACACAGCTGAGGAGTGAAGAAAGTAGATCAAGTTGATCCAAGCCCGGCAGAGGGAGATCATTTGAAAGTGAACAAATAAATGTGAATCGAAGTGGTCATGCAAAATCCCACGCCGAGTCGAAAGTCTCCGATTTCGATGAGATAGAGAAATGTTGGGAAAAGTACATGAAGCTGGTCCAAGCCCAGCAGAGGGGACTAATTAAAGGTTTTGTGTTAAAGTGGTTCTGAGCCCAGCGGAAGGGGATCCGCTGTGAATCGAAAATCACCCAAAAGGTTTTACATGAGAATGCTGAAAAGGAACTGTTGAATATTTTTTTTCGCATTAGGCCTTCTGAAGTAAGAGTCTTTGAATGATGGAGACTTCGGCACAGAAGGCCTTGTTATTGAGATCTGAACTGCATCCTCGTGCTAGAAAAGTCAGAGACTTTGCTAAACTCAAGTGTGCCGCCTTGTCCCGTGCTGAAAACATGGGGAAGGGAAGCCAACGGCCTGAACATCCTGACATATCATGACACTTTTCAAGGAACAGATCTTTCAGGGAGCACTCCATGCCAAGATTAGGGAATTTTAACGGAATGACATGGGCGGGATCTCACAACTCACTGTATGGGAGGCAGCAAAAGCAACGATAAGTGGGAAACTGATAGCACAGGCGACATTCAGGAAGAGAAACGGACTGCTGAGCGAAACATTCCTGCATAGCGAAATAAGAAACAAAGGCGGTTCTGTCAGGCGGGGCGGGGAACACCACAAAAACACTGGCAGAAATAAAAGAGCTCAGACAGGAGCTCAAAGAACTGGAGTGGGAAAGCATTGACACATCATTGGTATGTCAAACAAAAGTTTCAGGAAAAAGTAGATAAAGCTCACACGTTATTGGCAGCCAGATTAAAGGAACAGTGCGCTCAAAAATGTTATTGTCCCAATCGTTCGTGCAGGTCGTGTTAAGCATACTGGGATTGATAAAAAAAAAATCCTATGCATTTTACCTTCATTTTCCTCACTTTTACACATGCAAAAACAACCTGTTGTGCGCAGCCATCTTGTGCTAATCTTATCCGTTGATGCATCGCCCTAAATTCCAGTGCCCTCGCGGAAATAAATCAAAACACCTGCCCATGAAGATGACATCGCTAGACGCGCTCGGCCCTTTCCACAATGCCAATGCACATATCGTTTCAACGTTATCCGTGCGCAAGCTATTGACGTGTCTCCATGGAAATGGCAGGGCGCCTCTTTCCTCAAGAAGTATAAACAGACCCTTTCTGATCAGACAACATTGGAGTTTCTTTGTCAATAGTTTCACAGTGTTTAGATTTGATCGCCCGTGACTCGTTTCTGCTCTGTTCAGCTATCTTCCTAGTACGAAGCCCCTGCGAACGGTTACTTACAGGAACAGAACTGATTTAAGTTCTTACTTTCTTTTTGGTTAAATCTTTGTTGCAATCCAGGTAACAAGTAACTATAATTCTCCTACTTTGTCCTAACTGATCAATCTCGCTGTAGAAATGCAGCTCTACCATCCCCAGTGCCTCGCACAGCAAGCCCCCACACACACCATTGCCTCCCCCAGTCAGCTCTGCACGAGTACCTTTCTCACGAAAGTCCAGCCAAGCCTTGTTACAATTCTGTAATATCATTTCCGAAAGAATGTGCTCTGCGCAAAGAGTGAGACCGTGACAAGCCATATCCCAAATGTACATTCATTTCCACTAAACTGCCTGTGCCCTCTCTACCCCCACCCTTCCAGGTCAGGGTCCCACCAGCCCCGACCACCCAGTTGCTTTCATGCTGATGCTCATTTGACCCCCATGCACTGACCTTGCCTGAACACCCACCACAGCCCTAATCCTGTGCATCTGTATATTCTCCTAAAAGCAACAACCATCCACCTATATCACTAGGATCCAAGCAAGGCAAATGGTTGATCAAACCTCTGGGGGTGTGTTATCATTATTTCCTTTAGCATATCATTGGGACTTGTGCTGTAACTATGCCATCAAATTTCGGATGCACATTTTGAAGTTGGGTGGTACACTTAACAGGTTAATTCATTTAAAATATGTATGTTCCTCTTTCAGAGGTGGTACAGGCTGGTGGCCTATCGTTCGTTTACATGGTGGCTTCATGGGAGGCTTGGATACCGCGTTCGACAAGTAATATCTGCCTGTGTCGTTCGAGCCATTTGTGAGAAATTCCCCAGTGACAGCGGACAGTGCAGCGGATTTTCTCATACTGTTGTTCATCCTCAAGTATACAATTTGTAGTTTGTTCATGCCATCAACATCACCCAATTAAATAAAATACAACAGAGTAAATACGGATAGTTATTTGAGTTTTTCAGTGAGTCAAGAACACCCTCAATTGTCTACGAGTGTCATGAAAGAATGTTTGGTGCCAGGGGTGGACTGGGAATGAATGGAGGCACTGGAAATAATTTGCAAAGTGGTCAAATATTACACATTTTCAGTTAGCTCAACCCTTTTCCTATGATATAACGTGAAAATAAAACACAAAATAGGCACACAGTGCAGAGGCACACTGTGAAATCTCCACAGTACTCCGTAGGCCAGTCCAGCCCTGGTTGGTGCACTTTTGTGCTCACCTTGTCCCCATCCATCCCCCTTCCAAGGGGGCTGTGTGGGTGTGACCGCTCAAGTTGTCAAACACCATGTACACTTCAAAGGGATCTTCCACACGCTGACCATTGTCCACCTAGCCACCCCAGACCCTGTGTCTCCAGACTCCCCTCTTCACATCCATCCACCCCCCTCCCTCCATCCCTCCGCAGTGTCAATAGCAGTTTGCACTGAAGACCATGCACAAATAAACAGGTGTGTAGCGTTATCCTAGATCTGTACTTGTCGCACACTTCTACTGTGAAAACTGGAACTAGCCCCCTTTAGCTCACCGATTGCCACCGTTGTGGGCTATCAGATTTGTGTGTTGTGGACCTACATCTTGTCTGGCGAGCTCTCTTACAATCACTGGTAGCTTCGTGCCAGGGCCCATGAATTCATTTTGTCACATGCCATACCGTTTCTCCATACTCCCCTCCTGAAGACTCCGTCCCTGCAATCAAGCAATGTTTTTGTCCAATGAGCAGTGCTCATTGCCTTTTGCGCTCAAATCATCCCCATCCATCCTCCTTTCTCGTGCAGCGTTTCAATATTACCCAGGTGAGTATTTGGATGATAAGGCAATGTAAACTGAGCATGTTAATAAACATATAATCAGCAACTGTGTTCACTGCTACTACCCACATATTGGACTAACTCATCAAACTGGCGTTCAATGGCCTAAAATAGTATGCAAATTTCAAAAAAAGCAAAGACCCACACAAGCATGTTTGCGTTTGTGTTACAAGCCTGGCCCTAGTGCCCTACATGCTGTACAAGTAGGCCTATGCCTGTGCGCTGGAAAGGCGGCAGGGTGGGTTCATATGGCAGATGGGAACCATTGGGATGCAGGCAGAGTGGGTGTCTATGAACACATCATCCATTCACATACACACCCACATCTGTAAGCCTTTATTAAAAAAACACCTTGATAACACCTGGGAGATCTACTAGGTAAATCATCATGGAGCTACCTTTTCACCGGATACTTGTTCCTCTGCTTGTGGAATCGGCTCATCTGTTCGCCAAAGTAAGGGTAAGTCAACTAATTACTTCCCTATGTCCATCGAATGTTGCTATGAACGTTTATGTCGATTTCAACCAAATGTACCCAGGATTTCAATTTTCATGTATCTCAAAGACCTAGGCATTAGCGATTAGTTCACATATTTTGTTCTCGGTAAGTACCAAATTCATCACTGTGCGTTATAGTAGAATGTGCAGTATAACAAATGTATAATAAAGTTGTTGCTGCGTTCACTCAACTAGGTTACACATCTTTTCTTTCTTTCTTTTAATGAAGCTTTAAAGACACATCTCTGGTGCAAATTCCTTCATTCACATTCATCCAGTATTATTCGTGCTAATAGTTCATATTTCTTTGTACAGATCTCACACACTTTTCAAGAATGCCTACATGTGTTGTTGTCGGTTGCACCTCTGCAAGCCACGCCAAAGATCCTGGTATTATCCTGCAGGTATACGCAAAGGATATTGATTCAATAAGAAGATGACTTAGAAATTGCAGTTGTTGTAAAGGTAACAAGATTGAAATTAGGGCCCAGGAAATCTTGGCCAACAGCAGGGACAATAGATTCCGCGTCTGCAGCCTGCACTTCACAGAGGATATGCACGATCAGTCAAGGTACACAAAAAAATGTCAACTGCGAGTTCTTCCTAAATTGTTCCAAATGCCATCCCAACTCAATCTCTGCAGAAAGCTGTTGAGGTGAGTATTGAACGCTGAGTTTGTTATGTTTGTTGGTATGTAAGACGATGGTCTGCATTAATAAGGTATCTTACATCTGTTTATCTACATCAATGTTCTATTACTTCATTTTCCATAGTGACCAGATTCAACACAAGTGTCAAATCTCTCATCTTAGTATACTTCATCATTCCTCGCTTTCTGGAGCCTCTAACCAATAAATGTGATCCTTCTTGAAAACTTCTTCAGTGCCCGTTAGAAATTATGTTTGAGAAATGTGTTGGTTGACAAATCCTTCTTCACTTAGAGCACATTAATGGAAGAACAGACCCACACAAGTGACAAAACCACCAACATGCCTTCTATCCCAATGGTGAGCCCTACCGACCTGCACAAAGTGAAATGTTATAGCGTCGCATAAGTCCACTTTTCAAGTACTAATTTTCCTTTTCCATTGTACTATTTTTGGACATTGGGAAGAAAATGAAGGAGCAAGATTCTGCATCAATTTCTTTTCCGGAGTCAACATAATATATATCTAGCAAGTAATTACATTACACACATTTTTGTATGCGATTGAACTACTTGCATGTGGTATGCTTTCGATGTAAACATATCCAAATGTATTATGCGCAGTACTGGCTATTTGTACAAAGTGGCATTTATGGGTGTGTGTAGGCATGTTCCATCGTCTGCATCTAATTGTTTCAATTCAGTATGTACCTTCTTCTGCGTTTCATTACGCTTTTTAATCCGTATTAAAACAAGTGCTGTATTATAGGTGGATGGTGGAACTTCGACTACCATATCTTCCTCCTTTGGAACAGGTCCACAGCTTGAGGTATTCCTATTCACATTTCACATTAAAGAACCAGAGTACATCCAACATTGGATATACCTAGAGACATAAATGTATGCAACCGTTCAAACTTTTCTGACATTGCAACCCCCACCCCAATGCAGAACAGTTACCAAGGGCACAATCAAAAAAAGTTTTTTTGCAGGGCAACATTGTAATCACTATGTTTTACAGGGTGATCTCAAATCAAATCCATGTTTGAACTCAGATGGATATCAGGTGAAATATGAACTGGATGTTATGACCTAGTCACGTACACTTGTTTCGAGGTTTTGTCCATGCTAATGTTCTATTTGTGTTGCGACAGAAACCCTAATAGTATATGGTTCAGATTCTATGTAAAATACTTCGGTTGGAGGTTCTCTGTGGAATGCAAACTTTTATTGTGCACTTTGGCTGACATTGTATTTCTTTTTTATATTACTATATTAAAGGAATGTACTCCAGATGTGGTATTAGAAGAGGCGCATGGAACAGAGGGATAAATATATGAAGTGAAATTGGGAATCCCATTGCATTATGAATACATTTGAATTATGTCGCTATCTTTTCCAGTCCGTCTCGTTGTTTTCGATTTGTAGATATGTACTTATGTTTGTTTGATTTGAAATTAAATCTGCTGTATTAAAACCATATAAAAATTTTTGTTTGCAGCCTGATGTCGCCGTCTGCAAAGAGAAGGCCACTGTTTCAAAGCAAATCAAGAAACCAAGGGTAAATAACGTACCAGTTTGTTATGCACAAGCTTTTGAGCAGATTTTTAGTCTTTCTAGGTTTTTAGTTGCAACATTGTATGTTCTGTATGCGTGTAACACATTCAGCATCTTCTTCTATTTATTCTTTTAGAAGCCCAAAAGTAAGAGGAGTATAAAGACGCAGACATTGCTTGTAACCAAAGATGTCGCTTGCCAAACAGATTTCACATTGGAGCAACTAATATCTCAGGTGCAGCGTGGCACAGTGAAGAAGCAGCCAAGTGATGCATATGTCCAGTGGCCGGAACATGAATGGAATGTCACATGCAACCCTTCCAAATTCAGACTGGACCATTGCTACTTTGCGCCAGCTGCAACACATGAAAATGAAGAAAGTGGTGATGCATTGCAACTGCTTGACGACCCCTTCACACAATATACACACGCTAAAAATGTTCTACCAAAAAAACATTCAAAGTTACCTCTTTCTCCAATTCATGTTGAATTATCACAGCATGAACTGACAGCGGTTGAAGCTTCAACGCAATTGACTGATGAACTTGCTTAAGATCTCGACTTCAGTTTGCCACGTCTTGGTCATTTGTCCAGCACCGTCGACTCACAAAAATCAATACTGCAGGACGATTGGCTATTAAAGTAGCAAAAGTACATTGTGTTCGATAGCTGCCTGATAGAGATTGTACTAATGCTGAAATGTGAACATACAAAATGGGGAAAGATATGCAGGGAGTCATTGGTGAATGTGTCTCGCACATTACAAGGCACCAACCTGAAAATCCATGCAACTTATGCCCACCTCCATAATCCATTTACATGGTCTGCTCAACCAATGCTCGGCAAAATGCCAGCTGTAAATCTACTTCATTCAGCAGCTTTACTGTTCAGCGGATCGACTTTCAGCAAGATTTCCAGTTTTTGTCAGTTTGTGGGTCTTGAGTTTCTTGCTAAAATTCAATACTACAAATACCAAAAGGGAATTCTTATTTCCCGCTATTAGTCATGCTTGGAATGTCAAATAGGTGTCAATGGACAGTATATTCTCTGGCAAACGTTTCAGGTTAGCTGGCGACGGACAGTGTGAAAGTCCAGGATTTTCCGCAAAGTACTGCACTTACCACTTTCAAGACATGGAAAGTAACAAAAATGGCGAGTTCTATTGTTGTGCAGGTGTCTGAATGTTCGTCTGTTGCCATGGAGAAACATGGTTTCATCAAATCCATTCACCTTCTGCAATCCAGGGGAATGGAAATAGACCTAATAGTCACTGACAGGCACGTTTCAATAGCGAAGGCCACGCAAGAGCAGTTTCCACACATTCGGCATCAATTTGATGCATGGACATTGCACAATCAATCCAAAAACAAAATGACAGCTGCTGGGAAAAAGAAGGGTTCGCAAAACATTATAAAATGGTCTCAGTCCATCAGCAACCACCTTTGGTGGAGCTCCAAAACCTGTGATGATCTGTGGAAATTCTACTTGAGAAATGGCGTTCATTGATGCACCATTGTTCCAACGTATCCGCTTGGACGGAAAACCAACATTTCCACGAATGTGCACATGAACCATTGCCCTGGGAGGAGGAACGGAAGAAGAAGTGGTTGGAGCCATGTTCACCTCCACACAAAGCACTTTAAAAGACTGTACGATAAAATGCTTTCGAGAGACCTGTCATGATCACTGCTTCCAAGGAGTCAGGAACAGCCCAACGTCCTTGGAAGCAGGCCCCTAACCGTTATCTTAGGCACCAGCCGGTGCCCACTGGGACCTTTTGGACCTTGTCCTGGCGCCGGTGGCACCAGGCTCATCAAAGCCATCGGTCCCGTCACTGGAAGCGCCGGGCTCATAATATGTATGAAGATGCTTGGGTGGACTTACCTGCAGCAGACCATGCTGCTTACTTACCAGCCACATAGGAATCCTCTGTGAACAGGAACTACTTTCTTACCTGGGTAGGGCAAGCTCCACTCCCTGGATACAACACGGGAACTCTTCTGGAACTGGAACTCTTTTCTTACCTAGGCGGGGCCGTGGAGGAAGACGCCTCATCACTCCAAGGCTATTTAAACCACACCCGATTGAACAAACGTGCTTCGCGTTATTCTGCATCTGCAGCAGAACGCTCACCGAGTCTGTTCCAGCCTTTCTTCCTTCCGATCCTGAACCTGCAAGAACAATACTTACCACTCCTGTATCCAGTATTCAGCAGCACCTGCAAAGACAAGAAACAAGTTAGCACGGCAACCTTTACACGCAGCGCTTTCCTCACCTGATCCATCGGCAGCGAACATTTCTTCACGCTGCACCTCCGCCTGTGAAGACAAAAGCATTGTTATTACTTACCGGCACTCCGCGAATTCCGGATTTCTTCAACGCTGCAACCCAGCATCTGAAAGACAAACGAAGAGACATTAGACAAGTATTTACTCACGTCCATCGCGCTCGCCACAATAGAACGCCTGCAAATACTCCGGCGTTTTCCAGCATCTCTTCAGCACGAACTCACAGCTGCAAGGGAAAAAGAGATAGTTAGAGCACTTGCATTTACTTACGCATTTCCAAGCGCTTCATTCCAAGGCTCTGGCTCCAACTTCGGCTCTCTTCACACCATCTCCTATCTCAAGAGCCCTGCAAGACAAATAGGAAAAAGCATTATACAGAGTCCTGTTCTATATTAAGGTTCCCACGCACCTAAAGACCTTAAGGACTAAAAAGGTGTCCAGAAACTCACCGCTCGTGCAGTTAACGACGGTAGCAATCCTCTGATGTCAAGAGGCCTATGTTTCACCAGTGAAGGAACTGGCAACGGCACCCTGCACCAGACACAGATGGAGAGTCCAGCATTCACCTATCTAAGGTGAGCACGTTGACCTGGGGGCTCTACGGAGAAGCTAGGAAGAGAAAGAGAGAGAGGGACATTCAACAACCCAGATCATTAACCCCCATATTCTTTCACCTGCAGAAATCTCACTCTTCGAGTTCGACACACAGTGCGAAGAGGTTCGGCCCCAGAAGCAAATCGAGTTCTGCACATCACTTTTCGGGTCACAGACACCTTCCTGCCAAGACCAGCGCCTCCGTGGGAATCAGGTGAGCGTTACAGAACGCGAATCCCACCGCAAAACTCCTACCCAGGCGCAATGGAAACCTCAGACACTGATCAATTAGCCCAGTTGCTTGGGGAACTAAGAGCAGAAGTACATGCAGCTCGTCAGGAAACAAACTCTCGAAGAAGAGAGCTGATAATTTCCAAGGAGCGAACAGAGGACCTCGCTAGGCAATTGCTACAAATGCAGGCAGGACAGACACCTTTGCCCGCTCCAGGAGGAAGTTATCCTTCTGCATCATCCTTAAATCCAGTGCAAATCAATCTACCCGGCAATGTGCCCTTGGCTCCCCCCGAACGCTTTTCTGGTGACCCAAAGAAATTTGCAGTGATCATTAACCAGTGCCGCCTACACTTCTTATGTCGACCAGCTGCCTTCCCAACAGATCAGACCAAGGTGGCTTTCGTGCTTTCTTATCTCAGTGGCAGCGCCGCAGATTGGTCGATCCCTTTAGTCACTCAGGATGATCCGGTTCTGCATGATTTCTAGGCCTTCCAGTCCAGCATGGAGAAACTGTTTGCAAGACATGCACAAGGGCAGGCCTTGGACAATGAACTTCTTTCGTTACGACAGGGTAATCAAGACCTCTTGACTTATATAGCCTCATTCAACAGACTTATAGTGGAAACTCAATGGCCTGAGGATAAGAGAATAACGCTCTTCTGCGTGGAGAGCTCAAGGATGTGTTAGCTCAAGTCGTGAATCCTCCACAAGAATGCTCAGACTATATTGACTTAGTTGTCCAATTGGACCACAGATTACAGAACAGGAAGGCTGATCGTTCCAAATTTGATACCCAAATGTATCAAATGTATTGCACTGTGGAACCCATGCAAATAGGGGGCATGAAAGGACCTTTAACCCAAAAGGAGCGGGAAAGAAGAAGACAGCTGCAATTATGCCTCTATTGCGGAAACTCGGGGCACTTTCTTGGAGACTGTCCAGTGAAACCAGCTAAGAAGGCTGTAGGAGCCGCAGATACCTGTACCACAAATTCTGAGCAGGGAAACGACCTAGCCCGACAAGTGTAGAGGTCCTCTTGCCGAACGTTAAAATCTGTCCCGTGACCTCGCATTTCGTGGTGCCTATGGTCCTCATTAGTCCTGAACGTCCGGATCGTTTGCATGCAATTGAAGCTTACATCGACAGCGGAGCAATCGGTAATTATGTGGACCGTGAACTGGTATCAAGGATGAATCTACCTCTTGTCCCTAAGGCAGTAAAAGACGTCATTACTACAGTGGATGGCCCGGAGATAGCCTCCGGACCAGTAACGCACGCCACCCAAGAAGTGACCTTAGTGAGCCAAGATGGACACCGGGAGAAAATAGTGTTCGATGTGATCAAGGCCCCTCAGTTCCAGATCATTCTGGGAATCCCTTGGTTTAAGAAGCACAATCCTCAGATCGATTGGCGAGCAAAGACGGTTCAGTTTCCAGAATGTTTTACCACTCGTTATCCTCGGCCTGATGTTTCACTAGCGGCAATCTCTTCTGAGGTTCCCAAATTACCTCCCGAATACCAGGAATTCCAAGACGTCTTTCGGAAGGACCAAGCTAACACCCTGCCTCCGCATAGGTCTTACGACTGTCAAATAGATCTGATACCCGGAACAACACCTCCTTGCAGTAGGATTTATGCCCTCACCGAGCCAGAGAATCTTCACCTCAGACAATATCTGGACCAATACCTAGCTAACGGGTTTATCCGTCCTTCAAAATCTCCAGCTTCCTCGGCTTTGTTCTTCGTTCCGAAAAAGGAAGGAGACCTTAGGACTTGTATAGATTACCGCGCCCTGAATCAAATCACCGTTAAAAACAGATACCCGTTACCTTTGATCCCTGAACTCCTGGACCAAGTCAAAGACGCATGTATATATACAAAGTTGGATCTCAGAGGAGCCTACCATTTGGTACGAATAAAAGAGGGCGATGAAGGGAAGACGGCCTTCCGCACCAAGTATGGGCTGTTTGAATATCAAGTTATGCCCTTTGGACTTTGCAACGCTCCTGCCGCCTTCCAGTATTTTATGAATGATGTCCTTAGAGAACTCATTGATGTGTGTGTTGTTGTCTACATTGATGACATCCTCGTCTATTCATCATCTGAAGAAGAACATCGGAAACACGTTAGAGAGGTCCCCGAGAGATTACGTCAACATAACCTTTTTGCTAAGCTCGAAAAATGCGTTTTCAACGTAACTGAAGTTGAGTTCCTGGGATTCATATTGTCACCTAACGGAGTCCATATGGATTCAAAGAAAGTCAATGCAATCATCAAGTGGCCTTCACCAACCTCTGTAAAAGGAGTCCAAAGCATGTTAGGCTTCGCTAACTTTTACGCAGATTCATCCCTGAATTCTCTCGAATAGTCCAGCCCATCACCGCTCTGTTAAAGAAAAACAAACGTTTTGAGTGGTCTACCGAGGCAGAACAAGCTTTTCAGGACTTAAAGGATAGTTCCGGGACTTTTTTTTATTGTTCCTACGGTTCGGCCATGTGTTTTTAAGCATAAATCGGTAGATCGTAGAAAACTTTCCTATGGACCTTACCCGACTTTTCGTCCATTAACGCACTCGAAATCAGCCGCCATTTTGTGATAATCCTATCATTTCCCCCCATCGACCTGGCTCACCTGCGTTTGCAGCACTAAATCAAATCCCCCGCCCCTGAGCCTGACATCAGCAGACGCGTACCGCCCATTTCCCAACGCCAAAGCACGTTTCGTGTCAACAATCGCTGCGCCTCAGCTAATGAAGTGTCGCCATGGAAATGGCAGGACGCCTCTTTCCTCAATAAGTATAAACACACCGTTTCACAACACACAGCAGCAGATTTTCGATTCCATTACTCTCTCTGTGTTACTTTGAATATTCTGTGACTCGTTTCTGTGCTCTGGTCAGCTACCTTCGCCGCTTCTAGGCCTTGTGAACACCTGTACCATCTCTGTAAATTATTTTACTTTCTTTACCACACAATGGCTACAATAATGCCGTATATGTACGAGCCCGAGTACACCGAGGAGGAACTACTGGAAAGGCAAGCACGCGAAAACGATGGGGATTCGGACGGCAGTTGGGAGGACCAGTCAACGGATGAAGAGCCTGGACCATGTCGCATGGACGGCGTCTCCACCTGGTGCACGTGCAATCGGAGCGAGCTAATGCCAACTGAGGAGGAGAACTGCTGCTGCCGTGAAAATTCCGGGTGCTTGGCCTACATTTCGGAAGGCGAGCCAAGTCCGCAATGCATCACCGAGCTGCCAGAGTTCAGGGAAGCCTGCCTCTCACGGACCGTGTTGAGGATGATGATGGTGCTTATGCACGAACTTCGCGGCACTGTTCGTCCGCGTAATCCGAGTAACGAGTAAGTATACTCTGGTTGTGATGACAGTGATGCCACTACTATTTCATGGTCGTCTCCCACATATAAAATTACATCTACATATCATTCAAACGCATGTAAATTGGTTCCATATTGTGCATTTTCTAGATAGAATTTTTTTCAAAGCAGAATGACATTTTTTACCTTCATCGACATTGATAAGAAAGTTTTGTCATTTTAATACCGTTTGCATCTTTCTTTTTTACCGGTGGTACAGGCTGGTGGCCTATCGTTGCTTCACTTGGTGGCTTCACGGGAGGCTCGGACACCGCGTTCGGAGAGTAATACCTGCCTGTGCGGTACTTGCCATTAGACAACATTTCCCCAGCGACAGTGGACAATACCGCAGATTTTCCCTGGATGTGCTGCAACCGGAACTTTACAATGTGTAATGTTTATTATTTATGTTCAATTGAAATTAAGATCTAAAATAAAACCCAACATATATTTTAACAATGGTTGTTTTGATTTTTTAAATGAATCTAGTGTGTCTCCATTGAATAGTCTTCCTGTGCCTTGTCTTGTCACACCACATGTCTCCGGCCAGCATCCTCCCTCACGCTGGCCGCCCATCTTCAATCCACATAACCGTTGAACCCATATGCAGCAGACATACATATGTTATTTTGCGGGTTGGCATCAAGCCTCCCGGCCTTGCCTCCTCCCCCAAAAATACTTACCACACCACTTTGTTCAAGCGTTGGCAATAAAAGGCCGTTGGATTTTATTGATACAAAACATGGTTATAGGTAAATAATCAATATGGTTGATCATAATAAATCATCCTTTTGGGCACCGGGTACAGAGATGACCCCCTCTGGCCCGTGCCGCCTTGCCACCACAGGCCAGCCTGCTGCTGACTAACTGCCTAGGCATCCAGGGTCTCCAGGGTGAACTGCACCCATATATTCTCCTGGGAGGGTGAGGTATTTATAAACTCAACCCCCTGCCTTCCATGTACTAGATCCTGCAGCCTGCCTCTTACATGCAGTTAGATGGCCTCTCCTTGGTGAGGCCCTGCGGCAAACGAGTCTTGTCTGCACGACTACCGCCCCAATCCACCCCCCGCCCTATCAAAGGCAGTTCGCACCGGGGTACTTGCGCTGGCAAGTGGAGCTGTCAGGGAGCGATAAAGGCCAAGAGGTGCCAAAGACCATGTACACTTCAAAGTGGTCTATAGAGCATGGGTTGTTGTTCCCATGTCTACCTCCAGACCCCGTGTCTCCTGCCAAGCACCCCCCCTTCCGCTGGACGCCCCCCTGCAAACCGCATAATGCCACGACATATTCACGTCATTCATTCACAAACACACCCCTGTTTCGAATTCTTTATAACCCACTTCATATTTCTAATGAGAACTTCTTTGCGCTTTGCTAGTCAACCCGCGAAGGTGCTGGTTATCTGCTCTTCGTCTATGAACTTCCGTCACCACTTCGAGCAAACTCGTCAGTTTGCAACCTGTGAACTGCTCCCTGTTCTACGACAAGAAACTACTCTGATCCCTGCATCTAACTGTTTGTTCGTCAAGGTAAGGCCATGTACCATAATCATTTTGCGTCCAATTTTTTAATTTATATCTATTTGCTAGTAGTCATCAAATTGCATCCAAGTTTTCTTTTCGTTCAAGACAGTACATGCAAGGAACTAGTCACATGTTCTGAGTTTAGTCAAATTATTTTTCTATTTTTTTTAAAGTTATTCAAATACTTATCCGCATGTGAATAACGTGTATAGTTCCAAGAACCAAAACGAACCTTGCATTGAACCTTTTATGTGTCATTTAATTTTTTAACACATTGGTATTCATAGAGAATTGTTGATCTTTACTTTTCAGAACTTTCCACAATGCCTGCCTGTTCCATTGGCGGTTGCCCTTCGAAGACCCATAAAAAATCTGAAGGTACTATAATGCATGTTTTCCCTAAGACAATAGATCAGATAAGAGAATGGGTCCGATATTGCGGATATCCACCGTCTGAGCTTGAAAGTAGAGTCCTAGAAGTCTTTGCGGACAAGAGGGGTGATCGATACCGCATCTGCAGCAGGCACTTTAGCTCAGACATGTACTCCACATCATTGCTAATAAAGAAGAACACACCGCGAGCGAAGCGAAAATTGCTCTCAACCGCTATTCCCACTCTATTCGTCCACATCCCTCCACTGGTGAGTCAAGTTTACGGATTTAGCTCTCGGCCTTGCGGTAGTGTGTAGCATTAGCTAACAATAATTTCCCCATTTATGTATCCACTCAATATGAAGGCGGAAGATTCTCCATCCGTGTCGTTATTGCAGTCATCAGCCACTTCAAGCGCCTATCGGGTAATCTTACTTAGCTATTCTGCCACTGACTTGTTTTAGGCATGTAAATCAATAGTTTTAATTTATCGTGTAATTATTTTACCTAATGGTACACCCTAGTACTCATCCTCTAGTCTTTGTTTTCAGTTATAATTATTGTTATCCAAAATAATGCAAGTACTGTCTTTCAGGGAGATGCTGAGGAGTCCAACGCATTGACGACAACCGTTGATGTCACTCAGATGCTCGAGGTACGTTTCCGGACAGTTCCATCGATGGAGATCATCAGATCTTGCATTCTTGTAGCGTGATTGTTACACACAATGTTTCTTTCGATTTTAGCCATTGATATGCCCTTCTGTCGTCGCCCTCCTATGTGTCTTCTTTTTTCACTATTGTGTTCATTACTAATGAAAGTCCTATGTTTCAGGGAGTCGATAGAGCATTAGTCCAAGAAGAAGGGGGAGCATGCAGTTACGGGTCGGCGCAATGTTCTACAAGAACATCACCCCTAGTAGTTGATGCAGATCTCTGGGTGGTGACACTTCCAACGATCGAGCAAATCGAATCATATTTAGATATCCATTACTTATTTTAGACAACTGATCATTTGACGCCTGCACAAAGTTTATGTTCTTTTTAACAAAATAGAAAACCATACTAATGCAATTACTGTGTTTCAGGGAGCTGCTGAAGCGTCATCTTCAATAATATCATCAATGGAAGTCTATGCTGAGCCCGAGGTATGGATCTTGACAGTTCCATCTAACTAGATCAACAATGTGTGAATAATTGTCGTTTGAATGTTCTACACAATGCGTTCATTCGTGTTTTGCTATTGAGATGTACGTGGGTATTGGTCCCCAAGTACATTTTGTGTTTTCAATATTATTATACATACTAATGAAAGTTCTATGTTTCAGGGAGTCGATGGAGCGTCAGTGCGTGATGGATGTGCTTATCATGAAAATATAGTCGTTGCAGCTCAAGAGGAAGTGGAGACATGCACACACGAGTCGGAGCAACAGCGTCCTGATGTTGAAGTTCGAGGCAAGAAAGTTTCAAAGAAAAGAAAGCAAAAGAAGGTTAGTGTCCTGGTCACTATATAATGTTGTTTTTCACTGTTAATAGTTCAATACTGTAAGTTGTGTTTAAACTGAACATCCCTTTTCCAATCTGTCCTCTAGTTGCGAGTGGGTGTACGAACTAGATCTACACAGACAGTGAAGCGAACGAGAGATGTTGCTTGTCAAACCTTTTGGCAGGGACTTGAGACTGGAGATGCATCGTGCCAATGGGAAGAATATGAAGTGATTGACAACGGAGCTATACCACCACCAGCCATTGATAGTGAATGTCCTCCTGGTAGTTCGGATGCAGTCGGAGATCAATTCACAGAATCCACACCCGCAAAAACTAAGACCGCGAGAAAGTTGAAGAAATTGTTTTATTCACCCATCGCCGGAGACGGAACAGATGTTGCAATGGAAGAGAATGAAGTGGACGACAATGAAACACCATCAATATCACTGAACATAGCGGAAGACGATATCAGAGATTCTACATTTCATGTGAGTGACATGTCCTCAACGTTACAGGCCGAACCAGCTGGGATGCAGAGTGACAGTATAAGGAAAGAGGCCAAATTCATTGTATTCGATAGTTGTTTCATTGATATTATTATTAGGATGAAATGTGGGCATTCGGTTGGTGGGGAAGTATGTGGGGAGTCATTCATTAATGTGACTCGTGCAATTCGAGGCACTAACCTTAAAATACATGCCACCTGTACAAAATATCATCCTTTCTCATGGTCTGCACAACCCATGCTGGGGCAACTGCCAGCAGGCAATCTACTTTGTGCAGCGGCCGCACTTTTTAGTGGTTCAAGTTTTAAAAAGTTAGAGCATTTCTTTCAGTTTGTGGGAATCCATTTCATTGCGAAAACTCAGTTCTACAAATACCAAATCGATTATCTATTTCCAGCCATTAGCGAAGCTTGGAGAATGGAAAAAATGTCTATTGATAGTACATTCGCGGGCAAACGGTTCAGGCTAGCCGGTGATGGACAGTGCGACAGCCCAGGATTTTCAGCCAAGTACTGCACCTACCACTTTCAGGACATGGAAAGTAAGAAAATTGTGAGTTCGGTGGTCGTGCAGGTGTCACAAAGTACATCCTCAGTGGCCATGGAGAAAGTTGGCTTTGTAGCATCATTGCAAGAACTACAATCGCGGGGAATGGTGATCGACCTGATAGCCACGGACAGACACGTTTCAATTGCCAAGACAATGAGAGAAGAGTACAAAAATATAAATCACCAATTTGACGTTTGGCATCTTGCAAAAACAATCAATAAAAGAATGTCGGCTGCAGGTAAAAAAAAAAAGATATGCAAGGTATTTCACAGTGGTCCAAGTCAATCAGCAACCATCTTTGGTGGAGCTCAAAAACATGTGGAGGGTTGTTGGAAATTCTACTGGAAAAATGGCGGTCAGTAATGCTACACTGTAGCAACGTTCACCGCTGGACCACAAACCAACATTTCCACAATTGTGAACATGGCCATTTGTCCACAGAGGAGGCACGGAAGAAGAAGTGGTGATTCCTTCATCACCCACTCACAAAGCCATTGAAAAGATTGTATTTGATAAAACTATAACAAGAGATTTGAGGGGACTCACGGAATTCTGCCACACAGGAGATTTGGAGGTGTTCCACAATATGTGCCTAAAGTACAGGCCAAAACGATTGCATTTTGGCATGGAGGGCATGATAAATCGGACTCTTCTAGCGGTCTTGGCACATAACCATAATGTTGGCCGTCAACAAAGTAGGACGACCGGAACTTTAGGGACGCTTCGCTACAATAAGGCCTTCACTAAAAGAAGTAAACAATGGGTGATCAAACCAGTGTTTCAGGATATGCAATATGAGTTTATTGAGAGACTTATTGTTGATGTCCTAGATAGGCACATACATGGAGTTGTGAACAAACCCCTGCAGGGGACAACTGCATCGCCACCCAACATTGCCTCTGTTCCATGTCCACCTAAAGCAGAGCTCATTTTGAAATACACATCACGGTTTAAATGATTGTAATTTGATTGTCTGTTCTCTCGAGTCTCCTCATGTTGCAGGCCCATTGAATATGTGTATCTATGTAATGTGTAAATAAAAGTGATTGCTCAGTGTACATGCAATGTGTCTCTCCACCGTTGCCCCTCCCTTCACCGTGCAGTTGTGCGAACCACCCGGGTGTCACCTGTGACTTTGCTCTGGAGTCTCCTCATGTCGCAGGCCCATTGAATATGTGTAGCTATGTATTGTGTAAATAAAAGTGATTGCTCAGTGTACATGCAATGTGTCTATCCAACCTTGTTCATTTGCGCATTAAATTAAACCAAACAGTAATATAAATCATTTTTCAAAAAATATAGAATGTCTCCGTATTTATGGTTCTCTGGGGCTGCAAATGCACGCAGACAAAATGCAAAGATGGAGTGTAAATTTCAAGTCCTGTGAGATGGCCTTACACTGAATGTAGCTAACTAGGAATGTGTGCTCGTTCAAAGTGAAGGTCAGCTGCTTTGATTTTTTGCTCGGGTGCCGGAATGGCCCACGACTCAGTATAAGGTTCTATTGTTATTTGACCTTGACAGGCCGGGACCATCCCGAAAGACTTCTTTTTGGGGGTGTGGTGCAATAACGTAAACGATAATGAATATAATTTCAGAAACGAAAGCCATTTAATGTTCGTTCATTAGAAGAAATAACGTCGGCATAGAAGGAGTGGTATTTCGGGGCTGCCCTACGCACAGACACAATGGAAAATGCAAATATAATGTAAGTAACTCTTTAGATGAGTTTATACCGCAATTTAATTACTATACAGTAGCTTTAAAGACGGGTTAAGTTGTACTTGTTCGTTCTATGTGGCATATTGTTTTGTACCGCGCACTATCTTGAGGAGAACCATCTCCTTTTACAGAAGCACCTCAAAACCTTCCTCTTTGCTTCTGCTTTCTCTCTCCCTCTCCCCTGCTACAACTGGTCCACTGTCTGCGACCTCGGTCCTGGGCCCTTCCACTCTCCACCTGCACTGCCTCCCTGTCAACCCCTGCACTGGGGGACTGTCTCAGTATCCTACAGCCCCCCCCTTCCCAGCACTTGTTCTGCACTTACCTTGCACTCGCCACCAGCTGGCCCTATGTATTATTTTATGCTACTTACCTTGTACTCCACTTCCCCCCTCCCCTTCCCCTTGCACTTGCACTTTCACCTTCCCCCTACCCCTGCACTTGCGCGATCTGAATGACACCTGGCCTAGTAGGATCGTTGTCTGTCTTCTCCTTGTTCCCCCCCCCCTCCCTGCCTCGCCACGCCTTGAAACACTTGTGTATAGGCGCGTTGCAAATGCCATATTATATCATATCAGTGACGAAGTGGTCCACTGGCGCTCAGGCGGCTCTGAAAAAGGCGGAGGAGAGGGGGTGGGTTACTGGAAATGACGTATAATACCCAGTTGCACTGTCCTAGCTATGAAATAATTTCCTGACCTAATATATAAAATGAATAATTTTAATAAAGATCTGATGGTGAGACTAATTTCATTTTTTATGTTTTTAAAACAGGTACATCCTTCATTATTGTATGTGTCACCAGTACCAGACACCGGCGGATGGCTTTTACAACCACCAGTTGCTTCTCCGCGTGAACAACGTTACCACCCTGACCATTTTATGGGACGATCGCCAAGTACAAGTATGCCCTTACGCGGTGCTAATGGCTAGATGCAACATACATACCGTTGTGGTGGCCTAGTGCCTCGTTGTTGGAACAGCCATGCGATTATCAGTGCGACCGAAGAGCTTATTTTATCGTAAACCAACACCCTGTGTACTGCACACAAACATCGCTTGCCTCAAGACGAACTATTTTGGATCGAGAGCAAAGAAAAATGCAAATCGCTGAATATTCTTTAAACATTTGATGTCAAATAAATGTACTTTACCAAATTTACAATCTTGCGGTTTGATTTAAAAGTACAGTTTCATATTCCGAATTGTGGCGCGCTGTGTTGTGAGCTGATCTGTGTTGGTTTCCGGGTTCTGTGTGGAGTCGCGTAGAAGACGCCTGGGCGCGTTTGCCTACGCAGCACAGTCACGTCACGGATAGAGGCGGGGAATATGAATGTTTTGATAAAGTCTGTTTCAGGGGCGGGGGATATGATTTAGTGCCGCAAACGCAGGTGAGCCAGGTCGATGGGGGGAAATGATAGGATTATCACAAAATGGCGGCCGATTTCGAGTACGTTAATGGACGAAAAGTCGGGTAAGGTCCATAGGAAAGTTTTCTACGATCTACCGATTTATGCTTAAAAACACATGGCCGAACCGTAGGAACAATAAAAAAAAAAAGTCCCGGAACTATCCTTTAAAGACTAAATTCATTTCTGCACCTGTTCTAAAACATCCTCGCCCAGAACTCCCCTACATCGTAGAAACAGATGCTTCTAGTTTTGCTATGGGGGCAGTTTTATCACAAAGGGATTCGGTCACACACCAATTACATCCTGTAGCCTTTTGGTCCCGCAAATTCTCGGCTCCCGAGATCAACTATTCAATTACAGACAACAAACTTTTAGCTATCAGATGCCTGGCGGCATTATCTTTTGGGAGCCAGACACACAGTCACCGTAATGACTGATCACCGCAACTTACAGTATCTGAAGACAGCCAAAGCTCAGTCTTCCAGGCAGCTTCGCTGGGCTCTGTTTTTGGCTGAGTTTGACTTTATAATTACTTATCGACCAGGCAGTAAAAATGGAAAAGCAGATGCCCTCTCCAGGATGGGAATAGATGAACATTTGACCAATCCATAACCAATACCCATAATCCCAGAACAAAGGATTTTGGGTTTGGTCAGCGCTCAATCCTTTGAAGACATTAAGACTACAGTCAAATCACTTTTAACTCCGGTCGACTTACAGGACTGGCAATTAAAAGGAAAAGAATTCTCAGTGGATCGAGACCTACCATATTTCCGAGGACGATTGTACTTGCCCAGTGAGAAAATACAAAAACAGGTAATCTCCTGTTATCACAATTCACTAATGGAGGGTCACCCTGGCATAACCAAAACCATGGAAAAGTTCAAAAGACATTTCTGGTGGCCATCATGGAAGAAGGACATTAGAGACTTTGTAATCTCCTGCGGTGTGTGTGCCCAGAATAAGAGTCAGAAGGAGAAACCAGCCGGTCTCTTACACCCACTAGACATCCCTCCCTGTCCATGGCATACCCTGTCCATGGATTTCATCACGGACTTACCTCCATGCTCAGGGTATAATACCATTTTAGTAGTCGTGGATCTATTCTTCAAGATGGCTCACTTCACTCCCCTGAAGGGCCTACCTTCAGCTTCAGTATTAGCCCGAGAATTCTTAGAAAACATCGCTCGGTTACACGGTTTCCCCTCGGTTTTGGTCTCCGATAGGGGAAGTCAATTCATCTCCCACTTTTGGCGAAGTTGCTGTTGTTTAGCCCAAATTGATGTGAGACTTTCTACCAGTCACCATCCCCAAACTGACGGACAAACCGAGAGGACAAATCAAACTCTAGAGCAATATCTACGTTGCATGCTCCAACAAACTGAAAACCCTTGGAAGGACATTCTTTGGATCGCTGAATACGCCTATAACAATTCGACTCATTCTGGAACCGGGAAGACTCCCTTCTTCCTATTATACGGACACCATCCTAGAACCTCTAACCTGGATCCCCCCAAGAATTCAAAACACCTGCTGTGGATCACTTGCACTCGGAGATCACTCGTGCTTTTAAGGAAGCCACTGCCCATCTGCAAAGAGCTAAAGCTCAATTTAAGAAAGGAGCAGATCAGCACCGTAAAGAGGCCCCTCACTACGCAGTGGGAGATCAGGTCTGGTTATCCACTAAGCACCTACCTCTAAAAGGACCCCGCACTTTCATCCCGAGATACCTTGGACCCTATCTTATCTCTACCATAATTAATCCGGTGGCTGTTAAATTGGAATTGCCTTCGCATATGAAAATACATCCAGTATTCCATGTCTCCTTACTAAAACCAGTGCAACCAGGAACCCGATTGACCGAACTCCCGGAACCTGTTTTAGTAGAAGGAGAACTTGAGTTAGAAGTAAAGAACATCCTAGACTCCAAAATCTCCAAATCTAAATTATATTACCTGGTTGATTGGAAAGGATACGGCCCCCAGGAAAGGTCTTGGGAACCCTCAGAGCATGTCCACGCACCTCGTCTGGTCAAGAAATTCCATTTGAATCACCCCGACAAGCCAAAACCCCCGGAGAAGACACGCTTGGGAAGAGCCTTGAGGAGGGTGCTGTCATGATCACTGCTTCCAAGGAGTCAGGAACAGCCCAACGTCCTTGGAAGCAGGCCCCTAACCGTTATCTTAGGCACCAGCCGGTCCCCACTGGGACCTTTTGGACCTTGTCCTGGCGCCGGTGGCACCAGGCTCATCAAAGCCATCGGTCCCGGCACTGGAAGTGCCGGGCTCATAATATGTATGAAGATGCTTGGGTGGACTTACCTGCAGCAGACCATGCTGCTTACTTACCAGCCACATAGGAATCCTCTGTGAACAGGAACTACTTTCTTACCTGGGTGGGGCAAGCTCCACTCCCTGGATACAACACGGGAACTCTTCTGGAACTGGAACTCTTTTCTTACCTAGGCAGGGCCGTGGAGGAAGACGCCTCATCACTCCAAGGCTATTTAAACTACACCCGATTGAACAAACGTGCTTCGCGTTATTCTGCATCTGCAGCAGAACCCTCACCGAGTCTGTTCCAGCCTTTCTTCCTTCCGATCCTGAACCTGCAAGAACAATACTTACCACTCCTGTATCCAGTATTCAGCAGCACCTGCATCCAGTATTCAGCAGCACCTGCAAAGACAAGAAACAACAAGTTCGCACGGCAACCTTTACACGCAGCGCTTTCCTCACCTGATCCATCGGCAGCGACCATTTCTTCACGCTGCACCTCCGCCTGTGAAGACAAAAGCAATGTTATTACTTACCGGCACTCCGCGAATTCCGGATTTCTTCAACGCTGCAACCCAGCATCTGAAAGACAAACGAAGAGACATTAGACAGGTATTTACTCACGTCCATCGCGCTCGCCACAATAGAACGCCTGCAAATACTCCGGCATTTTCCAGCATCTCTTCAGCACGAACTCACAGCTGCAAGGGAAAAAGAGACAGAGCGCTTGCATTTACTTACGCATTTCCAAGCGCTTCATTCCAAGGCTCTGGCTCCAACTTCGGCTCTCTTCACACCATCTCCTATCTCAAGAGCCCTGCAAGACAAATAGGAAAAAGCATTATACAGAGTCCTGTTCTATATTAACGTGCCCACGCACCTAAAGACTATAAGGACTAAAAAGGTGTCCAGAAACTCACCGCTCGTGCAGTTAACGACGGTAGCGATCCTCTGATGTCAAGAGGCCTATGTTTCACCAGTGAAGGAACTGGAAACGGCACCCTGCACCAGACGCAGATGGAGAGTCCAGCATTCACCTATCTAAGGCGAGCACGTTGACCTGGGGGCTCTACGGAGAAGCTAGGAAGAGAGAGAGAGAGAGAGAGAGAGGGACATTCAACAACCCAGATCATTAACCCCCATATTCTTTCACCTGCAGAAATCTCACTCTTCGAGTTCGACACACAGTGCGAAGAGGTTTGGCCCCAGAAGCAAATCGAGTTCTGCACATCACTTTTCGGGTCACAGACACCTTCCTGCCAAGACCAGCGCCTCCGTGGGAATCAGGTGAGCGTTACAAGACCTGAAGGGACTCTCAGATTTCTGTCACACTGGATATTTGGAGGTGTTCCATAATATGTGCCTAAAGTACAGGCTCAAAAGGTTGCACTTCGGTATAGACGGTATGGAGGCCAGAACGAGACTAGCTGTACATGCCCATAAGTACAACGTAGGGAGGGAACAAGCCAGAACTTCAGGAACATTTGGGTTGCTATGTTACTACAAGGCCTTTACAAAACGAGGCAAACAATGGGTGGCCAAGTCAATATACGAGGAAAAGGATTTTGAATTTGTCAAAGATCTGACATTGACTGTGTTGGCCATGCATACTCATGGACTGGATGCCGATTTTGTTCCCAGGAGCCATACGATGCCACAAAACATTGCAAAAGAGCCTTGTCCTCCAAAATCCGAACTAGTCGAGACGTGGACTTCTAGATTCAAATGATTTATAGCTCTCTTTAAAATGCACTCACAGTAACATTTGGAGGAGTTATAAATGCCATATAACATTTGAACTCAAAAGAAACTAATTGAATATTACACCCAAGGTCAAACTCCCCTATAATAAATGTGCTATTCCACATTTGAGTTATTGGTTTATACTGTGCCCAGTATCCAAGTTTCACTAGATCATACAAATATATTGTCCAGTACATTCTAGTCTGTGATTTCTTACAGAATAAAAAAAAAATATAAGAAATGTTCTCTACCTTACAGATTGAATGTTGGTGCCTTTTGAAAGGCCTATACAGAACCAGTGCTCTAGACTCAGTGAGTATCTTGGTGAAGGTGAGATCATTGGAGGCACACCACTCCTGGATAACAGACAGACTGAGACTTTCGATGTTGGCTGTGTTATCCTGTGCTAGCCAGGTATTCTTACCCTTCTAAAAACTCATCTGACGCCAAGGGCACACGCTACTATAATAGTGGGAACCGATTCTTCATCGCCTCATGCCCCTTCCTGACTTGACACAGACTTCCCGAGAAGAACCACTTTTTCATTCAGCGGCACAATCATGCACTTTCACAAGCTAATGCAATTTGTACGAAAAAGTTGACACACTGCACAGGGATGTACTATGTCACCAGTCTCGCATGACAGTTACAGAGAGGGCTGACGCAGGTGGCTTTTGGAAGGCCAGAGCACCAGTAATGATATCACACACAGCGTCTGAACACACACCCTTGATTGGTAAGACAGTGTACATAACAGTATTACATAGGGGATGGAAGGATACAATTGTTTTTTTGCTCATCCGTCTATAGATTACAGTGTGTGTAAACTGGGATAATCTCTCCATGTAGCGAAGAATACAGTCTAACTC
Source organism: Ambystoma mexicanum (assembly GCF_040938575.1). NCBI lineage: Eukaryota > Metazoa > Chordata > Amphibia > Caudata > Ambystomatidae > Ambystoma > Ambystoma mexicanum. The sequence continues at coordinate 1,309,308,184 of NC_090935.1, read as the reverse complement.
TCACACGTTACATTGTGAAAGGTACAACAATATGCTAGAGCCGACTACTACATAAACAGGGAATACACATGGTAGCACAAAACAGTTCTGGAGGAGGGTGAGGTTGAGTTTACATGTCATTTCCTTTGAGGGCTGATATACGCACATGCGTTGCAGTAACACACACAATTCATCAATGTTGACACACATAACGGGGCGTACCATATCTTTACATGGATGTTTCAAGCTGTCCTTCCTCTTCTGAAACACTGTACCACATCATTGCCTTTTCATTTTTTTCCCCCGCATTCTTTTCCGAAATCTAAAGCTAAACGTCTCTGCCTTTGAACAGGACAAGTGCCTAGTTGTAATTTGGCCTTGAACGCTAGGCAGCAATTGCTCAAAGGACATAAATTGTGGGGAATAGAACAAAAAAAGATAACTTAATATATTGAGAGCAGACATACCACAAGTTAGTGTGAACATGTGTGATACATCATACAGAGCGTTTGCTCGTGGACAGAAACTCACCATGGAATTTCCAATAATTATGTAAATTCAAGTTTACATAAAATTATTATTGGGATTAAAAACTAGTAGGGTGCTGGATGCATAGTAACGAATTAAAAAACACCACCCGTATGCAGGGTGGTGATATCTAAACCGCTTTGTGCAACGGAACATAAAGTCAGTGCAGGGGGCAGTGGGGTAAATATTGTCCGTGTGCACTGTGATCATTTTTCAATCTGTAATCTTGCCAGCTTCGTTGTGACATCTGTCTGTGGTTCAACCTAAATGTTTGCTATGTTTGTTCTTCAATTTCTGCATGTGGTTCTCCATCACAATGGGAGCTATACTTACTTCAGAGCGCTCTACTTGGACGCAACTAGTGGTCTCAAGTAGTACACCATGTTTTCATGTGGGTGTTAAATATTGGTTGTTTTGCGCTTATGATTAGGTTTCAAACAGTTACAGTGTGAGTTACACAGTAACTTGTTATTTTAGAGTACAGAACAACTACTGAAATGTATTTTTATTATGTTTTGTTTGCAGATGCTTTGTACCGTACTGCCAGTGCCATAGCTTCCAGGTGCCGGCCAACAGCTTCTTCAATCAACACTGGAGGATTACCATAAGCGGTGTATTTTCAATCCTCGTTATGTAGGACTACCGATATGGCCCTATATGTCCATTGGCATTTCCAGCAACAAGGAGTAATCTGTCAGCATTCATGATGTAGCAACGTGGAGAAGCAAAAGCGCTGTGCTTGAAAGTGCCCCAAAAAATATTTCTTCTCCCACACGGAGCACCAATTGGGTCCCTGAATTGTTTTGCAGTTGTAACATATGGAAACACAAGGACACAGAACATTGATCATTCACCGTAATCTGCGTAGCTTGACTGTCATGTGAATGCGATGATCGTTGGCTCCAACTTACCCGGCCGATAAAAAAAATAGTTTGTTTCCTGGAGTTCATAATTTCTTGTGAACGTTATTTGAGAAACAAAAGCACTTGTTACATTGCATACTATTGATGTATTATTCTATATGCTATTCACGGCAAGACAGAAGGTACGCTTAGTGTCAGGATATCTGTGTTTATCTTCCTGTTTCTTCAGGCGTGAGTGATGACGTGGCATGTTGGGCTACGCTGGCCACAAACGTAATGAAAATAGGTGGAGCAGTTCGTTCGGACAAGTGATGCAAGCTTCAGGGGCGGGTGTTTTGATTTATTGCAGCAAACGCACTTGAACTTAGGGTGATCGATTCAAGGATAGGATTAGCACAAGATGGCCACGTCCAACAGGATGTTTTCACATGTGTAAAAGTGAGGAAAACTAAGGCAAGATGCATAAGAAATTTCTTTTTCATCGATCCCAGTATGCTTAATACGACCTGCACGAACGATTGGGACAATATAATTTTTGAGTGCACTGATCCTTTAAGAGGACAGAGAGCCGAGAGAGTGGTACACAAAATGAAAGATCTGAAGGGGGCAACACTAAATAAACCCACTGAAATAGCGGCCCGATTCGCCCCGTTCTATGAACAACTGCACACCTCATAACGCATCCACCCAAGAAAGCATTGCGAGTTTCTTAGAAAAATGTACATTTGACCCATTGCAAAGCCCAGATAAAGACCAACTAAATGCCCCAATAATGGTGGAATAAGTGCTGGCATCACGAAACTAAAGGCAGGATCAGCGCCAGGGCAGGACAGCTTCCCTCCAGCATTTTACAAGACTTTTAGCGCAGCTATGTCTCCCTTCCTGACCCTCCCCTTTAATAACATAATGGAAACAGGCTCGACCCCTGCATCCTTCACAGAAGCCTGTATCACTGTTATCCCCAAAGAAGGGAGTGGCAAGCTTGAGTGTGGTTCCTACAGGCGAATCTCCCTGTTAAACATGGATGACAAAATCTATGCCAATATCCTTGCAAATAGGTTGGGCAGGGTCTTGCCGAAGCTTATACACAACGACCAGGTCGGCTACATAAAGGAGCGACAAGGCTCAGACAACATCCGCAAGACTCTGGACCTAATGGCGCCAATCGACTCCCAAGACTCAGATCCCACCCTAGTCTCAGTAGAGAGAGTAGTGATTCTCTCAGATAATCTAGTAACACCCGGAGTTGATCCATCTTTTATCCGCTATCGTGCTTTGGCCTAAATCTAAATTTATGGTGCACATGTCGTGGTCTGACCAACCCACCAATTCAATGGCTGCACTCTCAATGTTGTGCTTTTGTGCTGCCTCTAGAAAGATGAAATCTATGCGAGTGAACGTTTGGTGCGGGGGAAGAGTAAAATGTGTATGTTCTAGTTTGCAGATAGCAGGATCTCCACAAATCTACCAAAAAGTGCTCTTGCAAGAGGGGCTTGAAAAACCCTTTACCAAGCAGCAGAACAGCTCCTTCCCCATATGAAACCCAATCCAAAGCTGGATCCATCACTATGTTGAAGTCTCCACCACAAATCAGAGCCCCCATTCTCTATTTGTCTAGGAAGGCAAAAAGCTCCTTACTAAATGTGATGTGTTGGCTGTTGGTGTGTAAGCTGAGCACAGAGAGGCCAGCCTCAATCGGATGATCTCATTTATGACCCGATACCTACCGTTCGTGTTTCTGTGGGTTTGCGTTATTTGCAGCCCCAGTGATGCCCGATATAGCATGCCCACACCTCCCCGTTTTACTGGTCCTGATGCCTTCCTTTCAGGGTGATCTCCTCCCCACTTCGAAATGTGATTTCCTGAACAAAGAGGACATCCAATGTTAACTGGTCGAATACCCTTACCAGCATGGATCTCTCGAGTTAAGGCCCTTCATATTTAAGGATCCAAAACAAACCGAGTTATTCGCCATACCCCTGGCTGATGGTAGATCTCATGAACGTCCGTTTATTTAGCCCAGTGTTTGTTGTAGTTTTCCCCAGACCACTATGGTATTTTCTGTCTTTATTCAGGTGTGCAGCCCATGGGAGTGCTCTGCATGCTAAAACCATAGGCGTCTACCTGGATTCAAGTCTGTCCATGACCAGACAAGTGAATGCCATTGCCTCCTCAGCTGCCATGCCAAACTCAACGCAGTCAGACCCTACCTTTCCAATGACACCTGCACAAATCTAGCAAGAGCTATCACTGGATCACGGTTGGACTACTGCAACGTTCTCTTCCTAGGGACCTTCACAAAAAATCTTGAGAAACTGCAAGTTATTCTAAACAATGCCTTACGCGCAGCACAAGGCATTTCCAAAAGAGATCACATCTCTACTGCCAGAAGAGCCTCCCACTGGCTCCCCATAAAAGAGAGGATTGTCTTCAAAGCCCTGACCATCACCCACAAATGCATTCACCTCACAGCACCAGCATACCTATCACAAAGGATCCACCCTGCCTCATCCTCAAGACCAACTAGGACCCCCTATGCCAACCTACTCACCGTACCCATGGTAAAAAGAGCAAGAGCAGGTGGTGCCAGCTTCCCCTACCTAGCTGCCCTGCACTGGAATGCCCTCCTCACTGCCCTGTGAGCTGAACCATCACTCACCGCCTTCCGCAAAACCTTGAAAACCACCTTATTCGCCTGATCACCTTACCCCTGTCATGACGTCCATGGTTATGTGAACTATGTTTGTTTTATGTATAACATGTATTACATCTCTGCGCTCCAATGTTGTAATTTATGCATAATGTAACCAAGCTTGCTGCAAGTAACAGTGCCAAATGCCCCTGGGCCGTCTGTGCGCTATATAAATGTAAAAAATAAAATAATCTGTTGAGGTGTGTATCGTGCTGAGGTTTCCCTGTGTCTGACCACCCCCTTCCCCCCGGGAATCTTTATTCCCCCTGTGCCCCCCACAACCCAACCCCCTAAAATCCCAAACAGCAGAGTGGTACCGCCTTGTGACTGGAAACACCCTAGAAAGAAACATAGGGGCAGACTACGGGGAACTCTCCGTAACCCAAAACTTTGTAAACCACAACATGCTTGCTTTTAATCGGCGCCAACATTTAAAAACACAGAAGAGAAAAGAGTGTAAAAAAAGAATGAGGAAAAGAAAAGAAAGGGGATCAAGACAATGAGAAAGGCATTCCTTCATCTTCTTTCCACGGTCGGGGCACCACCCTGGTCTAAGGCTTCCCGGTCCCATGCCAAGACGCATCCCACCACTCCCCAAGGCAGCTGTCTATTCGTGTCTGACTATTCGCCCCCTGCAGGTCATGTAGTGTTGAATCTTTTAAATTTCCTGGTGCCTTTTGTGCGCCCTTCCTTAGGCCAGGGGCCTATTGGTTTCCCGAGTGTTTCAGAGGATGCAAGCTCTTCCATCTAGACTTCGCTTGCTCCTGCTGTCAGGCCTTGTAGTACACAGTTTGCTTCTTCTGCAGAGACTACTCTATATTCCTCATAGCCATTTTCAAAGGAAAGTGCAAAGGGGAAGCCACACCTGTAGGAGATGTTCCGTCCGTGAAGCCATGTAGTTAGCGGGCGACAGTCTCTCCTTTTGGTGAGAGTTGATGCCGGCAGGTCCTGAAAAATTCTTACACGCGAGCCCTCAAAGTCGATGTGATCCTGTTCTCTTGCCCGCTGCACAATTCTGACATTGTTCCTGTAGTGATGGCATTTTGCTAGGACCGACCTCAGACCATTTGCGGGGGCTTCCTGCCTGGTGAACTCTTTCGAATTCCAGGTCTGGCGTTACGGGGGAGGTGAAGAGAGAGTGGACCAAGGCTTTCACTTGCCTTTCCAGGCGTGACAGGGATCATTTGGCGTCTCCTTGAGGCCTTGTATGCATATCTTAGACCTCCTCTCCCGGTTCTCAAGGTCATCTGCCTTGGCCACCAGATCTATATTTCTCTGCTCCAGGTTCTGGAAGCGACCTTCCGTTTTCATTTCCACCAGGCCAGTCAACAGTTGGTAGTTCTCTAGAGCCTCAACCTTGTCCTATTTTCTTAACTCTGTCTTGCAAGGCGTTAACCGTCGATGCCATGCTGCTCTTCAGCTAACTGATTTCAGCCAGGAGTAGGCGGGTATCTGCTTTTGTAGAGGCATCGTGATCTGCTCCGGGTATGATTGGCAGGATCTGTAGGCGGTTGAGTCGCCATGTTTGGATTTGTGCGATGATACTCTTGTAGCTTGTTCACTGTTGCAGGGTCCAATTCTCCTGGCATGTACCCTTTGTGGTAGCTAGTGCTTCTGGTGAATGGTATTTTTCACTTTGCGCTTAGACCAGCGTTGATTGTTGGTTGTCTTTTCCGGGTCCCTGCAGCAATCATGGTTTGCACTACCAGGGTTGAGTTGAGCATGGGTGTGCGTTGTTTCTGGGGCTAATAGTCCATGATGCCCCGTGGGGTGGTTTAGCGTATGAATCAGTGTCACCCCGGCCTCCCTGGTAATAAGGTGCTCTCTGTCCTTGCGCCCTGGTGGCCCGGAGGGAGGTGGTAGCCAGGCACTATATGTGCTGATGCAATAGTACTGCTCCCTCTTCAATGCCTATACTTCGCACTGAGGATACCCGGTTATTGTCTCTGATTGCTGTCAGGGGGGGCTGGCTAAGTGCTGAGCGTTACACGTGAGGCGATCTCCTATAGCCTTTCCCCCTGTATTCCAGTGCCTGGCTCGTGGTGTCGTGCGTGCTAGCACCCGTGGCTGTTGTGTCTGTAGCTTGGTACAGCAGGGTGGAGCACCACAAGCGTTAGAACAATAACAACAGGCATTTGTATATTGAGCAATTAGTTGCGCGAGGATTCAGGTTGATTGATGTGACGCAGGGGAGTGTCGGCCGAGCCCCGGGAATCAGGAGCCCCGCCAAGCCAGGTGCCGTATGCTGCTCACAGCGAGTGCTCATTGTCTAAGGGTCAACGCTGCTTCTCCTCCCCAGTTTGCCTCCCTAGCACTGACATTTCCATCCAGAGGCACTGCTCGCAAGGGCTTTGCCTGCCTCTCCACTCTCCCCGAACTGCTCATTCACTCCTTGCTGCATACGGTTGGGTTTTAGGAGTTTCTCCCTAACTGTTTGCCACCGCGGATTCTCTCTTACAATTTGTCACAGTGAGTGCCTCGTCGGGCCGTGCAAACGCTCAGGTGCCAGTGAGAATCACAGCGAGGCCTTGGGGGCAGTCACCTGCCCGTGCCACGTTCGGGAGAATCCAACACTGATTTTGCCCCAGAAGCAACCTGCAAGGTGCCTGCCACTTCCCCTCTTTACCAGTCTGCTAATTTTTCTAAAGCGGGCCGAGTTGGATAAGGTGCACCGCCATTCCCTCGTGGGTTATAGGGAAGACGAAGGCTCAGGCAGCCATGTCGTCTGCACCCCCTGGTGGTCTCCAGAAGTGTATTCTTAAGGCACCACCAAATGATCTTTCAAAGCCAGGGTTCAGTAAATTGTTTGGATAACTCCTCCATTGTAAAACACTGTTCAACAACATATCCTGGGAAGTTTAAAAAGGTGGGATAAATGTGGCAGGACTCAATTCTGTTTCGTCATCTTCTGCGCCTTTTCCTTTAGCGGTCGAGAAATTAATGAGAGATTGGGCCTCATTACAAGGTGGACGGTAAGGGGCTAACTGCGCCAGTAAAGGTGCCGGAGCCGTTAACCTCATACCGCTCTATTACGAGTCACAAGCTCATGAGGAGTCAGGTGATTGTCTGAGCCTGGCTGATTGCGTAAGGCGAGTATAGCCAGTCTTTACAAAGCTTTTTGTGCAATCTTGCTATGCGGTTCTTCAGGAGGCCAATGAGACACTCCACAACACCATTCATTTGCAGGTGATAGGCCAAGCAGAGCTTATGCCCAGAAGGGACGTGGTTTTGGAAAAAAGCTGGTTTGTGAAATTAAGTACATTATCGGATCTCACCACCTCGCACACTTCCCATCGGGGGAACGCGTCTCGTATGAGGCATTCCGCAGCCGACATGGCATCTTGGTGGGAACATAGTCCGGCTTCTATCCATCTGGAGAAGGGGCACACCACAATTACATATTTATATATAATTAATATTATTTAATATAATCTACATGCAGGGGTCTCAATGGGCAAGTTGGGTGGGGTATTGTTCCCCAGTGTTTGGCCTGATGTATATTTCTGGCGGGTTGCGCAGTTAATGATAAAGTTTGCAACATGTTTGTGCAAGTTAGGCATAAACCACTTACTAGAAATCTGTACTGCAATGCACTCTCTGAAAACGTGTGTTGGATAGTGTAGCTGTGCAAATGCTACTGTAATTCTAGTGGTAATACAGGCTTCCCTGCGCTTCCCTGTTGCCACAGAAGATCCACCTGTCACAATGAACAGCCCCTCCTTTTCCATAGTTCCTGCTCCTCTAGTAATGCCTGCCCTCGTATCTCTATCAACTGTGCTATTGGCAGTGTATTGTAACTTTTAATCACTGCCATCACTTTTGCATGTGGTTTCATGAATGTTGGTATATTCACTTTGTCTGGCAAATATGCCGCTCTTTTGGCCTCCGTGTCTGCTGCTTCGTTTCCATGAGAAACTAAATCTGAGCCTTTGGTGTGTGCTACGCACTTTACCACAGCCAATTCTGATGATTTGGATAATGCATTAATCACATTTTACAACAATGCGGCATGCTGCACTGATGTGCCGTCTGCTCATAGGAAGCCCTTCTTTGTCCACTGTGACAGTTCAGAATGCACTGTGGATGTCACATATGCAAAATTGGAGTACACAGCGACAACCTCCTCTTCATGCCTCTAGTACCATAATCATTGCCACTAATTTTGCTGCTTGTGCTGAGAAATGTGCTGGTAGCCTTATGATTTCAATTGTCTAAAACCCTCCATTGTTCTGTTTACTACTACAGTTCCTGGCATCCTTACTCCAGAATTCCGTTTTATTGTCAAACTGCCATCAACAAAGACATTTACCCCATTTGTAAAGCCGTAAGTTATCTCTGCATGATAGTCTGTATATGTTGTACAGTCAGGATCATAATCATCTTCCTGTGCGAGACCTGCTATATATTTTGCTGGATTTATTACATGGCTTCTAAATCTTAATAGATGGATTTGGTAAGATCTCATATCGTGAGGCCCTCTGTGTAGTCAATGCACGTTAAAGGATATTTATACCTCACACTATCACCACCTGAGTGGTCCCCTGGCACTCGAGCGGATCCGAAAACCAAGAGGGTAGGGTAAGTTAGTAGGACCGAGCAGGAAAAAAGTGCAAAAGAACTGTGATGTGCTATTGGCCGTTTTAGTTCGGTTTACACTGTTCACTGAGCATAGGTGTGGTTTTTCGGTCACTAGTTGTCATGTGCTGGTTTGGCCACCTGTGGCACATGTCCCTGGCCACTGTTGTGCATTGTGGTGTGCTGGGGGGGGGGGTCTCCTGCCTATATTCTGTGCATAGTTGTGGGTTGTCAGCAGGGCTGTTTAGTGGTGATGCCTTCTCCAACCCCCTTACCCCTTTTAGGACTAATGGATGTCTACACTGCTTTGTCCCCTGGCATATCCTGTTGTGCACCCACCATTGCCTCCCTGGGCCCCTTGAGGGTGGTGGGACCTCTTCCCTGTGCTTCATCTGCTCGGTTGCCAATCTTTCCCCTTCACCTCTAATGCCCTCTGTCTGTGCTTCAACCTAGGATGCTCCCATCTCTCTCCCTAGACTTGGGTAGGGCCCTCCATGGGAACGGGTGCAGGAGGGTCTCCCTCCCACTCCGATGTCTCTTCACCTCCCTGCACTTTGTCGTGGTTGAGTCTTATCCTCCGCCTTGACATTTGTGTGGTCAGTGAGGGTTGTTTGTGTTGCCCATTTGTTTTTGCCCGGTATGGAGTTGTAAAGGCTCACTCACCGACTTACACATGCAGAATAATAAAAATGCAACACACCCATGTGGGGAATGAGACTAGGAGAACAGGTTGCAAGATTTAGTAAGTTTATATAAAGTTGGCACCCAGAGAACTCTGCTGCCTCGAGAGCGCTCTGGCAAACATTACAGTTACAGGCAATAATAAAGGAAAACAGCGTCATAGATGACGCAACTAACATAGGGTGCTACAACAATGTGGGATTGGCTGGAAGGCATAGACACATATCTCGAAGTAGGCGCTGCTTCTTCTGGATTGGTTCGCCAGATGGCGGGAGGTTGAGCGTCACGAGGTCCATCTGCATGTGTCCGGGAGGGGTGAGGGTTAGGTCGTGATGGAATAGAGTTGACACTAACTAAGCAGGCATGAGAAACTACTATTCTACATATAATAAACAACAGCCATTAGCATATCTTTGAATAAATGTAAAAAATGTAAAAAACCTATAAATTGCATACATGAGATTACCACATCTTTCACTGGGACTTTTTTGGGGTAAAAGGCGCCAAGGGCTTATCCTCTGTGATAACCTGGGCGACTGAGTGGTTCTTAGCACATTAAGGCAAGTGGAGAGTTATGACATGTGTTGGTTTTAGGGCACAATATACTGAGACAGAGGTCTGGGTTTATTGGGGGCACTATGGGGTGGGCTGCATAGCAGGGTCACACTTTTGGTACATCAAGAGAATACCTTAGGAGCGCACAGGATTACATTGGCAGTAATTTTCCAACAGCGGGGGCAAGGGAGCAAGGGCAGGTTTGTGGAGATGGATGAGCCACAATGCATGGTTCGAGCCGGTTCACACACAGGACAGTGATCACAGAGGAAGAGTAAGATGATACATTATATTATGTTTCAATTATCCCCGTTGCATCTGTGAGAAAGGGAGTTGTGAAGCTTTCAGACAGGGACGAAAAGGTGGGGGCCATGAGCGTGCTGTGCGCGGCGCTGCAAAGGGAGAGAATCCTTTTCGTATTATCGAAGTGAGGCCTAGTCCAAAGATGGAGTCGAGGGCACACACAATGGAGGCCAAGTGTATCCCGTAATAGCCCCACTTATGCTAATGTTAGCATACGGGCAATGGAAGCGTCCCCCGCTATTACATGAGCAAGTGGTCCATAACGTGCAGAATGTGTGAGGGGGACCGAATTGACCCCTCACTCCCACACATTCCCCCCTTTCGTTACATCTAAAGTAACAAACTAATCCTTTTTGTTATTCTCATTTCGATAATACTGTGCTTCCTGGACTGCCTCGTCCCATGCTGGAGTCCCTTTTATTGGCATCCACGCTCTGCAAACACTTTGTAAGCTTTTACCTCTCCTGGCGTATTCATCAGGCATGCAGGTCATATATATTCCCCATCCCCATCCAGGTCCACCCACTTCTCCCTGTACCATTGTAATTCCTGTGGCTCTTTGATGGTCGTATGGTATAAATTATCCACCCTGTCCTCACGCTGATGATATAATGCTGTTAGGCGATACTTAGGGGGATTTGATTCTCCCGTCTGTATTTGTGCATCTTTTACATTTGCTACCATTGTCGGTTTGCCCATCGTTACCATCATCATAGCGGAATTAGGCATTGATTTTACACAACATCGAATGCCTACCTGATACACACAGAATAATAGCAGCAAAAAACGATGAGTGGGACAAAAAGTTTCATCATCACACTGAGCCAGGACGGTATCCAATAGAAGATGTCATCGAACCAGTTGTTTGGCTCTATTCCTCCTTCCTTCCGCATTCTCTCCTCCAAACTATGCACAGCCGAGATAACGTGGGAGAATGTCCCATTGTCTGCGTCTTCAGAAGGTACGAATGTACAGCAGGCACTTCTGATTTTTCGGCAAACACCGCTGTCCATTGCTGTGAGAAGGTCCAGGACGTACCGGTTCTGCATTGTCATTAGGCGCAGGGCGAAGTTCCACTTTTATAACATTGAACCCTTCTTCAGTGTCGTTGGCCAGTTGGATCAGCTCCCAGCGCACGATCGGCAGCCATTTGGCGTTTGTCCATGCTTGAAGTCTTGGCACCAGGAGGGAAGCAAAGAATGTTTCTGGAATCTCAGCCATGAGGTCTGATGATTTGCTGGATATCTAGTTGGATGACCGTCGTTTGCGAGACACCCTGTCTTGTAGTTTGTTTTCAGACAGAATGTCGTATGTGGAAGGCTCTGTTGTTGCTGGCTTGGGTGCTGCCGATATGTCAGCCGAATTTTTCCCCTCTTGGATATGGCTTTCTGGAATCACCATTAGCGCCGAATGCAGTGTGGCCAGGGCACAGGTACCCCTCCAGGATGGTGGGAGATGCAGGTATGCTTGTTTGCCACATACCCAATACATGTCCATGAGTGCTGCTGTACCCTTTTTCATGTCTAGGATAATAATTGTCTTGTTGCATTTTCTGTTCGAGCCCATTTGCACCTTTCCCTCGCCATGCAAACAAAGTTCATGTTAACTTTCTTTCTGTGTTTTGATGGGTTTTTCAAGAGCTGTGACCCATACGTCCTCGCAACGCCTCTCCTTTGCACGTGATCGTCTCATCATGCCATTTGTTTCTGTGAACCGTGTCCCTCTGATAACAAAAAATGGTTCTTTGATGCAAATCACTGTTACGCTCACCTGGCTCCCACAGGGGCGTCGATCTGAACTGGACAGCTGCGGTCTCCACCAATGTGACGCGTAGTGCCGAGATGATGGACTTGACTGGCCCACCCAGTTTTGTTTGCTTGGCCCGTAGGAATATTCTTCTGCAAATGGAGAAAGGGAATTAACCACCCGTGGGGTTGAGCGTGAACCCCCCCCACACTCCCGCTGTTCTCCCCACTGATCACCTTTGGTGTACCCTCTTATAGTCTCACCTGATGGTTTGGAAAGATGAGCTCTCCATCCTGCATTGAGCGCAGGGGCGCATAGATAACCAGTTGCTTCACTGGTCGAAGGAATTGGTGAGTTCCAGAACAATATTGACTCAGATTCCCGGCAAGACGCCGTAAGTATGTAGTTCGTAAGAGTTCAAATGTCTGACTGTCACTCTTGTCCGATTCCTTGCAGGTTGCAGCTTGACCCTAGCGAACAGTTCCTCGTGGCAACAAGTAATATTCAGGTAAGGATTTGTATTATCCAACACAGTTCGATAAAATAATGTCAATATGTAACCTGTTGCTTTCTCCCTTATTCAGGCGCTGAGAGAAAGTATGAAGTCTCGGGGAATAATGCCTCCGGCAGTAAAATCAGGTAAGTCTATTGTGGTGAGGAGGTTTCCCTTTGTTTGTCCCTTTGTTTCACCTTGCTGTCTTTTTGTTTCCGCTTAGGGGCTGGGGTTCGGCGAGGATGCAGTGGAAGCTGCACCGACCCGTGAAGAGGAATAGTACCCCCGGTGGTAAAATCAGGTAAGTCCATGGGGGTAATTAATATTGCCTCTGTGTATTCACTTGGCTCACCTTGCTGTTCTTCCCTTTAGGTGCCGGAGTGCGGCGGGAGCATGCAGAAGGATGCGGTGGAATGTGAAGATGCTGCGAAGGCCGGTGAGTTCAGCGCAGCGCTGCTGCAGGCGAGGCGACGCGCATAAAATAACTTCTTTCTTCCAGCTCGAAGGCGCGATGGATCGGGAATTCAGGTAAGGATCAAAAGGTACTGCTCTTGTTCTAACCTTTTCTACTTCTCTCCCCTTTTTCTAGGAGCTCCGGACTCGAGGCAGGCGTGGCAGAAGACTGGATGCAGACGTGCAGGCACAGTGAGCGTTGCGCTGCTGGATGCAGAATAACGCGAAGCGTGTGGTGCTCTTCGGGTGTAGTTTAAATAGCCCCCAAAGTAGTCCCAGGTAAGTATTCCTCCCCAGCCCCAACCGAGTAAAAAAATAGTCCCTTAGGTAAAGTAGTTCCTTCCAAGCCTCCTTTGGCTTGGAGCTCTTGCAGCATGGTCTGCGTCAGGTGAGTTTGCAGCATGGTCTGCATCAGGTAAGTTTTAATTTAAGAGCCTGGTGCCTATGGCACCAGGACTGACTCTCCATATGAGCCTGGCGCCATAGGCACCAGGACTGTACCCAAATAGCCCCTAGCAGGGGTTGTTGGGTTTGCTTAGTATAACTTGATGCCTGCTTCCCGGGTTGCTGGACTTGGTCTGGGTCCCCGGGGGTGGGCATCATGACAGCACTCCCCCCCCCCATTTCCCCCCCCCCCCAAGGCCCCTCCTAAAGTCGTTCTTCCCTGTGGTTTCGGTTTGTCTGGGAAATTTCGGTGGAATTTGTCCACCAATCGGGGTGCATGAACGTGGTCACTAGGTTCCCATGATCTTTCCTGTGGTCCGTAACCTTTCCAGTCGATAAAATAAAAAAGTTTTGACTTTATCAGCTTGGAGTCCAGGATGTTCTTAACTTCAAATTGGGGTTCCCCGTCTACAAGGTGGGGTCTGGTGGCTTGGTTAGTCTTGTCCCTGGTTGCACTGGCTTCAAAAGTGACGCATGAAAGACGGGGTGAATTTGCATATTAGCAGGTAAGTCCAACTTGACAGCCACTGGGTTGATAATGGCCTTAATAGAGTAAGGTCCCAAATATCTGGGGTTAAAGGTCCATGTTCCCTTTAGAGGTATATGTTTTGCGGCTAACCATACTTGGTCCCCTATTGTGGAGTATCACTTCTATGCCGATCAGCATCTTTCTTGCATTTTTCTTTCGCCTTTTTTAAATGTTCATTTGCTTCCTTAAAGGCTTGTGTAATCGTAGCGTGCAGATGGTCCACTGCAGGCATTTCTAAGTGTTGGGGGGAGTCAAGGTCTGAGGTTCGAGGATGGTGCCCATATAAAGTATAAAAGGGGTTTTGTCCAGTTCCAGAATGTACTGAATTATTGTATGCATATTCGGCGATCCAAAGAATGTCTTTCCAATTACTCTCAGTCTGATGTAACATACAACGCAGGTATTGTTCGAGAGTCTGGTTGGTCCTCTCCGTTTGACCATCGGTTTGGGGGTGGTGACTGGTAGATAACCTCACATCGATTTGCGCCAATTGATAACATTTTTTCCAAAAATGTGAAATGAATTGACTGCCCCGGTCAGAGACCAATACGGACGGAAATCCGTGTATGCGAACAATGTTTGAGGAACTTTTTGGCCAGGATTGAAGCTGAAGGTAATCCCTTTAAAGGAATAAAGTGGGCCATCTTGGAAAAAAGATCCACAATAACTAGAATGGTGTTAAATCTATTGCATGGGGGTAGATCAGTAATAAAGTAACGATAAGGTGTGCCATGGTGTAGGCGGAATGTCCAAAGGTTGTAAGAGTCCATCTGGTTTTTTCTTTTGACTTTTGTTTTGGGCGCAAATGCCACAAGACATCACAAATGATTTAATATCCTTTTGCCAGGTGGGCCACCAGAATTGTCTCTTAATCTTAGCTTCAGTTTTGCAATACCTGGGTGCCCCTCCATTAGGGTATCATGATAACCGGAAATGACTAGCTCTTGTAGTTTCTTATGTGGCAGAAATAGCCGCCCTTGGTAATAAGGCAGGTCATTGGTGACAGAGTATTCCGGGCCTTTCTTTATCCAGTCCTGCAGGGCTGTAAGATCAAAGAGTTGTTGGATCTTTACCTGAATGTCCTCTAGTGTCTGTAGAGTTGTTATGCCAAGAATCCTTTGTTCGGAAATTATAGGTACTGGTTCTGGGTTCACTTCTGCCTCTCCCATCCCTATTCGGGATAAGGCGTCTGCTTTACCATTCTTACAACCTGGTCGATAGGTTATCACGAAATCGAACTCGGCAAAGAATAATGCCCATCGGAGTTGGCGTGACGATTGGGCCTTGGCTGTCTTTAAATACTGTAAGTTCTGGTGTTCGGTGATCACAGTAATGGTATGCCTGGCACCGAGAAAATAGTGCCGCCAAGCCTTGAAGGCGGATTTAATGGCTAATAGCTCCTTGTCGGTAACTGCATAGTTTAACTCGGGTGCCGAGAACTTTCTGGACCAAAATGCTACTGGGTGAAGCTGGCCAGTTTCAGGGTCCTTTTGAGACAGGACAGCTCCCGTGGCTAGACTGGATGCATCAGTTTCCACCATGTATGGAGGTTCAGGGCGTGTGTGCTTTAATACAGGTGCAGACGTGAATTTCGCTTTCATCTCTTGGAAGGCATTTTCAGCTTCTTCAGTCCACATAAAGCGTTTATTTTTTGGCAAGAGTGCTGTGATGGGATGTACAACATGTGAAAAATCCGGGATAAATCTGCGGTAGAAATTGGCACAGCCAAGCATGCTTTGTACCCCTTTAACTGAACTTGGTGATGGCCACTTAAGAATTGCGTCCACCTTTCGTGAGTCCATTCAGACTCCTCTTGGGGTCAGGATAAAACCAAGGAATTCAACTTCTGTGGCATGAAAAACGCATTTTTCCAGTTTTGCATATAGTTTGTGCTGGCGCAATTTCTCAAGGACTGCTCGGACATGCTTCACATGGTCAGATTCTGAAGAGGAGTATGCTAGAATATCATCGATATATACGACAACACAAACATCAATGAGTTCACGAAGGACATCGTTCATGAAGTATTGGAAGGCTGCTGGTGCATTGCACAACCCGAAAGGCATCACCTGGTATTCGCATAACCCATACTTAGTGCGAAAAGCAGTCTTCCATTCATCGCCCTCTTTAACACGTATCAGATGGTATGCCCCCCAGAGATCTAGCTTAGTGTATATGCAAGCGTCCTTCACTTGGTCTAGTAGTTCAGGGATCAGAGGCAATGGGTATCGGTTCTTAACAGTTATCTGGTTCAATGAGCGGTAGTCTATGCATGTTCTGAGGTCACCTTCCTTTTTGGGCACGAAGAACAAAGCTGAAGAAGCAGGGGACTTGGATGGGCGAATGAAGCCATTAGCAAGGTACTGGTCTAAGTATTGTCGTAGGTGAAGGTTCTCAGGTTCCGTAAGGGCGTAGATCCTGCTACAAGGGGGTTGTGCACCGGGTATGAGATCGATTGGACAATCGTACAATCTGTGAGGTGGTAAGGTGGTTGCCTGTTCTTTTTGGAAGACATCCTGGACTTCTTGGTATTCTGGAGGTAGATGCACGACTGCTATGGTTACTGGGGTCAGGCCTGCGTTCAGATTTTTCTTTGGGTAACAGGTTTGTGTACAATCCGGGAAGGTTATTCTCTTCTCTCGCCAATCAATACAAGGATTATGTGTTTCCAACCAAGGTATCCTCAGTATTATTTGGAACTGTGGGGCTTTGATTAGATCAAACACAATAGTCTCTCGATGTCCATCCTGACCCAATAGTGTCATCTCTGCGGTGGAATGAGTTACAGGCCCAGAGGCAATTTCAGTTCCATCGTCTGTGGTGATGACATCTGAGGTGGTTTTTCGGCAGAGAGGTAGATTCATCCTGGAAGTCAATTCGTAGTCCACATAGTTTCCTATGGCCCCGCTATCAATGTATGCCCTTACTGCGTGCATACGCGATGGCTGCCTTGGATCTACGAAGACCATTGGTATGATGAAATGCAAGGTCGGAGTGTCCTTCAAGCTTGGCAAGCGGACCTCTACGCTTGTCGGGCGTGGTCGTTTCCCCGAGTCTGACTCCATATGGCTTTTATCAGCAGCTCCTACCACCTTCTTGGGTGGTTTTACAGGGCAATCCCGTAGAAAATGCCCAGAAGTTCCACACTATAGACACAATTCTATTTGCCGTCTCCTGTCTCTTTCCTTCTGGGTTAAGGGTCCTTTAACCCCTCCGATTTGCATGGGTTCTGAAGCATCTGCTCCTTTGGGGTTAGCGTGGGTCTTGACCAACACCCGATTCTCAAACTTGGCTCGATCAGCCTTTCTGTTCTGAAGTCTGTGATCTAACTGGACCACTAAGTCTATACATTCAGCGCAGTCTTGAGGTGGGTTCACTACTTCAGCCAAGACATCCTTGAGTTCTCCTCGAAGCCCTCGATGAAATAACAGGATTCGTTTTTCCTCAGGCCATCCAGTTTCCACTATCAACCTATTAAAGGTCGCGATGTAGGATAGAAGGTCCTGGTTACCTTGTCGTAGGGACAAAAGTTCGTTATCCAGGGCCTGTCCTTGGGAGTATTTCCATGCTCATTTGAAAGCCCTGAAAATCCCGAAGAATTGGGTTATCCTGAGTAACTAGTGGAATTGACCAATCAGCTGCCCTGCCGCTGAGATATGTCAATACAAAGACTACCTTGGCTTGATATTTGGGAAGGGTCCAGGTCTGCATAAAAAGTGCAAGCGGCATTGGTTCATAAACACGGCAAACCTTTTGGGATCTCTGGCAAAGCGTTCGGGCGGAGCTAATGGAATATTTCCTGGTAGGTTTATTTGCACAGGGTTACTCAATGACACAGGAGCTGGATTCCCCCCGGGACCTGGTAGGGGTGCTTGTCCAGCCTGGCTTTGCAGTAGTTGCCTAGCAAGGTCATCAGTTCGCTCCTTTGATAAAATCAGTTCTCTTGACGGGCGGAATGCACTTCAGCCCTCAGTTCCCCTTGTAATTGGGCCAATTGGTCAGTTTCTGAGGTATCCATAACGCCCGGGTGGGAATTTGTGGGTAGGCTTCGCGTTCTGTTACGCTCACCTGGCTCCCACAGGGGCGTCGATCTGAACTGGACAGCTGTGGTCTCCACCAATGTGACGCATAGTGCCGAGATGACGGACTGGACTGGCCCATCCAGCTTCGTTTGCTTGGCCCGTAGGAATATTCTTCTGCAAATGGAGAAAGGGAATTAACCATCCGTGGAGTAGAGCGTTAAACCCCTTGTTTGTCCCTTTGTTTCACCTTGCTGTCCTTTTGTTTCCTCTTAGGGGCCGGGGTTCGGCGAGGATGCAGTGGAAGCTGCGCTGACCCGTGAAGAGGAATAGTACCCCCGGTGGTAAAATCAGGTAAGTCTATGGGGGGTAATTAATATTGCCTCTGTGTATTCCCTTGGCTCACCTTGCTGTTCTTGTCTTCCCCTTAGGTGCTGGAGTGCAGCGGGAGCATGCAGAAGGTTGCGGTGGAATGTGAAGATTCTGCGAAGGCCGGTGAGTTCAGCGCGGCGCTGCTGCATGCGAGGCGACGCGCATAAAATAACTTCTTTCTTCCAGCTCGAAGGCGCGATGGATCGGGAATTCAGGTAAGGATCAAAGGTATTGCTCTTGTTCCAACCTTTTCTCCTTCTCTCCCGTTTTTCTAGGAGCTCCGGACTCGAGGCGGGCGTGGCAGAAGACTGGATGCAGACTTGCAGGCACGGTGTGCGTTACGCTGCTGGATGCAGAATAACGCAAAGCGTATGCTGCTCTTCGGGTGTGGTTTAAATAGCCAAAGTAGTCCCAGGTAAGTATTCCTCCCCAGCCCCACCCGAGTAAAAAAATAGTCCCTTCCAAGCCTCCTTTGGCTTGGAGCTCTTGCAGCATGGTCTGCATCAGGTGAGTTTGCAGCATGGTCTGCATCAGATAAATTTTAATCTATGAGCCTGATGCCTATGGCGCAAGGACTAACTCTCCATATGAGCCTGGCGCCATAGGCGCCAGGACTGCACCCAAATAGCCCCTAGCAGGCATGCGGTATGAGAGAGCAGACATAACAGCTCTCATTCGTTGCTTGTTTGGCTGTTGCACTCATGTCTGAGTACCATTTGTTTGATTGATCTGGGTGGCGGGGGTCTTCAATCTCATCTAATCCCAGGCCATGTTATGCATCATAACTTTTCCCTCCTGCCGCCCTTTTCCGCCTCCTTCTCCCCACTTCACTATTATATATCATTTTCACTCTCCGGTAATTTTTGGGAAAGACATCTGCCCATGTTGCATCAGTTAGTTCACTAGCAGCTTGCCAAGACTGTGGTACTGGAGGGTCTTGGCTAATTGGAGTATCAGGGTTAAAGTGCATTACAGTGCCTTGTGAGGTAGGTTCTGTGGTTGTATGTGCATTTGTATATGTCAGGTCAGGCTCACCGAACCAGGAATAATCACCATCATACTGGTCAATCTCATTATCTTTGTTGAAACCCATAGTAGCAAGTGAAAAAACAGGGGTTTTGACAGTTCGGTTTTTATGCAGAGTGGTGAGATTACCATGTACAGACCCATTATGTTTCCAAATTGTCGTAACTCCAGCCCATATGAGGCTTGAGCCTTCCCGTATTAGGTTTACCCCACTCCCCCCTCTTTCATATCCCCAATTATGAAAGTAAATGTCCAATACAATGCAGCAAAAAATAACATCACAGAAAATACTATTGCTGCAAATGCTAATCCACATTCGTAATTATACCATTTATTTATTCTAATATCTACTCTATCTCTATCTACATTTTGATCATCATTAGTGAGGGCCCTCCTATCCGTCATATTTCTACCTGAAGGGGGAATATAAAAGGGTTAAGTACATTGCAAATACAGAAAAAACTTTCATATTTCTAACCACATTTTCTTTTCAAACATTCCCGCATTAATACCTAATTTTCCTGCTATTCACTTTCTACCTCTAATTCTTTCATTTCTATTAAACTTCATAAATGTTCTTTGCAAAATATTATCTTAACTGGAAAACACGAGAAAGTAGTAAGTGACAGAAGGATGTAGAGAGAAAGAAAGAGACATTGTAAACTTTTAACGCAATCCTTTACACATGTTTCATTGTCACACAATAATTCTTTACGTATTTTGTACCACGTTATACATCTCTATTTTAACCACTTGCAACTTCTTCACTCTGTTGTTGCAGTTTGAGGAGTTGTGCTATCGTGTGCTCTTCTCACATCTGAGAGATGCACCCAATATTTTAACCCCTTAACTTTCACTGCAGTGGGTGTGCAGTAAATAACTTCGTAGGGGCCATGGAATCGTGGGGAATTCCATCTCCGCACGAAACTATGCACATACACGTTTTGCCCTGGCATTAACTGTCCTGTGGGGCTGTCTTGAGCTAGTGTTGTTGTATTTGTTTCATTATTCCGTGTGAATTCAGGTGCTATTTGTCTTGTTATACTTCGTACTGCACATGTCAGTTGGGTAAGGTATTCCTAAAATTCATCCCCAGCACTGTGGCAGCTCTCAGCATCTGATGCTCTTCTTACTGGTGCTAATGGTGTATGAATGCACCGTCTCGTCACTATTTTGTGTGGGCTCAAATGATGGTCCTTACTTGGTTCTGTTCTGATTTGGAACAGTGCTAGGGGCAAGCAATAAACCCAGTTCTTTTTAAGGGTGTTACATAATTTGGATAATTTGCTTTTCAGCAGGCAGTTGATTTTTTCTACCAATCCGTTAGCCTGCAGGTGATAAATCGAACATAATTTGTGCTTTATACCTAATAAGGTGGTCACCTTCTTGAAGAGGTCATTTACAAAATGGGTGCCGTTATCTGATCTGTTCACATCACATATACCCCACCTCGAGAAAACCTCTCGTGCCAAAAACCTTGCTGCGCACTTTGCATCTGGGTGTGGACATTGTCCCTTCTCACGGTGGGTGGAAGCTGGGCTAACTATTACAATTAGATATCTTGCCCCATTACACCTTTCTCCCATGTCCACATAGTCTATGTGGAGCTCTCTAAAAGCCCCACAGGACGTGGTAGTGTTCCTCGTAGTGTTCCAAGAGTCATTCCTCAATTATATGTTTGACATGTAGTGCATTCAATTGTTAATTTGGATAGATTCTCCTGCAAATCGGGGACAAACCATTCTCCTGAATCTCTGCTGCAATGTGTTGTTTTGTTACATGCGTTGGGAAGTGGAGCTGTTGAAATGCTATCAGTAACAATTTTACTGTCATTACTTCCTTCCCTCTCAGTTCTTGCCGCCATATTAATCGGTTGGTGATTGTTTACATCCTCTTTTTCCCCATAATTCTTGCTCTTCCGGGGTTGCATGTTTTTGTAACTCAATTATTTGCGCTATGGGGGTGCAATTGTACCCCTCCTCTTGCACCTCTTGATTCTGTGTCTTTACAATGCATTCTAGGGGATGGGGGACATTAAAGTAGGTTGCGTCTTTGGCGGCAGCATCTGCTGCCGCGTTCCCGAGTTAGATCGCATCCGTGTTGTTGTGTGCCTGGAATTTTACCAACTTACCAACTCTACCACTGATGGTTCTGCTAGTGCCTCAAATAAATCATTCAATAATGCTGCATGTTGTACAGGCGAGCCATCTGCCCTTCTGAACCCTCTTCTCCATCGTGACAACCCTGAATGTACTGTTGTCATGTATGCCGAATCAGAATATATTGTCACTGCACATCCTTTAGCTGTATCTAGCGCTTCTATTAGTGCAATCAGTTCTGCTGCTTGTGCGGAGTAGTGTGATGGGAGGCGTTTCCGTACTATAACCTCATACTCATCTCCTTCTATTCTTACTACTGCTGATCCTATGTGTTTTTCTCCTGTCTCACTATCAATCGATGCTGACCCATCCACAAAGTATATTTCCCCTTACTCCAGGGCATTTTCACTCGCTTGCGATATCATCCCCTTCCCCCTCGTATGTGGCACAGTCGTGTTCTTTCATATCTTCCACAGTACAGGGTTCAGTGATAAATGTAGCAGGGTTCACACTTTTACGCCTAACTACATGTACATTTGGGCTGGATATTATTATCTCGTAAGCTGTTGCTCTCTGTGTTGGGAGTGTTGATTTTGTTCTCTCTAAGATGGCAAATAATAAGTGCTCTGCATATAAAGTTACTGAACATCCCATTACAATTTTGGCGCTCTTTTCTATCGTGAAGGCCACTGCTGCGAGAGCTTGTTTGCATGCGAAGTGGCCCTGCATCCCTGAGTCTAATGTGCCGCTGTAGTAAGCCAATGGCTTGTGGCCCAGAGATGTTTTTTGGGTCAGCACTGCTGTCATCAGTATTCCATTACAATGTGAAAAGAGATAGAACTCCCGGTCATAATTCGGGTTTCGATAAAACTGGGGTGTGTGTGATGAGATCTTTCAATTTAAAGTACTGTGTCATCATTTCCTTAGTCCATTTTATGGGGGCGCTGCTCTTTTGTGCTTCTTTTAATGCTTGTAATAGTCCAAAATCCATGCACAGCAATAGTTACATATGCCGACAAATTTCTGCATGTCCTTCACTGTTTTTGGCATCATATCATGGCGTATTGCTTCTGCTCTGTCAGGTATTATTCTTTTCTCATCTTTTGAAATTAATTGTCCCAGGTACAACACTTCTGCTAGGCAGTATTGGAGCTTGCCCTTGTCCACTTTGTACCCCTTTGTGGCTAGTACGTTTAGTAATGTAATCTAGTCTGCCCTGCAGTGCTCTTCACTCTTGCTGCAGATTAGATCATCCACATATTGAATTATTGTGCTTTCTACATCCACATTACCAAGGTCTTCGTGCAAATTCTATTGAAAATGCTGGGGCTCACAGTAAGCTTGCGGCAATCTACAATGTTCATATCTGTTTCCCCCCAGTGTGAATGCTGTGAGATACTGGCAACTGGGGTCAAGTGGCACTGAGAAGAACGCGTTTTTTAAATCTACAACTGTGAAACATGTCGCCTCCTTTGGGATACTAGACAAAATGGATGCTGGGTTAGGCACTAGAGGGAACTCTTTGTGTATGACATCATTAAGTGGGCGTAGATCCTGTATCATCCTCCAAGCCCGCCCTTTGCTTTTTTAATCGGGAAAATCACTGTGTTACATGGTGAATTCGATGGCACTATTATACCTTGTTGTAATAATGCATTTATAGTCTTTTATTCCTTACTCTGCTTCTCTTGATAATGGGTATTGTTTTACTCTCGGGGAATTGCACCTGGTTTCAGTTTTATTTTTATGGGCGTAACCTCTTGCAAGAGTCCTACATCGTGCGGGCGCGTTGTCCACACTTCTGGCAGTACTTTTTCCATATCCTCATCAAATATAGTGGGTGGTGTACCAACACTAGCCATGAGGGGGTTATGTATTTCTCTATGCTGAATCATATCACACGGTATACTTATCTCCATTATAACTTCCCAATCAGTATCATTGTCAGTGAACAATTCCTCATCAGTCAAATCGCGCAACGCTATGTTTGGGTCTATGCACAGCACTGTTCTCCATTCACATCCATGCCTGTCCAGTCCTATCACTGCAATAAGTTTGCTTGAAACTTGCACTGCTTCCAAATCAATGGCCATAATCGTGCCTGGCACAACATCAGAGTGTACAATGGGGCGGAACAAAGTCAGATGGCACTCTCCCTTCTTTCAGTGTTATCTCGGGCACTACTTTGGCAAGTACCCGTATCCCATAAATTAACATATCAATATCAATGGGTACCCCTCATACTGCAATCTCATTGGTCATGGTGCTGATCATTAACATGGGCCATTACTGGACATACCCCTGGGGTGGAGCATACTATCCCTCTTTCTGTAAAGGAGATGGTAATGTTAAATTTGCTCAGAAGGTCCCGTCCCAACAAATGTATTGGCGAGTCTTCATGATACATTAGGGGTGCTTGCACGGTCTTCCCTCCCCCCCGTTATGTCCAAGTCTTTTGTGTAAGGAACATTTAAAATAGCTGCAGAGAACCCCAGCCCTCCATAAGGCATGATTTTTCAGCTCCCGAGTCCACCATAAAGATGAACTGTTTGTTGCCTATCTATGCCCCTACCAGTGGTTCCTCTTCTGCACGTAGGGTAGTTGATAGGACTGGACACACAAGTGATTTCTGTGGGCTGTCCTAATCTGGATAAGTTTCTGTCCCGGGGACTGAAAAAACATTGTCCTCTACTACAGCTACGCCACGAAAAGGTGCTGGCGCTCCATTGGCAGTTTTTGTGAAAATGTTTGTGTTTGCATTTCCCATTGTATTTTGACACGCTACTTGGGGTTGCATGCCTTGCTGCTGTTGCTGCTGCCTGGGGACCATGTTTTGCATTCCCTGCTGGGGCTCATTACAATACTGTTCTTGTTGCCCTCCTCCACCCATTGGTAACCCATAAGGGCTTCCTGGATGTGGGTGACCATATTGCTGCACATTTCCCATGGGAGGGAGCCCTTGATAATATATCATTGGTCGCATTCTGCATTCTCTTGAGAAATATCCTCACCTCCCGCAATTCCAACATGACCCTTGCAGTCCTCCCCTCATACCTTGTCCTCCAAACCCTCCTTTTTGAGCAGGACCGCCAAATCCTCCTCTTTGTCCCCAGTACCCACCTCGTCCTCTTGCATGTCTGCCCTGCCATTGGAGCCCTTCGTATTGCTCCTCTCCTGCCCATTGCTCTTATCCATTTGCAGACCAAGTTGCTGCCATCCTTGCTGGTGTGTTTCCCGACCACTCCTCTCCTTCCCCCTGCCTGTCAGTGGGTTGGGCTGAATTAATTGCTGCGACCTTCACTCATTTATTTTGAACCAATTTTGCTTTGTCTGCCAACCTTCACTGTGCTATCTCCTTTTCCCTCTCTTTGATCCTCCTGCAATGGTGTACAATTATGCTCTGAATCTCTGGCCAGCCTTTGGCTTCTATCCAAACTATTTTATCCAAGGCCTTCTGTACCTCCTTCGGGAGCCCTTTTTTAATTATGAAGTAAAACAAGGCGGTCAATTGGTTCACCGCCGTGCCCGTTTCTGATCTCCACAGGTCTTGCACCCAAATAATTAATTGCGTAGGCTCTTCCTCCTCTCCCATAGTGCACTGCATCATTAAATGTAAGTCTGGGGTGTCTGGGAAGGGTCTCCTCAATGCATCCCATACTTGTGCTCTAATATTGTTAAATGGTGACACATCATGGCGGTCACTGTTCATTGTTACTCCCGGGAAACCAGCCTTCACCCACACCCTGTCTGCCTGATCACCGACGGCAGACACTAGTAAACTTTTCACATCCCCTATGGCCAATGGTACCCCTGCTGTGTTCTTTTCGAATGCATGTATCCACTTCTCCGCCCCACCCAAAAGTGGAGGGAGGAGTTTCAACAGGTTATTTTTGTCCATCTGTGCCCAGGGTATGTAGTGTGGTCTGCTCCCTTATGTATCAGAGGCACCTGTAATTTGGGCTTACCTCCTTTTTAACTTACTGTTCCCTTCTTTGTTTTACTTACCAACATGTTTCCTACTCTTTGCCTCAACCTCCTTTGCCACCTGGGGAGCCCTCCCCCATTCTCTGGGTCCATTGCTAATGGGAGCGGGAATCCTAACGCTGCCACCACATCTTCGTACTCATCTAAATCGCTCCACCCTTCGTCTATCTCCTCTTCTTCCTCTTTTTCTCCCTGTCCTTCTCCTCCTTGGTCGTCTGCTGTCTCTGCTCGTATTATTTTTATTGGTTTGTTATTTAAATGGAAGAAAAATTCTCCTGATTGCCACTCATTTTCCTGACCCTTTGGCACATTGCGAGATAGTGTAGACCCTCCTGCTATACTTGGTGGTACTTCTCCTCCCTCTGGCAACATCTGTCCTCTATCACAAAGGGCTCTTAGTCGTGTTATTTCCATTTGGGCATGAGCGAGCTGTCTATCTAAATCTCCAGTCAGCCGCTCTAGGTCCACTAGAGGGGCACTAGTTGGTCCATACAATCCTCTTGTTTCATACGGTGGCGGGGCTGTGGCAACTGCGGCTGTTGGGGTGCTCGGTACCGGCACATACCTGGGCACACTATATCCCACTGCAGGCCTTGTCATTAACGGGTAAAGTTTATTGAGGTCATTT
Source organism: Ambystoma mexicanum (assembly GCF_040938575.1). Lineage (NCBI taxonomy): Eukaryota > Metazoa > Chordata > Amphibia > Caudata > Ambystomatidae > Ambystoma > Ambystoma mexicanum. The sequence goes on along the minus strand of NC_090935.1, from coordinate 1,309,282,215 downwards.
TCTCCTGTTTTTACAGAACATTCCTCCGCCATTACTCCCTCTCCCTCCGTTGATGAAGGCCTTTCCTTATTTGGGTCACTGCTCGGGGTTGCTTCCTCAAACATCGCCACAAATCTAGTACTTTGCGTCCATTTTGTAATTGCTTACCTCGATACTTTGCTAACAGATGAGTTGCTACAAGATCTAAGACCCTTTTCTCAAAAGACCCTCTTTCTGGCCATATTTGGGATGACCCCTCTCCCTTTATTTCTGTAAGCCATTGCTCATATTTTTGTATTTTTTCACTATACAAGGGGAGGTATTAACAAATATGCGCTAGTGGGGTGTCTCCCTCCCCATGATGTCTTTCCACACTTCTTTTTGTCTCGCGCTTATACTAGGGTATCACACAATGTAATCAAAAAACCTTTTCCGTGTTATCAGCATTTGTTAACTCACACCACGTTAAACACCAACAACCTTATTTACTTACACCTTGATTTCTGCAATCACATAACACAATTCTTAGCAATATTCATTCTATCGACATCATAATGTGCACAAGTTTTATCGACAAAGAAACAAGTGACTTCAACAACATAAAACATGTAACATGTACTGCCTTTTAATATTAATTACCCATTATTCTACCTTTATTCTCTTTTTCTCTTATTGCCATTTCTTTTCATTCACTCCCCACCTCTGAGCCCCCTTAGCCTGCCTCTTTGAAGAATTCTACTGACACAGAAACAGAATATTCTAGACAACTACTCCGAGTCTACTAAATATATGAGACTCGTACGTTTATTCTCTTTATCTTCACTTGCTCCCTGCACTGGTCCAGACAATGCTATGCGGCGCCGCCTTCTACCATCCTTCAGAGCTAGGATCCTGTATTCCCTTTTATCTCTTTGTCCACAACAACCTATTGGCCATATAAAGGATAGATCAGAAAAGCATCAGTATCATTCACACAGACCCTAAACTTAACTTCTAATTCCCACTATTCGATTACCCTTATCTTTTTACACTATTGTGTCTCAATGTTTTCCCCCTCTCTTCGGAATCTCGCAACCAGTACTCACATGTTCAGCAGGGTGGTCTGGGAGCCTCCATTCACGGTCTATCCACAATCGGGGCCGCACCCCAACCAAGCCGTGACCCGCCTTGGTGAGCAAATAGTTTGGTATTTGCAAAGATGACGGGGACCCTTGGAACCTTTCTTTTTTGTGCGCACACTGGTCAACCGCGGAGGCGATGGTTTTGCTGGGGGCATCCCGGATCTCGCCACACAGGGGGCCTCGGTGCACCTGTCTCAATCACGTCGCAGGGGTCACCAAATGTAAAGGCTCACTCCCCGACTTACACATGCAGAATAATAAAAATGCAACACACCCCAGTGGGGAATGAGATTAGGAGAACAGGTTGCAAGATTTAGTAAGTTTATATAAAGTTGGCACCCAGAGAACTCTGCTGCCTCGAGAGCGCTCTGGCAAACATTACAGTTACAGGCAATAATAAAGGAAAACAGCATCATAGATGACGCAACTAACATAGGGTGCTACAACAGTGCGGGATTGGCTGGAAGGCATAGACACATATCGATGTAGGCGCTGCTTCTTCTGGATTGGTTCCCCAGATGGTCGGGAGGGTGAGCGTCACAAGGTCCATCTGCATGTGGTGTCCGGGAGGGGTGAGGGTTGGGTCACGGTGAGAGAGTTGACACTAACTAAGCTGGCATGAGAAACTACCATTCTACATGTAATAAACAACAACCATTAGTATACCTTTGAAAAATTTTAAAAACCTATATATTTCATACATGAGATTACCACATCTTTCATTGGGACTTTTATGGGATACAAGGTGCAGAGGGCTTGTCCTCTGTGATAACCTGGGCGACTGGGTGGTTCTTAGCACATCAAGGCAAGTGGGGAGTTATAATGACATGTGTTGGTTTTAGGGCACAATATACTGAGACAGAGGTCTGGGTTTATTGGGGACACTGTGGGGTGGGCTGCATAGAAGGGTCACACTTCTGGTACATCAAGAGAATACCTTAGGAGGGCACAGGGTTATATTGGCAGTCATTTTCCAACAGCGGGGGCAAGGGAGCAGGGGCAGGTTTGTGGACATGGATGAGCTACAAGGCATGGTTCGAGCCGGTTCACACACAGGACAGTGATCACAGAGGAGGAGTAAGATAATACATTATATTAGTTGTTTCAATTATCCCCGGCGCATCCGTGAGAAAGGGAGTTGTGAAGCTTTCAGACAGGGAAGAAAAGGTGGGGGACATGAGCGTGCTGTGCGCGGCGCTGCAAAGGGGAGAGAAGCCTTTTCGTATTATCGAAGTGAGGCCTAGTCCAAAGATGGAGTCGAGGGCACACAAAATGGAGGCCAAGTGTATCCCGCAATAGCCCCACTTATGCTAATGTTAGCATACGGGCAATGGAGGCGTCCCCCGCTATTACATGAGCAAGTGGCCCAGAATGTGCAGAATGTGTGAGGTGGGCCCAAACAACCCCTCACTCCCACACAGAGTTGAAGAGCCAGGTTTTAAGGAGTTTTCTGAATTTTAGATGGTCTTTCATGTTTCGTATTTTTCTCGGGAGTGACTTCCAGATTTTAGTGGCTAGGCAAGAGAATGCTGATCCACCCAGTGTTTTTTCCTTGTGTATGGTTAAGTTGCAGGTGGATGTCGTTGCTGGATCAGAGTGTTCCGGACAGCTGGTAAATGGTGATTTTCTTTTGTAAGAATTCTGCTCCTTGGCCGTGAATTGTTCTGTGTGTTATGTACATTGTTTTGAATGAGATACATTTTTTGACCGGCAGCCAATGTAGCATCTTTAGCACTGGAGTGATGTGGTCCCTTTTTGAGAGTTTGAGGAGAAGTCTGGCCGCTACATTCTGTATATGTTGCAGTTTCTCCAGTAGATACCCCGGCATTCCGAGATACAGGCTGTTGGCGAAGTCTATCCTGGACACGAGGGAGACGATAGACAGTGTTTTGTGCGTGAAGGATAGAAATGGTAGAATCTTTGTGATCGTGTGCAGGTGGAAGAAGCATTTCTTGATTATTTTGTTTCTTGCTGTTCTAGGGTAAGCTTGTTGTCCATTAGGATTCCACCTTTTTTTTTACTATTTTGGATACCATAGGCACTGTTCCTAGCTCTGTGGGACATGGAATGTATTGGTTGCTTCCCTGGTTTTTGGAAATAATCACTTCTGTCTTGCCCGAGTTGACTTTGATGTGGTTTGTGTCATCCATTCATAGAGGTCTTTGATAAGGTCTACTAGAGTTGTGTTCTCCTCTTGTACATCCTCGATTTTGTGGATGATTTGGGTGTCATCTGCATAGTTGTAGCAGGGGAGCCAGTTTTTTTTTTTTTATGAGGTTGATTAGTGGAGTCAGGTAGATGTTTAAGAGGAGTGGGGATAGGGAGGATCCTTGTGGTACTCCACAGGTGGTGTTCCGTGCCGCGGATTTGTATGGTTTTATCCATACTGTTTCTGTTTTTTCAGATAGGAAAGATTTAATCCAGAGCAGTGCCGTTTCATTATCCCTATTTCTTCCAGTCTCTTGATGAGGATGTTGTGGCCGACTGTGTCGAACACTGCTGAGAGGTCAAGTAGTATCAAAGCAGAGTATGTGTTGGAATCTGCATTGATCTTTAGGTAACCCCAGATAGAGAGAAGTGCTCTCTCTGCTACTCTCATGGGTCTGAAGCAGACTTGTGCCCGTTTCAAAAGTTGGTGGTTTTCTACGTGTTCCAGTGTTTGTTCGTAGACATAGGTCTCTAGCAGTTTTGCCGGATAGGGAATGTTTGATATCGGTCTGTAGTTAGAGAGGTCTTCCACATCGCCTGCAGTGTCCTTGAGGAGTGATTTGATGTACGCAGATTTGAAAGGCTGCAGTACTCCCGTCCCGGGAGGATAGCTCAGCGGCAGCGTGCGCGTCTTGGAAGCAAGACGACACGAAGCAACAACAGGTTCGATCCCCGGGTCCGCGCTTAGAAACCTCTGCGTGTTTAAGCGCGTTATAAATACGTAACTAAGACAAAAAAAAATACGCAACTAAGAAAAACAAACAATTCCTGTAACAGCGCCTCGATGCCTGCGGGCTGTGTGAGCGCTTTATAAATGTAAAATAATAAAAAAATAAAAATAAAAAAAAAAACTCTCCCCATTGAGAGCAATTGGTTTTAGTGGTTTCTGTGGCACTCCAATGGCGTGCCCTGTGTAAGGATGGATTTATAAATGTCTGGTGGGCAGAGGTCCATTAGGGAGCCTGCTTTGTTGCTATGTTTCACCAGCTGGACAAATCTCACCTGATATTTGATTTGGGTGAAGCCTTGCAGCTTGTTCTGTGGGTTCCAGGGTAGGTGGGGCATGGGGCACAGCATGGTTGATTGGTCTGCTTTGTATGATCGGATGTATGTCAGCGATTATATTTTTTAAGTGGTCTGCGAGGTTGTCGCATAGTTTTTGTGAAGGAATCAGTGTGGTGTTGCACCCAGGTGGGTTTCTCATTTACGATGTTGAATAGCTCTTCCTGGGTGCTGGTGGCTTTTGTGCTTCGTTGTCGTAGTATTTGTTTTTGGCTTTGAGAATTTCCTTTTTGTATGCTCGGATGTGTTATGATAGTTTATTCTTTTTGCCTGGTTGTACATTTTTCCTCATTCTAGATTGTTTCTGGTTTGTTTTTTTCATTGTATTGAGGAGTGTAAACCATCTTGCCACTGCTTTCTTTTGTGATGGGATGAAGGCTTTTTCCAGGGAGATGCCATCTATTGTTTTGGCGATCCATTTCTGGATTAGGTCTGCTTTTTCGTCTAGGTTTGTTCCGTCCAGGTTTGCGGTTTCGAGGATGCCAATTCTTTTAAGTTACTATTGTTGATGGTATTTGTTTATTTTCCAGATCGCTGGATGCTTTTGGGGTTGTTTGGGTGCTTTGGCTGGTAGTTGGATCACAAATGGTATGAGTTGGTTGCTCCATATTATTTGTATTGGCGGTGCAGTTGAGATCAGTTTTTTGTTGGCAAAGATTGCGTTGAGTGTCCTGCTGTGTGGGTCGCTCCTTTAACCATCTGGCATAGTTTCTTGTCTCCAGCTGCTTGATTAGTGATTTTTGAGTTTGCGTTCTCTTCTTCAAACCATATGTTGAAGTTCCTGAGGATTAGGTTTGTGATGGCTTCTATGAATGTGTCTACGAAGGTTGTGTTGTATGTCGGTCTATAGAAGAGTATGAATGTGAGGTTTGAGTTCACAGTCAGGTGAAGGACGAGGGATTTAAAGTTTCTGATGTTCAGTAGGTCATCTGTTATTTTCAGGTGTTCTTTGTAGGCTATTGCAAGACCTCCTCATTTTTCTTTTCTGTTTACTTGTGTGCATTTGAAGTTGTTGGGTAGACAGCTGTGTAGTGTATCTTTGTAAGTGTCATCCAATCAGGTTTCTGTGACTAATAAGAGGTCTATTCCACCATTGAACAGTAGATCTCTGTAGCATGTTTGGACATTGATTGTGCGTTGATTAGATTGTAGTGCATCTTTTTAACAGTGCTTTGTGCTGTTCTTGGTTTAGTCTTATGGTGGGCTTCTTGGCGGGTTTCCTTGTTGCTCTCAGGATGTGGGGTGTGTTCAATAGGGTCCGTTTCATCATTGAGGAGGCCTGTTAGGTTTCGTATTTGGTTCCAGACTTCTTTTGGTCCTTCTTCTGCATCTTGCTGTAGTTGCTGCCCTAGACCTTTGGTGATATATGGAGTGAGGGCATAGTTCTCCATCTTGTTCGTTCCGGAGGTTTCTGGTCTTTTCCTGTGCGTGCCCTGGTATCTTGCTGGAGCTTCTAGCATCCGTGTTGCTTGTGAATTGTTCTGGTGGGTGGTCCGTCGGGAGGTATGGCGTTAGAGTTAAAGATTGACATTTGTTCTATTGTCTGTCCTGCTTATGGGTGTTCCGTTCATGTGTCTGTTGGTTGGCGTGGTGCCATGGTGTGGTTCCATATGATTTATTCTTTCTCCTAGTTTTCTCTTGCATCGTCCCGCTCTGTGGCATGGCATATTGTGGTCATTTGGAGTCTACTAGTTTAAAGAATTTGCATTATTGTGTTAGTCACAGGGGCCCTTGCCCACTGGCAACACTTTGCTGAGTTTTTTTTGGCTTGTAGTTGACCTTCAGCTTATTTGTGGTCTTTGGTGGCGTGTGGTTATGGATGAGGGGGCGTCTTGCGGTCTGATAGCTAGCAGATCGGGTAGGGAGGGGATTTTGAGGCAGAGGTGGATGGTGCTTCCTGGGTGTGCCTCTTGGGTGTCCTGATCCTTTAGGCTAGTTATCCCTAGACTGAGTATTGTGGGGTGGTGGAGAAGTGAAGCTTGCGGTTCCTTATTATTCGGAGACTTGGTTCTGCTGTTTCAATCAGGACACAGGTGTAACGCTACAGTGCGGCTAGGGCTGGACCCAGAAGAGATGGTGGAGCACCTAGAGCTGGGAGCACGGTGCTGGATGGAGGGGAGGATATCTAGATTTCAAACACAACAGCAAGCGCAAAACACCTAGATTCGAGTTTCCTGGATAGAGGGGAAAAAAGCCAAAGTTTGAAACACAACTGTGTTAGAATGGATTTCTAAAATATGCTCGGGTGAACAGATATTTAGGAGGCCATCCTTGTTAGTGAAACAGAGAACACTTCTGTGAAGTTAGTCAGGACAATTCAAGGTAGCTTGGAGAGCAGCCAAGGTTTAAGTCACGAGTAGTGGGGATGATCTGAGGTCTTGGATAAGCACACAGTAGGACAACAAGAATTACCTTTAGACAATATTATAAGAATATACAATGTATTAGGCCCAGAACAAACAAGTGAATAATGGAGAACACAGTAATATCACTTCTTAAACACACTATGTAAAATATATGTACAGTCACTTTTGGTCAATGCAGTAAAGTGCAGTATCCCGCCAAAATCTGTAAGGAGGGAAAGCAGACAAACTATCACATTGGCAAACTTAAGAGATGGATAACCTTAATTTTATAAGTCCAGCCCTACGAAGATTGTAGCCTTGTGCTCAGGGTCAGATGTACACAAAGGGCACGGTTGTGCGTAAAGACACAAGGTACAATATTCGATGGGGTGGAAAAGTTAGAGAGGCTTCTGAAGTGTACAAAACGAGTTCCGAGAGTCAGGGGAGGATCTGCTGCAGAGAACAAAGCCATTCCCCACTTTCGGTCGGCTTTAGGAAGCAGAGCCCACCCAAGCCAAGGACCACAAGGGAGCCTTTGTGTGTAAAAATGCAATGGATGAACTAGGTGCCACCGGTAAGTGGTATGATTACTCACTGCCCTTCACTCACTCCGGGTCCAAACTTGGCAGGTCTGGAGAGGGTCGCCAGAAGTATGAAATCCCACTCTTGGTTTAACTGTCTGATACTTGCACTGGTCACCTGGCTACCCTCTGAATTCCGGGCCAGGTCCCTGTCCGTGCAGCTGCACATTCGCACTGTCTTCCGGCAGCCCCTGCACTTGTGGTCTGTATCTGTTACCCTACTGTCCCCTTTCCAGCACTTATTAGACACCAGTTGTCTGCACTTTTAACACTTGCACTACCACCTGCTGACTACACTACTTGTGTTGATTTCTCGTCCTGTACTTGTACATCCTTCCACCCCCCTCCCTGGCACTTCTCCCCACCCCGCTCCCCTGCACTTGCGTAATCTCAATATCACTAGGCCTAGTAAGATCGATGTTTTTTGTCCTCCTTTTGTTTCCCATCTTGTGCCTTGTCATGCCTTGAAACACGTGTATAGGCGAATTATAAATGCCATATCATAACTTCAAAGTACACAGGCCCTGCCGGTGCAGATGCTGTTTACAACTGTGCTGGATCCCTCATCTCAATTGCAGGACAAAGAAAGCACCAGTGCAGCTGGTTTCAGGATACTTGAAAGGCGGGAAACTCGCCAGCAGCGACAGTCACTGTTGCACAGTGACACAGGAGCACCAAAGTCTCAGTCTGACGCACACTTCTTTCTCGCAGCCCAAAGCAGCTGGGGCGACGTAAATTGGCAAGAAGGTGCTTTGCAGTGCGAACTAGGAGTCCCCCAAAGCTCAAGGCAAAACCCATTAAAACAATGCTCCAACAGGGGTGCCAAGGTTCAGGCTGGTCCGTCCACCAGAGAGCCTAGGGACACTTCAGAGAATGCTAGTTTTCAGGCAACAACGAGGTGTTGAGAGTGATTGGTCCCACCACTCCAAGGGGTTGAAGCACCTTTGCTGGTCTTCAGAGATCCAGCGCAAAGCAGGACTCTACCGGGAAACACAGCAGGCTCAGGGTGCCAACCTTCTTCTGAGCGGTTCCAGATAGTCCTTGGATATGCTTAGCTCTTCTGGATACTTGGCTCATTGTATAGGTCAATTCGGACCTATTGGTGATCTCCGGGTCTGCATTCAACACCCCTCATATCCACAAATCCAGTGAGTGCTCGCACCCAGCTGGCCAATGAGATCTGCCTCATGCATTGCAGCAGTGGTCCAATCAGGGACCACTGCAGAGCTCATGCTCTCATGCACAGCAGACATCCTGGCACCAGCAGTGTAGATTGGGACCAGACAGTGGCAGCCCACTTCCTCGGTACCTACACACGTGACATGCGATGGCTTTCGCGGCCGAATGCATGCCCAAATAAGGACTCCCCAGGTCACAAAGACCAGCAGGAAGGCCAACTGACAAAAAGGCCAAAGAGAAGACAAAATACCTTGTGGCACAGCCATGACGGACACTAGCCAGAGTCATGAGCCGAACATGGTAAGCGCGATATGGCTTGGTAAAAGTTCATAGAAATACATGAAAAGGCTTTTACTGCCACCCGTCTATTCCTAGGCACATTGTCCAATTACCAAAAAATCATTAGTGGAGGACTAGGGCCTGAAAATGCAAGGATCCCATTGCGCAGTACTGTGATGTACTTTGCACAATGAAATATATTTCTCAGTACTGTCTGAAGGACAAGCCAGTTTCCCCATAACATGATTAAAAGCCGAGTGGAGTGCAGCTGAAGGCTGGGCTCCACTGGCAAAAGTCAGGACAGGAGGCTGCAACAAATGCAAAATGTTTGGAGGGGGCCACAAATAGAGAGGTAAAATAGCAGCAAGTGAAATTTCCCCTAACAAACAGCAATTGCAAACCATCTAGATTTGGGATTCCTGGAGAGAGGCCCAACTGCCAGATATGGCTAACACACAGCTGTGTGCGACGCGCAGCAGACTACAAGCTTTTGGTAATAGGATTAATAAGAGTGGTGGCACAGTTTAATAGGGAACAGTAATGCTGTTCCCCGGCTTGCACCTTGCCAGTCGCGGCTGGTTGACAGCTGCACTGCAGGCTCCACCGGCGAACACTGGCAAACACGATCTGGAGCTGCTTCTGCAGGAGCCCCCTTAGCCATAGAAGCTGCCAGGGAAGGGGAGGGCTGCCCTAGTGCGATTAATAATATGGGCAATGGGCTAATCACGGAATGGGGGCAGGAAGGGAGGCGGGCACAGGAAAGCAGGAAGCGGGTTGGTGGAGTATTACAACCACATGGGGCGCTAGAGATTACCAAAATACAATTAAAAGCACAATTTCTGGAAAATGTGCACAGGTCACAAAGGCACTACACTTAACATGACAGGTGTGGATCTTAAAATGCATGCTGAGCGAGCAAGCAAACCTACAACACTGGCCTTCCCGAGGCACGTTAGCCGGGCCGATCAGGGGATGGGTGCAGGAAGGGAGGTGGGTGCAGGGATGCAGGAAGCGGGTTGGTGGAGTATTACAGAGCTCAAAGGGCGCTCGAGATTACCAAAATACAATTAAAAGCACAATTCCTGCAAAATGTGCACAGGTCACAAACGCACTATACTTACCACGGCAGGCTCGATTGTTAAAAATGCATGTTCCTTGCATAATTTAACTGGGCAGCCCATTGTCACAGGGGCCAAATTTTCAATTTCAAGCAAGCTGCAGCTAAAGCCCGTTCACATGGGTAATGCCCTTTCATCACGGGGTCTAACAGTCCGCTGTAATATGCCAAGGGTTTGTGTCCCATTGAAGTCCTAGGTGTGAGGACAGTCATCATCACTATTCCATTACAGTAGGAGAATATGACAAATTCATCTTTTTAATCTGGCATTCCATATACTGGTGCTGTACTTATTTCCTTTTTCAGTTCAACAAATGCATTCCTAATCCTTCTTGTTCATTTAATGGGATCTTTGTTTTTCTGTGCTTCCTTTAGTCCTAACAGTGGTCGAATGTATGATCTGTAGTCAAACACCCATATTCAGCAATAATTACATAATCCCAGGAACTGTTGTAACTCCTTCACTGTATTTTGCCAAGACCTGTTATTGATTGCCTCTGCTCTTTCCGTCGTCACCCTTCTCCCTACTTTTGGGATTATTTGCTCCAAATAAAGTACTTCTTCCTGAATTTTTGGTTGGTCAACTTTGCCTCCTTTCTCAGCTGGCAATGTCAGCAGCCGTACAGAGTCATTTCTGCACTGTTTCCGGGGAATCGCTGCACACAATCAAGTCATCGACATACTGTATGGTGGCGCTGGGAGTTTTTATGTTTCAGAGGTCCATCTGCAGCACCCTGATAAACACACTGGGGGATCTTTCGACATTGGGTACTGTTTTACTCTAGGTAAAATGGCTCCCTTCTTCAGTTTTATTTTGACTGCACCAATCCATTTAGCAACCACACATCACATGGCGTCGTCCACAATGTGCTTGGTACCTTTGCCAAATGTTCCATAAACAATGCTACTTGTCTTGCTAGCATATTATCCTTTGTGGCACCTCTCTGTACTCTATTTTCGACTGGTAAGGTATGGGCATTTTAAAAATCACCTCATTGTCAGTGTCACGGTCTTCAAATAGTTCATACTCTGTCACGTCAGTCAGCATGTGTTTAGCATTGAGGGCTATCACTGTGTGCCAATTCACATTCTCATCAGTTCCATGTAAAATCACTGTTTTCCCTCTCACTACAGCCGTTTCCAATTCAATTATGATAATTTTTCCTTCCGCTACATCTGTAGGTACCTCTGCTATGAACAAGAATTCTGCTGGTAATCTCAATAGCTGTCTTTTAATGCGGGGAAGCCATGTTAACGGTTTATAGTGATTCCATCGAGTGCCTTAGCATCTAAAAAAAAGCAACGAAGAAAAAAAGCATTGAATGCATTTTTCTCCCCCCATTTACTTTATGGTGGGTCCCCCCCAATCCCTGTTTTTTTACCCCTTAAAACCCATTATAATTAAAATAAAACATTTACCTTTGAAAAAAATGCATTCAATGCTTTTTTCCATGCATTTTTTTTCGATGCTTTTGGCATTCAATGTTTTGTATTCGATGCAATGACTAGATACCATTTTAACATTACTTGTACTCCATAAAGGAATATTTTGGGATCCGCAACCACTCCCCTTTGTACTTTGTGCCCATGAAATGCTTGTACGTATTCTCTTGCTGCCTGGAAGTGTATGCGCCTGGTGTTGAACAGATTATCCAGTCCTCTGTGAATGATATTGTCATGTTTAACTTGCTCCCAAGATCTCTTCCCAATATGTTAACAGGCATGTTCGGGAACATAAAAACGAGACAGCTACCATCTGGCCGCCTACTGGCTCAGGAAAGCTTTTGGTGAATGGAACTGTATTTGTCACCCCAGAGAATCCTTGTGTCCATAGATATTCCAGACATTGGAAATACCCCCTCTCTGACTCAAGCTTTTGTCGCTCCAGTGTCAACTAAGAAAGAATCTGGTCGCCTATAGTTACCCCCACCCTTAGTTCCTACTCAGAGTCTGTGGTTACTGATAGGTGGGGCACATCAAGTCACTCTGTGGGCTGTCCAATTGTAGTTAGATGTTCAGTCCTGTCCCTGTAAAAGGGTTGTCCCCCCCAACCACTGTCACTCCTACTATCCAGGGGGACGGGGATGGGTGTGCTTGCAGTAAAAGGTTTGCATCCCAGTCACTGCTTGTTGTGGTTGTACTGTATTCTGTAGTTGCTTTGTCTGTGGTAGCACTATCTGTGGTTGTCTCTGGTATTTGAGATTGTGGCATTTGAGGTTGCTGCTTTTGTTGCATCTGCTGTGTTTGTGTCCGATCTTGTGGATATTGTGTGTACTCGTAATAACCATATGCTTTCTATGATGCACTACATGGTGGTGAATATGCTATCTCCCCTCTTGGGCCATGCAGCACATTTACTTTTGCATACTCGTGAAATGTGTCCTACTTCCAGCCCCCCAAATTGTGGCTGTCGCCCCCCCCCCACCCACCTTGTGCTGCTCCAAAACCCAAACCCTATCCGTCCTCTTGGATAAAAGTTGTTCTCCCCATCTTCCGGCAAAATGGCCACCCATGCCTTGCTGCGGCATGACAGGTCCCTGCACATTGTTCCTGTCTCCTGCATTTGTTAATACTGCTCCTTCTACCACCATTTTAGATCATTATTTCTGCACCAACTTTTGCCTCTACTTTCTGCCTTTCCAATTTTCATTTGTTCCTTCTCCTGCTTTAACCTGAAATGTTGGACAAAATCAACTTTATCTCTGGCCACAGTCTCATTTCAATCCCCACAATGTTTTTTAGTGATCTGTACTTCTTCGGGGAGACACTGACATAAAATGTGATACATAGAACACAGGTATATTTCTATCCCAATGATCTTTGGTTTACAAACGCGCCACTGCTCCATAATGTCCTGAATATATGCAGCCGGGTCCTCATTAGGTCCCATCTTTCAAGTCATTATGGTGCTCATGTATGACTGGCCTGGAAATAGCATCCTCAATGCTTTCCAAACATTCACTCTGCAATTATTGAATGGTGATTTAGTGGCGTTTTGTTCAGTCACTGCGGAATAGCCCACTCTCTGTAACACTTACCTTCTGTCTTGCAGGGACGAATGAAGACCTACCATGACTGTAGATTCCTAGCGGCTTGAATCTGAGAAGATATACCCAAACCTCTTAACAAAACAAACGTGTGTGGCACAAAACTGCTGTACACGTACTCTTGCCTCCTAAGAGGTAGGATTATTTTTGCATGGGGATGGTAACTGCAGTGAGTATGTGATTTCTTCTGTATTCCTGGAAATGATATATGGATAACTTCCCCTGTGAACAAATAGAATAAGAATATTGTATGGGAAATATTTGCTAAGAAATCAGTAACTCTGCTTGCTGTAAAACCCTTGTGGCATGATTATAACAGCAATGCTTACCAAACTATAGTCTTGAAAATGTAAGTGCAGGTGTCAATGACTTTAATGCAGTTCCCAGGTAGTATGAGGAAAAACCAATTGTGCCCAAAATATCTATCTTTCTTCAGGTAAAAACAGCACTGTTCATCTTTGCAATAATCCATCTCCTTGTGTTTAAACAATGTAGGAAATGTACCTTGGGTTTCCTGAGACTACTTTGCTTAACTAAAAAAACAAATATATTTGCCTTCCAAAATATTCATGTAATATTCACGTAATGTCTCTGAAAGTTTATAAAGAATTTAGGGCAAAATCACGCTTCTGTCTTTTTTGCCGTCGATATGCTTGTACAGATATCCACTGCGTGACCCTTGAGTCAGCTGAATTGGGCGGTTGCAGCGAAAACAAGGTAAGTAAAATGTCCATTCACTTTGTCAAAGGTGCAGATAGCACTGTAATTCATGCACATTCTAATGTCCTTGAAATTGACTGGCAGTGAGCCACTCAATGGAGAGTTCAATACAAAGTAGCTGGCAATCTCGCGAGCAGCATTAGAGTGAAATAACTGAAATATTGTGATTAGGCTCACAAACCGGAAACAAAGTAATGGCAACCAACTGCAGAGCAACGTGTATTCCTGAACACGTAATCATTTAGCTTCCACTTCAAAACATGCTGCCAAATGCAACTCTTGTAACAATGTTTCTCCTTATGGCTACACAACAATGTACAATGCAAGAATCCTGCTGGCAACTCGTTGAAAGCTTCTGCCTTTTACTTGCATAAACTAAATGAAAACGTGTTCTTCTTGGGTGCTTTGCAAAACAATGCTGTCCACTTACTGAAAGCTTTGTTTTTCCTTCCCTAGGTACAGACTTCTAATAACAGGTGATGCGGGCATGGGGACTTCCAAAAACACAGTAACCATCACGGCAGACTTGCAAAATCACTAAGCACTCAACCCCACCTGAAGGAGGTTTTGAAAGGCTGGGATAATAAAACACTGCTGAGTCACTGCTTCCTAACAGATAATGACCCCACCTGTGGCCTTCTTGGGAGTCTTGGCACAGTGGCAGCCATCTTAACATGTCAATCATGTACTAAAGCTTCCCATGTGTAAAGTGTTGGGACAATGAGTTCCTGACACTCCCTTCCACACACCCTCTGCCTGCTCACCTAATATGAAACAAAATAAGCTTTTCATGTCACCTATAGCTAATGTAATTCCAGCTGTTTCTCACTCTTGCTGGTAGATCCATTTGGCTGCCCATGCAGTGAGTGACAGCAATGTATCCATTACATTATTTCTGTCCCTCTACTGCCATGGCGTATAATGTGGCAGCCCTAATCCCTTATGGAACAGCGAGAGTTGCGATATCCCTTGTGCAAGGGTGCAGCTGTGCCACTCTTTCTCACCATCTCAGTTACGCTGCGTTGCTGGCAAGCCTTGTAATAGATATGGTGATCTATGGTCTTTGTTTATTGGAAGTACTGATGTGAGGAATGGATATATGCTCAAATTGTAGCCAAAATAAATCCTCTCCACCACTGCTGGTCATATGGTATCCATTTGTGGGCATGCACTGCCTCTTCTTCCCTGTCATCTACCCAATCTGTCACTTTCTCCACTCGTCATCCTCAATTATAGCATCAAACCTCACTCTCTTAAGATACTCCCTTGTATATGTTCCACTCATTATTTCTGACAACACATCCCTACCCCTATTTTCTGGGATTTGCGTCCCATTTCCTTCTCTCAATATTTCTGGCATTATATTTCTGCTTACACTTTATCTCACCTCCTTTCTCCTCTGTTCAGTATCTTCCTTTTCTCATCATTCTTTCATTTTTCTCATGTAATCTCCTTACATACTCATCCCTTTCTCTTCCTGTGATCACCTTTGCACTAATAACATCACTGACTTCCCTTTGCCTTTCCTGTTCTCTCTGCTTCTTCTCCATTCCTTTTCTTTCTCCCTCCTTGTATTTTGCTCTAATCCTGCAGTTTGTTAATTTTGTGTGCTTCTGAGCCCGTCAAGCCCCTCTGTTCACCTCTGCCCTTGCCCCGGCACCCACTTCCCCTTTGCGGTTCCCATCCCATCCCGCCCACCATCGCTGATTGGCTTCTCCAATGGTTCTGCAAGGTCTAGGGACGCGCTGAGCTCTGTGCCCGCCACTTTGGAAACTTTCATGGCAGGTGAGCTGTTATCCTCCTTGGGCCTGCAGTTTAATTTTGTGCGCTTCTAAGCCCCCCCGCCCGAGCCCCTCTGTTCATCTCTTCCCTTGCCCTAGCACCCACTTCCCATTCACGCTTCACTCCCGCCTCCCAGCCAGCCCACCAACCCTGATTGGAGTGTTAGACTATCAAATTGACCTCTGCCCGGCAGCCCCTGTGGCTAAGGGCCCCAAGGCAAAGGTCGGCTCCTGCTGTAGCGGCTCCAGCTAGTGTCTGCAGGTGTCAGCAGGGGAAGCCAGTGGCCAGCTGTCAACCAGCAGCGACTAAATAAGGTAGGAGTGGCCCTGGTTAGGAATAGAGCCCTCACTCTACCCTAATAACCAGGATATATAGCAGACTCTCATACTTAAGTGTGTTTCTCCAGTATTTAAAGTTGCATTGTGAGACTTAGGCCTTTTCCCCACAATACAGGACTCTCAGACTTGGATGTGTTTATCTCCGGTATTTAAAATTGCACTGTGAAACCTAGGCCTTTTTACCCACGATACAAGATTCTCAGACTTAGGTGTGCTTTCTCCGGTATTTAAACTGCATTGTGGAAGTATTGCCATCATGATGTTTGCCTCCTAGCAAAGCATTCTTCTAGCAAACTTTTCTACCATTTTCTAAGCTCCTGTCTTCTTGTCCATTGTCTACTTGTCTCGTCTGCTTCGCCCCGCCTTGTGTCCTTCCCCCAGTGCTCTCCCCGCCCCCACCCCTGCCCGCTCCTCTCCCTACCCACTCTGTGGTGCGCTCTGTCTCTCCTATCTTCGCTAACTGCTTCTCTATCGACTATCCTGCTCTACTTGCAAAATCTGGTAAGAAAAAGTTTAAAAAGGCCATCCTGGTCTCCAAACTAGGCCTCCCTATGGCTGATACCTATACCACTGCCCCCTACAGGCAAACCCTCACTGACATCCTCTTTGTCATTCCCTCGCCAGACCTATGGACTCTACATATGTCTCTCTGCTCTCTCCTTTCACTTCCTCTCTCATTAATGGTGGGACCCGGGGGAGGCCCTCCTGGCCTCCGTCCACTCCTATAAGGTCATCATTAATGTTTACTTGAATGGTACCGTCTTGGTCCAAGGCCCTCAAGGCAACCTTCTTTGATAGATGCTTCCCACGCCTCATCAATTTCCTTTCTTCTCCTGCTGTCCCCTCTCCCCTCCACAGCTTCCTTGCCTCCCCCTGCTGTCTCCTCCTTGGCTACCTTGCCCTCTGCTTTCTCTGCCCTCCCTCAGGCTTCTGCAGCACCTCTACAGGGCATACCTCTGATTTGTACCCCTCCCCGGAAGTCTTTCAAGGACGGCAACCTTCTCCATATTGCCCCTCTAAACTCTCGCTCAGCTGTCAAACACTTGTCTGACATCTGCCACCTCCTGGAGGAACTTGATCTCAAAATCCTCGGTCTCACCAAGACATAGTTCACGGCCAGCTCTGTCACGAGCTTTGACACTCATCTCCCTGTTGGCTACAAGATCCTCTCGGCACCCAGATCCAACCATTCTGGAGGTGTGTAGCCCTGATCTTCCCTGAGTGGCTCCCTGCCTCTGTCATTCCTAGGCAGGCCTACTCATCTTTCGAATGCCTCGTCTGCAGGATCTCTCTCTCGGCCACTCCCTTACTGTGGCTACTATTTTATCGGCCACCTGGTCAGATCTCCTCCTTCCTCTGAGTGAGCGGACCTCTCCTCTTCCCTCCTGGTCTCAACTACTCCTTCTTGAGACTTCAATATCACATGGATGCTTACTGTCCTGCCTCTGGACTCTTTCACGACTCTCTCTCACTCTCTATTCTCCCCTCTGGCCCAACTCACTCTCCAGGGCACACTTCGGATGTTCTGATCCCTTCAGACCTTCCCCTTTCTATCCCTCTCACCACTCCTCTCTCCTGGAGTGATCACTTTCTCCTTTCCTTCCACCTACCTTCTCGGTTATCCAGCCCATGAAGCGTGTGTCAGTTGAGGCTTTCGCCACCACTTTCTCACTTTCACCTCAGCCTTGGCTGACTCAGACCCTGACGCAGCCCTTTCCATGCTCCACTCTGCTATATATGATACTCTAGATGTTCTTGCCCCCGTCATGAGGGATAACACTTACCTTGTCTCCACAGGAGCGTGATGATCCAAAAACCGTGCGGATCTGCTATTCTGGTTTTTAAAAGGTTTCTCCCACTGTCATAAAAAGAGCTAAGAAAAAGGGGAACTGTAATAAATATGGATGGTAAATTCTCCTCGGGATCTCCCCTGCATTCCACCCTGAAATAGTTTCCTTTTAACTTTTAAAGCCCACTCTCTCCTCACCTGTGTTTTGTGGTAGGGGAGCTCTCCATCCTGCATTCATACAGGGGCGCATAGATGTTGAGTCTCTGAAGACGATGATGCTGTTAAACTGATGAGCCTCTGAAGTTAAGTGTCTTAATGTTTGATTGAAGGCTTTTGTCAGAAAGAGGTTGGCTGAAGTTTGAGCAAAACATGTTCTAAGATTGGCAAGATCTCTTGCTGAATTTATTCCTTTAGCAGGTTTTCTGAAGAAAAAGAACAAGTTACTTTCTTACCTGGTAACGTTCTTTCGATGGGATGTTCCTCCGACGTATTCCACATCTATGACAGTAATCACCATAGCTGCGCGGCCTCGGAAAATTTTTCAGCATAGTCATCCTGCGTCGATGTCGATACGCTGTACTCGAGGGCCTCCATCGAGGGTCCACGTCACTGGATGTTATATCTAGGACGCACGGCGCCCATAGCCTCAGTTGTAGTTTTTTCCCCAGAACGTGTGACACCAATCTCCTGCCAGTATGACTGCACAAAGCCTTGCGGAAAAGTAAGCTGCAATCGCATAAGAAATTCTGTAGAGGGGCAGGCTGGGAGGGTGCGATGTGGAATACATCGGAGGAACATCCCATCGAAAGAATGTTACTAGGTAAGAAAGTAACTTGTTCTTCAAGGGGATTGTGTCCTCCGACATATTCCACATCTATGACAGACTCCCAAAGCAGTACCAACGTCTGGAGGTGGGAAAAAATTTAGAATTTTAGAATGCCCAATCAAATTGCAGAATAAAGGACCGCCTTACCAAAGGGCAAATCTTGTCCAGGGAATAGTGTTTTACAAAAGTATGGACAGAGGCCCATGTGGCTGCTTCACAAATATTACGAATGGGAACACCCCTCTGTAGAGCAGAAGAGGCAGACACACCCCTAGTAGCATGATCCTGTAAGCCTACCAGAGGGTCCTTACCCGCCAAACGGTAACATTCAGAGATCGTCAAAATGATCCATCTGGGCAAGGTCTGCTTGGAAACAGCTTGACCTAAACGCCTTCCAGCGTATCCCACAAATAGCTGATCATCCACTCTGACCTGGGACATCCATGAGAGATAGAAGCTCAAAGCTCTCCTAGGATCTAACCTATGGAGCCTCTCCTCTTCCTTACCAGGATGCGGAGGAGGATAGAACGCCGGAAGAATTACCTTCTGGCTCAAACGAAATTCCGACACAACCTTCGGAAGAAAAGAAGGACAAATCCTAAGGACAACCCTGTCCTTATGGAACACCGTGAAAGGTGGTTTGACGGAAAGTGCCTGCAACTCACTCTGCAAGCGGAAGTAACTACAACTAAAAATACAGTCTTAAATGTCAACAGTCTCAATGGACAAGAATGTAAGGGCTCAAATGGAGCTCCCATTAGGAATTTTAGAACCAAGTTCAAATTCCATCCCGGCTCCTGGAAAGGTGACGCTGGAAACACATTAGTTAGCCCTTTTAGAAACTGAGAAATCAAAGGAATATTAAAATAAGAACACTCCTCAGACTAGCGCTTAAATATTGACAGCGCCACCAGGTAACCCTTAATGGTACCCACTTGCAGTCCCTTGTGAGCTAATGAAAGAAAAAAAGAGAACCACAGGAATTGAACATTGAAAAGGATCCACATCCTGAACCCTGCACCAGTCGTAGAACTTTCTCCAACGGCAACAGTACAGGGATTTTGTTGCTGGCCTTCTGGCTGAAAGCAACACCTCCATCACGTCTTCAGGGAGGTCCCAATCCTTATCCCTCAACCTTTCAGATACCAAGCATGAAGGCTGAGAGGCTTGACCTCTGGATGGAGAACCCAACCCCCCTCCCATGAGAGCAGATGGTCTCGATTGGGAAGACTGCGTGGAGGGCAGATGAACATGTTGAGAAGGTCCGGTACCATGCTCTCCTGGCCCATGCCGGAGCAATGAGGATCATTTGGGAACCGAACCTCCGTAACCTCTGCAACACTTGCGGAATGACGGGGACTGGAGGAAACACGTACAGCAGTGGGAAGGACCACTCTACTACGAACGTGTCCCCTAAAGCTCCTCTTAGAGGAAATTCCCACGAGCAGAATCTTTCGCACTTCCGGTTGACACTGGTGGCGAAGAGATCCACTTGTGGGGTCCCCCGAAGGGCGAAGATCTCCAAGAGAATTTCCTGATTCCTGAGCCAGCTCCCACTCGTGAGAGACCATGCTCTGCCTGCTCAGAGCGTCCGCCGCTGCTTTTTCGTCGCCGGCCAGATGAACTGCTGCAATCGAAACTTCCTGCTGGATGGCCCAGAACCAGAGCTGCATCGCCTCTCTGCACAGTGGGAGTGACCCTGCCCCCCCTTTTTTGTTTAGGTTGTGCATGGCCACTGTATTGTCGGTCATAATCAGGGCATGCTTCCCCCGCACAGATGGCAGAAAAGCCTTCAAGGCTAACCTGACAGCCCTCAGGTCTAAAAGATTGATGTGGAGTCTGGACTCCAATGGAGACCAACGACCGCTGACTGCCAACTCGTTGGCAAGAGCGCCTCATCCCGTGAGGGATGCGTCCGTCACGATCGTCACCTTCGGCCAGGGTAGCCAAAATGGTGCTCCCTATATCAGATTGCCTTCGTCGGCCCACCACAGAAGATCCTGGGCAACCGAGGGCGGCACCTGAACGGGATCCGACATCCTGCCGGAGGACTGTGACCACTGCATTTTGAGAGCCCACTGCAGAGATCTCATCCGCAGCCTGGCCTCCGGCACCAATAGAATGCAGGATGACATGAGGCCTGGAAACCTCAAGAACTCGAATGCCGGAAGACTCTGGACATGTTGAAACATTTTCCACTGTCTGCAGAAGTTGATGAGCCCTCACGTGGGAGGCGAACACTGCCCCAGGGATGTGTCGAGCACTGCTCCGATGTACTGGAGCCGCTGGCTAGATGTCAAATGAGACTTCTTTAAGTTGAGGGAGAAGCCCAGCTTGTGAAGGGAGTGGCAGGTGACTGACGGATGATCCAGGACTTGCTGGGGAGAGCACGCCCTGATCAACCAATCGTCCAGGTAGGTTAGACGTGAATCCCCCCCTTTCCTGAGGCATGCTGCCACCACCACCACCATTAGCTTGGTGAAGACCCTCGGGACGGAGGTCAATCCGAACGGCAGGACCCGAAACGGAAAATTCGAGTCGCGAACCTCGGGTACTTCCTGTGCTTGGGATGAATCAGCACATGAAAGTAAGCATCCTTGAGGTCGAGAGACACCAACCAGTCCTGAAATAGAAAGGACCTGGAGGACTTGAGAAAGAGTAACCATCTTGAACGTGTCCTTCCTGAGGAGCTTGTTCAAACCACGCAAGTCCATGATGGGTCTCAATCCCCAGTCTTTTTTCGGGATCAAAAAATATGGGGAATACCATCCCTTGCTCCTCTACACTACAGGCACCAGTTCTATGGCACCTTTCTCCAGCAGGGATAGGATTTACTGCGCATGGAGCGGATCCGGACTCTTCAAAGAGAGCTTCCCCGGTGGATTTTCGTGAGGCCTCTGCCGGAAAGGAAGACAGTAGCCGTGGGCTATGATCTCCAGAACCCAGATGCTGCTCAAGCCTTCCAATAACCAGCGAACCATGGCCTCATGACTGAGCGAACGTGGCTGCTGCAGTGCCTGAAGGCAAGGAGGCAACTGCTCGAGCGGCTTTGGCACCTCGAGTACCTTGTTTTCCACTTCTGGTACTCCTACGTTGGCCCCTTTGACTGGCAGCTCCCCTCGATCTACCAAAGGAAGAGTAGTATCGAAAGGAACCTCCCCTCCATTGCTGTCCCCTATGACAAAAAGGCGGCGGTTGACGTACTGCAGCGCTCAACAACTTTGCTGCAGCTTTGGAGGTCTGCAACCTCTCAAGGCTTTCGTCAGCCTTGCTGCAAAAAGATGGACACCATCAAAAGGCATGTTGAGAAGCCGGCACTGCACATCAGGAGCAAACCCAGATTTCCGCAACCATGCAAACCTGCGCATCACGGTGTTCGCCGCCATGGACCGGCTGACACAGTCTGCCACGTCCAGACCAGACTGAACGGATTCACACATGGCATCCTTGCCATCCTGCACGAGGGCTAGAAAGCCATCCCATTCCTCCCCTTCGGGAATATGTTCAGATGCCAAAGATACACAATTCCACAAGTGTGAGTGAATCTTACTAAGGCACCAACGGAGTTGGCTGCCTTTAAAGCCATACCCGCAGATGAAAATACTTTCTTCACCCAGCCATCAAAGCGCTTGTCGTCCCTATCCGGAGGGATGGTAGGGTACGCAGCCTGCTTTGCTGGGGCCGTAGCCGCCTGCGCCACCAAACTCTCCTGTGTGGGGGGCGTAGGGGGTCACCACTGGCTGGAGGGTATTTTTTCAGAAGCAACTTACCCACTGCCGGGAGACTCTCCAGTGCAGTCCAAGCCGCCGCCACCCTCCTTTGTAAGGCCACATGAAATGGCAGCACCGGGTCAGTGGGCGGAGCTTGGTCCAATATATCTGTAAGATCATCCTGCAGAAAATCAACAGATGGCGCAGACCACCCCAAGTACTCAGTTACCCTCGACATGAGACGCCTGTACGAGGACTCAGCAAGTGTGCCAGGCTCAGGCCTGCCAAACTCAACCTCCGGAGAGGTGTCCAGACCTCTGGCGTCATGTAAAGACTGACGTAGGTCTTCCATTTGGCTGTGACCAGACAACAGGTCATCAAGAACCTCAGGAGCACAACCCCCTCCTCATCCAACCCTTCTTCCACCTCTGAGATGTAGTCCAAAGGCTGGAATAAATCAAGCCTGGGGGGATGACCAGAGAAGGGTTCAAAAACAGGCCTCACTGACTTGCAGAGGGCCTTCCTCAGAGTTTCCACCGCCCTCAGAGGCACCTCCAGCAAATTCTCCTCAAAAGGCGTCGATGGAATCAGTGTCGACGTCGACCGAGGCGTTGACAATGACTTCGAGGCAGGAGCGCCGAGCGTTTCCTTTGACGGCCTCGGCGCTGATGGCGTTGATGACTTCCTCGGAGCCAGAGCCTCGAGAGAGTCCCTCGACGGACATGGCGCCGACGGCGTCTATGCCTTCTTGGAAGGCCTCACAGGCTCAGACGGTCTCGAGGGCGTCGAGGACCGGGACCTGGCACGGCTATTGCGATCAACCTTGTCCGATCGGGACCTCGACTGCTCCCGATGATCGCGCTGACCGCCTGAGCCCAAGGCGTGCGGGCAGTGGCCCTAGCTCGTTCCTTGCCGGTTTCTCGCGAAGGCACAGATGGAACTGTGCCCTGCAATTCGAAAATCGCCATCATCCCCTTGCGGAACGCGTCCCATTCCGCCGTTGAATGCTTGTTGGGACAAGCCACCCGCCGTCTGGCAGAGTCCTCAGACGAGGACGCAGAAGGCGACCGGTAATGGCACTTCTTAGAGTGCCTAGAAGAGGTATGATATGATATGAAATGATATGATATATGATATGATATGGTATTTGTAACGCGCCTATACACAAGTGTTTCAAGGCGCGACGAGGCAGGGAGGGGGGGAAACAAGGGGAAGACAGACAAACGATCCTACTAGGCCAGGTGTCATTCAGATCGCGCAAGTGCAGAGGTAAGGGGAAAAGGAGGAAGTGCAGGGGGAGGAGGTGGGGGGGAAAGTGCAGTACAAGGTAAGTAGCGTAAGAAATAATAATTAATAAATAATAAATAAAAAGGGCCAGCTGGTGGCAAGTGCGAGGTAAGTGCAGAGCAAGTGCTGGGAAGGGGGCTGTAGGGTACAGTGACAGTCCCACAGTGCATGGGGAGCCAGGGAGGCAGTGCAAGTGGAGAGTGGCTGGGCCCTGGACCGAGGTTGCTGAGAGTGGCCCAGATGCAGGTTTAGTGCTGAATTCAGTGGGGGGTTAAGCAGGTTTAGCAGGGGAGAGGGAGAGAGAAGGCAGAAGCGAAGAGGAAGGTTTTGAGGTGCTTCCGGAACCGGAGATGGTTCTCCTCAAGTTTCAGGGAGGCAGGAAGGCTGTTCCAGAGGGAGGCCCCTGCTGCGGAGAGAGATCTACCCCCAGCTCGTTGCTTCGAGAAGCGGCTGACCATGAGGGAGTTGGAGACGGATGAGCGAAGGGCTCGTGAAGGAAGATATTTAGGAAGAGAGAGTTGAAGGTATTTAGGTCCCTGGCCCCAGAAGGCCTTGTGGACAATGCAGAGGGTTTTGAACTTAATCCTCGCAGCCACTGGGAGCCAGTGAAGGGATTTCAGTCCTGGAGAGATACAGTCCCTGGGCTTGAGGCCAAGGACAAGTCTCGCAGTTCTGTTCTGGATAAGTTGCAGAGGGCGGAGAGTGGAGGCAGGCAGATTAAGATAGAGGCTGTTACAGTAGTCCAGCCTTGAGAGAACCAGGGCTCGGGAGACAGTGAGCTTCTGGGGGAAGGAGAGGAAGGGAAGAATACCTCTGAGGAGGTGCAGCTGGTAGTGTGACTTCTTAGAGACGTCAGATATATGAGGAGAGAAGGAGAGTGTGGAGTCGAAGATGACCCCGAGGTTTTTAGCCTTGCAGGTAGGGGCAGGAAGGGGGCCAAGGGAGGCCGGCCAGAGAGCTGCAGGGAAGGAGGGAGTGGGTGTGCCGATGAGTAGAATCTCAGTCTTACTGGCGTTGAGGCAGAGGTCATTGGCGGCACACCATTCATGGATAGCAGACAGACAGTCTGAGATGAGGGAAGGAGAGGAGGAGGCCGAGGGTAGCCTGAAAATGAGCTGGGTATCGTCGGCATAGCACTGGAAGTAGGGGCAGAGAGCGGCGATGCGGTGGGCAAGGAGTGCCAGATACTGGTTGAAAAGCCAGGGAGAGAGGTTGGAACCCTGGGGGACACCACAGGTGGAGAAAAAGATGTCAGAGAGGAAGGAGCCCATTTGGACCTGGGAGGGTCGACCGGAAAGGAAAGAAGTCAGCCATGCCAGAGCCTGACCAGTGATACCCAGGTTATCACGGAGACAGTTGAGCAGGATGGCATGGTTGACAGTGTCAAAGGCAGAGGAGAGATCGAGCAGAATGAGAACACAGGGAGTGTTGGAATCGAGGTTCAGGAGCAGGTCCTCACGGATGTTCAGGAGAGCAGTTTCCGTGCTTCTGGCTGCTCTGAAGCCGGATTGATGGTCATGAAGATTACCAACAGATTCAGCATGGAGGTTAAGCTGGGAAATGGCCAGTTTCTCCAGGAGCTTACCCAGGAAGGGAGTAATGGAGATTGGGCGATAATTGGCCGGGCAGGAGGGGTCGGAAGAGGGTTTCTTGAGGAGGGGGTGCACAAGGGAGTGCTTGAGGGGGGATGGGAAGACTCCAGAGGCGAATGAGTGGTTGCAAAAGACAGCCAGGGCAGGAGCCAGGGAGTCGATGTGGTCCTTGATGGTTTTGGAGGAACAGGGGTGAACCTGTTTAGACGAGGCTTTCATAGATCGGACTTGTCTGGAAACCTCATCAGCAGAAAAAGGTGGAAAAGCAGAGAAGGAGGGCGGAGGGGCGGCTGCAAGAGAGCAAGAGGAAGAGCCGGGAAGAGAGGGAGGGGGGAGAGAGGAGGAGAGCGAGGACAGGATGTCCTGAGTTTTTGAGGTGAAGTGCGAGGCCAGTGCAGTGCAGAGGGCCTGGGAGGGGACAGGAGAGGTAGAGACTGCAGCAGGGTTGGCCAGCTCCTTGCAGATTTTAAAGAGTTCGGCCGAGTTGTTAGATGCCTCAGAGATGCGGGCTTGGATAAGGGCTCTCTTCTTGGTGAGAACGGAGAGCCGGTATTGCCTTTGGAGCAGGCGACAGGCCAGTTTGTCAGAGGATGAACATGAAGCACGCCATTTCCTCTCTGCCACCCTGCACTTGCGTTTTAGGGTGACGAGATCCGAGTCATACCAGGAGTTACATTTGGCTTTGGGCTTCAGGCGGATTCTCATGACGGGGGCAAGGATATCGAGAGTATCAGATATAGAGGAATAGAGCATGGAGAGGGCTGTGTCAGGGTGGGAGTCAGCCGAGGGGGGAGGAGGGGGCGAGAAGGTAGCAGCGAAAGCCTCAACTGACACGCGCTTCATGGGTCGGATGACCGAGAAGGTGGGTGGCAGTGAAGAGGGTGGCTTTGCCTGTGGGGAAGGGAGGGAGAGGTGGGAGGATAGGAGAAAGTGATCGCTCCAGGAGAGAGGAGTGGAGAGAGGGAGGGAGAGGGGAAGGTCAGAAGAGATCAGAGCATCAAGAGTGTGCCCTGCAGAGTGGGTAGGCCCAGACGGGAGAATAGAGAGTGAGAGAGAGTTGCAGAGTTCGCGAAAGAGACCAGTGCGGGTACAGGAGGCATCGAGGTGGATGTTGAAGTCACCGAGAAAGAGGAGTTGGGTGGTTGAGGACAGGAGTGAGGAGGAGAGGTCAGCCCATTCAGAGAGGAAGGAGGAAATTTGACCAGGTGGCCGATAGATAGTAGCCACGGTAAGGGAATGGCTAGGAGAGAGAGAGAGAGTCGGCAGACAAGGCATTCAAAAGAGGAGTAGGTCTGCGTAGGAGTGACAGAGGCAGGAATCCACTCGGGGAAGATAAGGGCAACACCACCCCCTGAACGGTTAGGCCTGGGCACGGAGAGGATCTTGTAGCCGTCAGGTAGGAGTGTGTCGAAGCTGGTGGCAGAGCTGGCTGTGAACCATGTCTCAGTGAGACCGAGGACGTCGAGGTCCAGTTCCTCAAGAAGGCGACAGATATCAGACGAGTGCTTGATGGCAGAGCGAGCATTTAGAGTGGCAATGTGGAGAAGGTTGCCACCTTTGAAATACTTCCGGGGAGGGGTACAGATCAGAGGTATGCCCTGCGGAGGTGTTAGAGAAGGAGTTGAGGAGGGAGCAAGAGAAGGGGCAGGGAGGGAGGGGAGAGGCAAGGTAGCCGAGGACAGAGGAAGGGGGACAGCGGGAGCGGGGAGGAAGTTGATGAGGCGTGGGAGGCGCCTATCAAAGAGGTGAAGGTTGGCCTGAGGGCCTTGGACCAAGACGGTCCCGTTAGCATAGACATTAATGATGGCCTTAGAGGAGTGGAAAGGGGCCAAGAGGACATCCCAAAGGGTGCCACCATTAATGGGAGAGGAGGAGAAAGGAGAGAGCACAGCGACCATGTGAAGGGTCCATAGGTCAGGAGAAGGCACAAAAAAGAGAATGTCAGTAAGAGTTTCCTTGGAGCAGGCGCTCGTGTAGGTGTCAGCGATAGGGAGGCCTGGGTTGGAGACCAGGATGTCCTTTTTAAACTTTTTCCTACCGGATTTAGTGAGGAGAGCAGGATAGTCAATAGAGAAGCAGTTAGAGTAGATAGGTGAGATAGAGAGCACCATGGAGTAGGAGGGGAGGCGGACGACACAAGTATGCAGACAGGAATTGAGTGGAGGGCACTAGTTTAACACAATACAGAGCAAACAGTAATGCGTAGTAGGTCAGGGCCACCTAAGTTTGAGAATCCTGCGAGGGGAGAAAAAACACCCTAGTTTAAAACAATGCAGAGTAGGTCAGGGCCAACTAAGTTTGAGAATCCTGCGAGGGGAGAAAAACACCCTAGTTTAACACAATGCAGTAATGCGTAGTAGGTCAGGGCCACCTAAGTTTGAGAATCCTGCGAGGGGAGAAAAGCACCCTAGTTTAACACAATGCAGAGTAGGTCAGGGCCAACTAAGTTTGAGAATCCTGCGGGGGGAGAAAAGCACCCTAGTATACCAATAAATTGGAAAAGGGGGGGCGAGGCATCATGCGGATGAGGTGGGCAAGGTGAGGGGTGGGCCGGAGAGCAGAGGAGCTGGCGCCTGGCGTCCCCTGCGGACACCTGCAGACACACAGGGAGCCGCAGTCTGTAGGAGCCGCCCTTTGCCTAAGGGGCCCTTGGCCTAGGGGGCTGCCGGGCAGGGGGGCTGCCCAGAGGGAGTGGGATATAAAGCAGGGGGAGAGGAAGGGGAGGGGGGTGTGGGCGGGAAGGGAGAGGGGAAGGAGGAACCAGGAAGTGAGGGGGAAGGAGGGGGCAGGGGGCACCACACAGACGCGCACGGAGCGCTAACACCAAAAAATAAAAACAGGAGGCTTAACTGGAGCCCAACGGGGCTAGGGAGGCAGCCTCAGCAACAAGCCACACGGGGCTACGGCGACCGCTCGAACCCGCTCTGGCTCAACAAAGAAGCGAGCGTGGTGAGCGGTCGAGCCGTAGTCCCAGAGCGGCTGCAAGGACAGCCAATCAGAGGGGGGGTGGGCGGGAAGGGCGAGGGGAAGGAGGAACCAGGAAGTGAGGGGGGGGAGGGGGCAGGGGGCACCACACAGACGCGCACGGAGCGCTAACACCAAAAAATAAAAACAGGAGGCTTAACTGGAGCCCAACGGGGCTAGGGAGGCAGCCTCAGCAACAAGCCACACGGGGCTACGGCGACCGCTCGAACCCGCTCTGGCTCAACAAAGAAGCGAGAGTGGTGAGCGGTCGAGCCGTAGTCCCAGAGCGGCTGCAAGGACAGCCAATCAGAGGGGGGGGTGGGCGGGAAGGGAGAGGGGAAGGAGGAACCAGGAAGTGAGGGGGAGGGAGGGGGCAGGGGGCACCACACAGACGCGCACGGAGCGCTAACACCAAAAAATAAAAACAGGAGGCTTAACTGGAGCCCAACGGGGCTAGGGAGGCAGCCTCAGCAACAAGCCACACGGGGCTACGGCGACCGCTCGAACCCGCTCTGGCTCAACAAAGAAGCGAGCGTGGTGAGCGGTCGAGCCGTAGTCCCAGAGCGGCTGCAAGGACAGCCAATCAGAGGGGGGGTGGGCGGGAAGGGAGAGGGGAAGGAGGAACCAGGAAGTGAGGGGGAGGGAGGGGGCAGGGGGCACCACACAGACGCGCACGGAGCGCTAACACCAAAAAATAAAAACAGGAGGCTTAACTGGAGCCCAACGGGGCTAGGGAGGCAGCCTCAGCAACAAGCCACACGGGGCTACGGCGACCGCTCGAACCCGCTCTGGCTCAACAAAGAAGCGAGCGTGGTGAGCGGTCGAGCCGTAGTCCCAGAGCGGCTGCAAGGACAGCCAATCAGAGGGGGGGTGGGCGGGAAGGGAGAGGGGAAGGAGGAACCAGGAAGTGAGGGGGAGGGAGGGGGCAGGGGGCACCACACAGACGCGCACGGAGCGCTAACACCAAAAAATAAAAACAGGAGGCTTAACTGGAGCCCAACGGGGCTAGGGAGGCAGCCTCAGCAACAAGCCACACGGGGCTACGGCGACCGCTCGAACCCGCTCTGGCTCAACAAAGAGAATGGTGGGACCTACTCCGCGACAGAGACCCCCTGGACTTACGCCGATGCAGAGTCTCACCCCTCGAGTCGTCGGTCGAAAGCCCAGCGGATTTTGACTTACGGGGTTTAGAAACCCTACCTACCGTTAACAACTTCTTCCGCTCCCGGAAGGCCTTCGAAGTCAGGGACTGGCAGTCATCGGTGGCGCGGCTTTCGACAAGGCACCAGAGGCAGACGTCATGCGGGTCCGTAATGGACATTTTAGCACCGCAGTCCCGACACTTTTTGAAGCCCGACTTCGGGGTAGAAGACGACGAAGACATATTCTCAAACTTTCACAAACAAAGTAGAAGAAGCGAGCATGCCGAGATTCCGAGGCGAACACGTCTGCGGAAAAAACGGAACGGAGGCTACGGGTGCCATGTGTCCTAGATATAACATCCGGTGACGTCGACTGTCGACGGAGGCCTTCGAGGACAGAGTATCGACGCCGAAAATTTTTCCGAGGCAGCACAGCTGTGGGGATTACTGTCATAGATGTGGAATATGTCGGAGGACACAATCCCCTCGAAAAGCCTATACTGAAGAACTTGGTGTTATCGAGGGAAAAAACATGTAACCTTTTCTTGAGATAAGTTGGCGCACTTGTGATTGTGAAAGCGCACAAAAACAGTGTCTTCGGTATTCAGGTATGGGTTTTCAATTATAGTAAGTATGCGCACATATTAGGGAAAGCGCGCTGTACATCATAAATTTGTTTCATAACTAAAGTCTATTTTTCTGTGAAGCGCAGCGTTGGAAAATGAGGAAAAACTCATAGGAACTTCAGGTACGTATGCGCGTATAGTTATTTTCTTTCACCTTTAATTCTGCAGTGTTCGTATTTAAACTATGGTATCTTTGTGTTGCAGGTCTTCAGAAGTCAGACAGTCTCGAGAGTAGCTGCGGCTGCGGACGATGGTTGTGACTGAACTGCAAACTTCGACGGAAGAAATTATCTGTTGAAAGAGACTGCGGTAACTTCGGTCAGGTAATACTAGTCTGTGGACTGTAGCTACTCTGAGCTGTTCAAGTATTTAACATTACTTTTCTTTATTTCTGCAGGTTCTGTGAGCTGAGCGCTGGTAGCGTTACACTACTGTCAGCAGAGCTAACGCGAAGCGCATGTTACTGCAGAGGCTGGGCTTATATAGCCATCAATCCCCAATGTCTGTTCTCTATTACAACTTATCAGTGACCCACGGGTGGCCATTTTAGGGGTATTGGGCGACTTATTGAGTTCCTATGGTAGTCTATGGTTAAGCTAACACTGTGGACTGTGAGAATGCCATGTTTGCCATGCTAGAACCCATCTAGAGCCTGTAGAACTATGCAAAGAATCCCACCTGGCCCAGACTCCTGAATCTAAACCCGAAACCCTGGAAGTGATCATGACATGAGGATCCGCTTGAATCCCAAAGCCAAGTGCAACTCTTGGTACGACTCAGACCTCGTCACCCTTAAACGCAAGTGCAGGGTGGCTGAGAGGAAATGGCGCATTTCCGGTACATCCTCTGACAAACTGGCCTGACGCCTGCTCCAAAGGCAATACCGGCTCTCTGTCCGCACCAAGAAGAGAGCCCACATCCAAGCCCGCGTCTCTGCGGCATCTAGCTCCTCGGCTGAACTCTAAAATCTGCAAGGAGCTGGCCAACCCTGCTGCAGTCTCTACCTCTCCTGTCCCCACCCAGGCCCTCTGCACGGCCCTGGCTTCTCATTTAATTTCTAAAACTCAGGACTGTCACCTCTCTTCCTCCCCCCTCCTCCCTGCTCTTCCTCTTGCCCTTCTTCAGCCACCTGTCCTCCCTCCTTCTCTGCCTTTGCCCTGTTCTCCCCAGACAAGGTTTCTAGACAAGTCCGATCTATGAAAGTCACATCAAAACAGGTTCACCCCTGTTCCTCCAAAACCATCAAGGACCACATGGACACCCTAGCTCCTGCTCTGGCCGACTTCTGCAACCACTCCTTCGCCACCGGAGTCTTCTCTTCCCCCCTGAAGCACTCCCTTGTGCCCCCTTTCTTAAGAAACCCTCTGCCGACCCTTCCTGCCCAGCTAACTGTCGCCCAGTCTCCATCACTCCTTTCCTGGGCAAACTCCTGGAAAAGCAGGCCATCTCCCAGCCTAATCTTCACACTGAATCTGTTGGTTGTCTCCATGATTATCAGTCTGACTTGAGAGCTGCCAGAAGCACAAAAACTGCTCTCCTGAACATCCGTGAAGACCTGCTCTCCAACCTAGATTCCAACACCCCCTATGTCCTCATCTTACTTGATACCTCTTCTGCCTTTGACACGTGCCATCCTGCTCAACCGTCTCCGTGATAACCTGGGTATCACCGATCAGGCCCTGGCTTGGTGGACTTCTTTCCTCTCTGATCGACCCTCCCAGGTCCAGCTTGGGTCCTTCTACTCTATCTCTACCTGTGGTGTCCCCCAGGGGCATAACCTCTCTCCCTGGCTGTTCAACCAATACCCGGGACTTCCTGCCCACTGCATTGTCACTCTCTGGCCCAACTTTCAGTGCTATGCGGATGACAACTCATTTTCAGGCTCCCTTCCGCCACCCCTTCTCTCATCTCCGACTACCTGCTATCCAGGAGTGGTGTGCCGCCAATGATCTCTGCCTTAATGCCAGTAAAACAGATTCTCCTCATCGGCACACCTGCTCCCTCTTTCCTGTCACTCTCTGGCCAGCCTATCTTGGCCCTCTTCCTGCTCCCACCTGTGAGGCTAAAAACGTTGGGGTCATCTTCGACTCCACACTCTCCTTCTCCCCTCACATCTGACGTCTCCAAGAAGTCACACTACTAGCTGCACCTCCTCACAGGTATTCCTCCTTTCCTTCCCCCAGAAGCTCACTGTCTACAGAGCTCTGGTTCTCTCTAGGCTGGACTACTGCAACAGCCTCTTTCTAAATCTGCCTGCCTCCACTCTCCACCCTCTGCAACTCATCCAAAAAGGACTGCAAGACTTGTCCTTGGCCTCAAGCCCAGGGATCATATTTCTCCAGGACTGAAATCTCTGCACTGGCTCCCAGTGTCAGCGAGGATTAAGTTAAAAAATCTCTGCATTGTCCACAAGGTCTTCTGGGGCCTCAATACCTTCAACTCTCTCTTCCTAAATATTTTCCTTCTCAAGCTCTTCGCTCATCCGCCTCCAACTCGCTCAGGGTCAGTCGCTTCTCCAAGCAACGAGTTGGTGGTAGATCCCTTTCTTCTGCTGGGGCCTCCCTCTGGAACAGCCTGCTTGCCTCACTGAAACTTGAGGAGAACCATCTCTGGAAGCACCTCAAGACCTTCCTCTTTGCTTCCGCTTTCTCTCCTCCTCTCCCCTGCTGATCTCCTGGCTGAAACTGAACTGGTTACCTGGCTACCCTCCGATCTCGGGCACAGGTACTCTCCCCGTCAGTTGCACACCTGCACTGCCCCCCTGGCAGCCACTTCACTCAGGGACTGTTTCTGTATCCCTACAGCCCCCTTCCAGCACTTGACACCTGTTGTCCGCACTTAGCCTTGCACTTGCCACCAGCTGGCCGCACGTTTTATTTATTGTCTTTATTTATTTTACTGTTCATCCTGTGTACTGCACTGCCCCCTGCCCCTGCACTTTTACCCCCCCCCCTCCTGCAGTTGCGCGATCTCAATTTCACCTGGCCTAGTAAGATCGTCGTCTCCATCTTCCCTCTGTTCCCCCTCCCTTGCCTCGTCACGCCTTGAAACACTTGTGTATAGGCGCGTTATAAATGCCATATCATATGGCCTCAAACGTCTCTCTTCTAAACTCCTCTCACTGCTTCCTTCCTTTCTACGTACTACACATTCTTCACAATTGTTTTCTGTGCCCTTCCCATCCAGTTTGAATAATATTGTCCTCTTACCCACTTCTCTTGTTCAGTCATTTCCCCTTCACTACCTTAATCACCTATTGTTATGCTTCTTGCTCTTCTGCCACACCTCTGCATGCCCCTTACTCTCCGGAGCTACTCCTCAGCTTCTCAGTTTTTCTAAGCTGTATAGCACTCTATTCTCCTCGTCTCTTAGCTGCATGTCTATAATCTATATCATTCTCTACTCTCCATCAGCACTAATGGTGCCATTCTTTTTACCACCTTTATCCTCCTTGTGCTGTCATGAGGGGATTCATATCTGGGATTGCTGCATTCGTCTGCCACCGCTTGTAATGGGTATATTCCAGGGATAATCAGGGTTAGGGCTCTGGTGCTGTGTGTAAACACTTGCCTCAGGCTGTAGAGGCGGAGCTAGGGCTACTTGCACCCTTCTTCATGCACATTACGCATATAGTAGAAATGGATTGTGTCCTTCCACGTATTCCCCATCTTTGATAACTATCTTCCAGCTTCACCTGCTTCGGAAAAAAAAACGACAGTGCTGTGCAGTAGCATCGATGATTCAATGTCCCTCGAAGGCCTTGGCTTCAGTTCTGTTTTTCCCACGCAGCTTTCGCTTTGAGAGAAATTATGGCGTGCTTCAGTTCCTTAAGTAAAAACGTCATGTCTTCACAGTCGACGGCCATGACAGGTTTTAAGTAGTATCAGGATTGCAGGTCAAAGATATCCATCACTGACCCCCACCACGTTTGCCTGTGGTGCCTAGCCACGGAGCATCGTATGAAGGAGTGAAAATCCCATCAGGCAATGACTGACAAGGATCTGAGAGCGCAAAGGTAAAAATTCCAAAATCCCCTTCTGTCCCAAAAAGAACGTACTTCAGATGAGTCGGGAGATTCTCTTAGTCGAAAACGATAGAAGAAATCTCAATCGAGAAGTCGTTCGCATCATTCTTCATCTTCCAGGAAGTCGAAGAAAAGTCATCCTAGGTCTCATCCTTCAAGTGACTCCTCACCCAAGAGAATAAGTCCAACTAAATCCAACTCCCCAGCAAAATGGGAAGAGTTTAAGAGAGAGCATGAAAATCTTCGAGCGAGAGACCTACTTCCTCGAAAGATTGGAAGAAAGACCATGTCCCAGTCACACTGCATAAAGACGACAAGGGAAAGTATAAGGCTAAACCGTGTGCACCCCTAATCCGGGACACAAACCAGACTAACATCGAGAGCCTTCAAAGCCTTGAAAGAGTGAAAAGGTGTCGAGGACCTCGATGAGTCGAGAGTCCAGCCCTTCAAGGGTTTTGTCGAAGGCATCTTTGATAAAAACAAAAGTAGTTCCAGTAACATCTAAACCTTTGACACCCATATCAAAGCCATCGACCTCGAGGCGTACACCGAAGAATATTTTGGAGCCATTGAAAGCAACACGAGAAATCTTACAAGCCTCTACCACAAATGGATTTCTTCAAATCTCTTTCTTCAATCTATGAAGAACATTAACCATCTGATGAGGATCAGACACCGTTTGGTCTTCAATATGGCACTTCAAATGTGCCAGATGAGGTAATTTCAGATGAATCTAGTCTTAAAGATCTCTATGACAAACTACAACAGCCAGTGGAGTAAATACATCTCCTGAGCTGGACTTTGGAAAGCCAGATCCTGCAGATCATGCTCACAGCTCATATAGACAATTGATGAGCAAGGTAGTAGACCTACTCCTCAATTTCAACAAGATGACTTAACGGACATATTGGAAGAGGATCCATGGAGGGATCCCATATTGCCCTTCCATATTGCTTTGCAAAAAATGGTTACAACTAATTGGGAAATCCCAGATTCTATTTCTGCAGTTAATAAGAACTTTCCCAAGAAATATAGACAGTCAAGCAGTGACCCTGATTACTTGACCGAGCACCCGACTCCAGAAAGTTTTGCAATCCAAGCAGCTAAGTGCACAAAACTTAACCTACCATTCCTACAGACAAAGATGATAAACGGGTGGCCGCTTGGGCGCAGAAAGTGTTTACTGCCGGTAGCATGGCCTTGAAATTGAGCTTTATCTAAATTTTCGTTCATCCTGTGGGATTGTGCAGCAATGGCGGCTGACCACATCCGAAAGGGGAAGAGAGACTGCTTCCTGGCTATCATAAAGGATAGTAAGCAGGCAATGTGCGAGTGCCTCCAGTCAGGTCTGGATACTGCAGATAGTATAAGTAGATCCATTGCGACTAGCACCGTACTACGCAGATTTGCGTGGCTGAGGAAGTCTTGATTTGCACCAGCATTTTATACCATCCCTAAAATACATAAAAGCTTTACACAACCACTAGGACCCCCCCGATCATTTCAGCAATTGATTCACTCTTAAAACCCCAATCAGTCTATCTAGAATATTTCCTCAAACCGTTAGTATCCAAGATGCCCTTGTTAGGCAGAAACCTGTGCAGTTCCCTTAGGTACCACTGAAAAAAGTTTAAGACCACAGGAGTAAGCAGTAAACCCACTTGGTAGCAGTCTGCACCACCCAGATTTACCTGGTATCTGTGGCTGAGCAGTCAGACTTCTCTCAAGAAGAGTAAGGCAGTATATAGAGTATACACAATAGGGCCAAAAACACAGTAGAACAAGCAAACACTGACCAGAGCTTTGGTATTAAAAGTATATAATTATTTATTTAAAAACACACTTATGAAAATACACTGGCACAGATATATCAAGCAAGTTCAAACAGTCACTATAAGTATATACACCTCCCTAGTTAATTATTTGACAAGTCTAGGTTAAGACACCACTTATTAGCAAAACAGAGGTGAGCGCGTAACTTTAGATGGCACTCCAATAATTTGTTAAAAAGGGAGAGAAAAGGCAGAGTATGGAAATAACACAGTACCAACACTTTTGAAACCACAGCAAGTCAAGAAAGGCAGGGTCTACTGTAGAGCCAAAGTTCATAGGCCAGGCCCACTCTTGGAGAGAGCAAGGCGGAATGTGCCCAAGATCACACAGTGGAAATGCACTCAAAGTCTTTGCAGAAAATGTCAAAAGAGGTTGGAGTAGTTCAGAAAGGCAAAGTTAGCAGGTCTGAGGTCAACCCAGTTGGAAAGTCAAGGATTTACGGGACACCTTGGACAATCCGTTGCAAGGGGGACCAGGCGGGACACAGTACCTGAAATGGTGAGAAAGCTCCAGCGGTGGATGTTGTTCCTGGCAACGGGTGCAAGCCGTGGCTTCGACCAGAGGAAGAGATGATCTCGACGAGGAAGAAAGCTGGAGGTCGTTGCACTGCCAGGGAAGAAACCAGCCGCGGAGTTCGCGATTGAAAGGTAAGACCCTTTTATTCGCGGTTAGTGGTGAAGCGTGGCTATCTGGCCGCCGGGGTGCTTGGCACGGGCGATTCGACCACGAGACGTCCAGGAAGGCGAAAAAGGCGAACTGGTTGGTCCCACCAGCTCAAAGGGAAGAATACTCTCCTGGAAGATCTCCTCTGTCGTCAGGGAAGTGGCGAGTTCGTACAGCAGGGCTCCACCGGTGGTGTCGTCGTTGTAGATGGCTCAGCTTCTCCCCTCTTCGGATTCTTTAGGTCCTGTGGTGACTTCTGAAGTTCCAGTCCCCAAAGCCCTGCTTTTATGCAGAAAAACCCCCATTCAACAGCCTAGCTGTCACTCAAACATGCTAAGTGGTGAGCCGGGCGGCTCACCACTGGGCCAATCACACAAGAGTGCGACTTGAGTTGCTGAGGCAACTCAGTCCAGGTGCCTAATCCCCCTCCCACACATCCTGTAGACCCCAGAAAGAGTGGCACCATTTGGAGGGCTTCTGTGCAGAAGCCCGCCAAAAATGGAAAAAAGGGCCCGACTTGGGTTAGAATTTCAGAGGCGACCAAAAACGCCATTTTAAAACCGTGTCCTGGCAAAAACACCCAATCGGGGAATATATATTAAATAAATAACCCGGCGGTATCTTTAACATTGCACCACAAAGTGGTGCGTTTAAAATCAATGGAAAATTCCATAAGAAATATTCCGGTGGAATATTTTGTGTGGTATCTACTGCCACCAGCCAGAAACTCGACAAGGGGGACTGGACAGTGCCCCTTTGGAAAACAGACCCTGGGGCAATCGAATTACCCCTACCAGTACTTCCACAATATGATGGTTTGTACTGGTTCTGTTCACAATTTGAGACTAGTAAAGCCAATGGTGACTTTACATGCCCTGGGAGACAGTAGTCAGTCCCAGGGTATGGAGTCTATGTTTGGGGGTCACTATGACACCCCTGTGTTACTGCACTGAGGGTGCAGTGTAACACACATACCAAACCACACATGAAGCCCTATGGAGTAAAAGACCCCATAGCCCATTAAACACATCTAGAGTCAAAGGAACACACTCAAATCATGTCCAAGAGTGAGGGTAAAAGAGTCTCGCTCTTGGCAGGAGAAAAAAATAAACCCCAAAAATCCAGCAAAGCTGCTGGGGAACTCGCTCGGTTTGGGAAATTAGCCTTAACAGAGAATTCTCCCTAACAGCCCTCATATGTGAAAGATTCCACTGACATGATGAAGATACTAGATACAACTGAGGCGCGAGACACAGATATACTTGTCACTATGGATGTAGAGGCACTTTACACCTCAATCCCCCAATTAGACTACAAGTCCTCAGATCTGTTTTGGACACCCGTAGATACCAAGAAGAACCATCCACAAATGTAATTCTTGAAAGTGCCAGAATAGCCATGATGGAGAACTTTTCTTTTTAAACAGATCTATATCCATAATAAAGGGGTCAGTATGGGAGCTACCTTTGCTTCTGATGTGGCCAATTTGTATATGGCAAATTTCGAAACAAAGTTAATCTTGTCAGGTACAAGTCACCTCACCTATCAGATTCTGACATGGAAAAGGTACATCGATGATGTATTCCTCATCTGGAGAGGCACAGCTGTGGAATTGAGTTCCATGCGTGCTTAAACAGCTGTGACAAGAACATCAAGTTTACTATGGAATGGAACAGTGAATTTTCTAGACCTCAAGATTCATAGAAACAGGAACAGATTGTGTACCACGTTATTCAAGAAACCTACAGATAGAAATAGCCTCTTACATTATACCAGTTTAAATCCGGCAGGACTAAAAACGAACTTACCCTATGGTCAGTTTCTCAGAATACGCGGAACTGCTCGGAGAAAAAAGTTTGAGCGACATGCAGAACTAAAACAGACTTATCTGCAGAGGGCACCCACGTAAACTAGTTAACTACAAACGAGCATCCAATACCCATAGAGAAGTCTGGCTTGAGCACAAACAAAAAGACTAGTACACACGTATACGAGTTACATCTTTTAGCCCCACCAGTAATGCCATTAAGAACATTATCCATAATAACTTGGCATTTAGTTAAACATAGTGGCACTTTATCTAAAAGACCTATGTTTTCATTTAAAAACTAAAATCTAAAGCAAAAACGTGTACACACATACAGGTCCACAGAACATGAAACAGTACGGGACCTTTGGGGACATTACGTTAAGGGGCACCATAAATGCAGCAATTGTGTCGCTTGTCAATTCACCAACATTAAACAGGTTTTTCAACATGGACACAAAATGGGAACTTCGGACCCACACAAATTGCAACACTAAAAACGTTTTCTACATTTTTCAGTGCCCATGTAATTTACTATATGTGGCAAAAACTATCATGCCGGTCAAACAGCGTATATCAGAGCACCAGTCAGGTATTAGAAACAAAGTCCAGGAGAAATCGCTGGTTGAACATTATACCCAGAAAAAACAGACAGATACATAAGTTAGTTTGTACTAAAAACCCTCAAACTATATCCTCGAGATGGAAACATAGTGAAAGTTACATAGACTCGAACAACAATGGATCTATCGTCTGTAGCTATGAACCAAGGGCTGAATATTTCGGTAGAGTGGAACCAGTTAACTTTTTCATAATTCTTTCAGGCAGATAGCTCATAGGGCCACTCTAGCGTCTGATAACCAGTCTCAGCATCTGCTTTATTCATTCACCCTGTGCATTTGTTCATTCCAGGAGGTCATGCCGTTTCCTGGTCTAGCTTTAAATCCAATCGGTAGGCTTAGCAAGGAGGGTAACCTCACACCTTTGTCCCTCTAGAAACAACCCTGTGTCTGTAGTGATATTCATGACAGCTGTATAGCTTCCGCAGGCTATCACACTCTGAGGCTTAGAATATACACTAGCCTTCTTTCTATGTACATGAATCGCATCGCCTTAAAAGAGACCAGATTGGGAAAATAATTCCCTCGGACACGTAATGTTGCTGTTGCATGTGATGAATCATCCCTCTCAGATAAAACACCTTGTCCACACACCTTGTCTACACATAGTGTAGATACCTTGGATCTACAGTACTCTCCATTGAGTATACTGGTTCAAAATAGCAGTCATGTAAAAGAGCACCACAGTCCACTATCTACTTCCATTAATTGCACTAAGGAAGAATCAGCATTACACACTATCTAGACGCTAAGACGAGCATTGCACATGAGACATAACGGTATGTACGTAGGAGCGCTCTCTAGTTGCCATGCCATGGAGAATATGTATAGGATACATTACTCATCGTAATCGTATTTCTGATGCTTGTATCTGCTTAGATTGAGATCAGCATTGTGATTGGTTATTTATAAAGCGCCTAATACCCAGAGGCTTCTATGCGCAGACCTGGGGATCGAACCCGTGTTGCTCTGCGTCTTGCTTCGAAGGCGAGCGCATTGCCCCTGAGCTATCCTCCCGAGACGCCACAGCACATGACGCCTCGGGAGGACGTTCATAGGCCGACATCTAGTGGAAGCTGCCAAGTATTACAGTTGTTTTCAAAACTCAAAAAGGGAAGTCAACAGGGCGTGCCAGTAATACTATCCCTAGTGCGACGTCCACTGTACCCATGATCGCTCACGTGTCACAGTCCCTCAGATTGTTGTTTTTCTGACATGAGGTAG
Organism: Ambystoma mexicanum; assembly: GCF_040938575.1. Classification (NCBI taxonomy): domain Eukaryota; kingdom Metazoa; phylum Chordata; class Amphibia; order Caudata; family Ambystomatidae; genus Ambystoma; species Ambystoma mexicanum. Next base: position 1,309,242,350 of record NC_090935.1, on the reverse strand, counting down.
CATGAGGTGTAGCGTGAGTACAGTTGTATCCAAGCAGATACCCATCAGACAAGCTCCTAAGCATCCATGCGCCTTCTCTCCGAGGGGAGGAAGGGTGGTCGCATGTGAATCTAAGCAGATACAAGCATCAGAAATACGAATACAGTGAGTATTGTATCGCTTCTGAGGCTTGTGGAATCTGCTTAGATCACATGCTGTGCATAGATTAGCGAGCAGCGTTGGGAGGTGTGATGTGAGGTTCATGAGCTAACAGATGTCTTAGAACCGCTTGTCCCACTTGTGTATCTGTCTTGGAATGAGTGTCAATGCAGCTGTGCTGAGTGAAAGTATGTATTGAGCTCCATGTAGCTGCTTTGCAAAGGTTGTCTAGAGGGACATTTGCGATGAAAGCCAGGGTGGCTCCTGTGCCTCTTGTGGAGGGAGCGCTGGGCGTAAAAGGCAGTGTCTTATTTGATAGGGAATAGCACAGTTGTATACATCTGACTATCCACAGAGATGGCATTCTTTGAAATGCGGTCACCTTCTCTGCCTGGTGCTACATAGAAACGGTGGATCTGTATTCTAAGCGGTCTGGTCAACATAGTAGAGGACCGCTCTTCTCACATCTAGTGTGTGGAGTTTTACCTCATCTGAGCTGGTTGGTTCCTGGAAGAAAGCCGGTAGCTCAATAGACTGGTTTACATTAAATTTGGAGATGAACTTAGATGAGAACCTAGGGTGAGTACGTAAAACCAGCTTGTCCTTGTGTACAACAAAGAACGGGTCCTTCACTGACGATGCTTGTATTTCACAAACTCTTCTTATGGAAGTGATAGCCACTAAGAGGGCGGTTTTTTAAGTCAGGTGTTTGAGACTAGACTTATGCATCCGCTCGAAAGGGGGTCCCATGATCTTAGCGATTACAACATTGAGATCCCATCCGGGCGACGGGTTCGAAACTGAAAGGTTGAGTCTCTTTACTCCCTCCATGTATGCCGCCAGGTGGACCTTTAAGGGGTTGAATACAAACCCTGTGTCGAACAAGTGGAGCATATAAGTAAGAATGTAGGAAGGAGTACATTCTATGGGGTTAATTTGTTTCGACTGGCAACAAATTACAAATCTCCTCCACTTGTCAAAATAACAGTGCCTAGTGTTAGGCTTTCTTGATTCCCTCAAGATATCCATACATCTTTGAGGCAAATTAAGATGTACAAACTCTGACTTCAGGAGCCATGCTGCCAAGTTCATTGAGTGAGGCAAGGGAGCACTTTTAGTCCCCCGTGCTGGGTGAGGAAATTATACGGGCATGGGAGTTTGATGGAATTGCACATTGCCAGTTTGCGCAGATGTGGATACCAGGGTTGTCTTGCCCACATGGGAGCAACTAGGATGAGCGTCATCTAGTTCCTTGTGGATCTTGTTCACCACTTTCCTCATGAGAGGTGTTGGGGGGGGGGAAAGCATAAGCAAATTTCCCTGACCAGTTCATCCATAGGGCATTCCCCTTGGATCCTGGCTGGGGGAATCTGGACGCGAAGTCTGGGCAATGCTTGTTTTTGCTTGTAGCGAACAAGTCTATTGTGGGGAAACCCCATAGAGAGAAGAGGTGCTCTACGACCTCTGCGTGAAGTTGCCACTCGTGTTCTTCTGGTAGGGGATCTCTGCTCAATGAGTCTGCGAGAGAGTCGAGTTCCCCCTGGAAAGTGCTGTGACGATAGGAATATTTTCCATTTGAGTGCCCATTTCCAAATTTGCTGTGCAACTTTGGACAAATTTGGCAAACGTGTGCCCCCTTGTTTATTTAAAACATTTCTGTAGTACTGTCAGGACCTGAACAGATTGGTTCATTAAGCGAGATTTGAACACCTGAAGGGCCTTGAATACTGCCAGAAGTTCTAGCAGATTGATGTGGTTCTGAGCTACCGTGCAAGACCACAGACCCTGAGCTGTGTGGTGAAGGTAGTGTGCCCCCGATCCAGCAAGAGAGGCGCCCGTCATGATAATTGCCTGCATCTCTGGATCGTAGAAGGGTTTCCCCTTCAGTAGATTTTCTCTCGTCCACCAGCGAAGACTTTGTACCAGTGTTGGTGAAACGATCACTAGATCATCCCACTGACCGCTTGCCTGAGACCATTGTTTCACCAACCACTCCTGCATGGGTCGCATGCACAGGCGCGCACGTGTGAAACCAGATAAATGCAAGATGCGACCATGCCTTGCAAGCAAATCACTTTGTGCACCCTTATCTGGCAGCCGGCTTGATAATGTGGTATTTGCAGCAACATATTTTGGACTCTTTACTCTGACTGAAAGACAAACCCCTGTGTTTAAGACAGCTCTCCTAGGAACTGTTTTTGTTGTGTTTGGCAGTAGGCTTGACATTTTCACGTTGGTTGAGAAGCCCAGAGAAGGTTGATACTCTTGAATGTTTTGCGTGCAAATTAGGGGGGAGTCCCCTCTAATGAGCGAGTTGTCCAGGTAAGGGTACACTGGGATTGCCTCCCTGCGCAGGTGTGCTGCCACCACCGCCAGTATCTTTGTGAATACCCTTGGAGCAGATGCTATCCCGAAGGGTAGCACTTTGAATTGGTAGTGCTGGTTCGCTATCTTGAAATGCAAGAATCTTTTGTGCGCTGGGAACATTGAAATATGAAAATAGACATCTTTCATATCCAGTGTTGCCATGTAATCCCCCTTTAGTAGAGGGATTACCTCTTGTAGCGTAGTCATGCAGAACATTTGTGGCTTTACATATTTGTTTGCAGGGCACAAATCTAATACTAGGCGCATGGTCAGATCTTTCTTTGGCACAAGGAAGTAGGTTTAATAAATACCCTTGTTTATCTGGTTGGCCGGGACGATTTCGCTAGCGCCCTTTAGTAGAAGTGTGGTGACTTCCTCGAGGAGGATACGCTGGTGTTGCTATGAATGGATCTTCTGCCGTGGGGGTGGTTCTGGGGTAGTTGGAGGAGCTCTATACAGTATCCACCTGCTACTGGACAGCACCCATCTGTCTGAGGTTATTCCCTCCCATGCATCGGTGAAGCTGGAAATGCGCCCTCCTACCCGAGAGACATGGGAGGGCACCTGAACTGGATAGTTACTGCTTTTGTGGAGGGGTACCCCCTTGAGAGGAGTTGCCCCTGCCAAGAGCTCGGGATCTACACAATCCTCTAGGATAGTTTTGGGAGGACTGACTTTGATCATTTCCCCATGGAGCCCCTTGACTTTGATTGTAATTGGACCCTGGTTATGAACTTTGGCCACAAAAATTGCCATTACCCCTTTGGCCGTGTGGCTTGTTGCCCCAAAGATTTAAGTGTGTCATACTCTTCTTTGGCTGCTTTAAGGGTGTCCGACGGCCTTGCCGAAGAGTACGTTGGGTTCGATAGGCATGTTAATCAGGGTGGCCTGCGTCTCTGGTTTAAAACCCGATTGCCTCAGCCACGGGAAATGGAAAATGTTACTTGCCTGTAACTGTTGTTCTCCAGCATGGGTCTGGCATGGATTCACATGCTCATATTCCCCGTCGTCAGGCTGGGAATCCTCAGTAAAGAAAAAAATCAGTATTAGTTCAGTTTCTGATGTCTTTCTTAGTAGTAACCAATCACTGGTCTCTGGGTCATACTGCCCCCAGCCAATGACTGCCCTCTCCCTAAGCCCCTCCCCTGGCAGCCATCCTCAGATTTGGTAGCACGTAAAGTGGCAGTAGGACACAGTGAAGAGCCGCAGGGGGTAAGGAGGGAGGGTTTGCATGTGAATCCATGCTGGAGAACAACAGTTACAGGTAAGTAACTTGTTCCTTCTCCAGCATGGGGTTGGCATGGATTCGCATGCTCATGAATATAAGAATACACAGCAGTACACACATGCACAACCGCAGGAGGTGGCAAGGTTCAACATTAAGCATCTCTTACATCCTCACCAGGCCCACCTTTAGGCGAACAGGTTGCGTAGCACTGCTTGGCAGACCCTGGACCCCTCCCTGGAATCACGGTCGACACAGTAGAATCTCGTGAAGGTGTGCGTCGACCTCCATGTAGCAGCCCTGCAAATGTCCAGCAGGGGTACACCAGACAAGAACGCTGTGGTAGCAGCGATCGCTCTGGTCGAATGGGCTCTCGGACGGCCGGGCAACAGTCGGTTTGCCAACCGATGACAGTGCATGATGCAGCCGGAGAGCCATCTGGAAATGGAAGCCTTGGAGAGGGCCTTTGCTTGGTTCACAGGTCCAAAGTTCACAAACAGTTGTGATGTCTTCCGGAAACTCTTTGTGCGGTCCACGTAGAACTTCAGCGCTCTAGCTACATCCAGCGAGCGCAAAGTCCTCTCAGCCGGCGACAAAGGCGACGGGAAGAAAACTGGCAACACCTAGGGCTCGTTGAGATGGAAGTCCAACGGCACCTTGGGCATGAAGGAGGGGTGCGTCCTCAGCACCACCATCGTCTTGTGAAAAGTCAAGTATGGAGGCTTGCAGGATAGGGCCTGGATATCTCCCACTCGTCGTGCGGATGTGGTGGTCACGAGAAACACTGTTTTCCACGACAGGAACTTCAATGGTGCCGAATGCAGAGGCTCGAAAGGCGCCCCCATGAGAATGGTCAGCACCACGTTGAGCACCCACGGTGGGGCGGGAGCCTTCACCGGCGGGAATGAACGGAACAGTCCCTTCATAAACTCTTTCACCAGGCGATGAGACCACAGAGATGATTGTCCTGTAGTTCTGGTGTAGCGGGAGATTGCCGCTAGATGTATTTTAATGGAGGCATGAGCCAGCCCCGCCTTGGCCAGCGACAGCAGGTACGGCAGCACTTCAGGGGCCGTAATTCGCAGAGGGTTAATCTTCTGTGCCCGGCACCAGACAGAGCACCTCTTCCATTTGTCCATTTGTGTCCGTAGCACGAGAGTTGAGGACGCCCTGGCCTTTGTAAGCACCTCCTTGCAGTCCGCCGGGATATCGTACCCTCCAAATTCTAGTGCTGCAGGAGCCAGGCCTGCAAGTTCAGCGACCCCGGGTCATGATGGAGGATGGCGCCTCCTTCTCTGGAGAGAAGATCCGCGTCCGTCGACAGTTTGACTGGGGGCTGACGCTGACAAGTCCTGAAGGTCCGGGAACCAGATCTGCCTCAGCCACGCCGGTCCGACAAGGATCATCCTGCACCGGCACCTCTTGAGTTGGTTGATGAGTCACAGCAGCAACAGCAAAGGTGGAAACGCATACAGGAACAGGCCGTCCCAGGGGAACGAGAAAGCATTCCCCATGCTCCTCGGCTGGGGAAACCTGCTGGCGAACCTCTGGCACTTGTTCATCGCCGCCATGAACAGGTCGATCTGGGGCTTGCCCCATCGTTGGAAGAGTCAATCCACCTGATCCTGATGCAGCTCCCACTCGTGGCATGAGCGCAGCTCACTGCTGAGTGAGTCGGTGATGGCGTTCTTTATTCCTGCCAGATGGAAGGGCACCAGAAACATCCCCTGGGCGACGGCCCAGTGCCACAGGTCCTGGGCCTCCTTGGATAGGGCTGGGGATCTGGTGCCTCCATGCTTCCGGATGTAGAGCATCGTGGTGGTGTTGTCAGTGAAGACCCTCACCACCTTGCCCTTGAGGGACGGAAGGAACGACCTGAGGGCCCAGAACACAGCCTGGAGCTCCAGGATGTTGTTTGGAGTAACCTCTCCTCCGGGAGCCAAAAGCCTCTGGCATGGAGATCTACGGTGTGTGCTCCCCATCCCTCCAGGGAGGCGTCCATCATCACCGTCTCCTGATGTACCGGGGTCTGAAAGTACGTGCCCGCCACGAGATGCGCGCGGGTGCCCCACCACCGAATTGCTTGGCAGAAGGCCTCATTAAGTGGGATCCTGTCTTCGAAGCTGCCCACCGCTTGTATCCAGTGGGCGGCAAGGAACTCTTGTAGAGAACGCATCCGTAGCCTGCACAGGCGCACCAGGTAGATGCATGAGGATGGATCTCACCCTGGCCACGTCCGTGGCCAGCAAGCGCTGCACTTTGCCCAAGATGGCCTTCGTCTTCTCCTCCGACGGAGAAGCCAATCGCGCCACTGTATCGAACTTGGCTCCCAGAAACAGTGTGACCTGCGAGGGAACCAGGCAGGGTTTTGAGTAGTTGATGAAGAATCCCAGATCCGTGAGCAGTTGGACGGTCTTTGCTGTGTGTTCAATGGCGAGTTCTCTTGTCCTTGCACGGATGAGCCAATCGTCCAGGTAGGGGTAAACATGGATTCACCGCAGGCACAGCCGCGCCGCCACTGGTGCAAGGCACTTGGTAAATACCCTGGGCGCCGACTTCAATCCGGATGGCAGGGCCTTGAATTGGCAGTGCCGTCCTTGGACTACGAATCTGAGAAACTTTCGGTGTCCTTTTAGAATGGGGATGTGGAAGTAGGCATCCTCCAAGTCCAGCGACGATAGGAAGTCGCCTTCCTCCAGCTGTCCCAGCACGTGCTGGAGGGGGACCATCCTGAACTTCTGGGCCTTGATGTACTTGTGTCAGGAATACCTCGGGGAAGACTCCCCGTTATCTCACACGTAAACGTACAAAGTTCCCACAATGCCAATACCATGGCAAAGCTTCAGCGTCCACGTTGCCCTGGCGTCTTTGGATCCCGCTCCACAAACAGCGCTATCGCGCTTTAGGGGGGAGGAGTCACGCGCTTGTACGGCCACCCGTTAAAACACTTCCATGTGACCGCGATCGCTGCATCTGATTGTTTCAATCTTAGCGTTTGCTGGTTTACGCCATACTCTTGTCCTTGCTTTGGTTCTTGCCCCTTGTTCTGCCATTTCTTGCCAATACCTTACCTGCCTTTGCCCGCTGATTTGCATACTTCACTGCCTACAGGCTGCCGACTCGGAACGCTAACTTACTTGCATCTGCCCGCTGATTTGGATTCTTCATTGCTCACATGCTGCCGACTCGGAACGCTAACTCACCTGCATCTGCCTGTTGATTTGGACATTTCTCTGCACACACGCTGCCGACAAGGAACGCCACCTTACCTGATATTGCCTGCCGAATTGGTACTTCATTGCTCTCTCATCATTGGACTCGGAATACGTTTCTACACTGCAACCCACAACTGATCATACGGTTGTCAAGCTTTCTGATACAGATCTGGGGAGAGCCAGCATTGCCCAATACTGTGTGCCCGGACTAGAGACTTCCACTTGGCGCTTTACTTTGTGAGGCGTCCTCGTTTCGGCGGGACAGGTACGGACTAGAGACTGCCTTTTGTGCCGTTTAGGCTTCCTCGTGCCGTTGGGAATAGGGTAGATTGGGTATTGCTGGGCTCCTCTACTACGTCTCATCGGAGAGCTGTTGGTAAGTGTTAAATACCATCCGGTTACTGTCCTTTTGATGCTTAGTTTTTCTCCTAGTCATATCTAATCGATATCTTGATTGTATCTTGTTCTTACTTTCTGAAGTTTCATCTGTAATTCTGTGTCTGAGGCTTGACTCCTGAGCACCATCCGGGAATTCCGCATCTGTCATCGGGTGTCCTGGAACCACCATTCGGCTCCTGCTTCTCGGCTGCTGCAGCGATCCTGTCTTTCGGCTGACTGCTATCTTTGTAGTTTTCCTTTTTGGAATACAAAGAGACGTTGGCAGGGAGAATACTACGGCTACACGTCGAGAGTATTCTGATTCAAGATCGGCAAATCTGATAGAATTAGAAGCCTTACTATACCCAGAGATGGATGTCAATGACACACTGGTTAATCTTATGCAGCTCATAGCAGAATTACGAACCAATATGATGGCTGCGCATACTGCCACCCAAGCCAGGATTGATGAATTACAGGCCCGGGCTTTGTTTGGTCCAGTCATACCTCCTCCCGCTACCCCCTGTGGGTCAGCTGCCCCAGCCTCCTCAGGCACGGCTCAACCTTCATTGGTCATGGCATCGCCTCATGCTTTGGCGCCTCTGGAAAGATTCCATGGGGACCCCAAAGTCTACCGCACCTTCTTGAATCAGTGCCGTCTGCACTTTCTGTGTAGAGCTTCTGTCTTTCCTGACTCAGCCACCAAGGCGGCCTTTGTGTTGTCCCATCTGGTGGGTAATGCTGCCACTTGGGCAAATCCCTAATTAGAAGCAGGTAGCTCTCTGCTTTTTGACTGCGATGCCTTGCTGGAAGCAATGGGACGTGTCTTTGACATCCGCTATCGAACTCAAGCTACCGAATTGGAGTTATTGGGGATTAAACAAGGTGATTCTTCACTGTTGTCATATATCGCTAAGTTCAATCAACTGACAGCAGAAACAGCTTGGCCAGAGGATAAGAAGTCCTCTCTGTTCTATAGAGGACTATCAGAGAATCTGAAGGATGTTCTATCCACGGTTCCGGTGGTGCCAACGGATTATCATGAATTATTGGATTTGGTTCTCCAAATAGATGCCCGACGAGCGGAGAGGAAGGGTGAAAAGGAGTCAATGCCTGTCTTGGTCACCCCCCGTGCGGTTCCGTCTAATGCATCCAAACCTATGCAATCGGAGCCATTAAGGGCCCATTAACACCTAGTGAAAGGGAGAGAAGGCGTATAGAGAACCTCTGCTTCTATTGTGGCTCGTCCGACCACCTCCTCAAAACCTGCCCTAAGAAACCCATGAAATCGGGAAACGCCGTGACTCAGTAGTAGATGGGGTTCCTCTACTGAGTCCAACATACTTACAATCCCTCAGCGATTCTCCAGTTACGCTTATGCCATTTTTTCAGCCAGTTTCTGGCAAGACTTGGGTTGGGCAACCTATTCTGGATTCCGCAGCTACTGGGAACTACATAGACCTCTCTTACACTCGTGAGAAAGGGGTCGTAACAATGCCAAGAGTACTCTGGAAATGGTTAGTGTGGTGGATGGTTCATCACTTCTGTCGGGATTGGTTACGGAACAAACCAAAACACTTTTCATGAAGACAGACACGGGCCATACTGAAGCCATTGTCTTTGATGTTATTGCTGCACCCCAGCTTAAGCTCATTCTGGGTTTACCATGGTTTAAGAAACATAATACAAGTGTCGATTGGGTAAAGGGTACTGTAGTGTTCCGCTCCGAGTACTGCACTAAACACTGTTGCTCCAACCATCCACCTAAGGTGACTCCTTGTCAAGCCCTTCTTGGGGTCGCACCCATGGTGGGAGCGGTGGTTACTACGACATTGCCCTCAGTCTACGCCTCGTAGCAAGATGTTTTCAATGCCAAGAGTGCCGAGACCTTGCCACCGCATCGCCCATATGATTGCCCAATCAACCTAATTCCGGGTGCTAAAATACCTAATGGCCGGGTGTATTCTTTAACGACCAAGGAAGATGCCATCTTGAAGGATTATATCGATAAGGCTCTTGAGATATGTTCATACGCCCCTCTTAGGCCCCGTCAGCTTCATCCATGTTCTTTGTTCCTAAAAAGGAAGGGGACCTTCGTCCCTGTATTGACTATCGGGAACTAAACAGTCACGATACGGAACCAATATCCCATACCTTTGATCTCGGTCCTCTTGGATCAGCTAGGCTCGGCAAAGGTCTTCACAAAATTGGATCTAAGGGGTGCCTATAATCTCATCAGGATGCGCTCAGGGGATGAGTGGAAAACGGCCTTCAAGACGAAATATGGTCTATGAATATTGTGTCATGCTGTTCGGCCTTTGTAACGCCCCTGCCACTTTTCGGCATTTTATCAATGATGTGTTTCGGGATGTTTTGGATACATATGTGGTGGTCTACCTAGACGATATACTCATATTCCCCCTCCTATAAGACCCATGTTGATCACGTCTCCTCGGTCCTTCAACGACTTAGAGAGAACCATTTGTACGCCAAATTAGAGAAGTGTGTATTCCATGTGACATCCGTTGAATTCCTGGGGTACAACATTACGGACAAAGGAATACAAATTAACAATGCTAAGGTTTTTTTTTTTGAAAATATTTTTATTTTATTTTGAAGTCAAACAAACACACTACAACTGTTTCAAAGCATAGAAAGCATCATAGTTCAACACATTTTCATTAGAACTCCCCAAATCTCCCCCCCCCCCTTAAACTAGAGCGGGTTCTCACATGTCATTTACAGGAGCATCATTGGGTAGCACAGTACTTAGGCAGTCAAAATCCGGGTCCTCTGTACCGTTGTTACCCTGATGAGAGTTTGCCATAGAGGCCACCAATTGCCGCCAGGCCAGCAAGGGCCCTACTTCCTCCTCGCCCCCCCTAGTGACCACTTCAAACCAGACTACAGATTCAGCTTCCGCCCACCTCAAGAGGTCCGCCCACCATAGCTCCACCCTAGGTCTCTGGGCTGCCTTCCAGCCAATGGCAATCCTGCGCTTGGCCAAAACACAAGCCAGGTCCTTCATCTTCCTTATGTGTTTTGAATGCCGGGGTCTAGGAAAAATCCCAAGCATGCATGACTAGGCCGATTCCACATCCAGCACCACCCCCCCACGGAGGCGTCAGGGTCTTCTGCTAGCAATGTCTCAAGCCATCTTTCTCTAGTCTTTTTCACAAGCCTAGTGTAGGTTATATATTGGCCACCATGTACCCCCGTCTCTTCCTGCAACCCCTGAAAGTCCAATGCCTCCCCTTCCTGCCATATGTCCCCAAGAGTGGCCAGGCCTACCTGGTTCCAGTATCTACGGACCGATTCAAGTAGTTGAGAGTTGCTCCCGCACAGCGCCACCAAAAGGGCCTGCTGGAAGTACGGCTCCGAATCCCCCCAATCTTCCATGTCCTGTGCCAGATCTCCCAGCCCAGCCTCAGTAGCCGCCCCTGCCCACCAGTTTGTCTCTGCACAACCACACCACTTCCATCAGAAAGTATGGTGCTGAGTCTCCACGCAGAACCCTATCTTCCGCCGAGTCTTCCGCCGAAAGCCACCTGGCCACGTACTGCAGCTGCCCCGCCAGGTAATAGAGTTCAAAATTAGGCAGGTCTATCCCCCCCCCCTCGTCACATGGGTTCTGGAGCTTCCACAGAGCAACACTATTCCTAGAGCTGCCCCACACGAAACCCCTACACACGCTGTGAAGTTTCGCGAATAGGCTCCTAGGTATCAAAAACGGGACATTCAGGAAAACGTGCAAGAGTCTAGGCAGGACCATCATCTTGAGCAAGGCTGCCCTCCCCATCATGGTCAGGGGCAATCTAGACCAAAATACCATGCTGTTCTTGATTCCCTCTATTGCCTTTTCCGTGTTATGCTTGTGTTCTGCCTCGACCTTGTGGTAAGTATTTATTCCCAAATACCTAAACGTCACGGGCTGCCATGGTATTGGCAGGACGGGCAGCCTCTGTACCGGGACATTCCTGTATCTGCCCAAAGGAAACAGACTAGACTTTCTAGGGTTCACCGATATGCCCGAAAGGGTGGCGTACCGTTCTATTACCTCCAGCACATACTGCAGGTTTTCTTCTGGATAACGCAAATAAAGGAGCATATCATCCGCATATAGTGATATCAGGTGCCCTCCACCGACAGTGCTTATGCCCACCTCCCCATATTGTTGTCGCAGGCATATTGCCAGCGGCTCTAATGCCAGTATATATAGCATGGGTGACCAGGGGCATCCCTGTCTGGTCCCCCTGCAAAGTTGCCATGTATCTGAGATTGTGGACCCTGTCCTGACTCTCGCCATCGGGGTGCTGTCAAACAACTGGACCCATTTGAGGTATCCAGGTCCCACTCCGTACCCCTTCAGGGCCACTTTCAGCCAGGGCCATCGTACCGAGTCGAAGGCCTTGACCGCGTCTAATGACACTATAGCCAACTTGCCCGCGTCATCCTCAGTTTGGTCAATGATATGGTGTAGCCTCCTGTGGTTATCGGTGATGTTCCTGCCTGGAACATATCCCGTCTGATCTGGGTGTATCAGTTTCCCAATCACCTTCTTCAGTCTGTTGGCCAGCACAGCCTTAAGTATTTTGCTGTCCTGGTTAAGCATGGACAACACTCTGTAAGACCCGCACTCCACGGCCGGCTTGCCTGGTTTCAGGAGTGGGATGATCACAGCCTCGCGGAGGGACAATGGGAGTTCCCCCTGCTCATAGGCCTCGTTGAAAGTGGCAAGCAGTGGCTGAAGCAGCTCTTGCTTGTATGTTTTGTAGAACTCACTAGGCAGCCCATCCGAACCAGGCACCTTCCAAGTGGGCAAATTCTGAATCACTACCTCCAGGTCATCCGAGGCGACGGGTGAGTCTAACTCCGCGCGTTCTAGGTCATCCAGGGTGGGCAGTTCTATGTCCTCCAATGTGTCCAGTATGTCTTGACACATATCCTCCCCCGTGTCCTCATATAAGTGTCTATAAAACTTAAGGAACTCATTTACCTCTTTCTGAGTGTTGCATATGCAACCTCTCTCATCCTTGATCTCACTGATCACCGAGCAGGGGGTCTCACTCTTATACAGCCAGGCCAGCAGTCTGGCCGGCTTGTCGCCCCCTGCGTGTATCCTCTACGTATATTTCCTGTAATTGAGTCTGCATAGCCTATCCCAGAGGGCGCTGCAGGACAACTGTAGCTCCTTTACTTTGGTTCTGTTATCATGAGCGGTGCTCTCGCAACGCGTGAGATCTTCTAGCTCCCTTTCCGCCTCTTGGAGTTCCCTTTCGATACCACCCTGTAGCCCCTTAGCTTGGGAAATGGCTACCCCGCGCACCACCACCTTAAACGCTTCCCACAGTGTGCCCACAGAGCTGACGCTTCCTGTGTTTATATCAAAGTATTCTTCGATGGCATCCCTCAGGCCCTCCCGAAACCCCTCGTCCTGCAGAGCCTCGGTCCCGAGTCTCCATGTAGGGATCCGCGGTCTTGGGGGCTGGTGTCTCCAGTCCACCACCAAGGGCGAGTGGTCAGATAGTACTCAGGCCTTGTATTCCGCTCCCTCTATGTCTCTCACTATCTCGGCTGTCACAAACATGTAGTCCAACCTTGTGTGCAAGTCATGTGGCACCGCGAAGTGTGAATACTGCCTATCCGTGGGATGCAGCCTTCTCCCCGCATCCTCTAGGCCTAGGTCTTTCAGCAAGGTACCCAGCGCTTTGGCCGCCGGTGCCGTTTTCCCTAACCTGTCCTTGGACCTGTCCATTCTGGGATTCACGGTACAGTTAAAGTCCCCCCCCCCCACACTACCGTGCCCCCTGCCAGGGGGCCAAGTTTACTGTAGAGGGTCCTAAAGTAAGCCGCTGTGTCGTTATTGGGGGCGTACAAATTTATTATATGCACTTCCCTGCTTTCCAGGTGGCCCGTCACCACCAGCATTCTACCTTCCGGGTCCACTGTAGAATCAAGCACCCGAAACGGCACATGAGGCGCCACCCAAGTAATGACCCCTCTGGCGTACGCCGAGTACGCCGCCCCCACAACATTGCCCTTCCATTTTCTCCTGACCACCACCAGCCTTTCCCTAGTAAGGTGGGTCTCCTGCAGCAGGGCTATGTCTACACGCATCCTCTTTAAGTACAAAAATGTTAAGGCCCCGTACATGCCAGGTCACAATTCTGAGATTACCCGATGCCATCTGGTCGGACTATCCCCATCCCATCCCTTCCCATAATGCTCCCTGTGCTGGTTTGTTTCCTGGCTCTCTCCCTTCTATTCACAAACACCCCCCCCCCCCAACTTCACACCACTGCACACAACTCCCCCCCCTTCCCCGCCAACCCCCAACAATAGCCCAGCTCCATCCCTGGATCTCAGGCCTACCCACGTCTGGACCTGTCTCGTATCCGAGGACAAGGACCCCGCGCGGTGTCACCTATCTAACAGTGACCTAACTATGTGTACTACTATTGGGTACAGAGGGTGCTCCCCAGGAGCTCCCAGTCATCTATTTAGGAGAAGTGCATTCAACAGGACCCGCCGGCAGATACCATGACTTCCTCCCCACAAGCACAATATCGTACTATATTCCAGTCCCAATGTCATGACTATGGCCTCACGGGCGCCTCTGCAGCGTGCTACTTATCTCCAGTTGCTTCTGTCTGGGCATCCGATTCCTGAGGTCGACCCTGCATATCCAGCCACTCCATCGCTTCAGTCGGCGTCTCAAAGAAGAGGAATCTATTCTTATAAAACACCTTTAACCTAGCGGGGTAGAGCAACATGTAGCGATGGCCTGCTTCTCTAAGCCTCCTTTTCACAGTTCCAAAGTTCATTCGACTCCGCTGTACGAGCAGCGTATAGTCTGGATACGCCGTTATTTTCGCTGACCCCCTTTTCTATCGTACCTCCTTTTCGGAAAAATTCGAGGATCTTTTCGCGGTCACGATAGTTCAAGATCTTCGCGATCAACGGCCGCGGGGGGGCTTCTGGGGCTGGTCTCCTGGTCAGGGCCCTATGCGCCCTTTCAACCGCGAACCCCTGGGTCAGCTCCCCGCCTGTAATCTCCTGCAAGAGCATGGATTCAACGTATTCCGTGGGGTTCGATCTTTCCATTCCTTCCGGAACACCCATTATGCAAATGTTGTTGCACCTGGTGCGCCCCTCTGCCTGCTCTGCTCTGTCCTCTAGATTGCCCACTCGTTGCACGAGGGCATGAAGCTCCTTAGCATGTGCATTGCACGCCTCCGTGGTGAGGGGCCAACTCCTCCAGTGCCCCAGTGCGCTCCGCGATCGTTCGAACATCCTGACGCAACAGGTTCACCTCTTCTCGGACCGCTCCGATCTTAAGGTCTAGGCCCTCCTGCAGCTCTTTCATAGCCAGGCCCAACTTCGTCTCCCAAGCCACCTTCACGTCGCCAATTGCTGCCAGCACCTCCTGGATAGTACCCGGTGGGTCCGTTGCCGCCGCAGGGGCTTCTTTGCTCTTGCCCCCTTCCGCGCCCCAGGGCGACCTAGCGTAGGCCTCCATCGTGGGCTGATTGATCCGGGGGTCGCACCACCTTGGAGGACATCCTGCTGTGTCGGTTGGGCACACGCGCCCAGCTGTGTCTCCGGCGCCGCGACCCCTTCACAGCAAGGCTCCGCTAAACTCGGGTTCTCTGCTGGCACGCATGTGACGCGTCCCTCTGGTTGGGCTTGCCCCCGCTCCGGCCGGCTTTGTCTTCCTCAGCTCCATGGACCATTTATGGCCCTTTGTCCACGGGCGGCCATCTTGGGTGCTGCCCTTCCACTGCACGACCGCCACCTTCTTCGAAGTCTAGTTCTGTGGATATGCAGTCTCGCTGGCGGGGAGGGCACTCACCATGTGCTCCCCACTTTCATGCACCGTGGGCTCGAAAGTCCGCCGAAAACCATCACTTCTTCCCAGGATCAAAATCGGATCATCGGGAGCTCCTCCAAGGAGCGTCCTCTCACGTAGCCATCAAGCCACGCCCCCAATGATGCTAAGGTTAAGGCAGTCCTAGAGTGGCCAACCCCCTCGAACCTGAAACAGGTACAATCCTCTTTGGGTTTCGCAAATTATTACAGACGCTTCATCCAGGCCTTTTCTAGTATCGTGGCACCTCTTACTTCTCTCACCAGTTCAAAGACTTGTTTTTCTTGGAATCCAATGGCCCAGGAAGCCTTGAACGCCTCAAATCCTCATTCACAACTGCTCCCGTCTTGATGCACCCGAACCCTGACCTCCCGTTTGTGGTTGAGGCGGACGCCTCTGATGTGGCTGTTGGTGCTATTTTGTCACAGGAGTGCAAGGAAAGCAGGGAATTACATCCCGTAGCTTTCCATTCTAGGAAACTCACGGCTTATGAAACCAACTATACCATTACGGAAAAAGAGCTTCTGGCCATCCGGGATGCATTCCTAGTATGGCGACATCACCCGTTAGGAACCGCCATTCCGGTCCGCGTTTACACCGATCATAGGAACTAATTGGCCTTGCAATCGGTGAAATGCACCAATGCCAGACATGCTTGCTGGCACAAGGTTTTTTTCCATGTTCCATTTCCAGGTTTCTTACCAGCCAGGTTCTCGACACTCCAAAGCTGATGCTCTTTCCAGGATGCATAGTGCTTCTCCACCTCCTTTGAATGATCATGCCATCCTTCCTTCACAGGCGGTTTGTGCATGCAGAATACAAAGCCCTCTACGCTCCGCCCTTATCAACTGGGCGAAGGAGAACACCACCACGATTCAGGACCTGGGCCTGACCTCATCACAAAGCATCCCATACCACGAAGGTTTGGTTCATCTACCCGATTCAGAAACGGGATCTGCAGCCATGCACCGGTGTCATGACACCAAGTTCACGGCTTATCCTGGTGGTAGAAAAACTTTAGAGCTCTTACGACGTTGGTCATGGTGGCCACAAATGTCCACAGACGTCTTGGAATTTGTAGCTTCTTGTGCCGTCTGTGCTCAGAGTAAGGTTCCTTCGGCCAAACCCGTTGATCTTTTGCAACCCCTACCTCTACCCAGTGAATCATGGTCAATGATATCAATGGATTTCATAGTTGATTTACCCTGCATCCATGGACATGACATTATATGGGTGGTAGTGGACTACTTTTCTAAGTTAGCTCTTTTTGTACCTTGCAAAGGACTCCCGACAGCTCCAGCTAAACTCTTCTTACACCATGTATTCAGGCCAAATGGTTTACCTCACATTATCATCTCTGATCGTGGATCGCAATTCACTTCCCGCTTTTGGCGCGCTCTGACCATCTCCCTGTGTATACAAGATCGTTTTTCCACCGCTTATCATCCCCAGACGGATGGTCAAACTGAAAGGGTAAATGCCACACTGGAACAATATCTGCAATGTCGGACGATACAGTATCAGGAGTTGCGGTTATCTCTCCTGGACATGTTGGAGTTTGCCTATAACAATTCAGCCCACACTTCAACCGGAACTACACAATTCTATGCTCTGTACGGGAGACACCCACGCATGCTCCCATTGCAACCACTGTCTTCACCGCTGAACCCAGCTGTTACTGCGTGTGTAAGGGATATGACCAAGATTCGGGACAGGGTGTCTGGGAAACTCCGAAAGGCCAAGTTGCAGCATAAAACCTATGCAGACCTTCATAGGTCCCCGGCACCCACGTACCATGTAGGATCCAAGGTTTGGTTGGCCACCCGGAATCTACACATACCAGGCCGCAGATTCCTTTTGCCACACTTTGTTGGACCTTACCGGGCGACTGCCGTCATTAATCCTGTCACTGTACGTCTGGAGTTGCCAGCGGATTGGCGCATTTATCCGGTTTTTCATGTCTCCCTAGTAAAGCCGTGCCTGCCTACCACCAGATTGCCTTGTCGTCCCTTGCCCATCAACGTGCAGGGTTCGGAGGAGTATGAGGTATCACGCATTGTGGACACTAAGGTTCGTGGTGGAACCCATTTATATCTGGTGGATTGGAAAGGGTACGGCCCGGAGGATCGAACCGGGGAGCCAGTTGGGAACGTCCATGCCCCCTTACTTTTGGCTGCCCTTTGGGCAGAGAGGCGGAGGCCTCCTTTGAGGTGGGGAACTGTCAGGAATACCTCGGGGAAGACTCCCCGTTATCTCACACGTAAACGTACAAAGTTCCCACAACGCCAATACCATAGCAAAGCTTCAGCGTCCACGTTGCCCTGGCGTCTTTGGATCCCGCTCCACAAACAACGTTGTCACGCTTTAAGGGGGAGGAGTCATGCGCTCGTACAGCCACCCGTTAACACTTCCGGGTGACCGCGATCAACGCTTCTGATTGTTTCAATCTTAGCGTTTGCTGGTTCACGCCATACTCTTGTCCTTGCTTTGGTTCTTCTTGCCCCTTGCCCTTGTTCTGCCCTTTCTTGCCGATACCTTACCTGCCTTTGCCCGCTGATTTGGATACTTCACTGCCTACACGCTGCCGACTCACAACGCTAACTTACTTGCATCTGCCCGCGGATTTGGATTCTTCATTGCTCACACGCTGCCGACTCGGAACGCTAACTAACCTGCATCTGCCTTTTGATTTGGACATTTCTCTGCACACACGCTGCCAACTAGGAACGCCACCTTACCCGATATTGCCTGCCGAATTGGTACTTCGTTGTTCTCTCATCATTGGACTATGAATACGTTTCTACACTGCAACCCACAACTGATCAAACGGTTGTCAAGCTTTCTGATACAGATCTGGGGAGAGCCAGCATTGCCCAATACTGTGCGCCCGGACTAGACTCCCACTTGGCGCTTTACTTCGTAAGGTGTCCTCGTTTTGGTAGGACAGGTACAGGCTAGAGACTGCCTTTTTATGCCGTTTAGGCATCCTCGTGCCGTCGGGAATAGGGTAGATTGGGTATTGCTGGGCTCCTCCACTACGTCTCATCGGAGAGCTGTTGGTAAGTGTTAAAACCCATCCAGTTACTGTCCTTTTGATGCTTAGTTTTTCTCCTAGTCATATCTAGTCTATATCTTGATTGTATGTTGTTCTTACTTTCTGAAGTTGCATCTGTAATTCTGTGTCTGAGGCTGGACTCCTGAGCTCCATCCGGGAATTTCGCATCTGTCATCGGGTGTCCTGGAACCACCATTCGGCTCCTGCAGCGATCCTGTCTTTCGGCTGACTTATCTTTGTAGTTTTCCTTTTTGGAATACAAAGAGACGTTGGCAGGGAGAATTCTACGGCTACACGTCGAGAGTATTCTGATTCAAGATAGGCAAATCTGATAACTTGTTTAACCAACGCAGGTCCAGGATGGGCACCAACCGCCTGTCTTCTTTCCGACGAGGAAGTATCTTGAGTATACTCCGGAGCCCCGGAGCCTCTTTGGGATGAGTTTGATGGCACCTTTCTTGAGCATCGCCCTTACTTCTAACAGCATTTGAGGGACGTGATTTTCCTTCCTGGCCACGGGAGGAATACGGGGGCACTTTAGAAATTCGAGAGTGTGCCCGTGGGCCAGGGCATCCAGCAACCAACGGTCGGTGGAGATGGACTCCCACACGCTGACTAACTTCGCCAGCCGGCCTCCCACCGGCGTGCTCAGGTGGGGGCCCGACGCCATAGCCAGTTCAGTCCTGCTTGGCGGCGGCCTTGCCGCATTGGCATCCTTGGCGACGAGATCCTCCTGACCTGCCGCGTCCTCTGTAGGCCTCCTGCGACGAGGAGCGGGCCGCCTGGCGGTACGTCGATGAGCTGCCTCCATATCCTTTGGAGGCACCCCGTCTGCCTCCAGAGTTCCGAAAGGGCGGCCGTCGTTAGGCAGAATCCCGTGCAGTTCCCTCTGGGACCACTACACACGATTAGGACTACAGGTGAGAGCAATAAATCCCCTTTGGTATCAGTCTGTACCACAAAGATTTAGTTGGTAGCTGTGGCTAAGCAGTCAGATTTATCTCAAAAGGGAGATGAGCAGTATTCATGGTTTACACATTAGGCATACCAGACTATGGAACAAGGAAACACTGACCAAAGCTTTATACTTAAAAAGTAAATATATATTTATTTTATACACCTCCAATCAAACACATGTATCAAGTCTGCGGTAGAGTGAAAACTGAGCAAAACGGCGCAGTGAAAACTAACTACAAATGGCACTCTAGGAATTTTACGAAAGGGAGGGAAAGCACAAGTTAAACAGAAATATCTTCAGACACCCCCTGGCACCACTTCCCTGAAGTTTTGTGAACAAGTAATTCACAGTAATACTTTAGCAATAAAATAAGTAATTGAAAACTGAGCAAAATGGGCCTCCACAAGTCAAAACAGTAGGAAGCAAGAGTCAATAGGCCAGAGCCAGAGTCAGTGGTACAGGACCAAGAGCTTAGGAGCAAAAATGTTCTTGTAGCTGCAGTCAAGTCTTTGGTAAGCGAATGTTGAAAAGGTAGATGCGAGGCAAAAGACAATGTTAGGAGAAAGGGCGGCCAACCTAACGAGTAGCTAAAGGATTTAAAACACAGTTATGGCTACCACGGTGAAAGGGAGGCCTGGCGGAACAATGTATCTTAAACGTGAAGAAGTGGCTCCTGCGGTGGCGGTTGTTCCTAGTAGTTCCTGCAGTTTGAGGGGTCCAGCAGAGGAAGAGGGGCTGTCATCGTGGAGGAAGTTTCGAGTCACTGCACTACCCAGGGATGAAACCAGCCACAGTGCTGCCAAACGAAGTTTAAAAGGTATGCTCCTTTTAATCGCGGTCCGGGTCGATAGCTATCTGGTCTCCAAGTGCTGAGCACTGTCGATTCGACCAAGGCAGGTCCGAGGACGCGATGGGTGAACTGGTTGTGCCCACCAGCTCATGGGAGGAAGGCTCTTTCGATGAAGATGATCTCTCGTCGTGTGGAAGCAAAGTGATGAGACGATCCGGCAGGGCTTCACCGGTGGTGTAGATGCTGAAGATGTCTGTGGCTTCTCCCCTTCGGTTTCCGTAGTTCCAGTGGCAACGTCTTGCTCTTCCAGTCCTCAGGACCCTGTTTTTTTGCAGAAAGTGACAGATTCACACAGCCTAGCTGTCACTCATACAGTGGAGTGGTCTTCTTGGCTGGAGACCCTCCAGCCTATCAGGTTAGAGTGCGACCTGAGTTGCTGCGGCAACTCTGTCCAGGGGTTCTACTCCCCCTCCCAAACAACAGACCCACCCCAGACTCAGAGGCACCGAAAGGAGGGCTTCATGGTAGAAGCCCGCCAAAATATCGAACAAAGGAGCCCCGACCTGGGTTAGGAGTTTAGAGTAAGACACGAGAAAGAATTTATATTAAAGTTCTGGCAAATAAAACGTACCAGAGTAAAGTTAATAATAAAATAACCCGGCGGTATGTTAGAGGCTGTCAGTAAAAGTGGTAGCCTCGAACAATGGGAAAATCCCATAGGGAAATATTTGCGGTCCAATATTAACAGTAGTAACCACTGCCACCAGCCAGAAACTTTAAAGTCCCCCTCTAAGGTATCCCCTCGAAAATGAACCCAAGGGAAAAACCATTAACCCTTTCCAGTACCTCCATAATAAGATGGTTTGTACTGGTTAAGGTCATAAGATTTGACTAGTAAAGTCAATGGGGACTTTACATGCCCTGGGAGACAGGGTATGGAGTCTATGTTTGGGGGTCAATGCGACACCCCTGTGTCACTGCACTGAGGATGCTGTGTCACACAT
This sequence comes from Ambystoma mexicanum, assembly GCF_040938575.1. Taxonomy (NCBI): domain Eukaryota; kingdom Metazoa; phylum Chordata; class Amphibia; order Caudata; family Ambystomatidae; genus Ambystoma; species Ambystoma mexicanum. Next base: position 1,309,221,353 of record NC_090935.1, on the reverse strand, counting down.
GTGCATAAAGATGGTTCCTATGGGTGAGAAAAGATCCCATAGGCAATTAAACACAAAAATAGCCTAGAACACACATAGCAAAAATGCCTAAGAGTGGGAAACAGTCTCACTCTTAGCAGGTAAAACGAAACAAACCCTTCAAATCCAGTAAAGCTGCTGTGGGACTCTATAGGTAAGGGAAATTAGCCATAGAATGAGAATTCTCCCCAACAGTCGTCGCTGCAACACTCCCAAGGCCCGAGCCGTCTTCGTGTCGGTATTGATGGCCTGAAGTGACTAATCAACTGTTTTTCCAAACAGGTTTTTCCCATCGAAGGGCATGTCCAAAACTCTGGCGGAAATCCTTTGCCTTGAGCCATCCCCGCCATTGAAGGCAAACACTGTTGCCCAACTGGTGGAACCCGGTGTCAGCGATGTCAGTGGCCACCGTTATGGCGTGGTCCGACGCCACCTCACCTTCCTGCAGGATCTCCAGGGCCTCCGCCCTCTTGTCGTCCGGTAGGAAGTCCAGCAGGGGAGCGATCTTGTACCATAGTTCCCTGTCGTAGCGGGCCACAATCGCTAGGGTGTTGGCCGCCTTAATTGTCGCCGCAGACGAGATGACGCGTCGTCCCATAGCGTCCAGTTTCTTTCCCTCACCGTCAGGTGGGGAGGTTGAAGTTCAAGCCGTCGCCCCCGGCGCTTTCTTCTTGGCCGCCGCTGAGACGACCGAATCCGGGGTCGGCTGTGCCCTAAGGCACAAAGGGGCAGAATCGGTGTCCTGGTACTTCTTCTCGTACAGGTCCCTCTTTGCAGGCGTCGTGGACAGGTTCTTCAGGAGAGCAAGTCCCTCGTCCCAGATATCGTCAAGCAACGGCACCGCAAGGACAGTCTTCCTTTTGGCCTCGCGCCGTTGATAGAGGAAGCCTTCTTTCTTCTGTTTTTCGGGGCAGAGCTGGAAAAGCTTGGATGCCCTGGCAATCATGGCGTGGAAGGAGCCCATTTCGTCGGCAAGGGAAGACCGAAGGGGTGGTGATGGAAGGTCCATCCCGTCATCACCACCGTCATCCGTCCCCCGTCGTGGCCATATCTGTTCCCATGTCATCCTAGGATCAGTGGAAGGAGATGCAGGCTGAGAAGGCCACAAGGGCTGGAAAAGCGGGGGGGGGAAAACTCCTCCGCTTGTTTGGAGGGCTCCCCGACGGGCCCTGTTCTGCTGGTTTGTCCTTTGGGGGTAGAGGCAACCTCATCCATATCTCCGTGCATAAGGTTTGGATTGCCCTCAAAATGGCCACCAAGTTGTCCTGAGGGTCGGGTACTGGTTGCGACGGGCGCGATGCTTTCTCCTCCTCCACGGGAGCCTCGTCGGCGCAGTCGTCGCTCTCTTCGTCCACCTCCTCGGGATTCCCCCCGTGGGACCGGACCTCCTCAAACCTCTTGTTGAAGTCCTCCACAACTTCAACCAACTCCTCCTCAGAGGCTGTATCCGTATCGGCCACCGCCCCCCCCCCTTTTTCCACTGGGGTCTTCACGGGGGTCTTTATATGATGGGCTGAAAAGAGGATTTCTTCCGCGGTGGCAGGGAAACTCTGGGCCCCGAGGTCACCTCCACTGGGATAGCTTCCACAGGCTTCGCCAGGGCCGCCGCGACTCCCTAGATGCCTTAGCCGGGTGAATCAAGGCATTCACCACCTTAGGCGCGCTTGAGGTCTTCACCTTGGGGGAAGGGTCACTGCCTCGCTCGCCCTCGGCTGATTCCTTCGAGATCGACCGGGGCCTCTCCAGAAGCTTACCCAGGTTCTCGGATTTTCTCTTCCCCGAGCCAGAGTGTTGGCTCGTGGTTGATGGTGTCGGTGAAAGTGCGCCCTGCCTAGCAGCCAAGGAGCCCGACCCTTTGGCGCTCCCAAGGCTCGTGGACTCGCAGTGCTTTGCTTTCTGTTGGGGCCCCTGTCGCCGGGGCGCCCTCACAGGACTTAGAAGACTGCTCGGACTTCTTCTCACCTGCTGGGTCCTTCTCCAGCCAGCTGGCGAGGCGGATGCGACGATCCCTCATAGTCCGTTCAGACGAGTTCTTGCAAAACGCACAGTCCTTCTCCACGTGTTTTTTGTCTTCTTGAAGGCAGTAGAGACATCTCAAATGCTCATCCTCCTTGAAAACGTTCTCTAATCCGCATCCAGGGCAGTTCCTGAACAGCTTGGATCCGGGCGTTGAACTTCCCTTGTCCTGGGCCATGTCCACGAGGTAGGCCTCAGATCTTCTGGAAACCTCCAGGAAGCGTAGCTCGACGAAACTTCGCCCTTGAGGGGCATAGAAAATTCCAAAACAGGTCCCGGTTGATCGGAAGTAGAAAGGATGGAGCTTGAGGCTCGATTGACCGAAAAAATGAGATTAAACTCTTTGAAAAGAAATCACAAAACGCAGTAAAAGCTCACGAGCTATAGCACGAGGATTCCCAACACTTGAACGTGCGGTAAAAATCTGAGGATGGCTGCCAGGGGAGGGGCTTAGGGAGAGGGCAGTCATTGGCTGGGGGCAGTACGACCCAGAGAACAGTGATTGGTTACTACTAAGAAAGACAGATCAGAAACTAAACGGATACTGATTTTTTCTTTACCGAGGATTCCCAGCCTGACTACGGGGAATATGAGCATGTGAATCCATGCCAGACCCCATGCTGAAGAAGTTTAATTAAATGGTACCCTGTGCAATAATCCTTCCAGCGTTGTCCGCAGCGTCAAGGTTGGTCTTAAGTAAGCAGCTTGACATGCTCTGCCGTCTGCGGCCACCTGAGGTAGCTGGGACTTCAATGGTTCCTGGGCAGAAAACAGTAAGGCTGACACTTCCTCCCATTTGTGGCAGTTGTAACTGGCCAAGAGGGTTGCATTGTTTGCAATTCTGGTTTGGTAAGCTGCAGAGGAGGCGACCTTTCTGCCCATAGTATGAAGCTTCTTGCTTTCCTTGTCGGGCAGAGCCTCAGAGGAAGCAAGGGGGGTGCCCGCTCTTTTCCTAGTTTTAGTTACGACCAACGAGTCAGGCTTCAGCTGACCTCTAATGTACAAAGGGTCTGAAGATGTGGGTTTAAATAGCTTCTCTATACAGGGGTTTACAGCCCGTGTGAGGTTAGGGGTCTCTTAATGATGGCGGTATCTTGTGCTGTATTGACTCGAGGAGAGGAATACATTGCGCCACAGTCTTCTTGTCCCCAAGGATTTGTTCTACAAAATCCTTATCCTCTTGTACCTCCTGGGTTTCTATTTGAAAGTGCTCTGCCGCCTTGGCTAGCACGTCATTTAGAAGGGGCTGGTTGTTAATTGGTGAATCAGTGATCGGGGGGTCCTGATCAATAGTTGAGTCCATAGGATACATATTGGCCTCTGGGTCAGCCTCCTGGTTTTCATCACCCCCATAATAAGGGTCTGTTGCATCATCCTCGTACTGAGAGGTCTTCGTTTTCGGAGTCCGGGTCATAGAGTTCTATGACTGTGCTTCGCACTGGAATTTCATTACAAGACCGCTTACCAGGGGGTTGAGAAGGTTGAGCAGAGATTTGTGACCCAGAGGGAGCAGTAGTGGGGGGAGTTGAGAGAAAACTCTAGAAAAGGCAGGGTCCTTTTTGTAGAAGTTGGCCATAAAGGACATCCTCCTCATGACCAGTCTTCTGATGACCATTGTGACGAACTTGGGAAGACCAAAGGTTGGGAAGGAAGTCCTAAATCTTCATCTGTGGGAGGAAGTACCCCAGATTGTTTAGGCCTAGCCTCTAGATGTTTTATCTTTATGGGGGATGGGCCTAAATTCTTGAGTTTTCCCTTTGAGGGGTTTTATCCCTATGAGGGCTCTTATCCCTATGAGGGGTGGGTCTATAAGGACATTTGTGCGCTCTTTATCCCCCCCTGGCGCCCGAGCCGTGTTTATTCGACTGTTTGGGGCCTGATAACTGACCTGACGCAGTGTGTCGATTTTCGGGTGCTGGTAGGGCCAAGGCCTTGTCTGCGGACGATCGTCCCTCGGTGGGAGTTTTACACGCGACACCCACACTGTCTTTCGTCGGTAGAGCCCTGTCGTGTGGCGATCTCCATCGAGAGTGCCCAGAGGACAGGGGCTCAGACCTTTCCCTGGGTGTCGTGCGTTGTCGACCACTCGACCCATGTGTCGAGTCTCGATCTGGGGTTTAGTGGTGGATGGAATTGTAGCACTTCCGCCGCCCGGAAGTGTCCCCACAACAAGGCCGCCGGCCTGTCCTCCAGGATCGGAGGCCTGCGCTTGGGTAGCCGAAGCTAACCAGTCACCCCTCGCCGTGCGAAACGGCGGCATTGCTGCCATCACTGAAAGCCCCTTCTACCTCCATGGCCTCGAGTTGCCCGGCTTAGTGGGCCCAGCGTTTTGTCGATTGGTCTTTTGAAGTCTTGGGCTTGTAGAGCCTATACGCACGACAAGTACCCTCAACGTGGTCTTTTGGGAGACCATCGGCTCACAGAAATGTTCTATTGCACATGGGGCAGAATTTAAAGGGTGTCTTGTCCATAACACAAAATATGGCAGCTAGGCGAAAGTAGTGTAAGAAAAGGGGCATATACATCCGAAAATGACCCCCCCCCACTCTCCCTACTGTCTGGGCCAAGGCCGGGGGCGGCCTTCCAAGGCCGAACGGTCAGTTGCGGTAGTCTTTCGACGCGTAGTCTCTTGGTCTTCACTGGTGTGATATTTCGATGGTCGGTGAAATAAAGGAAAGAATTAACTATCAGTAATTGAAATAAGTTAATGGCTTGACGCTGAAAGAGGAACTCCGCTACACGCGTCTGTTTAGAATGGCAGACAAAAACAATCTGAGGGACCTCGACGCGTGAGGGATCATGGGTAAAGTGGACGTCACACTAGGGATAGTATTACTGGCACGCCCGGTCGACGTCTCTTTTCTAGTGTCGGAAACAACAACTGTAATACTCTGCAGCTTCAAATGCGAGTGTCCCTTCCCTCCTGATGGGCTCCCCAACAGGAAGAAGCACCACCGACAGAATAACTACTGACTAAACGTGTTTGCACCGAATCCCACTGCGCCCAGCATAAGCATGCATCACGAACGGTACCCAGCCACCCGACCCTACAACCCTGCGGTGGTACAAACTCTATCCAACCCAAGCCACAACAACCAAGACCACGCTGGAGACTGTTATATGGACCAAATCGATTGACGTTCCCGCAAGCCATGCTACAGGTCGTTCGAGACACCATGACGACATAGCCGCATCAGACAGGAAGCACACGTGCAACCTACAGTCGGGACACCCACACACCAATCCACATGAAGAACATACACGTACAGTTCTATGAGCCAGAGGACAGTGACATACACATACTGTCTGCATGTTTATTATTTTGCCACATAGGCTCGCTACAGCACCGCAGAAACGCAAAACGCCAGAAGAGCTTGTGTATATGCTTGCAGATGCTACACGCTATATAACCATATGGATGGACAGGAGCACTCAGGGGGCAGGACTGACCATGACATGCCTTGACCTATGGACAATTATGTCGAATGAATAACCTAAGGCGTAGTAGGCCTCAGGCAAATCCAACAAACTAGAATCGTCTCACAGAAATCCCAAGTTGCTGTGCATGCAGAATAGCCCTGGCAGGGACTGCAACCGCCAAGGCCACGATGTTGCAAGCGACATTCCTCACTCATCCCGCCACGGAGGGCCCAGGTACAGGGGAAGACTATCCCAAGCTAAAACATAAATCAAAGTAATTCGGCCTCACCAGTGGTCTCCTCACACGTGATACGGCCGACCTGACATGATGCCAAGGCCTGGAAACTGGGAAGACGCAGCAGTCTCACGTCTGAGACCGAGCTTGCAACAATCCTCTACAACCTGCACTGGGATTGGACCGCTCATGGCATTAGCAAAGGCACCCCAATGTTACACACTGTCACATAGTCACACCTTGTTGATACACACTGTACGTAAGCAGGTGTCTTGTGGGCTGGGAAAACGGTAGTCCCAGGCTTGGGGGCCCGCGGCCTGACCAATGAGGACCCTGAGGGATAGGGGCTGGCGGCAGGAATCTCCAGCCAATCATTGGGGTTTCTAATGTAACAACTTTCAGGTAACAGTTTTTAGGGAAGGTCCAAGTACACCACCTGACACTGTATATACCACTGACAACGCACACTATATGTTCATATACTGGACCTACCACTCTGGGAGCCAACCCAGAGTGGCTTTAGGTTCGGGGATGGATTTTGGTAAGCGACGCCGATTGTGACGTCACAAATGTACAAAAGTTGCCTGCAAGCCCAAAATCGTCGAGATGTGCCTGGACTGGATTTTGCTCCATGCGTGTGAATCCTGCTTGTTTGCTATAATAAAACAGCAGTAACCTTTGCTCCTTGTGTGGACCTCAACTTCTTTGGGACACTGGAAGGAGTTAGGGCCTTTCGAGAGCTGGAGGTCAGCGGACCCTTGCTACGGCTCTGCCGACCCCAGAATTTACTCTAACAAGTTGGAGGTTCCAGTGAGATAGTTTGTGATGTTGCCTCGGCAAGTTGCGGCCCCCTCCACCCTCGACAGACTGCAGGACCCTCGCGTATTGTGACACGACCGGACAGCGCAACCAGAGAATTGGCCGTCGGGAGCCGACTTCATAATCATCCAGCCCGTGGTTGGTGAATGTCCAGACGCGGTCCAGAGGATGCGAGACGAGCCAAGTGGGAGGAGAGCCAGCAGCTCTGTGGTCCACACAACTAGCAACAACCTATTGTACGGGTGGGAGGAGGATGTGTAATTAGGCTGGAGGGTGGTGTAGCATTGAGATAGCGTTCAGTACCGAGGCGGTGTTTGGCATGTGTGCGATCGTAGGTAGCTAATTCTTGTGTTAATGAATGTTTCGGGGGCGGGGCAGCCGGTCCCCATGCGAGAGGATGGTTGCGTCGATAGGTCTGGAGAGTGAACACGTGTAGTGGTGTGATTTTCCAATGAATTGACGTAGTTTGGTGAATAGATGTGGTCTCCCTTTTAAATGAACGTTTTAGTTCGGTGAATAGATGTCGGATTCCTGTAAGAGTTAGCTGTAGCTATCTTAGATTGCGGAAGGTAGTTAACTGGTTAAGTTTCTATGGTAGGAAAACAGCTGTGGGGATTGTGGATTTCTATATGCGGAATTAAAAATACAGGATTATTGTGTGTAATGCGTGCACAAATTGTCTGTTTGCAAATCATGTTTGTCCATCATTAGCTTGGTGACGTCACCCATAGGCCATTGCATAGGACATTGTGTCGTCCACTATCGGACAAGTGAACAAACTGCTGCGTGCGGAGAGGCGGCAGCCCCGGCGAAGGCGGGGCGGTACCAGAGTATGCCAAGCCAGCTGAGTGGCCGCAGAGGGCCAAACATACTGAAGGGGCGTGCCGGGTGGTGGTAGTCCCAGTGGAGGTGGAATACGCAGTGCAAGGCCGCAGGGGGCCGTAGTCGAAGGAGTGTTCTGTATCGCGGCAGCTCTGTAAAAGCAGGGCGGTATAAGAGTACGCCTCGCAAGGTGTGTGGCTGTTAAGGGCTGCACATATTGCTAATTGAACAAGTGAACTGCACGACCCATAACTTTTCTGCCCTTGTCCTGACAGCGGAAAATTTAAATCCTCAACTTGAGGGCAGGTAAAAATTATGAGTAAAAGTAATAATGTACCACGGGGGCGGTGGAGGAATACCCTACGGGACCAACAGAACTACAATGACCCCAATACAGCACATCTGTAAGACCCTACCCATTTATAAAGACAGAATAGTAAAGTATAGCGTAGAATGGAGTAAGGGCACGGATGGGAAAATAACGGTACTGTGGCCGCCCAACGGCAGTTTCCATATGGCAATATTTGAGCTTTGGTGAATGTTTCAGGGGTATTACCCTGGGCTGTTGAGTATGCAGGAGGTAAAGGAAGAGGGAGGGCACTCCAGTGCTCCGCCACCTGCACCTCCCAGTGTTGTCTCAGACAATGCGGAGGAGCAGGGATTATACCCGATCCGAGAGCTAAAAGAAGCAACGAAGCCCCGAGAACTAAATGCAGCAGTGGGCTATTCAAACCCCACGTACAAGCTACCACTGTATGCCCCGAACACACATGCACCTCAAGGCCCCGCACCACGAGACAGGGGCAGAGGCAGACAGCCCAGGTACAGACGAGGGAGGGCTGAGGCAGGCGAAGAACGAATTTGCAGGGGAAGGCCCAGATGAATGGATAGGAGCACAAGTACTCTTGAAGTTACAAGGGACCACTACAGGACTAACAGAGGGGGCAACAAAGGCTATAGAGGGGTTGGAGCTGGGACAAGGGTGCAGAGGAAACCCAGTACACAATGTGAGGGAGCAGCATGTACGAAAAGATGAGGCGAAGTTAGAGGCAAGAATAGCAGAATTGAAGGTAAAAAGGAACGCATTAGTGAAACAACTAGAACAGAAGGAACGGGAACGGAAAGAGCAGTTAGAGTTAGAAAGACATGAGAAGAAGCTGGAAAGTAGGGAACGTGAGGAACTCATGGATAAGGAGTGGGGAGAAGTAATAGAGAGAACAACGACTGGAGGGAGGAGTAAGGTGAGTACTGAGGCGAAGAGATGTAGAATACAAGAAAAGGAAAGTTGAAGCTGAGCAAGAAATGGCATTTTGGAGGCAGAAGAACACATGCAATTACAAGGAAGGTAGGTTGAAGGAATTAAGGCTAGTAAGGGCAGGAGGAGCACGAAATCAGAGATGAAGACGAGAGCGCTACGAAAAGTGAAGAAATAATGGAAGAACTGGATCGGGCAAGGGCGGACGAGATGGAATGGGAAAGGCAACAAAGCTGACTGGTACCAAAGGGGTACATGGGGATTAGCATAAGAACGGCGGGGACACACCCGACAGAGGCCGTAGCCCAAAGCGCAGAGGAGGGGGGGGGGGGAGAGAACGCAGCTAACTTTACAAACATTGATCTTGAAAGTGTAACGGGGCGCTACCCACTCCAACGCAAACCGACATTCTCAGACGGATTCTGTAGTGAGGAAGATAGCAATGATGTGGAAAAGGAAGGGCTAAACAAACTTTACATTACACAAACAGGCACGGGAACGTCATTGGAATGTAGAACGCAAGATGAAAGGAATGGAGGACAACACTAACAAAACGACTGAGGACACAGCAGCAGCCATAGCCCTGCATACACCCTACACGAATAGGCTCCGAGACCTCAGAGGATTCAGAAGAGATGGGGCAGTTGTGACACACCACAGGGGACACACAGGTCAGCGGGACAGGAACACGGGATGCCCCACGCAGGTCACACAACATAGATGTTATAGACAGAGTAGACATAGAAGAAGAGGACCTATCCAGATACGACAGTATAGATGGTCACCCGAAGAAAGGGCTGAATATTCACAGATGCCAATATTACAGTGGGAGAGGGGGGGGGCAAGGGCCAAAATATGTACCCTGGAAAAACACTGCCAAGGAAAACATTAGGTACAGGTTACCATCTCTAAGTAGAGGAGCAAGGAAGTGGATATATGAAATGGATAAATTGACAGCGGGGCACAGTCTGGCAGTGGGGGATGTCAAAGGGTTGCTAGTTTCCATACTGGGTGACACAGCAGATGCCATCTGGAAGAGGGCGGGATTCCCAGAGGGGAAGACACAAAACACTTGACGGCTCCCCTTTTGCAAATTGCGGGAATGCGGTATGGCAGGCACTAAGGACACAATACTCCAGACATAGGGGCAATTACGTCACGCAAGATGCATGACCAGGATCCCGTTAGCTACATTCAGGAGACTCAAGAGCTTTGGCGATTTGAATCTCGAGAGCTGTGGGACAAAACAATAGCTATCTTCCATCACATCTTAATACAAGGGCTACCAGAGCCAGTGCAAAGACAACTGAAGAAATTGGTGGGAATGGAAGCAAAGGCGTGGTCAGAAATACATCTAAAAATAGTGCACCATTGTAGGCTATGGCTGGAGAAGATGAAACAGAAGGCGGAGGATAGGAAAGCAGACAAAGCTAAATTAGTGCAGAAGAAATTGTCAAAATACATTTTAGAGGGAGCAGTAATCACTAGCCCTGCCCCGCAAACTCAGACAGCAGCATCCCAACCCCAACCGCTGCTGCCACAATATTACACAGTCCAGCAGTACCAACCACCCATTGGGAGGGGGGAATACATGGCTATGGGCGGATATCAGCAAAACCTTAGAGGAAGGGGAGGTTTAACTAGGGGCGGGGCTTCGGGCCATAAGCACACCATCCTGGAGGAGGATTCAGGGACTACCAACAGCAGGGAATGCAGAGCCAAGAGGAGGGAGGAGGAGGATTCCCATGGCAGACCCGAGAGCTACCCCAATGCTGGACGTGCGGGCAGTTAGGTCACATATCTCGGACATACAGATATAGAGAGTCATACAGCAGGGGTGGGGTGAGCAAGGGCAACCAAACTACCCATGGGGCCAGAACGGGTACTACGCACAGGCAGGGCATCAGCCAACAATGCAACAGCAAAGCACACCACAGGCACAACACCAAACAGTATCAGGGACATTACAAACACAATAGCAAACTGCAGCAAAATATACAAACTGCACAGCAACTCAGTTACAGGACGACCAATGGAAAAAACGACCGAGGTGGTGCCAGTGACAAAAATGGGAGTGGTTACAATAATGGACACAACCCTTTCACTGGCAAGGGACACTCCTTACACCCGCAATAGGACAGCCCACAGACTACATTGTTGTGTCCCATCCTATCCGTAACACCTAACCCTGCAGAGGGACCTTGCATTAAGGTGGCGATAGGTGACAAAACCTTTTCCTTTCTGGTCGACAAAAGGGCGACTAGGTCATGCATACAGGAGGGGAAATACACGTGTCAGGCGATGCCATGAACATGCAAGGATTTTCTGGGGCTCGTGAAGTGGTTCCATTTACCGATAACCTCTCCCTATTTATAGGAGATCACGACTTATCACTACCCCTACTTTACTCTAGGCACGCGCGTGTTACCATTTTGGGACATGACAATGAGTAGACTAAACATGACCATCTCCTTTACAGATCAAGGTATAGTGTGCTCCACACCAGGCATACACATGCTCACAGCCAGGCAAATACTTCAGACTTACTGTGGTAAAAGCGTACAGAGAGGGGAGCCAGTGGACCCCGAAGTATGTCAGTACGCGACAGATATGGCGTTGGCATGGCTACCCGGGATCGCAGGGAAGGTGTGAACGTTTGTATCAATGGACCTAGAAGGAATAGTGGCAAGGGAGGATTGGATAGCAGTACATGCTCTAGATGACGAAAGAAAGGTATGGAGGGCAGTAATAGCACTATCAAAAGGGTGCAGATTGACTCAAGTGTCAGACGAGGAACTCTTCTCACAAGAAAGAGGAGAGAGTGAGATGATGCTAGGAATGAGCGTTTACTTCTGGTAAGACTACTATACAGGGAAGTAGGCCAGAAAATGGCAATGGCATTAGAAGCGCCCCTACCCGCACCACCCCCTTCTGCGACTAAGACTTAGCAAAGGTACCTGCTTCACTATGGACAACTAGTCCCCATGATGTAGGGGGCATCAAAAGCATAGGAGGAGGGAAAATAAAACCAAAGGAGCAATTCTGCCAAGAGTTAAACAATACCCACTGTCGAAGGAAGCTGATGAGGGCATTTATGAAACAATACGCGCTCTCATAGAAAGAGAGATCCTATTCCCATCAGAATCCCCCTGCAACACTGCTGTGTACCCCGTCCACAAGGCAAACTGGGTGTCATGGCGTTTCATACAAGATTTGAGACCCCCCCCCCAACCAAAAACAGCATGAGAATTACAACAGTTCCTCGGTTTATGCAACTATTGTAGAGCATGGGTGTTCGACTACAGAACCTACACAGGCCCACTGCTCACAGCCCTGAAGGAAACACAAAGGGGAGGGAAGAAGATGTCAAAGATGGTCAATCGGAAGTGAAAAAAACTCACTAAACAGGAAGACAATTTTCCCAGGCATGGTTAACTCTTACCCTTTACTTACCCTGGGCGTTTGATCTTGCATGAGCAACACTCAACCAATATCAGGACGTTTAAGAATCGGGGCACGACTCACCTGATCAAGCAATTCGTCACTCAGGACGCAATTCGCCTGTATACAGACTCAACCAATAATCGTTGCGACTGCGTGTCTGGCTCAATCTGCCTCGTTCCAGGACCCTTGCCTTGATGCTCTCTGGGCGCTGCTCGTCGATCAGGGATCGGCTGTGTACAGATCTGCGGAAGAGTCTCTCATCACTTCTACAGTGGCGCCCCGAACACCTTCCGATCCCGGCTCGACAGCTTCGTCCTTGACTTGTTTTTTTTCCTTGTTGAACTTCAACGTATACGATGGAGCATTAGTGGGAGGTCCCTATTCGGGTGCCATATTTGCTAGGCCATAAAGACCACATAGGGAAACTAAGGCACAATAACCATATACTAAAGTGACACGTCAGACACAAGGTTCGTTTTCCAAACAAGTCTGGTTTATTTCAATGTATTCTCAGTCGGCCGACTGGGTCTTACCGCCTCACGACATGTGTTCCCAAACACCATGAGATGCGATAGAGAGATCAGCACTCAAGCAGCAATACATATACATAATCTTTGTGAAGGCAATTCGATCCACCCACATACATGTCATACAGGCTAGGGTTCAGTGATTGACAATTATGACACGCTATGACAAGTCTTCACTCAACCTAAACATAGTTATTCTAGCAAAGGCAGCAGAGACAGCATTCTGTTATGGGGAACATGGAGCTCTGGCTCGGCAAGGATATCATGTTCAGGGAAACATTCCTTACTACGTTATCTGTGCGTCTTGGTTCATGAGCTAAGGGTCAGATAGTAAAAATACCATTCTCCGCGAAGGAGCACCGCTAGAAGAATATAATTCATGTTTTAACTGCCTTTTACTACAGCGTTTGCAAGACAACCCGGCACCTGGTCTGATGATTAGATGCTGCTTCTGCTCGACTTCAAGGACTTAGAGAGAAAAACAATGTATTTCTGCACTGTTTGACATTCCTGTCTGTGTTAGTATTTCAGCATTCAGGCTGTGGCCTCGCACTGTGTGCGAGTTTGAAGCATAGAATATATTTGCAAAGCGTTTTGACAGAAAGAAAAAAAAAGCAAATGGCTGACATTACACAAAATGGACGCCCTTTGGTTACATTGACGATTCTTAGACCGCGATGTTTGTCACATGATGCGATTGGTTTCAGGCCAACATACTATACATATCATTCGACTATAGGGTTACTTTTCTGGTCTAACACGGGAAATGACGGATGCGTTCAATGAACAGAAGGACGCAATATCAACAGCACCCGTCCTGGGTACCCCCGATTACAAAAAATGTTTTATATTCTCACACTCTGATGGAGTAGTGATGAAGACGGTACTGACACATAAGACAAGCATGGGCCATAAACCAATTGCATACTACAGCAGCCAGCTAGATCCAGTAATGACAGGACACTTCCCATTCGAACAACACTTGGCTGCTGCAGCCTTCGCAGTAGAAAAAGCATCATCAATAACTATGGGATGTTCCACAAGACTTTATGTAGAGCATGCCCTCTTCGCGATCCTGCACAAGCCAAAAAGCACACTAACAACAAAGAGAGCAACAGGGTATGAAATCATACTCTCCCGACCTGAACTAAAGATAGTGAGGCGTAAGAATGTCAACCTACCACAATTCCTGGCAGAAGTTGAGGCAGGAGAATATGTCCATGATTGTATAAAAGCTATTAAGTACTACTCAGAGACACGCTAAGTAGAGGAAGATGCACTTCAGGGGGGAAGAGGTGCTCTATATGTACAGGTCTTCAATTGATCAGGGCGATAACAGGGGCGGCAGTGGTAAGATTAAGAGAGAATTGGACAAGCGAGGCAGTAAGATGTGTTACATTACCTCCCCAATATTCAGCTCAAGCAGCAGAACTAGTGGCCCAGATATTAGCCCTCAGGGAAAGTGAAGGGAAATGGGTCACTATCTATTCGGACAGTGCCTACGTAACCTCAACAGTACATTCTGGCCTAGCAAGATGGTTGAGAAGAGGGTTCAGAAGGGCAAATGGCACACCAGTACAGCACGCTCGCCTCCTATGGGAACTAATAGAGGTTGTAACATACCCAACAGAACTCGCATTAGTGAAGTGGCAAACACACACTAATGGGGAAGACCGGATATCAAAAGGGAATGAAGCAGCAGACTTCTATGCAAAACACGCCTCATATTTTGGGGAAGTCTGGGACTTCCAAGAAAAACAAAAAGAGGGCAGGGTCAAGACAGATGCTAACGAAAGAATGTTATAGCCACCTACCACAGACAGGTAATTGAACTGCAGGCAGCAGCTCCAATGACCGAAAAAAACTCTGGGTGAAAAGGGGGTGCTCAATGTCCCCTACAGATGCCCTGTGGAGGCAAAACAATACGGGGAAAGTAGTTATGCCCCTTGCATTATTACAAATCACATTAACACAACACCATCCTGCACACACAGGGAACGAGGGGATAGCGGCACTTATTGGAGAATCATAGTTCTGCCCTGAATTAAATGCCTATGTATCAAATCTTATCAGCAATTGCCTCACCTGCCAACAATTTATGCCGGCCACACACTTAAGGTGATCCAAGATAGAAAACCGTGGCCTGAAGGTCCCTTCCTACACCTCCACATCAACTATGTCGATATGATCAACGTATGTCAAGGCTACCGCTATACGATTGTGGTGGTTTGCTCCTTTTCAAGGTGGATAGAGGCGGGGCCAAGATTTGCACACGGACGCCCTAAGGGCGGCCAAATTCCAGGTCTGAGAGGTATTCCCAAGGTGGGGTGTCTGCAAGGTCCTTCAGTCGGACAACTGTCCCCATTTTATAAATGATTTATTCAAACATATTACCACATTGTTTGGGATCAAGCATAAGTTCTCATGTGCATATCACCAGCAGGCCAATGGTGTCTGCGAACGCCTCAACGGACTCCTCAAAGAGTACATAGTGAAAACACAGCAAAGTACCAAAAATTGGCTTTACTGCCTACCGCTGGCCCTGTTTGAGCTGCGGAACAAACCAGGGTCAGATTACCACCTCACACCCCACAACGTGGTGACTGGGTGCCAAATGCATCTCCCGTTAGTTCCACCCACAAGGGCCATCCATGATTGTGAATAGACAGCCGATTTTTTCGGTAATGAAATGCATGAATATGTTAATTCACTTGTTTATAGCGCTTCATTTATCTCTCAACAGATCCGACGGACACAGGGGCAGTCAGAGAACGATCTACAAGAAACACAGCACTCAAGAGCCCATAACAGAACCGGCCATTAAAAAAAAGACCAGGTGCTCCTAAAAAACTATGAGCAAGTGGAATTCACCCAGATTTACAGGGCCGCATGTAGTTGAAACGGTCGTAGATAGGGTAATCAAAACGGTTTGGAACCACCTCCACGACATCAAGCCCTACCAAGCATCGGCCTCGCCCCAACGCACCATCGACAGGGCCAACGCTACAGCAATGACAGACACACCAGATAGCGGCAGCACCCCACTAGCAATAACTTCAACTGTAGATATTTCTATGAACACAAATGAGCAAGAGCATGTCAATCATCCTATGATCAGACATTCACAAGGACTTGATCCCTTTAACTGAATTAATAAACTGAACATCATGAATAAACGATACAGAATTATACAGTAGGTACCCACGGAAAAGATGAATGATGTCCTGATGACCATACAGCATGCACAATCTCACTAGGAATACACTGTTTTAACACTTAGCATGTTCTCTTTATCCTTACATGTAGGGTTCTGCGTCTAATAAATGTGTATGAATGAATGTTAGAAGTAGGTTGAAAAGTTGATTTAGATGTTACCCCCCCCATTGAACACCCTGAAGCACTGTCTCATCAATATATTAATGCGCTACGAAGGCCCACACACTCCAGACCAAGGCCACCACGTGTGTATTACAATGCATTTATAGAGTACATAGCCCAAACGTACCCACAACGCCCTACTCATAACTTAGAAACAGATCAATACGCAAAATTTGGGAAGAGTTATTTGCATGGGCATTGAATTATTATTTGGTGAACTGGGCTTGAAGTACTTACAGATGCTAAAATAATAACGCTTTAAATCACGATTTTCAGGCTGGCAACTTTATCATCTCATCAACGACTGGACATGGTGGTAAGAAGTGCATATGCATATTATATATACACACATACATATACATACACACATACATACATACATACACACACTCATGGCTGTGCTAATAAAACTTGTTCTGACAACCGTGTGGCTCATTTTATCCACCGGACTACTAGCTGCTGTCATTTGGCAGCTGTATTCGGCTTTGCTTGTCTCTGCAAACCCTGATACTAACATTCCCCCAACCAAAGCTACAAGGAGCACTGTGTCAAGTGGTATAACAAGCCCAGATGAAAAGGTAGGAGAGGTAAGCGCAGTATTGGCACTGATGTTAATGGGGTTGACGCATATCTCACTGGTACGGCACACAAACATGTGGAATAAACACATGTCCAAAATTGGCAAGGATACAACACGGGATAGCTGCAATGTCTGCTCATTGATCCCATATGCCATGAGTGCCTCCAGGACCTTCGAAGCAACAAAAGTACCAGCAACGACAGTACAGTCTCTCCTATATCTTGCAGTTAGGGAGAATTCTCTGTATAGGCTAATTTCCCAAACCTAGTGAGTCCCCCAGCAGCTTTGCTGGATTTTTGGGGTTTATTTGTTTCTCCTGCTAAGAGTGAGACTCTTTTTCTCCCACTCTTAGACATGATTTGAGGTGTTCCTTTGACTTTGTATGTGTTTTATGGGCTATGGGGTCCTTTACCCCATAGGGCTTCATGTGTTTTTGGTATATGGGTTACACAGCACCCTCTGTGCCGTAACCCAGGGGTGTCATAGTGACCCCCAAGCATAGACGCCATACCCTGGGACTGACTACTGTCTCCCAGGGCATGTAAAGTCACCATTTACTTTACTAGTCCCAAATTATGAACAGAAACCAGTACAAACCATCATATTGTGGACGTACTGGTCAGGGCAATTTGACTGCCCCGGGGTCTCTTCGAGGGGGCACGTCTCCGTCCCCCCTGATCGAGTTTTGGCTGGTGGCAGTGGATACTTCGTTTTATATTCGGCCGCAAATACTTTCCTATGGGATTTTCCCATTGTTCGAGGCTACCACTTTAATATACCCTCGAACATACCGGCGGTTTACTAAATTAATATTAAATCACTGGTTGGTAATTTTTGCCGAAACTATGTTCCAAAATGGCATTTGTGTTCGCTTCTGTGACTTCAACCCAAGTCGAGCCCTTTGTTACACTTTTTGGCGGGCTTCTCCACAGAAGCCTCCAAAAGTGGTGCCACTCTGTCTGGGTAACACAGGGGGTGTAAGAGGGGGTTTAGGCACCCTGGACTGAGTTGCCTTGGCAACTCAAGTCGCACTCTTGTGTGAATGGCCTAAGTGGTGAGCCGCCCGGCTCACCACTTAGCATGTTTGACAGCTAGGCTGAATGAATGGGGGTTTGCTGCATAAAAGCAGGGCTTTGGGGACTGGAACTTCAGAAGTCGCCACAGGACCTAAAGAATCCGAAGAGGGAGAAGCTGAGCCGACCTGCAACGACGACACCACCGGTGGAGCCCTGCTGAACTATCTCACCACTTTTCCCGACGACAGAGGAGATCTCCAGCCCGGAGAGTCTTCTTCCTTTGACTGGTGGGGATAACCAGTTTACCCGTCTTTTCGCCTTCCCGGATCATTTCATGGCCGCCTTGCCCGTGCCAAGCACCCCGGCAACCGGAATACCACGGTTTTTCCACCACCGCAAATAAAAGGGTCTTACCTTTTAACCGGCGAACTCTGCAGCTGGTTTCTTCCCTGGCAGTGCAACGACCTTCAGCTTTCCTCCACGTCGAGACCATCTCTTCCTCTGGACGACGCCGTGAATTGCATCTACTACCAGGAACAATTGCCCCCGCTGGAGGATCCTCTCCACTTTGAAGGTACTGTGTCCACCTGGCCTCCCTTGCAACGGTCTGTGTGGGGCGACTCTTAAAGCTTCCACTTACCACTTGGGTCGGCCATAGGCTGGCTAACTGAACTTTTCTGAGCTGACTTAATTCTTTTCTGAACTCCCTGCAAGACTTTTCAAGACTGTGATTTGGGCGCATTAGTGTTCTGTTCTCTCAAAGAGGGAGCCTGGCCTCTGAACTTTTTGCTCACAAGTAGACTTGACTTTCCTGCCCTGCTCGGTGTTTCTAAAGTATTGTGTTGTGTGCTTTTCCTAATTTCTGCCTTTTCCCTCCCTTTTTCTTAACTTATTGGAGTGCCATCTTTAGTTAAGCGCTCACCTCTGTCTGGAAATAAGTGGTGTTAACTAAGACTCGTCTAATAAGGAATAAGGGATGTACATCTTTGAAGGGACTCTGTTGAATTTACTTACCTCCTTTTGTACTAGTGTAAATTATAAGTGTGTCTTTAAATAAATAATTATATACTTTTACACCAAAGCTCTGGTCAGTGTTTGCTTGTACTACTGTGCCACTGTACCTATTGTGTATACTCTGCATACTGCCTAACTCATCTTGAGAGGAGTCCGACTGCTCAGCCACAGCTACCAGGTAAATCTGGGTGGTACAGACTGCTACCAATTGGGTTTACTGCCAACCACCTGTAGTCCTAAATCTTCTGCAGTGGTCCCTAAGGGAACTGCACAGGTTTC
This sequence comes from Ambystoma mexicanum, assembly GCF_040938575.1. Taxonomy (NCBI): domain Eukaryota; kingdom Metazoa; phylum Chordata; class Amphibia; order Caudata; family Ambystomatidae; genus Ambystoma; species Ambystoma mexicanum. Next base: position 1,309,202,530 of record NC_090935.1, on the reverse strand, counting down.
TTCCTAACTGTTCCAGACACAAGGGAAATTTCAAGGGAAATCAGCAACACTCCGGTGGAGATCAAAGGCAACGTACCCATATGAGGATAGCTTCATTATACTCTGCCCATGTTTGACAATTACTTGCAACACCCCCAAGCGCTATGTTACATAAGGGAAGGCCCAGAGAAAGGCGAAAAGAAGGAAGTAACACTAGACTACCTGCCGTGCAAATGAAACGCTAGAGAGACAGGCAGAGAACCTGGCTGCTGGGAACGGCCTCAGATATTGGTATTTGGAAAAGTATATACAAAAGATGGATGGGTAGATGGGGTGGTGGGAAGCAAACCACTAACGCTGGCAAAAGCTGCAGTAAACAAGGTCCAGGAAGTAAATGAAAAATGTCTCAAAGAATGGGCTAGGAGTGCAAGATTCCTGACATGGCTGGATAAAGAAGATGGACCACTACCATCCTCCTAACAACTCCAACTTTATGCTACCAGCACGACAGGGATATTGAAGTGGGGACAAACGACAGATGCAGGCGGATAGAGAAGATAGGGGACATGGAATCAGGCACAGCGGTGCTGATGGACCATTATTGGGCATGTGGGTCAAAAGCATACAACAAACTGGGGAGGGATTTTCTCCCTGGCACATGTCAACGTACCCTCACTGGTAGTGCCTAAGAAACATGTCAAAATAGAAGACTTCCCGAAAATGGACGAAAGAAAAGGTTATCCCCAGCTGAACTACCACCAGGCAACACCACCACCAAAGATGGCAAATTACGGAGAGTAAAATGACAAGGAGATTATCTATGGGGCAAATCAGAAACCACTCTCGACGAAGTACCACCATCACATCGGCTGTTCTGCAGGACTGCTATGGTCCTCTCTGCGATAATACATCCCGGGTTCCAAACGTACGCAAATGCAAAATGCTCCAAATAACAAGATGGGCGCTAATGATAAACTCAACAGTGAACAGATACAATGCAATAGAGGAAGAGCACAGAGGTATACGATTGGTGGCCTTACAGAACAGGTATGTCCTGGATCTGCTCACAGCTATGGAAGAAGGAGTATGTGCAAAGATAGGAGGTTCCTGTAGCACGTTCATACCAGAAAACGAAGATAACGGGACATTATCAGAAGCAGTATCACAATTGGCAAAAATGCACGCTAAAATGGAGGAAGAATCCAAAAGGCAAAAAAAACAGACGGAAGCTGGTTTTCATACCTCTGGTCCTGGATGCCGTCCTGGCTATAGGATGGCCTAAAAATATTGGCAGGACTGATCCTGGGGATGGCATCTCTACTTGGGGTAAAGGCATGTATGGCCAAATCAAAAATGGCTGCAGAATAAATTATCTGAATGAAGCTACTCCTGTCTACAGAGGATGATCAGCAGACAGACATCTTAAGCATGGAACGAGAGAGGCTATGGCAACAGCTGATGGAATCAGACATGTATCCACCATCAATGAAATTAGAGAATCCAAGGAATGGAAAGATTTCTGTTGGAAAATAGGTATACTGCAGGCCTGGAGGAGATGTGTGTACATGTATTGGTCATTCGAAGATCATTTAAGCCACTACAGACATTTAGCTGGAATAACAAAGGTGTGGCGCCTGAGAGATGACAAGCGGAGCAGTAATTGTGGTCGACAAGTCGACCAGAGGGGGGACTGAAGAGGTAAAATCTGAGTGTCCCTTCCCTCCCGATGGGCTCCCCAACAGGAAGAAGCACCTCCAACAGAATAACTACCGACCGAACGAGTTTGCACCGTATCCCACCGCCCCCAGCATAAGCACGCATCACAAACGGTACCCAGCCACCCAACTCTACCTAAGCCCCTCCTCTGGCAGTCATCTTCAGATTTTGTAGCACGTAAAGTGGCAGTTGGATCAAGAGAAGAGCCACAGAGGGGTAGGAGGGAGGGTTTCACATGTGAATCCATGTCAGACCCATGCTGAAGAACAGTTACAGGTAAGGAACTTGTTCCTTCTCCAGCATGGCGTCTGGCATGGATTCACATGCTCATGAATACAAGAATACATAGCAGTACACACATGCACAACCACGGGAGGTGGCAAGGCTCAACATTTAGCATGTATATATACTCAACATTAAGCATCACTTACCCCCTCACCAGGCCCACCTTCAGGCGAACAGGTTGCGCAGCACTGCCTGGCCGACTCTGGACTCCTCCCTGGAATCCCGGTCGACGCAGTAGAATCTCGTGAAGGTGTGAGTCGACCACCACGTAGCAGCCCTGCAGATGTCCAGCAAGGGCACACCAGACAAAAGCTTTGGTAGCAGCGATCGCACTGGTTGAATGGGCTCTCGGACGGCCGGGCAAAAGTCAGTTTGCCAACCGGTGACAGTGCATGATGCAGCCGAAGAGCCATCTGGAAATGGAAGCCTTCGAGAGAGCCTTCCCTTGGTTCACAGGTCGAAAGTTCACAAACAGCTGTGATGTATTCCAAAAACTTTGTGCGGTCCACGTAGAACTTCAGCGCTCTAGCCACATCCAGCGAGTGCAAAGTGCTCTCAGCCGGCGACGGGAAGAAAACAGGTAACACCAAGGGCTCGTTGAGATGGAAGTCAAACGGCACCTTGGGCATGAAGGAGGGGTGCGTCCTCAGCACCACCCTCGTCTCGTGGAATGTCAGGTAGGATGGTTGGCAGGAGAGGGCCTGGATCTCTCCCACTCGTCGTGCGGAGGTGATGGACACAAGAAACGCTGTCTTCCACGATAGGAACTTCAACGGTGCCGAATGCAGAGGCTCGAATGGCGGCCCCATGAGCCTGCTCAGCACCACGTTGAGCTCCCATGCCGGGGCCGGAGCCTTCACCAGCGGGAACGATCGGAACAGTCCCTTCATAAATTCCTTCACCAGGCAATGGGACCACAAGGACGCGGTTCTGGTGTATCGGGAGATCGCAGCCAGATGTATCTTGGAGGCGTGAGCCAGTCCAGCCTTGGCCAGCGACAGTAGGTACGGCAGCACTTGAGGGGCCGTAATCCGTAGAGGGTTAATCTTCTGTTCACGGCACCAGACAGAGAACCTCTTCCACTTATGTCCGTAGCACTTGAGGACGCCCTGACCTTTGCAGGAACCTCTCTGCAGTCAGCCGGGATATCGTACCCTCCAAACTCTAGTGCTGCAGGAGCCAGGCCTGCAAGTTCAGCGACTCCGGGTCATGATGAAGTATGGCGCCTCCTTCTCTGGAGAGAAGATCCGTATCCGTCGGCAGCTTGACTGGTGGGGACGCTGACAAGTCCAGAAGGTCCGGGAACCAGATCTGCCTCGGCCACGCCGGTGCTACGAGGATCATCCTGCACCGGGACCTCTTGAGCTGGTTGACGAGTCGGAGCAGCAATGGCAACGGAGGGAACGCATATAGGAACAGGCCGTCCCAGGAGAACAAGAAAGCATCGCCCATGCTCCTCGGCTGGGGAAACCTGCTGGCGAACCTCTGGCACTTACAGGTCGATCTGTTGCTTTCCCCATCGTCGGGAGCGTCGATCCACTTGATCCTGACGTAGTTCCCACTCGTGGCACGAGCGCAGCTCCCTGCTGAGTGAGTCGGCAATGGTGTTTTTTATCCCTGCCAGATAAAAGGGCACCAGAAACATCCCTTGGGCGACGGCCCAATGCCACAAATCCTGGGCTTCCTTGAAGAGGGCTGAGGATCTGGTTCCTCCCTGCTTCCGGATGTAGAACATCGTGGTGGTGTTGTCGGTGAAGATTCTCACCACCTTGCCCTTGAGCGACGGGAGAAAGGACCTGAGGGCCCAGAACACTGCACGGAGCTCCAGGATGTTGATGTGGAGCGGCTTCTCCTCCGGGAGCCAAAGGCCTCTCGCGTGAAGTTCTCCGGTGTGCGCTGCCCACCCTTCCAGGGAGGCATCCGTCGCCACCGTTATCTGGTGAGATAGGGTCTGAAAGTCTGTGCCCGCCATCAGATGAGCGCGGGTGCCCCACCACCGGATCGCTCGTTGGAAGGTCTCGTTGAGCGGGATCCTGTCCTCGAAGCTGCCCGTTGCTTGGATCCAGCGGGCGTCGAGGAACTCTTGCAGAGGGCACATCCGAATCCTGCACAGGCGCACGAGATATATGCAGGACATCATCCCGAGGAGGGACTTGATGGACCTCACCCTGGCCGTGTCTGTGGCCAGCAGACGCTGCACCTTGCCCAGGATGGCCTTCGTCCTTTCCTGCGACGAGGCCAGACGCACCACTGTGTCAAGCTTTGCTCCCAGAAACAGTGCGACTTGCGACGGGACCAGGTGGGATTTGGGAAAGATGGAGAATCCCAGGTCCGTGAGCAGCTGGACGGTCTTCGCTGTGTGTTCTACGGCAAGCTCCCTTGTCCTTGCTTGGATGAGCCAGTCGTCCAGGTAGGGGTAGACGTGGATCCCCTGCAGGCGCAGCCGCGCTGCCACCGGTGCGAGGGACTTGGTGAACACCCTGGGTGCCGACTTCAATCCGAACGGGAGGGCCTAGAACGGGTAGTGCCGTCCTTGGACCACGAACCTGAGTAACTTTCGGTGTCCTTTCAGAATGGGATGTGGAAGTAAGCATCCTCCAAATCCAACGACGACAGGAAATCGCCCTCCTCCAGCTGTCCCAGCACGTGCTTGAGGGTGACCATCCGGAACTTCTGTGCCTTGATTTACTTGTTCAGTCATCGCAGGTCCAGGATGGGGCGCCATCCTCCCGTCCTTTTTCACGAGGAAGTACCTTGAGTATACTCCGGAGCCCCGGAGCCTCTTCGGGACGAGCTCGATGGCACCATTTTTGAGCATCACCCTTACCTCCAATAGCAGTTGAGGGACGTGATTTTCCTTCCTGGCTAAGGGTGGAATGCGGGGGCACTTTTTTAGAAATTCAAGGGCGTGCCCCTGGGCCAGGGCGTCCAGAACTCAATGGTCGGTGGAGATGGACTCCCACACGCTGACGAACTTCGCCAGCCGGCCTCCCACCTTGATGGCTTGGAGGGACTCATCCACTGTTTTCCCAAACAGATTGTTCCCGTCGAACAGCATGTCCAAAACCTTGGCTTGTACGTCCTGGCGGAAATCCGTCGCCTTGAGCCACCCTCGTCATCCAAGGCAAACGCTGTTGCCTAGCTGGCGGAAACCGGTGTCAGCAATGTCCGTTGCCACCGTAATGGCGTGGTCAGACGCCACTTCGCCTTCTTGCAAGATCTCCAGGGCCTCGGCCCTCTTGTTGTCCGGTAGGAAGTCCAACAGGGGGGGCGATCTTGTACCATAACTCCGTCATAGCAGGCCACGATCGCGAGGGCCGCCTTAATCATTGTTGCCGCCGACGAGATAACTCATCGTCCCATTGCGTCCAGCTTCTTTCCTTTGCCGTGCGGCGGGGAAGTTGACATTGAGGCCGATGTCCCCAGCTTTCGTCTTGGCCGCCGCTGAGATGACAGAGTCAGGGGTCGGTTGTGCCCTAAGGCACAAAGGGGCCGTGTCGGGGACCCGGTACTACTTCTCATACCGATCCCTCTTGGCAGGCGTCGTAGACGGGTTCTTGAGAAGGGTGAGGCCCTCGTCCCAGATGTCATCCAGCAGAAGCACGGCGAGGACTGTTTTCCTCTTGGCCTCGCGCCGTTGGTAGAGGAAACCTTCCTTCTTCTCTTCGGGGCAGAGCTGAAAAAGCTCAGATGCCCTGGCGATCATTGTATGGAAAGATCCAATCTCGTCGGGCGGGGAGGCCTGGGCTGGGGGCGATGGGAGCACCGTCCCACCGTCGTCGTCGGTAGCTGTCGTGGCCGTGTCCGTTCCTGTGTCATCCCCAGGGACGGGGGACGTGGGCAAAGGTTGAGAAGGCCGCGAGGGCTGAAAAGGCAGGGCTGGATGGATCCGTCTTCGCTTGTTCGGGGGGCTTCCCGCCGGGCCTGGCTCTGGCTCCTCCGTCGAGCCTGGTTCCGGTTCCTCCATCGGTGGTAATGGCAATCTGGTCCTTATCTCCGAACATAACTATTGTATTGCCAACAAAATGGCCGCGGAGTTGTCCTGCGGCTCCGGAAGCGACGGGTGACTAGGACCCTCGCCGGTGCCGCCGTCGCTCGTCACCTTCGTCGGGATCCCTCCCGTGGGAACGGGCCTCTTCGACGTCCTCGTCGAGGCCCTCTAAGACTTCTACCAGCTCCTACTCGGATGCTGTGTCCGTGTCCACAATTGCCACCTGCCCCCCCTCTTTTTCCGCCGGGGTCTTCACGGGGGTCTTTTCGATGGGTCTGAAAGAGGCTTCCCTCCGTGGTGCTTTGCCTTCTGTTGGGCCCCCGTCGCCAGGCGCCCTCACAGGACTTAGAAGACTGCTCAGACGACTTCTTCTCACTTGACGGACTCTTTCCTTCCAGCCAGTTGGAGAGACGAAGGTGTCGGTCCCTGATGGTCCGTTCTGACATGTTCCCGCAAAACACAGTGTCCTTCTCCACGTACGTTTTGTCCTCATGAAGGCAGTAGAGACATTTCGAGTGCTCGTCCTCCTTGAACACATTCTGCAGCTGGCATCCAGGGCAAACCCTGAACAGCTTTCCGGGCATCGAGCTTCCTTTCTCCTGGGCCATGTTCGGGTAGGCTGCAGAAACTCCTGGACTCCTCCAAGAAGCACAACTCGACTAAATCTTCACCCTTTAGGGGCGTAGTAAAATCTGACACGGATTCCCGTTAATCGGATGTAGAGACGGTGGAGCATGAGGCTCTATTTGACCGAAAAATTTGAAATTCTCTTTGACAAAAGCGCGAAAAAGCAGCAAAAGCTCGAGAGCTAAACACGAGGACTCCCAACACTTGAGCGTGCGGTAAAAATCTGAGGATATCTGCCAGAGGCGGGGCTTAGGGAGAGGGCAGTCATTGGCTGGGGGCAGTATGACCCAAAGACCAGTGATTGGTTACTACTGAGAAAGACAGATCAGAAACGAAACTGATTTTTACTTTACCGTGGACTCCCGGCCTGACGGGGAATATCCATGAGCATGTGAATTAATGCCAGACCCCATGCTGGAGAAGAGCTTGTGTATATGTGTGCAGATGCTACATGCTATTAACCATATGGACGGACAGGAGCACTCACGGGACCGGACCGACCATGACATGCCTTAACTGATGGACAATTACGTTGAATGAATAACCTAAGCCAAAGTAGGCCTCAGGCAAATCCAACAAACTAGAATCGTCTCACAGAAATCCTGCTGTGCATGCAGAATAGACTTGGCAGGGACTGCAACGGCCAAGGCCACGATGTTGCAAGTGACATTCCTCACTCATCGCGCCACAGAGGGCCCAGCTAGAGGGGAAGACTATCACAAGCTAAAACATAAATCAAATCAAAGTAATTCGGCCTCATCAGCTGTCTCCTCACATGTGATCTGGCCGACCTGGGATGATGCCATGGCCCGGAAGCTGGGAAGACGTTGCTGTCTCACGTCTCAGACCGGGCTTGCAACAAATTGCAACAATCCATCTACAAACTGCACTGGGAATGGACCGCTCTCATGGCATTAGCAAAGGCACCCCATTGTTACACACTTTCACATAGTCACACCTTGTTGATACACACTGTACATAAGCAGGTGTTATCCGAGCTGGGAACAACGGTAGTCCCAGGCGTGGGGGCCCACGGCCTGACCAATGAGGACTCTGGGGGAGAGGGGCTGGCGGTGGGAATCCCCTGCCAATCATTGGGGTTTCTAATTTAACAACTTTCAGGTAACAATTTTTAGGGAAGGACCAAGTACATCACCTGACAGCGCATCCACCACTAACAACGCACACTATATGTTCATACACTGGACCTACTACTCTGGGAGCCAACCCAAAGTGGCATTAGGTTCGGGGATGGATTTTGGTAAGTGACACTGATTGTGATGTCACAAATGTACAATAACGGCCTGCGAGCCAAAAGTCAGCGAGATGTGCCTGAACTGGATTTTGCTCCATGCGTGTAATCCCTGCTGGTTTGCTATAATAAAACAGCAGTAACCTTTGCTCCTTGTGTGGACCTCTACTTCTTTGGGACACTGGAAGGAGTTAGGTCCTTCCGAGAGCTGGAGATCGCGGACCCTTGGTATGGCTCTGCCGACCCCAGGATTTACCCAACAGGTCTTTTTCATAAAAATTAGCAATGAAAGACATTCTTCTCATGACCCTATCTATATCTTTAGCTGACCATTGGGCAGAACTAGGAAAGACCATAGATTGGGGAGAGAGACCTATGTCTTCTGGAGTGGGTGGGATTACTTTAGAAGATGTAGCCTTTTTCTTCAAGGCTGAAGACAGAAAATCCTGTTTTAGGTTCCTTACACTAATGAGGGGACCTATCTTTGTGTCTTATCCCTATAAGGAGTCTTAGAGGAGCTCTTCTTGGGCGCCCTCGACTTTACAAGGCTTTCGGGTACATGCTTTTTAACTAATTGTTCAAGTCCGGCCTGTATGGGCTTTTTTACTGCTATCAACGAGGAACGTCGAATCTCAGCTACGGTTGGCTCTGAAGTCTCGTCAGCGGACTCACAATCTTCGGGATTATTTTTTATCCGTGACGTCTTTTCTGTCTGTTGACAGTCGGGATCTGTCATGTGGCGATCTGGAGTGCCCAGAGGACAGATAATCAGCGGACCTTTCCCTAGACGTTGCGTTGCCATTTGCTCGACAGGTGTGTCGAGTCTCGGCAGTGGGTTGTGCGTTTGGTGGGGGGTTAAGTGAGAGCGCTTTCAACGCTGGGTGTTGTCCCCAAAACATGGCCACTGGCTTGTCTGTTGAGGTCACGGGCCTGCTCTTGGGAATCTTGAGTAACCCGTCGCAGTCTGATACCGCGGCGTTACGGTCATCGCAGAAAGCACTCTCAACATACATGGCCTCAAGTTGCCTAGCGTGATGGGCCCAGCATTTAGTTAAGCATTCCTTAAGTGTCTTGGGTTTGAAGATTCTACACGCTATACAGGAACCCTCGACGTGGTCCTGAGGGAGACAGGTTACATACAAGTTGTTTGTCCACCCACAAGAACTTTTTATTGCACTTTGGGCACAAGTAGTTAGGCGAATGTAGTTTACGAAAAGGGGTATATACATTCTAATATGACCTCTCCCTACTGTGTGGGCCGAAGCCGGGAGCGGTCTTCCAAGGCTGGAACGGATCCGTCAACAGGATAGTTTCGATAGCCAGTGGATATAAAGGGTTATAAGGATAGTAAGAAAAACTATAGTTAATTGTATAATATTAAATGGCGATAGCCTAAAGGGAACTCTGCGAAACAGCGTCCGTCTATGATGGCGGAAAAAAATCTGAGGGACCTCGACACGTGAAGGACCATGGGTACGTCACACTAGGGAAAGTATTACTGGCGCGCCCCGTTGATGTCCCTTTGAGTTTCGAAAACAACTGCAATACTCTGCAGCTTCCACTAGAAGTCAGCCTATGGACAGCATCTGATCTAAACAGATTCCACAAGCCTCAGATAGAATGAAATATATATATATATATAGTTCGTGAACCATGAGTTTCGTACAAACATGCGCATTCTATTTAAGAACTGCCGCTTGTTGGTATGATTCAGACACTTTAGAAACTAAGATAGATTGTCTGACAATCGCCAACAATAAATTGCCAAAGCCTTTTTTGCATTTATCTAGCGTACTGCTAGTCGCCCTCCGTAAATGATAAAGAGATAAGAAGCTTGCCAAGTTTACCTAACAAAAGGTCTCTCACGTTCCTCTGCACCCAGTCTGAAGATAAATCAGCTGATCTTTCATGTGTCAACTAATACATATGGGATACACCCAGAATCAGCGAGGCATTTTTCAATCCGGATTCCACCCCGGGATGGAGACTGAATCCTTGATGGTGGCACTCATGGACAATATTGCCCTGCTTCAGGACCGTGGAGATGTTGGAGCTTTGATTCTCCTTGACCTCTCTGCGGCCTTTGATACAGTTGACCACCAGAATCTGCTTTCCTTCCTTTATGAGGCAGGAATATTGGGCATTCTGCTTAAATGGTTCTCCTCTTTTCTATTGGACAGGGCCCAATCAGTTTCCCTCCCAACATTTACATCTCCTCCCATTGGGTTGAACTGTGGAGTCCCCCAGGGCTCTGCCCTGTCCCAGCTGCTTTTTAATCTCTACATGCAGGCACTGGCTAAACCCATCGCCAGCCATGGAGTACATTTTTTTCCTACGCGGACTATACCCAGATCATGTTTCGCCTTAACACATCCTCTTCCGATCCCCTAGTAAACTGAAAAATTGCAGTTGGAGACTGGATAGCTAATAATTGGTTGAAGCTTAATGGCAATAAAACCAAGGTTCTCCTGGTTGGTTTGAATGTGGAGAGTCAGTCATGGACCTCCGACTATTGGCCATCTTCCCTTGGCCCTTGCCCCGATCCCTCCCCTGTGGTTAAGAGCTTTGGGAACAAACTTATGTCCACTCGCTCCCTGGAAGCTCAGGTTTCGGCAGTCTGTCACAGTCTTTATTAAACTTAAGGTCCTAAAAAAGTTCAACCCCTTCTGCCACCCGCTCTTAGGTCAAACATTGTCACAGTCTCAATCATGAGTTCTCTCGATTATTGTAATGCAATTTACCTTGGGCAGCCGAAGAGGCTACTGCAACACCTCTAAACCCTTCAGAACGCTGCTGCGCGTCTTACCCTTCGAGCTCCCAGACTTGCCCACTCGCGTGAACTTTTACACCAACTACATTGGCTCCCCATCAGTAGCAGAATTAAGTTCAAGGTTCTCTGTATGGCCCATCGGGCCATTCACAATGTAGGGGCCAAATTCTTGCGTTCACAGATTCTGCCTTACATTCCTAATAGACCACTGTGCTCATCTAATACATTTTTGTTGCATGTCTCCAGATTTCTTCGCGCCAGAGCTGGAGGAAGATCTTACTCGGTTCTTGCCCCTACACTTTGGAACACTCTACCTTTAGATCTTCGCACGATGCACAAGTTCCTCCCATTCTGCAAGGCTTTAAAAACCCTTCCGTTTTAGTTCTACCGACCAGCACCCTCTAACGCTTAGTTCCTCGATACGTCACAGTCTTTGTATGCTCTATAAATACCATAAAAATAGAGGTAACAATGGAGCCTTTCTCTTGCTGCAGAACTAGTGTTTACAACATTCTACATCATAGATTTAGTATTGTTCTAGAGTGAAGAACTGTGAATAATTTGAAGAGTGACCTTCAGAGTATGTTGAAGAGTCCAAGTCCATAGAGGCACTGTGCAGTAGCTGACAGGGGAGAGCCCTAAACACATGAATATTGAATACATACAAGTATTTTTTTTAATTCCTTACCACTCCCCTACCCCTGTATCTTCTGTCCACAGCCTAGATTTATCAAAAGAGGCCAAACACAAACTGAACTAAGTGCATACCGGCAATGAAAGGTATGCACTTTTATATGAGAATTAATTCAACTATAAACCAATCTTTAGTGGATTATGTAATATTCTTAAAATATTATTTAAAGACAGGACTTCCCTAAAACAAACAGTACCATTGTGTTTGTTTTAGGCAGCTTACCAACACCAAAAACTAGAATGCTGTTTCTTACTAGCCATTCCTTGTCCTGATGATGGCGGCTGCAGGATTTGGCACAGATGTCACGCCAATGAGCACCACGTGAAACACATGTCGACAGTCATCATTTGTAATTGTGGTGACAAATCCATGCCAGTTGTAGCGTGTATAAATATAGTTTCAAAATGAAATGAATGTTTATGGATGATTGGTATGCATGTACTTATTGATAAAAACATTGTAATTGTTTTTTTTTACAGAAAAAAATATATTTTTTATATGGTGTTGAAAAAGGGTCAAATATGCAAGACAGATTTGCATCTAATAAATGAATAAGTTGTTATAATCAGATTCTCGAGTATAGTGTGCTCTAGAAGTCTAACACTAATGTAGGTGTGTATGTTTGTCCTGCATTGTACGGGTTCCGACCACCTTTTTGTTCATAACCAGGAATACAAGAGACTAACTCAAGGCTAGAACAACAAGGGCAGAACTGCAGACAAAGAACAAGGGAACTCAGGACTGGAAACTAAAGCCAGGTAAAGCAGACTGTGGGCATAGAACAAGGGTATGCAGGCAGGGAACAAGATAATAGGTGGTAGAGAGCAAGGGGCTGAAGACCAGGAACAGAAGGAAGCACAGAGGAGCAGGGGAGAGTAGGCACAGTAGCAGGGCTGCAGGGCAGGGATCACGGGGCACTGGAACAGTAGCAGGTTCTGGCAGTAACAGGGAAAAACAGAATTCCAAGGATTAAGGCACAAAGGGCTGAGAGCAAACTCAATGCAAGAGTCCAGTGCTCCTGCAGGCAGCTGCTAAAATACTGACTGCACCTGTGCTGAAGCACGCTCATTAGCAAAACCTGGAGCAGCACACCTGAACCTAATCTGCCTCCTCCTCTCTGGTCCTGGGAAAGTGAAAGCAGCACTATCTCTAGGGGTTCTGGGGATTGTGGTTCCAAGAATAATGCGTAGGAATAACCAGGGAATGAGAACTGCCACAAGGTGCATTATGGGAATGGAAGTACATGTTTTTGGATATACAGATTTGTGAAATGTAATGTTAAATCATGATTTAGGGTCTTTGTGAAGACAGTAGAAAACACCCCACAAGTCTGCAGACGGCAGCACCCAGAGGCAAAGATGCAGAAACATAACACTACACCTGGCCCATTCCTTCTGCTCACATGCACCCAAATTCGCGAGTCCTGTAATTTTTCCATGTGCCATTCGTCCTCTGGACATACACCTATGAGATGCCATCTTGAACCAGAAGGTATCATACTATACAACACGCTCAATGCCTCAGAATGCGGCATGAATCCGGCCTAGAATAATGTAAAACTTTCATTTTAATTGTGATTTTCAATTTGTAATCTCTCACCACTCCTTCTTCCAAACACTCATTTTGATACATTCCACAGCTAAATTATACAGTTTACAACCTGAGAAGAGCATTGCTGTTAGAAGCATTTATATACAAGTTAAAATAAACAATGCAAATTGCCTAATATAAAAAGCTTTTAATTACATGTGAACATTAATTACAAAACACTATTAATTAGTTAAAATGAGGACATCCGATTTCTAATGACTTTTGAACTGCTTCATCTGTACAAGTCTAGACCAGGAGTGAACAGGTTTTCAAAAAGTGCCTTCTTGTTCGTCTTCTGAAAGAAAAAATGGTATGAGCAAATATATGAGCTATTGCAAATGTTGTTTCTCAAGAGTATGCAGTGTTAATCTAGAAACATTACTGCTCCTGTGCCAAAACTTAAATATTTGCATACTACCATTAATCAAATATGCATTCACACTGGTCCTTCAATTTAAATATTTGGCAATGGGCAATATTGAATAAGAGACTGAAACGCTAAAAAGCATACAATATTGTCTATTTATTCCTGTGAATTATGACTGATATGGATAAGTAATGAAGTATGTTGTTAGTATAGGTTCTCAAGCTTCACTTATTTACTTTGCTGAATAAAACAAGCGTTTGGGCTGAACTGAAGAGTGAACAGTGGGAGCTCAAGGAAGATCACTGGAAATCAAAGTTTTGTTCCAAGGGAAAGCACAATTTCCGTTACTCCTGCCACTGGAAAGAAAATCAATGTTTTCAAAAGCTAAAAAATGCAAAGGTTGTCCAGAGCAAGTGTAACAGCATTCCCAGTAAAATATAAATTCTATGCTACTGTTAAGAAAATCTAACCCCAATCCAATTCAATGGGAAAATTTGATTCTCACTATTTTTGTAACAGTCTCCCCCTAAGCTGTGGCAAAAAGAGACCGATACTCTTTCCACAACCTTAAATGGACCATGAGACAAGATAAAAAACTACAGTTGCAACCTGACAAAGAGGTTTGAGATATTCCTGGGAGACTGCATTATAATGGAATGGTTTTTATTTCTGTCAGCAAAGTACCAGTTGATCCGAACTACATCACAGCCTAGGTGTGTGAAAACCCTACACGAGACGTCAGTGATGCAAACAGACAGGATCACCATGAACACATCCTTTCGATCCAACATACGAAAATTATTTTTAAACAGCACTGAACATGGCCGGGGTCCACAAAACCTATGCTCCCAGAATCCTGTTTTCTTAACTGGAGTTCCCAATTGCATACTTACATGAATTGGATTTAGTTTCTATTGAAGCATTTGTGCATTGAAAAAAAGGTTACCTTCTTGACAAAATTCTCAACCCTCTTAATGATTCACTTTTCGTAGATTTTAAAAAAGGCAGCGGATAACAAATCTATACAGTCTCTAAAGCGCTTTGCTAATGAATAAATCACTCTCCTGAATGAAACTGTCAGACATGGGAGATTTACTTAATCCTCTGAAAACTAAGAGGAAGCTTTATGAACGAGCCTGGAGACTCAAAGTAGAACATCTCTGTGTTTATTCATTGTATCTCGTGTATTCCAACATGTTTAGAAAAAGGCAATATTCCTAAGTATATATCTTTATTTCTGTGCTGTAAAATGAGATCCGGCTGCATGAAATTTAAATCTAGATTAGAGGTCTTGGGCCACAGATTGGGCTTAGGCAAACCAGAAAGACCATGTCTTTGCAAGTGCCATAATACTATTGAAACACTTAAAACACTTGGATCATATATTTTACAAGCATGGTGAGCTTGAGAAATATTTACTTTTATATACATTGTAATTTTAATTATTTAGAAGCTGGGGAAGTTCTATTGCAGACATGCTCGTAGATATTGTGCTTGTGATAAATGTAATGCATTTTCTTTTTATTTAAGACATTGAATGAATTATTGGGTGACGAAAGGACCTTAGAAGAGGTTTTATCACATTTAAATTGTAGCTTCATTATCCTATTTTTCTTCTAACAATTGTATTTTATATGTGTTTTGATTGCAAGCGGTTTAAAGTGATATTTTTTTATTGCACACCATGAAGGGTTTAAATAAGAACCAAAGCACAATTAAATAGATAATAAACCATGCTACAGAATAAAGGATCTACGATTTGAAAGAATAATTCACAGGACTAGAGCGAGTGGATAATGCAGCACACTGCTTTACATCCTGCTGACAGGAGTTAAAGTCTGAGGCCCCACATAGAGGACTGACTGGAAGTGTTGTGCCCAGACTCCTGCTTGAAATAAAGGTGAAGCCTTTTTACCAGTCATCAGTGGATTTTGGGGAACAAGGAATTAGTACATAACATTGAAAATCTAACGAGCACGATATGAAAACTTTAAATTATTGCATTTTATATATGTTACGTTATTCTTCAAATGTCCCTTAAACGTGTCATTCATTCTCCTTTGTACATATTCCAAAGTATACAGCGTTAATACAACATAGGAAATACTCTCCTCTCCCAAGCATATATATCACCTTACCCTACATACAAATCGCCCTCTCACCCAAATGTGGCTGCCACATGCCTAGCCATTTGCACAAACTCTAAAGGAAGCATGACTAAGCTCGAATTTTTAGCCCATTACATTCTTCCACATCAGCTGCTAACTAGACTAAAAAGCACCGTAGTCTATCAGATATTGGGCTGTTCCCTATGGAAAGTGTCCCCTGAAAATCTGCACAAGCTTCAGAAATACTAACCTTGGATCTCCAACATATGCAGATCTTCATGTTCAATTGAAATAAATGGTTCCTCAAATTTTAGAAAGGTAGACAGTCGAGGAAGAATTCGTTTTCTTTCCTCCAATGACCTGCATGGTGAAGTTTCTAAGTAATCCAAGTCCAATGTGAGCCTACTCTCTGTGGGACTAAATATGTCCCTGGTTTCCATACACTGAAGTGAAAGGCACGAGGCAGATTTCTGCCTAACAAATTGTTTGGAAGGAGTCTTGTACAAGTCTTCCACTTCATGGGTAGTTTTTTTCATGGTTCTTTTCAGTTCTTCTAATCTGCTACGGAGTGCTTGTATCCCAATTTTACTTTTCGGCACTATTTCACTTTGATGTTCTCTGCTGTCCAGAAAGCTACAGTCCAATGTATGCTGCCCTATTGTATTCTCTTTAGTCTCCAAGTGTGTTGAGCAGTTAAGACTGGTCTTTTCATTCTTTTCCCGAGTGTTCTTTTGAAGAAGTCCAAACTCGATAACTTCCTGGCTCTCAGAACCATCCCCAATTCCCATCCACTGAGATGAATCCCATGACAAAGTTGTCCGTTCAGAGGCATTTCCTTGACTGAATGAAGATGGTTTCAAATCATTGTCTGTTACCTTAAAATTTGCAGTAAGACTATGCATTGATCGAGTAGTCACAAAATCTTCAGACAGTCTTGAGGTCCCTTTTAATGGCCCATTTCCACCAGCTGGCCAAGTTTCCAATGAATCACAAGGAATAAAATTACAAGCCAAAGATTCCTTTTCTTCTAAAGGTTCATTGGTGTCTGTCAAGTTAAAGTTTGCCTCTTGCTCTAAGTCAAATCGGCTGGTGTGTAAAGAGAGAAATTCATCAGACAATTCTTTTGGGGATGCTGCCAAGTGAAGATTTCTTTCATCCGAATCTGAAGGGTCCACCATCTCAATGGCTTTTCTCCATGAGGTTCTGATATCTGTAACTAAGGATACCATTTGAAAAAAATTAATCACCCAAACAAATACATCTCAGGTTACCAAAATGTAATTAGGTTCTACAGTTAATGGCATTTCCATTGTTTGTCACTCTTTAACTTGAGTGAATAACGCATTCACTGCTGCACAAATAGTAGCAAATGCATTTAGAACATATGTCACATTCTTAACACTCGGAAGGTAGTGCAAAAAACGTGACCAACATTCCAAGCAGTGGAGAAAATATATTGCAAATTATGACCTAAAATAAGTGGTACCAAAAAGCATAGGATGTGTTCTTCAGATTCTAGACAGGCAGGCAAGACTTTCTTCAGTGTAGTTTTACATTTAATTTTGGAACTAAAGGCCAGAACAGAAGTAACTGCAAAATCTTGGCAACATGATTAATAAGGCTTCTATTAATTTCTTTGTTCAGCTATCATGTGCACAGATATAAATGAGCCACTTACCTTAAAGTAAACATCAGCAACATGTGTATCTTATTTGTAACTCATGATGTGGAGTCAGACTGGGGGGGGGGGTGCTTCTGCAGATGAAGTACAAGTTGTTCAGTGCTGTGACTGTTCTACTGATAGTCGAATATAACCTTTCTTCCAGACTCTCTAGGTATCTGTTCTTATAATCCCGATAGCAGGACTTGGACTCAAGCAAGACTGGTTCCACACAGTAGGAACATTTTTGCAGGAGTCCTATTCCAGACAGGCGGCTTTTCCTAAATAGAAGCCTATCGTGAACCACGTATGACCCGATTTGCGCATGATTGCGCATAACCGTAAGGAAAGTTAGCTGTGGCCCGATAAGGAAAGGAGTGGGATGAGGTGTGCGGAGATGGGGGGAGAGAATAGGGCTGAGAGGAAGGTAGAGATCGGTGGAGGCTGGCAGAGATACAGAGGTGGGGCAGAGGAGCGGGAGTGAGACCGGGGATACCAGGGGGTTTCCCCACATGAGATGACAGGTCAGGCAGGGCGCATCCCGGGGTGTCCTCTGCATGAGCAGGTGCAGAGAGCAGCAGTCCACCAAAAATGCTTGCTTGCAGCTAGACCCAGGAGACTGACTGCGGCAAAAGCGGCCTGCAGGGAAATCACGTAGATCTGTTCCACATACGTGGATTTTCTGCTGCACCTTATACATGCCAGCTTTCATTACACTTGCCACAATGTCTAAAGCAAACAGGAAACTGGGGAAGATAGTGGCCAGGTTGGTAGGAAGATGGTGTAACCCCTTTCCTGCGCCCCCATCTTTCATAGAAAGCTGAAGCTACTCTATAGATCAGGAGAGAAGCATCAATTAACGAGATCTCTTAAGTGCTGAAAAGTTACCAGAGAATATGTGCTGTGTGGCCAGAAAACTACAAACTGTGGCTCCACCTGCAAGTGATTAGTGAGGCAGCAGGCATTTTGATATTTTCAAAATGTATACCATTACTGGGCTTGTAGACTGCCGGTGTCCTTGCCATTACCCCTTGGTTCCACGGCACCTCCATTTCCCTCAACCTCCCTCCTCCCACCCCGCTGCGTGAGCTTGATTGGTGTAGCGGTAACTCCAAACCCACCTACCCTGGGCAGCTCTCTGCCAGGCAGCCCCTGCGGCAAAGGGCCCAGAGGTAAAGGGCGGCTCCTACAATGGCAGCTCCAAATGGTGTCAGCAGGGGAAGCCAGTGACCAGCCGTCAACCAGCACCCGCCACCAAAGTAAGTGTGGCATGGGTGGGGAGTAGAGAAATTGAATTAATGAATGAATGATATTTTATTTGTAACACGCTCATACACCGGTGTTTCAGAGCGCGACAAGGCGAGGGAGGGGAACAGGGGAGAACAACGATCTTACTAGGCCCAGTGACACTGAGAATGTGCAAGTGCACGGGAAAGGGAAAAGTGCATGGAAGGGGCGGGGGTGGAAAGTGCAGAGCAGAGGATAACCGATAGATAAATAATAATAAATAAAACTAACTAGGTAATAGAGGCAATAAACAGTGGTAGGGCAGCCAGCAGGTGGCAAGTGCTGGGTTAACGGCAGCAGACTGGGTAAGTCTGAATAAGTGCAGAAAAAGAAAAAATGGGGTGGGGGACTGTATGGGTACAGATACAGTCACCAGTGCAATGGGTGGCCAGGACGCAGTGCAGGAGGGTGGCAGGGTGAGAAGGTACCTGGGCCCAGGGGACAGCCAGGTGCACAGTGCCAAGAGAGACGAGAGTTAGCAGGGGAGAGGGGGAGCAAAGGCAGAAGCAAAGAGGAAGGTCTTGAGGTGCTTCCGGAACCGGAGATGGTTCACCTCAAGTTTTAGAGGGTCAGGGAGGCTGTTCCAGAGGGAGGCCCCAGCCAAGGACAAAGATCTCTCTCTGAAAAACGACCGACCCTGAAGTTGAAGGTAGAGGAGCAAAGAGCTCGAGATGGGAGGTATTTGCGGAGGGATAGCTGAAGGTATTTTGGACCCAGGCCCCAGAAAGCCTTGTGGACAATGCAGAGGGTTTTGAATTTAATCCTTGCATCCACTGGGAGCCAATGGAGAGATTCAGAGCTGGAGAGATACGATCCCAGGGATTGAGGCCAAGGGCCAGTCTCGCAGTCCTGTTCTGGATTAGTTGCAGAGGGCGGAGTGTAGAGGCAGGTAGATTTAGAAAGAGGCTCTTATAATAGTCCAACCTAGAGAGAACCAGAGCTTGGGACAGTGAGCTTCGGGGGGAAGGAGCGGAAAGGCAGACTACCTCTGAGGAGGTGGAGTAGGAAGTTTGACTTTTTAGAGACCTCAGATGTGGGTGGAGAAGGAAAGTGTGGAGTCAGATGACACCAAGGTTCTTAGCCTTGTAGGTGGGGGTAGGGGAAAGTGCCAAGGGAGGCCGGCCAGAGAGTGAGGGGAAAGGATGGTGAGCCGATGAGGAGAATCTCCGTCTTGCTGGCATTCAGACAAAGATCATTGGCGGCACACCAATCTTGAATGGCAGTTAGGCAGTCAGAGATGGGAGAGGAGGTGGCTGAGGGCAGCCTGAAAATGAGTTGTGTCATCAGCGTAACACTGGAAGTTAGAGCAGAAAAAAAATGGCAATGTGGTGGGCAAGAGTTGCCAGGTATTGGTTGAAAAGCCAGGGCGAGAGATTAGACACCTGGCGCACACCACAGGTAGAGAGGAAGACGGATGAAAGGAAGGACCCAAAATTGGACCTGGGAGGGTCGATCAGAGAGTAAAGAGGTCAGCCAGGCCAGAGCCCGATCGGTGATGCCCAGGTTATCATGGAGACGGTTGAGCAGGATGGTATGGTTGACAGTGTTGAAGGCAGAAGAGAGATCGAGTAGGATGAGGACTGAGGGAATGTTAGAGTCGAGGTTTGAGAGCAGGTTTTCACGGATGTTTAGGAGAGCAGTTTCCGTGCTCCTGGCCGCTGTGAAGCCAGACTGGTGGTCATGGAGGCAGCCAACAGAATCGGAATGCAGGTTAAGCTGAGAGATGGCCAGGTTTTCCAGGAGTTTACCCAGGAAGGGGGTAATGGAAATTGGGGGGTAATTAGCAGGACAGGAAGGATCAGCTGTGTGTTTGAGAAGAGGATGCACAAGCGAGTGCTTCAGAGGGGAGGGGAAGGAACCTGAGGCAAAGGAGTGGTTGCAGAAATCGGTAAAGGGCCGGAGCGAGGGTGTCAATTTGATCCTGGATTGTTTTAGAGGAACAGGGATGAACCTGTTTTGATGAGGCTTTCATAGATCGGACTTGTCTAGCGACCTCATCAGGGGAGAAAAGAGGAAAGGAAGAGAAGGAAGGTGAGGGGGTGGTTAAAGGGGGGTCAGCCAGCACAGACTGAGAAGGAATAGGAGGGTAAGTGGAGGAGAGGGTGGCCAGGATGTCCTGAGTTTTGGAGATAAAGTGTGAGGCAAGGGCATATCGGAGAGCCTGGGAGGCAAGAGGAGATGTAGAGACTGCAGCAGGGTTGGCAAGCTCCTTGCAGATTTTAAAAAGTTTGGCTGATGCCGCAGCGACACATGCTTGAATGGGAGCTCTCTTCTTGGTGCGGACACAGTCGTTAGTGCCTTTGGAGCAGGCGACAGGCCAGTTTGTCAGAAGATGAAGAAGCAGCCCTCCATTTCCTCTCAGCCGCCCTACAATTACACTTAAGTTTAGCTAGGTCGGAGTCATACCAGGAATTGCACTTGGCTTTGGACTTCAAGCGGATCCTCATGACAGGGGCAAGATCATCAAGAGTATCAGAAATAGAAGAGTAGAGAAGGGAAGGGACAGGGTTGTGTCCATGTGAGAGTCAGCCAGAGGCAGCTAAAGCCTCATCTGACACACGCTTCATAGGTCGGACCAGTGTTGGGGTGGGCTTGGCTTGGGAGGGAGGGACAAGAGGAGGGGGGAGAGTGAGAGAAGGCAGTGGTCACTCCAAGAGAAATAGCAGGACCCACATTTGGATAATAATTGTGAATGTTAATCCCCAAAGCCTAAGGTTGTACCATTGTGAACACTATCCTGTGGCGCATCTGGATAGGACAGTGATAGCGGTTCCCACACTCGAAACAGAGTATTGGTACACATGTGCCACACGTTGACGTAATAGTGAGCATTTGCCAGCGTCGCATCCACTGCAGGACCCTCATGTCTGGGTGTAACCTCCATCTACTATATGTGTTTAGTCTTGTCTTGCACTGTTGGGTGTAGGCCTTTCTCCCACTGTGCAGGACTCTCCAATCTAGCTGTGCTTAGTCTTGTACCCACATTGCATTGTCATTGTAGGCCTTTCCCCCACCATGGAGGACTCTCAAATCTAGCTCTGTTCAGTCTTGTGGTCAATCTGCACTGTTAGGTGTAGGCTCTAGCTGTGCTTAGCCTTGTTCTACTGCTAGGTGTAGGCCTCTCTCCCACTATACAGGACTCAAACCTAGGTGTAGCCTTCATCTCTGCCTAATATTTGCGGATACCTGCTACATTATGAAAGCCAAGCCCACTGGTATAGCCCCTCAATTCTAGACCTGGACCTATATTGCCCCATCCAAGCAAGCTTGCAGCCTACGGTACGTATATCTCACCCCACTAGCGTGGGCACAGGCCACAGGCACGGCCAAGCATCCATGCACGAAAGAATACGGTCAAGCACATCCGGCCAAGTGCACACATAGGCGTCCAGACAAACACCTGGCGTACCTCAACACATCTGCCACTAGCATATAGCTACCACTACCCAAAAATAATTTGTTATAGCTGGCCTCACAAAGACTCTCTCAACAATAGCAATCTATCTCCAACCACCAACAGCACTCACTCATGCGTCTGACCTCACTTGGGCTGCTTAAGGTCAAACCTTCCCAGCAACCCAATTCCTAGAACAGCAACATGCACACACTCATCCCCCTAAGATAAACCCCCTAAAATTTTCTAACCACACTAACCACAAGGAAAAAGTGCAAAATACAATATCTAAATCTCAGTGTCAACTAGATTTAATTTTATTGGGGAAGAAGCATCATATAGACCAGCGAAAACCTTTGAAAGTGTACAAACCTAGTTCTGTGACCTACTTGTTGCATACATCTGCAACTGGTGCTCAACCTTGAGCTGAATCCACACTCCTGTATATTTTATCGTATCACCCTTTTGCTTTATACCAGCTACCCTGAAAGCAAGATGGCCACAAACTACAATTTTCCACCTAGTCTGTCCAATCCTCTGCCTGCTACACCATCTACACTGCTTAGTCGCTTACTTTATTTCCGCTTACATAATGAATACACAAAACTAACTAGATATATACGCAAAGTAGTAGTAGTGATCAATAGTTCCATACAGTCTATACATCTACAGATCTGTTACAATACCATCCACTGTATTTAGCCTCCATAGATCACTTTACTCTATGATTATGATTGCCCTGTATAACAGCACAAACGTGAGCAGTGGCGAAACTGTTTTCAGAGCATTTTTATCCCATCTATTTGTGTCCATTCATTGAGCTAACCTTTTACAGACATTCATCCAGGGCACGCAAAGTCTAATGTCATATTCAAGTAGATTTTGTGAAGGGTGAGTACCATTTGCAGGGGACGTTTGAAACTTTTACTCAATATTTACTTTGTCTTCAGTAAAAGCAAAACGTTTCATTATGCATGGCTAGCACATGCATTTACATTTTTTGTCATCTGTTGCCATGGGTCAAGTGCATTTCTCTTAGGTTGAGTAGGTACACTACGTTACTAGATCTGCAGGTCTAGCAGAATTTTCAAGATTTTGCAAAGCCCGACTCTAATGTCTGACTTCAGCAGTCAGAAACAATGCAGTATTGTTGCTTGTTTTAGGTCTTGGGTACAAACAACTTCTGTTGACATTAAAAATATAAATTTACCATTGCTAATCAAATGGGTTTGTTTGCTCATCAAGAACAGTTTAATTAGCAAACTCTGCTAATCAATTTTTGAAAACAAATGTATGCCTTGATTTGTACAAGTATGATGAAACAAACTATATACATGGATTCAAAAATCGACAAGTTAGCATATCCCCATAATTTATTGAAGGTGGCCAATATGATTTACTGCAAGCATAAAATGTGTAGAGTTACTCACCCAAAAAGGCTGTATTAATAAAGCCTTTACTGTGCACCAGATAAGGTTTGGGAATGTTCCACTGTGTTACCTTAAACTTGGACACTAGAAATGTATTTGAGTTGTGTAAGTCAGGCTAAAAGTGTTGGTTAATCCCTACAAACTTATTCTTTCGCCAACATTTTCCTCTGCAAATGGGTTTCACATCACTTCTCTTCATTGATCATATACAGACCGAGTGCCAGAACACCCTTGATTGTTCTAAATCATGTTGGGTAGTGCCTCAAAATCAATGACACACAGTCATATGTCACACAATTCAGCTTTGGATAACACTTTAGGGACCCCCGAGCCACCCCTTCCACATGTATAATTGAGTACATATTGATTTGGCAAAACCTAACTCCTGTGGAACATTTTTTGTTTTTTTGTCTCTCTGTGGAACATTCTTAACAGAACACCTAAAATACTAGTTTATTATTCTACTTCGGCACACTAATAGGGCACTCTAGTGCCTCTGCTAAAGGCATTTTAGTTTCTCATTACAATCTCCTTCTCATTCTTGACCACCAGTGAGGTGCTCCGGAAATGCAGACCAGTAACTACCAAAAGGATCTTAACCCTAATGACATAAAACAAACAGCTGTTCTGACATGGGTGTTCCTCCAATATGTCTCCCTAAAGCACTATAGACCGAGGTGCTTAACACCAGGTCAATATTTTCCCAAAAGAGCAAGTAGAATAAGCCATTTTAGTCATACATGCCAAATTGGCACATCGTCATCATTGGAAGTTCACCTCCAGTTCAGAGCCACATGAGTAAAGCATTGTGGTACGAAATTTAACCCACGCCATGCCCTTCACCCCAGACATTTCTTACACAAGGCAGTGCTATTTTATAGAGCAGTTCTTCAACCCAAAATAGTTTGAGGCTGCATCCAACTGCATACCGGCTTCACCTTTAAAAGGGATCATCTGCAGCCAGGGTCAGACTGCGACAAGAAATGACACCTCAAACAAAGTGGCCCTTACCTAACGAAAGTGACCATCAAACCCTCATCCGTGAATCATATCAATACACAACTTTACAGAAAATGCTACTTATGCAGGGTTAAAGGTGTTTGTTGCATGTAATGTTTTGTGTAAACACTTGAGAAAACAAGTGACAACATTCCTTTTCCATGGCCGCGGCATTTGATATTTGTTATTTAAATAGCGCGTTTGCCAAAGCACTGTACATAGCACATATTGACATACAATCATTCCCAACCGAAGTAGATGGTACTGACTTTTCAACCTCTTATTTATTGAAAGGCTGAATTGGCCTTGTCAGGATTTGAACCTGCTACCTACAGATCATGCTGCATAGATTGCAGCAGGCAAGCAAGCACTCAACCTGATGGTCTATATTACTGGAGTAAGCTAGGAGGAGCAAGCAGTTCTTTCCTTCCCATCCTCCATCACTCCCTTATCCCTCCCTCCCTTTTTTCTTTTGTTCCTTCCTTTTTTCTTGCTTCCCCTTCCATTCTCTCCCATTCCTTCATGGGCATCTTTCCTCTACTCCTTTTCCTTCCTCTTGGTTTCCTTCCTGTCTCCCTACTATATTTCCTCTTAACCCCCCGCCCATCCTTCTACCCTCCCTGTTTTTGTCTCACCTACCATTCCTCCTTATTTCTTTCCTTCCTCACTATGTAATCCATACCCCATTGTTATATTGGAAAATAGCAGTTAAAGATGAATTATTGTGCATGGGTCAACAGGCTAGAGTGCACTCGAGTTTAGTGCAATGATCGGCTATGCAGCATTCTTGAATCACAGCGGACACCAAAGGGCAGCTGCATCACCAAGCCCTTAGTCGAGACAGCATGAGAGTGTGATAAATCATGTTCAGACACAAGCATTTAATCAAAGCATGCATGAACCCCACATCCGTCTGTCTTGGTATAGATCTCTCACGGGATTAAGGGCCAGGATTTACAATGCTTGTATGTGTTGTCTAGTCCTGTGGGTAAGACGCCAGGAAAGGGTGATGTCCGCAAGTGTGCAGTTTCAGCTACGGCTTAATGCCACAATTCACCACAACCATGGTGCCACCACACACCTCATGCCCCTCAGACAATCACCAATCTAAAGCAATGTCACACTACGGTTACCACCTCCCCAATTCTACAGTGTGAGAACCATCCCTCGTTAAATCAGGGTAATGCACGTAAGCTACCAAGGTGCTGACTGGAAAATTAGGAAAACTTGTCCTCGGCGCTGACTGGAAAATTAGGAAAACTTGTCCTCGGCGCACCATGTGATGCTCATACCAGTATGACACAGCGTACTGCAGAACTGCCACTAGTGATAACCTGGCTTTAGATCGCTGAATTTAGACTTTAGTGAAGTGAGAAGCACTCACTTTCCACAACTTCCTGTTTTCTGTTCAAAACCCTGAGAAAACATGTCCTACACCAGAAAACATGCATTCAAAGGAAACATGGGGCAATAAACCTTATATCCCTCTGGCTCACTCCCAGGGGCGCCACCAATGGGGGGCTACGGCCACCCTTATAAAAGCACGCCCCCCCACCGGCCCATTCATTTATGTTAAATGTTAAAGGTATTTGTATCGCGCACCGTCACCAACGGAATTGGTCCCCAGGCGCTCAGGCGGATCTGTAAACAATAAAGGTGGGATGGGTTAGTAAGGTGAAGGAGGGAGTAGGATAGTGAGGAGTGGTGTTCTGTTGGCAGCTTCAACTCGGTATACACCGGGTGCTGAGCTTTGGTGCGGGTACTGGATCGGAGTCAGTCCGCGTGTGCTGTTGTTCAGGATTATGTGTTGTTGCAGTGTTGTGAAGTGCGTGCGGCTTGTTGTGCGAGAGATGATTGTGTGAGTTTTTGAGTGGGATAAGTATGCAGAGGTTGAGCTTATATTGGTTAGTGGGTTACCTGACCTTAACATTCACAGGTCTGTCTGAGTGTGGCACTTGCCGGCCCTCACATTCCCATCCAGACGCGGCGCAGACCAGAGCTCAGGACTCCATCCAGGTGTGGTCATGCCAACACTCACACTCCCATCCAGATGCGGCACAGGCTAGTGTCTGGAGACCCGTCCAGGTGTGGGCATGCTAACATTCGCAACTCCATCTGAGCGCCACGCAGGCTGGTGTTCACAACTCTAGCTGTGGCCCATGTTAGCATTCACGTTTTTCTAGGTGCGGGCATGTTATCCTTCAATCGATCCTATACGGGTGCGACGCAGGCCAGCGTCTATCTAGGAGCGTCTGCCGGTCTGGATATGTTCGTCCGGTACGTGCGAGTCGGAGAGTCGATTGGGCTTTCGTGTGGGTCTAGATGTGTGGTCAGTCTCTGCAGCCTTCCTTTGTGGCTATTTTCCATTATGTCTTATGCTCTGTCGAGTGGTTGGTTCTTTGGTTTGAGTCTTTGTCCAATTTGTATCCATTGCAGTTTTTTTAGAAGTCGTTTGGGCATGCCCAGGTATAGGCTATTGGCATAGTCCACTCTGGACATGATCAGAGCGATGATGGTGACTGTTTTGTTGGCGAATGCCAGGAACGGTAGGATCCTTTTTGCTGCTCGCAGGAGGAAGAAACATTTCTTGATCACCGAGTTTACTTGTGGCTCCAGAGTGAGGTTGTTATCCATTAGGACCGCTAGGTTTTTTACAGTTGATGGTTCTGGTATGGTGCCGAGCTCTCTTTGCCAGGGGATGTAGTTGATGTCTCCTCCCTTTTTTGGAACAATCATTATCTCTGTTTTGCCTGAGTTGATTTTGAGATGGTTGAGGTTCATGCAGTTGAATATGTCACAGAGGTAATTTTCTAGTGTGGTGTTTTTTTCTCGGGTGTCTTGTATGTTGAAGATTATTGGAGTATCGTCGGCGTAGTTGTAGCATGTGAGGCCGTGTTTTTTGATGAGTTTGATTAATAGGTACATGTAGATGTTGAATAGAAGCGGGGAGAAGGATGATCCTTGCGGTACTCCGCACATGGACTCGGTTTGGATTTACAAGGTTTCATCCATATTGTTTCTGTTCTGTTTGTTAGGAAGGATTTGATCCATAGTAGGGCAGTGTCTGTTATCCCTAGTCCTAATCTCTTTAGGAGGATGGCGTGGTTGACAGTGTCGAAGGCTGCAGACAGATCAAGGAGGATCAGGGCGGTGCGGTTGTCTGAGTCTGCGTTTGTTTTTAGGTCGTCCCATATTGAGGAGAGCCGATTCTGTTCCTCTCAGGTCTGACGCCAACTTGTGCCTGGTCTAGTAGGCAATGTTCTTCTACGAATTCTTGGGTTATTTGGGAGATATACGTTACTAGCAGTTTGGCTATGTTGGAGATGGGTCTGTAGTTCGATGAGTCCTCAAAGTTTCCTGTTGTGTCTGAGTAGTGGCTTGATGTAAGCCGATTTGATGGCCTGGGGTACTTTACCTGTTGAGATTGAGAGGTTGAGGAGGTTCCTGTGGTATTCCATGGGGGTTCCTTGTTTGAGAATTGTTTTGTATATGTCCGGGGGGCAAGGGTCTTCAGGAGAGTCCGATTTGTTGCTTTGGTTTACCAGTTTGACGAAAGCCTCAACTGATATTTCTGGGAAGTTTCGTAGCTTGTTTGCATGTTCGTCTGTGTTGGTGGGGTTTGAGCTGTGAACGTTTGGTCTGTTTTGTATGGTGTGTTGGATGGAGGTTATTTTGTTTTTGAAGTGGTCTCTGAGGTCCTCGCAGAGTTTTTTCGATGGGATTGGCGTGTTGTTGCAGGCCGGTGGGTTTTTTATTTTGTTTATGATTTTGAATAATTCTTTTTGAGCGTTTGGTGCTCTGAAGATTCGGTTGTCGTAATGTTTCCTCTTCGCTTTTTGTATTTCCTTTTTATATGCGCGGATCTGTTGTAGGTATTTCAGTTTGTTTGCGGTGTTGTTGTTCCTCCATTGAGATTCTAGTTTTCGGTTTTTCCTTTTCATGGCGTGGAGTAGTGGGGTGAACCGTTTTGCTGTAGTTTTCTTGCGTGATGGGGTGAAGGGCTTTTCTTTGGCAATGTCGTCAAGGGTTGTTGCAATCCAGGTATGAAGTAGGGCCACTTTTTTGTCTAGGTCTGCTTCTTCCATGGTGGATGCTTGTGGTTTGCTGAGTTCTAGGAGCTCGGTTAGATTGGAGTTTTTTATGGTTCTCCAATTTCTTTTCATCCTGATGGGTTGTTTTTCTTGTTGCTTTTTTGTCAGAGCGGCCGTTGTGATTATGAACGGAATAATGAGGTGGTCGCTCCAGAGTATTTGAATTGGGGGTGCCGTGGTGATGAGATCCTTGTTGGCGAAGATTGCGTCAAGTGTGTGCCCTGCTGAGTGGGTTGCTCCTTTGACTAGTTGTAGGTTCATGGCTGCTAGTTGCACGGTTAAGGATTTTTGTGTGGTTTTGGTTTCTTCGTCGAACCAGATGTTGAAATCTCCAAGGATGATCAGAAGATTGTACTTGATGGCTAGGGTAGTGATTGCTTCCGTGAAAGCGTCTACGAAAGTCGCATTGTAGGTTGGTGGTCTGTATATCAGTATGAATTTCAGGTTGGTTTTGGGGTTTACTGAAAGTCGTAGTATTAAGGATTCACATTTGTTGATGTTTAGTGGATCTTCCATTTTGATGGCCAGTTGTTCCTTGTGGATGATCGCTAGCCCCCCACCCCCCTCTCTTTTGGATTTTGTTTGGATGCATTTGAAGTCTTCAGGCAGGCAGTTGTTGAGGGTGATCTTGTAGTTGTCGTCTAGCCATGTTTCGGTCACAAATAGGAGGTCTATGCCTCCTTCTGACAGGAGGTCTTATATTTCCGTTGAGTGTTTGGACATTGACCTTGCGTTTATTAGTTTACAGTGGATTCTCTGGGTGAGATTTTGCTTTGAGGTTATTTGTTGTTTGAGTTTATAATTGTCTGTTCGTGGAGTTTCCGCATTGATGTTGGTAGGATGAAGAACGGCGACGGCTGCTTCTTCATTGAAGCGGTCTAGTAAATTGATAACAGGGCTGATTAGTCTTGGCGTTTCTGCTGTGATGCTACTCGGATGAAGATCAGCAGTGGTTTCTTCGCTGGGTCCGGTTGTTGGGTGGGGGGTGGCGTTGCTGGTTGTTGGTACTTCGCCGTATTGTGCGGGATGTAGTGGAAATCGATGTTGCCCCTCTGTTCTTGTAATGTAAGGGGTAATGGGGTTGGAGTCCTCCCACTCTTGTTGAGTGCCCCTGTCTATTTTCCGTGTGCATCAGGAACTTCTTTGCATGTTTCAGGGTTTCCGTGTTGGGGTGTCGGTGTACCGTGGTTGTTGCAAGGTAACGTGTGAGGTATAAGGATTTTTCTCTTGTTGATTTTATTCCTGTTGTGGCTCTTTTAGGTGTGTTGTCTTCCAATGGGGCTGTTTCTTGTGGGTTCTGTCGGTGTTGTGTGTTCGCGTCTCTTCTTGCATGATCTTGTTCTCTTTCTCGCCGTCCTTTTCTGGTATGGGCCATTTTACACTCTAGGTGCAGGTGTGGTATGGTAGTAGTTCCTTTATGCTGTTCTGTGCGGTCGCAGTGACCTCGGTTTTCCTTCTCTGGGTACGCTGGGGTGTTCTCTGGCTCAGTGTTTTCTGTCGGTGGGTAGGGTATGTTTCCTAAGGGTGCACTGTCGGTGGGGGGGGTTAGGGTGTTAGCTGTCTGCTGGTATGGGATTTAGTTGGGTTAGGTAGTGGTGGGTTTCCGGGATTGGTAGAGTATTGAACTAAGCGCAGTTAGATTATTTGAGAGATCTGTATATTTGGTGAGAGTCCTATCCGTGCAATCTAAACATCACACAGTGCCGTTCAGAGACAAAGCCCCTGCTAAGTTTGAGAGACCTGCACAGTGGGAGAGACGTCCACCAGCGCAATCTAAACACCACACAGTGCAGTTTGGAGACGGAGCCCCTGCTAAATTTGAGAGACCTCTATAGTGGGAGAGAGGCCTATCAGTGCAGCCTAAACATCATGCAAAGCAGTTTGGGGGGCACAGCCCCTGCTAGATTTGAGAGACCTGTATAGTGGGAGAGAGGCCCATCAGTGCAACCTAGACATCATACAATGCAATTAGGAGACAGAACCCCTGCTAGATTTGGGAGACCCGCACAGTGAGAGAGAAGCCCGTCAGTGCAATCTAAACATCATACAATGCAGTTTGGGGACAGAGCCCCTGCTAGATTTGAGAGACCTTTACATATTTATGTATGTTTGTTTTGGTGTGCCACCCCAAGACTTCAAGTGTGGCCACCCTATGAGAAATGTCTGGGGGCGCCACTGCGCAGCCCTGGGAGAATGCGCTCCCCTGACTCCGCCCACCAGCACCACTCAGTCCACATTGACGCATCTACAATATTAACATTGCCTAATGACACCAGTTTTATAAGGGGGGAGGATGGTGGACGTATGGAGGAAAGGAGACTATGGACTAGGAGTATGTTAGTCACTACAGTGAGTAACTTATAATTACTCCTACGTCCCGTCCCCTTTCCTCCATACTGCATGGGCGATTACAACTGAATGTAGCCGCATGGTGGAGAGGTAACCCCCCCCTTAGGAAAACAAGTTCCTTAATACTGCCTGTCCGAAAGCCACATCGGACCTAGAGCCGGCATCCAGACAGTAGTGCTTGCAGAAGGCCAAAGGAGTGTCTCTGGAATGCGACCGCCATGGCCTTGGCTCCGACGACGTGGGCATGAATGTTAGCTGGAAGCGGTTTGTGCTGCCCCTCATAGGCCTCCTTGATGGCCGGAATCATCAACCTTGCTAAAGAGGCCTTGGAAGCCTGATAACCCTGGTCTTGACCCCCCCAAAGGTGACAAAGAGCATCCTACTTGCTGAAGCTCTTGGTCCTGTCCAGATAAAATGTCAGAGTGCGCCTGACCTCCAGACCGTGCAGGACCCTCTGAGCATCGTCCTTCTGCAAATAAAGTATGTAAGACTATCTCCTCATTTAGATGGAAAGAAGAGACTACTTTAGGGAAGAACGCTGGATGCGTTCTCAGGACCACCTTATCTCTGTGAAAAGTAGTGTACGATTCTGAAGCCTCTATTGCCTGGATTTCACTAACTCTACGTACGGACATAATACCCACCAAGAGAGCGGTTTTAATGTTAAAGGATATTTGTACCGTGCACTATCACCACCGGAGTGGTCCCCTGGCGACGGTGAACAGCCTGAAGTCCGCGGACCCCATTGGTTCAAAAGGTTTGTGCATCAGGGCGACCAACACTACATTCAGGTCCCACACAGTGTGTAGTTTCTTGATGGGCGGGTAGAGCCTGGTGAGGCCCGCCAGGTGTCGCTTAAACACTGGGTTGGAGGAAGAGAAGACTTCTTCATCAGAGTTCCGGTAGGCTCCTTTGGCCGTCCGTTAGGTACGGCAAGTGTCTATTTGCACTTCTGAGTGTGCGAGGTGTGCAGAAAAGGATAGCACCTCGTCCAACGTGCAAGTAAGCAGTTCAATCTCCTTAGAGTCCGCCCAGTGGCAAAACCTAGTCAATTTACTTTCGTACTGGCACCTAGTAGCATTGCTCCTAGTGCCCCGAATGATGTCTAGGTTAGCCTGTGACAGACCCAGATGCTTTAGTGTGACCTGCTCAGGAACCACACTACGAGGGCCAACTTCTGCGAGGCAGGGTGGATGACCCTGCCCCCCTGCTGATAGAAGGTGAGCCGGGCCCAATGGCAGGTGAATGGGAGGCCTGTCCGAGAGGCTCAGCAACTCCGAGAAACATGGTCTTGCCGGCCACCAAAGAGCTATCAGAATGATGCTTAGGCGACGTGATTCTCTTATCTTGCAGATCACCCTGTGGACCAGGGGAGTGGGAGGAAATGCATATGCTGTCATTCCGTTCTACTGTATCTAGAAGGCGTTGCCCCGGGAGCCGGGGCCCAGCCCCTGCCAAGACGCGAACTGCAGGCACTTCTTGTTGAACCAGGTGGCAAAGAGATCCACCTGAGGATGCCCCCATCTGCTGAAGATCCCCAGCAGGACCTGATCGTTCAATTGCCATTTGTAATTTCCCACTCCGTCTGCTGAGCCTGTCCGCCTCCAAGTTGGACTCCCCCGGGAGGTGGATTGCTCTCAAGTAGATGTTCTCCGGGGCCCACTACCACATGCAGACCGCTAGACTGCACAAGGGGGCGGGCAACCTGGTGCCACCCTGCTTGTTGATGGAATAGATGCTGGTGGAGTTATCCATTTGAAAGAGGACCACCTTGCCACAGATCAGCATCAGGAAAGCCTGAAGAGCGAGCCAGATAGCCTTCAGCTCCAGCCAGTTGACATGGGCCTCCTGATCCTGGAGGGACCAGACTGCATGGACGCTGTGGTTGTCCAGGGGAGCACCCCAGCCTTCCAGGGAGGAATCCGTGGTGATGGTGACTTGCGGCGCTGCTTGCCGGAAGGGCCTGCCTGTCCGCAGGTTGCAGTCCGTGGACCACTATACAAGGTCCTGGTGGAGAAAGGGAGGAATGCTGACAAGCTCTGCTTGGGAGCCCCGCTCCCGATTCTCCTAATCTTGAGTCTCATGTGAGGTTACAGGCAGTAGGAACACTGCCATGATACCCAATAGATGCTGGTCCCACCAGGCTGAGGTCCCCTCTCTGCTGAGAAAATGACCTGTGGCCCTCTTGATGGCTGTGATCTTGTCCTGTGAGGGGAAACTCAGAGCTCGTGTCCCAGATGAGGCCCAGAAAAGTCAGGCTCTGTGTAGGCTGTAGCTGAGACTTCTTGAGGTTGATAGAACATACCAGTTTGTGGAGTGTGAACATAAGGGCAGAGGAAGTGTGGTGAACTGCCTCCGGGGATCTCGTCTTGACGAGGTAGTCGTCCAGGTACGGGTAGACATGGTGACCTTGGGCCCTGAGAAGGGCGGCCACTGCATTCATAAGTCTGGTAAAGACCCTGGAGGCTGAGTTGAGGTCAAAGGGTAGAACCTTTAATTGGAAATGGAAGCCCATGACCCTGAACCGTAGGAAGGACCGATGAGGCTGCCAAATTGGGACGTGTAGATAAGCGTCCTTCAGATCCAGGGAGCACATCCAGTCTCCCCTGCACAGTGTCTCCGCAATAAGCACTTGCGTAACAATCTTGACATTTTGAAGAGGGAGGAGAGGTTCAAAGTGGAAAGGTCCAACACAACTCTCAGGCCAGCCTGGTTCTTTTATATGGTGAAAATTCTGCAGTAGAAGCCCAAGCCTCACTGGGAGGTTGGGACTTTTTCCACTGCCTGGCTCCCTAGGAGCGAACAAATTTCTGCCAACAGAGTGGTCGTCCCAATCTGTGGGAGGGGAGGAATCGGTAGACGGTAACCCATGGACACTACGGATAGAATCCAGGGATCCGTGAACCTCGGACACCAAGACTGTGCGTGAAGGGCAATCCTGCCCCCCACCGCAGACATGTGGATCCGAAAGAAGCCCTTGCCCCCCCCCCCCTGCTGTTTGCACCGGTGCTGACTCGGAGAACAGTCTGTCGCGACCTCTGTTCCTGGAAGCACAGGTACCCGCCAAAGGTCCGCCCCTTGTCGGAGCGTTGATGCGACTGGGTGCATGCCTTAGGCGTGAACTTCGTGAGGATAAAGACTTCAGTTTGGGAACTGTTTTATCTTCTTATCTAGTTCCTCATCAGTGGTGGAATGAAAGAGGTCGCCACCCTCGAACGGAAGGTCCAATATGCGTTCCGGGACGTCCGGGTTGAACTTGGCAGCCCTTAGCCAGGCAGTCCTTCTCATGTCCGTGGCGATGCAGATGGCACGGCCTGAGGAGTCAATGTGCGCCACAGTGGACTCCATGAAGTCCTGAGCCACCATTTTAGCTTCTGTCAGCCCTGCCTTGAAGCGTACCTGGCTCTGCACCGGAGTTTCTGGAAGGAAGTCCGCTATTTCCCGCCAAAGCTTCTGGTTAACGGCTGCCAGCATGGGGTCCGCGGTGGATTGACGAAGGTGCAGTGAGGCGTTGGAATAAACCTTCTTTCCATAAGCCTCCAAGATCTTCCCCCTCCTTGCCTAGAAGCACCGAAGACGAGGTGGCCAGGGACAACTGAGGCTTGGAGTGAGCAACGGTGCAGCGATCACCGAAGAGTGCGGTTGAGGGTGTGCCGACAGCAAGAGTGGATCCCCCCCAATTGTCTATTCTTGTTGTCAAGGTGCCGATTGACAGGCTGGGCCGAATGGGGTTTAAGCCATCCCTTTCTGGCTAAGGCGACATCATCCTCCTGCATTGGGATCCCTGTTCTAGCCGCGGGTCGTAGAGCGAGGACCTTGGGCCAGGACCCCCCCCCCCCACCTCTGGTTGTTCGACCTCAGGTTGAGGAAGCCCCAAGTATTCGGCCAAACCTGAGAGCCGTTCATGAAAGGCCTTGGCTGAGGATGGCGTGTCGGGTGCTGCTCCTCGTCGGCGTCCACCAGGGTGTGCGGCTGGTCCAGTGTGGGTGGAGGAGTGCTGGGCACTGAAGGCTGCGGTGTAGGATCCAGTGGCTGCTGTGGTGGCTGTGTGGAATCGCCTGAACTGTGGGAGGCAGGGAAGCCGGAATCGAAGGACCTGGCGTGGGCAGCAGGGGCTGCATGGGGGCCTGAGGCGCATGAGCCATGCGAGGAATGACTATAGGCGCCGGCGGTGGGACCAGGGGGGAGCATGTTCCTGACCACATCCTGAAGGATGGACCCCATCAGCATGAGGACATTTTCAAAAAAACCTGTCCTCAAAGGCTGGTGGCTGGTAGGTGGTATTGACGGAGTAGGATGCAGCTGCTGGGGCCTGTGCATACTCCGCCTTGCTGGTTGCGGGGTAACTCTGCTCTGTGATGCTATTGGATAGGCTGTAGGCCACGTACCTGGTTGAAACCGGTCCCACCTTCAAACTCATTCTCCCACCTGCTCCACACCAGGGGGCAGTATCGGACTAGCAGCCATCTTGTCTGGCACGGCAGCCATTTTGCCGGGCTGCATGCCACATGCCAAAGTTGTGGTGCTTGCCTCGCTGGGCCCGGCCTCCTCCAGGATGGAGCATGAGTCCAACCCTGCACCTCAGGACGGGGCCTGGTAGGCATGTTGCCCTCGGCTGAGTTGCCGGTAGCGCAGCATACAGACGCCCCCTCCGACATCTGTCCAGTACTAGGGTGTAGCCCCTCATGTGGACACCCAGTAAAAGAGCCTTGCGGTCCCTCAGCATTGTCCCGGGAAGGGCCTAATGACCCCTCGGCCTGGCGGCTGGTAGATGAAGTAGCCTCGGTACTTGTGTTGGTGCGAGAACCTGACTGGTTCCTCCCGCTCAGACGTTTCCTTGGGAAGGAGTCCCCCTTGCGGGGTGCTTTGGATAAAAGCAGCCCTTTCTTGGGCCTTGATTTGTGTCTGACGAAGTCCTTCTAGTCCTCTGCAGTTGACTTCTCGAAGAGCTCCCTCCACCGAGCTAACCTGTTCTTCAGAGCATGCAGTGTAAGCGTGTCACACGCAGTACAACACTCCCAGCCGTGGTCAGGGCCAAGGCAATGGAGGCAAAGAGCGTGGGGGTCAGACGTAGGGAAGAGCCCTTCACAGGCTGGACACCTGCGGAAGCCCACCGATGTTGACATGCACCAGGGAGGAGAGTGGCGCCAGAGGACAGAGTATCTGATTAAGACCAAAAAATACAAGACAAAAGTATCGGGGGAAGAGCGCGCAGAATTACAAGGCCGAAGCCAAACCCAGGAGCGCTGGTGAAAGCTGTCCGTTCCAGTCGATGCGGAAAAGGGGACTGAGGAGTGGTGCCGGTGGGCGGAGTCAGGGGAACGCATGCGCCCAGGGCTGCGCACCTCTAAATTTAAAAGTGGAAGAACGTTTTTTCTGGTGAAAAAGTTTGTCTCCCGTCCCTAGCGAGGGACGCCCATGCATTATGGAGGAAAGGGGACGGGACGTAGGAGAAAGACACGCGTGTGGATGCAGTTCGTTCTCAGTCTTAAGAGAGCTTTCAGAGAGGCTCGATCATGACCCGATAAGTGTGAAATACATACAATCTCACTGCATGAATGAGCCAGCAGGTAGGATAACATAGACCAAGGGCAGCGCAGGTTGAAACATAGAGCTTCCTGCATATATTTATTGTGACACTGGAGCCACCTAAATACTGTATCGTCACCACTACCTTCCAGGCCCACACAATTTAAACCTTTACAGTTAACTGCCTTTGCCATGCTTTTTTAACACTGACACGCTGAGTAGCATCAAATGCCTTTACCAATGGGCAGCACTGTGTGTTTTCACCACAGAACACCATCACATTCACATGCCTTTAACACAAAGCAGCACTGACAGGAGCGTAGCACCTTTGACAGCAGCGTAAACATCTTTCGCTGAGTAGCATCACAGAGCAGCATCAATGTGTTATATATTATGCTGCACATTTGGTAACCCTGTCCTGACTTTGCCGCAGCAGATAACCACTTCAGAACCAGTCCCGCCTGATTCGCCTAAACTGTAGCCGGACCGCCTTTATTTGTGGAGCCCTCCCATCAAGTAGCACCCCAAAGAAGTGAGGGCCTGGCAAATCTTAAAATAGCCAAGCGCAGACTGTCTCGGACTTGCGACCAGAAACCCAGTGCCCACTAGCAAGCATCAGTGGGCCTGCCTCCAACAAACCAACTGAGCTGCACAATAAACACCTAATGCACAGACGAGCAAGATGGACAGCCAGGTACCCAACACCCCCCCTGGGCCCACATTATGAGAAATTGGTTTCAATTGAATACTTGGGGCCAGGCTTGATAGAATATGGAGGGTGGAGACAGGAAGATAAAGGTAAAAGGGGAATGGGAATTTTGAGCAGGTCGACGCTTCAATTAGTAGAATGAAAGACTGCAATGATACCATTTCCGAAAACTTTACATCAACCAGGATACCTAGGCCCTGCATGCACCACCAGGACAGGACCTTTCACCTTTCCCTGCACCCGGTCTGTCCAGGGAAGCTGTTCCATGTGGGCCAAGTCCACACTACTTTAAGCAGGTTCTGGCATTCATTCAAAATGGCAATCTTGCACGTGCACATTTATGTACACACAAACGGGTCGATTTAGGATTCAGTGTTCCCCTCTCCCGTGGTGCACTTTTGCAAGGACTACTACAAAGGCTGGCCCTCCACCGCCGTCTAGCCCACACTGAGCCAGGTGTTGCAAGCAATGATCCACGCACACCACGATACGGCTCGCTTCCGCACCAGCTCTGGATACAGCGACAGGAACAGCATCTAGTTTAAGTCATCTCATGCTCCCACCACCATATGCCATGGAATGGAAGGATGCTGCTGCCTGCAACAGGTGTTTCAGAAAACATGATCTTCATTCAAGAGACACTTGAGTCTAATTGGAAATGTGAACTTTTTTGCATATTTGTTTTTGTCTGTGCTCAAACATCCCCTTGTGGTTTGAGTTGCATGTGTTAGTCATGCTGACACGATGATTGCACGGCCGTGACACACACTGAGTAGCAGTGCTCTGGCCCTTTCTCGACTAACAGATAGTAACAATGAATCACAAACACTTCACTTGACTGTTCTCGTTCAGAGTGACTGCCTCATCTCCAACTCTCGACCCCACCTGGCCTATTCAATTTTATGTTTTTATTACTTACAGTGTGTAACCCACGTGCACAAATTCTGTCTCCAGAGACTCTCCACTGCAGTTTACTGCTGGGTCAGGCAGCTCAAATAGGCCCCCTCGTCATTGTCGCGTGTGCTTTGTTTGAGGCCGGCTCCCTCCTCTGTCATCAACACTTCCTTTCGAATATCTGTGCATTGTGCTGGGTGTGGCACCCAGCAACACACCAATGTGCATGACGGCCCACTCGTCTTGAGCACGATTGGCTGCCACTGCCAGCCTGCTACATATCAAAAGGTCCCCTGGCACCAAGCCAGTGGATGGCTGGGGTGCTGGCAGCCCCTTGACTTATGCTATTGGTGCATCATCAAAGCAAAATTAACACTTACTAAGTGTTAACTTTGCTTTGATTATGTTCACCGACTGACATTGTGTGCATTCTAATCATCAATCCATCCATTTGCCTCTGTGTGGCGAGCTGGCGGCAGGCTGAGGCAACGTAACAAGTACAACTTCAGTTGCAAAAATCCAGCCCAGCTCCATGGGTATTAATGTGGCTCATAAAACCCCAGAGTGGCTTATAAAATCGGCCTCAGGACAATCTAAAGTCCATTTAGATTCTGCCGGTGGCAGTATGGCAGAAACTGTACTGTAGATAGGGACGGACTGGCCTAACAGTCTTGTGGTTAGCGCATCAAGACGTGCAGCAAACACCAGCAAAGCTCTGGTGGTTACATAAAGGCTTAAATCACTTCCACCTGAAATGTGAAAGAATAAGCCATTTAAACCAAGCCACATCCAGTTCAGAGCCACATGTGTAAAGCAAAATGTTAAAAATTCAAGAAGTGGGTTACCTTAAACTCTCTAATCGTTTGTAGAAAATAAGTAACAGGTAATTCCAGGCTAGCTGATGCTGTAAAACAGCACTTCCCTCGGCAAGGAAGGTCACCACACTGACTTGACTCTGCTGACCAATTAAACTCACCCCTGAGAGCACGGTTATTGTCAGACAGGCAGCAATCCCAAAGGGAAATATTTACATGCTGCACATAACGCCAATGAAAACAGAGGTCTAGAGTAGATATTGGACTACCAGAACAAGAGGCATATTGGTGTCTTATGTAGAAGTTATTTGCAACAGTGAATCATTACTAGTCCAGGTCCTCCTAGCGCCACACTTTGAATATCGCTGGACCATTTTGAGCTGCAAATTATCAAAGGGCCTGCACTACTAACCTGCTTCTCTCCCTCTACTGGAACATTTCCTGCATGCTTCAAGGTAGCCACAGTACTACCTACACTCAGCAAGCCCTTTGGACCATAAAGGCCCTGCACACTACTAACCCATTTATATTGACAACTGACCAAAATTCCTGGAGCAAGTGGTCCTCAACAGGATCAAACTATATTGAAACGGATTATCTCAGTGGCCCTTTTCTCTTTTTTTTCTTCATTTAACATTTAAGGAACAATTAAATAACATATTTCGGGATAACAAATCATTTCAATACAACAAAATAATGGATAGGCAATCAGCATGAAACTTATAATAAAATAAAAATTTTAATCCAGATTCCTTCTGCTCTTCCACATTCTCCTGGACCTAGCCGCTGCCTTTGAAACAGAGGACCAAGCTTCTCGCCAGCTACCTTTTCTAACATTGGAATCCAAGACACTAGTCTCACCTGGGTAGCCTCCAATCCCTAACTTTTCCTTTTTCAGCAAGGACAGAATTCCTATTGGGGGAAGTAAGGGTGGCTTCGGAGGTCAGAGGGGGGAGGGAAGTGGGGGGAGGGTGCGTCAGGGGGGAGATTTCAGCTGTACCATTTTATGGGGCGTCTAGACAGTTTCTGCATGTTCACCTTTCTGCAGAAGGATTTGGCCACAGAGCTGCTGCAATTTTCAGGGCCAAGTCTGTCCATATTGGCTGGGTCCTGTGCTCGTTCCCTTCAATCTGGCTTTTTATCTTGGCTGTTGGACATTCTTCCTGGGATGTCAGCATCCTTTCCATGGTCTCCTTTGCTGGATGAGCTGGGATATCCATGCTGGAGCAGTTTCCCCACCACTTCCCCGAATTACTACGTGGGTCGTACACTGTGGAGAAGGAAGCTGCTGTCGTCCAAAAAAGGTGGTGAGATACCACTACCCTGCCGCCACTGTTCATGTGGGCCATCTTATGTCACTGTTAAAAAAAAATTCCATTTCATGTGTAATTTTCCCTCCAGTCTGTCTTTACCAGAGGAGCACAGCCTTCTGCTGCACTCCCCTGGGCTTTTCGCTCACTTTTTATGGGGAAACTGACATGCCCTTAAAGTAGTCAGTACTGGGAGACTGTTTCCCTTAGTTCTGGTCAATGTTGCAACTTTTCAGCAACCTGTTCCAAGTGCACAAAGTACCTTCCAGTACAGCCCGCTTCGGTCTTCCTGTCATTTCCAAAGGCACTAGACACTCTCGAAGGATTTTTTTTTAGGAGAAGTGCAGATGTGCCTTGGACAGGGCTGGTGGCAGTTTATCTTTTCATGTATTTTTAAACCTTTCCTGCCAGGTAAACCGCAGTTACCACGTTTGGCACAAATAGGTGGCCTGGCTCCAAAATGGCCATGCCACGAGGTTTTTTGTCCAGTCCTTTGGCCATCTTGCCCCTTGTCGAGCCGACCTGAGTGTCTTTATTTGGGCATGCATTCTCCCACGAAACGCCAAGCTTTTGCAGGCTTCTGCATCCCTTGTGTGTGTACTTCCAGGATGTGGGCTGGACTGTCTAGTTCCAATACACATCCTGGGTGCAAGAGTCTGGTGTGCTGTGAATGCCTGGGACCACCGTGGGCGATAATTGGTCCACGTATGGTATGCCTGTATGTGAGATGATCTTCCATTGGCGCGAAAGAGATTTTGGATAAGAGAAGGCACCAAACGCCCATACCATGTCGATCTCTGGAGTTCTCACTGAACTAAACTAAGAAGCCGAGTTGAGGAACCGCTGGTGACCCGCTGGAAGGTTTGGCACCCTGAGCCCGCCGCCATCCTGCTGGATCCCTCTGCATCGAGTCATCCTAGGCCTGCAAAGATGCTTCGATCCATTGGAATAGTGGGACCAACTATTCTCGGCACCTTCAACAAAACCTGCAAGTAAGCCTTCTCGGAAGTGTCCCTAGGCCAACCAGTGGGCTGACCAGCTTACGCAGGACCTTTGCTCTGTCACAGCCGCTGTTTTGAGGAGGCCCTTGAAACTTGTTACCAAGCAAGTTCTGTGTTCATGGCACTCTCAAACCGAATTTCATACATTTGGCATTCCCAGGTCTGGAGTAAAGTGAGTGCGCACGAATCAGAGTATACGCGGTTACTGTGTCGCCCAGCCGTGATGATAAACTTTGCAAGTTCATTGCAGCTGTGGTCCTCTCTGCCCTGAAGCCTGCTACAGCGGAACTGGCCTGATCCATCCACCAGGAGTGGAGAAATCGCCACTGTCAGGTTTGAGAATCAACTAACTTTGTCGCTGAAAGTCGCAATGCTGCGAGATTGCCGCATTTAAAACTGCAACTGAAGAGTACTCGACTGCCGAAGTTTGGTCCGGAGTGCACCGGGGGGGGTCAGTGAGTGAACCGGTGGCCCCCAGTGCATCCATCCATTTGTACGCACAAGTGGCCCCCTGAGGGCCCCTCTCCTTTCCACTGCTAGTGCGAACTAGCAAACTATTCCCAAACTCTGGACCCCATTTTGCCCACTTGCATTACTGCGTGCGCCAGCATTGCAAGTACATTTGAGCAATAGGCTCCACTCTTCTTAGGGATTGGATTGCCTTTCAGTTAGGATTGTTTGAGATGCAGAAGGGCCTAAAGACTATTTGCACTGCCTGCTTCCTTCCCCTTTTAGGTTGTGGACCCATTTTGTGCATTAACCCTTTAGACCCCATTGGTCTTGTGTATATCTATATTGATATGATGGTGTTGGCCTAGAAGTATTACTGTGATTTTATGTGTGTGTTGAATCTCAAAGGCCTTGAAAATAATGTATTTGTATTTTTAATGTATATACACCTGACGGAGTGATTTGTAAGTGTCCTTTATTTTGTGTACTCATTGAGGTCTTTCAGTCCCCCTCACCCCTCCTGAGACCTAGTCTTGACCGCCATCAATGCTACCTTGGTTGGCCTGGCTTGTCCAGAAGGGTACCCTGCTCTATGAAACTAGGCTGGCCTTCTGAACCTCTGCCCACCAGGTCAGAGTTCAGAAATCCGTTTTAACAGTCACCTCCACTGTAACGCCCATCTTGAGACAGTTTCCTGCTGGCTCCTCGTGCTCTGAGCCACCCAGAACTCCCTGCCCGTGTTCCTACACCTTCTGGAGGCCATTTCCACAGTTGTTTCGCTACCAGCTAGTGGGCAACACTTCTGCCAAGGCTGACTGTTCTTTTGGATGATCTGGGTGATCAGTCATGGGTTCAAGACCCTCAGTGACTGGATTCTGTAAACTGCACTTATTGGGTTGTTTTGCTGTTCCTGAGCAGTATTTCTTGGAACTGCCACCGTGAGTATTTACCTTTGGGATCTGGGGTGGCGAGTTAAGAATCCTTACCCTGAGAGTTCCCCCGTGGCCACTGGGTCCCCCTTCTGCTGCATTTCTCAATTGAGGCTGAATCCTGCTTTGCTTCCTTTTACCCCCTAGGTTCTGATCCTCAACTTTGGAACTGAAACTCTTTGTGGGACCTTCCACTGAAGTCCTCTTGCACCTTTCTCTGGACCTGTAAGGTGGAACAGACTCGTCAGACTATCCCATAAGAACAATTCTGCCTATTGGAGTTGTCCTGCTACTATCTATGGCAAGCTTTTCTTCAGCTACTAAACTCCTCAAAAATGACTCTTCAAGGTACTCACCTCACCATTAACATTCCTTGGTCCACTTAGGGTCCCTGGAGTTTACTACCAAGAACTAGAATTGTAACTGGCATTCATGATTTACTAACAACTTTCATGAATGCATCCCACCTCCTGTGTAATGAAATGTACAAGGATACCATTTCTGCCTATGGTTACTTTGTGCCTGAAATGTTCCTAGAAGTGTAAAGACACCAGTAGGTCTGATACTGTAAGCCTAAACTCTGAATCTTGGTTGGCTTTTTGAGTCCTATTGTCAATGGTAGGGCCTGCCAGGACAAATCAAACTGCCCATATGGAACGACGCGTGGCCACCTTCGCGTGTCGTCATTCGGGTAGCGCAAACCATGCAACCTCTATATTCGTTAATTCAATAAACTTCAAACTAAGATTAAAGTAGGAATTACTGTGCAAAGCACAGGTACACCTGCTAGCTCAATATAAGGCCTAGCAGCGGATGGTACCGACTACTACCATGTTTGAGAATTGTATTGTATGAAGTGGTATGGGGAGTTTCATTTGTACCCACCAGCCCCCTTTGCCTACTGCCGTTATTGGTATACTATTATCCCTAAACCAATGATTCTTTGTAGACAATATTGCTAGTCTTTCCTGTAGGAGCTAGTGTGAACAAATTGTCTGTTTCTCACTCTGGAGCAAGCCACAAAGCGAGCCATGAGAAAAGCATGAATCCCGAGAATCGATTCCAGATACTTTGAGTTGGAGTGTTGAGATTGTGCCGCAACATTATTGTAGGGCTGAAGCATGCAATCTTCGTACTGTTGAGATGGCATGCATTCATCAATTTTCATGGGAAATGAAGTTTCTGTAATTATCATGAGAGATTTGCCACAATGTGACTGACGTCATTGTGGACACCATTGAAAAGACACGCAACATTTCCTGTCACCCGCATTACTACAAAAGCACTGTTTTGTTTCATGTGTCTGCATGACTTCAAAAGTGAGTGCTGCTAATGTCAGCTAAAATGCGGATAGTGTGGAAAGTTTAGGACCAATGAACTGCTGAAGTTTATGTAGAACT
The DNA here is from genome assembly GCF_040938575.1 of Ambystoma mexicanum. Classification (NCBI taxonomy): domain Eukaryota; kingdom Metazoa; phylum Chordata; class Amphibia; order Caudata; family Ambystomatidae; genus Ambystoma; species Ambystoma mexicanum. Next base: position 1,309,158,904 of record NC_090935.1, on the reverse strand, counting down.
ACTGTGCGAAAAGCCATATGGCAGGGGTAAGCATTGCAGACGGCTTACCCTCCACTGGGTTTCGTAATAAATACAGACTCCATCAGACTTCAATTAATGTCCTTAATTGAATTCAAGGTTGTTAGGGAGAATTCTCTCTTTAGGCTGAATTTCCTAACCTAGTGAGGCCCCCAGCAGCTTTGCTGGATTTCTGGAGTTTGTTTTATTCTCCTGCCAAGAGTGAGACTCTTTCTCCCACTCTTGGACATGATTTATGGTGTTCCTTTGACTGTTAATGTGTTTTATGGGCTATGGGGTCCTTTACTCCATAGAGTCTCATGTGTTTTTCCTATGTGTGTTACACAGCACCCTCCGTGCAGTAACACAGGGGTGTCATAGTGACACCCCATCATAGACTCCATACCCTGGGACTGACTACTGTCTCCCAGGGCATGTAAAGTCACCATTGGCTTTACTAGTCCCAAATTATTAACAGAAACCAGTACAAACCATCATATTGTGGACGTACTGGTCGGGGCAATTCGATTGCCCCGGGGTCTGTTAGTCGAGGGGGCACATCTCCGTCCCCCCTGATCGAGTTTTGGCTGGCGGCAGTGGATACTACTTTTTATATTCGACAGCGGATATATCCCTATGGGATTTTCCCATTGTTCGAGGCTACCAACTTTAATTATTTAATTCTCATAGCCTCGAACATACCGCCAGTTTATTTATTAATTCGCCGGTTGGTATTTTTTGCCAGGACTATTCTAACTACTCTATTCTGTGACTCCAACCCAAGTCGATCCCTTTGTTCCACTTTTAGGCGGGCTTCTCCACAGAAGCCTCCAAAAGTGGTGCCACTCTGTCTGGGTACCACAGGTGTTGTGGGAGGGGGTTTAGGCACCCTGGACTGAGTTACCTTGGTAACTCAAGTCGCACTCTTGTGTGATTGGCCCAAGTGGTGAGCCGGCCGGCTCACCACTTAGCATGTTTGATTGACAGCTAGGCTGAGTGAATGGGGGTGTGCTGCATAAAAGTAGGGCTTTGGGGACTGGAACGTCGCCACAGGACCCGGGAATCCGACGAGGGAGAAGCTGAGCCGACCTGCCACGACGACACCACCGGTGGAGCCATGCGGAACCGACTCACCACTTCCCGACGACAGAGAAGATCCCGGCTGGAGAGGCTTCTTCCCCTGACTGGTGGGCACAACCAGTTTACCTTCTCTTCGCACCCAGACCGTCTTGTGGTCAAATTGCCTGTGCCAAGCACCCCGGCAACCGGATAGCCACTTACCACTAGACCGCGAATAAAAGGACCGCTCCTTTTACCCGAGAACTCTGCGGCTGGTTTCTTCCCTGGCAGTGCAACAGACTCCTGTCTTCCTCCCCGACGAGATCCTCTCTTCCCCCGGACGAAGCACTGACTTGCATCCGCTGCCAGGAACTGCCACCCCTGCTGGAGTATTCTCACCACTTTAAGGTACCGTGTCCGCCAGGCCTCCCTTTCTAAAGATTGCTACAAGGTAATAATAACCCCTTAACCTTATGGGCTGGCCGCCTTGACCTTCTAACTGGTCCCTTTCTGTGGTCCAACTCTTTTTGAACCGTTTCAAGTCTTGTGCACTGCAACCGTGTGACCTTGGACACATTTCGTTATATTGCCCTTAAGGTGGATCCGGCCTACTGAACTCTAACTTCAGTTTTACTTTGCCTTCCTCTCTTGTTGTGTTCTTGTAAAAGTGTTGGGATCTGTTTCAAGTTATTCTCTGCTTTTATCTCCCTTTTAAAACGAATTACTAGAGTGCCATCTGCGTTAAGCGCTCACCGCTGTCTGAAAATAAGTGGGGCTTTACTTAAGACTGGTCTAATATTCTTATAAGGGAGTGTATATCTTTTAGTGACCGTGTTTTTGAATTGCTTACTATTAGTGCCTGTGTGTTTTTCTAGATGTGGTTTTAAATAAATAATTATATCTCTTTTACACCAAGCCCTGGTCAGTGTTTACTTGTTCTATGTTCTTTTGACCTATTGTGAATACTCTGTATACTGCCTAACTCTTCTTGAGGGAAGTCTGACTGCTCAGTCACAGCTACCAAGTGAATCTGTGTGGTACAGACTGCTACCAAGTGGGTTTACTGCCAAACACCTCTAGTCTTAAATCTTTTGCAGTGGTCCCAAAGGGAACTGCACAGGTTTCTGCCCAACAAAGGTGGACAAATATGGACAGAAAAAATATGCCTTTCACCCTGTCGAAATTCATCAGATTGTGATACAAATGTGCATGCAGGTCTATTTGCATACATTTCAGAGTCCTTATTTGATTACAATTACCCAATGTGTCCCACTGATGTTTAACAAAGTTCATGTAGCCCGCCATATTGGAACATATTCATATTGCATGGGAGAACATTGTAAAGCCTGCTTTGGAACTGAATAGTTTCATATAGACATCTGAAATTACTGTGCACTTGCAACTTGTTGGAACACATATTTAACAACTCTCGTGTGCATTGAAAACAGTGAATGTTGTTTACAGTCTTTCCTTAGGCACAGTTGTTGACAAATCGTTTGGCATACATGGAATTAAATCCAAGTGGATACAATGTTCAATTGTAATATTAGATATTCCATAAAATGACAAATGAATTATGCAATATAATTATGTATTATGGTATGCAAAATATTAACCATTCGTTCAATCTCTTTTTGGAATGTCATTACGGAAATCATGCTTTAGTGGCATACGATATACAACATGGCTTTAGAAATCGAACTGCTCATTGGGCATTGCGTGTAAATTTGGAATTGGATTGCACAAAAGTGTGTGGTGCCTTAGCTGCAATCATGGATAATCCATAATAAAGTGCATAGTGCTAGGTACAGACTATATAGCAATACTATTGAGCAAAAACGCATGATGTCTTGGCAGCAGTAATGGATATTCCATTATAAAGTGCATGGTACTTGGTGCAAGCAATATAGAGATATTCGTCTGAATTCTTTTTGGAATGTCATCTTAGGAATTATGCTGAAATGGCATACGATACGGCTAAGGAAATCGAACTGCCCATTGGACATCATGTTTGGACTTGGAGTTGGATTGCACAAAGGTGCATAGTGCCTTAGCAGCAATAATGGATATTCCATAATAAAGTGCATGGTGCTTTGTGCAAACTATATAGTGATATTATCGCACAAAAGTGCACATTATATTCGCAGCAGTAATGGATATTCCACAATCAAGTGCATAGTGCTTGGTGCAAACCATACAGCGATATTATTTCCAAAACATATTAGAGGTAAGGAACAAGTTACTTACCTGTAACTGTTGTTCTCCAGCATGGGTCTGGCATGGATTCACATGCTCATGAATATTCCCCATCGTCAGGCTGGGAATCCTCGGTAAAGAAAAAATCAGTATCAGTTTCTGATCGGTCTTTCTTAGAAGTAGCCAATCACTGATCTCTGGGTCATACTGCTCCCAGCCAATGACTGCCCTCTTCCTAAGCCCCTCCCCTGGCAGCCATCCTCAGATTTGGTAGCACGTAAAGTGGCAGTATGACCAAGTGAAGAGCCGCAGAGGGGAAGGAGGGAGGGTTCGCATGTGAATCCATGCCAGACCCATGCTGGAGAAAAACAGTTACAGGTAAGTAACTTGTTCCTTCTCCAGCATGGGGTTTGGCATGGATTCACATGCTCATGAATATAAGAATACATAGCAGTATAAACCTGCACAACCATGGGAAGCGGCAACAGGCTCAACATTAAGCAATACAACAACTCGACATTAAGCATCTCTTACCTCCTCACCAGGCTCACCTTAAGCGAACAGGTTGCGCAGCACTGCTTGGCCGACCCTGGACTCCTCCCTGGAGTCCCGATTGACGCAGTAGAATTGTGTGAAGGTGTGCGTCGACCTCCACGTAACAGCCCTGAAGATGTCCAGCAGGGGCACACCAGACAGGAACGCCGTGGTAGCAGCGATCGCTCTGGTCGAATGGGCTCTCGGACGGCCGAGCAGCGGTCAGTTTGCCAACCGGTGACAGTGCATGATGCAGCCGGAGAGCCATCTGGAAATGTAAGCCTTCGAGAGAGCCTTCCCTTGATTCACAGGTCCAAAGTTCACAAACAGCTGTGATGTCTTCCGAAAACTCTTTGTGCGGTCGGCGTAAAACTATAGCGCTCTAGCCACATCCAGCAATTGCAAAGTCCTCTTGGTCGGAGACTAAGGCGACGGGAAGAAAACTGGCAACACCAAGGGCTCGTTGAGGTGGAAGTCCGACGGCACCTTGGGCATAAAGGAGGGGTGCGTCCTCAGCACCACCCTTGTGTCGTGAAAAGTCAAGTATGGAGGCTTGCAAGATAGGGCCTGGATCTCTCCCACTCATCGTGCGGAGGTGATGGCCACGAGAAATGCTGCCTTCCACGACAGGAACTTCAACGGCGTCGAATGCATACGCTAGAATATGCCCGCCCCTACCCCCATGAGCCTGGTCAGCACCACGTTGAGCTCCCACGCCAGGGCAGGGGCCTTCACTGGCGGGAACGATCGGAATAGTCCCTTCATAAATTCCTTCACCAGGCGATGAGACCACAAGGACGCCCGTCCTGTAGTTCTGGTGTATCGGGAGATGGCAGCCAGATGTATGGAGGCGTGAGCTAGTCCAGCTTTGGCCAGCGACAGTAGGTACGGCAATACTCGAGGGACCGTAATCCGCAGAGGGTTAATCTTCTGTGCACGGCACCAGACAGAGAACCTCTTCCACTTATGCCCATAGCACTTGAGGGTTGAGGACGGCCTGGCTTTTGCAAGAACCTCTCTGCAGTCAGCCGGGATATCGTATCCTCTAAACTCTAGTGCTGCAGGAGCCAAGCCTGCAAGTTCAGGGACTCCGGGTCGTGATGAAGAATGGCGGCTCCTCCTCTGGAGAGAAAATCCGCGTCTGTCGCGAGCTTGATAGGTGGGGACGTTGACAAGTCCAGAAGGTCCGAGAACCAGATCTGTCTCGGCCACGCCGGTGCAAAGAGGATCATCCTGCACCTGGACCTCTTGAGCTGGTTGATGAGACGGAGCAGCAACGGAGGGTACGCGTACAGTAACAGGCCGTCGCAAGGCAACGAGAAAGCATCGCCCATGCTCCTCGGCTGTGTGAACCTGCTGGCGAACCTCTGGCACTTGGAGTTCATCGCGAACAGGTCGATCTGGGGTTTGCCCCATCGTTGAAAGAGCCGATCCACCTGGTCCTGGCGTAGTTCCCACTCGTGGCACGAGCGCAGCTCCCTGCTGAGTGAGTCGGCGATGGTGTTTTTTTATTCCTGCCAGGTGGAAGGGAACCAGAAACATCCCCTGGGCGACGGCCCAGTGCCACAGATCCTGGGCCTCCTTGGGTAGGGCTGGGGATCTGGTGCCTCCCTGCTTCCGGATGTAGAACATCGTGGTGGTGTTGTCGGTGAAGGTCCACACCACTTTGTCCTTGAGGGACGGAAGGAACGATTTGAGCACCCAGAACACTGCTCGTAGCTCCGGGATGTTGATGTGGAGAGACCTCTCCTCCAGCAGCCACAGGCCTCTTGCGTGGAGATCTCTGGTGTGGGCCCTCCAGGGAGGCGTCCGTCGTCACCGTCTCCTGATACGCTGGGGTCTGGAAGTCCGTGCCTGCTGGGAGGTGCGCACGGGTACCCCACCATCGAATCGCCCGACGGAACTCCTCGTCGAGCGGGATCCTGTCTTCGAAACTGCCTGCCGCTTCAATACAGCGGACGTCGAGGAACTCTTGTAGCGGACGCATCCGAAGTCTGCAAAGGGGCACAAGGTAGATGCATGACGAACATCATCCCGAGGAGGGACTTGATGGACCTCACCCTGGCCACGTCCGTGGCTAACAGGCGCTGCACCTTGCCCAAAATGGCCTTCGTCCTTTCTTCCGACGGAGATGACAATCGTTCCACTGTATTGAGCTTCGCTCCCAAAAACAGTGCCACCTGCGAAGGGACCAGGTGGGATTTGGGGTAGTTGATGGTGAATCCCAGTTCCGAGAGCGGGCGGACGGTCCTCGCCGTGTGTTCGACGGCGAGTTCTCTTGACCTTGCACGGATTAGCCAGTCGTCCAGGTAGGGGTAGACGTGGAACCCCTGCAGGCGCAGCCATGCCGCCACTGGTGCGAGGCACTTGGTGAACACCCTGGGTGCCGACTTCAATCCAAACGGCAGGGCTCTGAATGGGTAGTGACGCCCCTGGACTACAAATCTGAGGAACTCTGTGTCCTTTTAGAATGGGGATGTGGAAGTAGGCATCCTCCAGGTCCAGCGACGATAGGAAGTCGCCCTCCTCCAGCTGTCCCAGCACGTGCTGGAGGGTGACCATCCTGAATTTCTGTGCCTTGATGTACTTGTTCAACCGACGCAGGTCCAGGATGGGGCGCCAACCGCCTGTCTTCTTTCTGAAGAGGAAGTACCTTGAGTATACTCCGGAGCCCCGGAGCCTCTTGGGGACGAGCTCCATGGCACCTTTCTTGAGCATCGCCCTTACCTCCAACAGCAGTTGAGGGACGTGATTCTCCTTCCTGGCCACGGGAGGAATGCAAGGACACTTCGTTTGAAATTCTAGCAAGTGTCCGTGGGCCAGGGTGTCCAGCACCCAACGGTCGGTGGAGATGGACTCCCGTACGCTGACGAACTTCATCAGCCTGCCTCCCACCGGGGTGCTTTGGTGGGGGCCAGACGCTACGGCCGGTTCAATCCTGCTTGGAAGAGGCCTTGCCGCCTTGGCCTCCTTGACGACGGCGGCGAGACCCTCCTTGCTTGTAGCGGCCTCTGTAGGCCTCCTGGGACGAGGAGCGGGCCGCCTGGCGGTAAGTGGAAGAGCCACCGATGGATCCCTTGGAGGCTCCCTGTCTGCCTCCGGAGCTCCGAAAGGGCCGCCGTTGCTGAAGGACTCCTAGGGCTCGGGCTGTTTCCGTGTCAGTCTGGTCTGGACGTCCTGGCGAAAGTCCGTCGCCTTGAGCCATCCTCGTCGTCGGAGGCAAACCCTGTTGCCCAGCTGGCGAAATCCGGTATCGGCAATGTCCGTTGCCACCGTTATGGCGTGATCTGACGCCACCTCACCTTCCTGCAGAATCTGTAGGGCCTCTGCTCTCTTGTCGTCCGGTAGGAAGTCTAGCAGGGGAGCTATCTTGAACCAAAGCTCCCTGTCGTAACGGGCCACAATCGCTAAGGCATTGGCCGCCTTAATCATCGTGGCCGCCGACAAGATGACTCGTCGTCCCATGGAGTCCAACTTCTTGCCATCGCTGTCCGGCGGGGAAGTGGAAGCCGCCGTACCCGCTGCTTTCTTCTTGGCTGCCGCCGAGACGACCGAGTCCGGCGTGCGCTGGGCCCTGAGGTACAAGGGGGCGGCATCGGGGAACCGGTACTTCTTCTCGCACCTGTCCCTTTTGGCGGGTGTCGTGGAAGGGTTCTTCAGGATAGCCAGCCGCTTGTCCCAGATGTCATCGAGCAATGGTACCGCGAGGACCGTCTTTCTCTTGGCCTCTTGTTAGTAAAGAAAACCTTCCTTTTTCTGTTCCTCAGGGCAGAGCTGGAAAAGCTTGGATGCCCTGGCTATCATGGCGTGGAAAGAGCCAATTTCGTCGGGCGGAGAGGCCCGGGGGGTGGGGAGTGATGACGGAATGTCTGTTGTATCATCGCCGCCGTCTTAGTCCGTCGCCGTATCATCCCGAGGGTCCGGCGAGGGGGATGAGGGGTCCACAGGGCTCGTGGGCACGAAGGGCGGTGCGGAGTGGACTCTCCGCCGCTTGTTCGGAGGGCTTCCCGACGGTCCTGGTTCTGGATCCTCCATCGGGGTCCGTGGTAACCCCGTCCTTATCTCAGTACATAAGGATTGGATCGCCAACAAAATGGTCACTGAGCTATCCTGGGGCTCGGGCAATGGCTGCGACGGACAGGATGGCTGCTCCACTGGGCCCTCGTCGTCGCTATCTTCAATCACATCAGCAGGAACCTTCCCCTGGGATTGAAACTTCTCGAACCTCTCGTTGAGGCCTTCAAACCTCTTGTTGAGGCCTTTCACGGTTTCCACCGGATCATCCTCAGAGGCTGAATCTCAGTCCGTAATGGCCACCGCCCCCCCCCCCCCTCTTTTTCCACGGGGGTCTTAACGATGGTCTGCAAAGAGGATTCCCTCCGCGGTGGCAGGGAAACTCTGGGCCCTGAGGCCGCCTCCACTGGCGTATTCTCTGCCGGCTTCGCCAGGGCCGCTGCGACAACCTCGATACAGGCCTTTGCCGGGTGGATCAAGGCCCTCACCACCTTAGGTGCGTCCTGGGTCTTTGCTTTGGGGGGAGGGTCATCGCCTCGCTCCCCCTCGGCTCCCTTCGAGATCGACCGGGGCCCTCTCCAGAAGCTTACCCGGGTTCTCGGACTTCCTCTTCCCCGAACCAGAGTGCTGGCTCGTGGTTGATCGTGCCGGGGAAGTCGCGCCCTGCCTGGCAGCCGAAGAGCCCAACCTTTCGGCGCTCCCAGTGCCCACAGACTGGCGGTGCTTGGCCTTCTGTTGGGCCCCCGTCGCCGGGGCGCCCTCACAGGACTTAGAAGACCGCTCAGACTTTTTCTTCGCCTCCTCACCTGCTGTGCCCTTCTCCAGCCAGGCGGCGAGAACGATCTTGCTTGGTCCGTTCCGATAGGTTCTTGCAGAACGCACAGTTCTTTTCCACGTGCGGCTTTTCCTCATGAAGGCAGTAGAGACATCTCGAATGCTCGTCCTCCTTGAAAACATTTTGCAATCCGCATCCCGGGCAGCTCCTGAACAGCTTGGATCCGGGCGTCGAGCTTCCCTTGTCCTGGGCCATGTCCGTTGAGGTAGGCCACAGATCTTCTGGAATCTTCCAAGAAGCGTAACTCGATGAAAACTTCACCCTTGATCTGCCTTTTATAAGTATGCCGCTCCTGGTCTCGCTCGAACATTTATTATATGCTTTATTGATGACCACTTTTGAGTATCCTCTTGCATACAATCTGGCAGCAGCCATTTTGGCTTTCTTTTGACAAGTTTTCTCCTTGCTGCAGTTCCGTTTGATACGTAATCATTCTCCATAGGGTATATTATTTTTCAAACTTGTTGGGTGTGTACTGGTTGCATGCAGTACTGAGTTAGTGCTGGTTGTCTTCCCCATGTATACAACCTCTTCCCCGTCAGTGTTCTGTGACTTTTAAATGTTCATTGTTTGTATTGAGGAGTTAACAAAATTCAAGCCATTTGGCATCTGTACCATCCCATAAGATAAAGAGATCATCTATGTATCTTCGCCATACTATCACCTGGTTGGTATGGGTAGTCATTGTATCTGAGGCAAATAGATTTTCCTCCCAAGGCCCCATAAATGAGTTGGGATGAATTGGAGCTACTGCGGTTCGAATTGTCATCACGCAAAATTGATTGTAGAACTGACCGTCAAACCTAGAAGAAATGTGTGAGTCAGAAAAGTAACATTTATAGTAGTATCTGAGCATGTTCTCTGTAATTGAGGGATCTCGTTGAAAGGTATCGTTTCATTGATCCGATATCTTGTTCTTGTGAGATGCATGTATATAAAACGACACAACATCAAGGGTGTTCAGTAGATAACCTTAATTCCATGGAATTTGTCGATAAACCTTGAAGTATTTTCAATTAGAGAATCTATGGAGGTCACTATCGGTCTGCCTGGTGGCTTTTTCTTTGATTTATATATCTTTACAATGAAATGGATGATCAGTATGGTTGGAAAATCCTTAATTAGATACATATTCTCATCACATTCTAGTAGGCCTTGTTCGAACCATCCTTGTAGTTTAATGTCATTCGGTTTTATACTTTGGGTACGGGTCAGTAGTCATTTTTTCATAACTGTAGACATCCCTCACTTGTCGCATGGCTTCTGCTTTGTAGTCCCAGGCAATTGAGTATTACCACATTACCCCATTTGTCAGAGGATTTGATCACAAATGACTTGCCCATTCGCAAATTTTCCATGGCTTGCCATCGGGCAGTTAGGTTTTGATTGTTGTTTGGAGCACTAGGCCTGGATGACAGTGTTTTGAGGTCATCAATTAATAAGTCCTCAAATAGATCAATGTTGGGACTGTTTAGATTGGGTGGATTGAATTTGGATTTTCTTTTCAAATTGCTTTGTATTGTCATTTTAGTATCTAAGGTGTCTGGAAGGATCATGTTCCATTCATCTTTGTCCAATTCTGCATCCTCAGTAAGTGGTTCCTCATTGTATAATGATTCAAGGATGCATAATGTCGGTATTTCCTGGATACTCAGAGGGAAAGGTTTGTCCTTTATCTCCACATTATGCAAAATGAAGAGTCCACATTAGCATAATGTTTAGCCAATCTTATTTTCTGTATGAAACGATATAGATCAACTCTTGACTGAGTAGTCAAATCTGGACGGCAGTAGGAAAGTCCTTTCATCAAAACCTTATTTTCTGTGTCCGTTAGCATTGTATCTGAAAGATTGACTATTTGCATTGTATTATCTGATATTACAACTTCCTGTCCTTCCCAGCGCGCATCCGACGGCCTCCCGATTGGTCTCAGTGTTCCTTTTCCCTCTACGACCCCTTCTGTTCTTCCTCTTGGTGTTGTATTGGGCCCAGGTGGTTTGCCACGGTTGATTTCTTCCCTGTTTTGTCTTGCCCGTTTGATGTAGGAGTCTCATCTCCTGCTAAAATAATTCAGCCTAATGGGGGTGTCATCATTGCTGCTAATTGAGGTCACTGTTGAGGTGCTTGCGCTGTCTTGAGCTTGTGAATCCAATTCAGGGACATTTGGTGTGATTACATTTTGTACCATATGCATACCCTATATCTCTAAAGGTCTAACTGGGAGCAGGAACGAATGTCAGTATAGGTAGGTACCTTCTTAACTCTTGAAAGAACTTGTTAAATTAGCATCTTCCCTAGGGATCAACAGGAGAAACCCAATAGGCCTGCCGTGGTTATGGGGAAGAGTCAGTTAAGGTGTTTTACCCCACGGATGGATAAGGAAAGGCAAACAATCAACTGAAGGATCCAAAGAACCTGTTCTGAACATAAACAGTCCATGTTTTGAAAACCAGCAGGTCAGGCAGAGCTTGTCACTGGGGTAGCACATGACACTATAAACAGAGATGAAAGTTAGAAAGGGGTTTTCACTTCTCATGGACTCGGGATCTGGAAGTACAGAACTATGGTAACAGGACAGGCGGTCCTTGAGACAGGTACTCGCAGCACTGGCTGCTCTGAATTTGTCCCAGGAACGGTGGGCCAACAGATGAGTTTGGGCGTCATGTTTAGTTAGATCTGGCTAGCAGCTGTTAAAGGTTCGATGCTTTGGGCAGGTACCACTCAAACACACAACCCAGCAAGCACCCAGATGAGAAAGGCCCACCAAAGAAGACACCCAAAAGTTGACCCATGAGGTGAACTCTTCAGCAGTGATCAGCGCCGGCAGAACTAAGCAAGGGTCACAGGTCTGCCAGGGGGAGCAGGAAGGTCTAGCCAGCCAATAAAGGAGTCAGTCTCATGACAGAGGCAATGGTAAAGGCAACCCAAGATGTCCCACAACTGAGATACCAGAATAAGGGGGCAGTGACCAGAAGAGGGGGTGGGGGTGGAGGTGTTATACGGACTACTCCTTACATGTCTCTATGGTCACAAAATGAAACCTGAAAAAACATACAAGCCAGCAAATCATCAGGGGGGCACAAACGTAGGGGGCCGGAGGACCACAAAGTTAGGGAGCCAGAGCCCCACAAGGACATTTGGCACCATCACCTACCAATACTGCACTTAATTACCTGCCCCATCACACTTCCCTGAACATCGGAGTAGATGTCCTGCTGGCACATGTCCCAGATCCATACACTGCTCCAGCTCTTATCACAGCACTGCAAACTACCTCCACGGTCCAGTGCAAACTATCCAATGCTTGTAGATTATTTTGAAAGCAATCTTGAGGCAGAACTGCCCAACCTTTTGAAACTCAGATTCAGTTAGAAACAAATAAGGATGAACCCATATTTTTTTGAAAGGGTCTGTTTTGGTTACAATATTTTTGACTGTTCGATTTATAAAATTGCTGTGTGATATTTGTCTAGTCTAAGCAGGACCAGTGTGCCACACCAGGTGTGAGTGTGCAGGTAGGGTTCTGGACGGTCTTTGTCCAGACTTCTCTAGTGCCACTTTTTAAATATGTACATGCTTAATGAATATTCCCCACTGTCCAAGTGGGAACCACATAGGCAAAAAAAAAAAAATACCACAGCAGTACACACATTTTGTATTAAAATGTCGACCTGTATTTTGAAGTCCTGCGATACTCCCCACAAGGCTTTGTTTACCTGCTAAGTGTTGGGCAGACACGTGCACATCCGTCTGGAGAGGGATGTAAAACATCTAACCTAAAGGCAAGCCAGGGTTTCTAACTAAAAGAGATCAAACTCTAAGGTAGTAGCTATGACAGCAGTCAGGATCGTAGTGAAGTACAGTTCCCACTAGTTGCACCTAGAGAATACACTAAACTGGTATACTGAAAAATATGCATTATAAAAATGACAAGCCATGTCCGAGGTCAAATAAGTTCGCTCTCTTTGGGCTAAAGAGAACACATGGTAAGACAGTATGTATAAAAACAGTGATGGGCATTAGACCCTCCCCAATCAAAAGCTAAATGTATGCAGACTACCTGGAGGTAGGCAGAATATATACATGGCTAGGGGGCGGTAAAAGGGAGTCCTAGACAGCAGTAAAACACATTTACATCTACACCCACAATGCTGCATGAATAGTTAAAGTAATCACCCACTCATTTAGTACCAAGCAGAATTAGACAAATGTACACCTACAGTACATATAACACCCACAGAGAGGAAAAGGGTTAACACTTATTCATCCATGCCCAAAGAGCCATCGAAAGGTACGATACAATTTAGTCGGACTCAAGGTCTCATTACACCCCAGGAATTAGACAAAAAAGCAATCAGTGACATACAGTAACATAGTACATGTTAATAGGCAGCAAAATAATGCAGTGATTTAAAATATATGGAAGATCAGTGGTAAAAGCTAACATTCCTCTATCTTACTTAAATCTCAAAGAAGGATAACAAGAAAAATGTCAGTGTACACTTAAATACCTTTAAAAGTCACTTTACAATAAGATTGTAGAGCTGTTAAAGGTTCTCCGTAGGAATAAGCAGGACAAATCCAACAGGCGTAGCTGCTGTTATGGGGAAAGGTCGACCAAGTCTGTTATACACTGCAGGTGTAAACAAGGCAGTGACCAACTGTAGGGTACACCAGAGAACACCCTCTTAAAAAGGTTTAAATTCCAGGTTGAAGACCCAGAAAGAAAATAAACCAAAGCAGGGATCAGACCAATGTAATTCAAAGGCAAACTGTGGTAGAGGTGGACCAGCTGAAACCCCGTACCACAGACCCCAAATGGTTAATCTTAAGAATAACCCACCAGCCCAGGAATAATGTTTAAGTATCCACAGTGCCAGTTGAGTACTCCGCTCAGGAATAGCAAAAAGAACCCCAGAGAAGTGCAAAGATTTCTGCACAGACCAATTTACAGGATCTGGTCACTCAAGTACTTGTCCCCTAGACTACAGACTATCCTTAAAGGAAGACCTCATCTTCTCCGAAGGGTGACCAACCAATATAGATAGATCGCCTTGACAGACCAGGCACTAGTAAAACATAGGAACACAACCAAGTAGATCTGCATGGTTTAAAGAGCAAAACAGAGCAACCAGCTAGCCAAAAGCAATCCAAAATGTAAAATGGTTCCAACATAAGATGACCAACTCTAAGAAAACTAGCGTGGTAGTGGTGTCCCATTACAATTATGGACAATAAAGGCTTCCTATCAAGGTGATGCGACAAGTGGGAAAGAACCGTCAGTCAGCAGAAACACTGCCCAGAAACAGTCCCAGCATGGACATCAAGTGAGGAGGACTTGGACAACAAAGGATGTCCCAGGATAGATGTTTAGCAGCCGAAAGATAAAACCAGAGCTTAACGTACAAACAGGGGGTCTGGGTCAGTATGGGCAAAGGTGGTTAGAAAAATCATGCAGCATGACTGTGGCAAACTCCTCCATTAATACAAGTAGACATGGATCTACACATTCACTCATGGGCTTGCCTAAGCCAGTTCTCTAAATCATACAAACGTTTTGGAAGTCAGCCAATCAGGCTAGACCACAAATCACTAAACACTCAGGATTCAGTCAGACACTGGCCTGTCTAGGGCATGGGAACAGTCTAAACTACAAAGGGTTCAGGGCTGGGGTCAGAGTGAGCCCATGTTTACACAACAGACGTTTCAGGCCTGCCTCATGGTTCTGCCAAAGGGATTGCCCAAAACCAAACGGAGTGCAAGACTGAAAAGGAACAAGTTACTTACCTGTAACTGTTGTTCTCCAGCATGGGTCTGGCATGGATTCACATGCTCATGAATATTCCCCGTCGTCAGGCTGGGAATCCTCGGTAAAGAAAAAACCAGTATCAGTTTCGTTTCTGATCTGTCTTTCGTAGTAATAACCAATCACTGGTCTCTGCGTCATACTGACCACAGCCAATGACTGCCCTCTACCTAAGCACCGCCTCTGGCAGCCATCTTCAGATTTGGAAGCACGTGAAGTGGCAGTATGACCAAGTGAAGAGCCGCAGAGGGGTAGGCGGGAGGGTTCGCATGTGAATCCATGCCAGACCCATGCTGGAGAACAACAGTTACAGGTAAGTAACTTGTTCCTTCTCCAGCATGGGGTCTGGCATGGATTCACATGCTCATGAATAAAGAATACATAGCAGTACACACATGCACAACCACGGGAGGTGGCAAAGGCTCAACATTAAGCATCACATCAACTCAACATTAAGCATCTTACCTCCTCACCAGGCTCACCTCAGGCGAACAGGTTGCGCAGCACTGCTTGGCCGACCCTGGACTCCTCCCTGGAATCCCGGTCGACGCAGTAGAATTTCGTGAAGGTGTGCGTCGACCTCCACATAGCAGCCCTGCATATGTCCAGCAGGGGCACACCAGATAGGAACGCCGTGGTAGCTGCGATCGCTCTGGTGGAATGGGCTCTCGGACGGCCAGGCAGCGGTCGGTTTGCCAACCGGTGACAGCACATGATACAGCCGGAGAGCCATCTGGAGATGGAAGCCTTCGAGAGAGCCTTCCCCTGATTGACAGGTCCAAAGTTCACAAAGAGTTGTGACGTCTTCCGAAAACCCTTCGTGCGGTCCACGTAGAACTTCAGCGCTCTAGCTACATCCAGCGAGTGCAAAGTCCTCTCAGCCGGCGACGAAGGCGACGGGAAGAACACAGGTAACACCAAGGGTTCGTTGAGATGGAAGTCCGACGGTACCTTGGGCATGAAGGAGGGGTGCGTCCTGAGCACTACCCTCGTGTCGTGGAAAGTCAAGTACGGGGCCTTGCAGGAAAGGGCCTGGATCTCTCCCACTCGTCGTGCGGAGGTGATGGCCACAAGAAAAGCTGTTTTCCACGATAGAAACTTCAACGGGGCCGAGTGCAGAGGCTCGAACGGAGGTCCCATGAGCTTGGTCAGCACCACGTTGAGCTCCCACGCCGGGGCCGGGGCCTTCACCGGCGGGAACGATCTGAACAGTCCCTTCATGAACTCTTTCACCAGACGATGAGACCACAAGGACGTCCGGCCCGTGGTTCTGGTGTATCGGGAGATCGCAGCAAGATGAATCTTGATGGACGCATGTGCCAGACCAGCTTTGGCCAGCGTCAGCAGGTACGGCAGTACTTGGGGAGCCGTAATCCGTAGAGGATTAATCTTCTGTGCGTGGCACCAGACAGAGAACCTCTTCCATTTGTGTCCGTAGCATTTAAGAGTCGAGGACGCCCTGGCCTTTGCAAGAACCTCTCTGCAATCGGCCGGTATGTCGTATCCTCCAAACTCTAGTGCTGCAGGAGCCAGGCCTGCAAGTTCAGCGACTTCGGGTCGTGGTGAAGAATGGCGCCTCCTTCTCTGGAGAGAAGGTCTGTGTCCGTCGGCAACTAGACTGGTGTGGACGTTGACAAGTCCAGAAGGTGCGGGAACCAGATCTGTCTCGGCCACCCCGGTGCGACGAAGATCATCCTGCACCGGGACCTCTTGAGCTGGTTGATGAGCCGGAGCAGCAACGGCAGCGGAGGGAATGCATAAAGAAATAGGCCATCCAAGGGGAACGAGAAAGTATCGCCCATGCTCCTCGGCTGGGGGAACCTGCTGGCGAACCTCCGGCACTTGGTGTTCGTCGCCGTCGCGAACAGGTCGATCTGGGGTGTGCCCCACCGTCGGAAGAGGCGATCCACCAGATCCTGCCGTAGTTCCCACTCGTGGCACGAGCGCAGCTCCCTGCTGAGTGAGTCGGCGATGGTGTTTTTTATCCCTGCCAGATGAAACGGCACCAGAAAAATCCCTTGGGCGACGGCCCAATGCCACAGGTCCTGCGCCTCCTTGGACAGCGCTGGGGACCTGGTTCCGCCCTGTTTCCTGATGTAAAACATGGTGGTGGTGTTGTCGGTGAAGATCCTCACCACCTTGCCCTTGAGGGACGGAAGGAAGGACCTGAGGGCCCAAAACACTGCACGGAGCTCCAGGACGTTGATATGTAGGGACTTCTCCGTCGGGAGCCAGAGTCCCCTTGCGTGCAGATTTTCGGTGTGCGCTCCCCACCCTTCCAGGGAGGCATCCGTGGTCACAGTCTCCTGGTGGGCTGGGGTCTGGAAGTCCATGCCCGCCGTCAGATGCGCGCGGGTGCCCCACCACCGTATCGCTCGTCGGAAACTCTCGTCGAGCTTGATCTTTTCCTCGAAGCTGCCCGTCGTCTGGATCCAGCGCGCATCCAGGAATTCTTGCAACGGGCGCATCCGGAGCCTGCACATGGGAATGAGGTAGATGCAGGAAGACATCATCCCAAAGAGGGACTTGATGGACCTCACTTTGGCCGCGTCGGCCACCAACATCCGTTGCACCTTGCCCAAGATGGTCCTGGTCCTCTCCTCCGACGGGGAGGCCAGAAGGGACACTGTCGAGCCTCGCTCCCAGAAACAGTGCGACTTGCGCGGGCACCAGGTGGGATTTGGCGTAGTTAACGGAGAATCCCAGGTCCGTGAGGAGTTGGACGGTCCTTGCCGTGTGGACCACGGCGAGCTCCCTCGTCTTGGCGCGGATGAGCCAGTCGTCCAGGTAGGGGTAGACGTGGATCCCCTCGCGGCGCAGCTGCGCCGCCACCGGTGCAAGGCACTTGGTGAATACCCTGGGTGCCGACCGTAGTCCGAAGGGAAGGGCTTTGAACTGGTAATGACGCCCTTGGACCACGAATCTGAGGAATTTGCGGTGCCCCTTTAGGATGGGAATGTGGAAGTAGGCATCCTCCAAATCCAACGACGATAGGAAGTCTCCTTCCTCCAGCTGACCCAGGACGTGCTGGAGGGTGACCATCCGGAACTTCTGCGCCTTGATGAACTTGTTCAGACGTCGCAGGTCCAGGATGGGGCGCCATCCTCCCGTCTTCTTCTTCACGAGGAAGTATCTCGAGTAGACTCCGGAGCCCCGAAGCCTCTTTGGGACGAGTTCGATGGCGCCCTTTCTGAGCATCGCCTTTACCTCCAGGAGAAGTTGAGGGACGTGAAGTTCTTTCCTGGCCACGGGGGGGACGCGCGGGCACCTTCTTTGAAACTCGAGCGCGTGGCCCCGGGCCAGGGCGTCCAGCACCCAACGGTCGGTGGAGATGGACTCCCACACGCTGATGAAGCACGCCAGCCGGCCTCCCACCGGGGTGCTTCGGTGGGGGCCCGACCCCAAGGCCGGTTCAATCCTGCTTGGACGCGGCCTTGCCGCCTTGACCTCCTTGGCGAAGACGGCGGGGTCCGCTAGACTTGCCTCGTCCTCTGTAGGCCTCTTGCGACGACGAGCGGGCCGCTTGACGGTAGGAAGCGAAACCGCCGCCGGAACCTTTGGAGGCGCCCTTGCCTCCGCCGCTCCGAAAGGGCGTCCGTCGTTGCAGGACTCCAAGGGCCCGGGCCGTCTCAGTATCCGCCTTGATGGCCTGAAGGGAATCGTCCACTGTCTTCCCAAACAGGTTGTTCCCGTCGAAGGGCATGTCCAGGACTCTGGTCTGGACGTCCTGCCGGAAGTCCGTAGCTTTGAGCCATCCACGACGTCGAAGGCAAACACCGTTGCCCAGCTGGCGGAATCCAGTGTCGGCGATGTCCGTCGCCACGGTGATGGCGTGGTCAGAGGCCACCTCACCTTCCTGCAGGATCTCAAGGGCCTCCGCCCTCTTGTCGTCCGGCAGAAAATCCAGCAGGGGAGCCATCTTGTACCAGAGCTCCCTGTCGTAGCGGGCCACGATAGCCAAGGCGTTGGCCGCCTTAATCGTCGTCGCTGCCGACGAGATGACTACGCCCCATAGTATCCAATTTCTTTCCCTCGCCGTCCGGCGGGGAAGTCGATATGGAGGCCGCACCCCCCCCCGCTTTCTTCCTGGCTGCCGCGGAGACGACGGAGTCCGGGGTTGGCTGCGCCCGGAGGCATAGGGGGGCCGCGTCCGGGACCCGGTACTTTTTCTCGTACCGGTCTCTTCTAGCTGGCGTCGTGGAAGGGTTCTTGAGGAGGGAAAGGCCCTCATCCCAAATGTCGTCCAACAGAGGCACTGCGAGGACCGTCTTCCTCTTGGCCTCGCGCCGCTGATAAAGGAAGCCTTCCTTTTTCTTCTCCTCAGGGCAGAGTTGGAAAAGCTCGGAAGCCCTGGAGATCATGGAGTGGAAAGATCCGATCTCGTCGGGCGGAGAGGCCCTGGTGGGAGGCGACGACGGAAAATCCTCGTCGTATGCCTCGTCTTCCGTACCCGTCGCTGCCGTGTCAGTCCCTGTATCATCCCCTCGGGTGGACGGGGAGGAGGGCTGGAAGGGGCGCGACGGTTGAAAAGGAGGTGGTGGATGGATCCTTCTTTTCTTGGTAGGGGGAACACCAGAAGGTCCCGGTTCTGGATCCCCCGACGGGAGAGGTTCCTCCGTCGGTAACGGTAGCCTCGTCCTTATCTCGGAGCATAAGGACTGTATGGCCAACAAAATGGCCGCCGAGTTGTCTTGCGGCGCTGGCAGAGGGGAATCCGACGGGCGAGCAGGGGCCCCGTCGGTATCCTCGACGATGTCGTTGTCGTCACCTGCGTCGGGGTCCATTCCGACGGGCTGGCCTTCTTCCACGCCTAGGCCGTGGCTTAAGACCTCGATCAGCTCCTCTTCTGAGGTTGAGGCAGACTCTACGACGACGCCCTGCCCCCCCTTCTTCCCCACGGAGGGTTTCACGGGGGTCCTATCGATGGGCACAAAGGAAGACTCCCTCCGAGGAGGCAGGGAGATTCTGGGCCCTGAGGTCGCCACCACTGGAGCAGCCACCACCGGCTGAGCCAGGGCCGCCGCGACCGTTTCGATAGAGGGCTTGGTCGGATGGATCAAGGCCTTCACCACCTTAGGTGCGCTCACCGCCTTATCCTTGAGGGAGGGGGCACTGCCACGCTCCTCCTCTGCCTTAGAGCTCGACCGGGGCCTCTCCAGGAGCTTCGCCGGGTGCTCGGCCTTCCTCTTACCCGACCCAGAGCGTTGGCTCGTGGTTGATGGTGCCGGGGAGGGTGCGCCCTGCCTGGCGCCCGTAGAGCCCGACCGTTCGGCGCTCCCGGTGCCAGCGGACTCGCGGTGCTTGGCCTTATGTTGGGCCCCCGTCGCCGGGGCGCCCTCAAAGGTCTTAGAAGACCGCTCGGATTTCTTCTTCTTCTCGCCAGACGGGCTCTTACCCTCCAGCCAGTTGGCGAGACGTTGATGGCGGTCCTTCATGGTCCGTTCCGACATGTTGCCGCAAAACGCACAGTCCTTCTCCACGTGCGTCTTGTCCTCATGAAGGCAGTAAAGGCAGAAAGAGTGTTCGTCCTCCTTGAAGACGTTCTGCAGCTGGCATCCAGGGCAGACCCTGAACAGCTTTCCGGGCGTCGAGCTTCCCTTCTCCTGGGCCATCTCCGAGACAGGGCCTGAGAAGCTTCTGGAGTCCTCCGAAGTGTAGCTCGACGAAATCTTCACCCTTGAGGGGCACAGATGAATCCGACACGGGTCCCCGTTGATCGGATGTAGGATCGGTGGAGCTTGAGGCTCTTTTGACCGAAAGAATCGAAGTTTTTTGTAAAAAGCGCGAAAAAATAGCACTAACGCTCGAGAGCAATAGCACGAGGATCCCAACACATGAACGTGCGGTAAAAATCTGAAGATGGCTGCCAGAGGCGGTGCTTAGGTAGAGGGCAGTCATTGGCTGTGGTCAGTATGACACAGAGACCAGTGATTGGTTATTACTACGAAAGACAGATCAGAAACGAAACTGATACTGGTTTTTTCTTTACCGAGGATTCCCAGCCTGACGACGGGGAATATTCATGAGCATGTGAATCCATGCCAGACCCCATGCTGGAGAAAATACATTAGTACCCCAGTGGCTATCATAAAAGGTACTCTTGGCTACTAATGCAGTAAAACCTGCTGAACCCCAAAGCCAAAACTAAATTACACAGTTTAATAATTTGCCTCTAGAATGCCTAATCTGCGTTTGATTTGTTGTTCCTTCCAGGGTCATGCACTTCAGATGTTACCCCCACGCACTGCAGTCTGAAAGATTTAAAATGGAGCACTGCAAAAGACATGCTCCCATCCAAGAGAAAAAACTAAGTTACTCGCCTTAGTGACCAACGTACTCCTAGTCCATAGTCTCCTTTCCTCCACACTGCAGGGGCGTCCCTCGCTAGGGACGGGAGACGGAACCTTTTTCACCAGAAAAATCATCTTCCACTTTAAATTTAGATCCGCGTGGCCCTGGGAGCATGCGCTCCCAGACTCCGCTCACCGGCGCCACTCCTCAGTCTCCTTTGACGCGCCGACAATATTACCATAGCCTAATGACCCCAGTTTTATTAGGAGGGGCCGGAAGACGGTGGGACATATGGAGGAAAGGGGAATATGTACTAGGAGTACGTTAGTCATTATGGTATGTAACTTAGAGTTACTCCTACGTCCCGTCCCCTTTCCTCCATACTGCATGGGCGATTACAATTTAATGTAGCCCCAGGGTGGAGAGTTGCCCTTAAGAAAACAAGTTCCTTAAGACTGCCTGACCAAATGCTGCGTCCGATCTGGAGCCGGCATCCAAGCAGTAGTGCTTGAAAAAGGCTGAGGGCATAGCCAGTGTCGCCGCCTTGCTGATAACATGCCACGGCACGTGCCTTTGGAACGCAACCGCTGTGGCCTTCGTTTTGATTGCATTGGCATGCATATTTGCTGGAAGAGGTTTATGCTGCCCGTTGCCATCCACCTTGCTATGGAAGCCTTGGAGGCCTGACAGCCCGGCTTTGACCCCCATCCCCTGATGGTGACAGAGCGTCTGATTTGCGGAAGCTCTTAGTTCTGTCCAGGTAGAATTTTAGAGCGCGTCTGACATCTAGACAGTGCACTACCCTCCGAGCATCATATTTAGGGTCTGCGAAGAAAGTTGGTAGCACGATTACCTCATTCAGGTGAAAAGAGGAGACAACCTTGGGTAAGAATGCAGGGTGCATTCTAAGCACCACCCTGTCCTTATGAAATGTAGTATAAGGCTCTGAGGCCACCAGGGCCTAGATTTCACTGATCCGGCGTGCCAAGATAAAGCCCACCAGGTGGGCTGTCTTAACGGTGACTAGCCTGATGTCGGCAGACACCATCAGTTCGAATGGTTTATGCGCCAGGGCGCTCAAGACCACGTTGAGGTCCCACACAGGGTGTGGTTTCTTGATGGCCAGTAAAGCTTGTCAGGCCTGCCAAGTGTCTTAACCACCAGATTAGAGGATGAAAACACCTCCTCCTCCGAGTTCCTGTAGGCTCCAATGGCCGCATTTGGCCGATTGAGGCCAAAGTGTACAACCTTGTATTGGAAATGAAAACCCATGATCCTGAACCTCAGAAAGGACCTATTGGGGTGCCAGATCGGGACGTGTAGGTAGGCAATCTTCAGCTACAGGGAGCACATCCAGTCTCCCGCACACAATGTCTCCGCTATAAGCGCTGGGGTGACCATCTTGAACTTTTGAAGAGGAAGGGATACGTTTCAAGGTGGAAAGGTCCAACACAACTCTCAGGCCAGCCTGGTTCTTCTTGTGTATGGCGAAAATCCATGAATAGAAGCCCAGACCCCACTAGATGGCTGGGGCTTCCTACACTGCCTGACTCTCAACGAGTGAGGGAATTTCCACGAACAGAGTTGCTGTCCCAATCTGTGGGAGTGGAGGGGAGAGGGAAGGATAGGGAACCGGAAGACCGGGAATACTACTGAGAAGATCCAGGGGTCCGTGAACTTTGTCCGCCAGCATTGGGCTTGAAGGGCAAGCCTGCCCCCCCCCCCCCCACCGGAGACTCGTGGATCCGGATGGGTGTATCATGCCTTTTTGCCCTCTGAGGCTGAGGAGGGGATGCGGAGGCCAGAAAAAAAAACTTGCTGCTTGCACCTGTGCTGGCTCGGCGATCTGTCCGGTTGCCTGGACCGTCTCTCCTGGAAGCCCCTAAACCCTCCGAAATACCGACTCTTGTCTGAGCGCTGGTGCGTCTGGCTATATGCCTTGGGGGTGGCCTTAGTGAGGATTGCTGGAAACTTGTTCCCCTACCTGGTCCCCACAGGGGGATGCGTCGGGCGAGCCGCCATTTTGTCTGGCCCGGCGGCCATTTTGTCAAGCTGCATGACACGTGCCTGTGTAGTGGCGCTTCCTGCGCTGGGCCCTACCTCCTCCAGGACTCTTGGCGGTGGGGGTTGAGGCCTACCCTGCACCTCAGGATGGGACCTGGTAGGCGGCATGCCCTCAGCTGTGATGCCGGTAGTGCTGCATACAGGCGCCCCCTCAGACATCTGTTCAGTATTTTGAAGTAGCCCCCTTGTTGAGACCCGGTAGTAGAACATTGCAGTCCCTTAGCGTAGTCACCAGTAGGATCTTGCGACCCCTCCGCCTCGTGGCCGGTAGCAGAAGCAGCCTCGGTACCTGCACTGGTACTGTGACTGGTACTGTGACTGGATAAGTCCCTCCTGCTCGTGCGCTTTCTGGGGAAGTAGTCGCCCTTGCGGGGTGCGGAAGAAAACCATGCCCCTACCTTGGGCCTGGTCTTGTGCTTGAATAATTCCTTTAAGTCCTCTGGAGGAGACCTTCCGAAGAGCTCCCTCCACCTGGCTAGTCTGTTCTTCAGAGTGCGTGGTGTCAGAGCGCCGCACGTGGTACAGCCCTCCCAGCCATGGTCAGGGCCAACGCAGCAGATGAAGAGAGCATGGGGGTCAGACATAGGGAAGAGACACCTGCGGAAGCCCTCTGACGTCGACATGCGCCGGGGAGGAGCATGGCGCTATAGGACAGAGGTACCTGATTAAAGACAAGAAAAAAAGAAGACAAAAGTACTTCTGTGGGGAAAAGCGTGTGTAATTACTAGGCCGGAGGCCTAACCCAAGATCGCAGGTGAAAGTGGTCAGTTCCCGGCGATGCAGAAAAGAGTACTGGGGAGTGGCACTCGTGGGCAGAGTAAGGGGAGCGCATACTCCCAGGGCCGCGCCCCCAAATTTAAAGGAGAAGGTGATTTTTCTGGTGAAAAAGGTTCTGTCTCCTGTCCATAGCGAGGGACGCCCATACAGTATGAGGAAAGGGGACGGGACATAGGAGTACAATACTGCCCAATGTGACGATTAATTCTTAAAATCAGCCCCCGGGGGTAGGAGTTTAGGAGCCTACCCTATTTATGGTCAACAGGGAAGGCACTATGAGATCAGCCAAAACCCAATCAAGGTAGAGTGGAAGAGCAGCCAAGGCTTACTCTCAGGAAAAGTCTGGGTGGTCTAGGACTACAATTAGTCCACGCAGAACACCATCAATAATTCAAGTTACCAAGTATATGAAAATACAATTATTTAATATCACAGGTTAATAATCTACTCAAAAAACATGCATCAGATTGCACGGCCCGCGGTAGCGGCCGTGTAGTTATGGTTAAGTTGCTAAACTCATAGGAAGAGCACTTTTTCGGCGGCTTATAACTTCGCTCCCCTGGACGAATCCTCACCAGTTTGCAAAAAAAGGTATATGGCCGGCTCTGAATTTTTCCGCCAAGTTGGGGAGGTTTTGTGCAGGGGGTGGGCTTACCACCCCCACCCCCTGCATGGGTGCATGACGTATTGGTGGGTCTGTTGAAGGATGACAGTATTGGGTCCATGACCGTAGGCCGGCGTCCATGCACTGAAAAGCCTAGGGCTTGATGGCACCCACCGTAACAATGCATGGCAGACTGTATCCGGTAGAGGGCGGTGCGTGCATAGTGTGATGTGTGCAGATTGCTTGGAGTAGGGTTACTGTTGCGAACAGTATGTGGGTAGGTTGGCAGTGACATAATACTTAGTGAATTGAAGTCAGTACGTCCGTAGTGTGTGAATGACAGTGCGCAGGGGTGCAGGAGACAGTCTTATTTTTACAATATGGTAAATGTTGCAAGTTTGTACTGGATAGCTGCATGGCGGTGCAGAGGTTGGGTAGGAGTGCTGGTGATAGTGTTGTGTATGTGGATTGTGTTAGTTGGTGACATGTATGGTGGCATTACATTGGGGTGGGTGTGTGCAAGGCCGAGACTATTGGATGCATGGCCGGAGGCCTTGCACGCAAGAGCCTACGTGTTGAGCAGAACGATGGCACAAATGTATTCCGAGTCTGCATCCTGTCAGTATGGTAGAGGGTATGGTTGAAGGGCAGCTTATATGTGGTTGATTAGTGTGCTATGTGTAGATTGCTTGTAGTATGGGGACTGTTGAGTAGTTTGTGGTTAGGTTGGCAGTGATACAATACTTTGAGTGGAAGTGGGTAAGACAATAGTATGTGAATTAAAGGGCCTAGGGGTGCCAGAGACAGTGTAATGTCAGTACATTATGGCACTGTTGCATATAACACTGTGCATATGCATTGCAATGTGGAGGTTGGATAGTAGTGCTGGTGCCAGTGGTGCGTATGTGCATAGTGGTAAGTGGTGAAATGCTGACATGAATGGTAGAGTTAGAGCGGGGAATGTGTGCAAGAAGCACAGCCATTGCAGCCTTGCAGGTCTGACAGTGCATTAAGCACAGGGTGGTGATGTTTGGAGAATGGGTATGGAGCACATTGTACACGTGCTACAGCAGCACAAGTGAGTTCCAAAGGGTGTATTGTGGTGAAAGTTGCAACATGGTACAGTATTTGGTGCACGGCAGGAGATGGTGCAGTGAGAAGTTGTGTACTGTGGCCATTGCAGTGTTTAAGTAATGTGAGTTTGGAAGAGGGTATGGTTGAAGTGCCGCTTACATGTGTTTGGTTACTGTGGTGTGTGCAGATTTCTTTGCAGTGGGTGTGTTGAAGGATTGGACTATTGAGTGCATGTACGGTAGGAGATGGTGCAGTGTGAAGTTGTGTACTGTGGCCACAGGGTGCAGTGTTTATGTAAGTATAAAAGAGGATATGGTTGAAGTGTAGCTTATATGTGCTTGGTTACTGTGATGTGTGCACATTTATTGCAGTAGGCCCAATGTTGTGCAGCTGTTGTGAATAGGTTGCCAGTGACAATACTTTGTGAATGGCAGTGGGTAGGGGTGGTGCAGGCTTTGGTATGTTTGTGGATTATGCTAATTGGGACACTTTTCTTCCATGAATGGGTGTTATTTGGTGTGGGGGAGTTGGGTAGAAGTGGTGCTACGTATGTTACGTTTGTGGATTATGTTAGGTGGCGAAATGGTGGTATGCATGGATCCATAGTGTTGTCGTGGGTGTGGAAAGGGCTGCACTGTTGTGTGCATGGCCAAAAGGTCTGGTGGTTGCGCCTCTGGATAATTGTGGATGCTGCAATCGAGCATTCTTTAGCAGAGGTTTCTGCTGTATGGGCTTTGGAATGAAACAGGACGTGTACTGAGTCTATGTAACCGTAAATGTGGAGTGGTGTGCAGAAATGATCGTGTGCTATGCAGAGGTTTGTATGTGAATGCTGAATGCGTGTTTGACAATTTGACAGCACCTAATCGGGGCGTGGAGCAAAAATGCCTGTGCAAAGGGAAGAAGTATTGTGTGCGCGTTACTGGGTCGTGGCCCTAAGTGTAGATGGGAAAGCGCACGTGCCACATTATGCCATTAAGAGCATGGTGGAAATGCAATTGTGGGAAATAGGCAATTAGGTGTTTAGGGTGTGGTTGCCAAGAAGGAGCGGTACCAAATCGTCCCAATACTGTCTCGTGAGGTTCATATTACTTAACCTGCCACACTCCCCCGCACCCCTCCACACTATCACGAAAAGGTTGCGGATTGTGTGGTACTTTTAGGATTACACGTGCCACATTGTGGGTGGCATGTGGATATATGCGGATGAAGAAAGCATACATAGTTTTACAGAATTTTGTAGTGGACGTGCTTTGGAATGGCACGCTACTTGTACTGTAAATGTGTGATGGTACATTTGAAGAGTTGTACAGGGGTGACAGTGTTGGATGATGGCAGCTTTGATGCGATTGGTGGATGCGTGTGTGCCTATTAACGCATACGCCAATGAGGTAGTGCCGCAGAAGATGGTGCCAACGGAAGGAGGATGACTCCTGCTTTACTGGGGCGCGGCCATGGCGCTACTTGGGGAAAGGCACGTGCCACATTCTGCCCTTCTCACCATGCTGGCCAATGGAAATGGGACTCACATTTGGCCAATCAGGTGTTCAGGATGTACGTGACAGGAAAGAAAACCAATGGGGAGAAGGAGGACTGGGGCGCGGATCTTGCGCTAGTTCGGAAAGCACACGTGCCACATTGTGCCCCTGTAAGGATGCTGGGCAATGGGAATGTGCCTGTCACGATTATCCAATTAGCTTCTTAGGGTCCGTCTCACAGGAAGGGGCAGTAACAAATAGTTACTGTACTTCGTAGACTCAGATTGGTAGAAATGGAGAGACGCAGAGTGCCGTTACTGGGTGATGGCTTTGTGGTAAATTTGCACAGGTATGTCCAGGAAAAAGACTTGGATGGCAATTTCTGATTGGAAGGAGTGGAGGCATTGTGGTGCGCTGTCTACGTCTGCAATTTCGGCATGGTCATTGATCTTTGCAAAGAAGTGGTCATTTTCGGGCCTTTTGACGTTGTCATGCTACACGACGGAGCTCAGCATGTGGGTCGCGCCTCTTCTTCATATGTGGTGCATCAACTGAAGAGATTGTTGACAGAAGGGAGGTGTTTTTCCCACTTTGAAAATTCTATTCTCATCTATACCTCCAAGAAGAATGTGGGCCTGTTGGAATGGAGTTTCTTCCAACCCAGAGGACGAAAGGTGTACCATCAATGGAAAAATGGCAACTTTTTTTTAGCAAAGTTGGAAAGTTCTTCTGCAACAATGAGATCATTGGGTGTAGAAATGCGGTTTTCTTCCATGACAATGGTAGGTCGTTGTCCAACATTAGCAATGGTATTTTCTTGCAGCATTTACAAGATGCATTGAAAACCTTACTTTAAGAATGTGCAGAGTACAGGAAAAGAAATCTGTATAAAAAGCGAAACTCCTCTGTATTATCCATACCACTAACAAGACCATGCACTTGTTCTAATGCAGTTTGTTCCCTGCGAGAGGGCAGAAGATGTGTCAGCAATGGAAGCAGGTCTACATTTGTGTATGATGCTGCAATGTTTTTCTGCAAGATTGACATTATTCTGTTGGGATCTCGCGTGACGCCGAAGTCTCGCTAGACCTCGGCGACCCCTGAAGAGCAGGGAAGAAAGAGCGAAGCCGGCACTGACTCAGACTAAGCCGGCAGAGGACACCGAGCAGGTGGAACTTCCGGCCCCCCTCGCAAATGAACTGTAAAACGACTCCAGAGTCTGCATTTCATTGCATCACCCTGCACTGTTGAAGGCAAGCTACCTTTGGACTAAATGCTGCACTTGTTATCCGTTTTCCACTGCTGAATTTGCTGCAACACAAGAGCTTCTGCTACATCATTTCACAACACATTGCTTCAAAAAAATGCGGGTTTATTTCATGACAATGGCATTTCTTGGTGCAATATTGGTAATGGTGTTTTGTAGTGGCATGTACAGGATGCAGTGAGGAGGTTGTTGTAAGAATGGGCGGAGTGCACAAATATAAAAATCTCTATACAAACCACAAAGTTTTCCCATGCAAGCATCTACACAAACAAAACTGCAAACACCTCTTTTTTAGAGCCACGGCTATATATAAAATCTGGTGTCCTGCTTGAAATGTATTCCGCCACGTCTGCACACAGCACGAAAAGTATGCGTAAAGCCTGTTACTTCCGGAATTCAACGTGCACATCCGGGCCATTTGCAGAATAGCGCGCATGGAACTGGGTCTGTGGAAGCTCCGACATTGTGCAATAAGGCTTCTGGGTGTGGTCTGAGCAAGAATGTGTTGGAACCGTAACGTTTGTAAATTAGTCACCAACAAAATATTACAGTACTGTATACAATGTTGTTAGCAGGTAATTGGAATAGCTACTGCAAAGGGTGGGCAGGGACTTGGACACGCATTGCGATTGAAAGCCGTCAACTAACTAGGTTCCAATATGCACTGTGTTCCTTTCATCTTGCCTGTGAACAAAGGGCCAGTGTACAGGTTGCGATCATCAGTACAATAGAACAGCAAATGTACATATCCAACGTCTCATGCACTACTCCTACACAGCTTGTGCAGTGGCGCTGCCATATCTGTGAATGTCTCACCACAGGTAATTTGTTCTCGTAATTATTGATGTGCCCCATATTCTATGCCATATATTACGCCACAAAACTGCTATTTGTACGTCTTCTAATATAGCAATCTGTGCATCCAGGCAAAAGTTCCCTCACTTGATGGTACGATATTAGTGGTATCTGTAGCATTTATGAAGATGAGTACATTTTGCCACATAGGAATGCTTTTCATCAGGAGACATGCAGTTTCATTAGGAAACACAATAAGACAGTTCAGGCAGCGCCACACGGCCACAATACTTTTGCAACAGGCACCGTAAATGTTTGAGAATGCAAGATTTTGTGGTTTACTCAGCTGTGCTCACATGCAACTGTCTGGGATTTCGCAAGCAGCAACAACGTTCATATTTTCTAGAGTCACTACTGATTGTCATATGTGCAGTGCAATATTTTATGCACTTGTGCAAACAGTAGTGAGGAACTTGCTACGTACCCTCACGTTGCTAAGTGCAGAGACGGTGTGAGAGTTTCACACATAATGGAACGACAAGCAGCTCATCAATCAAGAAAATGGGTCATTTAACATGCCCACTGTACACTGGAGCATCCTGTTCCTTGCTACCAAAGGGCACCAGACAGCCAGCCGTGAGCAGTCATAAATTGGTAGCTTTGCAACACGAAATCTGTAGGCGGCAGCACAGTTTGAAATGAGGTAGTGTGTGGCATGATTTGGTAGGTGTGACTACAGGGGCGTTATTACCAGGAGACAGAGGATGACATACGCATAGCTGTGCAACTGACAGACGTCCAGTGGCACGACTAATTAAAAAGGGAATGAGAAGATGCAGACACTCTGTAGGAAACCTCCATTTTGCTTACCTGCAGGCATCTGGCGCTGCACTGTGCGCAACTGAGTCACAATGCATTGACAGCACCAAAGCAACAAATATGCACACAGTCACAAACAGTTTACATGTATATGTTTAGTTAGTAAGAAACATTGGCCGTATTTGGACAGGGTAGGGGTACTAGTAATTGTTTAGCAATTGTTCCATTTTTACATACTGGCTGTGTACATTACTGTTTACAGCGTCTCAAATTTCGTCTGGCTACATGCTGTTGTGGAAGAGGTGCAGCTATTGATGCGTTCCTTCAATGTAAAGTTTGTCCTCTTACACACAAACATGTGAAGTGTACATAAAGCAATACATATTACCTACATTTCTTTTTACACTGTGCTGCTTGCCCATGCAGTTAGTATCCTTACTTATTTAGTGAAGAGGGACATTCTTTTCCAGCTATTCTAGGGCGCTTGGTGTTGCAGGAAAGAAAACATATCATGGTTTGCTATTGTGGTACACTGCAGAAATTAGACATTAATAGACACTTCAGTGTAGTTACCACATTGGGGTTACGTTTTGCTGTCACTACTTTGCATTCCTTACTCTGCTATTTGTTTCTTTATTTTCATGTGTAGTGGCAGTGTGGTAATATTTTTGGACGCACACGTGACTTCATGTAGTGGTTTTTTCCATTATGGTGCATTCTGTATGCCTTTGGTCTGTGTGTTTCACAAGTACAGAGTTTGCACACTTACCTACATTCATTCATTCATTCATTCATTCATTCATTCATTCATTCATTCATTCATTCATTCATTCATTCATTCTCCTTGTTATCTACATACATGGTGCTATTTATACATGTGCATTCACTTTGATGAATGGTAGCAGTATGTAAGACAACTAATGCTGTTTCCAGCAGTTGTAATGCTAGCCACTATATGCGCTCAGACATAAATTTTGTGGTTATTGTGCTCCTTGGTATGGAGACATCAATTTCCTATGCTGTATAGTCCATCTACGCAACCCAATGGCTTTCTGGTCAAAATCTATTAAATTCAGTGAAAAAACGTTAAAGGGAAGTTATGTTTACGTTGCACTAATAAAAACCCATGAAATTCAATGGGAAAACGTTGATACAGGGACGTTATGGTTCCAGGTAAAACCAAAAAAACCCAGACATTCGCCAGTTATGGTAAGGTACGCAACCATAACTCGCGCTACCACTGTGCACTGCAAGGACTAACACCCATGACCTCAAAGAGGACATCACAAATGTCACTGATGCCATCACATGTGCCTTTAGTTTTAATAACAAGGCTCCACAAGGAAAGGTCAATATAATGTTGCCACAAAACTATCCGAGGTCATTGGGAGAACTATCATGAAGTACATAATTCAGCACACAATCCATTGCTATAAACATTACCCTACAGAATTCTTTCCAGTATAGCAATCAACTCATGCAGAAACGTAGGCATTGTCTGCAGCATGCACCATAGAGGTCCAACATTCAAATTCTTGCCATGCTATATAGTATAATGATGAATGCTTCATTTCCAGAGTTTTGCATACTGTGAAACACGTAATAAGTACCTGATACCCCCTCAATGACTACATATTTGTACTACTAAAAACAAACCATAAAGAGAACACAATGCACACAAATTTGCCTCTATACCGGGAAAGTAAAGTAACTAAAAAAGCAGCTGTATTACCATAAAGTTTTCATACCCTACCTGACTATCTTCATGCACATAAATGATTGCTGTGTTTCAGGCCTGCTTCTTCCCCTATGTACATGTATCACATAATGTGAACGAACTGTTAGGAAAAGAGTGTAAGGACTTTTGAGAAGGGTAAGGTCTACAAATATTGTACCTTTTGCATGCTCAATTCCTGCCCGTCAGTGAAGAAAACCACCTGCCCTACATATGTCAACAAAAAAAGAGGGAGCCAGACATGTGATGTCATCAGTGATGTCATCAATGACATTTGTGATGCCATCTTTGAGGTCATGGGTGTTAGTCCTTGCAGTGCACAGTGGTAGCGTGGGTTATGGTTGCGTACTTTACCTTAACTGGCGAATTTCTGGGGTTTTTCGGTTTTACCTGTAACCAGAACGTCCCAGTAGCAACATTTTTCCATTGAATTTCATAGTTTTTTTTTTAGTAGTGCAACTTAACCATAACGTTCCCTTAACAATGATATATATATATATATATATATATATATATATATATATATATATATGGGATACATTACTCACCGTAATCGTATTTCTGATGCTTGTATCTGCTTAGATTCACATGCTGTGCATAGGCCGACATCTAGTGGAAGCTGCGGAGTATTACAGTTTGTTTTTCGAAGTCGAAAAATGGGCGTCGACACAGGGCGTGCCAGTAATACTATCCCTAGTGTGACGTCCCCTGTACCCATGATCCCTCACGCGTCTAGGATCCCCAGATTGTGTTTTTTCTGACATGAGGTAGCATGAGGAGTAGCGTGAGTACAGATAGTCCAAGCAGATAGACAGAAAGGTAAGACTACAAGCAACCATGCGCCTTCTCTCGGAGGGGAGGAAGGGTGGGTCGCATGTGAATCTAAGCAGATACAAGCATCAGAAATACGATTACGGTGAGTAATGTATCCCTTCTGAGGCTTGTGGAATCTGCTTAGATCACATGCTGTGCATAGATTAGCGAGCAGTACCAGAAGAAGGAGGTGGGATGTGAGAAGGGTCATGAGCAAACAGGTGTCTTAGAACCGCTTGTCCCACTTGTGTATCTGCCTTGGAATGAGTGTCAATGCAGTAATGCTGAGTAAAAGTGTGAATAGAGCTCCAAGTAGCTGCTTTGCAAATGGTGTCAAGGGGAACATTTGCAATGAAAGCCAGAGTGGCCCCAATGCCTCTGGTAGAGTGGGCCCTTGGCGTAAAAGGCAGAGTTTTTTCAGAAAGAGAGTAACACAGCTGTATACAGTTGATAATCCACTTTGAGATAGCGCCCTTAGAGACGCGATCCCCCTCTCTGCCTGTAGCTACGGAGACAAACAGTTGATCTGTTTTCCTTAGCGGTCTGGTTTTATTTACATAGTATAAGACCGCCCTACGCACATCTAGGGTGTGTAGTTTCACCTCAGCTGAGCTTTGTGGGTTTTGGAAGAAAGCCGGAAGCTCGATGGACTGGTTTACATGGAACTTGGATATGAATTTTGGTGAGAATCTAGGGTGTGTGCGTAAAACCAGTTTGTCCTTGTGGATAGTAAAGAAAGGATCTTGCACTGACAGAGCCTGAATTTCACTGACCCTTCTTATGGAGGTAATGGCTACTAAGAAGGCCGTTTTATAAGTCAGGTGTTTGAGACTACTTTTATGCATGGGTTCGAAGGGGGGCCCCATGAGCTTAGATAGCACCACATTGAGATCCCATCCTGGCGGTGGGTTCGAGATAGGAGGGTGAAGTCTCTTTACTCCTTCCATGAAGGCTTTAACCACTGGTACTTTCCACCACGAAACCTTGTTATGGGATGTGGTGTAGGCTGAGAGGGCTGCCAGGTGTACTTTCAGAGAGTTAAAAACCAACCCTGCATCCAGCAGGTGGAGCATGTATGTTACAACGTTGGAAGGAGTGCAATCAACCGGGTCGATTTGTTTACTCTGGCACCAGATAACGAATCTTTTCCACTTGTCAAAGTAACAGTGCCTTGTATTTGGTTTCCTAGATTCTTTTAGAATGTCCATACACCTCTGTGGTAATTTGAGATGTCCAAACTCTATGACTTCAGGAGCCATGCTGCTAGGTTCATAGAGTTGGGTTCCTGATGCACTGTTTGACCTTGTTGCTGGGACAGAAGGTTGTACCAGGCTGGGAGTCTGATGGGTTCGCATACCGCCATCCTGCGTAGGTGTGGAAACCATGGTTGTCTCGCCCACATGGGAGCAACTAGGATGAGCGTCATCGATTCCTTGTTCATTTTGTACACCACCTTCCTGATGAGAGGAGTTGGTGGGAAAGCGTACGCAAACATCCCTGACCAGTTCATCCACAGGGCATTCCCCTGGGAGTCCGGTTGTGGGAACCTGGATGCAAATCCTGGGCATTGTTTGTTTTCGCTTGTGGCGAATAGGTCTATAGTGGGGAAACCCCACTGAGAGAAGAGATCTTCTACTACGTCTTTGTGAAGGACCCATTCGTGTTCTTCTGGGAGGGAGTCTCTGCTTAGAGCATCCGCTAGGGAATTGAGCTCCCCTGGAACATGTTGCGATGACAGGAAGATGTTCCGTCTGAGTACCCATCTCCATATTTTCTGGGCAAGCTTGGACAGATTTGGCGAACGAGTCCCTCCTTGCTTGTTCAGATAGAACATGGCTGTCGTGCTGTCCGTCCTGATCTGCACCGACAAGTTTAGTAGATGGGGCTCGAACGCCTGCAGCGCTCGGAATACTGCCAGAAGCTCTAGCAGATTGATGTGGTTCTTGGCTACTGAGTGAGACCAGAGACCCTGAGCTGTGTGGTGGAGATGGTGAGCTCCCCACCCCGTCAGGCATGCATCTGTAGTTACCACTGCCTGTACTTCGGGATCGTAAAAGAGTTTCCCCTTTGCGAGATTCTCTCTTGTCCACCAGTGTAGGTTCTGTACGAGTGTTGGCGAAACGACCACTAGATCGTCCCACTGACCACTTGCCTGAAACCACTGTTTCGCCAACCATTCCTGCATGGGACGCATGCGCAGACGCGCGTGGGGGACCAGGTAAATGCATGACGCCATCATGCTGAGTAACCGCATAGCTTTGCGTACTGTTATCTGTTGACCTGACTGATAATGCGGAATTTGCAGAAGTATGTTCCGAATTCTTTCTTCCGAAGGGAAGGTCAATCCTTTCTGAGTATCTAGGATAGCTCCTAGAAACTGTTTTGAGGTGCTTGGCACCAGACTTGACTTTTTCTCGTTGATGGAGAAGCCTAATTCGTGGAGGAGGTCGATGGTCCTCTGAATGTTTGACCTGCAGATTCCTGGGGTTTCCCCCGTTATGAGCCAGTCGTCTAGATAAGGGTACACTGGGATTGCCTCCCTGCGTAGGTGTGCAGCTGCCACCGCCAGTACCTTGGTGAATACCCTTGGTGCAGAAGCTATCCCGAAGGGCAGTACCTTGAATTGGTAGTGGCGACTGTCTACCTTGAAGCGCAAGTATTTTCTGTGCGCCGGGAGCATGGAAATATGAAAATAGGCATCTTTCATATCCAAGGTTGCCATGTAATCCCCCTTTTTTAGGAGTGGGATTACCTCTTGTAGTGTGGTCATACGGAATTTTTGGGGCTTGACATACTTGTTGGCAGGCCGTAAGTCTAAAACTGGGCGCATTGTTAAATCTTTCTTTGGCACAAGGAAGTAAGTTGAATAGATACCCTTGTTTACCTGGTGTCCCGGGACGAGTTCTATCGCGTCCTTTTCTAGCAGAATGGCGATCTCCTCGAGGAGGATCTTCTGATGTTGTAAAGAGTGGACTTTTTGTCTTGGAGGATGGTTTAGGGGACGTTGCAGTAGTTCTATGCAGTACCCATTGGATACTGTTGACAGCACCCATCTGTCGGATGTTATCCCTTCCCATGCCTGGGTGAAACTTGATATTCGTCCCCCTACTGGGGTTGCATGGGAAGGGACCCTGAACTGAGCGTCACTGCTTTGGTGGAGGCGTGCCTCCTCCTCTACTGGGGCTGCCTCTGCCTCTACCACGTCCTCTTTTACTACCCCTACCATACGCCTGGGTAGACTGTTGTGAGCTGGTGTTCCACTGTGTACCCTGGGTGTGGGAGTAGCTATTTCCTCTATTGGAATTTTGGCCGCGGGGGCGACGAAAATTGCCATTCCCTCTTTGGTTAGGTGGTTTGGTAGTTAACTGGCCAAGGGATTTGAGGGTGTCGAATTCTTCCTTAGCGTTTTTTAGAGCGTCCTCGACTGCCTTCCCAAACAGGAGATCACTTTCCACTGGTTTGTCTAAGAGCGCAGCTTGTGTTTCTGCTTTGAATCCCGACTGCCTCAACCAAGCATGCCTTTTGATGACAGTCCCCTCTGCTATAAGTCTACCCGCATTGTCAGCGGCGTCCAGAGTTGCTTTTACAGTGCAGCCTGACACGTTCCTTCCTTCCGCACAAATGCGAGCTAGCTGGCTTTTAAGGGGTTCGGGAGCAGAGTCTATTAGTGCTGCCACTTCTTCCCACTGGTGACAGTTGTAGCTAGCCAACAGTGTGGTGGAATTCGCGATTCTGGCTTGGTAGGCTGCCGTGGAAGCTACTTTCCTGCCAAAACCATAAAGGTTTTTACTTTCTTTGTCGGGGGGAGCCTCAGAGGAAGATAATGGTGTACCAGCTCTTTTGCGGGTGTTGGTTACTACTAGAGAGTCTGGCTTAAGTTGACCTCTAATATATAGGGGGTCCGACTGGGCTGCTTTAAACAGCTTCTCCACTCTCGGATTTACAGGTCTTGTCAGGTTTGGGTTGACAAGGGATGGTGCTATTCTGCGTTGAACAGATTTTAGGATGGGAATGGTCTGGGCTACTGGCTTCCTTTCCCCTATTAGTTCTTCCGCAAAGTCCCTTTCTTCCTGGACACCTTGTGTGTCTATGTGGAAGTGGTTAGCTGCCCGAAAGAGCAGTTCATTCAGGAGGGGCTGATTATCTATTGGGGAGTCAGACACTGGGGCTTCCCTTTCGACTGGTGAGTCCATTCTGAAAATATCTGGGCTATTTTCTGGCTCATCCTCGTCTTCGTCTTCGCCGTAATAATCTGATCCTGCAGGATCTTCTGGCGTGTCAATTTCCTGACCTTCTATAAGGGAAGAGTTTCCTTGGTCTGTAGGGAAGAGGTAAGAATAGGGTTGGACCTCGATGGGGTCTAAAGGCCTAAATGGTGTCTCGACCCGGGGTCTTTTATTTGAGGTGATAGGGTCCCTTGACCCTGAGGGAGAATCTTCCTGAGGGTTTAAAGCTAGGAGTTGTTCAGGGTGTCTTTCGAAAAAATTCGCCAAGGAAGACATCCTTGACATTACTCTGTCAATGTCCTCGCATGACCAGAGTTTTGAGCTTGGGGTGACCTTGCTGGGACTTTCTATGGATTGGCCCTGAGAAGACTTGGTCAGTTCTTTTGTAGTGGAGGACTGCAAGGGTTGTTTCCTTTGCTGTTTACCCCCTTCCCCGTGGGTGGAAGTGTGTTTCCCCTTTCCCTTATCTTTCGACGCCTGGCGTCGAGGATCGGAGGTGGAATCCCTGTCTTTCGAACTAGCCTTCGAAACTGGCCCCTCTTTACTCCCAAGTGATGTACCCTTTCCCTGGGGTGCAGTCTGGGGGTGGAAGTCGTGTTCGTCTCCGGACGATTGATCTTCCGGGATATTAATGGTCGAGGCACTCTGTGCAAGTGTGGAGGCTTGCCTGACGTCGTGCGGCGACCTCGACCGGGACCGCCCAGAGGACGTCCTTTCGGACCGCTCCTTCTGTGCCTCTTTCCGAGGTTTCGACGACGTCGAATCTCGGGTGGATTTTTTGTGTTTAGCGTGTGTATGTGTAACGCTTTTGTCGCCGGGGGACTTCCCCATAGTCGCCGGGACGGACGACCTTCCGAGGCCGGGGACGTGCGTTCGGCTGTCCTTCGACGCCTTGGTGCCCTCGCCGTCCGAAAGTTCGGCGTCGCTGCCGTCGCTGAAGGTACCCTCCGCCTCCATAGCTGCTAGCTTGGCGTGGTGGGCCCAACGCTTGGTGGAGCGGTCCTTAAGAGTTTTTGCCTTAAACCTGCTACAGGCCCTGCAACCCGTCTCGGGGTGGTCTCTGGGTAGGCAAAGGTTGCACGTAGCGTGCTTATCTACCCAAGGGTATTTCTTATTACACTTGGGGCAAAACTGAAAGGGCGTACCCTCCATACGCGCCTGTGGGCAGCGGGCATGTGTGTGTAGGTAATAAGGTGTCGAGTGTGGAAGTGTACCACCCCCACTCTCCCTACTTGTAGGGCCGAGGCCAGCGGCCCAGGCCCGAGCCGAGGCGGAAGCCTCAAGGCCCAATCCGTCGGGTATTCGACGTTGATCTCCTCCCCGGTTCGGCGTCGAGATGTTGATCGACGAAAGGTTGGCCAAACGGGGCAAATTAGAATTAGTTTAGAGTGAAAATATGGCAAAGCCAGGGAACTCCGATGAAGTGCTTCCGACCAGAATGGCGGAAAAAAACAATCTGGGGATCCTAGACGCGTGAGGGATCATGGGTACAGGGGACGTCACACTAGGGATAGTATTACTGGCACGCCCTGTGTCGACGCCCATTTTTCGACTTCGAAAAACAAACTGTAATACTCCGCAGCTTCCACTAGATGTCGGCCTATGCACAGCATGTGATCTAAGCAGATTCCACAAGCCTCAGAAATATATATATGACAATGCATTACTTACCGTAAAAGCATTTCTGATGTTTGTATCTGCTTAGATTCAAATGCTCTGCATAGGTCCGACATCCAGTGGTCACTGCGGAGTATTGCATTTTGTTTTTCGTAGTCGAAAAGGGGACGTCGACAAGGCGTGTCTAACACTATCCCTATAGTGACGTGCGTTGTACCCACAATCCCTCACGCGTCGAGGTCCCTCTGTTTGTATTTTTCTGCCCTGAGGGAGCCTTCTAGACGTGAGTGAGTACAGAAAAGAGAGAACTATAGAAAAGGATGTCTATGTTCCTTCCATCCGAGCGGGGAGGAATGGTGGGCGCATGTGAATCTAAGCAGATACAACCATCAGAAATGCTCTTACGGTAAGTAATGCATTGTCTTCTGATGTTTGTTAATCTGCTTAGAATCACATGCTGTGCATAGACTAGCGAGCAGTACCCGGAGTTGGCGGTGGGTTATGAGAAGGAACAGTAGAGAAAAGATGTCTTAATACTGCCTGTCCCAACTGGGAGTCAGATCTAGAGTGTGCATCTAGACAGTAGTGTTTTGTAAAGGTGTGCACAGAACTCCAGGTAGCCGCTTTGCAGATGGACTCAAGGGGAACATTTGCAATGAACGCTATGGAAGCCCCAGTGCCTCGAGTGGAATGTGCTCTTGGCTTGAAGGGTAGTTCTCTCTTAGCAAGAGTGTAACAGAGTGATGCATTGCACAATCCATCTAGATATAGTGGACTTTGAAACTGCAACTCCTTCTCTTCCTGCTGCAACAGAGACAAAGAACTGATTAGTCTTTCTCAGTGGTCTGGTTCTTTCCATGTAGAACATGACAGCTCTGCGTACATCTAGTGTATGCAGACTTTTTTCTCCCAAGCTGGAAGGGTTTTGAAAGAACATTGGCAGTTCTATTGACTGGTTTACATGAAATTTCGAGATGAATTTTGGTGCAAACCTTGGGTGTGTGCGTAGAACCACCTTATCCTTGTGAACTGTTACGAAGGGGTCTAGTACAGAAAGAGCCTGTAGTTCACTTACTCTCCTACTAATGGAGGTGATAGCTATTAGGAAAGCAGTCTTAAGAGTGAGGTATTTAAGAGTTGCCTTGTGCATGGCTTCGAAAGGAGGGCCCATGAGTCTAGAAAGTACCACATTTAAGTCCCATCCGGGAGCTGGGTTAGCTATCGGAGGGTGTATTCTCTTTACCCCTCCATGAAGGCCTTGATAACTGGTATCTTCCATCACGACACTAAGTTGGGAAGTGGTGTATGCAGAAAGTGCCGCTAGGTGGACTTTAATGGAATTGAACACTAGACCTGAATCCAGTAAATGGGTCAAGTACAGAACAATGTTAGTGGGAAAGCAGTCAACCTGGTTGATGCTCTTACCTCTACACCAGATGACAAATCTTTTCCACTTTCTAGAATAGCAGTGGCGAGTATTAGGTTTTCTGGCTTCCCTGAGGATTCCATACATCTCTGCGGGAGTTGTAAATGTCCAAATTCTATGATCTCAGGAGCCAGGCTGCTAAGTTCATGGTCTGAGGGCATGGATGCAGTGTCCTGCCCTTGTCCTTTGACAGCATGTTGTACGGGCAGGGAAGTTTCACTGGGGGGGATAGGGCCATCTCCATCAAGTGAGCGAACCATGGCTGCCGGGCCCACATTGGGGCCACTAGTATCATGGTAACCTGCTCCTGGTGCATCTTGTGCACCACTTTGTTGAGAAGGGGAGTCGGGGGAAAGGCGTAAACACATTTCCCTGACCATTGAATTGACAGACCGTTCCCCTTGGACTGGTTCTGGGGGTACCTGGAGGCGTAACTTTGGCATTGTGAGTTCTCCAGGGTTGCGAACAGGTCTATTTCCGGGAATCCCCATTGCGTGAAGACGTCTAAGACGATGTCTTCGTGCAATTGCCATTCGTACTCTTCGGGCAGGGGGAAGTCTCTGCTGAGTTTGTCTGCTAGCAGATTGAGATCCCCTGGTACATGTTGTGATAGTAGGAAAATGTGTTTGAGAGCCCACTTCCATATATTCTGGGACAGCTTGAATAGTCCTGGAGAGTGAGTGCCCCCTTGCTTGTTGAGGTAGCACATGGCTGTGGTGCTGTCTGTGAGGACCATCACTGTCTTTCCTTGTAAGTGTTCCTGAAAGGCTTTCAGTGCTTTGAACACCGCTAGTAGTTCCAGCAGGTTTATATGCTTGGATGCTAAGCTCGGAGTCCACACTCCGTGAGCAGTCTGATGGGATAGGTGAGCCCCCCCATCCTGTAAGGGATGCGTCTGTGGTTAGAGTGGCTTCCACTGCGGGTGTGGCAAAAGTTTTCCCTAATAACAGGTTTTCTTTTGTCCACCACCGTAGCGAGAGAACCAAGGCCTGCGAGACCACCACTAGATCGTCCCATTGTCCGCTGGCCTGACACCACTGGCTGTAGAGCCACTCTTGCATTGGGCGCATGCGCAGGCGTGCGTGAGGTACCAAATAAATACATGACGCCATCATCCCTAGCAAGCGCATTGCTTTGCGTACCGTCACCTCTCGACCTGCCACATAATGGGGGATCTGAAACAGCATGTTTTGGACCCTCTCGTTGGAGGGGAAGACGAGGCCGTCCTTTGTTCAAATTAGAGCCCCTAGGAATTGTTTGATTTGGCTGGGGTCTAAGCTGGACTCCTTTTCGTTGATGGAGAAGCCCAGTTGGGACAAAAGGTCTACGGTCTTTTGGGTATTGGAGAAGCATGTTTCGTAAGAATCCCCTGTTATGAGCCAGTCGTCGAGGTAAGGGTATACCGGGATGGATAACCTGCGCAGGTGGGCCGCTGCCACTGCCAGTACTTTCGTGAATACCCTTGGTGCAGATGCTATCCCGAAGGGTAGTACTCTGAACTGGTAGTGTTTGTTCTCCATCTTGAACCTGAGGTATTTTCTGTGCGCTGGCAACATTAAAATATGAAAGTATGCATCTTTCATGTCCAGTGTTGTCATGTAATCCCCCTGTGATAACAGTGGGATTACTTCCTGCAAGGTCACCATACGAAACTTTTGGGGTTTGACAAACTTGTTCGCTGGGCGCCGATCTAATACAGGGCGCATGGTTAAGTCCTTTTTGGGTACAAGGAAGTACACTGAATAAATACCTTCTGTTACCTCTATAGCTTCTTTTTTCAGTAGCTCTTCTACTTCTTGAAGAAGAATAGTGAGGTGTTCCGGTGTCATGCGTCGGTTCCGTGGGGGTCTGTACTTTGGGGAACCGTTGAATTCGATGCAGTATCCGTGGGCTATGGTGGATAATACCCAGCGGTCTGAGGATATTCCCTCCCATGCTGAAAGGAACGATGTTAGCCGGCCCCCGACCGGTGATGCACGGGAGGGGACCCGAATCTTCGGGTCATTTGTTGGTATTGGGCGTGGAACCTTTGGGGCTGGAGCCGCGACCTCTTCCTATGCCACGGCGTTGGCCTCTTTGACTGAACTGGGTGTTGCTACCCTGGTTAGAGGGCCAGTTGGTAGCAGAGTAAAATTGCTGTTGTTTTTGCTGCTGGCGTTGGCCACGAAAGGAGCGCCTATTGCCATAGCTGTGTCTGTTAGGGGGCCTAGAAATTTGGTCAAGAGTCTTGATGGTATCAAACTCTTTCTTCGCATGTTCTAGGGCCTCATCAACTGCTTTCCCAAACAGATGTGTTTGTTCTATGGGCTTATTTATCAGGGAAGCCTGGGTTTCCGGCTTAAATCCCGAATTGCGCAGCCAGACATGGCGTTTGAGAAGTATTCCCTGAACCAGGGAACGGCCAGCCGTCTCTGCGGCATCTAAGGAGTTCTTTACGATGCCCTGGTTTACAAGAGTTCGCTCTGAGATTATAGCTAACAGGCGTGAACGCAGGGGTTCTGGTGCGTCCTCTGCTTCGCTGCGCAGCTTGCTCCACTGTGCATCTGCGTAGCTAGCTAGTAGGGAATTGTTATTTGCAATCCTAGTTGAGAAGGCGGCGGAGGTCGTGATTCTCTTCCCAAGTGCATAGAGCTTCTTGCCCTCTTTGTCAGGTGGTGCCTCACTAGTGGATAGTGGTACCCCCGCTCTTTTTCTTGTATTAGTAACTACGAGGGAGTCCGGAATAGAATGTCCTCTGATGTACAAAGGGTCAGAGGACGAAGGGCTGAAGAGCTTTTCTAACCGAGGGTTGACCCCTCTGACTAAGGCCGGATTGGAAAGGAAAGGAGTTATTCTTCTCTTTATAGAAGCCAGGAGCGGAATAGACTAACAGGGGCTTTTTCTTTAATAACTTTCTCTACAAAGTCTATGTCAGGAAGAGTCTCCCCTGTGTCTATTTCAAAATGCGCTGCTGCCTTGCGCAATAGTGCATTAAGTGAAGGTTGGTCATCTATGGGAGAGGTGTTTCCAATAGAAGAATCCTTGGGAGGAGAAGAGTGAAAGACATCAGGGTCCGAGTGCACTGATGGGGATTGTCAAGGCTGTACTGATGGGGATTGCCAGGGCTGCGAGGTAGCTGCATCTTCTTCAAAAGCTCCTGCACTAGTGTAAGGATCTTCTTCAAACCCCTCTTCCTCATGTTCTTCCTCTCCACCCAAACACCACTCATCTTCCTGGAGGTATTGCTCCTCTTCAGTGAGGTCATATGCGTCTGTAGAAGGGGGAAACAGCCTAGGAATCTTGACCCTAGGGTCATCCTGGGGCCATTCTCTTGGTCTTTTGGGTGTGGGTGGGTTTTGGCTTCCCAAAAACCTTTCCATTTTCTCCATACAAGAATGGAGTCTTTCAAGGGTCTAATGGGGGACCCCTGAATAGTCTAGAGGGGGGAAATCAGTGTCTTCACCTTCAAAACGCTTGGAACACTCCAACAACTTCGAAGAAATGTTTCCGTCGCCCTCTGAAAAGCCCTCCGGTAGTTCAGAAGTGCCCTTAGATGAAGGGGGCAGTTCCTGGCTACCCTTGCGCTTTTTCGGCGTTTCCATAGCTTTTTGTGCGGTATTCGACCTTTGTTTCGTCGTCCGCTTACGTTTGTCTTCGGAAACAATTCTCGCCAGACTCTCGACAACGAGTTCGTCAGTAGAGGGCTCTGGTGTCGACGTTGCCTGCGTTACGCATTGTTCCTCGACGGCCGCTCTATGGAGCGTTACGTCGGATGATTTTGAGGTAGCGCCTGTGTTTGATGAAAGCCCAATCGCTGGTCGCGGCTGCGTGTGGGGCTTGAGACCCCTTACGGTCTGAGGTAGACGCCGGAGTGCCCTGCGTCCCCTTCGGCGCTGATAGATCCTTCGTCTTCGACGAAGAAGAGCCGTGGGTTGTGTGCTTAGGCCTATAGGGTCTATGTGCGTCCTTGTCGCCGGGGTGTTCATCCCCATAAGCAGGGCGTGAGCCGAGCCCGTCGGGGACGGACGTCGAGGAGCGCGAGCGCTCCTTCTGGGGGTTAATGACTTCCGTAAAGGACGTCGAGTTATCACCCTCCTCGTCACTTTCTGTAACAGCGGCGGCGGGTGAGGAAACTGACTTCGACATAGCGTAGTCCGCCCACCTCTTAACTTTCTGTTCTTTATAAGAGTTCTTGGTTTCAAGAGCTTACAGGCCGCGCAGCTGTCCTCCTTATGATCGAGGGGCAAGCAACGATTACAGAGCTTGTGTTTGTCCTTCCAAGTGTATTTGCCCCTACA
The DNA here is from genome assembly GCF_040938575.1 of Ambystoma mexicanum. Classification (NCBI taxonomy): domain Eukaryota; kingdom Metazoa; phylum Chordata; class Amphibia; order Caudata; family Ambystomatidae; genus Ambystoma; species Ambystoma mexicanum. The sequence continues at coordinate 1,309,115,200 of NC_090935.1, read as the reverse complement.
GCGTGGGCAAAACTTAAAAGGTGTCCTCTCCATAGCTGAGGCAATAATAACTGGTGATAACAATCCCAAGGGAAAGATAGGGGAGAAAGAAAGACATTCTCAAAGAGGAGATAAAAGTTCGAACCCCCACTCTCCCTACTGTATGTTGGCCGGCGAGGCCAGGCCACGTGTTCGGCAGCGCCGAAGGATCTCCTCTGTCTCTTCCCCTCCGTCGAAAACTTGCTCGGCGGAGAAACAGCTTCACAGCTAACGTCGAGGGGAGGGATCTTTAACAATATAATAAGTATAATTAAGGACCGAGGTCCGTAGTAGGTATTTGCAATGTCTCTCTAGGAGCTCCGCGTAAGGTGACCAGAAGCTGGGCGGAAAAAAACAATCTGAGGGACCTCGACGCGTGAGGGATTGTGGGTACAACGCACGTCACTATAGGGATAGTGTTAGACACGCCTTGTCGACGTCCCCTTTTCGACTACGAAAAACAAAATGCAATACTCGGCAGTGACCACTGGATGTCGGACCTATGCACAGCATGTGATTCTAAGCAGATTAACAAACATCAGAAATATATATATAAGACAAAGGACTTCCTGAACAAAATAGACGCCATACCCTGGGAAAAGACATACCTACTAGCCACATTGGATGTGGTCTCTCTATACACTTCGTTCAGACATATGGATGGACTGAAGTCTTGCGAGTACTTCTTGAAAACCAGATCATTGAATTACCTGGAGCATGGAAAGATGATTTTAGAGATGATCAACCTCTGCGTAACAAATAATAGTTTTTTATTTGACAACAACTTTTACACCCAGTTGTAAGGAACAGCCATGGGGACACTGTTTGCTCCCTCATACGCAAACTTAATGATGGGATGGTGGGAGAAGTTTGCAGTGTGGGTCCCTCAAACAGTCACCAAACTGACAAAGTGGTCCTGTGGCTGCGTTACATAGACGATCTAGTCGTAATTTGGGATGGACCCATCGACGAATGGCTGGAGTTTGTCAAGTCACTGAACATAAATGAATACAATCTTCAGTTTACCGAGTGCCACAGTAAGACCACCACTGTCTATCTAGACGTAACTGTGGCACAGGATGGTCTAGTGACTGAACTGTATCGAAAACCCACAAGCTCCAACACACCACTGCATGCCAAAAGCATGCATGCCAAAAGCAACCACCCCACAGCATTAAAGTGGAGCATCCCCTATGGTGAATTTATCTGCATTAGACGGAATTGTTCCCAATTGGAAACCTACGACAAGGAATGTATAATTATGGCCCTGAGGTTTCAACAAAGGTTATCCATAAAAAAAAGTGTTTGGAGAGAGCTTATCTCAAAGCACGACAAAAGGATTGCTCCATTCTGCTGATGCCCAAGGTTCAAACTGAAACGGAAATGGAAGAAACAGACACACGACTCATCTTGACATTCAGTAAAGCCTCAAAGCACCTTCGCCATATAATACACAAACATTGGCATGTACTTAAGCAAGATGAGCATCTGGGGCGGATCTTGGGGGCAAACATCAACATTACCTATAGACGTTCCAACTCCTTGAAAGATAGCTTAGTATTGAGCTACACGAGTCCCAAAACGACATCAGCGGTCCCAAGTTGGCTAAGTGTTAATCCAGAAGTCTTTCATAAATGTACAAAGTGTAAGGCATGCAAGTTTGCAAAAAATATCAAAAGCTACCAACATCCTGTATTAAATAATGTGATCATAAAATCTAGGATTACGTGTGAAACAGAGTATGTTGTGTATGTCCTTACTTTCCCGTGCAACAAGTGGTATGTCGGGAGTACGATCGGCAAGTTGAAACTCAGGATTTTACAACATATAAGAGCAATCAAAAATGTCGATCCAACATACCCCATGGCCCTACATTTCCAAGAGAAGCACGGAGGGAAACTTGAAGGTTTTGGGTATTTTGGAATACATACCATTCAAAAAACAGCAAGGGGTGGCAATCGGGAACTCCTTTTGAGACAAACGGAAACTAGATACATCTTAGACTATGAGACCAAGAAACCAAAGGGCCATAACCTAGATCAAGAACTATACACCTTCCTAGGTACTTAACATTTCCAAGAAGCACCTGAAGCAATTGGATTTTTTAAAAAAATCCCAGATTCCGGCGAGACCTCCTAAGTTCCTGCTCTCTCAATAACATATGCTTTTAAGACTTTTTTTTATTATAAATTGTATCACCAGCCTCGTGCCTACGTAAATGTAAATGCTCTTTGTTGTAATTGGTAGTTTAACAGTGTTTTCAAGAGATATGTTTTTCACCAGTATTAAGGCTAGAAGGTCTATCAAATCAATATTCTTTTTCTGTATGCAAAATTGAATGAATTTTAGACCCTTTTCCTTCTTTTTTACTTTTACACTTCTTCCTCTTGTCAGGGTGAACAACGTATTCAATGTTGAAATATTGAACACAGAAAAATAAGCAGTTGCATGCACAATTCCTTTTGGTTCTTCTCCATGTTTGGTTGAAATAATCTTGTGGTAGGCAATATTATCTGTGGTCTGTTTTGCAATTAAGGACTTAGTATGTGTAGGCAATTGATTTTATGGTTGTTTAGTATTTATAATTCATGCAGTAATCAATGATTCATGTGTATCTTCAAAGTATAGAATTTTTATGCACTAAGCACTTTATCTTATTCCAATATGGAGAATATCGTGAGGATGCTAATTGCACATGGCACTTCAACATTTTGTTGTATATTGCATATTTTGCACAGTTAGTGAAGATAAGGATGTATACTTGAATAGGTAATTCCAACACACATGAATCTCAGAACACAAAGATTATGTGCACTATGCACTGAATTTTAAACGCCGCATTGGTTTGCCTATATTAATGGATGCTTAACATTAAGCTATTTTCATTTTGTAATTTCTTTTGCCTACCATTCATAGATCAGTGATATGTTTAGGACGTATAAAAAAATGTTTTTAAAACCAAAATAATTTGAAGAAAACTTTTATGCATACGGTTTAAATATGGCAAACAGACTCCAGGTTATCTTGCTGCTACGCCTGATTTAAAAGTATTTTTTGCCATTATGATTAGCTTAACTGTTGAACCCAATCAAAGATGGCAGACCAGAGTACTAGACCAAAGGGAAGTGTGAGCGACTCTATACTACAACTATAGAGACCATGTTAGAATAAATAGTCCTTCCTTTGTGTTCCTCACCCTTAACGTGAACAAGCGGTTTGTTACCTCGAAACACGTCATTTTCGTGCTGTTTTTTCTCTGTCCTGGACATTTGATTTATTAAAGTATATTTTTTTGGCTGACAACAAATGGTTTCCTGCCTCAGTGTTTTGCCGAGATTCCCGAATGCAAAACTGCTTCCTGGAGTGCCTTCCGACTTCCCTGCACTTTTGTACAGGGTCAACTACATATATACACACACACACACATATATATATATATATATATATATATATATATATATATATATATATATATATATATACAGACACACACACACACACACACACACACACACAAATAAGAATGCATATTCATTAAATACCAGTAGTTAACAGGTGAGTAATTAGTTGCAGGAAAAGAAGTTAAATTAGATAGAATAGTCACAAACCCAGCTCCCTCTGTTTATGAAGTCCAGCCCTAAGATGTATGAGTCATTGTGTCCAGAAAGTCACAAGTTCCAATAAAAGTTCATTAGAGTCAGGTAAGTATTTACTTTAAGTTAGGCAAGTGCCCCACTCTATCCTGTTCCCAAGTTAAGTCCTAGGAACAGATCCGTGGTACAGGTCTGATGGCCAAATGCCAGGCCAGAGGGAGCTTTAAGGACCAGGGCTCTACACCCAATGTTGCCTGATGAGACAGGGGTGGGGCAGGGGAGTTGGGGGGGGTTAAGTTACTTGTAACTATTGTTCTCCAGCATGGGTCTGGCATGGATTCATATGCTCATGAATACTCCCTGTTGTCTGGCTGGGAATCCTCGATAACAAAAAACAAATAGTTTCACTTTTACACTGTATTTCTCCTTTAAATCAATCACTGTCCTCTGGGTCAAACTGCCCCCATCCAATGACAGTCCTCTCGCTAAGCCCCTGCTCTGACAGCCATCTTCATATTTGGTAAGCATGTAAAGTGGAAGCATGACCAAGAGGAACTGCAGTGGTGTCAGAGGGAGGGTTTGCATGTGAATCCATGCCAGACCCATGCTGAAGAACAATAGTTACAGGTAAGTAACTTAAACCTTCTCCAGCATGGGGTCTGGCATGGATTCACATGCTCATGAATAACGAATACATAGCAGAAGAACATTACACAGCCACAGGAGGTGGCAAGGCTCAACAGAAGAAATTACACTTACCCCTGGAACAGTTTCACCTCAAGCAAACAGGTTGCCTAGCACGGCTTGGCAGACTCCAGAGTCCTCCCTGAAATCCCTGTTGATGCAGTAGAATTTCGTGAAGCTGTGCATGGACCTCCACGTAATAGCCTGCAGAAGTAGAGCATGGGCACACCAGACAAGAATGCAGTCGTCGCAGCAATCGCTCTGGTGGATTCGGCTCTCAGACCGCTGGGCAGCGGTCGGTTAGCCAACCGATGACAGTGCATGATGCAGCCGGAGAGCCATCTTGAAATAGAAGTCTTGGACAATGCCTTCCCATGGTTCACAGAACCAAAGTTCACAAACAGCTGAACAGTCTTCCGAAAACTATTCTTGGGTGTCACGTAGAACTTCAGGGCACGAGCAACGTCCACCAAGTTCATGGCTCTTTCTGCCGGCGACTAAGGTTTTGGGAAAATAAAAACAGGCAACACCAAAGGCTTGTTGAGGTGGAACTCTGACGGAACATTCGCCATGAAGGAGGGGTGCGTACGTAGCCCCACCCTCGATTCGTGGAACGTCTGGTTTGGTTTGCAGGATAGGGCCTGGATTTCACCTACCCTTCTTGCAGAGGTGATGGCTACCAGGAAAGCCGTTTTCCACGAGAGAAACTTGAGCAAGGCCTGATGCAGAGGCTCGAAGGGGGCCCCCATGAGTTGTCAGAACCAAATTGAGTTCCCACACTGGGGCAGGAGCCTTCCCCGGCGGGAAAGATCTGAAAAGTCCTTTGAGAAACTCTGCGACCAGTCGGTGGGACCAAAGTGAAGATCTTTCTGGTGACCTGGTGTAGCGGGAGATAGCCATCAGATGTACCTTGAGGGAGGCTTGTGCCACTAGAGCCTTGACCAAGGAAAGCAAGTACGGCAGGATCTTTGGGGGCATGACCCTCAAAGGGGTAATATTCTGTGACCAGCACCACGTAGCGAAACGCTTCCACTTGTAACCGTAGCAGTTCAAGGTCGACAACTCCCTGGCTTTGGCGAGGAACTCCCTGCAGTCCACTGGTAACTCATATCCTCCAAACTCTAGTGCTGCAGGAGCTAAGCCCTCAGGGTCAGCAATCCTGGGTCATGATGAAGGATTGCACCGCCTCTGGTGAGAAGATCTGGAAAGAAAGCAAGAGAGACTGCAGACCAGGCATTCAAAGGAGGAGTCGTCCTGCATAGAAAAGATAGAAGCAGGGATCCACTCCGGGAAGATCAAGGATACACCCACACCGGGACGGCTGGTTCTGGGCGAGGAGAAGATCTTGTAGCCATCAGGAAGAAGCGTGTCAAAGCTTGTGACAGAGGTGGCCGTGAACCACGTCTCGGTCAGACGGTGTTCTTCCAGGAGATGGCAGATGTCAGAGGAGTGTTTGATGCTGAGTGAGAGTTGAGAGTGGCAATGTGGAGCAGGTTGCCACCTTTGAAAAACTGACATACCTGGCCAGGATTGCCAGCACATTGGCCGCCTTGATAGTGGACGCTGCGGTGTACATCACCTTCTTTCCCATGGCGTCCATCCTTTTCCGCTCGCTGTCCCGAGGGACTGAAGACTAGGACGGGTTGGCCAACTGCTTCCTCGCAGCCGCCGATACCACTGAATGCGGCGATGGCTGCGACCTCAGGCTCTCGGGTGTGGAGTCCAGCACCCTATACTAGTTCTCCATCCTATCCCGCTTGGCTGAATGCATTTAAGGGTTCTTCATGAGGGCCAGGCCCTCCTCCCAATCATCATCCAGAAAGGGCACTGCCATTATAGTTTTCCTCTTGGCCTTGCGCTTTTCATACAAGAAGCCCTCCTTCTTGGTTTCCTCGGGCACCAGCTGGAAAAGCTTTGAGGCTCTGGCGATCATGGAGTGGAACAATCCCACTTCACCCGTTTGGGACACCCTGTGTGGTGCATCCAAATGCAGCGATACACCGTCCGCCGCGATGTCTTCGCCATCATCCGTCGTCGTGGCAGTAAGTATCTGTCCCCGTACCAGTGTCCGGGTCTGCTGGGGGAGACCGGACCAGACGTTGAGGAGGTTGAAACGGGGGCGTCGGATCACGCTTCCTCTTCTTCGTTGGAGGCTAATCAGGGACCTGGGGGACCACAACTGCCAAAGGTATCCTCATCTGGACCTCTGACACCAAGGTGTGTAGAGTCGACAGAATATCCAAGGAAATGTCCATCGGCTGAGCAGGCAGAACAGGAAAACTAGGCCCTGCATCGTCCTCTGGGACCTTGTGTAAGGACTCCTGATCTATGGACGAGACTTGCATGGCTTGGGGGGCTGTTTCGGGGCCTCCTCGCCCCGACCGTTTTCCCCCCTGAGGGTATTGAACCAGGGCCTAAGCCGGTTTCACTCCTTCTGGCGGGTCTGTAGACTTTGCCAAAGTCACTGTGGCGGTGTCGCACCATGGGGGTAGGGACACCACCTGAGCTGTGGCAGCTACCCTTGCAGCGTCAGCGATCTTAGCCGTTGTGGCAGTAGCAGTCGTCGACGGTGCCACTGATGAGGTCTTAGCCTGTGCCGGTTTAACCTACTTGGGTTATTCGGCCTTTTTCTCCTCCATCTGCAGCTTCTCTGATTTCTCATGTAGTTTAGTCAGGTCAGACGACTTCCTCTTTGAAGAGGAGCTCTGTGGTAGGCTGGTAATGGAGGCAAAAGGTGACGTTGATCACGCCCTATCCAGTTTGGGACCCGCTTCCGCGGGTTACCCAGTGGACTCTACTTACGGCTCTTGGCCTTGTGTTGGGCCCCCAACGATGAGGTGCCCTCAAAGGATTTAGAAGACCGCTCCTCGGACCGGCTGGTCCTGGGTGAGGCATGATCCTGCACAGAGTACACATCAGAGGTCTTGGCGTTAAGCAATGCTGCCAGTCTACTGTGCCCATCCTTCGCTTTCTTTGAAAATCAGAGGCAAATCTCATACTCTACCTACTTGAGGTCTGGATGCAGGCAGAAGAGGCATTGTAGGTGCTCGTCTTCCACAAACATTCCGTAGCCCATATTTGGTGCAGGGACTGAAGAATCTTCGACGATCTTCGCCCTTGAGGGGCACTGAAATTCACCAATAACTGGTCCTCGCTGTCAACAGATGAAAAAAAAAAAGCACCCTGGCTTCTTTGAAACAAAAATAGAACTTTTTCCACCAAAAAACCACGATAAACTTCACAAATAGCTCGGAGGGACACTCGAGGACTCCCAACACTGAAGCGCGCGCAGTAAAAATATGAAGATAGCTGCCAGAGGATGTGCTTAGGGGGAGGACTGCCATTGGATGGGGGCAGTATGACCCAGAGGACAGTGATTCGTTTAGAGGAGAAATACAGTTTAAGTGAAACTTTTCTTTTACAGAGGATTCCCAGCCTGACAATAGGGAATATTCAATGAGAATATGACATCACAAGTGATGTTGTTTGTAGTTATAAGGTACTGAACATGCTCCCAGAGCTCAGAACGTTCTTGTGCTGCAGAGTCATTTGCTGATGTTTTTTCTGCTTTGTGGAAACAAACACTTGTTATCTTGGCAAGAGCATCCTGTGCCTTTTTCTCTAGTGGGTTGTACTTTTTCTGGTGCAAGCGTACAGGGGCGTGCCTTCAACTGCTTAATGCCTTTTAGAATACTAGACCCTCAAACCACTGTGCCATGAAATTGTTGTTGCCAAACCTTTGGCCATATTTTATTTTGCCCGTCTTCCTGCCCTTTCAGGCCTGAATTGGCCACATACGGTAGTCCATTTCCTGGGGGAAAGCTCCACCTTTATTGGGCAAAGTGGCAGACTGGGTGGGGCTGTTTAGATGGATTTCTAACAAGATTTTAGGAGGCCATCCTAGTTACTAGCCAAAACCCAGTCAAGGTATGTGTATGAACAGTCAAGGATTAGTCTGAGTGAGTGTGGTCTAGGGCCTCAGAGTTCATGCAGAGTGACACTAATTTAGCTTCGACAGTGAATTTATAAAAATACAACTATTCATTAGATCTTAAGAAAAAAAGAAATGATCAAGCAGGTAGTATCACACAACCATATATCACATATATACATTCACCAGTAGATTCACTTACAATACATCAATTAAAAAGTTAAGGAATCAGTTACAGTTAAAATGAAAAGACCAACAACTAACCAATGTCCCTTTTACTTATGAAGTCCAGCCCTAAGATGTATGAAGGCTAGTGCTCAAAAGTCACATTTTCTAATACAAGATTCACCAGGAAAGGTATTCTGACAAAGGATGCAATGAGTTTGTGGTGGTGGTTTAAAACAGTTTACAACTATTTCAAAGTATTCTTTATTTGTCCAATGTCCAAAAACAGGGGAGTAGTACTCTTCCCAATCCCAGTCCCAGGGCTAGCCCAAGGGTAGGATATTTGACAGTGGGCGTTGGGGACAACAGGCTTTGCACCCAATGTTACACTGTGGAGGACAGGAACAGTTAAATTTACTTAACACCCCCAGATGCCCCCCCCCCTCCCCAAATCAGAATTTCCCAGGTCACAATGTGGAACGACTGGCAGTTCTAGGGACACAATCCTCAGTCCTTTGTTTGAGTGGGAGGTGCCCAGGGGTTGCAGGATCGGGTGCTTCTTCCGGTCGGGTTCAACTGCAAGAAGCAATACCAGATTGTTGACTGCAGACCCCTTCAGGACTCTTCACAGGATGGGTGAAGGAGTTTCAATGACTTAGCACTTGCAGCCAGCGACAGGCAATCTTCCAGGTGCAGTCACAGTAGCCATGTATAACGCTGTGTGCAATATACAAAATACAGGAATCCAAAAGAGAAGCAAAATTTCTCAGTACTGACTTAGGGACTAGTCCGTTTCCCCAGAACTATGATAAAAAGGGAAGAAGCTGAAGGCTTTACTTCCATTCAAAGAGTCAGTACAGGTTAAAGCAAAAAACAACAGTGTCCCATTGAAATCAATGGTGGTAAAGGTGTAAAAGAGAAATGTCTTCCAAAAAGGGGCTGGTACAGTCTTGTCCCAGTCCATATCCATGCCCATATGTCTGTTGCTGGGCAGATGTGGCCAGAGTCAGTCCAGGATTTGACAGCCTTTGTCAGTCTTCATGGTGCAGACCCTTAACATTGGTATGTCGGGGGCGACTTCAGCTCAAATCCTTGTTAGGCAGAAACCTGTGCAGTTCCCTCTGGGACCACTGCAAAAGATTTAGGACTACAGGTGTTTGGCAGTAAACCCACTTGGTAGCAGTCTGTACCACACAGATTCACTTGGTAGCTGTGGCTGAGCAGTCAGACTTCCCTCAAGAAGAGTTAGGCAGTATACAGAGTATTCACAATAGGTTAAGAGAACACAGTAGAACAAGTAAACACTGACCAGGGCTTGGTGTAAAAGAGATCTAATTATTTATTTAAAACTACATCTAGAAAAACACACAGGCACTAATACTAAGCAATTTAAAAACACGGTCACTAAAAGATATACACTCCCTTAAAAGAATATTAGACAAGTCTTAAGTAAAGCCCCACTTATTTTCAGACAGCGGTGAGCGCTTAACGTAGATGACACACTAATAGTTCGTTTTTAAAAGGGAGAGAAGAGAACAAGTTGAAACAGATCCCAACACTTTTATCAGAACATAACAAGAGGGAAAGGCAAAGTAAAACTGTGAATTTATAGTTCAAGCGGCCGGATCCACTTTCAGAGGATCCAAACGAAATGTGCCCAAGGTCACACGGTTGCAGTGCACAAAAGTCTTGTAAAGGTTCAAAAAGTAGTTGGACCAAAGAAAGCGACCAGTTAGAGGGTCAAGGCGGCCAGCCCAGTCCAGAAGGTTAAGGGGTTATTACCTTGTAGCAATCTTTAGAAAGGGAGGCCTGGCGGACACGTACCTTAAAGAGGTGAGAATGCTCCAGCGGGGGCAGTTGTTCCTGGCAGCGGGTGCAAGTCGGTGCTTCGTCCGGGGGAAGAGGGGATCTCGTCGTGGAGGAAGACAGGAGTCTGTTGCACTGCCAGGGAAGAAACCAGCCGCAGAGTTTCTCAGGTACAAGGAGCTGTCCGATGATTCGCGGTTCAGTGGTGAGTGGCTATCCGGCCGCCGGGGTGCTTGGCACGGGCAGTTCGACCACAAACCGGGCTGGGGTGCGAAGAAAGGAATGTAAACTGGTTGTGCCCACCAGTCAGGGGAAGAAGCCTCTCCAGCCGGGAGATCTTCTCTGTCGTCGGGAAGTGGTGAGTCGGTTCTGCAGGGCTCCACCGGTGGTGTCGTGGTAGGTCGGCTCAGCTTCTCCCTTGTCGGATTCTCAGGTCCTGTGGCGAATTCTGAAGTTCCAGTCCCCAAAGCCCTGCTTTTATGCAGAAAACCCCCATTCACTCAGCCTAGCTGTCACTCAAACATGCTAAGTGGTGAGCCGGCCGGCTCACCACTTGGGCCAATCACACAAGAGTGTGACTTGAGTTACCAAGGTAACTCAGTCCAGGGTGCCTAAACCCCCTCCGACACCCCCTGTGGTACCCAGACAGAGTGGCACCACTTTTGGAGGCTTCTGTGGAGAAGCCCGCCAAAAAGTGGAACAAAGGGCTCGAATTGGGTTGGAGTCACAGAAGAGAACACAAACGCCATTTTAGAATCGAGTCTTGGCAAAAAATACCAACCGGCGAATTAATAATTAATTAAATAAACTGGCGGTATTTTCGAGGCTATGAGAATTAAATAATTAAAGTTGGTAGCGAACAATGGGAAAATCCCATAGGAAAATATTTGCGGTCGAATATAAAAAGTAGTTTCCACTGCCACCAGCCAAAACTCTATCAGGGGGGACGGAGACGTGCCCCTTCGACTAACAGACCCCAGGGCAATCGAATTGCCCCGACCAGTAGGTCCACAATATGATGGTTTGTACTGGTTTCTGTTAATAATTTGGGACTAGTAAAGCCAATGGTGACTTTACATGCCCTGGGAGACAGTAGTCAGTCCCAAGGTATGGAGTCTATGGTGGGGTGTCACTATGACACCCCTGTGTTACTGCACGGAGGGTGCTGTGTAACACACATGGGAAAAACACATGAGACCCTATGGAGTAAATGACCCCATAGCCCATAAAACACATTACAAGTCAAAGGAATACCATAAATCATGTCCAAGAGTGGGAGAAAAAGAGTCCAACTCTTGGCAGGAGGAAAAAAACAGCTCCAGAAATCCAGCAAAGCTGCTGGGGGACTCACTAGGTTAGGAAATTCAGCCTAAAGAGAGAATTCTCCCTAACAATCCTGGATCGAAGGGTGACTCCTGCAGCTAGTCATTGGAGCCAAGACCCTTACGAAGAGGAGCATCCTGCTAAAACACTCAGAATTCGCTATTGAAAGCCAGACAGCTTTGCTTTATTCAACCGTCCTCAGGGAACCCCTGCTTCTTTGTTGATCTCCAGAAAGCCTTCATCAGTGCTTTGACCCCTGGACTGGTGGGAACATCCAGTCTACCTCTGCTTGAGGACCCTGCCCTTGAAAACGTTCCAGAACCATCTTGTGGGCTGACCAGCTTCTTCATGGGCTAACCTCATACTGCGTTGGTCACCCTGAGTGAAGCCCTCGGTCTGCGCAGACCCACGACTAGTGAAACAAGAATCCTCCCACTGCAGTTGCAGCTCTCCAATATGAAGAGGTGCCCTGCAGGACCAGTTTTTTGTTTTGGCCACATGGTTCTACTTCCGCCATCTCATAGGAGCAGCCATTGCTGATCACCACTTGCACTGCATCCTGGGGTCCTCCGAGGTAGTCAGAGCGGTGGCCCTTTCTTCAAGCCAGTAAAAGCATGCAGCTGTCCAGCACCAATCCATTGGAGGACAGAACTGCAGACCAGTCGGACAGAAAAATCTGGTGCCAAAAGGGACCTCTGCAATCCCTGGATTTCCTTCAACAGAAGGAAAGCGTGAGAAAGGGGGCCCCGCGATACCAGGAACTTCTACGGTTGTCCCTAAGAGAATTGTACAACAGGGGGTGAAGCAAACAGTTGTTCCTATCCCACCCCCATTTCCGTAGGATTCAACAGGAGTAAAATTCTTAACTCCACCAATCACGTCAGGTAAGGGAGGGGCGGGGGAGGGTATGCTAGAGGATCCTCCCTTGGGTCCCACCTAAGGTAGTTAGATTGGTGGGGAGGGTCTTCTAAAAACCTTTCTTCAATTTTTCTAGGATGTTGAGACCCTTACAAACTGCCTGTTGGCTTTGCCAACTCTTATTCAGACTCTTAAGACTCCTAGCCTTTGGAAGATAACTGCATTGGGACCTTTGACTCGAGGGCATTAGACCCCCCCCTCTTTTCTAGCTAGAGAAGGACCTTTTAAGGTGTAGTAATGTAATATGGCATTTGTATAGCGCCATTTCCCACTGGTATGGCCTCAAAGCTCTGTAGGGGAACTGCACTGAAGTCTGAGGAATGAGATTGGTCAGAGGAATTTACAAAGCGTGTGTGCATTTTAGCCAGTACTCAGATAGGTAGGGGTGGCTAAGTCCCTGCTGGATACCCATGTAGAGCTGGCTTGTGGATGGGTGCTGTGAAGGCTGTCAGGAGAGTATGCAAGTCAAGGAGACTGTTTATGTGCCAGCTAGACCACATTTTTATTGTGGGCCTTAGCTGCCTTCTAGTGGCAGAGGTGCTGTGCGATGCGTCATGTGCTGTATGATGGCAGATGCGTTCAGTTGGGTGGCTATTTTCCATCGACAAGTGTGATCCATACGAGTCCTGGCTAGTTTCTCCTTTTGTTAAATTTAAATTCTAAAATGCAGCTATATTCAAAACAGTGGCTAGACAGTGGCTAGATACTTAATGCAACTAGATTCAAACCAGTGGCTACATTTTTTTAAAAAAAATCTTGTTATTGAAGTTTTATCAGTGTATAATAGCATCGGTAGACATCATTCAAATCACATAGAAATAGAGTGAACAAAATCATAACAAAACAATGAAAACAACAAAATGGGTGTGCGGGGGTGGGACAGCTTTGGTTCGTAGGGAATCGTGTTATGGGCCACAACGTAGATTAAGGTTCCAGGCATCATGATTATGGGGGTCATTGGGTCGAAATGAGTGGATGGGGCAGTGGTCCGCTTTATTTCAGGGTCTCTGGTTCAGCGGATGGTCTGTCGGTGCCCCTTGCATGAGATTGGACATCACTAGTCTTATTTAGCCAGCCAACGAAGGGACGGAGGTTGTCTCGCCACTCACAGGAATCTTTGTGCATAGTCCAAAAAGGGTGCCCAGGTATTGTAGAACTTGCTTCTGTTTCTGAAGCGGAAGGCGGCAATTCTTTCTGCAACTGCTATGTCCCAACACTTTGTCCACCACATGGGGACTGCTGGGTCCTCGGGATGTTTCCAGATTCTTGCTATTGATATTGTTGCTGCTGTAAATGAGAACATAGCTGTGCTAGCCGGCCAGACAACGGGAATTGGCCGTCGCCTGTGCCCCCCGCCCTCCTAGTAGGACTATCCCAGGGTCCCATGGGATTGATAGGCCTGTGATTAGTTTGATTTGCTCCATTATTTCTTTTCAGTACAGTGTGGTTTTCGGACAGGACCACAGCAAATGAAACAATGTGCCATTGATTGAGCAGCCTCGCCAGCATAGTGATGGGATTGCTGGGTTGCTTTTGTTGAGGGTCTCTGGCGTCAAATACCATCTGTAACCAACTTTGATCGCTCCCTCTGTTAGTGGCGCACTTCGAGCTCTTGTTAATTCGTGTCCAGGTGCAGTTCCATTCCTAATTCTTTGCCTATGTCCCTTTCCCATTTCTTCATGTAGGCTTCCTTCTTGTTGGGGTCCACTCCGTCTAGTAACCTGTAGATATTTTGCCTGTGGGAGTGAGTGACGCGAGGGATCTTTCTAACGCAGTTGGATCCCTGCTTCCATGTGTTTTTATTGAGTCATGAGATAGCCAGTGCCTGAGCTGCATGTATTGGAATCTCTCCGCTTATGGAACTTGGAATTTCGCCTTAGAAGCTTCAAATGTTAACGGGGTGCCGCAGGCGTAGAAGTCTGCAATGTACCTCAGACGACCTGCCTTCTATCTGTTGAAGTTGTTCAGAGTAATGCCCGGGGTGAAGTCAGGGTTTTCCCAGATTGGGGACCTGCATTTTTCCAGCTCTCCACTGTATTTCTAGTCACTGTCAGGGATCCAGCGTCAGGAGGGTCTCCAGATCTTACGATATGTGGGAGTGATTCTAGTTGGTGTCAGCTCCAGTCTTCCTCTATTTGCCTCCAGCATAGTTGGTTGGTGCTTACTTTCCATGTGAAAGCCGGTGAAAGATGCGCAGACAGTATGGGGCAACATCCGGAATCCCCAGACCTCCCATCCCAGGGGTGAGTGGCTACATTTCTAAAAATGCAGCTAGATTCAAAACGGACTAAATACTAAAAGGTAGCTACATTCAAACCAGTGGCTGAATTCTAAACATGGAGCTAGATTCAAAACAGTGGCAGGTTCGAAAGATCCATTACGCGCTGAGCACAGAAATAGTCGTCCCTTCCCGAATGTTGCTGTAGACCGGTGTTGGGGTGTAGGCTTGGTTGGGGCTCTCAGGGTAAACAGGCGATGGAGGTGCCAGAAGAGGCTGCCTTGGGCGGAGGGTTGAAATAGGGCTTCCTCAACCAAAACCTGGAGAAGCTGACTATCTCTCAGCTCACCCTCCACACAGAATCTGTTGGTTGTCTTCATGACCATCAGTCTGGCGTTAAGAGTATCCAGAGGCACGTAAACTGCTCTTCTGAACACCACTAAAGACCTGCTTTCAAACCTTGACTCCAACTCTCCCTCTGGCCTCATTCTCCTTGACCTCTCTGCTTTTGATACGGTAAAGCACAACATCCTGATCACCGATCTCCAGGATACTCTGGGCATCGCAGATCACGAGTGATCTTGCATCCTCCCACTCACTCTGGCTGGCCTGCCTTGGTCCTGTGGCCCCACCCACCAGCGAGGCAAAAAACCTGGGATTCATCTTCGACTCTACTCTCCTTTTCTTCTATGACAGAGTTCTCCAAACTGTGGGGCACGCGGCCATATTCATGGGGGGGGGGGGGCGAGACACCAGCCTGAAATTTCAAAAAACAAATCTTTTTTTAGTGGCGGAAATGGGCAGGGTCGAACTGGATATATGATATGGCATTTGTAACGCGCCTATACACAAGTGGTTCAAGGCGCGAAAAGCATAAAACTGTCTCGAGCACCAATGAAAGTGGCCCACAGTTGCAAATGGCAATTAATTCCTTTAGTGGCAGACTAGTACCCAAGGGGTGTTTTTTGTTGAAATGTAAGCAAATTGTGATATTTAAAGTATATTTATTCAGCAACAATGGTCAAAACTACTAGCTACATAGTGACTCAAACTGGCCCACCTCAGCCAAAAAAGAGGCCCATTTTGACAAAACAATCTGGCCAACAACAGCATTTTTGGTTCGGCCATTGCCCTATTGGCCAGTCCGAGCCGGGGTGTTAGGGAGGATTCTCAGAAATGAGCTAATTCCCTTTACAATTTTTTTTTATTTTTTTTATGGACTTTAGTTTGAAAAAGTAAACAAAACTTTTTTGTCACAAGTTTATCATTGCCTTCCATTTTCCTGAAAAGGAGCAAAGACAGAGAAGAGTAAACGGAGCAGAGAAAGGAAGAGAAAGGGCGGAGCCAAGGAAAGGAAAGAAAAAAGGGAGTCGTGGACGTAGGCGTGTAGACAAAGTAGGAGTGAGAATAAACGTTTCCAATAGAAGGTAAAGGAACACTCCATCTTCCTCTGTTGGGTTCTCTGGCGATGTTTGTCATTTCCAGTCATCAACATCGTCTTATCGTTCTGAAATCTCAAGTCCTCTATTTGTTTCTCTTCACCTGCTCCTCCTATTTGAATTTGATGCTTCACGTACTGCTTTCACTCAACTTCATTTGGCATGGCAGTATCATGTCAACGAAATTAATGATTGAGCACGTTAAGTTGGTATTTGTCCCCGATATTACATAGCTCCACCATTGGGCCATGTTTCCATTCTTTGGCGCAAAACGGGCTAAGTGCAATGCACTCTGGTTGGCAATATCTGGGCATTCAGTTATCAAATGTTTCAGTGATTCAGTTTCTCTCAGACAGTAGCGACAGATTGCACTTGTCACTGGATCTTTCCTTTTCATCAAAATCTCACGAGTATGGTAAAGATTAAGTCGCAATCTTAGGAATTGGTTTCTATGGTATTGTGATGGAAATCTGGTAAGATACTTAGGTCAGTCTCCTACTTTTCGCGAAGACATACCCAAATCAATGGCGGTCGACAATGAAACTCTTGTGTTGGTGTTGATGATCCAGTTACATTGATTAAACTTAACTTTCGCCAATTGTGGAGTATTCATTACCAGTGACATGTTTATATCTGCCGCTGCTAGAATTGACAACAGTTTCTGTTCCCAGCTATTTAGCAAATACGCTGATGGATCTAGGCTTTTGTTGTTTAGAATCAAATAAGGCTTTGCTCCGGGTGTTATCCTCATTTTACGGAGCAAACTTATTGACTTCCACAGCACTACAGAGTGTAAAGAATTGAGTCCCAGCTCGTGATGAATTCCTACCATTGAGGCACACTGTGGTAAATGAAGCACTTTGCGCCAAAATGTGCCTTCTAATTGGGTCCAAAATTTCGCATCAATATTCCAGCTTGTTTCACTGCCAAAACATACTATTGGGACCACTTTTTGGGAGTAGAAAGTGATTATTGGCTGTAATGAAAACTTCCCGTATGTAGCGTGTAGTTTTGCTCCTTGTAGAGCTAAAATTTTCATTCGCGAAGCTACTTCATTTGTCCAGCTCCACTCTCTTATCGAGATATTGAACACAACTCCTAGATAACGGATTGTATCCGCTTTACACAGGACTTCGTTATTTATTTTCCACATACATTTTTTGGTCTTGGCGTTTGTTTTTGGACCCACTTGCAATTACTTGCGATTTCTTAACATTTATAGTCATCTGGATTTGCCGATAGATATGCTTGCAGAGAAGACAACAAACTTTGAAGTCCAATTTCCGTGCTGTCTAATAGTACTACATCATCAGCATATACTACATGGCTTATCTGGTTTCCGTTTATTTTTGGAGGGAAACACCTTGTTTGCCTTAAGGCCGCTGGCAGGTCGTCTATAAACAATTTGAATAGAAGAGCAGCTAGGGGACAGCCTTGTTTCACGCCCTTTGTGGTTTGTATTTCTTCTGTTAAATCCCCTTCCATGTTTAAACGTATGCGAATGCTGGTATTTGCATAAAGTGCCATTAGTGGAGCCAAAAGTTGCTTAGGACAGCCCCAGTTTTTCAATTTGTTCCAGAGGAGTTGGCGGTTGATACTGTCGAATGCTTGTTTTAAAATCGACAAATGCCAGAAACAGTCTCTTCTTCTGTTTTAAAGCATTCAGTATGGCCATGTTTAATAGCACTAGATTTAATTCCACTCCAACGCCTTTGGTGAAGCCCGTTTGTCTGTCAGATATTAATGCATCTTCAGCACAGAGAGCAATTCTTTTTTTGGAGAAAGATGGCAAAACTTTTCCCCATGGTATCTAGCAGCGCAATAGGACAGTAGTTCTCGGGATCGCCACGATTTCCCTTTTTAAATATTGGTACTACCACTGCGCTAGTCCAGGAGACAGGGATCTTTTTTGTTGTGGCAATGTGCTTGAATAATGTTTTAATTAATTTTGCCCAATTTTCTTTGTTTGCTTTGAGCATTAGGTTTGAGATGCCATCTGGTACAGCGGCTCGTGAAGTTGTCAATTTCTGAATTGCTGCTTCAATATCTTCCACTGTTTCGATGACATTCCAGCTTTCTGCAACTACTAATGGGTTAGATAACTTCGTACTGTCCCGGTCGTTGAATACTGCTGTGAAATGGTTTACCCAACTGACAGCATTTGCTAATGCGCTTGTCTGGTTTAATTTGCCAGTATTTATAATTTGCCAGATGTTACGGCTGTCTTTTTGAATTAATAGAAGAAGCATCAATTCAGCTTGTTCTTGTGTTCGTATGTGATTGAATGACTTCAGCCAATTGCGAGATCGCTGTCGTCTTCCCTTCAATAACGACTTTTCATTGGGTCCTCCTACTTTCTTTATCTGCTTCAGATCTTTTTGCAGCTGTTTCTTTGCCTCGTCTAAGGCTGGACTGAATGGATGCTTATTTGAGACACTGCCTGCTTTTGGTTTGTTTGTGTAAGTATACTTCTTTAGTAATGATATATATTCCACTTGGTTATTCCACTTCTGTGTTTGGGTATACCCAGTTGTTAACTTGTCGATCTGCTCGCCGTTTATTCGTATTCGATTTTGTGCATTGTTAATGCCTAGTGGAAATACATATCTTTGCAGCTGCTTTTTGTACGGGTTCTCCCACGATAGCACTAGCGGATTGTGGTCGCTTTTAGTTGTTTTATCACAAGATTTGTTATGCAAGGATGAAGATTTTCAGAGGCCCAAATATAATCAAGGGTTTTTGACGTATCCCCTCTATGCCACATATGTGCTGCGGGGATGTCTCCATTGATTACTCCGTTCAACATTACACAATGCCGCACATCAGTTGATATTCCCATTTGGTGCCACGGTCAAGCTCTGATGGACATTTTAGTATTTCACATGGCTTTCGTCTTTTTAACTTATCAAACCATGTGTAATTTAGGTCTCCACACGCTATTATGAACGGATCAGAAAAAGATGCGTGGCATTTGTCTATTTCCATTGTTACAGCATCCAGAAATACGGTTTCGGCAATCATCGCAGGATTCAATATAAGTTCATTAACAGTAGTTGTTGAATTAAGGATTTTCCATCTTGGGTTACAACTACTGTTTGCAGGGTTAAGGCCTGAACGAACAAATTTGGATTATGGATGTGTAACAATTCCCATCCTGCAGAGTTCTTTACCATGGTTAATAGGCCAGAAAATGGGCGTCTATATATATTTTTTCCTGCTGCATTTAGGAATGTTGTGTATCCATCACTTGATGGTGGCTCACGTAGCCACGTTTCTTGCAGACAAATAAAGGTACTTTTTAGATCTTGTATATCACCATCTTTAAATAAATGAGCAAATCCACAGGTGTTCCAGGATGTTAGAAATTGGGTCATTCCTCTTGACCCTACATGATCCTAAGCGTGGCTCTTGGAATCTTGTGTTCTCGTTGGATTGGATGATTGATGTTTCATCTGTTTCCGTAGGACGTCCCTTTTGGTGTTATTTGAGGATCTATTCTGCTTATGCTAGTTTGCCTCATCCATCGCTGGATGTTGAGGATCACATACTGTGAGATCGAACCCAAAGAACAGGAGGTCTTCTTTTGCTTCCAAGAGTGGTCTGGCTAAATTCTTAGATTTCATATGTAGCACCACCCAATCTGATCTTGTTTCTGATTTGTATTCGACAATAGCAATGTCGTCCGATCTTATGTTACGTAGTGCCGGTACATAATGTAATAACCTCATTACATTGGCTCTGTTTAAGTTTAGGTCACTGTTGTCTTCCAGTATATTTTCCAATTTCCACCATCTATTTTTTTCTTGTGGATGCGAAGTTGTTGTTTCACTCTGCCTCTTGCTTTTGCGCTTGAGCAGTAGTGCATTTAGGATTGCACTTTAGAGGTGCATTTAGCGATGCTTCTTGCAATTGGTTTGTTTTTACTCGGGCATCTGGAGTGACAGGATGACTCTTATTACTGTTCGCTGGTTGCACTTTTGGGTGCATCTGCGCGTAACGGCTGCGCCACATAATTTTTCTTTTGGAGTCATTCATGGTCTCTTCTGTTGGAGTTTCATGGTCTTCGCTCACCCTTGTTGTATTTTCGGGGTCAGCTTCATCATCAATTGTATAGGTTGATTGATTGCATAGGTCTATTGAGTTATTATCGTTCACCTCATCTGCAGACAGTCTCTTCACGAGGACGTTTTGTTGCCAGTTGTTGAGTTTTCACTGTTTCCTTTGGTAATGTTAAGAGGATTAGACTCTAACTGGATTCTCGATTTGCACAGCTGTTTTATTACTTTTCATACTTTCTGGTCGAGGGGGAGTCGTCAAGTTTCGTATAAACCTTTTTTCTCCATTTGTACGAGGGCGTTTGGAGGCCGGGCCCTTGCCTTTTGTTTTTGCTGTTTTGCCTTTATGCGGCACTATCTTGGCGGTTGCTACTTTAATTGATTTAGCTGCACCGGAAAAGATCCCAAAAGAGGCAATTTGTTCCTCTGTTGTAGCAGCGCTCTTGATTTGATTGGGCTGTAGTTACCACTTCAATAGGTGGTCTGGCATCTTGCGTGTCTGCTGCCGTAATCTTGCTCGGCTCTTGTCTAAGTGGCATGTTAGAGTTCTCCACTACTGCAACCGCACTCTGGTTTTTAAGATCTTCGCCTTGGGGCCTTCATTTTTGGTTATAGTTGTTAATTTATCAGACTCCAGGTCTTTAGGCTTCACTTTTAGCGCCCTTGCTTCTTTTGAGGGCCCATCCGTTGTGGATTGTTTCATAGAATTGCTTGGATGGGTGAATAGACCCGAGTTATTACAATGTTGTTGACTACAGCTGGTTCTCTCATAGCAGCTTAAAGGCTGTACCGCCACATTTTGTCTGATCCACTTTGTACATTCGACAATGGCTTCCGTTAGATAAAATTTTTCATGGGCCTCCCGCTTCGTTATTTCGTTGAGCCGCGAGTGCCATTGTCTTGAAGTTGCTGCTTCCAGGTCGAGTCGGAAAATTAGATGTTCATTCAATTTCTCCATTGCCGAGACTATTATTTAAAGTTCCTAGAACAGAGTTCTGGACTCGCAATGCATCGTTTAATGATTCATATAATTTCATAAATGGCATCATCGAGATGGATGTGGCAGCTAAAACATTGTGGATCTGTATGCCTGCGGCTATGGAAATATTCCCTTTGGAAGTCGTGTCTTCAAGGTGGTGAATTACTGATTGCTGAGCCTCGTTGGGACATTGCATTTGCGATTTTCCTCCTGACCCTGGTTCTTCATCCCCCTGATCCAAGGTCGTTACAAGGTTATTGCCACATTTCTTGACCACCGTCTGAGATGTCAAGGTTAATAGGGCGCAATGTTGTCGACGGATTTTGTAGTAGAGCTGCTTTAATGTTTCCGTGTGTGAATTCTTTTGTCAAAGTGCTCACATTTCGTCTGTGCGTGAACTTCTGCTCTTTTCTTAGTAAAACCTTTGTTTAGACGCTCTCAATTTGGATAAAGTCTGCCTTTAACCTTTCGCTAAGGCGTGCTTCATGTGCCGCCACATCAAAATGCGCCGCGGCATTTACCACCACACTCGATTTGGTCCTTTGTATACAAGTGTTTATGGGTTCTGCCAGTTCAGTTTTATTCTTTTCTTTTTCTAATGAAGTTTCACTATCTCCAGTGAATGCACTTGGTTCAACCAGATGCTTGTTATTAGAGCCATCTTTCTCGTTCTGATTGATTTGTGCGTCCTGTTGTGAATGTATTTTTTTGATCACCACTTGAGCGGTGGGAGCAGCTTCTGCTGCTTTCCATCTCTCTGGTGTTTTGCAGTTTCTCGCAGGTTCATCTGCTGTTGGCAGCAGGTGACCTTATCGCTAGAATTATCAAAATAGGAGGTTGTCTCTGAGGCATCGTTGTATACCGTAGCTGGAGGAGGAGTATTTCTTTCCGAATTTGTTACTTGCTTATCCAGCATTGGTACACTCCCACCTTGAGTTTTGCCTTGCCTCGACAAGTCATCATTTTGTTCAGGTAAAGTAGTCAGAATCAATGATTCTGTATATAGCTGAACAGGAGCTAGTGCTGTAGCTAATACTGCATCTATTCCATTTGTTCCCTTCAAGTGGATCACGTGATTCAAATGATTTTCATTTTCACTTTCAATGTCCAAACGTGGCCTCAACATTGATTCTTCTGATGTACTTATTGCGCTTTGAGTCAAAGTGTTAGTGACCCTAGGGATACACATTTGCTCAGCAGGGGACTGTTGTGCTACAGCAGGAGTACTAACAGGAATGCTCCCTGCTTTGGGCAAACAGTCAAGCGTTGTTCCCGTCTCCCGGAGCTTAGTGCTACACGAGGAGGAGCCGGCCGATATACACACTGCGCTTACCTTTGTTTTGCAAGATGTTTTGGTTTGCAGCCGCCGCAGCTGTAGTAGACGGTTTCGCGTGTGGAGGCCGACTCCCGTTGGTGACACTTCACGGTCATTGGGAACGTTTGAAGTTAGTTCCATGGCGTCTTCAGCGGCGGTTAGAGGCGGACTGGGCTGACTGGAACTCAGCACCGAACTCTGCGCTGGAAGTTCGTTGATGTAGAGAAAGTTGGAAATTAAAGGTGCAGTGCCTTTCAACCGTCGCTGGAGCTCCTCTCTGGAAAGCAGGGTAAACGGGTCCGCATTGACTGGGCTGACTGGAACTCAGCACCAAACTCTGCCCTAAGCCCTGAGGAGTGAAGGGCTGATTAACGACCGCTGTTGGGCTGTGGCGAGTGCACAATTCTGCTGGACACGCTGGACTTGCATTACGTGCATTCATCTGCATTGGACACGGAGATACTCAGGAGGTGCCTGTCCCTTTAACCTGGAGCTGCCTGGTCAGGTGGTCAGCTGGGTCAAGGTTCAAGAGGCCGCCTCCGCCGCCCTTGCGGCGCTAAGCCCAGCCCTGAGGAGTGAAGGGCTGATTAACGACCGGTGTTGGGCTGTTTAGCGAGTGGCGTATTGCCCAAGACTCTGGGCTCTGGCTTTAAAACCTGCCTATGCTCATCGGAATGCATCACTTCAATCAAGTCACACGTCGGGTCAGTCGATGTTGAAAACGCGTGCTCAGAAGCGACGCGACTGCACTGGAGACAATTCTTCGATCTCCGTGCCTCAGCATACGAGCTAACAAAGTAAGCAACTATTATTCATACAATAGAGATCCCCAGCAACTTTGCTGGATTTTGAGGACTTGATTTTTGTTTACCGGGGGGGGGGGGGGGGCTGACTAGATCTCTTCTTATGAACTTGATGTCCGCGAACTTGAGAGAGAGCGAGAGAGAGAGAGAGAGAGAGAGAGAGACTATTTTTTCCACCTTCTCATGTATTTTAATGTAATTTCTGAGCTTTGTGTTTCTTTTTAGTTGTGAAGTCTGACAAACTCCATAGGCATCATCTTTTACATTGGGTCACACAGCACCTTCAATGCAGTGGCACAGGGAAGTCTTAGATTTCCCAAAGGTTTAAATACCTTCTCTGGGATAGACTACTGTTTCCCAGAGCAGTAAAGTGAAATTGACTTTACTTACATCTGTAGCTTTCTAGACCCAGCACACACTATCTTACAATAGGATGCTGGAGGGGTTACCTAATATCCCCGTTGTCTAGCTTCTCATGTAACAGTATGTTACCCTTTCCTCACTGAATGGCTGGTGGCAGTAGTCTAGTTTTAACTACCGTGATGTGCATTTACTGCGGGCTGCGTTCGCAGCTGCAGTAAAGCACCCAAGGGTGCCATTTTTGTCAAAATGGCCCGCTCCTTTTTTCGCCATTTCTTTTTCGGAAAGGTCCTTCTTGAGATTTACTCTGCGCGCAAAACCAGGTTTGGTCCCATTGTTCGCTTTGCCTTTGGCAGGATTCATGAGTGAAGCCTGCCTCTGGCTCCAGGGTGTCTGGGGTGGGCAGGAAGTGAGGGAGGTGCCCGAAACTCCCTGTGCTTAGTCTCCGAGACCCAAATGCACTCTGTAGTGATTGGCCAGCTGACTGTCCGTCAAGGACAGCCACCCTGCTGGGTGACCGACAGCTAGGCCGGAATGAATGGAAGAGAACTGAATAAAAGGAGAGGCTTTTGGCTTGGAAGCAGAGTCGACCACTGGACGAAGAACAACTTGAAGAGGACGCCTGATGCAACTGCTGGACCATTGTTTGCCCGGTGAAGCCCTGCTGCTGTGCTGAAACTCCAAATTCGTATCGACAGAGAAGCCCCAGCAAGGACAACTTCTCCCCTTGAGTTGGTGGGACCAATCAACTCCAAAGTAAGGTCCTTCTCAGAACTGGTTGAATTTCCACAGAGTTGCTGCTGGAAACCAAATCGTCAGGGAGCAGAACACCAGATTGTGTGTGTTGCTTTTAAACTGGTCAAGAGCTCCAGGAAGATCCTCCAGACTCCCAGGAAGCAGGTGATCGAGCCTGAGCACCAACAGTGTGTGGGACCCCAGAAGCAAGGAAAGCCCATCTCGACAGGGAGGAACCGCAGTGTTGCTATTTGCGGTAGATGCGAGGTGCTGAAACACCGAAGAGCCACTGATTTGAAGATTGCCGGTTGCGAGCGGTGACCGTCCCATTGTAGTGCAGGAGTCCCCAGAAGTCCTCCCTCCTGTCCCCACGACTGTGGCCCCGGAACAGTGAGATCTGCAGACCTGCTCAGGAACAGAAGTCACCAGCTGCACTTTTTCTTCAATACAAATGAAATGTAAAAGTCCAAGAACTTACCTCTCATTGTAGAGTTGCCTGCATCATCTACCACTCACACGTCTAAACAGCTTGTGGCCCTACATTTGATTCTTCTTTTCTTCAAAGACTTCTAAAACATTGTGCAAAGACTTTTACAATTACCTACCAGAGGTGCTTCATCCTATATAAGACTTGGCCTAGCCTGTTATACTGAATGACTCTGCTTAGTATTTGCCTGCTTAAGAATATATGTGGTCTCTTGTTTGTTCTAATAACTTTTACCAACTTCTAACAGTATTCTAAATGCAAACAGTAAGATATTAATGTCCCCAGCACCCTAGCTATTGAAGTCACACGAGGGTGTAGCTTGTGTCTGTGGGCCATCCCAAAAGGGTCTTTACTGATTTAGAAACTAAGAGTGTATAGTATTGAAGTATAATTGTTTGTTACTTTTTATGTTGCTCACTTCTGAAGGAGGCTTATTATAACTGACAGATACATTAATAATTGTTTATTCAAGAAACCTTGTGTGCAAGTGTTTATTTGAATAGTTATCACTGTGATTCTCTGTGCAACTACCCTACAGCTCACATTGACCCCTCTTGAGATAAGCCTGGCTGCTCAAGATGCTAGCAAACTGTGTAGTACGAGCCTATACCAAAGGTTGGGTTTCCTATTAACTGTAGTCAGGGTTGTTGTTGTGTTCCCAAAGGGTACTGTATACAATCTTGCCCAAAACCGGGCGGCTCATCCATAATGGGCGAGGGGGCATCGACCCAGTGGCCCCCTCACCCATTATGGAGGAGCCAGCCAGTGCTCCTGGGCTGGCTGCACTGTCAAAAGGAAACACTGTTTCCATTTGACAGTTCTGTTCCCCAGCCGCACATGCTCACTGAGCCATGCAAGGCTGGGGCCGTTGTGCTTCGCCAGCCTTGCATAGCTCATTGGAAATGCTGGCTGGGGAACTGTATGTCTGTATGTGAGGGGGAGCTCCTGCGCCTCCTCGCACATAGGGACAGATCAGCCTGGAGCGGGGCGTTTCAGCATGTGTGAAGGAACCAGGAAGCTCTTGCTTCCCGATTCATGTTCATGACGCAGGAGCTGGAGAGGAAACTTCAGGACTGGGGCAGAAGGTATGCTTCTGTTAATATATTTTTGATTTAAATGTGTATGGATGCGTGTATGCGTGTGCTATGAGAGTGTATGGTAAGGGTGCTCGTGTGAATGATAGTGATTGCTGTGTGAATGTGTGAGTTTGTGTTGGTCCGTTGAGCTGATTTAGGCAAGTGAGGGGCAAAATGCCTTTGTTGCACAATCCCCCTACCCACCTGCCAAAATCGGCTCTACTGAGGCACTGTGGAGCACAGGCGACAGGGATGGTAACAAATGACAATGCATTACTTACCGTAAAAGCATTTCTGATGGTTGTATCTGCTTAGATTCACATGCTGTGCATAGTCCGACATCCAGTGGTCACTGCAGAGTATTGCATTTTGTTTTTCGTAGTCGAAAAGGGGACGTCGACATAGACGTGTCTGTAACACTATCCCCTATAGTGACGTGCAGTGTACCCACAATCCCTCATGCGTCGAGGTCCCTCCGATTGTATTTTTTCTGCCCTGAGGGAGCCTTATTAGACGCGAGTACAAAAAAGAGAGTGAGAGATAAAAGGATGTCTATGTTCCTTCCATTCGAGCGGGGAAGAAGGGTGGGTGCATGTGAATCTAAGCAGATACAACCAACAGAAATGCTTTCACGGTAAGTAATGCATTGTCTTCTGATGTTTGTTAATCTGCTTAGAATCACATGCTGTGCATAGACTAGCGAGCAGCACCCGGAGTTGGAGGTGGGTTGTGAGAAGGAACAGTAGCGAAAAGATGTCTTAATACTGCTTGTCCCACCTGGGAATCAGATCTAGAGTGGGCATCTAGACAGTAGTGTTTTGTAAAGGTGTGTACAGAGCTCCAGGTTGCCGCTTAGCAAATGGACTCAAGAGGGACATTTGCAACAAATGCTATGGAAGCCCCAGTGCCTAGAGTAGAATATGCTCTCGGCTTGAAGGGTAGTTCTCTCTTAGCAAGAGTGTAACAGATTGATGCATTGGACAATCCATCTAGATATAGTGGATTTTGAAACTGCATCTCCTTCTCTTCCTGCTGCCACCGAGACAAAGAACTGATTAGTCTTTCTCAGTGGTTTAGTTCTTTCATATAAAACATGACGGCTCTGCGCACATCAAGTGTATGCAGGCTTTTTTTCTCCCAAATTTGAAGGGTTTTGAAAGAACGTTGGTAGTTCCATCGACTGGTTGACATGGAATTTAGAAATGAATTTCGGTGCAAACCTAGGATGTGTGCGTAGAACTACCTTATCCTTGTGAACTGTTACAAAGGGGTCTAGTATAGAGAGCGCTTGTAGTTCACTCACTCTCCTAATGGAGGTGATAGCTATTAAGAAAGTTTTAAGAGTGAGGTTCTTGTGTTGCCTTGTGCATGGGTTCAAAGGGTGAGCCCATAAGCCTGGTAAGTACCGCATTTAGGTCCCATCCGGGAGCTGGGTTAGCTATAGGCTGGTGGATCCTTTTTACTCCCTCCATGAAGGCTTTAATAACTGGGACTTTCCACCATGACACTTTATGTTGAGAAGTGATGTATGCGGAAAGTGCAGCTAGATGAACTTTAATAGAATTAAAGACCAATCCTGATTCTAATAAGTGAGTCAGGTAAAGAACAATCTGTGTGGCGCCGGTGGATCGCCTCCGTCGAAATCACTGCCGAAGTTCTTAATCAGCGGTGAACAGCTTTGCCGTCGAGGGAGGGATCTGGTCTTATGTAATATTTAAAGAATAACGACCAAGGGTCAAATAAATGTTTTGCAATTTCTCTCCAACGAGCTGCGCATTAAGGCGACCAATATCTGGGCAGAAAAAAAACAATCTGAGGGACCATGACGCGTGAGGGATTGTGGGTACACTGCACGTCACTATAGGGATAGTGTTACAGACACGCCTATGTCGACGTCCCCTTTTCGACTACGAAAAACAAAATGCAATACTCCGCAGTGACCACTGGATGTCGAACTATGCACAGCATATGATTCTAAGCAGATTAACAAACATCAGAAACAGGAAATACCAACCCTAGTTCCTCTCCGCCAGAGGCACTGGTTCTACAGTGCCTTTCTCTAGCAGGGTCAATATCTCCTGCACAAGGAGCGGATCTGGAATCCTCAGAGTGCTTCACCGGTGGATTGTCGTGAGGCCGTCGCATTAAGTGTAGGCAGTAGCCATGGGCTATTGTGTCCAGAGCCCACGTGTCATAAGTAATCGCTTGCCACTCTT
This sequence comes from Ambystoma mexicanum, assembly GCF_040938575.1. Classification (NCBI taxonomy): domain Eukaryota; kingdom Metazoa; phylum Chordata; class Amphibia; order Caudata; family Ambystomatidae; genus Ambystoma; species Ambystoma mexicanum. The sequence continues at coordinate 1,309,087,079 of NC_090935.1, read as the reverse complement.
CTAGATGCTGAGACAGTCTGCCCCCGACCGGCGAGCGGTGACCCAAGGCCTCAGAGCTGTTTTGAAGCGGCTGCTGCAGCTCCTGATGGTAAAGACTCTGCTGCTTGAGCGGGTTTGGCACCTCTACCTTGTCCACCATGAGGAAATCTACGTTGGCCCCTTTGATTGGCCATTCCCCTCACCCTTCCAAATGAGGAGAAGAAGCGAAAAGATTTACCCCTCCACTGTTGTCCGCTAGGACGAAAAGGCTGAGGTTGCCGAACAGCTGAGCATAAAGACTTGGCCGCTGCCTTCGAGGTCTGCAACTTCTCCAGGCTTTCGTCAGCCTTGCTGCCATAAAGATGAGACCCGACAAAGGGCCTGCACATCCGGGGCAAAACCAAACTTACGCAACCATGCAAACCTGCGCATCACAGTGCTCGTAGCCATGGATCTGCTGACACTATCCAAACCAGACTGAAGGGATTCACACATGGCTGCCTTGCCATCCTGAACAATCGCCAGAAAGCCACCTTTTTTTTCCCCCTTCAAGAATCTGCTCCGCTGCTAACGAAATGCAATTCCACAGTGTGCGAAAACTTTGCCAAGGCACAAGTGGAGTAGGCCAACTAACACCATACCACGAGCTGAAAATACCTTGCGTGCCCAACCATCCCCATGCTTATCGCCCCCATCAGGAGGGATGGTAGGGTAAAACGCCTTGTTCGAGGTATCCGTGGCTGCCTGGACCACCAAACTCTGAGTGGGGGGAGTTCACAGGTAGCCAGGGTCGCTACAAGATGGGCAGTATTTCTTCGCCAAATAATTGTTCACAGCCGGATTAGTATCCGGGGCTTCTCAATTCACAGCCACTCTCTTCTGCAGAGCCAGATGAAATGGTAACAGGGTCGGTAGGCGGACCCTGATCCAAAATGTCCATAAGATCATCTTGATCAAAGTGCACAGGAGGTCTAGACCAGCCCAAATACTCAAAAATTCTCGCAATAAGTCATCTATATGAGGAGCCAGCATGCTCCCCTGGGTCCAGTTTGCCGAACTCCAGCTCAGGAGAAGCGTCAATACCACTTGCATTGTGTAGATTGTCACAAAGATCCAACATCTGACTTTCCTCTGAAATAAAACATTCAGGTACATTAGGGGTCCCAAACTGGAGACCAAAAGGGGCATCCTCTTCATCAGATCTTTCCTCCTCATAAATTGAAGTGACGGACTTAAAAAAAAAAATCCTTCTTAGCTAGAGGAGTATACCTTTTCTCAGCCACAGTCTTCAAAGACTCAGAAATTGCCTTCCTCGGTGGGTCCACTGTCACAGGGACCTGCACCGGCAAAATTGGCTCGCCGACGAGGGCCTGACCAGGGTACAAGACCCGACAGGCATACTCAACGGGCAAGGCCCGATGGCCTCGACAATTTCGCCGGCGAAAAAGACCTTGACCTGGCACGTCTCGCGTGATCTCTAGATGCCTTTTCCAAACAGGGCCTCAAAGGCTCCCAGTATTTATCACATCGTTTACCACGGGCTTGAGGGTGCGCGAGTATCTGGCCGAGACCGTTCCTTGCCTGCTTTGTCAGAAGGCGCAGGCGGAACTGTGCCCTGTTTAGTAAAGATTTTCATCAACTCCACCCAGAAAGCATCCCAATCCTCCGGGGTCGATGATTTGGACAGGCATACCAACCTTTTTGGGGAGTCGTCCGATGAAGAGGAATGAGACCGATGGTGCCATTTCCTTGAACGTCTCGACGAGGACGAGTGGCAGGAACCACTCCTAGAGCGTGACCGCTTGGACTTCTTCCTCTGAGGAGAGTCCCCCCCTCTACTCATCGGTCGAAAGTCCAGCAGACCGGTATTTACGGGGCTTGGACACCTTGCCTACCTTGAGTTTCCCCTTTCGTTCCTGCAAGGCTTTTCCAGTCATTGACTGTCACTTCGAACACATATCCGTATCGTGGCCCTCGCAGAGGCACCACAAACAAACTCTATGCAGATCCGTGATAGACATCTTGGAGCCGCAGTACTGAAATTTTTTTTTGAAGCCGCACCGTTTGGTCGTCGGGGTAGAAGCTGAAAGCATATTCGGTAACTTCCAACAGTAACCACGAGACGTGCCAAGTTTTACAAAGCAAACCCCTTTGTGGAAAAAACAGAACTGAGGCTACGGGTGCCATGCCTGCTACTTATAACATCCGATGATGTCACCCTCGACGGAGGCCTTCAAGGGACATCGACCCGACACCATTGACGCAGGGTGCCCTCTGCTGAAAAATTTCCGAGCAGCCGAGCTGTGGACATTATATGTCAAAGATGAGGAATATGTTGGAGAACACAATCCATTCGAAATATTGATGCCCCTCCACTTACAAAATTCACCAGCTGCCACTGGCCCCGAGACTGCTGGGAGCAGGATGGGCGGGGGCCATGGGATAGTGGTGGGAAAGGGTGTGGAGAGCCCAGGGTCTGTGGCGGGGAGTCCAGGGACTGGGTAGAAGTGGGAGGAAGGAGCCCAGAGACTGATGGGAGCAGGAGGGGGATACCAGGGACTATATTTGCAGTAGGGTGCAGTGACAGCACGCAATAGTTCATAGCCATTTGGACTTACTGTCCATTTGGCATGTTGGGAGGGGGTGTGGGGCGTGACTGTTTGGCTATTTACATGTTCCCCTTGAATATGGTGGCCTCTCAGAATCTGTCCACAGGGCTGATTCCGAAAATCCATCTTAACTGTCTCTGTAAAGATGAATATCAGATGTACTGAACAAGTTAAATCAAAAGCCTCTTTGCTATTGAAAATAATTAAACAGAGCAGCTTTAATTAAAGCAATTGCAGAGAAATAGGTAACTTACTTAAATTTTCAGGCGTTCGTGGAATTTGCTGCTTTGTTAGGAACGGATCAGAAGACATTATACCAATAAGGGCTTCCATCGTCATCCCACTCCCTGATGAACTTGGTGAATCTGCAGCAACTTCATCAGCCACCTAAACCATCATGAGATTAACCATCAGAAGTTGTGCTTAACCACAGATCAGAAACTTAGCTTGTTACAGGAATATGGCACACTCTTTTATATGGAGGTCTGACTGTATTTCAAATATCAAGCATTTGATAACATGTAATCTGCATACACTAGAAAGGAGTCGGACACTGCCCCAGGCTTGCTTAATTTTCTTGCTGAAGGTTGCATTTCAAGATCATATCTGGAATGGCGTTTCTACAACTGGTACAGTTTAGAAGTAGACCTATATTTGGTGCACAAACTGCCCACTAAGTTTGTCCAAAACGATCAATTGTAATTTATCAGCAGTCTGGATTGACCCTTAGGGAGTGGACAAGATACAATAAGAACCACAAACAAAATACACTACAAATATACTGCAAACATACTATGAAGTTACACACGGTTAATAATGCTGTCAAACAAGTATTAGTCAAACGCACAAACCAACACAATATGTATAAACACAGTGACGCATTTAACATTGTTACCTACTACCTCCAAAACCAATATAACAGACAAATCCCATCAGGTAATAAGTGAAGAAAAGAGGTTTACAAACTGGGCAGACTAGAAGAGCGCCAACAACAGGCAAGTAAATAAAGACCCAGTTCATTCACAAAACCCAGCAGAAAACCGCAGCTGCAATTAAATACAGTTTGGATACATTAACCAATATTGCAAGAGAGAAGGGAAATGGTTTTGTAATAAAAAAACATTTAAAAAAAATCACTGGTTACTTTTTAAATGTCGAGTATTCAGAACACAGGCCTCAAGGTGGTCAAGTAAAACATGTCAGTCCAGTTGAGTACTCTTATTAGTTACTTAACTTTCCAAGTCATAGGCTAAAACAAGATATGTAGGTCTTCTGTCCTAAAGGTCCAGGACAGGTGGCCACTGCCTAGCTGGAGAATCTTGCGTCCCCCCCCCCCACATACATTACTGTCCAAGTTCAAGATACATAAGGACAGAGTGGGATAGTTGTAGCCATACACAATACAATTCTCACTCTTAAGCCAGAACCCTTGGAGTCATCTTCGACGACTGCTCCCTCTCCTCCCTCACACTCAGGACATTGCCAAAAAGTCCCACTTTCTGCTCTTCCTTCTCAAAGGAATTGTACCTTTTCTGACCTTCTCCCAGAAGCTCAATGCTACCTGATCCCTTTTTCTCTCTAGGCTTGACTATTGCAATAGCCTCCTCCTGAATCTACTCTCTTCCACTCAGCAACCCGTCCAGCTAATCAAGAATAGGGCAGCAAGACTTCTCCTTGGCCTCAAGCACAGGGACCACATCTATACTGCCCTTAAAAGTCTTCACTGGCTTCCAGTCGCTTCACGGATTAAATTCAAATCCCTCCATCATCCGCAAGGCTGCCTGGGGCCGGGGACCACACTATCTGCCAATCTCTTAGCAAATATTCCCCTTCTAGACCTCTGCATTCCTCCGGCACCAACTGTGTGTGAAAAGCGTTTCGCTAAACAGAGGGCAGGAGGTTGATAGCTTTCCTCGGCTGGCTCCTGTCTATGGAACAGCCCCCCATCCACTCTCTTGAGAAGGATTTTCTTAAATTTTGGAAGCGCCTCAAGACTTTCCTCTGTACCCCCTCCTCTTCCCCCCTTCCCTCCTCTGCTAATTTCAGTTGCTTTGATTGGAGTCCACAGCCATTATGCATCCTCATGGCCCCGACCTCCCACACCAACCCCCAACCAACTTAGGTCTATCCTCAGCACTATACTCAGCACACCCTCCGTCATAGAGGCTCGCACTTACCATACCATGCACTTCATCTGTTGCTCACCTAGAAGCACGGGCGCCCCAGCACCTTGCCCCCACCCTTCTGCACTTGTGCGTTGTGAATACTCGCAAGGTGTAGGAGGTTCGTCCTTTTTTCTGCCCTCCACTGCATTAAATATCTCCATGTATTTAATGTGCCTCATTCCCATGTCCCCTCCCTGATGCCCTGTGGGCACTTTGAAACAGTATTTACTTCCTGTATAAGCGCCTAACAAGAAAACAAATAAATTGCATTGCAGGAGGGCACACAAAACGCTCAACCTTGAGCTGGGAGAGGAGGGCAGGTGGACAGGACCAACATCTGAATCTGGGCCTAGCAACACATTTATGGAACTAGCTTTATTAGAAACAGACCAGTATTCTCAGGTACACAAGAAGGTTTCAGTTGAAGGATTGAGTCCAACAGTTGTTTGGGGCCTATGGATCAGAGGTTAGGCCCTGTGGGGGTTCCAGAGCCAGAATTGTGGTATCCACAATGAGACGGCGACCTAGAGGGTTTCACAACAATGAAAGGAGAGGGGTGAGGACCCAGCAAAGGTCACAGGTGTCTGTGGAGACCAAGTATGCAACCATTTAGCATTGAGATTCACACAAGACAAAACTACAGCAGGCAATCCAAGATATTTCAAGAGGAGCAGATATCTTGAGGTGAAACAGCAAGTAACTGTTCCAAACAAGTCAGCACTGGCCATCAGCTTAGGGGAGTAGCAAGGACAGTAACGCTTCGGAGCAGAAAAACGACATGAAGTTTGGAGATTACAACCAGAGGATACTGTAACAAATGTCATGAAAAGCCACCAAGTACATTTCCAGTAGGTAAGAATCCAAGGCTTTCAAATCCGACATAGCGCACAGAGTCTGGGAAAAGGAGTGCCAATCAGCTGGCCGCCCTGCCAGCAGAGCCGATTTATTTTTTCTAACCTGGATCTGGGGAAAGGCCGCAGCCTGCCAGCAAAAAGCTTATTTAGGGTAAGTCGGCCCACCAATCCCCACTGAGTTTAACAGTTTGAGGCCAGCCAACTAGGGCTGGCCAGAAAATAATTAATTACTTACCCCTGTTAATGTTCTTTCTGATGGATGTTCCTCATTTTAGATACTCGGCACCAGCAGCAAACTTCATAAAAAATTACATCTTCAGGGGGTACTGCATGGCTTTGTCGTCGAGACACATCAATACTCCTCGGCATTGGGATGTGATGTTGATGTAAGTAGCCGGCACAGCACCCAGTGAACTCAGCTTTCAAATGTTTTACCCCTTACTCAGCCACACTGGTGAATAGGTAGCTTACACTCATTTCAAAGAACCAATTAAAATAAAATTGTATTCATGGACAAGATGGCAGTGGAGGAGAGACAAGGGCAGGATGGGAGGGGCAGGATGGGATGGCGGTGAGGAATCCGTGGGAGGAACAATCAGAAAGAAAATTACCTGGGGTAAGTTATTTGTTCCAATAGATTGTTGCCCCTACAGATCGGATTCCTCATCGCCTCATTCTTAGGAGAAGGGAAAGAGCGACTCCCTTTGAAATCCTATCTTGGAGCATTCTGGAAGACTGATCTGCTGTATCGGGCATCCTAGCCTGCTGATGTGTGAAGGCAGTATTGCTTAGTAAATTTGTGTGGGGATGGACACGTTGCTGCATGGCATACATCTGAATTGCAGAAGCGGCTACACCTTTAGTAGAGTGCACTCAATCATTCTTGGATGGCTTTGCCTGCTATATTGTAGCATTCAGAAGTGGTCAACACTATCCATCTCTGTACAGTGTGTTTAGTTACTGACTTTCCCAACTTTGGCCAACATATCCCACATAACTGGTCCTCAGCCCTGAAGTGGCTTGTCCTAGATATCTAGAAACCCAAAGCCCTTTTTGGGTCTAAACTATGTAACCTCTTTTCCGCCTTAGAAGGGTGAGGAGGAAGGCAAAAGCCTGGTAGGTGAATCTTCTGTGTTAAATGAAACAGACAACTTTGGGAAAGGAGGACGGGTGCACTCTCAGAGTCACCTAGTCCTTAGAAAAGATAATAAAGGGTGGCTTGCATGAGAGTGCATGGAGCTTGCTCACTTTGCGTGCCGAGGTGATTGCAACAAGAAAGGCAGACCACCTGGAAAGGAGCTTGAGCAGACAAGAGTGCATTGGTTCGGACAGAGCTCCCATTAGAAACATTACGACAAACTTTAAGTCCCACACAGGCACCATGATTGGTGAGGGAAGGAAGGAGAGGCGGAGCAGGGGGTTTGGTGGAACATCTTATACTAGACCTTCCAAAAATTGAATAACCAAAAAGCACAGTTAAATGAGAACCTTAATCTGGTCTACGCTTAAAAAAAAAGGAAAGCACTGCTAGATATTCCTTGGCCGCAGGCACCTGAAGCCCTTGCCCCGTTAGGTGACACAGGAAAGAAAGTACTGCAACAATGTCACATATCAGAGGATACAAATCTTTAGCTCTGCACCTGTGGCAACATTTCTTTCGTCGGCAGAGGTAAAGAGCCCTCGTTGCAGGTTTTCTAGCCTAGAGCAACACCTCCATGACATCTTCCGGTAGGTTTCAATTCATGTACCTCATACTCTCAGGCAAGTATGGAGATTGAGACTGCTGACATTCAGGTCAAGGATAAGACCCCCCCCGCCCCCATCCCCAATCTCTTCTTACGAGAATAGGCCCATCCTCTCTGGAAGGCGTCATGAGGAGCAGATGGCCAAGTCCAGCTACCACATCCTTCTGGTCCTGTCAGGAGCAATCAGGATTGTGCCGAATCTCCTCAATCTCCTGATGACATGCGATCTGACTGGAATCGGTGGGAACGCGTATAGAAGTGGACAATTCCAGTCCACTACAAACGCGTCGCGTCCCCCATCTCTCCTCTTGGGGAAATTCCCTGGAGCAGAGTGTCATGTAAGATTTTCATGAACGTGAATAATCTTCCAGGTCTGTGTCAACCCCAGAACGTTTTGCTTGGACTTGCTAATTGTTTTCCCTTGTCCCTAGGTGAGTGGGAATCTCACCCCCACCCTCTCACCTAGTCGGTTACTCTTTTTATGGGTGACCTTTTATGTCTCTTCATAGTGTGTATGGATGTAAAGTTCTCCATACCTTTTGGGCTTCCCTTTTTAATTTCTCTTTAATGTACTTGGGTGAACTACTGTTCAAGGAGTAAAGTGGGATTCCCATCCCCTTTACATTTTATATAGTGAGCCAGCACCCCCCCCCCTTATGTGGGGGGCTAGGGAGATGAACTGTATCCCCTTTCTCACTTACCTGGTAAAATGTTTTTTACAGTTGAAAGTTAACTTGAATGGCTGGTGGCAGTGAAACTACTTTGACTTTTAGTCATTACTCGCAGGCTGTCAAATCAGCTGTGGTAATGCACAGGAGAGTCACCATTCTGCTAGAAGGGTGTGCTCCTTTTTTCACCATTTCTCATTTGTTTGTTGTTTCTTAGGTCTGCTTCTAACATCCTAGGCGGGAAAGACCTTGGTTGAAGTTTTGTCTTCTGCAGCAATGCTTTGTATTCACTGCCGAGGCTCCAGACTGTCTGTTAAGGAAGCATGGGAGGAGTTCAATACCCTGCAGCCCTTTGTCCTTCACCTTGCATGAAAGGAATCACTTCCCACTGGGGGACTGGCTATCCTGAGTAGACAGCCAGACCGCCCCAGTGAACTGGCGGGAGAGTTTGCAGAGGTTGTGCTGTAGTTTCTGATAAAAACTCTGATCCTGGAAGTCGACCACTTGAACCAAATCCAAAGAGGAAGATGAAGAAACAGTAGTTACCATTTCCAGCGACCGGAAAGCCTGTTCTGTAACCGGAGCCTGATGAAACCCTAACTTCCAAGCGACCTGGGGTTCCTGAATGCGATGACTCCTACCTAGAGGCTGGTGGGATCCAATGGTCTTGAGAAGACCTGCGAAAACGAGCCATCCCTCCACGTGCTGTAACCTTGCTGGGCTGCAAAACGCCAATACCAGGGGACCTCGAGTGCGGTGCACGGTCACCCGAAGTACGATTTCCTCCGCAGCTTTGGTGCACTCCTGCTGGACTGCCAGACACTATTCGAATCCCTGAAGTCCCCTCACCAAAGTGCAGGACAGAAAGGATGAAGAGAATCGGACTGGCGATATTAGTTTTTCATCAGGTACCTGTAAAAGGGCGCCAAATCCACAGAGCCGCGAGAAGCTGTAAAGAATCCTTTGTTGGAAACCTCCCCCTTCGATGACTGCCGCCAGTTTTCCATCAATGTCCATTTCTTCAGTCTCCAGACTGAAAACTCAAAGACCGAGACCTGTGCTACAGCATCCTGGAGGGATCCACCCAGATGCTCTTTTCTGTTGAGGTACTGTGTTGGCTTGGGTAATACTTAACAAAAGTCTTGTGTGAATCTGTGAGGCTGAGTCAGTGATGCGAGTGTTTGGGAGTTTGGTCATACCATTCGCCCAGGCATTATGCTGGAACACATATAGGGAGTCTTCTGTAAAGTCCCTGAACACTCAACTAAATTTAAAGTGAATTTATTTATTTATTTATTCAGATTTGTAGAGCGCACATCAGCCCGTGGGCATCGTGGCGCTTGTTACAGACAATATCTTAGTTACATAGGATACAGTAATTACATACAATACAGAATTTACAGTGGACATGCATACATTCGCAATGCAGTATGTTTACATGGATTCCTGAGAGTTTCCCAATTATTTTGCAAGGAATGAGGTTTTCAGTTTCCTGGGAAAAATGGGGAGTGCGTTTTCAGCTCTAATATCTGCAGGGAGAGCGTTCCAGGTCTTGGCTGCAATGTAGGGGAAACTTAGACCTCCGGCTTTGGCTTTTTTGATGCGTGGGATGCAGATTAGGTTGGAGTATTGCGTCCTGGTGGGACGGGAGGAGGAAGGTTTGAGGATGGTTTCTGATAGATAGGATGGGGCGGAGAGAGAGGCATTTGTGAGTGAGGGTGAGGATTTTGAGAGTGATCCGTTCTTTGACCGGGAGCCATTGGGTTGAGTGCCTGGCCTGGGTGATATGCTCTCTTCTTGGGATACTAAGAGCGGCCCGGAGAGCATTGTTCTGCGTGACTTGTAGTCTGTTTATGTTTTTGGCTGATGTGCCTGCTAGGAGAGCATTGCAGTAGTCCAATTTGGCTCCAATGGTTGCACTTGCTATAGAGAGGCAGTTGGGTTTGGAGAGGTAGGGCTTAATGGCGTTTATGAGTTTGGTGGTGTGTGCGGATGCGGAAGTGATTGCGCTGACTTGTCTAGTCATAGATAGTGAAGAGTCAAGGTATACTCCTAGTGTCTTTACGGCTGTGGATACGGGGATGATGGAGTTGTCAATGGAGAAGTTGGCGTACAGTTTGTCAAGTTTGTCTAGGGTGTTCTGTTGACCTGATATCATGATTTCCGTCTTGTCACCATTGAGGCAGAGGCCATTAACTGCCATCCATGCCTTGATGACGGAGTAGATTGTGTGGAGTGCCTTGGCGTCTTCGTTGTATGATCCTGAGAGGGGTAGAAGTATTTGTGTGTCGTCCGCGTAATTTGTGTATGTGATGCCGTATGAGTCAAGTTTGTCAAAGAGGGGCTTGGTGAACAAGTTATAGAGTGTGGGTGCAGTGCAAGATCCTTGAGGGACCCCGCAGTGGATTGTCGTGGGAGTGGCGTTGGCGATGTCCGAGAAGACTTTCATGGCTCTTCCCTCTAGGAAGGAAGTGATCCAGAGGGCTGCTTCTTTGGAGAAGTTGGCTGAGTGTGTGAGGTGTGAAGTGAGAGTCTTGTGATCAACCAGATCAAAAGCGGCTGAGAGATCTAAAAGTAGCAGAAGAGCAGGCTTGCCTTTGTCCATGATTTGGGTGATCTGATTCTTCAGATCTACCAAGGCTGTTTCTGTGCCATGTCCTTTCCGGAAGCCTGATTGCCTGGTCCTGAGGATGGAGTGGGTTTCCAGAAAGTGTTGGATTTGGCAGTGAGCAGCTTTGTCCAGTAATTCCAGCAGAAATGGCACCGTGGTTATTGGTCTGTAGTTGTTTGGTTGTAGGGGGTCGAGAGTAGGTTTTTTTAAGAGAGGCCGGACCCAGGCCTCTTTGAGGTTAGCTGGGATGATGCCTGTTTTAAAAGACGTGTTGATGAATGCCGTGAAGAGCGGCGCAAAGCAGTCTGCGCAGTCTTTGACGAGTTTTGGTGGGCAGATGTCGCCTTTACAGGGGGAGGGTTTGAGATTTTTTAGTAGGTTAATAACTTCTGATTCAGTGACGTCTCTGAAGGAGAAGTCAGGTATGGTGGGCTTGGGCAAGGTGGGTGGGGTGCTGGTAGGTTTAGTTTCTGTCTGTTGCGGAAGTGCTTTGCAGTGGTCTTTGATTTTCTTTTGGAGAAGGTCAATTTTGTGTAGCATGGCAGCTTGAATGCTGGTACACCAGGCTTCATCTTTGATTATTTCGTCCGGTGTATTAGGGGGGGGAGATGAGCTCATTAAAAATGGCGAAGATCTCTTTGGAGTGTGATTTGGCATTGGAGATACGTGTGTTGAAAGCGTTGGCTTTGGCATCGGTGATAGCTATCTTGTATTGGTGGGAGATTAAATTGAATTTGTTTTTGGTATTGGTGCAGGGGTCATTTTGCCAGTTTTTTAGTGCTGCTCTTTTGTGGGATCGCATTGAGTGCAGTTCTTCAGTAAACCATGAGTTGGTGTGTAGGGATTTCTTCTCTTTTTTCAAATCGAGTGGTGCTATTTCATTGATAGCTTTGGTGATGACATCTTTGTAGATGTCTGCTAGGATATTGGGGTCATTAGCGAATGGGGGAGCCAACGCAGGGGTATTGAGGTATGGGCGTAGGTTCTCCTCTATGAGTTTTTTAGCGCTTCTGACTTGTGCAGCGCTGGCGGGGGTCAGAGTTTTGTGGTTTTTGGTGATGGGAATAGAGAACTCGATGCAGTTGTGGTCAGTCCAGGGCAGTGAGGAGTTAGAGGTGATAGTGGTGAGGCAGTTATGGTCTGCAATCCAGTCAAGAATGCGGCCTTTGATGTGAGTAGGACTTTCTACTTTTTGGGTGAAGCCCAGGTCATTGAGTTCCTTGGTGAGAGTGGCTGCAAATTTGTCCTTTGAGTCGTTGAATCCAAGATTGAGGTCTCCTAGTAGAAGGGTTTTGGTGGAGCTTTTGATATTATTGCTGAGGATGTGAATGATGTTTTCCTGGGAGTCTGTGGTGATGCCTGGGGGACGGTATAGTAGGTGAATGTTGATGGTGCTGTTGGGTGACAGTGTGAGTTTGGCCGAAAGGAGGTCAGAGTTATTCGTCGAGGCGTGACTGACATGTCGGAGCTGGAGGTTCTCCTTGTAGATGAGGGCTACTCCGCCTCCTATTCGATCTGGCCTGTCTTGTCTGAGTGTGGTGAAGCCAGGTGGTAGTGCAAGTGCAACGGCGGGTCCTGATGCTTCATGTAACCATGTTTCAGTGATTGCTAATAGGTCAATGTTATTGTTGGTTATGAGGTCATGAATATCAGGTGCATGAGCTGGGAGAGATCTGACATTGAGGAGGGCACACTTGATGTGATGTGTGAGAGGTTTGATTGTGGAAGTGCGAGTGGTGGTCGTATCTGATATGTTATGTGAGGTGGTATTGTGGGGTGTGGCGGGGTTAGTGGATGGTGGACTGTGGGAGAGTGGGTATCCCGTGCGGGGGCAGCGTTTGGAAGTGGTGCGCGAACTCAGTCTATAGTTCCTGTATTCTGTGGGAAGGGGTAGTGTGCTAAGTTCTGTGGTCTGTGTGCGAGCTCTAAGTCTTTCTAGTCTATGCATAATTACGACACATGGTGTGCGATGTGGCATGGTTGGTGTGGTATCCGGGGTAGCGAGATGCTTGTGGTAGGGGAGTGGGCTTGGTGGTGTGGGTATGAGGGGATGGATGGGAGTATAGAGTTTGAGAGCAGTGAATGTTGCGAGGAGAGTGAGCATCGTGGTGGTGGCCACGTTGAGCTTGCAGGACGCTATGGGCATGATAGTGCGCTGGGCGGGGCTGAGTGTGGAGGAGGGCACAGTCAGATAGGGTGGACCTAGCCTAAGGTAGGCAGGAGTGGATTGGTTCAGAGTGGGTTGAAAAGCATCCTAGGTACTAGGAGGTATCAGTGTGGCTAGGCGCAGCAAGAGGCACTGGCTGGATCGTAGATGAGCGACTATACGGCACAACACAATTCAGATGTGGTCTGAGAGCGACCATAGGGCACAACACAATTCAAATGTGGTCCATGAGCGACCATAGGGCACAACACAATTCAAATGTGGTTTGAAGGCGACCATAGGGCACAACACAATTGAGATGTGGTCTGAGGGCGACCATAGGGCACAACACAATTCAAAAGTGGTCTGAGGGCGACCATAGGGCACAACACAATTTGAGTGTGGTCTGTGAGTGACCATAGGGCACAGCACAATTCAAATGTGGTCTGAGGGCGACCATAAGGCACAACAAAATTCAAATGTGGTCCATGAGCGACCATAGGGCACAACACAATTCAAATGTGGTTTGAAGGCGACCATAGGGCACAACACAATTGAGATGTGGTCTGAGGGCGACCATAGGGCACAACACAATTCAAAAGTGGTCTGAGGACGACCATAGGGCACAACACAATTGAGATGTGGTCTGAGGGCGACCATAGGGCACAACACAATTCAAATGTGGTCTGAGGGCGACCATAGGGCACAACACAATTCAAATGTGGTCTGTGAGCGACCATAGGGCACAACACAATTCAAATGTGGTCTGTGAGCGACCATAGGGCACGACACAATTCAAATGTGGTCTGTGAGCGACCATAGGGCACAACACAATTGAGATGTGGTCTGAGGGCGACCATAGGGCACAACACAATTGAGATGTGGTCTGAGGGCGACCATAGGGCACAACACAATTCAAATGTGGTCTGAGGGCGACCATAGGGCACAACACAATTCAAATGTGGTCTGAGGGCGACCATAGGGCACAGCACCATTTAAGACAAGCGTGAGTGACAGACATTACGAGTGAATTGACCAGGCAAGTCTCCGGGCGCCAAGATAAGTAATGCTGTTCATGACGATATGTACGGAGTGTCAGTAGCAGTATAACTCATAGAATAGTACCTGAGGTGTGCCGCAGGGAGGTGCAAGCTGGCTGGGGCAAGGCGGGGCCAGTTGTATTAATGTTGGTGCGTGAGGGCACATAAGTCGAGTATAATGGCGACGCCTAACCGCTGCGACCCGGGGCGAACAGGGGAGGAACAGGGCCTTTTCCCTCAGGCCTTCTCCCGAAATGCCGGCTCCCGCCTATCGGTGCCGGGGATTGGCCAAAGAGAGACGAGGTTGCTTAGGAACAATATGCAGCCTCGTTTTCGGGCCGCGCTGCGCCCGCCATTTTAGGGTCAGGCCGCGTGGTCATGACAAGATGGTGGATCTCCACCACAGATGAGTGTAGGTGCCCCGGTGGGGCTCTGGTGGCCAGCAAGGAATACTTACTTGACTGAAGAGATCTTCTGGAACTCTGACTTTTCTGCAATTGAACCCTATGCTAGCCTGCCTACAGTTGGCTCCTAGACCACTAGGGTGCCTCTTCTGCCTCTGAGAAAATTCATGCTATATACTGGGGAAGGACCTCAAAAGATAACGCTTCCGTCTTGAAAACTATAACAAGTGTGAAAAGTACTTAATTGCTAAAGATGTTTGTGTGGTAACTATCTCTGTAATAGAATATGTTACAAAGCGTCCTGTAGTTTATAGTTACCTTTAAGTTGCTGGTTGCTCGTTTACAAATATAGAAGTTAGTTACTTTGAATGGTGTCTGTCCCCCCTGCTAAAAAGAAATGTTGGTACTGTTATTATTCTCAACTGAATGAGTGTAAAATCTTACCAATAGGGTTTACCTACCTGGAATAACCGAGTTCTTTGTAAAGTGTACCATTTGGCTATGCTTTCCCTCAACTGTTTTAGAGCACTTCAAAAATAGTCAAAATGCTTACATATCTTAGAATTGTAGACTACACTTCTGAAAAGTATCCTTGTTTAAACAATCTATTCAGTGGACTACCAATAGGTTAAAACGGACCTTGAATGGCTGCTGCTTTCCTTAAACTATAATGTTGCTGAGTTAATTCAAATAAGTCCTTTTACTTGAAAGACTGAAATCATTCCATGTGTGTCTAGAAGCGTACATTGTAAATTACTCACCTGTTGGGTTGTGCTTGCACTGAATTACCTCAGTGCACTTCTTAAATAGTTCCACTCTGTGCATACCTATCATGGAGTAGCTTAAAGTCCCTCTGTGTTCTAAAAATAACATTGGTGTGTAACTGGATCATCATAACAGAAGAAAGTTACATATGTTGCAAGAGATACTTGTAACTGTGTTGGTCCAATTAAGTGCTTTTATAACTGAATAAAACGATATACTGGGACCAATAGGGTCTACTGTCCTTGAATTACTTATTGAATTCTGAAAGTATAACTAACCTGGTTTTACTCGAGGATAGCTCAATGCCATTCTGAATGCGTTATAGGTCTGACTTGCCTTGGCTGCTTATTGTAATCTAAATACGATTATACTTTGGTCTGTGTACCAGAGTGGGGCTTTCCAGAGATCGACATGTTCGCTACTCTGGTCTGGAAAACACCCAATGCCCAGGCTATGCCTCTGAATAACATGGTCTGGGAGATTTGCCTACGCTCCCCCACCCCCGATTACCCTACTCAAAAGAATAGTGCACAAGATGCACCAGGAACCAGTCACGATGATCCTGGTGGCCCCTACGTGGGCCCTCCAGCCCTGTTTCTCCCATCTCATGACAATGTCAGTCTTCCCCACCCAAGAAGCTGCCATGCACGTACAAACATGCTGTTCCAGCATCAGGGAGTGGCACTGCATCCATGCCTCCAAACACTCAACTTGGCAGCCTGGCTCCTTAAGTCTTAGGGTTTGGACGCCTTCAACTCCCAGAAATGCATGGACATACTCAGGGAGGTATGCAAACCTAACACCAGACATTGATACGCCAACAAATGGAAGCGCTATGTTACTTGGTGCAACACCAAGGGCATCAACCCTATTAACTGCTTTCCTAAAGACCTGATTCAGGACTGGTTTTCAACTCTCTAAAGGTTCACCTAGCCGCTCTGTGTACACCACGTCCCAGAGCAGGGTTTCATGGTGGAAGATTCCTGTCATTAAAGCCTTTATGGAGGGGGTAAAGAGACTTCATCCCCCTCATTTCCAACCCAGCACCCGGATAGGGCCAGAGTGTTGTCCTCACCAGACTAATGGGACCTTCCTTTGAACCGTTGCACAATGCTAGCCTTAAAATACACAAAGTTTTACATGCTGCACTGTACATACAAACTCTCATGGCATTTAACTATTTTTTTCTTTGCTGTTGCAATCTCTTCACACAGAAACAAACTTAATTGTCATCAAAAATATTCTTTATTTGATATAATGCATGGAAAAAAGGTGAGAACAGTGTAAAAAAATCTCATACATTAAAAATATATAGTTGAGTATGATTCCACAATGGGTTTTAATCATACAAAACACACAACCAACTAATCAACGCTGTAACTCATACAAACCAACCGCATTAATTCATATACATAATCCATTCATACTGTGCAAAAAGCACAAGCTAATCAATTTGTAGTAAAATAGGTCTTACAATTCGACCCAAAGTTC
This sequence comes from Ambystoma mexicanum, assembly GCF_040938575.1. Lineage (NCBI taxonomy): Eukaryota > Metazoa > Chordata > Amphibia > Caudata > Ambystomatidae > Ambystoma > Ambystoma mexicanum. The sequence goes on along the minus strand of NC_090935.1, from coordinate 1,309,070,602 downwards.
TGTTTGAACATTGAATGCACCGATTAATTACAATACTGGCATGTATCAATGTTATAATTCAGAAACACAGATTCTACTGCAAACGTCATGTAGGCCATCCAGTTTGTTATCCGGTGGAGCTTATGACAAATGTGTCGAATCGAGTTTCGGCTCAGTAATCTACTTAATTTTCATACCCAAGCGATCTTCAGGACATAGAGACCCCATTTGTAATCACATTGATGTGTGTTACCAACTTGACAAACAGTGTCTAGTCAATGAGTTGCACATGAGACTTGTTCTTTCAAACATCTTTGAGACTTGACCCGACTCCGGGTGCAGTGGCAACCGTAAAACCTTAAGGCACTCGCCTACAAGACTGCCTTCTTAGTAGCCATTACTTGAGGGTTAGTGAACAACAGGCCCTTTCAGTTCAAGATCCCTTTGTTACAATTCACAAGGACAAGGTGGTTTTGCGCGCACACAGATGCTTTGCGCCCAAATGTATCACCAAGTTCCATGTGAACCAGTGAACTACTCACCTTCTTCCAAAACCCCACTAACATGGCAGAGAGGAGCCTCCACACACTAGATGTGACAAGAGTGGTAATTTGCTATCTGGAAAAGACAGCCACTAAGAAAAAACAAACCAGTTCTTCGTATTGGTAGCAGGTGGTAGAAAAGGAGACCCTCTCTCCAAGTCAGCTATTTCCAGGTGGATCATAAACTGCATCACACTGTTACACTCTTGCCAAGAGAGACCTTCCCTTCACGTCTAGAGCTCACTCGACTCGTTGCACAGGGGCTACCATAGCATTCATTGCAAATGTTCTCTAGATTCTATTTGCAAAGCAGCAACCTGGAGCTATGTGCACACTTTTACACAACTGCCTAGATACACACTCTAGGTCTGATTCTCAGGTGGGACAAGCAGTGCTACAACATCCCTTTGCTACTGTTCGACACATCCCGCCACCATTTCTGGGTACTGCTCGCTAGTCTATACACAGCATGTGATTCTGGGCAGGTCTACAAGCATCAGAAGACATACATTCCTCACCATAATCTTATTTCTCATGATTGTATCTGCTTAGATTCACATGCGCCCACCCTTCCTCCCCTCTTGAGTAGAAGGAACAGACTTCTTACATCTTTTCTGTTCTGTACTCGCTCACACAAACTATAAGGCTCCCTCACAGCAGAGGTGGACAACCGGAGGGACCTCGACGCATGGAGATGGTGTTGGTCGCACCCATATCAACGTCCGTATCGATCTTCAAGGAGGGGATGCAGTGCTCTGTGGTTGCCAATGGGTGTCGGACTGTATGCGCAGCATGCGAGTCTAAGCAGATACAATCATCAGAAATATGATTACAGCGAGTAATGTATGTCTTGTGGGCTTGGGATGAGCCACCTTCAGTAAAACGGCAATTGTGCATGTGCATTGTGGTCCACACACGGGCCATAAAATAAAATATCAGGTGGTAGACTTAGGTTATCAGTGTAGTAATACGAGCTACAAACATGGTGCAGCCAAGAACAGCTGCCGTTTGGAGATAACTGTTTAAACACACTTACCCCACTATGGACCAATAAGTCTGCATACCAGAAAAAAGGGTTGGTGGCAACGGGACTTCAGTAGAAGTTGCTCTGACCACAAAGTTGAAAAACCATAGAAGCGAGCAGTACGTTTAGGGGGATTGACCATGTTGGGCAAAAGAATCCGAATAGTGGAACTCTGCCATAACCGCAGTCTTCCCCGGAGAAAACTAAAAATGGACTTCCTCTACATAGTGTATGAAACCTTTGCATGCACGTTCATTCAGCTTTTATTTTCAGCCACTCATTGGTAAAACTTGACAATTAATACAGCACAGGCCTTGTTTTTTTTGGTGGCATTTTAGTAGAAATATTTAGCTAAATAGATTTTACCACAGCAGGTGAAAGACATGTTTTTAAGTATTAAATAAAACTATTACTATAAATATGGTTCTAAGGGTGTTAAAGCACTGAGAAAACACTGACCGAACACCCTTGAAGCAGGTTCACCTTACGTTTTAGCTGTTATTGGCCCACCCTTTGCACATTCTTCAGTGAAGGTAGGGGTAATGGGAACAAACCCTAAGATCACTAAAGTGATTTTTTCTTTTTCACATTACAATCCCATGTGAATGCTCTCATCCAGGGCTGTCTTTGGTAGAAAGTGCTCCATGAATTTTGTCATTTTGTCCTTGCCTGCACGCCAGTTACCATCCGGCGCTGTAGGCAAGTGTTTTACCTTTCCCCCTGAACCCCCCCAACCCTGCTGTGGTTTTATTTTCATAAACAAAAATAAAAAAAGAACCCCGCCCTGTGCTTACCGCGCTCCTTGCCCACAGCACCCTTCCTGTCCCACTTCCCTATCCGCCTCCCACCACCTGTGATTGGCTGCTACAAAGGCCCTTCTGAGGCTTAGCCCAGTCTCCCCGACAGGTGGCCGAAAAGCCATTTAAGACAACCATCCAGGGCAGTCCCTGGCCGGTGTAGCCATGCCGCAAATGACCCCCAGGCCAAGAACAGCAGCACCTGAGGAAGCAGATCCAGACCTTGTTGGCCCGTGACAGCCTGTAGAAACCAACAAGGTGAGTGTTGATTGCATGCAGGTGGCACAACCACCACTGTATCCCATACTGAGCTAGTCTGCCATATCTCGCATTTGCCATAGTAGGCTAGGGAATCCTGAACCTGCATATCAGACCGGTTAACTGCCTAGAATTATACCCGTGTTAGTGGTCTCTCCCTTTATTCAGGTGTCAGATCTAGGTGCTGTTTTTCTTTTATTTACTGTTACTGCATTTTCTTCTGTACCCCCATACTAGGCCTTTCTCCCACTAGCCAGGTTTCCCAAATCTAGGTGCTGTTTTATATCTTACTGCTACTGCATTTTCTGTTGCGCCCCTATACTGGGGCACTTTTCTCTCTATAGACAGGTCTCCCAAAACGAGGTGTGGTCATTGTATTTAATGTTATTGCTTTAACAGTTGTGACCATCTGTTCAGAGCCTGCTGCTGTGTGATCAAGTCTGATCGCTGCTCCTTCAGTTCAGGTAGTCCCAATCTAGCCTTAACGACTCAGTCTTAGACCGAGTGCCCCAACCCAAGCACCTTTCTCACCAAAGCGCTCTCTATCAGCAACTACTATGACCTGTACATCTCTCACTTGCTCCACTGCCCCCTCACACAATCATGCCTGGCAATCCCTTCCTAACAGGGACTTCACAACATCCAAGACCACCTCTCCACCCCCACAACTCTAATCCTTCCGCACGACACTTAACCAGAGTACCCCTCCGACACACAGCCTTTCAACAGACGCACCCCACCCTACATACGAGTGGCATCCTCCGACTAATCAAAAAACAACACACCGGCCCCTTGAAATCCACACCTGGCCCTCCATTTACAACCCCCCCTGCTTGCCACATCACCTCTCCATCTTCAACCCTCTCCCACTCACCTTTCCTCCTCTCACCGCCCCCTCCAACTCTCAGAACAGAGGAGCTATCTGACGCTCTAAACTCTGCCCCTCCACAACACCATTCCCCACCAACTCAGCACAACCTCCCCCCACCCCCTCTCTGCCCCCCAGGCAACCACTGAGAATGACCTGCACCCCCCAAATTGAACACTCTGCACAACATCCAACTCTCTAGCCAGAGAAGCTCTGGCGCCCCAGACAACACAACCCCCCCCTCACTATCCCAGCATCAGCGCCTCAGCGCAGGGACTACCCCCTCTGCCCCCACTCATCCTACACCGCCCCTGCCAAATCCACACACCGTCCACCGTCACCACACACCTTAGCAGCCTCCCGTACGTGGAGACCCTCGTGTCACACCAATGACCTAGACACACGTCACGCTTAACACCCCCAGACCTGCCCCTCCTCTCCATGAGCCCCCCCCCACGAAATCCCAGAGTCCACCAATCAACCTCCCACTACCACCACCCCCACGAAATCCTGTCATCTCCTTGTCAGCGCCACCCCACCTGCACCACCCCCTCCACAGACCCCAGTCTTCGACCATCCTCCCTCTTCACCTACGAAGCACTCACCTGTCCCCCTCACGTACCCTCCCAACCACCCCACAGCACCCCCTCTCCCCCGCCCCATCTTCCACAGTTCACGCCCATCCCTCGCCTTCACTTGCAAAACCCTCACCCCTTCGTCCTCCTCCCACCCCACCTTAGCACCCCCTCTCCCTCCATCGCCAAGCCACCCCTTTAAAACCCTTTCCCAGCATGGCATGCCTTGCTCTTTCTAGAACCATCGCTTCATCACCCTTCCCCTCCATCCCCCACCCTCTCACACACCTCTTACATATAAACACCCCAAACTCAAACAATCAACACCCCTCACCCTTGACTCTTCATGCCTCGCCAACCCTGCATCGGTCCAACCTCCCCACCATTACTGTCATGGCGCCCCCCAATAGCCACCCCAAATCTCCCTTAAACAATACCTCTCCCCCATCACACATGCACTCAAGCCCCTCTGGGCACGAACTTCACTCAATTTGCCAGACCACCCACACCACACCAACAGCACTACCCACCCACCTTCCTAGCCACGATCGCAAACCAGTCATCCCACGCAAGCCAGCCATCGCCCGCTCACTCACTCACCCCGGTCTCCTTCAACCACGCACCGCCCCCACAGAGAATCTCTGACTGGCCACACCACCACTGCCCCTCAGTCACCACATCACAGCCTGTCACTCAATCCCCCATCCGAACACTTCCGCCCACGAGTGTCAGGAGAACCACCTCATCTCATCAGATCACCCGCCTCCTTTTTAATGCCTGCTCTGTCGCTAAAAACAGACAGCACCTATCCACCGGCAATCCTGATCTTATCTTTATCACTGAAACACAGTACTCTGATGATTTTGTACCAGTTGTGCACAAGGCCTTCCCTCCCAACTACTTGCTCATCTCCCACAACAGACCCTCCAGAGGTAGCAGAGTAGCAATCCTCCACAAACCCCATCTCTCCAACTCACTCTCCGAAACACAGCCATGCACAACTAACACTGAATCCCTTATAGACAGAGACTCCCTGCTGTCCACTCTCTCACAGTTTCATACTCACTTACAGACCGCCTGGATATGAGACTTTTTGCCAACTCTCTTCGACACACCAGCTACCACTCTGATCAACCACCCAGCACTCACTGTTTTGTGACTAACATCTGGTTTGATGTCTCCACCAAATCCATGACCCATCCCCTAGTTGACAGTCTAGAGGCGCTCAACCGTAATGACATACTGCAGGCCCCACCCACACTTGCAGCCACACCCTCGATGCAGTCTTCAGCACCTGTGACCTCGTCTCTGTATCCAGTACCATACCCTCATCTGGACAGACCATTCAGCCATTCCTTTCTCGCTCTTCGCACCCTCCACCCAAGGCCCATCCTGCCCCCACTCACGACCACAAATGCTGGAACAAGGTCAAGATCCTACCTGACCTGGCCGAAGCCTTGCTACGCAGCCTTCCTGCACGCCACGCCCAGCCTCAGATACACCCTTACTGATTGAATCATTTGACTCCTGGCTTAAAGAATCACTCCTTCCTCTCACTCCCTCCCGCCCTGCTGCCATTGGCTTAGGACCATCGCCCAAATGGTTCACGCCCGACCTAAAGGCTTTCTAATGCCAAAACCACTCCGCAAATGGCGTGCATCCAAAACCCCTCACAGCAAGTCTGTGTTCGCCCTCCACCACCGTTAACTACTAGTCAGAGATCTGAAAGGGCAAAAAGACCTGCTACAATAAAATAATTCTGAGCTGCCGCAGCAGCAGCAGAGCACTACACAGGATAATCTCCGAATTTGTGAAGCCCTGAAGCCCACATGCACAGTTACCCTGACCACACCCACGCAATTGCTCTGCAACTCCCTCTCCCAACATTTCCACAACACAGCACTGGACAGGTTGGACAGCATCAATGCCAAACTTTCCATCCTCATGCCCTGCACATCTCCCACCCCTCGAAACTCCACTGTTCCGACCCCCATTGTGCCTTCTTACACCTCCTTCAATCCCTGGATCCATATCCCGCCTCTCTCTGCAAACAAATTCTCTCCTCCACCTGTGCAGGAGCACAGGCATTCCTGGCAAAACTCATCGACCACTCTGCATACGGTCAACTCAACAATTTTGTAGAATCCAATAACCTACTTTACCCCGATTAATCAGTGTTCCGACCGTGCCACTGAACAGAAACCACTCTGATCTCAATCTGGGATGACCTCAAAGTCTCTACAGATTCTGAGGGATGTGCAGCACTGCTCCTCCTGGATATCTCAGCTGCCTTTGACATAGTTAACCACTCAATCCTCCTCGAACGTCTCCACTCCCTAGGAATCTGAAACTTTGCACTAAACTGGATTACCGCTTTCCTCAAGAACAGGAAACTAATCACCTTCCTCCCCCCTTTTCTCTCGACCACTCGCCCAGTGAACACTGGTGTACCCCCAAGGAGCCTGCCTTTCAGCTCTCTTTTTCAACCGCTACCTGTCCCCCCTCCAAGGGATCATCCGCGCACACAACCATACCTGCTATAACTACATTGACAATACCCAAATTATGCTGAAAATCCCCAAAACTAGCATCTACCCACGACCCGACCTAGCAGCTTGCCTCATAGATATAAACCTACGGGTGATGAGAATACCTCCTTCTGGACCCTGGAAAATCACAAATAGTGTGCAGCAACGTAGCTCTACTCCCTCAACCACTCCATGGACACCCACCCCCAAGGCCACTCCCCCACCTATCTTCATCAAAGTCAAAAACCTTGGCTGCACAATTAACTTGGACCTAACCCTATCCTACCAGATGAATTTATCCAAATACTGTAACTACCACCTCAGACTCATGAGACACATTTTCCCTTACCTCACATACCCGAACAGATTAGCTGCTATTATGTCCATTGTCATGCCCAGAGTAGACTAAGCAAACTCAATTTATCTGGGTGCACCGTGTGGGATATTTTGACCCACTCAGCTGAGCTGTTTTACATCACTTTACTGCATTGGTGCAAGAAACAGCACAAAATGGATGCGCTGACTCTTGTGCGCGCCAAGATCCCTGAACTGCGCTTTGCAATAACCAGGAAATGGCTGCACCGCCCTGCAAATCCCATTTCAGGTGGGGTAAAACAGTACTCACTGTAGGAATGTGCCAGTGTGCTCTGCAACATTTCACATGGAACCGGGCCTCCTTTGAATGACAGCCCCTATCAAAAGTATCTTTGGAAAAGCAAACCAGGGACTGTTTTCATTTTCCACAGGAAACGCGGCAATTTCTTTGCAACAAGTTTCAATAATCAGCTGTCCAGAGAAAGACTGATCCATGTATCCATACTGCAAACAATTCAAGCACTCAAGGAAAGGACTAGAGCTGACTAAAATGTGTATTTTTGGCAGATGAAAACCGAATTTACGAATAAGTTAAATGTGCTTTTTCCCGAATGAAGAGCAAAATCGCCTATTTTTAAAGTATATTATTGTGTAAAGGCTTGATTTAAGAATGTCAAAGGATTTGCTACTGTTAAAAATCCACCTATAAACCGTTTAATTCCATAGGTTTAAAGTAAAGATTTAAAGGTGAAACTCAAAGCCAAACCCAGTTTGAGTTGGTAAACTATATTTAAAAAAATGCTCTGCCAGTTCCTAGCCCTGAGAAAGGGTGACACCTCAACTGCTGAAACATGTCATGATCTCGGCTTCCAAAAGATCAGGACTTGCCCGACTCCCTTGGAAGCAGACCCATAACCCCGGTTCCGAGTGCCAGCCAGTCCCAATTGGGACCTTTTGGACCCTGTCCTGGCGCCAGTGGCACCAGGCTCATAAAGATGCCCAGTCCCAGCGCTGGAAGCGCCGGGCTCATAATGCTTGGGTGGACTTACCTGCAGCAGACCATGCTGCTTACTTACCTGCCAGTTGAATCCCTGATCCTCTTCTGTTTGGGACTACTTTTCCTGTTGGGTGGGGCAGGAGCCACTCCCTAGGTTCAGAACACTGGAACTCTTCTGGAAAGCAGGAACTCTTTTCTTACCTAGGTGTGGCTGTGGAAGGAGACACCTAAGCACTACAGGAGGCTATTTAAACCACACCCGATGGATGAATCTTGCTTTGCGTTATTCTGCATTCTCTGCAGCAGAACGCTCATCGTGTCTTCTGCTTCTGATCCTGGGCCTAAGGGAACAAAGGCTTACCATCCTGGAATCCAGTCTTCAGCAGCACCTGTAAAGACAAAGAAAGAACAGGTTAGCACTACGGTCTTCAGTGGCAGCGCATCTCTTACCTGGTCCATCGGCTGTCACCAACGCCTCGCGCTGCATTCCGGCATCTGAAAGACAAAGGCTTACCTACTCTTCGCACGGTCCGGAGGCCTTCGGCGCTGCATCCCGCATCTGAAAGACAAAAGAAGGTGCGTTTAAAGACATTGGGCAACTTTATTACTCACGTGCCATTGCTCCTTCCCACGCCGAATCCAGTGGGTATTCCAGCACCCTTCAGCTTCTCTAAAGCTCCGAACTTGTACCTGCAAGATAAAAGGGACAGTTAGTGCGCATCGTGAAGCAGGCTTCAAGCGCTTACTTACGTGCTTCCAGGCGCTTCTATTCCTCACGCGGGTTCGATCAACTCTCATCAGCCCGCCATCCGCCATCGCCAGAACCCTGCAAAACAAGAGATATCATTACAAAAGACTTTTAAGACATTTGAAGTGCCCAGAACTTACCGTTCGTGCAGTTAACGACGGACAGCAGTCCTCTGAGGTCAAGAGGCCTGCACCCTTATCCAGTGAAGGAACTGGTTACGGCACCCTGCCCAGAGGCAGATGGAGAGCTCGGCGTTCACTTACCTAAGGTGAGGGCGTTAACCTTTGGGTTTCTACAGGAGAAGAGAAAGGGAAGAGGAGAGAGGCACCCAATAACCCCAGTTCATTAATCCCATATTTTCTATCTGCAGACATCTTACTCTTCGAGTCAGACATACAGTGCACAGAGGTCCAGCCCAAAGAGCCAACCGTGTGTTACACATCACCTTTGAAGATACGGCATTCACCCAGTCAAGACCTGCGCCTCTGCGGGAATCAGGTGAGCGTTACAAAACACCAAAAGGCTAATTGCTAGATTGGAGGCTTGAATACACAGGACAATGGGACTTTTCAAGTCGCATTAGACATTCGTCTTTGCCCCAGGCTGAGACAATAGCTGGCTAAGACTCACACTTCCAGTGGGAGGGGCAGGAAGCTTCACTCACAAGGGAGAGGCCCCTCATTCTGCTTCAGAGGAATTGACATTTGCTTACACTTGGGAAAAAGAAAAAAACCCGACAAATGACATTTGGTGTTTAAAATGCCTATTTTGCAACTGAACTTTAAAGACATTTTACTTTGACACAAGAATGAGGAAAATCTGAAAGTTGGTAGTTTTAAATCTAATTTGCTGCTATTCATTTGAGGACTCATTACTGCATCAGGAACAGAAGTTATAAAGAATGACTGATTGCGCAGAAAGTATTAATGTTGCAAACATAACATTGTGCACACATATCCCAGTGGTAATTGCGCAACTATGTACAAAATTGGGAAATGTTAGGCCAAATCTTTCATGGTTAAAATTGCCAAAATGTAGTAGAAAGACTAAACCAGGTCCCACAGACTTGGGATTTGGTTTGAAATGTGACCCACAACATATGTAAGCTGTGCACCTGGTTTTCTTAGAGGTCATAACTACATAAATATGTATTTGTGGGAAAGTTACATTTTGGTTCGAGTGGCTAGGGAAGGGTTCTAGCCATTGTAAAAAGCATCCCATAAACATGGCATCCTTTTCTGTCATCCAATCAGAGAAAAGCAAGGTGGAAACTGTGCTCCTGCCCAATCCAAGCATTAGGGGTGTGGACCGTAATCCTGCCCCTGCCATATACTTTAGTGATGTCATTTGGCATGATAAATAAGGGAACCTGACAACACACAGACACACTGATTCCTGACTTCTTCCTGATTTTCTGTGCGCCTTGTCCCCGATTTATCCATCCTTGTTCCCGATTTTCCTTACAAAGCCAAGGCCTCAGCATTGCTGAACTCCTTTTTCAGCTAGGCCTCAAACTCTAAAAATCCCAAAAACCTATGGGAAGCATTCTGATCCAGCTGGCTTGCTACTAGTAAATGCATGCCTGCTGCAAATTCACCATTCCACTGATCTCCAGTAAACCAGAAGTGCAGTCCGGTGACCAGAACCGCCCAGCTGACCCTATCCCGCCAAAATTGCCTAGCTGTCCTTGGTTAGTTGGTTAGACCCGATCCGTGTGATGACCAGAACCCTTGACGGTCCAAAATCCTAAATTAAAGTGGACTGTAAGTATTAATAGGAAGCATAGAAAATCATAGCATAACTTGTCTTATCCCAATCTTTAAACCATCCTATCTGTACCTTTAGAACTTGTAATAATGTCACAACCATTCTTGAAACCTTGCCTTTGATTCTTTGCGCTAGTGCTAACTTCTTTAAATAATTGTGCCTTGTGAAATCCTAAACCCTCAATCGGGTAATCGGACTGAGTCCGCCAGGGCGGGCACGGAGGTCGTGGGATTGGTTCCGCGGATCAACTCTAGAGCTTACTGTGTTTCAATCTGGTAACCTAGCCTGAATGCCCTAGTGTAGAGCATAATTATCCTTGTAAAAATGTATTTTTCCTTTTCGCGCCTTTATTTTCCAAAAACGACTCCCATTCAACATTGCATAACTCACTCAATTTAATAGCTAGAGGCTTCATTTCAACTCTGGATTATACCCAAGACCTATAGCTACATCCCAACCTAAAAACCGCACTCCATATATTTCACCCGTTTTTCTTAAAAACCATTTGGTTAATTTTAGGCGGGAATATGCGTTTAGGCAAAGTTTTACACATGTGATTTTTATTTTAAATTATTTCCATTAAGATTCAAAGTGTTTAATTTTGCTCAAACTATAGCTTATGATTGTTAGCATCTTTTCAATGTTGCTCCCATAGAAATTTGTATTGATTTAAGGATTTTTACACACTTTTCAGTTAAACCATTTTCGAATGTCATTTTAAAAAGTGTAGGATTTCCAACCCGGTTTCCTCCCTAGTTTGGGGAGGGAAGGTTGCATTCCAATTCCGTTTCCTGTTCTTTATTCCTGAATACCTGCTGCTTCCTCACATCTGTTTAGAAATGCTCATTTGTGGGTTGAGGAATATTGCAGGGGGAAATCCTAATTTAAGCGCTCTCTTTTCAAACAAGGCAAAAGTGTTCTTTTCTCGGTTTTTTATTTTGTTGCTAAAAATGAAATTTAACTGCCTTACATACCTTATTAACCGTTATTGTCACCACATTGGTGATTGCTGCTCCCTATTACAAAGTATATATGTGATTTGAATTTTAAATAAATATTAACTTTACCAACCAGCCTGATTCCTGGTCCATGCTGACCTTGGGTATTTTGAGAAGGGGTGTGATACGTATCGCCTGATTGAACTACTTAACCGGTCTACCAACTTAAACTACAAAGAGCGCAAAACAATGCCGCCAGACTCCTTGCACCGGGTCGAAGGGACCACATCTCACCTGCTCTCCCTGCACCCTTCAATGGCTCCCTATTGGTTGAAGGGCCTCTTTCAAAACATTATGCATCACCCACGAGCAGTACACAAGACCGGCCCGACACACCTGCAAGGAAAGATCATGCCCTACCTCCCAACACGCACCCCAAGATCTAGCACAGCACTCCTACTAGTGATTCCTGCCTCCAATTCAGCCATGATTGGAGGGTCAGTGTTCTCTACCTAAGCACCAAAACTATGGAACTCTCTGCCTCCTCACATTCGACACAACCAGGACCACATGGCCTTCCGTAAAGCATTGAAAACCTGGCAATTTCCCTAATATTTGAAAGCTACCGCCTAGGACCGACAAAACACTTCACCAATGACCATAACTCGATTCATTCGGCAGTACCGCAAAAATAACAACTGCCGGCCAATAATGACAACATCACGGAAATAAGAACAGCCATGACTCGAAAGCCAACCGTAGCGACAGACTCCAGGACATGCAGCTGCTGACTCAACATCTTTTTCGGACTAGAAAGGCCGCTATTAATCGTATACTTCACCTTGACATGTTCTTCTCATCCAGACCCGACATACCCACGCTCCAAGGCCAAAAGATGACTGACTGTATATATCATCCTGGGGACTATAGCTCAGCAGCACCATAACTAAGCCTAATCACCATCTTCCAATAAGGAAGCACAGCACCCCCCAGGAGATACAAACCTCTGTCATTCCGCCAAATCTGCAGACTCTGCCCCGCTGCACTCCTAAACTCAATCTGCACCCCTTACAGCAAATCGGATGGGACCTGCTCTTAACCAATTTACCGCCGCTCACACTAATCCGCAAACCATCACACACCAGGAATCTACCGCCAGAGGCACTACTGCAGAACCTAAAGCACTATGGTTCAAACATAGCCTTATCATGTCACCGTCATCTAGTATACAAAGCAGTACATGATCGAGTCAGGCAAGCAATAAGGCTACGAACTACCCTCCTGATGCTGAATACCAACTACGCAGTACTGCCTCTGCCCAATGTGCTCTATGGCACCCCTTCCTTGATGAAACCGCATTGCTGCGATATGATTTCACATCTATAACCTCCATCATGCCAACGAGTCACCCAGCCAACCACCATAAACCATGACAAAGGACCCAGAATCTGGGCCCTCAGTCCTAAAATGGAGTCACAGATTTCAAGGAGCCGCCAACTGAGTGAACATAACATACCTCCTCCAACCAGAGAATCCGACTCTAAGATCCTTCACCACAACACAGCATGCACATTGGTCTTTGAAAGTAATCCGAATCAGAGGCCTCCTACCAGTAAGCACCATCCCTCATACAAATATGCTCCCTCTCCACTTTACACTAACAATAGAATGCAGCTATACCCCACAAAAAAAAAAAAAAATAAAAAAAAAAAGAAATCGGCCTAGCTTACACAAATCTTACACAAGCCATTGGCCGCCAGAATGCACACTCTGAGACCATCCTCCTTGATGCTCACACTCCACTGATCTCTCACAACCACTGCACCACACCTTATGTTAGAATGCGGCTACCAACGCACCAACCACACAGGCTGCACACATACAGAGTCCACCCAAGCACTACAACTCTCTCCACTGATCTGGACTACGGTCCCCAAGGGCGTTTAACCCACAAGCGCTTTGGGATCATACCAATGGTACATAAGGCACTATACAAATGCACAATAAGTATTGAGTAGGTTTTTATAATTGTGTATATATAAAGTTATAGTTCTTAACCCCATCAATATAATACAGGTCAAAAACCCAAAACACTTCACCCATACACCTCTGCTAACCTGTCTCTACTGTCTGGGATAGACAGAATGCAATAACCAAGAGGCAGATATTAACACTTATGAAATTAAATGGTGATTTACTACTCCTCCCAACTACTCACAGTCCTGAAAAAATTGACTTGCAGTCGTAGTCTAAAATACACATAATTTTACTTCATTTGGTATACAAAACTAAAACATACTGAGATCACCCATACAGTAATGTTCAAATACAAAAAAGAAATCATTGACATGAAATGTACAACACACTCTTAAACATGATACAAAAATACAATAGGACAAACAGTGACAGAATGATCCAATTAATGTATCTGCATTAGAAGAACCCAACATGTTTCTGTCCCTAACACCACTTCGGTTGTACATTCATCAGGGGCGGTCCCGTTTTAATTCTAATTAGTTTTCCGAATCCTGTATCTTGGGTGAAAATTATCAAACACTTTTTGCTCTTCATGCACGGTAAACGTCCATCTAATAGAGGAATAATTCACTGGTCCTGCTTAATAGGAACCTCAATTCTTCATAACCTTCAAAAATGGCCTTCGAGCAACACTTCGCCAGCACATGTGCCGCCAACAACAATCCTAGTATAATGGATGGAATAAGATATCTCCATACGTCAAGATCAAATGGGCTTCATCGTTTTGATGTGACAACAGTTTGTCATTTCTTCTTCCTTAACCAAATGCAACAGTACACTCTGAAAACGAAAGATGAATTTTGATTCTATAATACCCAAGCTTAAATCTGACATTGACAGATGGGCACTCCTGAAACTATCGCTGTTGGCAAAATTAACTGCATTAAAATGAACATAGCGCCAAGAATAAATTATATTCTCTCAATGCTCACTACTAAGACGCCCAGACACTTTTCAAAGAACTGGATAGTGCTATACAACATTTCCTGTGGGATGGAAAACAGCTGAGGCTGGCTCAATGGAAAATGCAACTGCCAATGAGACAAGGCGGTATGAACTTGAACTTCTTAGATTATCATCTTGCATTTTCGGTTAGACATCCATGTCGGACTGTAGGTTCTGAACAAGACCTACCGGATGAGAATGTAGCAGAGTGTAACAGTGTCTCACACCTGGCGCCTAAAGCCTTGTTGACAACAGTGACAAGACCATCTCGACTTGAGAACCCCATGACAGCTTTTCTGCCTGAGTGCTGGGCCACATGTCGGGTCGGATTCTAAGTGATCCGTACCTGTTCCTGGACGCTTCGATCTGGCTAAATTCGGCATTGATCAGCCAATGGAAAAGTACTTTTCTGGCCATCCTGGTTTCTGGGAGGAATCAAATGACACGCATTACTTACCGTAATAGCATTTCTCATGATTGTATCTGCTTAAGAGTCACATGCTGTGCATATGGTCTGACATCCAGTGATTACCGCAGAGTATTGCATCTGGTCTTTCGGGGATCGAAAGGGGACGTCGGCATAGGCGTATCTAACAATATCCCTATCGTGACGTGCAGTGTACCCAAAATACCTCACGCGCCGAGGTCCCCCCGATTGTATTTTTTCTGCCATGAGGGAGCCCAAGGCTTTTGTGAGAGTACATGAAGAGAGAAAGTAGCAAGACGTCTATGTTCCTTCCACCCCGAGTGGGGAGGAAGGAAGGGCGCATGTGAATCTAAGCAGATTCAATCATCGAAATGCTATTACGGTAAGTAATGCATGTCTTCTGATGCTTGTTAATCTGCTTAGAATCACATGCTGTGCATAGACTAGCGAGCAGTACCTGTAGTTGGAGGTGGGTTGTGAGAAGGAACAGTAGAGAAAACATGTCTTAGTACTGCTTGTCCCACTGAGAATCAGACCTAGAATGAGTGTCTAGGCAATAGTGTTTTGTAAAGGTTGTGTACAGAACTCCAGGTTGCCGCTTTGCAAATGGACTTTAGGGGAACATTTGCAATGAATGCTATGGATGCCCCAGTGCCCCAAGTAGAATGTGCTCTAGGCTTGAGATAGCCGATTTAGAGACAGGATCCCCCTCTCTACCAGCTGCCACTGAAATGAAAAACAGGTTTGTTTTTTCTGCGGTTTCGTTCTTTCCAGATAAAACACTACTGCCCTGCGCACATCTAGTGTGTGTAGGCTTCTTTCAGCCATGTAAGTGGGATTCTGGAAAAGGGTAGGTAGTTCGATCGATTGGTTCACATGGAACTTCGAGATGAATTTAGGCGCGATTCTGGGATGCGTGCGCAGAACTACGTTATCCTTTTGGACTAACAAAGGGGTCTAGAACAGAAAGGGCCTGTAGTTCACTAACCCTTCTGATAGAAGAGATAGCCACTAGGAAGGCCGTTTTATAAGTAAGGTCTTTTAGACTTGCTTTATGCATTGGCTCAAAAGGAGATCCCATGAGCCTGGTTAAAACCACATTTAGATCCCATCCAGGAGCTGGGTGAGAAATGGGAGGATAAATCCTCTTAAACCCTTCCATAAAGGCTTTAATCATCAGCATCTTCCACCACAACACCTTTTGTTGCGACTTGGTGTAGGCTGAAAGAGCAGCCAGATGAACCTTCAGGGAATTGAAGACCAACCCTGTATACAACAAATGGGTTAGGTATAGCACAATGTGTGTGGGTGAGCAATCGATGGGATTGACGCCCTTGGTATTACACCAGATAACAAAACATTGCCATTTGCTGGCCTAGCAATAACGGGTGATAGGTTTTCTAGCTTCCCAGAGTATGTCCATGCACCTGAGGGAGCTGTAGGTGTCCAATCTCTATGACCTCAGGAGCCAGGCTGCCAAGTTCAGAGTTTGTGGGTATGGGTGTAGGGTCTCGACAACATGTTGTACGGGCAGGGTAGTTTCTCTGGTGGGGAGAGGGACATTTCCATCAGGTGAGCGAACCAGGGTTGGCGGGCCCACATGGGGGCCACCAGTAGCATGGTAACTGGTTCCTGGTACATCTTGTGCACTATCTTGTTGAGAAGGGGAGTCGGGGGGGGCGTAGGAGGTTCGGGGGGGGGTTATCCAGAGACCGTTCCCCTTGGATCGGTTCTGGGGGTACCTGGAGGCGTAGTCTTGGCATTGGGCGTTCTCCTGAGTTGCGAACAAGTTGATCTCTGGGAAGCCCCATTCTGCGAAGACGTTGGACACAATGTCTTTGTGTAGCCGCCATTCATATTCTTCTGGCAGAGGAAAATCTCTGCTGAGTACGTCTGCCAGAAGATTGAGTTTCCCCTGGAACATGTTGGGACAGTAAAAACATCTAGTGTTTGAGAGCCCATATCCAAATGTTTGGAACAGCTTGGATAGCCCTGGAGAGTGAGTGCACCCACTGTTTGTTCAGGTAATACATAGCTGTAGTGCAGTCAGTTAGAATCAGCACTGTCTTCCCTTGCAGTTGCACCCGAAAGGCTTTCAAAGACTTGAACATCGCTAATAGCTCTAGTAGGTTTAAATGGTTGGACGCTACTTGAGGAAACCAAACTCAGTGCGCTGTCTGTTGAAGCAGATGAGCTCCCCACCCTGTGAGAGATGAGTCTGTAGTGAGAGTGGCTTCCACTGCAGGGGTGGTGAAGGTCATCCCCTTCAAGAGGTTTTCTCTTGATCACCACTGCACAGAGAACGAGACAACTACCAGATCTTCCCACTGTCCGCTGGCCTGACACCATTGGCTGTTGAGCCACTCTTGCATGGGACGCATGCGCAGCCGCGCGTGGGGAACCAAGTATATACATGACGCCATCATTCCTAGCAAGCGCATGGCTTTGCGCACCGTCACCTCCCGACTGGCAACATATTGAGGGATCTGAAAAAGCATGTTATGAACCCTATGGGAGGGGAAGACGAGACCGTCCTTCGTCCGAATAAGAGCTCCCAGGGATTGTTTTATTTGACTGGGGACTGAACTGGATTGAGAATCCCAGACTGAAGAGGAAATCTACTGTTTTTTGTGCGTTTGAAAAACAAGTGTCAAACGAGTCTCCCGTAATGAGCCAGTCGTCGAGGTAAGGGCAAACTGGGACTGATAGTCTGCGCAGGTGTGCTGCCGCCACTGCCAGGACTTTGGTAAACACCCTTGGTGCCCAGGCGATGCCGAAGGGGAGTACCTTGAATTGGTAATGCCTGTCCTGGATAATGAACCTTCGATATTTCCTGTGTGCTGGAAACATTGAAATATGAAAGTATGCATCTTTCATGTCCAATGTCGCCATATAGTCCTTGTTTCAGCAATAGGATCACCTCCTGCAGTGTTACCATGCGAAACGTCTAGGGTTTTATAAACTTGTTCGCTTGGCGCAGGTCTAGACCAGGACGCATGGTGAGATCCTTTTTGGGTACAAGGAATTACACTGAACAAATACCCTCGTTTACCTGAAGAATAGGGAGGGCTTCTATGGCGTCCTTTCCCAGCAGTGCTTCCACCTCTTGATTCAGGAACTCCAGATGGTCCAGTGAAAGGCGCCGTGATCGCAGCGGTCTGAATTGTGGAGGTCGGGCGAATTCCATGCATTAACCATGGGCGACCGTCTTCATCACCCACTGGTCTGAAGTTATCCCCTCCCATGCCATGAGGAAAGATGTTAATCACCCCCCGACCAGGATAACATGGGAGGGGACCTGGATTTGGTGGTAATTTCTGACCAGAGGCTGTGCCTCCTCTGGGATTGGGGCCTCTGCCTCTACCTTTGCCGCGTTTGACCCCTTGGGAGGTAGTATGCAGAATTTCCATAAGTTTGTCCAGAGTTGAAGATTCCCGTGCCGTAGTTTTGACCAGCACGGGCTTGCCCTCGAAAGGACCGATGAGTTATTAGCCCTCTAGGTGGAAGGTTTCTGTGGGATCTGCTGCAGAGACTTCAGAGTCTCATGCTCCTTCTTGGCTGTTTCCAAAGCCTCATCCACCACTTTCGAGAAGAGGTTAGATTCCGCAATGGGCTTATTGATGAGGAAGTCTTGAGTTTCTGGTTTAAAACCTGAGGTACGCAGCCAAGCGTGTCTTTTCAGTAGGGTCCCTTGGGCTAGAGACCTGCCTGCAGTTTCCGCAGTGTTCAGGGTGTTCATGATCACATGCTGGTTAACTTGTCTTCCCTCCATAGCAATGGAGAGAAGTTTTGACTTGGTGGATTCAGGAACCTCTTGGAGGCCCTCCTGGAGCAAGTGCCATTCGGCATCAGCATAGCTTGCCAATAATCTATTAGCAATCCACGCAGTGTATGCGGCCGCCGACGTGACACGTTTGCCAAGGGCATACAGTCGCTTAGATTCCTTGTCAGGCGGCGATTCACCTGTGGCAAGGGCTACCCCTGCCCTTTTCCGAGTGGTAGTCACTACCAATGAATCTGGAATGGCGTGCCCTCTGATGTATAGAGGGTCGGAAGGGGAAGGGCAAAATAATTTTTCGACTCTTGGGTTCACTGCCAGAGTTTGAGCTGGTGATACCAATGATGGGGCCACCCTTCTTTTAACAGAGTTAAGGAGGGGGATGGCCTGACTAGACTGAGGTTTCTCCATGAGGATAACGTCTACAAAATCCTGCTCAGGTACTGCCTCTTGAGTGGAAGTTTTAAAGTATTCAGTTGCTTTTTTCAACATGGAGTTAAATGCCATTTGGTCATCTACAGAAGAGGCCTGGCGAGCCGGGGTGGACGGTGGAGAATCCAGGCACAAAACATCAGAGTCCTGATCTTGCTGTGTCCATGGGTCCTGACCTTCCTGTTGGGTTTCTTCACAGTTGTCCGTAGTATCCTGTTCTTCCTCATAACTTTTTAGAAATTAAGCTTCTTCCTCTTCATTATAAATGTCCCTTTATGTGTCCATGTGAACAACGTCTTCCTGCTGAAAGGCATGAGACTGACCTTCTTGAATTTGGAGGTTAGGGTCTACCCATGTCCTTTTCGGAGGAGGATGATCAGAAGAACTGATAATCTTCTCCAGCCGATCCATACACCCTTCGACTTCTCTGTAGTCCACTTAGTGGACCCAAACGGGCTTGCGGGCGGAAGAACGACGTTCTCCGCCCTACGGCATCGAAAATAGTTTCTTAGGGTGTCGGAAAGAAGCTCTTGACTATCTACGTAAGCGTCGTAAGAATCGGGATCCCAATCCGCATCTGAAACCTTTTCCGCAGCTTGTCCCATAACTTAAGGCGGAACCGGGGCAAGACTCACCGCCGCCGTAATTCTTTCGATAGTCACTGAATCGGCATGAGACAGTGGCTCCGATAGTTTATCGGTAGGTGTACTACCTTTCCGAGGCGCTAGAGTGCCTAGCGGTTGGTTTTCCAGGTAGAGACCTAGCCGTAGTTTTCGGGCCTACCGCAGCCTTTGGAACCGTCGGATTTCCGCGATTCGACGTGTACAGTTTTTTGAGTAGCGCCCTTACATGACTTTGATTGCCCAGACGCAAGACGCTGCTGCGGATGTGGGGAAGGCTTTGGATCAAACTGATCCGAGGGAACCGGCAAAGTTTTCGGTGGCCCGGTTGGCGCTTTAACCTTTTTCAACAAAGATGTCGGAAACGGTGTAGGGGTTGTCTGTTTAGTGTGATGCGCTTGTACGCCCTGTCGCCGGGTGTTGTCCCTATAGCGAGACCAGAGTCAGGACTTAAGAGGTCAGGGACGGGCGTGGCGGACCTAGAAGCACCCGCCTCAAGGTCTATAACATCCGCAACGGATGTTTGGTCATCCCAAGTACCCCCGTCACTCTCAGCGGGTGTGGCGGTGGGCAATGGGGTTCCAGCCGCGACATACCGTACGCAGCCCACCGCTTAACACGGCGCTCCTTAAGGGTCTTAGGCCGAAGGAGTTTGCAGGCCGCACACCGCTTCTCGTCGTGCTCTAGGGGGAGACCTGCGTTACACGTCCTGTGTTCATCCTTCCAAGGATATCTAACCCTACAATTAGGGCAGAATCTAAAAGGAGTCCTTTCCGTAGCTAAAGGGAAGGTTGACCAGACCAAAAGGGAAAAGAGGGGAAAGGAGGAAAGACATACTGACAATATGGCCACCCCGACCCCACTCCCTACTGTATAGGTCGGCCAGAGGGCCCGACCACGTAGAAAATCCGGCTGCCGGATCTTAGGCGCCAAAATCCAGAGCTGTAGGAGAATCGCCCGTAGACTTTGTCGAAGATGTTCTTGTGGCCAAAGTGACTTAACGGGAAATAACCGACAATTCGGTAAAGAAACAATGTCTCTAGTAAGAGCTCCGCTATAGGGCGACCAGTCATCTGGGCGGAAAAAAACAATCTGAGGGACCTCGGCGCGTGATGGATTTTGGGTACACTACACGTCACGATAGGGATAGTGTTAGACACGCCTATGCCAAGGCCCCCTTTCGGTCCCCGAAAGACAAGATGCAATACTCCGCGGTTACCACTGGATGTCGGACCATATGCACAGCATGTGATTCTAAGCAGATTAACAAGCATCAGAACAGTAAAAATTATTTTTAATTGATAGCTGACAAAAGCAGAAAAGCCAACTTGTTAACCTTGATTAAAAGATGTTGAAATGGGATGACTGGGTTTAGTTTGCAGGAATTCTATTACTATATAAACAGTTTTTTCCCGGCAATCCTGTATGGTTTAGATGCTTTAGCAATTGGGAAATACAAATGGTTGAACGTCCAGGAAGCAACATTATGGAGGAATATACTGGGCCTACCACAATGTGCACAGATTGAAGTACTCTGAGCTTGGGCCAAGTTCGCTAGAAGGGTTTGCCCTAAAAAAGCAGGTAACATATTTGAAAGCAATTAAGGATCCTAAATGCCCCAGTTAAATTTAATGGGCAAGGTCACACACAATACAAATCATACTAAACTTGAAGCCCTGCGAAATCTGAATGCTAATATGTTTGAAGCCATCAGTTGGAGGCCAGAATTGAAGCTGGAATTGTACCAGCTAAAAGCTCAATTTAAAAGTAAACTCGGCCTTTGGCATTGGGGCAAAAATTATGAACATTTGGCCTATTTGAAAATGTATTTGGAGTTGGATAAAGTATGGAATAATTATTTGAGAGCTCAAAAGTATCCATCTTTAAGTCCATCTCAAGCTATTAGGAGATGTGTGTTGCTCATGAGGATTAACCAACTCCCAACACTAATGATGCGGGCCCCCCAACACCAAATTTTCAGGAGTTTTGAACATGTCATTTGTAAATTGGCTTATATTCCTGAAATTGCAAGACATGTATTGACGGAGTGCAAGGAATTGGCTATGGTCTATATCTGTAATCTGGAGACATGTGTTGATTCGATCAAAAGTTCTGAACATTAAAGTTACTCACTTTAGTGACTAGAGTACTCCGTCCGTTACTTCCCTTTCCCCCATCCTTGTGGGCATCCCCCAATATGGGGAGGGTACCAGAGCCTTTGTCAGCAAGAAATTGAGCTTCCCCTTAAAATTTAGTCCAGCGCGCGGCCCTGGTTGTGGGAATACCCCCAAAGCCCTGCTTTACTGTGCCTAACCTCATTCACCTTTTTAACACATTAGATGCTTTGATACCCGGCTATACTGAAAATGTTAGCCCCTGGCATACAAGCAGGGGAAGGTGGGACGTATGGAGGAAAGGGGACTACGCACTACGAGTACTCTAGTCACTAGAGTGAGTAACTTGAATTACTCTTACGTCCTGTCCCCTTGCCTCCATCCTGGTGGGTGATTCCACCGAAGAAGACCATAGGGTGGAGCTGTGACAGCCTCATATCTATGAAGAAGCGAAAAGGTTCTTCAGAACCACCAGACTGAACTCTATCTCACCTGGAGATGGTATCCAGGGAATAGTGCTTCCAAAACACCGAGTGGCCCTAGTAGCCACCCTGCTGATGACAGCCCAAGAAGCAGGTCTCTGAAACGTGACAGCCATGACATTGGCTCTGACTGCATGGGCATGAATCCCCTGAGGAACCGGTTTGCCCATCGCTCTATACGACTCTCAGGTGGCCTGGACCATCAAATGGGCAATAGAAGCTTTGGAAGCCTGGGTGCAGGGAGACGAGTGCCCAAACGTGTAACTTCCTGAAGGATTTTGTCCAAGGTAAAATTTGAGGATTCTCTTGAGGTCCAAGGAATGCAAAGCCCTTTCGGTATCTGTCTGCAGGTTCGGAAAGAACACTGATCCAAATGGAACAGAGTGACCACCGTGGGCAAAAAGTTAGGAGTGCACAAGATGACCTTGTTCTGAAACATGGTGAAAGGCTTGCAAGTTTACAGCCTGCAGCTTCCTGAACCTGCGTGCAGAAGTGAGCGCCACCAATAGCACTGTTTTCAGTGTCACCATCCTGATGTCCATCGAGGCCATTGGCTCGAAGGGCTTGGTGCTGCAAGGCCGCAAGAACCGCTTTGAGGTCCTAGACCGGATGTGGCCTGTGCACTAGAGGAAAAACCCCAGACAACCTCTTGGGGTGGGCCTAAACCACTGGGTCAGCCGCTGACGAAACGTGCTCTGGGGATTTCTTCTAGGCATCAATGGCAGCCAGATAGGTGCGGCAGGTATCAATATGAACGCTGGAATGAGCCAGGTGTGCAGAAAAGGCCAGCTCCTCGTCCAGGGAGCAGGTAAGGGCATTGAGCTATTTGTCACAAGCCCAGTGGCAAAATCTCATCCACTTGCTCCTGTACTGGGCCCTTGTAGATGGCTTCCTGAATGATGTCCCAGTTGTCCTCAGAGAACCGAATAGGGTGGAGTTTCAGCTGGTCAAAAACCAGGCCGCCTCGCTGCACCTGGAAGTCCCTTGCTGGGGACCAGAAGGCGACCAGTCCCTGGGAGCACACCTGCAGTAGATTCGAGAACCAAGCCCAGGACGGACAGTGCAGTGCAATCAGGATGAGGCTGCAGCACACCGACGTCTGGAACTTGCAGAGGGTCCGCAGGAGCAAACTGTGGCTGTGCCAGCAGAGCTGAAACACGTTCCCTAGAGACCCCCCGAGCCAAGCCTGCCCAAGAGACAAACTGGGGGCACTTGGAATTCAGGGGAGATGCAAATAAGTCCAGATCCGAAAAAACCCATCTCTGGAACAGGGGCAACAAGGAGTTGATGTTTAACTCCCACTTGTAGGTGTTGAACCCGAAGCGGCTGAGCTGGTCCGCTTACGCATTACTGTCCCCTGGGAGGTGGGCGGACGAAATCCAATTCTGTTCCATAAGGGCCCATTCCCAGATCGCCACCGCCTCCATGCACAGGAGGGAGGGGTGCGACTGGTGCCACCCTGCTTGTTCAGTTAAAACATTGTTGTGGAAGGGTCAGTCCTGACCAGAACCGCTGTGTCCATGATGAGAGGCAGAAAGGCTCAGAGTTCAAGCAGATTGATATTCAAGAGGGACGGTGCCCTCGACCATGCCCCATGAATGGAGTAGCCCCCCTCCCCCCCAAGCCCGAAAGCGAGGAATCAGTCACCACCAGTGACGGCTCAGGCCAGGTAAAGGGGGCTCCCACTGTCATATTGCCGTCCACCAACTAAGGTCCAGGAGGAGGAGCAGGGGTATTGAGATCCTGTCTGACAACCCGTCTGATACCAATTGGCCGCTAGGAAGAACTGGAGGAGGCATCTCATCTTGAGGCGGGCTTACTGAACCTCGAGCATGCAAGAAGCCACCAGCCTCAGGTGGTGGTGGACCCACCATTCCGAAGTGGTAGAGTTGGCCAGAAAGTGCCCTATCGCCAATGCAGAGGGAAAGGAGCCTACTGAGTGTGGGGAACACCCGTTGCACCGCCATGTCCCAGCGCACTAAGGAAAACTAGATCCTGGCAGTAGTCAGCTACTACTTCAGCTGGTTGAGGGGAAGGAACAAGTTACTTACCTGTAACTGTTGTTCTCCAGCATGGGTCTGGCATGGATTCACATGCTCATGAATATTCCCCGTCGTCAGGCTGGGAATCCTCGGTAAAGAAAAAAACAGTATCAGTTTCGTTTCTGATCTGTCTTTCGTAGTAATAACCAATCACTGGTCTCTGCGTCATACTGACCACAGCCAATGACTGCCCTCTACCTAAGCACCGCCTCTGGCAGCCATCTTCAGATTTGGAAGCACGTGAAGTGGCAGTATGACCAAGTGAAGAGCCGCAGAGGGGTAGGCGGGAGGGTTCGCATGTGAATCCATGCCAGACCCATGCTGGAGAACAACATTTACAGGTAAGTAACTTGTTCCTTCTCCAGCATGGGGTCTGGCATGGATTCACATGCTCATGAATAAAGAATACATAGCAGTACACACATGCACAACCACGGGAGGTGGCAAAGGCTCAACATTAAGCATTACATCAAACTCAACATTAAGCATCTTACCTCCTCACCAGGCTCACCTCAGGCGAACAGGTTGCGCAGCACTGCTTGGCCGACCCTGGACTCCTCCCTGGAATCCCGGTCGACGCAGTAGAACTTCGTGAAGGTGTGCGTCGACCTCCACGTAGCAGCCCTGCATATGTCCAGCAGGGGCACACCAGAAAGGAACGCCGTGGTAGCTGCGATCGCTCTGGTGGAATGGGCTCTCGGACGGCCAGGCAGCGGTCGGTTTGCCAACCGATGACAGTACATGATACAGCCGGAGAGCCATCTGGAAATGGAAGCCTTCGAGAGAGCCTTCCCCTGATTGACAGGTCCAAAGTTCACAAAGAGTTGTGACGTCTTCCGAAAACACTTCGTGCGGTCCACGTAGAACTTCAGCGCTCTGGCCACATCCAGCGAGTGCAAAGTCCTCTCAGCCGGCGACGAAGGCGACGGGAAGAACACAGGCAACACCAAGGGTACGTTGAGATGGAAGTCCGACGGTACCTTGGGCATGAAGGAGGGGTGCGTCCTGAGCACTACCCTCGTGTCGTGAAGTCAAGTACGGGGCCTTGCAGGAAAGGGCCTGGATCTCTCCCACCCGTCGTGCGGAGGTGATGGCCACAAGAAACGCTGTTTTCCACGACAGAAACTTCAACGGGGCCGAGTGCAGAGGCTCGAACGGAGGTCCCATGAGCTTGGTCAGCACCACGTTGAGCTCCCACGCCGGGGCCGGCGCCTTCACCGGCGGGAACGATCTGAACAGTCCCTTCATGAACTCTTTCACCAGACGATGAGACCACAGGGACGACCGGCCTGTGGTTCTGGTGTATCGGGAGATCGCAGCAAGATGAATCTTGATGGACGCGTGTGCCAGTCCAGCTTTGGCCAGCGTCAGCAGGTACGGCAGTACCTGGGGAGCCGTAATCCGTAGAGGGTTAATCTTCTGTGCGTGGCACCAGACAGAAAACCTCTTCCATTTGTGTCCGTAGCATTTAAGAGTCGAGGACGCCCTGGCCTTTGCAAGAACCTCTCTGCAGTCGGCCGGTATGTCGTATCCTCCAAACTCTAGCGCTGCAGGAGCCAGGCCTGCAAGTTCAGCGATTTCGGGTCGTGGTGGAGGATGGCGCCTCCTTCCCTGGAGAGCAGATCCGCGTCCACCGGCAGCTTGATTGGCGGGGACGCTGACAAGTCCAGAAGGTCAAGGAACCATGTCTGCCTCGGCCACTCAGGTGCGACGAGGATCATCCTGCACCGTGACCTCTTGAGCTGGTTGACGAGCCGGATTAGCAGTGGCAAAGGAGGGAACGCGTAGAGGAACAGGCCCTCCCAGGGGAACGAGAAAGCATCGCCCATGCTCCTCGCCTGGGGAAACCTGCTGGCGAACCTCCGGCACTTGGAGTTCGTCGCCGTCGCGAACAGGTCGATCTGGGGTGTGCCCCAACGTCGGAAGAGGCGATCCACTAGATCCTGCCGTAGTTCCCACTCGTGGCACGAGCGCAGCTCCCTGCTGAGTGAGTCGGCGATGGTGTTTTTTATCCCTGCCAGATGAAACGGCACCAGAAACATCCCTTGGGCGACTGCCCAATGCCACAGGTCCTGCGCCTCCTTGGACAGTGCTGGGGACCTGGTTCCGCCCTGTTTCCTGATGTAAAACATGGTGGTGGTGTTGTTGGTGAAGATCCTCACCACCTTGTCCTTGAGGGACGGAAGGAAGGACCTGAGGGCCCAAAACACTGCACGGAGCTCCAGGACGTTGATATGTAGGGATTTCTCCGTCGGGAGCCAAAGGCCTCTTGCGTGCAGATTTTCGGTGTGCGCTCCCCACCCTTCCAGGGAGGCATCCGTGGTCACTGTCTCCTGGTGGGCTGGGGTCTGGAAGTCCATGCCCGCCATCAGATGCGCGCGGGTGCCCCACCACCGGATCGCTCGTCGGAAACTGTCGAGTGTGATCCTTTCCTCGAAGCTGCCCGTCGTTTGGATCCAGCGCACGTCCAGGAACTCCTGCAACGGGCGCATCCGGAGCCTGCACATGGGAATGAGGTAGATGCAGGAAGACATCATTCCGAGGAGGGACTTGATGGACCTCACCTTGGCCGCGTCGGCCACCAACATCCGCTGCACCTTGCCCAGGATGGTCCTGGTCCTCTCCTCCGACGGGGAGGCCAGAAGGGACACTGTGTTGAGCCTCGCTCCCAGAAACAGAGCGTCTTGCGCGGGTACCAGGTGGGATTTGGCGTAGTTCACGGAGAATCCCAAGTCCGTGAGAAGTTGGACGGTCCTTGCCGTGTGAACCACGGCGAGCTCCCTTGTCTTGGCTCGGATGAGCCAGTCGTCCAGGTAGGGGTAGACGTGGATCCCTTCGCGGCGCAGCTGCGCCGCCACTGGTGCGAGGCACTTGGTGAACACCCTGGGTGCCGACCGTAGTCCGAAGGGGAGGGCTTTGAACTGGTAATGACGCCCTTGGACCACAAACCTGAGGAATTTTCGGTGCCCCTTTAGGATGGGAATATGGAAGTAGGCATCCTCCAAATCCAACGACGACAGGAAATCTCCTTCCTCCAGCTGACCCAGGACGTGCTGGAGGGTGACCATCCAGAACTTTTGCGCCTTGATGAACTTGTTCAGACGTCGCAGCCCTTCCTGAGCATCGCCTTTACCTCCAGGAGAAGTTGAGGGACGTGAAGTTCTTTCCTGGCCACGGGGGGGGACGCGCGGACACTTTCTTTGAAACTCGAGCGCGTGGCCCCGGGCCAAGGCGTCCAGCACCCAACGGTCGGTGGAGATGGACTCCCACACGCTGACGAAGCTCGCCAGCCGGCCTCCCACCGGGGTGCTTCGGTGGGGGCCCGACCCCACGGCCGGTTCAATCCTGCTTCGACGAGGCTTTGCCGCCTTGACCTCCTTGGCGACGACGGCGGGGTCCGCCAGACTTGCCTCGTCCTCTGTAGGCCTCCTGAGACGACGAGCGGGCCGCTTGACGGTAGGAGGAGAAACCACCTCCGGAACCTTTGGAGGCGCCCTTGCCTCCGCTGCTCCGAAAGGGCGTCCGTCGTTGTTGCAGAACTCCAAGGGCCCGGGCCGTCTCGGTGTCCGCTTTAATGGCCTGAAGGGAATCGTCCACTGTTTTCCCAAACAGGTTGTTCCCATCGAAGGGCATGTCCAGGACTCTGGTCTGAACGTCTTGACGGAAGTCCGTAGCCTTGAGCCATCCACGCCGCCTAAGGCAAACGCCGTTGCCCAACTGGCGGAACCCAGTGTCGGCGATGTCCGTCGCAACGGTAATGGCGTGGTCCGAAACCACCTCACCTTCCTGCAGGATCTCCAGGGCCTCTGCCCTCTTGTCGTCCGGCAAGAAGTCCAGCAGGGGAGCCAGTTTGTACCAGAGCTCCCTGTCGTATCGGGCCACGATAGCCAAGGCGTTGGCAGCTTTAATCGTCGTTGCTGCAGACGAGATGACTCTGCGTCCCATAGCGTCCAATTTTTTTCCCTCGCCGTCCGGTGGGGAAGTCGATGTGGAGGCCGCACCCCCCCCGCTTTTTTCCTGGCCGCCGCGGAGACGACGGAGTCCGGGGTAGGCTGCGCCCGGAGGCACAGGGGGGCCGTGTCCGGGACCCGGTACTTTTTCTCGTACCGGTCTCTTCTAGCTGGCGTCGTGGAAGGGTTCTTGAGGAGGGTGAGGCCCTCATCCCAAATGTCGTCCAATAGAGGCACTGCGAGGACCGTCTTCCTCTTGGCCTCGCGCCGCTGATAAAGGAAACCTTCCTTCTTCTCCTCAGGGCAGAGTTGGAAAAGCTTGGATGCCCTGGTGATCATGGAGTGGAACGATCCAATCTCGTCGGGCGGAGAAGCCCTGGTGGGAGGCGACGACGGTACATCCTCGTCGTATACCTCGTCGTCCGTACCCGTCGCTGCCGTGTCAGTCCCCGTATCATCCCCTCGGGTGGACGGGGAGGAGGGCTGGAAGGGGCGCGACGGCTGAAAAGGAGGCGGAGGGTGGATCCTTCTTTTCTTGGTAGGGGGAACCCCAGAAGGTCCCGGTTCTGGGTCCCCCAACGGGAGAGGTTCCGTCGGCAACGGTAGTCTCGTCCTTATCTCTGAGCATAAGGACTGTATAGCCAACAAAATGGCCGCCGAGTTGTCTCGCGGCGCTGGCAGAGGGGAATCCGACGGGCGATCAGGGGCCCCGTCGGTACCCTCGACTATGTCGTCGTCACCTGCGTCGGGATCCATCCCGACGGGCCGGTCTTCTTCCACGCCGAGGCCGTGGCTTAAGACCTCGACCAGCTCCTCCTCCGAGGTTGAGGCCGAGTCTACGACGACGCCCTGCCCCCCCTTTTTCTTCCCCACGGGGGATTTCACGGGGGTCCTATCGATGGGCACAAAAGAGGACTCCCTCCGAGGTGGCAGGGAGACTCTGAGCCCCGAGGTCGCCACCACTGGTGTAGCCTCCACAGGCTGAGCCAGGGCCGCCGCGACAGTTTCGATTGAGGGCTTGGCCGGATGGATTAAGGCATTCACCACCTTAGGTGCGCTCACCGCCTTATCCTTGAGGGGGGGACACTGCCTCGCTCCCCCTCCGCCTTCGAGCTCGACCGGGGCCTCTCCAGGAGCCTCGCCGGGTGCTCGGCCTTCCTCTTACCCGACCCAGAGCGTTGGCTCGTGGTTGATGGTGCCGGGGAGGGTGCGCCCAGCCTGGCGCCCGTAGAGCCCGACCGTTCGCCGCTCCCGGTGCCAGCGGACTCGCGGTGCTTGGCCTTATGTTGGACCCCCGTCGCCGGGGCGTCCTCAAAGGTCTTAGAAGACCGCTCGGATTTCTTCCTCTTCTCGCCGGACGGGCTCTTCCCTTCCAGCCAGTTGGCGAGACGTTGATGGCGGTCCTTCATGGTCCGCTCCGACATGTTGCCGCAAAACGCACAGTCCTTCTCCACGTGCGTCTTGTCCTCATGTAGGCAGTAAAGACAAAAAGAGTGTTCGTCCTCCTTGAAGACGTTCTGCAGCTGGCATCCAGGGCAGACCCTGAACAGCTTTCCGGGCGTCGAGCTTCCCTTCTCCTGGGCCATGACCGGGCCTGAGAAACTTCTGGAGTCCTCCAAAAGCGTAGCTCGACGAAATCTTCACCCTTGAGGGGCGCAGACGAATCCGACACAGGTCCCCGTTGATCGGATGGAGAGTCGGTGGAGCTTGAGGCTCTTTGACCGAAAAAACGAAGTTTTTGAGAAAAAACGTGAAAAAAATAGCACTAACGCTCGAGAGCAATAGCACGAGGATCCCAACACATGAACGTGCGGTAAAAATCTGAAGATGGCTGCCAGAGGCGGTGCTTAGGTAGAGGGCAGTCATTGGCTGTGGTCAGTATGACGCAGAGACCAGTGATTGGTTATTACTACGAAAGACAGATCAGAAACGAACCTGATACTGGTTTTTTCTTTACCGAGGATTCCCAGCCTGACGACGGGGAATATTCATGAGCATGTGAATCCATGCCAGACCCCATGCTGGAGAAAGGCCCGCTGCTGAAGAAAGTCGACCAGCCTTTGGCAGGAGTGCACTGCCTGCCCTCAGGCAAGCTGGCCCTGACCAGCCAGTTGTCCAGATAAGGGTATAGGTGGTTTCCCTCCAGGCGGAGACCAGCCACCACATTCTTCAGCTTTGTAAAAACACAAGGAGACAAATTGAGGCCGAAAGGCAGCACTTTCTACTGGAAGTGGTCCAACATGATCATGAACCGCAGAAATTTACGAGGCAGCTGGTAAATGGGGACATGAAAGTATGCATCCTTGAGGTCTAGGGAACACATCCAGTCCCATGTGCATAGTGATTCTGCTATGTGCGCAGGAGTAATCATCTTGAAGCCTTCTAGCGGTAAAGACTTGTGGCGAAAGTGACAGGTCCAGGACTACCCTCAGGCCGGCCTGGTTGTTATTGGGTACCACCATATCCTGTTAGTTACTCTGTCCGACTGAGGAACCGGCTCCAGCATCGCCAAAAGAGAAAGAGTCTCCCGTAAAAGGGACAGTTAACCTAGCTGATGTAGAGGAGGGGAGGATGGTAGAGGAAGACTGAAGCCTGTGGAGACTATAGAATTGATCAAAGGATTCTCGTAATAACACTTCCAGCAGCCAGCCGCCTGCAGCGAGCTCTGTTCCCTGACCAATACGTCACTGCTTCTTGACGGGAGCGGAGGAGGGGGAGCGGAAAACACTGAAAATTCCTCTGCTGCTTCCTCCTGTGGTCACTGGGTGACTAGTCAGTCCTCTGTGCACCATGGTCTTGAAACCCCTTGAAGTCAATGATAGCTCAGGGCGTGAAGTCGGTCCTGCCCTGTGACTGAGGGAAGGACTTCTGCCCTGACTTAGTCAGGATGGCCAAGGACTTGGCGGTCTGTGTAGAGGTCTTCTTTCTCAACTAGTCATCGGTGGATGAATGAAAAAGGTCACAGCCCTCAAAAGGAAGAACCAGGATCCGCTCTTACACATCTGATGAGTTTAGTGGCATGCATCCACGCTGTCAGTCTCCTCTCGACCATCAGGCACATCCCTCTGCTGGCTGTGTCAATGTGGGAGACCGAAGACTCCATGAGGTGCTGTGCAACCGCCCAGGCGTCCACCACACGGCCTGCCTCTACTCTCTAGAGGGAGATCAGGCAGAAACTCTTGAGCTCTCCTCACAGCTTCTGCATCGCTGCAGCAAGGAAGACGCCTGTGTTAGTCTACTGCAAATGCAGCCATGAGATGAGACAGCAGATTTTGCCAAAAGACTGAAGCACCTTGTCCTCTTTGGACAGACAACTGGAGGTGGAGAAATACGAAGACAATGGTTTGGAATACAGAGAGGCCGCCAACACCACCACCACCACCACCACCACCACCACTGTAGACTGAGGCTGGGGGTGGGAGGCCATGCTCCCCATCCAAAAGCCTGAACCAGCTGTTCAACTTCTGGTTCATCTGGGTATTGGCCCTGGGCTTCTCCCAGACCTTTCTCGCCAACTGTAGGACATCCTTCTTTAGCAGAATGCGGAGCGGCACATAGTGTGCCTGTGTTAGGACTGTTTTTCTGGAATCAACTAAGGGCTTTGTAAAACCATTCAATTGAGCCAGTACAAGACTCCACTCAGAGTAAGGTTGTACCACAGGAGTTCATGGAAGCGGTTAGGGAAAATTCTCTGAAATGTGCCAATTCCCTCTACCTTAGAGACTCCCAGCAACTTTGCTAGATTTTGAGGACTCATTTTTTTTACCTGGAGAGAGCGAGACCCTTTTTCCCTACTCTTTCATGTATTTTAATGTGATTTTGTACACTTTCTTTTGGTTATGGAGTCTGACAAACTTCATAGACATCTTTTACACTGCCACACAGCACCTGCAGTGCAGTTTCACTGGGAAGACTTTCAGATTCCCCAAAGGTTTAAATACCTTCCCTGGGATAAATTACTGTTTTACAGAGCAGTAAAGTGAAATTGACTTTACTTACATTTGTAACGTTCTAGATCCAGCACACACAATCTTACAATAGGGTGCTGGAGAGGTTACCAAGTATCCCCTTTGTCTAGCTTCTCATGTAACAGTTTAATGTTACCTTTTCCTCACGGAATGGCTGGTGGCAGTGGTTTACGTTTTACTAGCATTATAGGATTTTACCTCGGGCTGCGTTGGCAGCCACGGCAAAGCACCCATGGGTGCCGTTTTTGTCAAAATGGCCACGGTCTTCTTTTTTCACTATTTCTTTGAGAAAAAGGTCCTTCTTGAGAGTTACTCTGCGTGCCAAACCAGGTTTGGTCCCTTTGTTTCGTCTTTGGCAGGCTTCACGAGTGAAACCCACCTCTGGCTCCAGGGTGTCTGGGGTGGGCAAGAAGTGAGGGAGGTGCCCGAAACTCTGCTTTGCCTCCTAGGAGACCCAAATGCACCCTGTGGTGATTGGCTGGCTGACTGTCCGGTAAGGACAGCCACCCTGCTGGGTGACTGACAGCTAGGATGGAACGAATGGGAGCAAGCTGCATAAAAGGCGAGGCTTTTTGGCTTGAAAGGCAGAGTCGACCACTAGACGAAGGAATCCGAAAAACTACTTGAAGAGGACGCCTGCTGCAACTCCTGGACCGTTGGTTTGCCCGGTGAAGCCCTGCTGATGTGCTGAAACTCCAAATTCGTGTCAACAGAGAAGCTCCTGCTAGAACGACGTCTCAATTTCAGTTTGCAGGACAAATCAACGGCATAAGCAGCCACCTGGACATCCTCTGAGCTGGTTGAATTTCCACAGAGTTGCTGCTGGAAACCGAATAATCAGGGAGAGGAACACCAGTTCGTGTTTGTTGCTTTTAAGCTGGCCAAGTGTAACACTCACCTGGTATCCACAGGGACACCACTCAGCCCTGGCTGGAAAACTTGCACTCTCGAACCCTTTCCCGTGGTAATCTTTCAGATGAGGGTTGGGCCTGCAATACATGAGAACTGGATTCAAGACTTAAATGTCTCTTGTAGGTTGATTCCTGCCTCCCTTGGACTCAAACCCTTCCCCTAGACCTTCTCCTCACCTTAATTCTTTGTGCAGTGCGCTCTCCGTCCTGCCTCTCGGTGAAGAGGCGCGTAGCTGGTGCGGGCGTGCTGCGACCTAGTTGCTTCACTGGTGCGGGCCCTGTTGGAGTCCAGACCTGCTGTGACTCCGACAAGGTAGGTTTTGCTGCCTTACAGTCTTGATACTCTGCTCTCTTGCTTTCTTGTCCCCCTTTTGTTTGTTACTAATGTCTGTTTCTTTCCTATAGGTGTGGAAAGAGATTTAGGTGTTGCCGTGCTGATTGGAGATGAGCACGAGTCGGTAAGTGAATGCGCGGTGCGTGGCGCTATTCCGTAAATTAATGTGCGGTGCGTGGCGCTATCCCGTAAGTAAATGGGCAGTGCGCGGCACAATCTTGTCTTTTCTTTTGCTAACCTGTGTCTTTCCCTTTTCTTGTAGGCCGCTGTGATGTTCCGGAATGGATGCCGACCGAGGGATGACTGAACCAGGTAAGAGTCTTGTGGTTTTCGTTGTTCTTGAGTAGGAGTGAGTAAGCGCTCACTAATGCTATCTCGCCCTCTTCTTTCCAGGTTGCGGTGTTCCGGAGAAGGATGCGGCGCCAAGATGCTGGGGTTCTCTGAATAGAATATCCTCAGGTGGGTGGGACTGCAGCTTGCGATGGATCGCAGACAGGATGCTACTCACAGGTAAGTGCTGTATTAACGATGTTCTTCTTTCAGGTGCGCGGTTTCAGGATAAGGAACTCTGGAGACCGAGCTGGACACGGTGAGCGTTACGCTGAAAACCGCAGAATAACGCAAAGCGTGTTCCTCTGCTTGGACGTGGTTTATATAGCCCCAGGTATCTCAAGGCCCTACCACACCCAAATCGCTAGCCCCGCATAGCACAGTTCTTGGAACTGAGCTATGTGGGTGCCTCCATGTTGAATAAAACTATTAAGCAGTCCAAACCCTAATGTTATCTTCACATTAAGTATGAACCTGGCGCCAAAGGCGCCAGGACAGACTCCAAGAGAGTCTTTGATGAGATGTCAAGGCCTTTGAGGCCAAAGTAGAGGCCGTAACTACGCTCTAGTTGGGAGGCTGACTTGCCTATGAGGGTTAGGGGTAGGGATCATGACACCAAGAGCTCCAGGAAG
This sequence comes from Ambystoma mexicanum, assembly GCF_040938575.1. Taxonomy (NCBI): domain Eukaryota; kingdom Metazoa; phylum Chordata; class Amphibia; order Caudata; family Ambystomatidae; genus Ambystoma; species Ambystoma mexicanum. The sequence goes on along the minus strand of NC_090935.1, from coordinate 1,309,036,264 downwards.
AACCTCGGACTCCCAGGAAGCAGGACTGACCGAGCCTGAGCACCCTCAACAGAGTGCGGTACCCCACAAGCAAGGAAAGCCGAGCTCGTCAGCCAGGAACCGCAGTGTTGCTATTTGCGGTAGAGGAAAAGAGCTGAAACACTGAACAGCCACTTGATTGAAGTTTGCCGGTTGCGAGCGGTGAGTCCCATTGCAATGCCGGAGTCCCCAGATGTCCTCCCCTTTGTTCACACAACAGAGGCCCAGGAACAGTGAGATCTGCAGAGCTGCTCAGGAACAGAAGTCATCTGTTGCACTTTTTCTTCAATACAAAAGGTACTGTAAAAGTCTGAGAGAACATAACTCTTGTTGTAGAGTTGCTTGCAACTTCTACCCCTCACAAGTGTAAACTGCTGGTGACCCTACATCGATTCTTTTTCTTCAAAGACTTCTAAAACATTGTGCAAATACTTTTCTTACTTACCTGCATAGACTTTTGCCCATTGACTTTGGCTAAGCCTGTTAAACTGAAAGAATTTGCCTGCTTGAGAGTATTTGTGGTCTCTTGTATGTTCCAATAACTTTTTCCTTTGACACCTAAGAATATTGTAAATGCAACAGTGATATATGAATGTCCCCAGCACCCTAGCTATTGAAGTCACCTGAGGGTGTAGGTTGTGTCTGTGGGACATCCCAAAAGGGTACTTAATGATTTAGAAATATTGAGAGTGTATTTTGTGAAGTATATTTGAGTAACAAATATATTGCCCCCTTCTGAAGAAGGCTTACTCTGACTTATAAATTAATAATTGTTTATTCAACAAACCTGGCTGCTCAATCACACTACCAACCTGTGGAGTATAGACTTATACCAAACGTTGGGTTCCTATTGCCAGGTGGTCAGGGTTGTTGTAGTGCACCCAAAGGGTACTGCGTACAATCCTGCCTAACAGTAGCATAGACAGAGCAGCCAGGTTTATTTTATGAGAGAGAAAGGGCTGTAGAATCAGTACAAATGAAATTGTAATACAAATGGTAAAAAGAAGGAACAAGTTACTTACCTGTAACTGTTGTTCTCCAGCATGGGTCTGGCATGGATTCACATGCTCATGAATATTCCCCGTCAGGCCGGGAATCCTCGGTATAGAAAAAAATCAGTATCAGTTTCGCTTCTGATCTGTCTTTCTTAGTAGTAACCAATCACTGGTCTCTGGGTCATACTGCCCCCAGCCAATGACTGCCCTCTCCCAAGCCCCGCCTCTGGCAGCCATCCTCAGATTTGGTAGCACGTAAAGTGGCAGTATGACCAAGTGAAGAGCCGCAGAGGGGTAGGCGGGAGGGTTCGCATGTGAATCCATGCCAGACCCATGCTGGAGAACAAATGCTTGTTTCCGCTGGACTATCTATGGCAAATATTAAATAACTAGCGTACTTGCCTGATTAAGGGAAGGGAAGCTTGGGAGTGAGAGAGTTATTACTGACACTGCCCTCGATTCCGCTATACACTATTGCACAGACCCTGGGAGTGTGATAGATGTTCTACCATAGCCCTCGGTCTGCCCTTAATCTACCCCGGAACCTCAGACAACTGATTCTATTGTGAGCCGAGTGCAAAACTAGATCACTAGTACATAACTAAGGGAATCTAAAGCACTGGTATAAATCGCCCAAAATGCCGGGAAAGGCGGCAAATCGTAATAAATCTGTGGCGGCCAGGGCAATGAAACCTTATGGCTTACGTTCAAACAAAGAGACCGTGGTCACATGTAATAAAAAGTCCCTGGAACGCGGGGGACCAAAGGAACCTGGAGATAAGCCTGAGGCCCCACAAAAGGGACCGCTAGATGCCTACTTCCCAAGTAAAACGAGCAAAGGAGAGGCTGAGGTTGTACGGAATAAAAACAATGTCTCACAATTGGAGGGAGAAGGAAGCTATCTACCTCTGGACTTGGATAATGACTCCCTTTTGCAATTGTGCTATGCACTACAAGAACGAGTGGGAACTCAAGAAGGGACCCAACTAGGAGTAGAACAGTTGGAGCACCCACAAATTGGTAACTCATCTGTGGAAAAACCGGCTGAAAACACAGAACGGGTGCTCGTACACGAGAACTTGGTGGCTAGTCATGTAATAAGGGGAAATGGATCTCCCATTTTGATAGCCTCTGCATCACAAACTGAATCCACCCCCTATGTCTCCATACCTGCCGCCACAACTACTCCTGTACCAAAGGCACCAAGGCTATCAGCGAGTCCCAACATGGTTTTTGACTCAGCAAATCCAACAGAAGACCCCTTGCATCCAGATTTCAGTGTACATGAAACCTCTCAAACTGGAAACGCGACACTGAATTTTGCCATTAAAATCCTATTAAAACTCTGTGGAACGATGCATGAGGACCTGAAAGCGCAGGGGAGGGTGATCTTAGCCCTACATAAACTCCTAAAAACAACTAACAAAATACCTAGTTCCCCCTGTACAGACCGGAGAGGCACACCGACATTTGAAGATTCGCATGAAGATTTGGATAGAGTAAACGCAGCCCAGATGGCGGAAAAGATGCCAAATGACCGAGATGAGAAGAGATCAGCGGGAGAACAGGAAGAGGAACCCGAAATAGTGGGTCTATTAAGCAGGAAACAAAAAAGAACTGTGAATAAAAGGGCAGAGAAAATAACTAACCCCCCCCCTCCCCGGAACTCCACTCCTTGCCCCCCTCCGGGCAAAAATATCTCCAAAAAGCAGCGCAAACGTGCGGCACGTAAGAAAAGAAGATCTGCCCAAACAGTGGGCACGTTGACGAGCTGGCTTATGGAAGAACAACCGGCGCACGAAAATCAGAACTTGGCAGCTCAGTCGGTCTCCTCTACTACATCTGACCCGGACTCTTCCCTCAGGAGGCCAGAACCAGTACCCGAGCTGGAACCCATACCGGGCCCACTACAAGAAGGAGAAATCATGGAGGAATGTGGGAGTGTTGAGCCAACTAAGGTGGACATTAAAAACGTGATTATATCCCCGGTTGAGAATGGCAAAACTGGCATACAGCTGAATCGATCTACACTCTTTGCCTTATTTGCCAAAATACCATCACTAAGAATCTTAAATTCTGATGACGTAGATTTTGTTGAACCCTCACACAGTAAAGAAGGGAAACATACAACCATCCATTGCTACCTCCCGGAAACTGCTGCTATATTAAGGGCTAATCATTCATCTATTAAATATCTAGGATACGAGTTGGATGTACCTATTATTGAAGAGATGATTGATGAAAACTGCCAAAAATGCAAGTGTGCATGTTCTATTAGCCCTTTAACATCAAATATAACAAAAGCCACCCAAAGGCTTAGTGATGAGCAAGGTTGGGAATGGCTCCAAGAAAGGCTTGCGCAGAAAAAAAAGTGGGTGAATTTCAATAATATCTAGCTGGAATACAAGGGGATTTAGTCACTGGACGAGTGAGGGCCCTGCCCGGGAACTACTTTTGGCCAATGACTTATTCTTACTCCAAGAAACGTGGGTAACCTTTGATCTGGAATTTAATGGATACGTAACTTATCAAAATATGGCCATCAGGGGAGAACGGGGAAGACCGAAAGGGGGATTATTGACTAGTGCTAAAACAGCATACAACCCTAAATTGATCCATCAGGATGGCCCTGGAGGTAATATCCTAGCAATTCAAATAAGTCCACCAGGTGGTTGGGCGGGAAGAAAGAAGGTCCTCATAATAAACATCTATGATCCACCTGGGGACGCGATCACTGAAGCATTGGGAGATAAGTTGGACTCACTGTTAACCACCTGGAGTTTGGGGGAAGAAGGAGCCGCTATACTTCTGGGAGGTGATATAAATGCGAGATGCCGTGACACAGAAGGGTGTGGGAACTACCCCTTTGTACAGAATATCTGCGAGATATCTACACCGCAGAGTAATAACAAAGGCAAACTATGGCTAGAAATTCTTAAGGAATGGAATCTTACCATACTAAATGGACGGACAAACAAGGGGGGGATATACCGGGTAAAGACACTTGGTTGGTAGGAAAAAAGCATTCTGTTCTGGATTATATAGCCACCTCTGAGGGCCTGCTGAATCACGCTCTGCAGTTAAAGGTTACCCTGAATAACTTCAGTGATCATGGCATGTTAACTCTAAGTATGGAGGGTGGTGGAGACTTGGCAGAGGATGGCATATGGAGTGAAATTAGACCTAACGAGGCGGGTAACAAGATCAGATGGTCTCAACGAAATATCGAAAAGATGACATGTATCACCTTCCCAAATGGCATTAACATTAAACAGTTATTGAAGGGAAAGAGTCTGGAAGACATTGAGTGTTGGATCACACATCTGACTCACTCACTGTTTAGGGGTAATCAGGGCCCAGGTTTGAGTTGGAATAGAAGGGGAAAACCAAACTTTGATATTAACATAAGAGACCAAAAACGTATTTTGCGCCGAGCCATTAGAAGCACCAGAACGCATAAGACTACCCAATGTAATGAAGAGGAGTACAAGGCTGAGATGGCTGCAATAAAAAGAAAATACCGGAGATGGCTTAGAATGTACCGACAAACTCAAAAAAGAAAACAATGGCAGAATTTTGTAGTAGCCTTATGTAGCAGGAATAGCCGTAGTGTTTGGCAGATACTGGCCCAGGCGGGGGGTGAACAGAAAATGAGAGTCCTTAATCCCATTGCAAGGGATACGTGGGTTGAATACATCTCTAACAAATTTTATAAAGAGACCATGAACATCACTAATAGCTTGGGTTGTGTAAAAATATGGCCCTTCCCCCTTAGCTATAAGATTATAAAACAATGTATTCTGAATCTAAAAACATCAAATGCCCCCGGCCCAAATGGCTTAGCTAATGCAGTCTTGAAGAAAGACCCACATAACTGGGCACAACTTTTACTCACCTTGTACTCAAGAATCTGTAGAAATTGTCAGATACCGACTTCCTGGAAAAAATCTATGTTAATCCCGATATATAAAAAGGGGGAGCGGACTAAACCTATTAACTACCGGCAACTCTCTATGCTGGACGTCACCAGTAAAATCTTTAATACTCTGGTCCTTAAAGAAATAGAAAGGTGGGTTACTGAAAACTGCATTTTAAATTATGCACAAACGGGCTTTAGGCCGGGATCTAGCACTACACAACATTAGGATACTGGACCAATTAATCAACAACACCACGAGCAACAAAGACTCCACGCTATACATCGCTTTTGTAGATTTTAGTAGCGCCTTTGATTTGGTGATACGGAACATATTATGGTCTAAATTAAAGGCGTTGGAATGTCCGATGTGGATTCTAAACATACTAATTGCCTTATATAGCAATACATCTACCAGGGTGCGCCTTAACGATCAAGGTGATATTACGGATAATATCAATATTAACATGGGAGTCAAGCAAGGTTGTATAACCGCACCCATGCTATTTAATATATATATAGCTGACCTGCTAGATTATATGGCTACAAAATCAAATTGCCCCCCAAAACTAGGTAACACTCCTGTAATAGGAATGCTATATGCGGACGATTTGATTCTTTTAGATCGTACGATGTCCGGTATACAGAATATGATGAATGAGTTAGGGGAGTATGCCACCCAGATAGGACTTGTAATTAATGTGGAAAAGACAAAAATAATGACAATAGCACAAAAGGGACCTCATCGCACGGGTATAGATACCAAGGTGGGTAAAATTGAGGTTGTAGAACAATATCCCTACCTGGGCTTGGACTTTAAAGCACCCACAGACTATGATGCCATAATAAGACACAAGACACGGAGAGCGAAATTAATTACACTCCAGGTGTGTAAATTCGCAAAGGGTACGGCTGGCTTCAGTATGGCTGGTATATTGAAACTCTACCTTCAATGTTTTGTGCCGGCAGTTCTCTATGGTTTGGAGGCATTGGCCATGCAAGACTTAACCTGGCTTAACACTTTGGAAGGCCACTTCTGGCGTATGGTGCTGGGACTGGGTCCTTCTTGCTCGATACAATATCTCCGCCTAGAACTGGGCCTCATCTCCCTGAGAGGTAGAGCTCTTCGGGCCCGAGGTGCTCTCTACCTAAAATCGCGTGCAGAGCCCCATTGTAAACTGCTGGGCCTGGCAGGAAAAAATTACGACACAGAAAGGCACCTACGTGGTACTAATTACAAAGACCTGAATGAAACATTATTTAGGGAAATTGATTGGTCCTATATAAACTTGAGCAAATTACCTTATATCCATCAAAAAAAGGCATTTGAGGACAAGCTGAATAAATGGGACTGGTGCGCAAACCTAGACCACTTGTCCAAATTGAAGGGATAATGAGGCGGTTAGATATGTCTCATATAGATATTTAAAAGTGCAGCCATATCTGTTACTATGCCCGGCCCCTGAGGTGAGAAATTTCTTGTTAAGATTAAGAATCAACCAGTTGCCTGTATTGACCATCATAGGACCACGACTGAAAATACCTGGGGAGGCCAGGATATGCCGTATCTGCCAGGGGGCAGGAAAATTGGAAACCACTAGACATGTGTTAACCCTGTGCCCTAAATTGGGCCCCATATATATGAATGCATATGATAAATGGGTCCATAATTATGAGGCAATTATTGAGGATGACTTCTGGTATATGTGTTTAAATACTGAATCTCTCAGTTTACAGCTATCCCTTTTTAGAGTATGGGCACAAATTATGCCCTTACTATCACCAACACAGGAATAGCAGTAACAAGGACACCAATTACCATTAAATAATTATAACAATAACATCAGTAGAATGAGAAGGCACCTTTCGTACTATACTTATGATCATAAATGTGATTCCAAGGGTAGTGTAGTATACGGTTGGGACACTACGCTGTCCTGGGCTCTCATATTTTAACTTTTGTATTTGATATATATTTGATACATTTTATATTGCATATTTGTTTTTTTTTTTTTTATTATACTTATTTCATTATATAACCTATATTAGAAAAATGTTATATATGGATAAGTGATGTATCAATGAATGTGTTTAAAATGTGTTGTGTAAAATCCATTTCTTGGATTATACCACAATAAAGTATTATTATTACAGTTACAGGTAAGTAACTTGTTCCTTCTCCAGCATGGGGTCTGGCATGGATTCACATGCTCATGAATAGAAGAATACATAGCAGTATACACATGCACAACCACGGGAGGTGGCAACAGGCTCAACATTAAGCAATACAACAAATCACCTTAAGCGAACAGGTTGCGCAGCTCTGCTTGGCTGACTCTGGACGCAGTAAAATCTCGTGAAGGTGTGCGTCGACCTCCACGTCGCAGCCCTGCAGATGTCGAGCAGGGGAACACCAGATAGGAACGCTGTGGTAGCAGCGATCTGGTCGAGTGGGCTCTCGGACGGCCGGGCAGCGGTCGGTTTGCCAACCGGTGACAGTGCATGATGCAGTGGGAGAGCCATCTGGAAATGGAAGCCGTTCGAGAGAGTCTTCCCTTGATTCACAGGTCCAAAGTTTACAAACAGCTATGATGTCTTCCGAAAACTCTTTGTGCGGTCCACGTAAAACTTCAGCGCTCTAGCTACGTCCAGCGAGTGCAGAGTCCTCTCAGCCGGCGACGAAGGCGACGGGAAGAAAACTGGCAATACCAAGGGTTCGTTGAGGTCGAAGTCTGAAGGCACCTTGGGCATGAAGGAGGGGTGCGTCCTCAGGACCACCCTCGTGTCGTGAAAAGTCAAGTATGGTGGCTTGCAAGATAGGGCCTGGATCTCTCCCACTCGTCGTGTGGAGGTGATGGCCACGAGAAATGCTGCCTTCCACGACAGAAACTTCAACGGTGCCAAATGCATAGGCCCAAATGGGGCCCCCATGAGCCTGGTCAGCACCACGTTGAGCTCCCATGCCGGGGCAGAGGCCTTCACCGGCGGGAATGATCGGAACAATCCTTTCATAAATTCCTTCACCAGCCGATGAGACCACAAGGACGCCCGTCCTGTAGTTCTGGGGTATCGTGAGATGGCGGCCAGATGTATCTTGATGGAAGTGTGAGCTAGTCCAGCCTTGGCCAATGACAGTGGGTACGGCAATACTTGATGGGCCGTAATCCGCAGAGGGTTAATCTGTGCACGGCACCAGACAGAGAACCTCTTCCATTTATGTCCTTAGCACTTGAGAGTTGAGGACGCCCTGGCCTTTGCAGGAACCTCTCTGCAGTCGGCTGGGATGTCGTACCCTCCAAACTCTAGTGCTGCTGGAGCCAGGCCTGCAAGTTCAGCGACTCTGGGTTGTGATGAAGAATGGCGCCTCCTTCTCTGGAGAGAAGATCCTCGTCCGACGGCAGCTTGACTGGTGTGGACGCTGACAAGTCCAGAAGGTCCGGGAACCAGATCTGTCTCGGCCACGCTGGTGCGACGAGGATCATCCTGCACCGGGACCTCTTGAGCTGGTTGATGAGCTGGAGCAGCAACGGCAACGGAGGGAACGCATAAAGAAATAGGCCGTCCCAGGGGAACGAGAAAGCATCACCCATGCTCCTCGGCTGGGGGAACCTGCTGGCGAATCTCCGGCACTTGAGTTTGTTGCCGTTGCGAAGAGATCGATCTGGGGTTCGCCCCATCGTCGGAAGAGTTGATCCACTTGATCCTGGCGTAGTTCCCACTTGTGGCACGAGCGCAGCTCTCTGCTGAGTGAGTCGGCGATGGTGTTTTTTAATCCTGCCAGATGAAAAGGCGCCAGATGAAAAGGCACCAGAAACATCCCTTCGGCGACGGCCCAATGCCACAGATCCTGGGCTTCCTTGGATAGGGCAGGGGATCTGGTTCCGCCCTGCTTCCGGACGTAGAACATCGTGGTGGTGTTGTCGGTGAAGATCCTCACCACCTTGCCCTTGAGGGACAGAAGAAAAGACCTGAGGGCCCAGAACAATGCGCGGAGCTCCAAGATGTTGATGTGGAGTGACTTCTCCTCTGGGAGCCAAAGGCCTCTCGCGTGAAGATCTCCGGAGTGCGCTCCAGGGAGGCATCCGTCATCACCGTCACCTGGTGAGCTGGGGCCTGAAAGGCCATGCCCGCCGACAGATGAGCGGGTACCCCACCACTGGATCGCCTGACGGATCGTCTCGTTGAGTGGGATCCTGTCATCGAAGCTGCCCGTCGACTGGACCCAGTGGGCGTCCAGGAACTCTTGTAAGGGGCGCATCCGAAGTCTGCAAAGGCGCACCAGATAAATGCAGGAGGACATCATCCCGAGGAGGGACTTGATAGATCTTACCCTGGCCATGTCCGTGGCCAGCAGACGCTGCACCTTGCCCAAGATGGTCCTGGTCCTTTCCTCCGACGGCGAGGCCAGCCACGCCACTGTGTCGAGCTTGGCTCCCAGAAACAGGGCGACTTGTGACGGGACCAGGTGGGATTTTGGAAAGTTGATGGAGAACCCCAGGTCCGTGAGCAGCTGGACCGTCTTCGTAGTGTGCTCCACGGCGAGCTCCCTTGTATTTGCCCAGATGAGCCAGTCGTCCAGGTAGGGGTAGACGTGAATCCCCTGCAGGCGCAGCCACGCCACCACCGGTGCGAGGCACTTGGTGAACACCCTGGGTGCCAACTTCCATCCGAACGGGAGGGCCTTGAACTGGTAGTGCCGCCCTTGGACCACGAACCTGAGGAACTTTCGGTGTCTTTTTAGAATGGGGATGTGGAAGTATGCATCCTCCAAGTCCAACGACGACAGGAAATCACTCTCCTCCAGCTGTCCCAGCACGTGCTGGAGGGTGACCATCCGGAACTTCTGTGCCTTGATGTACTTGTTCAGTCGTCGCATGGGATGCCATCCTCCTGTCTTCTTTACGAGGAAGTGCCTTGAGTAAACTCCGGAGCCCTGAAGCCTCTTTGGGACGAGCTTGATGGCACCTTTCTTGAGCATCGCCCTTACTTCCAACAGTAGTTGAGGGACGTGATTTTCCTTCCTGGCCTCGGGTGGAACGCGAGGGCACTTCCTCTGGAACTCGAGGGCGTGCCCTTGCGCATGGGCGTCCAGCACCCAACGGTCGGTGGAGATGGACTCCCACACGCTGACGAACCTAGTCAGCTGGCCTCCCACTGGGGTGCTTCGGCGGGGGCCTGACCCCACGGTCGGTTCAATCTTGTTAGGAGGCCACCTTGCCTCCTTGACCTGCCTGTCGACGGGCACCACCTGACTTGCCGCGTCCCCTGTAGGCCTCCTGAGACGAAGATCTTGCCGCTTGGCAGTACGTCGAAGAGCCACTGCCGGATCCCTTGGAGGCACCTTGTCTGCCTCCTGCGCTCCGAAAGGACGGCCATCGTTGTTGCACTCCCAGTGCCCGGGCACTCTCCGTGTCTGTCTTGATAGCCTGAAGGGACTCATCAACTGCCTATCCAAACAGGTTGTTCCCGTCCAAGGGCATGTCCAAAACGTTGGTTTGTACGTCCTGGCGGAAATCCGTCGCCTTGAGCCATCTTCGTCGTCTCAGGCAAACGCTGTTGCCCAACTGACGGAAACCGGTGTCGGCGATGTTCGTTGCCACCGTGATGGAGTGGTCCGAAGCAATCTCACCTTCCTGTAAGATTTCAAGGGCCTCAGCCCTTTTGGCATCCGGAAGGAAGTCCAATAGAGGGGCGATTTTGAACCACAACTCCCTGTCGTAGCGGGCTACGATAGCCAGGGCGTTGGCCGCCTTGATAGTCGTCGCTGCGGATGAGATGACCCGTCGTCCCATCATGTCCAGCTTCCTGCCCTTGCCGTCCGGCAGGGAAGTTGATGTCGATGTCGAGGCCGATGCCCCCCCAGCTTTCTTCTTTGCCGCCGCCGAGATAACCGAATTCGGGGTAGGTTGTGGGGGCAGCGTCGGGGACCCGGTACTTCTTCTCGTACCGGTCCCTCTTTGCAGGCCCCTCATCCCAGATGTCATCCAGAAGTGCTACGGCGAGGACCGTCTTTTTTTTAGCCTTGTGCCGTTGATAAAGGAACCCTTCCTTTTTCTTCTCTTCGGGGCAGAGCTGAAGAGCTTGGATGCCCTGGAAATCATGGCATGGAAGGATCCAATCTCGTCGGACGGGGACGCCCGAGCAGGGGGGGGCGACGGGGCACACGTCCCGTCGTCGCCTCTGTCGTCATCTGTACCTGTCGTAGCAGTGTCCGTGCCTGTATCATCCCCGTGGGTAGTTGACCGGGGGGGAAGGCAGAGCAGGCCGCAGAGGTGGCAGAGGATGCGTCCTCATCTTCTTATGCGGTGGACTTTCCGAAGGTCCCGGCTGCGGTTCCACAGTCGGGTCTGGCTCAGGTACCTCGGTCGGGGGGAGGGGCAACCTTGTCCTTATCTCCGAGCATAAGGACTGAATCGCTGACAAAATGGCTGCCGAAGTGTCCTGCGGCACCGGAAACGACTGGCGCGAGGGCTTTTGAGGAACCTCGTCGGCAACACCGTCGCTCCCGTTGTCGCCCCTGTCGAGATCCCTCCCGATGGGCTGGGCCTCCTGCACGTCTTTGATGAGCTCTTCTTCAGAGGTCGTGTCCGTATCCACGATGGCCACCTGCCCCTCCACCTCCTTTTCCAACGGGGACTTCGTGGGGGTCTTCTCGATGGGCCTGAAAGACTCCCCCCTCCGCGGTGGCAGGGAGACTCTGGATCATGAGGTCGCCTCCACTGGCGTAGCCTCCACAGGCTGAGCCAGGGCCGCTGCGGCATCCTCAATCGAGGTCTTAGCAGGGTGAATTAAGGCCAACGTCAGCCAACGTCACCTTCTGCACGCCTGGGGCCTTCACCTTGGGGGGAGGGTCCGAGCCTCGCTCCCCTCTGCCGGAATCTTCGAGATCGACCGGGGCCTCTCCAGAAGCTTCGCCGGGTTCTCGGACTTCCACTTACCCGAGCCAGAGCGTTGGCTCGTGGTTGATGGCACCAGGGAGGATGCGCCCTGCCTGGCAGCCAAGGAGCCCAACCGTTCGGCGCTCCCGGTGCCCGTGGACTTGCGGTGCTTGGCCTTTTGTTGGGCCCCTGTCGCCAGGGCGCCCTCACAGGACTTACAAGACCACTCTGACTTCTTCTTGCCTGACGGGCTCTTACCTTCAAGCCAGTTGGCGAGACGGAGTTGGCGATCCTTCATGGTCTGCTCCGACATGTTCCCACAAAACGCACAGTCATCCACGTGCGTCTTGTCCTCATGGAGACATGCATAACGAATGCTCGTCCTCCTTGAACACATTCTGAAGCTGGCATCCAGGGCAGGTCCTGAACAGCTTCCTTTCTCCTGGGCCATTTCTGGGGTGGGCCTCGGAACTTCTGGAATCCTCCAAAAGCATAACTCGACGAAATCTTCACCCTTGAGGGGCGTAGAAAACTCCAAAACGGATCCCTGTTGATCAGATGTAGAAACAGTGGAGCTTGAGGCTCTATTTGACCGAAAAATGAGAAAAATCTCCCGAAAAAGCGCGAAAACGCAGCAAAAGCTCGAGAGATACAGCATGAGGACTCCCAACACTTGAACGTGCGGTAAAAATCTGAGGATGGCTGCCAGAGGCGGGGCTTAGGGAGAGGGCAGTCATTGGCTGGGGGCAGTATGACCCAGAGACAAGTGATTGGTTACTACTAAGAAAGACAGATCAGAAACTAAACTGATACTGATTTTTTCTATACCGAGGATTCCCGGCCTGACGGGCAATATTCATGAGCATGTGAATCCATGCCAGACGCCATGCTGGAGAAACACTGAAACACTATGTATTGTAAAAATAAATGGTTTATTTAGATACAAGCAGGCCCAGATAAATCTGGGGGGAAATAATTAGCATCACATTATATATAACCACAATTATAAAAACACAACACTATGCTTGAAGGTACACAGACCAAAGCATATAACCTTATTTGGAACACCTAACAGTAGTTCTAGGGAAGTCACTCCTTTGCATACACATTCAGTATAGGTCGCACCTATTCTTGGGGAGTGAAAACCAATTGTTACTTTCAGATTTCATTTAGTAATTCAAGAGTAGTAGACCCTACCAGTTGTACCGTGACACCCAGTAATAAATCACATAATCAGTCAACTGGACAATATTTGTTTTGTGAATAGTGTAACACTTATTGTAGGTACAGTAAAAACCTACAACTACTTTTGTGATAACCGTTCTACTCGGTGAGTAAAACCCAAGGATGAAATCTTCAATTACAGGTGCTTTTGAGATCAGTGGAACAGATTGAGCTAAGCAGCAACTCTATTTTTGGATGGCACACAGCCAACTCAAAGGAAGTAAAAACCCATATACCTTTTCAAGGACCTATCAACAACTTGGGCAGGTATAAACCCAAGACTCTGTGTCTGTCTAAAACAGACGAGGGAAAGCAAATCCCAATATCACACATTATGAATTACTCAGTTATTCTAGGTAGGTAAAACTTAAAGCAGGCTTATTCTAGACAGGCTAACTTCAAGTCAGGGCAAGCAAGACTCAGGACAATTGTACGAGTGTTACCCAACTAACAGGAATAATAAAGTGAAACCAACAGCATTACTTTTGGGAAGAGGCACAACCAAATCACAGGTGAGTAATATACCCTTACACCTACTCTGTTAGAATGACAAAACAGTTTCTACAGAAAGAAACAAACTGGATTCAGAAAGTGACTATTCTCGTCCCTTAATGGTCTGGTTTTTTTTTTTTTTTTTTTTTTTAGGCTTTTATATAGCGCTACAAACCCTCAGGTATCTGAGCGCTGCTTATTATTACCCACGGTGTGTGGTGCTCATTTATCGACCTCGGAAGGATGAAAGGCTGAGTTTGGCCCCGCCGGGATTCGAACCTGCGTTAACAGGCTCTGCACGGGTGTCAAAGCGGGCGCTCTACTCGCTGTGCCACTTGGAGCTGCCTGACGGGAGACCTGGGAAAGAAAAATGGTCACCCCCTTTTTGGGGCCTGGATTGATCTCACGAAAGCGTTTGATATGGTTCATAGGGGTCTTCTATGGAAGAAATTGTACACATGGGGGAGTCCCATCAAACCTACTCTCAATCCTGATTGAATTACATCAAAACATCAGGATGAGAGTTAGACCCTCTAAGACGGGCTATGTAACAGAACTAATAGGGGTAAATAGAGGGGTGAGTCAGGGTCGCCTGATGGCGCCGCTTCTGTTCATCCTCTTCATGGCTGATCTGGAAATGGATCTAAAGGATACTGGTCTAGTATCACCGCGACTCGGCTTAACTAAAATCAATTGGTTGGCTTATGCAGTGTGGTGGTGGTGGTAGATCACTCCCAGGTTGGCCTGCAGAGATTGCTCACCGCTCTGGAAAAGTATGCCCAAAAGAATGATCTGAAGATTAATCCAAATAAATCTAGGATCCTTATTTTTAAACATCCAAAAAAAAGGGAATTATTCATGGGAAATGGACCAAACAATAGAAATTGTGTCTGAGCTTACTTACCTAGCATCCATAATTAAATCATACCAAACAAAAATTCATCTATTAGAAACTCTCCATCTAAAAATTATTAAGTTGGGGGCTCAGATGAAAAGGGTAAAAATTAAATATTGTAAATTCTCTATAGTGCCTATGGTAAAATTCTATTTAGGAAAGGTGGTCCCAATAATTCTATTTAGCATGGCTACAAATTTCCTCGCAATGGAGGTCAACTGGGATGCGATGGAGTCAAAACTCTGGAAAAAAATCATTATCCCTTCCGAATTGTGTACCCATTGTAGCCCTGAGGTATGAGTTGGGTCTCTCTTCCCTAAGATTGTGGCTTGAAAGGAAATAGATCCTTATATAGGTCCCTTTTGGTTCCTGTTAAGGGATTCCCTATATGAGGAACTGTCCGCTCTACTCCAATGCAATACGAACAAGTTCATTGAAAAACTGACGCTGAAATGTCTAGACTTGTTGGATAACTCAGAATGTACAGACATTTTGGTACAAAATCCGATGAAAGTGAAAGAGCGGTTGAAAATGTGGGACTAGGTGAACACAGGAGAAAGGATGAGAATGACAAAATTGTCACTCATTCTCTACTATGGGGAAAAAAAGGACTATTATGCCCCCATATTTGAGAAAATACCCAGATTCAAGGTCTAGGGACACATTCTTAAGGTTCAGGCTCAATTTAATCCCGACCATGGAAATTCTATCAGCCAGAGACATAGCCTCACTAGATGATAGATGTTTGAAATGTGATGCTAATGAATCCCATACATTAAAACATCTGATATCTAAATGTACAGGCACAAGGGAGTTGAGTCTTGAGACTGAGAAGATTTGTCCATGACATTAGTTGGTTAGATATGGAGGAATTCTGGTTCAGAGCCTCTTCTGGGCAGGCCATTTTTCTAACTGCAGAAATAGTAAGACTGTTGTTGAGAGATCTGAAGTTGGATGGTCATTGAGAAAGGAAACTTGGGTGAAAATTGTAACTATTATTTTTGTTTTCATTACTGTGGTTTCCCCTTTGTCCTGCCGATTTTCATTTGGATGTACTGTTTTAAATATTTTGTTCTTTATGGAATATGTGTAAAAAGTAAAAAAAATCTATGGCTAAGGCAAAATATTTAAAAAAAAAAAAAGAATAGTGCAACACACATTCAAGGTAAGTAAGAACCTTTGTAACCTTTCGCTCTCAGAGTTACCAACCAACTATTTTACAAGCAAGTAACTTTTAAACACGTATTCTCTTTTCTTAGTAAAAGGCCCAATCCCTTAAAGGTCTTTCCCTTATTCCTAGAGCATGAGTGTTCTCACTGGCAGAAGGGGGGGGGGGGGTCACTGGGGTCTAGTGTCCAACAGGCAGTGTCAGGATAGGTTCTTAAGTAGTAAAAGTCAGTTAGTTGAGGGTCCAGGGGCTTCACAGAAGACACCCTAGGAGGAAACAGTGGGACTGGGTGAACTGGACGAGAGGCATCCCAATCACAGAAAACACCCCACAACTACACAGTAATCACAAGAGACTTAAGGTAAGTAAATACCCAAGCCAGCACAGAAGATTTTGCAGCATGACTACGCCAGGATCTGCAGCCAAAAACCCAGTTGGTGGATTCCTTGTCGTGGTGACTGAAAACAGGACCATGGAAGGGACTTTGCAGTAGTGATCAACGGGGAAGGCTCTAGGCAAGGTTTTCATTGCGGCTGGATGTGGCTCTGTAGATTTGGCGCCTTTTACAGAAGCAAAGAAGACAGAACACCGCTGGTCGGATTCTCGTCGTTACAACTAGTTATTCTGAAAAACGATTGTATATTTTATTGTATCCTGTATTGTATTGTAGATGTCTAACCTTGTACCCCAAGAAAAACTCCCAGATACCCTCGGTTCGGTGCGCTATACAAGCAAATAAAAACAAACAAAGGTCCAGCACCCTGGGGAGGGGACTTTTTGGACTTGATTCATGTCTCTGGAGAACCAGCAGGATGCCCACGAAGTTTCAGCGAGATTCGGAATTCGGAAGAGTGTACACTGCACAATGGCCCGAGGTCCCAGGGTATTGCAGCCCTGCAAAGTCGAAATGCAGGTCGTCTTGAGTCTAGTGGGTCTCACCAGGCTCTGGGTTGAGGTGGTCCTTTTCTGAGTCCCCATGTCGATTGGAAGGAAGGGCTACAGCAGGCTCATGTTACACAGCAGGCTCTCTGGTCGCTGGAAATCATCTTAGCCACTTTTCCTGCATCATCCTCTTCGGTTTTGGTTCTGGTGGTCGACTTGTCTTCAGCTTCCAGTTTCAGAGTATTTAACAGGAACTACAGCACAATTTCTACATTCTCTCCCCGCATTTTACAACAAGGGGTGGTCTGGTTGTCCAATTAGGACAGCCAGCCCCTCTCCACTGGGATTTGTCCCCATTCAGGCAAGGAGGAAGACAAAAGACTGGAGTTTTGGACTACACCCTCGCTTCCTGCCTTCACAGACAGACTGGAGCTTGGGTGGGGAATCCAGGGAAATCCCACAGAGGATAAAAATAACACCAAGGAATTTACCACCCTGGATGTCAGTGGAAGGAAGGACAAGAATCACTAAAATGGAGAAAAAACAAGACAGGGGCCATTTTGGTAAAATGAGCACCCATGGGTACCTCTACTGCAGCCGTGAACACAGCCTGCTGTAAAGGTGCACCTAATCAGTAAAAGGTATCACTGCCACCAGCCAATAAAGGTAAGCTTGTACACGTAAGAGGATTGTAACATTTTTAGTGTGAAGGGATAGATTGCATCTCCCCAGCACTCCACATAAGGTGAGGTGTGCTGGTTTCACCAAATAAAATGTAGAAGTGATCCAAAGATCCTTTATACCATTGGGAACTGTAGTTCTCTCAAGGTTAGCCAGATAAAGTTAAAAGGGGAGCCCATAGGGCAACCCATCAACAACAGGCCCTTATTGCCAAAATGCTGTCAGAGGACAACTTTAAAAAGACACTAGAGAGTCTAAAAAAATGACACCCATAAAAAGTGTAAATGATTCTGTGGGTGGGGAAAAAGGTTCCCACATAGAGGTATAAGGAAAAATAATCCACCGGTAAAGCAAAAAAAGTTCTGGCGCTGACACAGGTCAGGAACATTTACCATTAATATGAAAGTCTTACAGAACAGTATGGCCAAAACCTCTGCTAGCACTCCCGACTCCTAGGGGGGGCTCCTCTGGCTGGGGGAACCCCCAAGAACTCTGAAAGGTCTTAAGGCGGTGTTTTTTAATTTGTATTTTAATTAGCATTTATTACAGCGCACAAAGCCCAGAGGCATCTAGGCGCTAGTTACTGAAAGCACATAGCACCTTAGTGAAGTGCATGAATATGTATATGGTTGCAGACAAATTCGGTGCAAGTACAGGACTGGCAGAGCCACAACTCATGGTGCAGGGGAGGCTACATCAGGCATGCATATGAGTGAAATCAGGTGCCACTGCATAAAAATCAAGGTAGGTGCAAGTAAGGGGAGAAGGGGAAAGCACAGTTAGGGGGAAAAACAACAAAAAACAACAAGTTTGAATGTACCAGTGAACACTAAATCAGTACAAAATTGGGGAAAGCAGAATTAGAGGCAAAAGGTGAAGCGAACAACAACAAAGCCAGGCCCTAGAAGAAACAGGCACAGGGTGCAGACAACGATGCTGCAAGTTAACAAGTGCAGCGTGTACAGAAGTAAGAAGGGTAGTCAGCAGTGTAGATGGCCAAAATAACACATACACAACCACCTGAAAACAGATTAAAGATACTGCTGCACAAGACTCAGAGGAAAGTAAGTCACAACAGGTCAAAAGACAAAACGATGCAGTCTCTCATGGGAGTAGAGTACCAGATCCATTAGCAGCAGCACCAACTGCAGGGGTCCACCCAGAGTGTGGAGAAGGCAGCAGTAACCGACTGGTGTAGGGGCGAACGCCAGCCAACTGAGATGGTGAAAAGGTTCGGAGGGCGGGATGTAGAGCAGCTGAAAGGCTGCGTAGGGAGGGAGCAGTGCAGGAGTGAAAGGGTTGCACTGGGAGCAGTGGAGGAAGGAGTATGAAGACTAGGGGAAGTGCGCGCAGCCGAGGCACAAGCAAAGTGGCAACGCTTACCTTCACCATGGAAGAGATGCGAAATGACAGCCAGGATGTTGTAGTTAAGGATCGTTGATCGCAGCATGATGGAGTCAGGTGGGAAATTATAAGTTACTCACCTTTGTGACTAACGTAGTTAGTCCCCTTACCGCCATACTGCATGGGCGTCCCTTCCAAGGGATGGGAGACGGAACCCTTTTCACCAGAAAAAAACTTCCCCTTTAAATTTTGAGGGGTGCGGCACAGGGAGCATGCGCTGCCCTGACTCCGCCCTCCGGCGCCCCACACATCAGTCCCCATTGATGTGTCGACAATAGATTTAACATTGCCTAATGACACCAGTATTACTAGCGGGGGAAGGTTGGTGGGACGTATAGAGGAAAGGGGACTAAGTACGTTAGTCACTACGGTGAGCAATTTATAAGGGAATAGTTTCTTACCTGTAACTCCATTTCTCCAGCATTGGTGTCTTTCATGGATTCACATGCTTAGAATATTCCCCGTCAGGCTGGGAATCCTCGGTAAATTACATAGACCTTTTCCATAGGAAAAATTTCGACACTTGTGTCCCATCTACGTCGTTTTGGGCTGCGTATGCCTGCGCCACAAGGACGTATAAGTAGCCCCGCCCCCGCGGCTCCCTCAGATTTCGACCCCCAAAGTAGTATGGGGGACATCTGGTTTGCATGCCAGGGGAGGCCGGCGGGCGCATGTCAATCCATGAAAGCTACCAGTGCTGGAGAAATGGAGTTAGAGGTAAGAAACTATTCCCTTCTCCAGCATTGGCTCTTTCATGGATTCACATGCTTAGAATAGATTGTACAGCAGTATCCCCCATAGTTGGAGGTGTGTATGCAAACAAATAACACTAACCATGAATGCATACTCGCCATGGCTAAACTTCAAATCATAGTACATGAACAGCTAAAAAACAACACTTTAAAGTACATTAGCCGCAGGATATACCCCCTTTATTGGGGCCTACCTTATTGAAACAGGTGCCGTAGGACTGCACGACACATCTGTGTATCCTCAGCATGTTGTTGTTCGAGGCAATAATGCCGGGTAAGCGTATGTGATACCGACCAGGAAGCCGCCTGACACATCTCCCAGCGGAATCCCGGACCACAATGCCGCCGACAACGAAGCAGATCTCGTCGAATAGGCTTGTGGACGTCTTTCGAGCGGTTTCCCAGCTTTTGAGTGGCAAAAAGACATGGTAGATGACACCCAGCGGGACAGTCCTTGTTTTGAGATTGCTTTACCTTTAGCCGAAGAGCCATAGGCCACAAATAGCTGTTTTGTGTCCCTGAGATTTTGAGTGCGATGGAGGTAAAATTTCAGGGCCCTTCTCACGTCCAACGTATGGAGAGTCCTCTCCTCAGCAGACGAAGGTGTTCGAAAAAACATTGGTAGCACCATAGAAGAGTGCTTATGGAACATGGACTTTAGGAATGAAATGAGGATTAGTAGCCAACACGACTATTTTTGAAAAACCTCAAATATGGTGGATCGATCACTAACGCTTGTATTTCTGACAGACGTCTAGCCGAAGTAATAGCCACCAGAAAAGCCAGTTTCCATGATAGGAATTTCAATGACGACATCGGCTCAAAAGGAACCTTCATTAGTGCTGCTAGAACCAGGTTAAGACTCCAGATCGGAGGAAACTTCTTCGTTGGAGGGAAAGTTCGGAACAATCCTTTCATGAAATATTTAATCAACCGGTCACTAAATAATGGAGTTGAATGTCTCTTCCGAGTAAATCTCGAAATGGCCGCCAGATGCACTTTTATCGATGAAAAAGACAAACCTTTTTGAACATGGAGTAGCAAGTATGGTAGAAGCTGCTCCGGTGTGATGTGAAGTGGACATAAACCTGGCTGATCCCCGCACCAAATACAGAATCTCTTCCATTTGTATGTATACGAAGCGTTCGTGGACGGCGCCCTTGCAGCTTGCAAAATGCGACGACAGTCCGGTGGAATTGCTAACGTACCAAACTCGGAGAAATCAGGCGCCAGGCTGTCCGACTGAGGCTGTCCGACTGAGGCTGTCCGACTGAGGCTGTCCGACTGAGGCTGTCCGACTGAGGCTGTCCGACTGAGGCTGTCCGACTGAGGCTGTCCGACTGAGGCTGTCCGACTGAGGCTGTCCGACTGAGGCTGTCCGGGTCGTGGTGCCAAACCGCCCCTTTGTCATGAGACACAAGGTTCGGGATCCTCCTGAACCTCATGGGCTCCTCTGCTGAAAGATGGAGTAGATCGGAGAACCACACTTGTCTCGCCCAGTACGGGGCCACCAGGATCACCCGACATGGATATCTGTGAATCCATTGCAGCGTCCGACGTATGAGTGGAAACGGGGGGGGGGGGGAGAGGAATGAACACATACAAAAACGTGTCCGTCCACGGGAAGGAGAACGCTTCCCCCAGTGAGTCTTGCTGTGGCCACCTGCTCGCGTATTGTAAGCACTTCCTGTTCTCTCTCGTCGCGAAGAGATCTAGAGCCGGACGACCCCACTTTTCAAAGACACGGTGTAGTTGTTGGTCGTTCAATTCCCATTCGTGTAGTCGATTCATCTCTCTGCTGAGAGAGTCTGCTTGCACATTTTTGACTCCTGGTAAGTGGAACGCCAATAGATATATCCTGTGGCGGAGGGCCCAATGCCAGATCTCCTGGGCTTCGGTCGACAGAGTCCTGGAGCGAGTACCCCCGTTTTCTCAGGTAAAACATAGTTGTGTTGTCTCATTATCCGTAAAGCGGATCCTTTTATGCGTGGCAGAAAGGACTTCAGGGCCCAACGCACTGCCCTTAACTCCAGCACGTTGATGTGAAGGCTGGACTCCTCCGATGACCACCAACCTTTCTTTGTTTGTTTATTTATTTGTATTGCGCGCCAGACCCAAGAGTAACCGGGCGCAGTGAACAGAATATACGAAGCTTACAATGTTGCATAGAAATTACAGTGTTACAGCAAATTACAATGTTGCATAATTAAAATTTACAATAGTGATAAATCTTTGATGGCACATATACATTCAGATAAGTAACGTAACACAAATTAAGTCTTTCAAACCTTACATGTTGTTGTCATTGAAGTGTTTGATAAGATTCGTTCTAAAGTGAGGGAAAGGTTGGTCTGATCCAAGGTTTTGTGGCAGGGCATTCCACCATTTAGCGGCTAGCACAGGGAAGCTTGTGCCGCCAATTTTGGCAAGTTTAAATCTTGGAATTTCCAGACAGTTGGAGTTGGGAGTTCTTGTAGGTCTGCTAGAGATTTTTCTTCTTATTTTGTCCATCAGGTAAGTGGGGGCAGCGTTATTGAGGGCTTTGTGCGTCAAGGAGAGCATTTTTAGGTGAATTTTATTGTCGGTGGAGAGCCATTTGTATTGTTGTCTAGTGGAGGAGATATGTTCCCTTTTGTTTATGCATAAGGCAGCTCTAAGGGCGTTGTTTTGAAGGATTTGTAGCCTTTTGGTGATAGTTTTGTTAACGCCACTGTAACGGGCATTGCAATAATCGAGTTGTGATAGTATTAAGGCTCTCGCTAGGATCATGCAGCGGTTAGAGAAGAAAGGTTTACCTGCTCTTATTAATTTGCAGGTATAGGCTGTCGTGGAAGCTAAGGAGTTAACTTGTTTTGCAAAAGACATGGTGGAGTTGAGATAGAAGCCTAGAGTTTTTACTTCACTCGAAACCTTGATGCTATTGCCATCTATGTTAAACGTGGAGTAGTCCTTGCCTAGTTTGTTGATATTGGCCTGCGTGCCCAGAATGATCACCTCAGTCTTATCAGTCAGGCAGAGGCCATGTGATGCCATCCATGCCTGAATAATGAGGTACACCCTATTCACCAACGCCCGTCCTTGTTGTGATCGCCAGAAAGCGGGAGGAGAATCTGTGTATCATCTGCATAGTTAGTATAGGTGATACCTAGAAGGTCCAGATCATCGAAGAGGGGTTTAGTGAATATGTTGTACAGGGTTGGTGAAACACAGGAGCCTTGAGGGACGCCGCACGTGATTGGAAGAGGGTCGGCCGCTGCCGAGGGGGAGAAGACTCATTGTTCTCTCACTCAGAAAGGATTCAATCCATTTGGTGGCATGCGTGGAGAAGTGTGCAGCAGTGTCCAAGTGTTTGCAGAGGACCATATGATCCACCAGATCGAAAGCAGCTGAGAGATGAAGTAAGAGGAGGAGTGCCGTCTTACCTTGATCTCTGTTCGTCTATTTGGGTCTTTAGATCAATGAGTGCAGTTTAAGTACCGTGGAGTGGACGGAAACCAGATTGTCTGGCTCCCAGTAGTTTGTTTAATTCAAGGTGTCTTTGAATTTGTGTATAGGCAACCTTGTCTAGTATCTTCAGTAGGAAAGGTACGGTAGTGATGGGCCGATAATTAGTGGGGATGATGGGGTCAAGAGTTTGTTTCTTGAGAAGTGGGAGCACCCATGATTGTTTTAGGTTCGCCGAGATATTACCTGTGGCGAAGGAGGTGTTGATCAATTTTTAAATGAACGGTGAAAGGTCTCTGGCAGAATCTTTTATTAGTTGTGCTGGGCAGATGTCACCTTTACAGTTCGACGGTTTGAGGGAAAGGATGATTTTCTCTACCTCTAAGATGGTAGTTTTTGTGAAGGAGAATTTGTTGGTTGGGTCATTAATGGTGTTGTTAAGTGGCGGCTTGTTTGTGAGGTTTAGGGAATCATTTTTTAGTTGGATTTTGTTTTGCAGTGTTGTGATTTTATTTGCTAGGGCTGTTTGGATATCTGTGCACCAGGTCTGGTCTTTGATGCAGGTATCAGGTGTGGCAATGGGGGACTCAAGTTCTTTCAAGATGAAGAGTTCCTTCATACTTGAGTTGGCATTGGCAATGCGAACATTGTAGGAATTGCGTTTCGCTAGACAGATTTCATTTTTATAATGCCGAGAGATATAAGTTAAGTTAGCTTTATTCTCTTCGGTTGGACATAGTTTCCAGTTAGATTTGCATTTTCTTTTGTTTAGGCGCAAGGCCTTAAATTCTAGCGTGAACCACTTGTTTAAATGTGCCTTGGGTTTGCTTGTTCGCATTTTGAGAGGGGCGACTTTGTCCATAGTGGTGCGCATGATGTTGAATTCATTGACCAATGCACTAGGGTCAAGGTTGTCTGGTAGTGCATTTAAGGTAGGAAGGATCAGGGGAATAATATTATCCGCTGTAATATTCTTTTTGTTTCTTGTAGGGCATGGTGGAGCTGCCTGTGGGGCAGGGCTGGGTAGTTTGGTGGTTAGTAAATTAAAGGACACCAAGGAGTGGTCTGTCCAGGAGAGGGGCGTAATAGAGGATACTGTGGCAATTGGGAAGTAGTTTTGGTGTTGTTGGCCAGGAGGCTGTGCAGGTCCTCCTCGAAGGTTCCAAGTGGGCCCAGTGGTCTGTAAATTATATGAATTGAAAGAGTTTGGGTGTTGTTTACGGGAATTTTGGCAGTGAGAGTTTCACAGGATTGCATAGTTGTGGTAGGGGCTAGTCATAGTGATAGGTTTATTTTGGATAGAATGGCGATTCCACCTCCGCGGGAGCCTTCTCGGTCCTGCCTAGATATGGTGTAACCGTCAGGAATGGCCAACATGAGCGATGGGCCTGCCGCATTGTGTAGCCAGGTCTCAGTTATAGCAATAAAGTCTAGATTGGCTTCTGTGATTAAGTCAGCTAGGTCGATGGTGTGTGCCACTAGGGATCTTACATTAAGGAGTGCTCCCTTGAGGGAGTGTCCTTTAGGGTCCATTTTGGTTATGGCAGAGTTGGTATTTGTCTTAAGCATGTTCATATTCACTGCTGGGGGGGGGGGGATTTAGGGGGTGCAGTGCCTTGAACCTGAAGGGAATCCAGATGAGCTCCCCATCCAATCAGAGAAGCATCTGTCACCACAGTCATCTGGAACACAGGTTCCAGTAAGGGCACTCCTCCTGTTAGATTTTTGGAGATTCTCTACCACTGAAGTCCCTGCACAAGCTTGCTGTTGATGGTCAATTTGCCCGACCAACGTCCTTGACTCTTTGCCCATCGATCCGTCAAGAATTCCTGAATGGGCCTCATGAAGAGACAATTGTTGATCAAGGGTATACAGGACACCATGGTCCCCAGCAGGGACATGTACCTTCTCACCGACACTCTGGTGTTCACTTTCCATTCCGATGCCTTGTGTCGTAGTTTCAGAACTCTTTCGACGAATTGTTTTACCAATCCTGACTGCGTCTGGAACTCCGCCCCCAGAAAGACCAAGGTCCTTGATGGCGTTATGGAGGACTTTTCGAAATTTATTGCGAAGCCCAAGCCCTGTAGGAGGGACATGGTGGCATTCAGACTTTCCCGTGCCCTTTCCGGAGATAATCCCCTTATACTAACCAATCGTCCAGATATGGGTACACATGATGACCTTCATTCCGTAACCAGGCTGCCACTGGTGCCAAACATTCCGTGAACGTCCTGGGAGACGATTTTAGTCCGAATGGGAGGACCTTGAACTGATAGTGGGTTCGCCCGACGACGAACCACAGAAATCTTGTGTCGTCAACGCATCGGGATATGAAAGTACGCGGCTTGAAGGTCTAGCGATGACAAATAATCTCCCGGTTGAATCGATCAGATAACCTCTTGCAGAGTAAGCATTTTGAACTTTAGATTCTTTAGCAGCTTGTTGGGAGCCCGTAGATCTAGAATGGGATGCCATTTTCCATTGGGTTTCTTGACCACAAAGTAACAGGAGTACACTCCCTTTCCTCTTTCGGCCACCGGGACCAGTTCTATAGCCCCTTTCTGCAGCATAAGCGTCACTTCCTGCACCAGTATCTGAAGATGGGATTGCGGCGAGAACACTGGCGGAACGTGTGGTGGCTTGTCCTTGAACTGTAGGGAGTGACCCAGACATATCGTGTCCAAAACCTATTGGTCCGTTGTTATGCGTTCCCACTCGTCGACGCAACGAGGCACTCTGCCCCCCAGGACGTCTCGAAACATGTCATTGCTGGGTTTTTGCCTGTCGATCCTTCGCCGACGATGAGTAGGAACCTCTCCTTCTTGAAGACTGGTAATCTCTGCCTCTACGAGTAGCTTGGGCTGCTCGTCTGTAGCCTTGGGAAGAGTAGGAGGGCCGACTGAAACCTCGGTCTCTAGGTGATCCAAACCGGGAGTTTCCGGAAACACCTCTGAAAGGACGAAAGGAATGAAAATGTCTGCCACTTTGGAGCGCTCGGAGTGACTGAGCAGTGTCAGTCTTCTTTCATGCCCTTCAAGGCTTCATCCATTTTCTCACCAAACAGCTGCTTCCCTTCGCACGGCATGTCCAGCACCTTGTATTGCACCGCTGGTCTAAAAGTCGTGCACTTAAGCCAGGCTTGCCTCCTTAACACTACACCGTTACCGATTTGTTTAAAACCGGCCTCCGCCAGGTCGACAGCGATCTCGACAGCGATATTTATGGAGTGATTGGAAGCCTCTTCCCCTTCACGTACTAGTAGCATAGCAGACTTCCTGTGTTCCTCTGACAGATGGTCTAAGATAGGAGCCAAACAATGCCACATCTCTCCATCATACCGTGCCATAACGGCCTGGGAGTTGGCTGCTTTCACTGTAGTCGCACCAACTGACAATACCTTCTTTCCAAACGCATCTTGTCTCCTGGCATCGTTGTCCGGCGGGGTCGAGCATTTGTGTTGCGACCTGGCTTTTCTGGCCACAGCAGCGGACACCACCTAATCCGGCGAAGGTTGAGACGTCAAGCATTTGGGGGTTGACTGCGGAGCCTTGAATTTCTTTTCTAACCGTCCTTTTATCACCGGTTCTGAGAAAGGATGACGCATGGTCCTCAACCCCTCTTGCCAGACATGGTCCAAAATGGGGATAGCAAACATCAATTTTCTTCTCTTGCCCATATGATCGAAGAGAAAGCAATCTTTCTTCACTTCTTCCGGCGCCAGGCCAAATTCCGCACACGCTTTTCCCATCATTGCATGGAAGGCCCCTATGTCATCCGGAGGTGATGGTTGCGCCGGGCTCTTTGGAGTTTCCATCTCCGCATCCGACTCCCATGTGGGGTCCCTTGAGGGGGATAATGAGACGTCTGAAAGGGACCCTTCACGCTCTGACTCCAGCAGTTCTCCCTCCTCCTAGTGTGGGCGAGAACAATCCTCCTCCATCGGGCAAGTTGTAGGTATTCTGGTCGTTGAGCGCGGAGCAGAGCCTTGTTCGGCGACGACCGGCGTAGCCTGCGGTACCGTCGGGACACCAGTGTGAGGCAACCTCGTGTCTAGACGCTGTAACAGCTTCTTTAACGTGTTCAACACCTCCAGGGACAATAGAGACTGGGGATTCAGCAAGGAAGAGGCGGTTGGGATGGCACTCCCACTCGGGAGTTCCCCCGAACTGATTGCACGTAACCCCAGATCAGTCGGCTGTACGATCGGACCACGGTCATCCTCCACCGACGAGATGGAAAGGGCCGCTTCTGGCTGCAACAAGGCCTCAGGCAAGATCGGGTAGAAAACTTCCGGCAGCCAACCCACTGAAGGTGCCACCGTCGACATCTTCTCCATAACCGCTGTTTGAACCCGCCGAAGTGATCGTGGGAAGAGCAGGCACAGATGGCAAAGAAGACATTGACGATCTGACCGTCGTTGGCGCAGAGCCTTGTGGCGCACTCACCGGTTTTGAACTCTGCTTGTGGGTCGACACTCGACTCGAGGTAGAGCCATGGCGGTCTCCCAAGGAGGATTTCAATTTCTTCTCCTTTTTTGATAAGGAGGAAGAAGAGGACATTTTCTTTGACGAAGAGTCCCTCGCAGGATGTTTATCAGAGGGTTTTTTTTCCGATGAACGTGGTTTCTTCGTCGGGGGCTCTGCCGACGCAGAGCGACGAGGGGGCATCGGAGATTTAGATCTCGAGGCAGTAGAGCCTACCTCCGATGCAGGGTACGCACCCGCCCCGCCCCGCCATTGAGCCAAGTCACCAGGCGTCTGTTTCGGTCCTTCAGGGTCTTCTGGGAGAAGCCTTGACAGACCTCACACGTGTCGGCCGAATGATGAGGGTGAAGACAGTAAATACAGTCCATATGCCCATCACCTTCATACACTTTACAGACCCTCCAGCCTATAGCGATTTTGCGATCCCGCAAAATGCCGCAAAAACGGCCGTTTTGTGCAAAATGCCGCAAAAACAGCCGTTTTGTGCAAAAACAGCATCTTTAAAAAAAAAAAAAAATTTACATTTTTTTTTTTTTTTAAAGTAATCTGCAAAAATTAATGTTTTAAAAAAACTAATACTCAGGGTGCCAGGTTCTCAACTTTTTTTTTTTTTACACAAGTTATACAAGAAATGAAATGCGCTAACACATCTCATCACTTGCGCCCCCAAAAAGTGCAGCCCAATCCACAAGGGACACATGAATGGGCACATTTTATATGTGCGCCCATTCAGATGGCCTTTTTCACCTCCTTGATCAAATAAAGTGGCATTTGTCAATTTAAAAGTGCATCCCTCATTTCCAAGCAAAATGCACTTTTAAATGTGCAGAAATTGTAGGCAACCCTACGCGCACGGGATGTGGGGCTGTCACTGCATGACCGGGGCCCTCATTACAACACCGGTGCTAAACCATGGCGCTATTAGGACCATGGTTGCTCCCGGTATTGTAACGAGTCCGCCATGGTGAAATGGGGAAGTACCACCCCATTCCAAGGTTGGGGGGCGGTACTTCCCCATTTCACCATGGCCCTTCCCCATTCCCATTTTTGCCCCATGGGGCATAATGGGAATGGGGAAGGCGGTAATTACGGTACGGCAAATTGCGGTACCATAATTAACACCAAGGTCCCTTTGCGGGTCCATTCCTTAACGGCTGGTAAAACCAGCCGTTAAGGTGGGAACCCACAAAGGGACCTCGTAATCAGGCGCTAAGGGATTTCCGGTCCCCTTACCGGTACCAGTAATTCCTTAGCGCCAGGCTCGTAATGAGGCCCAGGTTCTTTCCTGACCCTATCATGCATTTCTTTTAAGGTATGAACTGCTGCTGTCGCTTGCATTTCTGTTCCTCAAACAGGATAAAAATGCATTTTTTGGGGTCGCATTTTACAGCGGCAGGCACCTGGAGGGCCTTCCCCTGTGAAAGGCGCTGGGAGCTTGCAGAACACTGTCGGGAGAGCGATTCTATTCAAAGTACTGGCCATTTTGATGACAAAAATCTGTCGAATGTTACAATTTTACCTATTTCGACCAGTACTATTCAATCGATTTTGATAAATACTGAACATGTGTTGCGGGGGTGTCACCTGCTCCCCTTGTTCAGTATTTTTGGTCTAGGGTGGTTGCAGAAGTGTTTTCCCCTTTTTCCTCAAAATTGGAGGTGGGGACAGAAAAAAAAAAGAAAATAACGAAAAAAGGACCCTGCAGAGTTGGATGCGACCTGCGTTCGAGGGACGGATCTGGCACCACAGGGTTGCAGGGGAAGCGGCAGCGACCAAGCAGTTAAGTAGGGGAGGGAGTGGGGTGGTGGTGAAAGGTACATTTTGGGTTGTTTGGCTGAAGTGCAAATCAATTAGCAGCGAAATTGACTACGGTCAATTCCGCCGCAAATAATTACACTTCGGTCAAACAACCCAGAACACCATTCAAGGCAGCTGGCCAGCGCACAATTTCCGCATCAGCTCAAGCCTGTGAAAATGCGCCGGTCACCTTTGAGAATAAGGTGACCTGCTCATTTCCAAAAATGGGTTGTCTAAAAATAGCATATCCTCCGTTCTTTTTTTTAAATGCCCTATTATTTGAGGAACTCGGTCAAAATCTACATTTAAAGAAAATAAAAAAATGGTTACACTATGAGAGAGAGGGAGAGTGATGGGAGAGTGATGGGTGAGATGTGAAGTGATGGGCAAGAAAGCAGAGGGAGAGCAGTGGGTCAGAGGAGGAAGCGCTGCACAAGAGAGCAGAGGAAGCAGTGATGCGGTGGGCGAGAAATCTGAGTGTGTGCAGAGGTACAGAAAGTAGAGGGAGCGTGTGGTCAGTGAGCCAGAAAGCAGAGAGGAAGCGGTTGGCCAGAAAGAGGCAGTGAGCTGCAGATTGGGAAAAAGGATAAGGGAAGAGTGTGATAACATGGGAGAAAGGATGCAAGATGCAGAAGCAGCACAAAAGAATGAAGGACTGTATATTGCGGGAGGAATTGTAGAGTGTAAGGTGTGAGTTGGGAGTATGATTTGGAGTGTGGCAGGGGCTGGGTAGTGCAAATTGTGACTTGACAGTGTGACCTAGCATGCGAGTATTTGTATGACAGAGTGAGAGGTTAAGTATTGTAATTTGTAATAGAGAGCTGTTGAGATGTGTGTTGGTGAGAGAGGTGTGTGGGTGTTTGGGGGATTGGAGAACATAGAAGGGGGAATATTTTCAGCATTGCAACTGATAATGATCAATTTAGTTAATACTATTAAATAGACATGAACATTAAACCAGAAATGTAGCCAAATCAAACTGTTCTGCCAGCCAGAGACATCTGGGACTCTTTCTATTAAATTAATACAAAAGATACATAATAATGATACCCTGGCTCTCTTGGAGCCTTGCACTCTGCCTATGCCTAGTTCATGCAATGTGGCAATCTTACACCCTCCAGTTAATACAAAATGTCCCGCAAAAATGCTGCAATAAATAAAGGTTTGTGCCGCAAAATTTGCCATTTCATGCCGCAAAATTTGCCATTTCATGCCGCAAAATCCTGGAAGGTCTGACTTTAAGACCGCATGTAGCACACGGACGAAACAACGCCTTTCTAGACATTTTCGAAGGAAGTCGAAGAAAAAGAATGCACAACCTAGCAAAAATAGCAGATACTCGAGGTAATCCCACTACTTTGGAAGACGGTTGAAATCTGAGGGAGCCGCGGGGGCGGGGCTACTTATACCTCTATGTCCTAGTGGCGCAGGCGTACGCGGCCCAAAACGACGTAGATAGGACACAAAAGTGTCAAAAATGTTCCTATGGAAAAGGTCTATATAATTTACTGAGGATTCCCAGCCTGACGACGGGGAATATTCTAAGCATGTGAATCCATGAAAGATCCAATGCTGGAGAATTACTCTTACGTCCCGTCGCCTTTCCTCCATACTGCATGGGCGATTACAACTGAATGTAGCACCAAGGTGGCGAGGAGACCCTCCTTAAGCAAATAGGTTCCCGAGAACCGCCTGTCCGAAAGCCGCATCAGATCTAGAGCCAGCATCCATAAAGTAATGCTTGCAGAAAGGCGAGGGAGTGGCCCAAGGGGGCGCCCTGCTTATGACTTGTCAAGGGACACGGTGATGGAATGCATTGGCTGTTGCCTTGGCCCTGACTGCGTGGGCGTGCATGTTGGCCGGAAGCTGCTTGTGCTGGCCCTTGTACGCTTCTATGATGGCAGAGACCATCAAGCGGGATATGGAAGCCTTGGAGGCCCGATAGCCTGGTCCTGGAAGCCTTTGGTCCTGTCCAAGTAAAATTTCACGGCACGCCTGACATCCAGCCAGTGCAGCACACTCCTGACATCCAGGCAGTGCAGCACTCTCTGTGCTTCATCCTTGTGATCAGAAAAAATTTAGGAAGGACCATTTCCTCGTTCAAGTGGAAAGCAGACGGCACCTTGGGCAGAAATGCTGAGTGTGTCCGCAGTACTACTTTGTCCTTGTGAAAGATAGTATATGGTTCCGAGGCGACCAGCACCTGAATTTCACTGACTCTACGAGCGGAGGTGAGGCCGACTAGTAAGGCGGTCTTGATGATGACCAGCCTGTCATTGGCTCGAAAGGTTTGTGCGCCAGGGCGCCCAAGACTATGTTGATTTCCCACACCGGGTGCGGCCTTTTGACGGGCGTGTAGAGCCTTGCGAGCCCTGTCTAATGTTTCTCGACGATAGGATTGGAGGAGGAGGAGGAGAAGTTCCCCCTCCTCCGAGTTCCTGTAAGCTTTGATGGCAGTGAGGTATGTACGGCAAGTGTCCACCTGCACGCCAGAGTGGGTGAGGTGCGGCAAGAAGGAGAGCACGTCCACCAAAGTACATGCCAGGGGATCAATTTCTTTGGAGTCTGCCCAGAGCCAGCATCTGGTCCATTTGCTTTTATACTGGACCCTGGTAGCCCTGCTCCTTTCGCCCTGTATGATTTCCAGATTAGCCTGCGACAGGCTGAGGTGCTGCAGTGTTACCTGCTCAGGTACCACGCTGTGAGGGCTAGTTTCTGTGGCGTGGGTGGATGACCCCCCCAACCCCCTGTTGTGCCAGAAGATATGCTGGGCCCGTCAGGAGGTGAATCGGGGGCATCTCCGAGAGGCCAATCAGCTCCGAAAACCATGGCCTGGCCGGCCACCATGGAGCCATTAGAATTATGTTGAGTTGGCGAGACTCCTTGATGTTGCAAATTACTCTGTGAATCAGCGGCGTGGGCGGCAAGGCGTAAGCATTCATGCCGTGCCACTGAAGCCGAAATGCGTCGCCCAGGGAGCCGGGGCCCTGTCCCTGCCAGGATGTGAACTGTGGACACTTCTTGTTGTGCCAGGTGGCAAAGAGATCCACCTGGGGATGACCCACCTGTTGAAGATCTCCTGAATAACAAGGTTGTTTAGCTGCCACTTGTAATTGTCCGCTCCCAGCCTGCTGAGTCTGTCCGCCTCCAAGTTGGAGTGCCCCGGTAGGTGGACAGCCGTAAGGTAGATGTTGTTTTCCAGGGCCCACTCCCACATGCAGATTGCCAGTCTACACAGAGGAGGGGATCTGGTGCCTCCCTGCTTGTTGACATAGTACATGCTGGTCGAGTGGTCTGTCTGGTTGAGGACAACTCTGCACCTGAGAAGTAGTAGGAATGCTCGGAGCACTAGCCAGATGGCATTCAGCTCTAGCCAATTGATGTGGTATTCCTGCTCCTGTCGAGTCCAGGGGCCGTGGACCGAGAGATCGTCCAGGGCGTCTCCCCAGCCCTCGAGTGAGGAATCCCTGGTGACGGTGGCCTGCGGGGAGAGGGGCCGAAAGGGCTTGCCCGTCCGTAGGTTGCAGTCCCTGGACCACCATGTTAGGTCCGGGTGGAGGGATGGAGGAACGTTTATCATCTCGGATCGAGAGCCCCGCTCTTGGTTCCACGAGGCCGCGAAGTGCAGCTGAATCCTCCTCATCCTCAATCTCTTGTGCGGGACGGCTAATGGGACCACTGACAATAGACCCAGGAGATGTTGGTACCACCATGCTGAGGTCATCTCTCTGATGAGGAAGTGGGTGTTGGACCTCTTGATGGCCGAGATC
This sequence comes from Ambystoma mexicanum, assembly GCF_040938575.1. Taxonomy (NCBI): domain Eukaryota; kingdom Metazoa; phylum Chordata; class Amphibia; order Caudata; family Ambystomatidae; genus Ambystoma; species Ambystoma mexicanum. The sequence goes on along the minus strand of NC_090935.1, from coordinate 1,309,003,461 downwards.
TTGTCCTCCAACGGAAATACCTTCTCAGAGCACGTGTCCCAGATGAGGCCCAAGAATGTCAGTCTGCATGGGCTGCAGCTGTGACTTCTTGAGATTGAGCGAGAAGCCCAGATCGTGCGGTGTGTTCATAGGGGGCATGGGAAGAGTGGAGAACCGCTTCCGGAGATGTAGCCCCGACAAGCCAGTTGTCGAGCTATGGGTAGATGTGGAGGCCTTTGCTCTCCGAGGAGGGCCGCCACCGTATTTATGAGCCTGGTGAAGACCCAGGGGGCCGAGTTGAGGCCAGAAGGAAGGACCTTGCATTGAAAATGGTAGCCCATGATCCTGAACCGTAGGGAAGAACGATGCGGCTGCCAAATCGGGACGTGTAGGTACGCGTCCTTCAGATCCAGGGAGCACATCCAGTTTCCCTTGTCCAATGTCTTCGCTATAAAAGCTGGCATAACCATCTTGAATTTTTGCAGGGGTAAGGAGAGGATGAGGGTGGAAAGGTCCAGCACAACTCTCAAACCTGCCTGGATCTTCTTCTGAATGATGAAAATCCTGGAGTAAAAGCCCAAGCCTCGCTGGGAGGCTGGGACTTCCTCCACTGCCTGGCTCTCTACAAGCAAACGAATCTCTGCCAAAAGAGTTGCTGTCCCAACCTGTGGGAGTGGAGGGGAAGAGGTAGGTGAGGCTGGGATAGGGAGGTGGTACCCCATGGATACTACAAAGTGGATCCAGGGGTCAGTGAAATTCTGGCACCAGAAATGTGTATGGAGAACAAGCATGCCCCCCACTGGAGAGACATGGACCCGAAGGGGCGTGTTATGCCTTCTTTCCCTCTGAGGCTGTTACGGAGGAGAGGGACTGGGAAAAGCCCTCACTAACCACCCCCCACCCTCTTTTTGTTGCTTGCGCCGGTTCTGAGAAGGCAAGCTTTCCGGCTGCCTGGTTCAGCGTTCCTTGAAGCCTCGGAACCCTCCATACGTACAGCCCCTGTTGGAGCACTGCTGACTGGGTGTACAACGTGGGCGTGGTCTTTGTCAAGATGGATAAAGACTTGGCCATTTGCGAGCTGTTTTTCTTCTTGTCCAGCCCTTCGTCCATGGTGGAAGATCTTATATGCGTTCCTGGACGTCCGGGTTGAATTTCGTGGCCCGGAGCCAGGCCGCCATTCTGGCCGTGCCATCTGTATCGCCGCGGACATAAGAGGTGTCGATATGGGCTACGGTGGATTCCATGAGGTCATGCACCACCAGCTTGGCATCTGCCAGCCCCGCCTTAAAACGTGATTGGTCTGCATAGCGAGTTCAGGGAGGAAGTCCGCAATTTCCTGCCATAATCTCTGGTTAACGGCAGCCAGCATGGCATCGGCAGTGGCTTGAGGAAGGTATAGTGATGCTGCAGCGATCACCGAGGAGTGTGGCTGAGGATGGGCTGAGAGCAAGAGTGTATCCCCCTCCATCTGCCTGTTCTTGGTGTCGATTGACCAGCTGGGCCGAGTGGGGCTTAAGCCAACCCTTCTTGGCCAGGGAAACTACGTTAGTCTGCAGAAGAATCCCTGTCTTGGCAGAGGGGCGTCGCGTGAGGACTTCTTCCAGAAACCCCTCTGCCGGTGGCTCCATCTAGGGCTGGGGTAGGCCTGAGTATTCCGCCAGCCCAGCAGGACGTTCGTGGAAGGCCCTGGCTGAGGATGGCATGTCCGGATCCTCCTAGTCATCCTTGCCCTGTTGATCAGGATGATCCTGCAGAGGAGGAGGAGGAGTAGTAGTTGGAGCCGGAGGCTGGGGCACGGGGACCGCAGCCGGGGGCTGAGGAGGTGGCATAGGCTGGTACAGAAGCACCTGAGGAGTCCGGTGGGGAGCCGGGACCAACGGCTGCACCGGGAGGACTTCCCTGATGGCGTCCTTGAGGATAACCCCCATCCGAGGTGACTTCATGAGCCAGAGGAACCTCTCAAAGAAACCCTCTTCACTGGTCTGAGGGGTATAAGTGGTACTGACAGGGTAGCCGGGGGCTGCTGCATACCCTGCCCATATGGGACGCAGTGGGAAGCTGCCCTGCACATAAGGATAGGCTGTCGGCCACGTACCTGGTTGAGGCCAGTCCCCACCTTAACACTCCTTCGCCGAACTCCTGGAATGGCGTCGGACGGGTGCCTCTGTCTGGCATGGCGGCCATCTTGTTGCACTGCCTGCCATGTGCCTGTAACATGTTATGATATGGTATTTGTAACACGCCTATACACAAGTGTTTCAAGGCGCGACGAGGCAGGGAGGGAGGGAAACAAGGGGAAGACAGACAAACGATCCTACTAGGCCAGGTGTCATTCAGATCGCGCAAGTGCAGAGGTAGGGGGGAAAAGGAGAAAGTGCAGGGGGAGGAGGTGGGGGGGAAGTGCAGTACACGGTAAGTAGCGTAATAAAATAATAAATAATAAATAAAAGGGCCAGCTGGTGGCAAGTGCGAGGTAAGTGCAGAGCAAGTGCTAGGAAGGGGGCTGTAGGGATACAGTGACAGTCCCACAGTGCAGGGGGAGCCAGGGAGGCAGTGCAAGTGGAGAGTGGCTGGGCCCTGGACCGAGGTCGCTGAGAGTGGCCCAGATGCAGGTTTAGTGCTGAATTCAGTGGGGGGTTAAGCAGGTTTAGCAGGGGAGAGGGAGAGAGAAGGCAGAAGCGAAGAGGAAGGTTTTGAGGTGCTTCCGGAACCGGAGATGGTTCTCCTCAAGTTTCAGGGCGGCAGGAAGGCTGTTCCAGAGGGAGGCCCCTGCTGCGGAGAGAGATCTACCCCCAGCTCGTTGCTTCGAGAAGTTTGCTTCGTTGCTTCGACGGTTGCTCGGCTCGCTGGGCCCAGCCTCCTCCAGGACTCTTGTATGTGGATCACGAAGCCTACACTGCTCCTCAGGCCTAGGCCCAGTAGATGTGACACTCTAGACCCGGGGGTCGGTAGAGCTGCGTTTAGGCAACCCCTCGGCCATACTGCCGGTACAAAGCAGAGCCCCTCAGATGACGATCTGGTACAAGAGCCGTCCGGTCCCTCAACACTGCGATTGGGAGGATCCGAGGATCCCTCAGGCCGGAAGCTGAAGCAGCCTTGGTGCACGTACTGGTACATGGACCTGAACGGTCCCTCCCACGCGGGAGAGTCCTTGGGAAGGAATCTCCTTTGCGGGGTATGATGGAAAATAGCGGCCCATCCTTGGGCCTAGCTCAGTTTTCACAAAGTACTTGAAGTCCTCTGGAGATGAGTTCTGGAAGAGCTCCCTCCACCTGGCTAGTCTGTTCTCCAGCGCTTTCGAGGACAGCGAGCCACACGCAGTACAAGCTTGCCAACCGTGGCTGGGCCAAGGCAACGTAGGCAGAGGGCATGGGGTTCTGAAGTTGGGAAGAGCCTGTTGCAGGATAGACACCTGCTGAACCCTGTGGAAGTCGACATGCGCCGGGGAGGAGCGTGACACCTGAGGACCGAGTACCTGAATGAAAGAAGTATCCGCGCGTGGAATTACATGGCCGAAGCCAAACCCAAGAGCGCTGGTGAATTTGTCCCGTTGACGCAGAAAGTAGTGGCACCGGAGGGCAGAGTCAGGGCACCGCATGCTCCCTGGGCCCCACCCCCACGCGCCTCTAAATTTAAAGAGGAAGAGTTTTTTTCTGGTGAAAAAGGTTCTGTCTCCGGTCTCTTGGAAGGGACGACCATGCAGTATGGAGGAAAGGGGGCGGGACGTAAGAGTACGGGGGACGAGGAGGGGAGGGGGGGGAAGGCAAGCACAGCACTTCATCACAGCTGGACAAGAAAGTACCCGACCCTTAGGAAAAAAAAAAAAATCAATGACATCCGACAAACCATACAAAAGTGACCAACCAACCACAACACACAACCCAACGGACCTAACACGGAACCAAAGCACAAACTCCAAAGTTTCCATGAAATATCAGCAGAGGCATTCGCAATGTTGGTAAAACGAAGTAAGAAAGCGGCATCACCCATGGACCCCTGTCCCCCAGACATATACAAATCAATCCTCGCGCAAGGATCACCAGCAGAACTGTACAGAAACCTTCTAAATCTTTCACTATCAACAGGGACTGTACCGAAGATCTTCAAATCAGCATACATCAGGCCACTCTTGAAAAACACAAGTGGTGACGTAGATGACCTTTCCAACTACAGGCCGATCTCTAACATCCCCTACCCAGCAAAACTTCTAGAAACCTACGTATATATACTAACCCAAGAACACGTAGAAAAACACCACCTGCTGGACCAAGCTCAAATCGGTTTCAGACCAGCGAGGGGAATGGAAACAGCATTACTATGCATCTGAGGCGATCTCAAAACTAACGCAGACTCAAACACTACCTCAGCCCTTATTCTGCTCGACCTCTCCGCAGACTTTGACACAGTTATCCACGACACCCTGACCAAAAGAATAGAAGACATAGGCATAACAGACAGCACTAGGCTGGACCAAATCAATCCTAGCAGACAACAAACGGAATGGATAAAACCTTTTAAATCAACCCCACAAGTTAACGACTGCGGAGTCCCACAAGGATCCTCACTATCTCCACTATATTTCAATATCTATCAGACTCCGGTCATCAGAATCTTTAAAAAATACAACATTACATGTTACAATTACGCAGATGACACTCAGATCATCTACAAAATCAAAGACACTGATGCCGACCACTCAACCCTAACCGACTATCTGAAAGAAGTCTTCAACTGGATGGATGCCAACAACTTGAAAATCAACCCAGGAAAGACAGAAATCATGATCATATCCAAAGACCAAGAGAACAAAACTACCATCCCATGGCCCACGGAAATGGGAAACGCACCAACACCATCGAAGGTAGTAAAAAATCTGGGAGTCCTAATGGAAAAACCCTAACCCTGGAACCACAAATAAATGCAACAGTGAAGAGATGCTATTTCCTCCTCCACACAGCAAGAAGATTTCTACCTTTCCTCTCCTTCACGCACAAAACACTATCGTCGCCCTATTCATGTCAAAAATCGACTACGCAAACAGCCTCTACCTCGGAATACCAGAATATCTCTTGAAGAAACTGCAACGGACCCAAAACGCAGCAGCACGACTACTCCTCAAACTATCCAGAAGAGAACACATCACTCCAGCACTAAAAACACTACACTGGCTGCCAGGAAAACATTGCATCACCTTCAAAACAATGTGCATAACGCACAGGGCAATCAGCGGACAAGGGGCAGAATTCCTACAAAAGAAAATAACAGTCTACAAGCCAACGAGACCCCTCCGATCAAGCAACGAAATCCGCCTGGAACTCAAACCATACCTTAAGACAAAACTTGGCGGCACCTCCTACCACTTAGCCGCAAAAACCTGGAACAACATCCCAAAAGAAATAAGAAACACTGAAGATCACCTAAAATTCAGGCAATCACTAAAAACCTGGCTCTTCAACATCATAGACTAAATCTGGAAACCAAAACCAAAAAAAAAGGGTGACTAAACCGGAAAGGAGGCAGACATCCCCGACCGAGAGGGTAACTCACACGACACCTGGACGGGTGACTCCGGACAGACTGAAAACACAGACGGCGCGCACGGAGACTGAGTCAACCACCCCAGACAATCCCACCAACACCTCGCCTGCCCTTAGTTACCGCCAGGTACCATAGTGGTATGGAATTGATGAGATATTGACAATCACCACACTAAGAGGTTGACATTGGCAGATGCACTTCCCACAGGAGTATTAAAGGAGAATAAGGGGAGCACTAAGAGAGCATGTTAGAGGTGGGGGCCTGAAGAGTAAGGAACCTTATATGCCAGTCGGACCAAGATCTGGACAGAGCTGCATCAGGGGAGACCACGCAAACCGAGCGCCTCAACTCAGGATAGAGACGCAAACTAACCAACCCTACTCACAATTTCCCTTTCTGCATACACCTCTCAAACGCCAAAACAAACACAACCAAACCTACAGCACAACAAACTGCACAAACTTCACTACACTGCAACAACAAAACAAAAACACAGTCGTGCACAACAGTCCATGACGTCTATTGGCTGCAAACGCCCCAGGCCCAGCCAACGGACCCACCGGGCTGAGGCTGCCAACAGCACATCAGTGCTCTATTGCACTTTTCCTGCTTTGTCCCACTAACTCATCCTCCCCTCCTTTTTCAGAACCACCAGAGCGCCAGGGGACCACTCCGGTGGCGATAGTGCGCGGTACAAATGTCCTTTAACATTAACATTAGATGAGGCCCTTTGAAGGGGGCAGCGGTCGCCAACCCGCTTTGTCTGCAGGCAGGAAGAAGTTGTGGTGGTGGCCAGCCAATCATGGCATTTCCCTCCTTGTTGCCCGGTATCACAGAACAGTGATCCAGCTGTCGCGCAGGGCAGCCATGATGGAAAGGGTCCTTGGTGTAGATTAAGTGTAAGCAAGGTGCAATATGAAATGGAGGCCCAGACTGTCTCTTGCAGTATTCCTTTTTTCCTACCTCTACACGGAGCGAATCAGATGGCTCCCTACCATCCTAGCCTAGCTGCACGCAGGGATCGCCCCTGCTTCTTTATCTTTCCTGCTTTAAGGTACAAGGGCGCTGTGGCAATGGATGATTCCTATCATCAGATGCGAAATTAGATATGCAAAGAAAAAGAAAAATTGCTTTATTGCACATTTAAGCTGTTGTCACGGCATGACTCCCTCGCGCCTATTGCATTACATTGTGCTACCAAGATCCACATGTGTGGGCTGAATTTTGCAATTGTTGTGCCCTGCATGCTTTTAGTTAGCCGTCCCGCTGCAACTTCAACATGGCAGCCGCCATAATTGTAATGTAGAGGCTGTCTCCCAGGGCCTCAACTGCCTCTGGGTGCTCATTGGCCAACCGGGGACAGGCAGGCTTTAGTCTGCCCTCTCCTTCCAAGGCTCACTTTCTAAGGCCCCGGTCTGCTCGCTGTACGCTGTTAAGGGATTTTCTTTCACCCCCTCAGTTGAGCAATCAGGGTGTTGCTCCCACACTTCAGTTGAACCTGCACTACCATGACATTCTTATCTCCATAACAATGGGTCCCCTCCAACTGGACAAATTAATACCCCTTTGACTTTCCCTCCTTTACATCACATCTTGTCTCCCACGCCCACATCCAGTGTTTGCACAGTGTTCACCTGATGCTACCAATTTGAATTTACCTGTGTTTGGAATTTGGCTGTGGCCTTGTGGTTGTATTGCGTGCTTTTTCTCTTGTAACTTGGTTGGCCCAGTGACTGCATTGTGCTACTGCCACGCTGGTCCTATCCTGACCCTCTGCTTCTCCCCCTCTCTCTCTACCTCACCCATGGCACTTTCTTTCTCCTATGTTCTCTGTTTCTCCGTTGACTTGCCTTCCCTTCTCACCAAGTCTGGCAGGAAGAAATTCCAAAAGGATATCTTGGTCCCTAACCCTGGTCTCCCATCGCTGACACTTATACCAGCGCTACCTCCAGACGGAACCTCACTGACACCCTCTTTGTCATTCCCTCGCCATATCTATGGACTCTTCATATGGTCTGTGCTCTCTCCTTTCTCCTCTTCTCCCATTAATGGTGGCACCTGTTGGGAGGCCTTCCTGGCCCCCTTCAACTTCCTGAATGGCACCGTCTTTATCCAAGGCCCTTAGGCCAACCACCGCCTCTTTGATGGATGCTTCCCACGCATCAATTTCCTTTCATCTCCTGAAGTCCCCCCTCTACCGTCCCCAGCTGTGTTGCCTCCCCCTTGGCTACTTTGCCCTCTCCTCCTTCCTCACCTGCCTCCCCTCAGACTCTTACACCTCCGCAGGGCGTACCTCTGATCTCTACCCCTCACCGGAAGTCCTTCCCAAATGGCAACCTTCTCCATATTGCCACTGTAAACTTTCGTTCAGCCCTCAAACACGCCTCTGACATCTGCTGCCTCCTGGAAGAAATTTACCTCGGTCTCACCGAGGCATGGTTCACGGCCAGCTCTGTCAAATGTTTTTACACTCTCCTCCCTGACTGCTACAAGATCCAATCCGCACCTAGATTCACTTGGTCCAGAGGGGTGTGTAGCCCTGATCTTCCCTGAGCGGACTGCGGCCTCTTTCATTCATATGCAGACCTACTCTTTTGAATGCCTTGCCTGCAGGCTTTCTCTCTCTCCTGGCCACTCTCTTACCGTGGCGACCATCTATTGGCCACCTGGTTAGATCACCCCTTACTCTCAGAGTAGGCGGACCTCTCCTCTGCCCTCCTGGCCTCAACCACTCAACTCCTTCTTGGTGACTCAAGATCCATCTGGATGCTTTATGTTCCACCTCTGGACTCTTATGTGACTTCCGCGATTCTCTCTTTCTATTCTCCTCTCTGGACCGACTCACTCCGCAGGGCACCCGCTTGATATTCTTACCTCCTCAGACATCCCCTTCTCAATCCCTTTAACCACCGAAAAAGGGACTGCAGTGAGGCGCCAGAGGGCAGGGACTGGGGGGGCGGAGGGGGGGATTGGGATTTAAAGGGGGAACTAAATTTGAGGAATGGGAACGGAAAGCGTGAGTACTGGGTAGTATGCACATTGAAATTTATAAAATGTGGAAACCAGGTTAAAGACTAGGACCCTAGGGCAAAGTTAAGGCACCAGATGGTTTAATGTGAGAAATATGAAAACATTACTTTCATGGTGATTCAGGTTCTTAGTCCAGGCTCTCCCTTCTTCCCAACCGGTTGGGTACACCTGCATCCGCAGGCCGGCCCGAAAAAGCATGCTAAAAAAGATAGTGGTCCTTTTAAGTTAGTTGAAGTTGGTGACACTACGTCACACGTGCTTACCTTTGTGCGCCAGCCCCACACATCAACTGCCCGTACACAGTTCCTGATTACACCACTGGCGGCTAAATTTGAGTCTATGCTTAAATGGGAAAGGCTGGGTGGGTGTAGTGATGGAGGGAGGGCCCCGACTAAAAGAACCTGAATCGCCATGAAGGCAATTTATTCATTTCTCTTATGTCCTGGCTCTCCCTCCTTTCCAACTGGCTGGGACCAGACAAAAAAGCTTTAATATGAGTAAGGATAGAGGCGACAGCATATAAGCAATTCAAGCAAACAAGTTGTGGACCACATCTTTTCCAAATTTGGCATCTTTCCTGGAGGATGCATCGATAGCATAGTGCTTGAAAAAAGCGTGTTGAGTAGACCAAGTAGCAGCCTAACAAAGTTCTGCTATCGGAACATGCCTAATAAAGGCTACTGATGCTGCCTTGGCTCGTGTGGAATGAGCCTGAAGTTTCAGCGGAACGGCAAGCCCCTTCAGGTCGTAAGCCTTACCTTACCCAGCTATTCTCATTACTGCACTTGCAAAATCCAAATGTCACAAGGCCCAGTAGCACGTTTGTTTTTGTCCTCCCTTAACCCCCCCCCCCCACCACCTGTCTTGTTGCACCACAAAACACATTTTGTATAGGTGCATTACAAATACCAAATAAATACATTTAAAAAGCCTTTGCGATACAAGAAACAACCCACCTGGCAATAGAGCTAGGGCAGCTTTATCACCAGGGGAAGGACCACCATAAGTAATACAAAGTTGGACTGATTTTGAAAATGATTTAGTTATCTCGAAATAAAACTTAATAGTTCTTGATACGTCCAGATTATGCAAGATTTCCTCCGCTACGGCAGCATGCAGTCTGGGATGAAAAATAGGAAGGAAGATTTCCTTATTTAAATGGAAATCAGAAACAACCTTTGATAAAAAATAAAAAATGAATTAAAAGAAGGGTACAGTATGAAGGACTGCGTTATCTTTGTGAAAAATCAAATAAGGTTCCTTATTTGAAAGAACCCGGAGCCCTCCAATCCTCCTAGCTGTTAGGCAAGATTGTACGGAGTACCCTTAGGGTGCACTACAACAACCCTGACCTCCTGGCCTTAGTAACCCAACCTTTGGTATAAGTCTGTACTACACAGGTTGGTAGTGTGGACGAGTAGCCAGGCTTATCTCAAGAGGGGTCAATGTGAGCTGTAGGGGAGTTGCACAGAGGTTCACAGTGACAAGTATTCAAGCAGACACTTACACAGGGTTTCTTGATAAAACAATTATTAATTTATTTACTTGTCAGTTTATATAAGCCTTCTTCAGAAGGGAGAACTGTACAACACCACACAAATAAATAGAATCAGTAATTACCCATTTGGGATGGCATACAGCAGAGTCCTACACCCATAGGTGACTTCAATTGCAATGGTGCTGTTGACATTAATGTATTACTGTTGGCATTCAGATTTAGTTAAGAACAAGCAAAAAAGGTGAAAAGATTAGATCAAACAAGATACCACAAATATTTCTTAAGCAGGCAAATACTTTCAGATCCCCGCAATAAGAGTCATTCAGTTAAAACAGGCTAAGCCAAAGTCAATAGGCAAGAATCTATATGGGCTGGAGCACTTCTTTGAAGGTAATTTGAAAAGTCGTTGCACTAGGTTTCAGAAGTCTTTGAAGAAAAAGATGAATCAATGTAGGGCCACAAGCTGTTAGACTTGTGGGTAGTAGACGATGCAAGCAACTCTACAGCAAGAGGTAAGTTCTCTTAGACTTTGGACAGTACCTTTAAAATGAAGAAAAGATGCAGCAGATGACTGCTCCCTGGCTCTACGGTTCCCAGTAGCAACTCTGTGGAAATTCAACCAGCTCTGAGATGGATGTCCAGGTGGCTTACTTTGGAGTTGATTGGTCCCACCAACTCAGGGGGAGAAGTCGTCCTTGCAGGGGCTTCTCTGTCGATGCGAACTTGGCGTTTCGGCAATGCAGCAGGGCTTCACCGGGCAAACCAACGGTCCAGGAGTTGCAGCAGGCGTCCTCTTCAAGTAATTCTTCGGTTCCTTCGTCCAGTGGTCGACTGTCTTCCAAGCCAAAAGACTTGCCTTTTATACAGTCATCTCCCCTTCATTCCAGCCTAGCTGTCAATCACCCAGCAGCGTGCCTGTCCTTTCAGGACAGTCAGCCAGCCAATCACAGAGTGCATTTGGGTCTCCTAGGAGACTAAGCACAGGGAGTTTCGGGCACCTCCCTCACTTCCTGCCTACCCCAGACACCCTGGAGCCAGAGGCAGGCTTCACTTTTGAGTCCCGCCAAAGGCAAAATCGAACAAGGGGACCAAACCTGGTTTGGCACGCAGAGTGAATCTCAAGAAGGACCTTCCCAAAAAGAAATGGCGAAAAAAAGAAGACCAGGGCCATTTTGACAAAAATGGCACCCCTGGGTGCTTTACTGCAGCTGCGAACGCAGCCTGCGGTAAATGCAGACCACTGTAGTAAAAACGAAACCACTGCCACCAGCCACTCAGGGAGGAAAGGGTAACATAAATATGTTACATGAGAAGTTAGACAAAAGGGGATACTAGGTAACCCCTCCAGCACCCTATTGTAAGATAGCGGGTGCTGAGTCTAGAAAGTTACAAGTGTGAGTAAAGTCAATTTCACTTTACTGTTCTGGGAAACAGTAGTTTATCCCAGAGAAGGTATTAAAGGTATTAAGGTATTTAAACCTAATCTAAGACTTCCCTGTGTCACTGCACTAAAGGTGCAGTGTGCCACAATGTGAAAGATGATGCCTATGAAGTTTGTCAGACTCCACAACCAAAATAAACACAGAGGACAAAAATCACATTTAAAATACATGAGAGAGTGGGAAAAAGGGTCTCACTCTCGCCAGGTCAAAAAAAAAAATCAAGTCCTCAAAATCCAGCAAAGTTGCTGGGGGTCTCTAAGGTAGAGAGAATTGGCACATTACTGAGAATTCTCCCTAACACTAGCCAATGTAATGGCTATTAAAAGGCGGTCTTAATTCGCAGGGTGCCAATGGCTCCAGAGGTTTGTGCATTAGAGCCGAAAGAACTATATTTAGATCCCACTGAGGTGGTGCTTCTCGAAACGGTGGATACAAACGAAGAAGGCCTTAAAAGTGTCTTCGAATAGCTTCATTTGAGAGAGAATGATTTTTTAACTCTATTCAGGCAAGCCCCAATAGCAGACAAATAATGTTTGCACGTATCGACTTAACTCCTGTAGATACTAAAAAAGGAAATGTAAGACATGTTATCATCAATTGACCTTTTCATTGAGACTGCAGTTTAGAGCACAATGGCAGAACCGCAACCATTTACGGCAATATTGCTTTCTTGTTGGCGCGTCCCTGGAAGTAGTCAATCTTTAGATTCTGTTCGGATAAATGAAGATGGGGATATGTTGGTTCTTCAGGAACCAAGCATTCAAGTTCAGCAATTGTGGGGAGGGGTGAAGCACCTGCCCGTTCTGTTGAGTCAATAGATCCTCTAGGATCGGTAGATCTAGCTTGGATGCCCCTGCTCCAACAGGAGATCGAAGAACCAAATCTGGCATCGCCAGAACGTGGCTACCAGAATCATTGTCAGATTCTGAGACAACTTAAACTTGAGTAACGTCTTGTGCATCAAGGGAAGTGGAGGGAACGCATAAAGTGTTTTTTTTTTTTTTAAACAGTTCAGCTGTAGGATGTCTTCCAATGAAGACCCAGGTCCTCCCTTGAAGCAAACCAAGGACAAACCATTGTACTCTGTGGCAAAGAAGTCCACAGCTGGATAGCCCCAACCTCTGGAATATCATCTTTTTGATTGACATTTTCAGTTCCCACTCATGTGGAGTGGATTATAGCCTGCTGAGCCTGTCCACCGAAGACTTTCTTCTTTCCCTACAGATGGGACACCAACAGGAAAATGTGGTTCTCCATGTCCCAATACCATAATCTCTCTGCAAGAAGACACAGGCCAAGAGAGCGAGTTCCCCCCTGTTTGTTGACATAAAAATATGCAGTGGTATTGTCCGCAAGTACTTTGATCACCTTTTCCCTGAAGGGAGGGAAGAAAAGATTTTAGAGTGTAAAAAATCACTCAGTTCCAAGACACTTATATGATCTCCCTTTTCCTGGATTGACCAAAGACCAGGAGCTGTCAGATCCTAACAGCGGGCTCCACCAACCGTATTTTGAGGAGTATGTTGTAAGCATAATCTGATGGGGAGTTCGAGAGGGAAATCCAATCAACGAGTTCTCCGTATCAGGGATTCCTTAATGTGACTCGGAATTGGAATTTTCAAATCCTGATGATCCAACAGTTGGTTCCAGTTTCTGGCCAGGTGCCACTGAATGGTTCTCATTCAAAGTCTTGCATAGGGGACTGGATTGATGCAAGAAGGCATCGGACCCAAAAGTCTTTAGAACTACCATGCCGAAAGAAGTTAATGCGTTTTGAACACAAACAACCTGTTGAATTGCAGACACGTTCTGATGGTGGTAAGGCCTTTTCTTGAGTAGTATCTGTTAGGGCCAACCTTCTAAAGTTCAATTAAGGGGTTAACAAAACTGTCCATTGAGGCACTACAAAACTCGACTCTTAGTATAAGGCTGCACCACCTGAGTATTTGGTAGAGTAGACCAATCAGCCATGCTTATCTTGAGAGGGAGAGGGGGTTGTAGGAAAGTACAAAGAACCTGTAGCATACAAATGGTTCAAAAGCAACACTTATACCCAGAAGTATTATACAAAATAAAGGTTCATTATAAATACATAAAAGCTAAGGTAAATATCGGGCTGGGGGGAGGTGTGTTAAGTATTTTGTCATAGAATCCTAAAAACAGTATAACACAACACAATGCTTAAGATACACAGACCAAAGCATAGACCTTGTTCAGAATAACTAACAGTTCAGAATAACTAACAGTAATTCTAGGTAAGTCAGGCCCAATTATACATATTTAGAATAGAACACACCTATTCAGGTGGCGTAAAACCACAAATTGCTTTCAGATCACTTCCAGTAATTCAAGGGCGTTAGGCAAGAAATGATGTAGTAGCACAGATTACACCACACTTGTCCTCTTGGTATTAGGTAACCTACCTTTTGGTATAGGCCTGTACTACACAAGTTGGTAGTGTGACTGAGCATCCAGGCTCATCTCAAGAAGGGTAAATGTGAGCAGTAGCAATGAAATTCCCATGTACAAGTAGCCAAGTAACACTTATACTCAAGGTTTTAGTCATAATTATTTATTTAACATCAGCTTTTAAATAAGTATTCTTTAAAAAGGGCAATATACGTAACAATCAAATATACGTTAAAATACTTTTCCAGAATCGGCATAAGCTTAGTAGATACTCTTTAGAGATGCTTTTTACACAGTTCCTACATCCAGAGGTGACTTCATTCACAAGGACATTAAGACATGCATTACTTATCATAATAGCATTTCTGATGATTGTATCTGCTTATATTCACATGCTGTGCATATAGTCCGACATCTTGTGGTAACCGCAGAGTATTGCATCTGGTCTTTCGGGGATCGAAAGGGGACGTCAACATGGGCGTGACTGTAACACTATCTAAAACGTGACGTGTATTGTATTTTTTCTGCCATGTGGGAGCCTTATGACCTACGAGAGTACAAAAAGAGAAGAAGTAGAAAAACTATGTTCCTTCCATTCTAGCATGGAGGAAGGGTGGGCGCATGTGAATCTAAGCAGATACAATCATCAGAAATTCCATAATGGTAAGTAATGCATGTCTTCTGATGCTTATGAATCTGCTTAGAATCACATGCTGTGCATAGACTAGCGAGCAGTACCCGGAGATGGAGGTGGGATCTGAGAAGGAACAGTAACGAAAAGATGTCTTGGTACTGCTTGACCCACCTGAGAATCAGACCTAGAATGAGTGTCTAGGCAATAGTGTTTTGTAAAGGTGTGTACAGAACTCCAGGTTGCCGCTTTGCAAATTGACTCAAGGGGAACATTTGCAATAAATGCTCTGGAAGGCCCAGTGCACAGAGTAGTGTGTGCTCTAGGCTTGAAGGGCAGTTCTCTTGGCAAGAGAGAAACAGAGTGATGCAATTGACAATCCACCTTGAGATGGCCGATTTAGAGACAGGGCCCCCCCCCCTCTCTACCAGCTGCACCTGAAACTAAAAACTGGTTTGTCTTTCTTAGTGGTTTAGTTCTTTCCAGATAGTACATAGTACATCACTGCCCTGCGCACAGTGCGTGAAGGCTTCTTTCCCCATGTTAGTGGGGTTCTGGAAGAATGTGGGTAGTTGTATAGACTGGTTCACATGGAACTTTGAAATGAATGAAGGCGCAAACCGAGGGTGAGTGCGCAGACCCACTATCTCTGAATTGTGACAAACGTCTCTAGAATTGAAAGGGCCTGTAATTCAGACTCTCCTTATAGAAGTGACTGCCACTAGGAAGGTGGTTTTGTAAGTGAGTGCCTCGAGGCTTGCCTTGTGCATAGGTTCAATCTGGTTAATACCACATCTAGGTTCCATCCTGGAGTCGGGATAGAAATAGGGGGATGAATTCTCTTAACCCCCTCCATGAAAGCTTTAATTACTGGGATTTTCCACTACAGGACCTTTTATTGGCTGAAAGTGCAGCTAATTGGACCTTCAGGGAATTGAAAACTAGACCGGAGACTAGTAGGTGAAGCAGAGCAGTCAATGGGATTAATGCTCTTGGAATTGCACCAGATGACAAAGCGTTTCAATTTATTGGAGTAGCAATGTCTGGTGTTAGGCTTTCTTGCTTCTCTAAGTATATCCATGCATCTCTGAGGAAGTTGGAGATGCTCGAACTCTATGACCTCAGGAGCCAGGCCGCTAAGTTGAGAGACTGCTGGCATGGATTAAGTGTTTCCAACTTGTCCTGAGATAGCATGTTGTATGGGCAAGGCAGTTTCATCGGAGGAGAGAGAGGCATCTCCATCAGATGGGAGAACCAGGGTTGGCGGGCCCACATCAGGGACACCAATATCATGGTAACTGGTTCCTGGTGCATCTTGTGCACAATCTTGAGTAGGGGGGCGTAAACAAATTTCACAGACCATGTTATCCAGAGACCGTTCCCTTGGATCAGTTCTGAGGTTACCTGGAGGCGTGATCTGGGCATTGTGAGTTCTCCAGAGTTCCGAACAAGTCTATCTCTGGGAAGCCTCATGATGCAAAAGCGTTGGAGACGATGTCTTTGTGTAGTCGCCATTCATACTCTACAGGCAGTGGGAAGTCTCTGCTGAGCACGTGCGCCAGAAGATTGAGTTCCCCTGGAACGTGTTGAGACAATAGAAACATCTTGTGTTTGAGAGCCCATTTCCAAATGTTCTGACACAGTTTGGACAGCCCTGGAGAGCGAGCACTGCCTTGCATGTTCAGGTAGTACATGGCCGTGGTACTATCTGTGAGGATCAATACGGTCTGTCCCTGCAACTGTGTCTGAAAGGCCTTCAGTGCTTTGGACACCGATAAGAGCTCTAACAGGTTTATGTGGCTGGATGCTACTGCTGGGGACCTAACGCGGTGTGCAGTCTGTTGAAAGAGGTGAGCCCCCCCCCCCAACCAGACCATGTGAGAGATGCGTCTGTCGTGAGAGTGTCTTCTACTGCGGGGGTGGTGAAGGTTTTTGCCTTCAAGAGGTTTTCCCCTCGACCACCACTGGAGGGAGAGAGAACGAGGGCTGCCGGGACAACCACTAGATCATTCCATTGTCCGGTTGCCTGACACCACTGGCTGTTGAGCAACTCTTGCATGGGGCGCATGCGTAAACGTGTGAGGAACCGAATAAATGCAGGATGCCATCGTTCCCAACAGTCGCATGGCCTTGCGTACCGTCACCTCTCAACTGGCCACATACTGAGGGGATTTGAAACAGCATGTTTTGGACCCTTTCGTTGGAGGAGAAGACGAGGCTGTCTTCTGTTCGAATTAGAGCCTCCAGAAACTGCTCGACTTGGCTGTGGTCCGAGCTGGATTTCTTCTCGTTTATGTAGAATCCCAGACTGAATGAATAAGAGGTCTATCGTCTGAGTGTATCAACAGGCATGTTCCGTAGGAGTACCCTGTTATGAGCTAGTCGTCAAGGTAAGGATAAGCTGGGATGGTTTGCCTGCGCAGGTGTGCTGCTGCAACTGCTAATACCTTTGTAAACACCAATAGGGCTGAGGTGTTACGCTCACCTGACTCCCACGGAGGCGCTGGCCTGGTTCACGCTGCTGTGACCTCTTCTAAGGTGATGCGCAGGGTTCGGAAGACGGACTGGACCGGGCCCCCAAATCTGGCTTGCAGAAGTATCCTTCTGTAGGCGAAAATAGGGGATTAACTGTCTGCGGGTTAATGCAATCGGCCTCCCACTTTCCCCTCTCACCCTCCTCGAAACCCTTCTGTGATTTCTCGCAGCGCCTCACCTTAGGGTCTGGAAGGACGAGCTCTCCATCCTGCTTCTGATGCAGGGGCGCGTTGGTATCCAGTTACTTCACTGGATTTTCAGATTGGTGAGAACCAAACTTGCTTGGCTTCCAGGTAAGTTTTTTGATAAGAGGTTCCCCTTGTGTCCATGCATTAATGTACTAATGCCAGTGTCTTTTTCCCCATAGGGGCCGGGGTACGGAATGCTGGGGAACAGGCACCGACCCGAGATGAGAGGTGAAATCCTTGTAGAAATCAGGTAAGTCTTTAATGAGTGTTTTTTGGTAATGTCTTTTCATTCGCTCATTAACGCTGATGTCTTTTTTTCCCCTTAGGGGCTGGAGTCCAGAAATGTCAGGATGCGGCGCAGAGCCGAAATGAAGTGGGAATGAATCAACAGGTAAGTCTTATCATGGAGATTTATCTTTCCTTATTCTCTTCTCTCTCACACTTTTTGTTCTGGTCTTTTTCTCCCTAGCCGCTGGGGCGTGACTGCGAATCCGGATGATCGCTGCTGAACATGGAGGCGCCTTGTAAAGGTGAGTGGAATGCGGCGCTGCAGCGATCGACGCAATGAGCTTTTAAATGAAAGTCTTCCTTTTCAGGATTGTCGGCGAGAGGTCTCCGGGATGCGGATTTAGCAGGTAAGGACTTTTCCTTCTTTTGTTCTCTTCTTCTCTTACTTTGCAGGTGATCCAGGATGCTGGCAGGCGTGGCAGAAGTCAGGATACAGGAGCAGACACGGTGAGCGTCCAGCTGCTAGATGCAGAACAACGCGAAGCACGTGTGGCTGTTCGGGTGGGGTTTAAATAGCCTTGGAAGAAGTTCCAGGTATGTATCCTTCCTCCAATCAGGTATGTATCCTTCCCCGACCACGCCCGGATGATAAATTAGTCCTACAGGTAAAGTAGTTCCTTTCAGGCCTCAAGGAGGCTGGGATCCTGCAGCATGGTCTGCATCAGGTAAGTGCACCCAAGCACTCCCATAATGAGCCTTGCGCCATAGGCGCCAGGACACTGTCCAAAGGGCCCCTATATGGGGTTGCTGGGTCCTTCCTTGGGGACTGGATGTCCGCTTTCGGGGACACAGGGCTTGAACCGGCTCCCTGGGAGCGGGCATCATGACATGAGGCAATGCCGAAGGGAAGGACCTTCAATTGATAGTGTTTGTCCTCCATCATGAACCTTAGGTATTTCTTGTCTGCCGGCAACATTGAAATATTAAAGTATGCATCTTTCATGTCAAAGGTTGCCATGTAATCCCCCTGCTTCAGTAGAGTAATTACCTCTTGCAGCGTTACCATACAAAACCTTTGGGGTTTGACACATTTGTTCACTGGGTGCAAGTCTAGCACAGGGCGCATGATGAGATCATTTTTGGGTACGAGAAAGTACACTGAATAAATACCCTTGTTTACCTGTAGAAGAGAGAAGACTTCAATAGCGCTCTTTTCCTGCAGGATCTCGACCTCTTGCAGCAGGATCCTCAGGTGTTCTGGTGTTAGGCGTCTTGATCTTGGAGGTCTGAATCAAGGTGGCCCGGCTGAACTCTATGCAGTAACCGTGGTTGATGGTCTTGAGCACCCACTGGTCTGTGGTAATCCCCTCCCATGCAGGCAGGAATGATGATGTACATCCCCCAACCAGGGAAGCATGGGAGGGGAACCGGATCTGAAAGTAATTTCTGACTGGAGGCCGGGAAACTATGGGGGTGGCATAACGACCCCTTTCTTTCCCACAGCGTTGTCCTCTGGGAGGATACAGGGTAAATGAGGCAGACCACTGTCCTGAGGACCAATTGTTCCCAGAACCATATTGGTTGTGAGGGGAACAAGAATAGGACTGCCCACGAAAGGAGCGGCGAGAAATTCCCCCTCTGTTGAAAGGGTCTTTGAGTGATTTGATTCAACGTCTTTAAAGTCTTGTTCCTTTTTGGCCATTTCCAGCGCCTCATCAACAGCCTTGCCGAACAGGCTTGAGTCTTCCACCGGTTTGTTGATTAGCGACGCCTGCGTCTCTGGTTTAAACCTAGAGTTCTTTAACCAGGTGTGACGTTTTAAAAAATACCCTGGGCTGAAGTCCTTCCCACTGTCTCTGCAGCATCTTAAGTGTTCTTGAGAATGTGATGGTTAACCTGCTTACCCTCAGATACAATTGTAAGCAGGCAAGCACACACTGGTTCGGGGACCTCCTGTAGGCCCTCTTGCAACAGGTTCCATTGGACATCAGAATAGCTGGCCAACAGCGTGGTGTTGTTGGCTATGCGGTTTGAATATGCTGCCGCAGTAGTGATCCTTTTTCTCAGAGCATACCATTTTTTACATTCTTTGTCTGGCGGTGCCTCACCTGGACAAGGGGACTCCTGCCCTCTTCCTTGTCGCCGTGACCACAAGAGAATCCCGGGTGGCATGCCCCCTAATACAGAGGGGGTGAGTAGGGGAGGGGCGAAAAAGTTTTTCCACCCGTGGGTTAACAGCCCTGGTTTGCGAAGGCGTTGTTAATGAAGGGGCGATGTACCTCTTAATGGAGTTAAGTAAAGGGATAGCCTAACTGGCAGGAGGCTTCTCCTTTAAAATGTCCTCCACAAAATCTGAATATGGCACTGCCTCTTGCGTGGAGATTTGGAAGTGTTCTGCTGCTTTTTTCAGAATGGCGTTAAACGCCATCTGGTCATCTACAGGTGATGCCTGACGCAGAGGTGGGGAGGAGGGGGAGTATACATATGGTATTAGGGTCCAGGTTATGGGTAGGGGCCAGCCAAGGCGGGCTATCCACCAACTGGTCGTCCGTGGGGCTGATCAGTGGGATCCTCAAATGGATCATCCTCCTGTAAATAAAGGTCAAGAGGAAGTTCCTCTTGATCTGTAAGGTCGAAGACCTCCTCATGAAGTGGGTTAGATGCTCTTGGGAATTTTGATATTGGCGTAGAAGGGTCCTCTTCACAAGGCCTTTTAGGAGTAAACCTCTAAGAAAAGAGAAACTTTTCCAGCCTGTTCATACACCCTTCAAATGTCTCTCTGGTCCATGAGGAGCCAGAGGGGTCTAGAGGAGGAAAGGGCTCCTCCTGGATATCTTCTTCCCTAGAACGTATGGATTTGTCAATAAGAGTCTTAGATAAAAGACTGGGGACTCTCAGAGTTATCTTTCTGCCCTTCTGGGCGTTTAGACTTGTCTTTAGACGTGTCTTTAGACGTTACTGGGAAGTGTTTGGACTGTGTAGACTGTTGTGTTGTGGATTTCGACGCAACCGGGGCTTTACGCATCGGCTCGCTTGTAGGAGGCGTCTCGACGGCCTTGTGGCTTTTGGTGCTGGCGCCCTTACTAGCAGAATGCCCGGACGCATGCCGCTGCTGCGGGGAGGGCTGCCGATAACGCTAATCGGTGGGTGCTGTCGAGGAACCAGACGTACCCGTTGGCACCTTGGTTCGCTTCGACTGATCTGTTGCTGCTGTACCGGGGGTTGTGTGCTTTGTCCCACGAGTAGCGGGTGCGTCCCTGTCGAAGGGATGTACATTCCCCACAGCAGGGCTTAAGTCGTGCCTAGCGGGGCCAGGGACGGACATCATGGAGCACAAGCACGCCAATTTAAGGTCAATGGCATCCGAATTGAAGCCTTGGTAGTCCCTTAGATCCTCATCACATTCAGCGGCTCCAACAGCTGGGGAGCTACCCTCTGCCTGCGACATAGGGTTGGCTGCCGTTTCACTTGACGCTCCTGGATAGTCTTATGATGCAGGAGCTTGCAGTACTGACAGGACGCCTCATCTTGATTGAGGGGAAGACACTTATTGCACTGCCGGTGGTCGTCTTTCCATGGGAATTTTCCTTTACAGGAAGGGCAAAATTTAAAGGGTGTTCCTGTCCATAGCTCAGGTATATTAAAGAGACGGCAAAACCAAAGGGGCAAGAGGGGACAAGGAAAGACATTCTTGAAAAGATTAGAAACCCCCAGTCCCCCACTCTCCCTACTGTATAGGCTGGCCAGAAGGTCCGGACATGCGGTCAACAGCGTCGACCAGAGCACCAGCCGTTGAAGTCTGTTCTTTCGCTGTATTCAGAGGTGGTTAGGAAGCAATCTTCATAGAGGGGACGAATAATATAAATATGACCAGAGGTCGGGAAATATACCAATGTTTGGAATAAGTAAGAGCTCTGCATAAGGCGACCAGCTAGCTGGGCAGAAAAAAAACAATCTGAGGGACCTCGACGTGCGAGGGATTTTGGGTACACTAAACACCACGTTGGGATAGTGTTACAGGCACGCCCATGAAAACGTCTCCTTTCGATCCTCAAAAGACAAAATGCAATTCTCTGCAGTTACCACTAGATGTCAGACTATATGCACAGCATGTGATTCTAAGCAGATTCACAAGCATCAGAATGGCATTTATATATCACAAGGAACAAGTTACTTACCTGTAACTGTTTTTCTCCAGCATGGGTCTGGCATGGATTCACATGCTCATGAATATTCCCCGTCGTCAGGCTGGGAATCCTCGGTAAAGAAAAAACCAGTATCAGTTTCGTTTCTGATCTGTCTTTCGTAGTAATAACCAATCACTGGTCTCTGCGTCATACTGACCACAGCCAATGACTGCCCTTTACCTAAGCACCGCCTCTGGCAGCCATCTTCAGATTTGGAAGCACGTGAAGTGGCAGTATGACCAAGTGAAGAGCCGCAGAGGGGTAGGCGGGAGGGTTCGCATGTGAATCCATGCCAGACCCATGCTGGAGAACAACAGTTACAGATAAGTAACTTGTTCCTTCTCCAGCATGGGGTCTGGCATGGATTCACATGTTCATGAATAAAGAATACATAGCAGTACACACATGCACAACCACGGGAGGTGGCAAAGGCTCAACATTAAGCATTGCATCAAACTCAACATTAAGCATCTTACCTCCTCACCAGGCTCACCTCAGGCGAACAGGTTGCGCAGCACTGCTTGGCCGACCCTGGACTCCTCCCTGGAATCCCGATCGACGCAGTAGAACTTCGTGAAGGTGTGCGTCAACCTCCACGTAGCAGCCCTGCATATGTCCAGCAGGGGCACACCAGAAAGGAACGCCGTGGTAGCTGCGATCGCTCTGGTGGAATGGGCTCTCGGACGGCCAGGCAGCGGTCGGTTTGCCAACCGATGACAGTACATGATACAGCCGGAGAGCCATCTGGAAATGGAAGCCTTCGAGAGAGCCTTCCCCTGATTGACAGGTCCAAAGTTCACAAAGAGTTGTGACGTCTTCCGCAAACACTTCGTGCGGTCCACGTAGAACTTCAGCGCTCTAGCCACATCCAGCGAGTGCAAAGTCCTCTCAGCCGGCGACGAAGGCGACGGGAAGAATACAGGAAACACCAAGGGTTCGTTGAGATGGAAGTCCGACGGTACCTTGGGCATGAAGGAGGGGTGCGTCCTGAGCACTACCCTCGTGTCGTGAAAAGTCAAGTACGGGGCCTTGCAGGAAAGGGCCTGGATCTCTCCCACCCGTCGTGCGGAGGTGATGGCCACAAGAAACGCTGTTTTCCACGACAGAAACTTCAACGGGGCCGAGTGCAGAGGCTCGAACGGAGGTCCCATGAGCTTGGTCAGCACCACGTTGAGCTCCCACGTCGGGGCCGGAGCCTTCACCGGCGGGAACGAACTGAACAGTCCCTTCATGAACTCTTTCACCAGACGATGAGACCACAAGGACGTCCGCCCCGTGGTTCTGGTGTATCGGGAGATCGCAGCAAGATGAGTCTTGATGGACGCGTGCGCCAGTCCAGCTTTGGCCAGCGTCAGCAGGTACGGCAGTACTTGGGGAGCCGTAATCCGTAGAGGGTTAATCTTCTGTGCGTGGCACCAGACAGAGAACCTCTTCCATTTGTGTCCGTAGCATTTAAGAGTCGAGGACGCCCTGGCCTTTGCAAGAACCTCTCTGCAGTCGGCCGGTATGTCGTATCCTCCAAACTCTAGCGCTGCAGGAGCCAGGCCTGCAAGTTCAGCGATTTCGGGTCGTGGTGGAGGATGGCGCCTCCTTCCCTGGAGAGCAGATCCGCGTCCACCAGCAGCTTGATTGGCGGGGACGCTGACAAGTCCAGAAGGTCCGGGAACCATATCTGCCTCGGCCACGCAGGTGCGACGAGGATCATCCTGCACCGTGACCTCTTGAGCTGGTTGACGAGCCGGATTAGCAGTGGCAAAGGAGGGAACGCGTAGAGGAACAGGCCCTCCCAGGGGAACGAGAAAGCATCGCCCATGCTCCTCGCCTGGGGAAACCTGCTGGCGAACCTCCGGCACTTGGAGTTCGTCGCCGTCGCGAACAGGTCGATCTGGGGTGTGCCCCACCGTCGGAAGAGGCGATCCACTAGATCCTGCCGTAGTTCCCACTCGTGGCACGAGCGCAGCTCCCTGCTGAGTGAGTCGGCGATGGTGTTTTTTATCCCTGCCAGATGAAACGGCACCAGAAACATCCCTTGGGCGACTGCCCAATGCCACAGGTCCTGCGCCTCCTTGGACAGTGCTGGGGACCTGGTTCCGCCCTGTTTCCTGATGTAAAACATGGTGGTGGTGTTGTCGGTGAAGATCTTCACCACCTTGCCCTTGAGGGACGGAAGGAAGGACCTGAGGGCCCAAAACACTGCACGGAGCTCCAGGACGTTGATATGTAGGGATTTCTCCGTCGGGAGTCAAAGGCCTCTTGCGTGCAGATTTTCGGTGTGCGCTCCCCACCCTTCCAGGGAGGCATCCGTGGTCACTGTCTCCTGGTGGGCTGGGGTCTGGAAGTCCATGCCCGCCGTCAGATGCGCGCGGGTGCCCCACCACCGGATCGCTCGTCGGAAACTCTCGTCGAGTGTGATCCTTTCCACGAAGCTGCCCGTCGTTTGGATCCAGCGCGCGTCCAGGAACTCCTGCAACGGGCGCATCCGGAGCCTGCACATGGGAATGAGGTAGATGCAGGAAGACATCATTCCGAGGAGGGACTTGATGGACCTCACCTTGGCCGCGTCGGCCACCAACATCCGCTGCACCTTGCCCAGGATGGTCCTGGTCCTCTCCTCCGATGGGGAGGCCAGAAGGGACACTGTGTTGAGCATCGCTCCCAGAAACAGAGCGTCTTGCGAGGGCACCAGGTGTGATTTGGCGTAGTTCACGGAGAATCCCAAGTCCGTGAGAAGTTGGACGGTCCTTGCCGTGTGAACCACGGCGAGCTCCCTTGTCTTGGCTCGGATGAGCCAGTCGTCCAGGTAGGGGTAGACGTGGATCCCTTCGCGGCGCAGCTGCGCCGCCACCGGTGCGAGGCACTTGGTGAACACCCTGGGTGCCGACCGTAGTCCGAAGGGGAGGGCTTTGAACTGGTAATGACGCCCTTGGACCACAAACCTGAGGAATTTTCGGTGCCCCTTTAGGATGGGAATATGGAAGTAGGCATCCTCCAAATCCAACGACGACAGGAAGTCTCCTTCCTCCAGCTGAACCAGGACGTGCTGGAGGGTGACCATCCGGAACTTTTGCGCCTTGATGAACTTGTTCAGACGTCGCAGGTCCAGGATGGGGCGCCATCCCCCCGTAGTCTTCTTCACGAGGAAGTATCTCGAGTAAACTCTGGAGCCCCGAAGCCTCTTTGGGACGAGTTCGATGGCGCCCTTCCTGAGCATCGCCTTTACCTCCAGGAGAAGTTGAGGGACGTGAAGTTCTTTCCTGGCCACGGGGGGGACGCGCGGACACTTTCTTTGAAACTCGAGCGCGTGGCCCCGGGCCAAGGCGTCCAGCACCCAACGGTCGGTGGAGATGGACTCCCACACGCTGACGAAGCTCGCCAGCCGGCCTCCCACCGGGGTGCTTTGGTGGGGGCCCGACCCCACGGCCGGTTCAATCCTGCTTCGACGAGGCTTTGCCGCCTTGACCTCCTTGGCGACGACGGCGGGGTCCGCCAGACTTGCCTCGTCCTCTGTAGGCCTCCTGAGACGACGAGCGGGCCGCTTGACGGTAGGAGGAGAAACCGCCGCCGGAACCTTTGGAGGTGCCCTTGCCTCCGCTGCTCCGAAAGGGCGTCCGTCGTTGTTGCAGAACTCCAAGGGCCCGGGCCGTCTCGGTGTCCGCTTTAATGGCCTGAAGGGAATCGTCCACTGTTTTCCCAAACAGGTTGTTCCCATCGAAGGGCATGCCCAGGACTCTTGTCTGAACGTCTTGACGGAAGTCCGTAGCCTTGAGCCATCCACGCCGCCTAAGGCAAACGCCGTTGCCCAACTGGCGGAACCCAGTGTCGGCGATGTCCGTCGCAACGGTAATGGCGTGGCCCGAAGCCACCTCACCTTCCTGCAGGATCTCCAGGGCCTCTGCCCTCTTGTCGTCCGGCAAGAAGTCCAGCAGGGGAGCCAGTTTGTACCAGAGCTCCCTGTCGTATCGGGCCACGATAGCCAAGGCGTTGGCAGCTTTAATCGTCGTCGCTGCAGACGAGATGACTCTGCGTCCCATAGCGTCCAATTTCTTTCCCTCGCCGTCCGGTGGGTAAGTCGATGTGGAGGCCGCACCCCCCCCCCCCGCTTTTTTCCTGGCCGCCGCGGAGACGACGGAGTCCGGGGTAGGCTGCGCCCGGAGGCACAGGGGGGCCGTGTCCGGGACCTGGTACTTTTTCTCGTACCGGTCTCTTCTAGCTGGCGTCGTGGAAGGGTTCTTGAGGAGGGTGAGGCCCTCATCCCAAATGTCGTCCAATAGAGGCACTGCGAGGACCGTCTTCCTCTTGGCCTCGCGCCGCTGATAAAGGAAACCTTCCTTCTTCTCCTCAGGGCAGAGTTGGAAAAGCTCAGATGCCCTGGCGATCATGGAGTGGAACGATCCAATCTCGTCGGGCGGAGAAGCCCTGGTGGGAGGCGACGACGGTACATCCTCGTCGTATACCTCGTCGTCCGTACCCGTCGCTGCCGTGTCAGTCCCCGTATCATCCCCTCGGGTGGACGGGGAGGAGGGCTGGAAGGGGTGCGACGGCTGAAAAGGAGGAGGAGGGTGGATCCTTCTTTTTTGGTAGGGGGAACCCCAGAAGGTCCCGGTTCTGGGTCCCCCGACGGGAGAGGTTCCGTCGGCAACGGTAGTCTCGTCCTTATCTCTGAGCATAAGGACTGTATAGCCAACAAAATGGCCGCCGAGCTGTCTCGCGGCGCTGGCAGAGGGGAATCCGACCGGCGATCAGGGGCCCCGTCGGTACCCTCGACGATGTCGTCACCTGCGTCGGGATCCATCCCGACGGGCCGGTCTTCTTCCACGCCGAGGCCGTGGCTTAAGACCTCGACCAGCTCCTCCGAGGTTGAGGCCGAATCTACGACGCCCTGCCCCCCCTTTTTCTTCCCCACGGGGGATTTCACGGGGGTCCTATCGATGGGCACAAAAGAGGACTCCCTCCGAGGTGGCAGGGAGACTCTGAGCCCCGAGGTCGCCACCACTGGCGTAGCCTCACCAGGCTGAGCCAGGGCCGCCGCGACAGTTTCGATAGAGGGCTTGGCCGGATGGATTAAGGCCTTAACCACCTTAGGTGCGCTCACCGCCTTATCCTTGAGGGGGGGGGCAGTGCCTCGCTCTCCCTCCGCCTTCGAGCTCGACCGGGGCCTCTCCAGGAGCCTCGCCGGGTGCTCGGCCTTCCTCTTACCCGACCCAGAGCGTTGGCTCGTGGTTGATGGTGCCGGGGAGGGTGCGCCCAGCCTGGCGCCCGTAGAGCCCGACCGTTCGGCGCTCCCGGTGCCAGCGGACTCGCGGTACTTGGCCTTATGTTGGACCCCCGTTGCCGGGGCGTCCTCAAAGGTCTTAGAAGACCGCTCGGATTTCTTCCTCTTCTTCTCGCCGGACGGGCTCTTCCCTTCCAGCCAGTTGGCGAGACGTTGATGGCGGTCCTTCATGGTCCGCTCCGACATGTTGCCGCAAAACGCACAGTCCTTCTCCACGTGCGTCTTGTCCTCATGTAGGCAGTAAAGGCAAAAAGAGTGTTCGTCCTCCTTGAAGACGTTCTGCAGCTGGCATCCAGGGCAGACCCTGAACAGCTTTCCGGGCGTCGAGCTTCCCTTCTCCTGGGCCATGACCGGGCCTGAGAAACTTCTGGAGTCCCCCAAAAGCGTAGCTCGACGAGATCTTCACTCTTGAGGGGCGCAGACGAATCCGACACGGGTCCCCGTTGATCGGATGGAGAGTCGGTGGAGCTTGAGGCTCTTTTGACCGAAAAAACGAAGTTTTTGAGAAAAAACGTGAAAAAAATAGCACTAACGCTCGAGAGCAATAGCACGAGGATCCCAACACATGAACGTGCGGTAAAAATCTGAAGATGGCTGCCAGAGGCGGTGCTTAGGTAGAGGGCAGTCATTGGCTGTGGTCAGTATGACGCAGAGACCAGTGATTGGTTATTACTACGAAAGACAGATCAGAAACGAAACTGATACTGGTTTTTTTCTTTACCGAGGATTCCCAGCCTGACGACGGGGAATATTCATGAGCATGTGAATCCATGCCAGACCCCATGCTGGAGAAGTAAGTTTTACAGATTCTGAGGTTGCAGAAAGGAAAGATTAAAAAGGAAGGAAAAAGGTTAAACAGGTTCTCATGGCATGGGAGTATACTTAAATCTTACAATGAAGTCTAGACAAAATACCTTCCCAGCAGTAACAGTCTAACCACAATAGATCACCTCTGAGGGACAGAAAATATCAAAGTCAATGGACTAGAAGAGTCTGCAGGGAGCCAGGACAGCCAACGTCAATTGGAGCAGAGTCTATGGAGCTGAGGCACTTCGTAGTTAATAAAAGTCTTGCACAAAGGTAGAGAGTTTTTGTAGAAAATCACTGTAGGGTCACAAGTTGTTACACTTGTGGAAAACAGAGCTGAAATCAACTCTGACAAAAGTAGCTACTGCAAGTCTCAGCTGAGAAGGGCAAAGCCAAAGACACTGAGGTAAGTACCCCAAGTCTGAACAGTACCGCTAGTTTGAAGAAGAGTGATCCAGCTTGCTTCTGTCTGGTTGCAGCGAAGCAGATCCTGGGTTCCTGTGCCGCAGTCATGGAGACTGAAAGGAGGAGGTCTGGAGGACTCCTACGGCAGGAATTTGGAGGTCGGCGGCAGCTATGGGCTCTTTTGGGATCAGTGGTACTTTGCGGTTTCAGTACGCGGTAAAGAGTACCACTGTGGTTCTTGGATACCGATTGGGCTTCCTTCACTCCTTGAGTCCTGTACTCTGGTGAGGGGACACGAGCTCGGGATCTCCTGCTTCTGGAGGGTCATTAGGAGACTCCTGGAGCTTCTAGCCGGATTGCAGACTTTGCACTAGACTACGGATTTCCTAACCCCTGGCACTCGGTTCCAGCAGCAGCAAAGCAGTACAGCTAGTCAGGGAAGATGGTCCAGTGGAGTTCATCTCTGGGTTAGTTGGTCCCACTAACCCAAGTGAAGAAGTCGTCCTTTCCGGAGCATCTCTGGTCGATCAGAAAAAGGAGTTTCAGCACAGCAGAAGGGCTTCACCGGGCAGTTCAACCGTGCAGGAGGATGCAACAATCTTTGTTCATGGTTTCTTCGTGTGTTCTTCCCAGTAGTCCACTCTCCCTCTAGTCCCAAAACCCTCGCCTTTAAAGCAGGTTTCTCCCATTAAGGCACAGCCTAGGCTGTCACTCAAACAGCAGGGTGGCTATCCTGAAAGGACAACCAGCCAATCAAGACTGGGCACATTCAGGCATTCCTAGAGACAAAGGACTGGGAAGTTTTGGGACCCTCCCTTACTTGCTGACCTTCCAGACACTTGGGCCAGAGGCAGGTTTCAGAGCTGAAGCCCGCCTAATGCAAAAGGAACAAAAGGTTTCAAACCTGGTGTGGCGCGCAGAGTAAAACCGAAGAAAGACCCCACAAATAGAAAATGGCGAAAAAAGAAGACTAGGGCCATTTTGACAAAATCATCACACATGGTTGCTATACTGCAGTTGAGGATTCAGCCGGTGGTAGAAAAGCACAATGGTAGGAAAATTAAACCACTGCCACCAGCCATTTAAAGTAGTGAGGGTAACAAAAAATGTTGCATGAGAATGTACGATAGTAAGGGGCTACTAGGTAACCCCCCCCCACACTCCACAGAAGATCGTGTGTGCTGGACCTACAAAAAGAAAATGTAAGTAAAGTAAATTTCACTTTACTCTTCTTGGTAACATTAGTTCACACAAGAAAATGTATTTAAACATTAAGAGAAATCTAAACGATTTCTCTGTGAGACTGCACTGAGGGTGCTGTGTGTCACCATACAAAATGTAGATGCCTATGGAGTTTCAGACTCCACAAATAAAGGAAAAACAACCCAAATCAGATCAGAACACATGAGCAAGTGAGAAAAAGGGCTCACTCCAGGGTTAAAAATTAAAAGGTCCTAAAGTCCAGCAACAGAGCTGGGGGTCTCTAAGGTTGAAGGTTATTAGCTCAGATATGAGAATTCCCCCTAACAAATGGTAGCAGACTCCGTTGTGGAAATCACATCATAAACCAACCCTGTTACAAGTATACTTTTCTGAATAGTGGAACACAAACCCATGGAACTGTATGAACCCACAACTACATTTAGGATAACCTTCAGTTATACTAGGCGAGTAAGTCCTAATGTTGTAATAAATTATTACATTTGCTTTTTAGATCAGTGAAACACAGATTGAAGTAAGCAATAACTCCTTACACTATTTTAGGATTGCACAAACCAGACCAATGTCAGCAAAAACCACAGTACACTTATTCAGAATGCCACACAGCTATTCAAGGTACGTAAAACCCAAGGTAGACTTATTGTAAATAGGCTATACAGCAGGTCATGGGAAGCAAAACCCAGTTGGTGAACTTTCACAGTAATCTTCTGAAAGAAATAAAGTGAAGCCAACAGTATTACTTTTGAGAAGAGGAAAATGCAAATCACAGGCAAGTAAAGTACCCTATATACTTTTAAGAATGGCAGAACATATTCCAGGGTAAGTAAGAACATTTTAACTGCTGGGGGGCATGGCTAACTAGCCATGGAGTAGGACGCGCCTGGAAGAGCTGCTCCTGAGGATCAGACATTGATCCAACAAAACACGCAGAAACGATCCACCTTCCTGGAAAATGAAAGCATGGACGTGGGAATAGGTGCCCTGCATTAACTGAAAAAGGCAAACGGATTGGACGGGGGAAGGAGCAGGAAAGAGGCTTTTCAGGAAGCAGCCGCAACAAAATGATACGAAACAAAACGGCGGACAACAAAGGGAATGTGTTTGTGATGGTGGAAATCACATAGACCCGTGCGGCGGAGGCTGGAGAGGAGGACCGGCGCCCGGTGACTGTGCAGGGCCTGGATGTGCCCGTCTGTGAGGGTGTGATCGGTTTTTGCACTACCGAGCCCATTGCAGAGCTCGGTGAGGAGGAGCGCTTTGAAGCGGGGCACAGTGGTCGCATTCGGCGGGCCCCAACAGTCAGACGGCGGAGCGCTTGATGCGCGCGCGATGTTCCAGGCGGCAACACATGTAGCAATGCGCTGATGCCAGCAGGACTGAAATATTGATCTTACTATAAAGGCTGATGCAAGTTCTGCGCTGCACGAGGAAGCCAGCACGGATCACATAATACAGCTCTGATACGCAAGGACAGCATCAAGTCTGAGCCGGCAGAGCTGATGGAACAAGTTACTTACCTGTAACTGTTGTTCTCCAGCATGGGTCTGGCATGGATTCACATGCTCATGAATATTCCCCGTCAGGCTGGGAATCCTCGGTAAAGAAAAAACCAGTATCAGTTTCGTTTCTGATCTGTCTTTCGTAGTAGTAACCAATCACTGATCTCTGCGTCATACTGACCACAGCCAATGACTGCCCTCTACCTAAGCCCCGCCTCTGGCAGCCATCTTCAGATTTGGTAGCACGTGAAGTGGCAGTATGATCAAGTGAAGAGCCGCAGAGGGGTAGGCGGGAGGGTTCGCATGTGAATCCATGCCAGACCCATGCTGGAGAACAACAGTTACAGGTAAGTAACTTGTTCCTTCTCCAGCATGGGGTCTGGCATGGATTCACATGCTCATGAATAAAGAATACATAGCAGTACACACATGCACAACCACGGGAGGTGGCAAAAGCTCAACATTAAGCATTACATCAACTCAACATTAAGCAAATCTTACCTCCACCAGGCTCACCTTAGGCGAACAGGTTGCGCAGCACTGCTTGGCCGACCCTGGACTCCTCCCTGGAATCCCGATCGACGCAGTAGAATTCGTGAAGGTGTGAGTCGACCTCCACGTAGCAGCCCTGCAGATGTCCAGCAAGGGCACACCAGATAGGAACGCTGTGGTAGCTGCGATCGCTCTGGTGGAATGGGCTCTCGGACGGCCAGGCAGCGGTCGGTTTGCCAACCGATGACAGTACATGATACAGCCGGAGAGCCATCTGGAAATGGAAGCCTTCGAGAGAGCCTTCCCCTGATTGACAGGTCCAAAGTTCACAAAGAGTTGTGACGTCTTCCGAAAACACTTTGTGCGGTCCACGTAGAACTTCAGCGCTCTAGCCACATCCAGCAAGTGCAAAGTCCTTTCAGCCGGCGACGAAGGCGACGGGAAGAAAACAGGCAACACCAAGGGTTCGTTGAGCTGGAAGTCCGACGGCACCTTGGGCATGAAGGAGGGGTGCGTCCTGAGCACTACCCTCGTGTCGTGAAAAGCCAAGTACGGGGCCTTGCAGGAAAGGGCCTGGATCTCTCCCACCCGTCGTGCGGAGGTGATGGCCACAAGAAACGCTGTTTTCCACGACAAGAACTTCAACGGAGCCGAGTGCAGAGGCTCGAACGAAGGTCCCATGAGCTTGGTCAGCACCACGTTGAGCTCCCACGCCGGGGCCGGAGCCTTCACCGGCAGGAACGATCTGACCAGTCCCTTCATGAACTCTTTCACCAGACGATGAGACCACAAGGACGTCCGCCCCGTGGTTCTGGTGTATCGGGAGATCGCAGCAAGATGAATCTTGATGGACGCGTGCGCCAGTCCAGCTTTGGCCAGCGTCAGTAGGTACGGCAGTACTTGGGGAGCCGTAATCCGTAGAGGGTTAATCTTCTGTGCGTGGCACCAGACAGAGAACCTCTTCCATTTGTGTCCGTAGCATTTAAGAGTTGAGGACGCCCTGGCCTTTGCAAGAACCTCTCTGCAGTCGGCCGGTATGTCGTATCCTCCAAACTAACGCTGCAGGAGCCAGGCCTGCAAGTTCAGCGACTTCGGGTCGTGATGGAGGATGGCGCCTCCTTCCCTGGAGAGAAGATCTGCGTCCCCTGGCAGTTTGATTGACGGGGACGCTGACAAGTCCAGAAGGTCCGGGAACCATATCTGCCTCGGCCACGCAGGTGCGACGAGGATCATCCTGCACCGTGACCTCTTGAGCTGGTTGATGAGCCGGATCAGCAATGGCAATGGAGGGAACGCGTATAGAAACAGGCCCTCCCAGGGGAACGAGAAAGCATCGCCCATGCTCCTCGGCTGGGGAAACCTGCTGGCGAACCTCCGGCACTTGGAGTTCGCCGTCGCGTACAGATCGATCTGGGGTGTGCCCCACCGTCGAAAGAGGCGGTCCACTAGATCCTGCCGTAGTTCCCACTCGTGGCACGAGCGCAGCTCCCTCCAAGAGAAGTTGAGGGACGTGAAGTTCTTTCCTGGCCACAGGGGGGACGCGCGGGCACCTTCTTTGAAACTCTAGCGCGTGACCCTGGGCTAGGGCGTCCAGCACCCAACGGTCGGTGGAGATGGACTCCCACCCTGACGAAGCTCGCCAGCCGGCCTCCCACCGGGGTGCTTCGGTGGGGGCCCGACCCCACGGTCGGTTCAGTCCTGCTTCGAGGAGACTTTGCCGCCTTGACCTCCTTGGCGACGACGGCGGGGTCCGCCTGACTTGCCTCGTCCCCTGTAAGCTTCCTGCGACGACGAACGGGCTGATTGCGATTGACGGTAGGTGGAAAATCCGCCGCGGGAACCTTTGGAGGCACCCTTGCCTCCGCCGTTCCGAAAGGGCGGCCGCCGTTGCTGGAGAACCCCAAGAGCCCGGGCCATCTCCGTGTCTGCTTTGATGGCTTGAAGGGAAAATCGTCCACTGTTTTCCCAAACAGGTTGTTTCCATCGAACGGCATGTCCAAGACTCTGGTCTGAACGTCTTGACGGAAGTCAGTAGCCTTGAGCCATCCATGCAGCCTAAGGCACACGCCGTTGCCCAACTGGCGAAATCCAGTGTCGGCGATGTCCGTCGCAATCGTAATGGCGTGGTCCGACGCCACCTCACCTTCCTGCAAGATCTCTAGGGCATCCGCCCTCTTGTCCGGTAGGAAGTCCAGCAGGGGGGCCAGTTTGTACCACAGCTCCCTGTCGTAGCGGGCTACGATAGCCAAGGCGTTGGCCGCCTTAATCGTCGTCGCTGCAGACGAGATGACCCTGCGTCCCATCGTATCCAATTCCCTCCCCCCGCTTTCTTCCTGGCCGCCGCGGAGACGACAGAGTCCGGGTCGGCTGTGCCCGGAGGCACAAGGGAGCCGCGTCCGGGACCCGGTACTTCTTCTCGTACCGATCCCTTCTAGCCGGCGTCGTGGATGGGTTCTTGAGGAGGGTGAGGCCCTCATCCCAAATATCGTCCAGTAGAGGCACGGAGAGGACCATCTTCCTCTTGGCCTCGCGCCGTTGATAAAGGAAACCTTCCTTCTTCTCCTCCGGGCAGAGCTGGAAGAGCTCGGATGCCCTGGCGATCATGGAGTGAAACTATCCAATCTTGTCGGGCGGGGAAGCCCGGGTGGGAGGTGACGACGGCAGATCCTCGTCGTAAACCTAGTCGTCCGTACCCGTCGCGGCCGTGTCAGTCCCCGTATCATCCCCACGAGTCGTGGACGGGGAGGAGGGCTGAACAGGCAGCGCGATGGCTGAAAATGAGGTGGAGGGTGAATCCTTCTCTTAGGGGGAGGGCTCCCAGAAGGGCCTGGCTCCGGGTCCCCCGTCGGGAGCGGTTCCTCCGCTGGTGGTAACGGCAGTCTCGTCCTCATCTCCGAGCATAAGGACTGTATACCCAACAAAATGGCCGCCGAGTTGTCTTGCGGCGCTGGTTGAGGGGAGTCCGACGGGCGGTCAGGGGCCCCGTCGGTACCCTCGACGATATCGTCGTCTCCTACGTCGGGATCCCTCCCGACGGGTTGGTCTTCTTCCACGCCAACGCCGTGGCTTAAGACCTCGATCAGCTCTTCCTCAGAGGTTGAGGCCGAATCCACGACGACCTCCTGCCCCCCCTTTTTCTTCTCCGTCGGAGGTTTCACGGGGGTCCTGTCGATGGGCATAAAAGAGGACTCCCTCCGCGGTGGCAGGGAGACTGAGCCCCGAGGTCGCCACCACTGGTGTAGCCTCCACAGGCTGAGCCAGGGCCGCCGCGACTGTCTCGATAGAGGCCTTGGCCGGATGGATTAAGGCTTTCACCACCTTGGGTGCGCTCACCGCCTTCTCCTTGGGGGGGGGGGGGGGACACTGCCTCGCTCTCCCTCCGATGGGGCCTTCGAGCTCGACCGGGGCCTCTCCAGGAGCTTCGCCGGGTGCTCGGCCTTCCTCTTACCCGAACCAGAGCGTTGGCTTGTGGTTGATGGTGCCGGGGAGGGTGCGCCCTGCCTGGTGCCGTAGAGCCCGACCCTTCGGCGCTCCCGGTGCCAGCGGACTCGCGGTGCTTGGCCTTGTGTTGGACCCCCGTTGCCGGGGCGTCCTCAAAGGTCTTAGAAGACCGCTCGGATTTCTTCCTCTTCTTCTCGCCTGACGGGCTCTTCCCTTCCAGCCAGTTGGCGAGACGTTGATGGCGATCCTTCATGGTCCGCTCCGACATATTGCTGCAAAACGCACAGTCCTTCTCCACGTGCGTCTTGTCCTCATGTAGGCAGTAAAGACAAAAGGAGTGTTCGTCCTCCTTAAAGACATTCTGAAGCTGGCATCCAGGGCAGACCCTGAACAGCTTTCCGGGCGTCGAGCTTCCCTTCTCCTGGGCCATGTCCGAGATGGGCCTGAGAAACTTCTGGCGTAGCTCGACGAAATCTTCACCCTTGAGGGGCGTAGACGAATCCGACACGGGTCCCCGTGATCGGATGAAGAATCGGTGGAGCTTGAGGCTCTTTTTGACCGAAAAAAATCGAAGTTTTTGAGAAAAACGTGAAAAAATAGCACTAACGCTCGAGAGCAATAGCACGAGGATCCCAACACTTGAACGTGCGGTAAAAATCTGAAGATGGCTGCCAGAGGCGGGGGCTTAGGTAGAGGGCAGTCATTGGCTGTGGTCGGTATGACGCAGAGATCAGTGATTGGTTACTACTACGAAAGACAGATCAGAAACGAAACTGATACTGGTTTTTTCTTTACCGAGGATTCCCAGCCTGACGGGGAATATTCATGAGCATGTGAATCCATGCCAGACCCCATGCTGGAGAAACATTGTTCCTCCGAATCGAACATCAGCAACCGGGCTCTGGATGCGCATCGAGCATTCCGAGCAGCTGCAGGAGTAATAACACGTGCAGAGTTGCCGGTCAAACATATTGGAATAAACAGCGGTGAGAGAGCCGCACTGCATGAGGAGTCAGCGAGGCTTGTAAGACACGTTTTGATTGCAGTAGGGCTCGGAAGGCACCAACCAGAAAGCTTCCCCGTTATTATTTCATACGGAATAAGTGCCCCATACATCGAAGTTTATACTGGTGCTCAAAGGGCATTGGGAGCTGGCTCTACTGTTTTGCGGGGGAACATGTACCCAGGGAACTGAACTAATCTGATATTGCCACCCCTAAGAGCAGATGGGACTTACGCAAGGAAGATAGACCCACAATGGTACGCTGCTGTGTAAATATAAGCATTGGAGAACACTGGCACTATGGTAACCGGAGTGTGCAATAAGCTAGCTTATCTTGGACAGTTGTTGGATGATGGCACAATAAGAAAAAAGGCGGCAGGCGCTGAGTTGAACGCATGACACCGCACGCCACATAAGTCCGACGTACAGTGGTAATGGAGAAGAAGGCCCACCTAGTGGCCTTCGGGAACAAGTGAAGGGGGTATTGCCTGCAATAGTCAGAGAAGGTACGTGGGAGGATAAAACCCGCTCGAAACTTAACACAGCGCATGTTGCCATATACTGCTGCCCTTTGAGGACGACGCTCTTGGGCCCGAGCTGACCTGGTGGCGTCACAGAAATACCAGGAAACAGAACTTGCACGATACGAAGGGACAGGAACTGGATACACAGACAGGGCTGCATGATGTCGGTGAAAG
Source organism: Ambystoma mexicanum (assembly GCF_040938575.1). Classification (NCBI taxonomy): domain Eukaryota; kingdom Metazoa; phylum Chordata; class Amphibia; order Caudata; family Ambystomatidae; genus Ambystoma; species Ambystoma mexicanum. The sequence goes on along the minus strand of NC_090935.1, from coordinate 1,308,966,958 downwards.
GACTTAGGACCAAGAGTAAGCAACCCACAATGGAGGTCTTTGCCAAGACACAACGGACTCCCACTACTCCGGCACAAAGCCCAGCGGCAGCTTCTGTGGATGGCACCCCAGACGGAGAAAACCACCTGATCCTAGCGGCTATAACAGAGCTAAGAACCACATGGGGGACAGCAATGGCAGACCTACGAACGGCCTTGGAGAACAAAATAGATGCAGTGGGAATTTAAGTCACCCTGCTGCGACAGGATGTCAGAGCACTGGCAGAAAGAACGAGTGGTCTAGAGAGTGCAGTGAAAATCAATACAGATACCAGCACAAATAACGCGAAGGAGGTCCACATATTAAAGCAACAGGTGGCTAATCTTGAGAACCGAGCAGAAGAAGCGGAAGGAAGGGCAAGACGGAACATCCGTGTGGTCGGCCTGCCAGAGGGAAAAGGCGGCCAGGACCCCACAGACTATGTGGAGAATATGATCCTGCAAGAGATAGGAGCAGATAAGCTCTCACAAGCGTTTACTGTGGAACAAGCGCATCGGGCCCTGATGAGGAAACCACGGCTCGGGCCCCTCCTCGGGCGATAATTGCGAAGATCCTGAATTATAAAGACAGAGAAGATTTGAGTACTTTCGAAAAGGTGGAACGATAGAAAGGGCATGTACCAACATCACAGCGTATCCTGATTACACAATGTTGGTGCAGAGACAGCGATACAGCTATGTGGCAGTCAAGGGGAGGCTGTGCACAGCTGGGATCAAGTACATGCTTTTGTACCCTGCAAAGCTAAAAGTTTTGCATAAAAGTAGGGTGTTCTTTTTTGATACTCCAGAGGAAGCGGCGGCTTGGCTGGACCTGCAGGGCTGTCCAGAGCTAGATGAGGAGCAGGTTCGGGAAGAGCACAATAAGTAAGGGGGATGCATCATGTATACTGAGAGGATAAGTGGGAGGGGAGCCCCAGCAAGAGACTGTGGAACATTTGAACTGTTTTATGTCACCTTTGGACTTACTGATCCTGTTGGACTGGAATATAGAGTATAAAATGCACGAGTAAACTGGATATCATTAGGCGCAGTGTACTTGAAGTAAACAGGAGCAGCAGGACGAAGGCAACCTACCCCCCCAGGAATTAGTAGTAAGACAGCCACTAGGGTGACTTTACCCTGCTGAGCTGCAAGTACGGGCTATTTCCAGAAAGGGCTAGATGCGGGGGTGCCTGAGATCCAGGGATGGAGCTGGGCAACAGTTGGGGAGGGTGTTGTTGTGACAGGGGAGGGAGGTTGGGGTGTTTGTGGTGTTTTTAGTTAAGGGAAGTTTGAGTTGGGAAACAAGCCTATATAGATGGGAAAAACAATCGGATTTGGACTGCATAGGTGGGGGGAGGAGTGGGACAATAAGTCATGGGGGATCTTAAAATAATTACTTGGAATGTCAGGGGGCTCAAAAGCTACATAAAGAGGAATAAGGTTATGCTATACCTACATAGACAGAAGATGGACATAGCCTTGCTGCAAGAGACGCACCTGACGCAAGATAAGATGGCGATGATTGGGAAGAAATGGAAGGGGACTGTGGTGGGCTCATCATATTCAGCTTATGCCAGCGGAGTGATTATCTGGGTGGCACCACATGTCCCATTTCAGCTGTTAGACAGTTGAGACTGACGGGAGGATGACCATGATGAGGGGATTGGTGGAAAATAGGGAGATAAGCATTGTAAATACGTATGCCCCCAATCAAAACATGGTGGCATACTTTAGAACCCTGTGTAACAACCTTAGCATGTGTGTGGGGAGCGCAGTGATCTGGGGAGGAGACTTCAATTGCGTACTAAACCCTAAGGTTAATACATCAGATGGGAAAATGGATAGACCTGCCCCAGCCGCTAAAGCGCAGCAGACATTGCTGAATGATTTTGGGTTTAGAGATGTGTGGAGGTCACGACACCCCCAAGAGAGGCAATATTCACATTCTTCCCCGCAGCAATTACACACAAGGTTGGACTATGTTTTTGTCAAACAAGACATGATGACGGAAATCACACATACGGAATATAAAGCGAGGGTCCTCTCGGACCACTCGCCTCCGATCCTCTGATGGCAATATCGACCCCCCATAGCGAAGATTCTGACATGGCGCCTCAGAGCAGAGGCGCTAAAACACCCCCCCCCCCTTTTTTTAGGGAGAATATGAGGGAGGAGATTGTTAACTACTTTGAGACGAATACTGGCAGTGTGGACTCGGCGGGCACGTTGTGGGAAGCCTTTAAAGTTGTGATGAGGGGTAGCCATAGCAAAATCTAAAGGATTGCAAGGAGGGATCCTGGCTGACCTGCGGGAAAAGGAGGGAAAATTGGAAAGGGCATTGAAGGAATACAATAATACCGAAGAAGACACTGAATTGATACTCAGGCATCAGCAGGAATGTGCTGGGCACTGGGAAAGACTGTGCAACCTTAACTATAAAAAATATAGAGAGAGACAGCATGCGGGAGGGGATAAACCAGGAAGGATCTTGGCATGGCTATACAAGAGTGAAACCCCCAAACCCACGATTAGAACGATAACAAGGGAAGATGGAAGTGTAGTTGATACCCAAGAAGGAGTTAACCAGGAGTTTGCAGACTATTACAGGCTACTGTATGGAGATGATGGGGAGAGTAATCACACAATGATAATAGAAACATTGGAGGATATAGGATTGCCGCAGATCAGTGCTGAGGAGAGAGGAGTTGGATGCACCGATTACTTTAGCAGAGTTAGAAGAGGTGGTAAGACAGTTTCCCACCAGCAAAACTCCGGGGGCTGATGGACTCCCAAATGAATTCTATAAAATAAGGCAGAGGTGCTCCCTCCGCTTTTAGAAATGTTGAATGTGGCATATGAACCGGGCAGACTGCCAGAATTACTTAGAGAAGCGATTATAATACCGCTGCACAAACCTAACAAGCCTGGGCATAGCTGCGGTTCATATAGACCCCTATCAATGTTGAATCAAGACAGCAAAATACTGACGGCTGTTTTGGCAAGCAGACTGAGTAGGGTTATTGGCAAATTAACCCATCCTGACCATATGGGCTATGTCCCGAACAGGTACATATCTAATAATCTTAGACGACTCCATCGAGTTATTGAGCATGGGAATGAGAATGAAGGTGAATTGGCAATTGTGTCACTAGGCGCAATAAAGGCCTTTGACTCTGTCAAATGGCCATGGTTGTTGGTGGCATTAGCGGGCTGTGGAATGGGGCCTGGATATCTACAGTGGGCGAAAATGTTATAAAGTGAACCGCTGGCCAGAGTTTTTTTTTTTTTTTAAATAATTTTATCAATTTTCTGTAACAATACAAACCAAACAAGCAATATAATTGTAACAATTCCATTACACAATATTTTGTCCTAATCACTGCTACCCCAGTCCCACCCCGCTCCATGAGCTTATTTGTTATTCGCATTCAGTATCTGCTACATGCAGCAGGGTCTCATTTTCTTCGGATTCTGTAGGATCTGATATTACTCCAAACAATTCTGCTATTAGTGATTTCCATGCCAACAAAGTGCCCGCCTCCTCTTCACCACTCACGCTGCTCGCTTCTTGCCACACCACTGTTTCAGCCTCTGCCCACTTCTGCAATTCCTTCCACCATACCTCCACCCGTGGCTTGTGGCATTTCTTCCATCCCATGGCTATCCTCCGTTTTGCGAGCACATATGCCAGATCTTTCAGTTTCCCAACATGCTTAAGTTTCCGTGACTTGGGGAACCCACCCAGTAAACAGGCCCAGGCCGTATCTATGACAAGAGTAATCCCCTTTTCTGCCAGTTTCTGCGCTACTTCTCCCCAAAAGCACTCAATTATTGGGCATGACCAAAACATGTGTGTCATGTCAGCGTTTTCTTGGTTACATTTAGGACACGCTTGTCTTCCAGCATTACGGAACTTAGATATTGTTGTATTGTATATTTATAGAGCGCGCCTGGCCGTTAAGCAACTGGGCTCTTGCAGTGAAATAAATCTTGGGTTACAGGTACATGAATATGTTACAATTCTTAGGTAACAGGATCATATATTACAGTTGCATTACATTTCTTAGGTTACAATATCATATTACAGGCTCATATGTCGAGCATTATTTACAAGGCCTTTTTACTTACAAGAGAGATATGTTACGTTTTATCGGAATCTTTAATGTAGCACTGTCGGATGACTTACGGTATAGATAAGTAAGATGTTTGCAATGAATATACATAGTATTTGGTATAGTTGGGGCATTTAGCGGTCATTATTTTTAAGCCAGAGTTTAGCGTTGGCTTTGAACACATGGAAGGAGGGGGTGGCTCTAAGTGCATCTGGGATGGAGTTCCAGAGTTGCGCTGCTTGAACCGGGAAGCTAGACCCACCAGTTCTTTTCAGTTTAAAGTTAGGGACTTTGATGCTATTTGAGAGGGCTTTTCTGATGGGACGTTCAGAAGTATGCTTTGTGAATTTTTCTGACAGGTATGCAGGAGCTTTGTTGTTCAGACAGTTATGTGTAATGTTCAGGGTTTTGAGTTTGATATGGTCATTGATGGCCAGCCAATTGGCGGATCATCTGTGGGTAGAAATGTGTTGTCCTTTGGGTATGCCTAGGGCTGTTCTGAGAGCATTGTTCTGCAGGGTTTGGAGTTTGTTAGTGTTATGTTTACTGGTGCCTAGGTACAGTGCATTGCAGTAATCTAATTTGGAGAGGATGAGGGCTCGCGCAATGGTGGTGCAGCTATCTGTGGAAAGGTATGGTTTGCAGGCATGGATGAGTTTGCAAGTGTAGCTGGTTGCTGAGGCTGTAGCATTTACTTGCTTGTCGAGGGTGAGAGCTGAGTCTAGGTAGAAGCCTAAGGTTTTTACTTCTTTAGCTACCTTTATTTTGATGTCATTGATCGTGATGGAATTGTAACGCTGGGGTAGTTTGTTCAGTTTATTGGTAGAACCAATGATTAAGAGCTCGGTCTTATCGTCGTTAAGACATAGGCCACGAGTGGCCATCCAGGTTTGGATGATTTGGTAAATTTTGTTTATGAGTCTGGTGTCTTTTTCGTAGTCACCTTGGATTGGGATAAGGATTTGGGTGTCATCGGCGTAATTGGTATACGAGACCCCAAGCTTGTCCAATATATCAAAGACAGGCTTTGTAAAAATATTGTATAGCTTGGGGGAAACACATGACCCTTGGGGGACTCCGCAGGTGATGGGGACTGGATCCGCCGCTGATGGAGAGAAGACTCTTATGGTTCTCTGGTCCAGGAATGAATTTATCCATGCCGTGGCTTGTGTGGAGAGGTTGGCTGCCGATTTGAGGTGATTGCACAGTACCCTGTGATCTACCAGGTCGAAAGCAGCTGATAGGTCTAGGAGTAGGAGAATACACACATCTCCTCTGTCTTTACGCTCGTCTAGCTGGTTTTTAAGATCAAGGAGAGCCGTTTCGGTTCCATGTCTTGGCCTAAAATCAAGATTGTCTTGACCCTAGTAGATTGTTGCTCTCCAGATAATCTTGGATCTGATTTTAAGGAGGAACGGGACAGTTGTTATTGGCCTGTAGTTTTTGTTGGGACGTTGGGGTCCAGGTTAACTTTTTTTAGTAGAGGTAGTACCATGCGTCTTTAAGGTTTGTTGGCACAGAGCATGATTTAAATGAGGAGTTAATGAATTATATGACGAAGGGGGCTAGTTCATGTGCAGCCTCTTTAATAATTGGGGCTGGGCAGGTATCCCTGAGGCATCAGGACGGTTTCAAGGACCAGATGATGTTCTTAGTTTCTGTAGTAGAGATGGCTCTAAAGCTAAATTGGTTAAGTGTTAGGCAGAAACCTGTGCAGTTCCCTCTGGGACCACTGCAAAAGATTTAAGACTACAGGTGTTTGGCAGTAAACCCACTTGGTAGCAGTCTGTACCACCCAGATTTACCTGTTAGCTGTGGCTGAGCAGTCAGACTTCCCTCAAGAAGAGTTAGGCAGTATATAGAGCATACATAATAGGTACAGAGGCACATTAGTACAAGCAAACACTGACCAGAGCTAGGTGTAAAAGTATATAATTATTTATTTATAAGATACACTCATAAATTACACTAGCACAGAAAAAGTAAGTAAGTCAAAACACAGTCACTATTACTTATATGTACATCCCTAGTTATTTGTTGGACAAGTCCAAGTTAACACCACTTATTTCCAAACAGAGGTGAGCGCTTAACGTTAGATGGCACTCCAACAAGTTAGTTAAAAAGGGAGGGAAAAGGCAGAAGTAATGAAAACAGCAAGGCAAAACAGTTTTCAGAGATTCACAGTGAGTTTAGAAAGGCAGTCTATTGAGGAGCAAGGAAGTTCGGTTGCCAGGCCCACTCTAGGGAAAGCCAGGCGAAAAGATGTCCAAGAACACACAATGTCACAAGTCTTTACAGGTGAGTAGAAAAGGTTTTACTAAGTTTAGAAAAGTTTAGTTAGGGTGTCCCAGGCTTACCCAGGTTCGAGAGCCGAGGGCTAAATCTACCCCGTACAATCGGTGGCAAGGGAAGCCGGGCGGAACACGGTACCTTTAAAATGGAAAGGATCCTCCAGCGGTGGCAGTTGTTCCTGGTAGTGGGTGCAAGTCGCGGCGTCGTCCAGAGGAAGAGAAGATCTCGACGTGGAGGAAAGCTGAAGGTCGTTGCACTACCAGGGAAGAAACCAGCCTGGAGTTTTCCGGTTAAAAGGATGTTACCCCTCTTTCGCGGTTGTGGTAAAAAGTGGTATCCCAGTTGCCGGGGTGCTTGGCACAGGCAAGGCGGCCACGAGATGCTTCAGGGTGGCGAAAAGAAGGCAGAAACTGGTTGTCCCCACCAGTCAAGGGAAGAAGACTCTCCAGGTGGGAGATCTCTTCTGTCGTTGGGAAAAGTGGTGAGACGGTTCCGCAGGGCTCCACCGGTGGTGTCGTGTTGGCAGGTCCGCTCGGCTTCTCCCTCTTCGGCTTCTTAGGTCCTGTGGCGACTTCTGAAGAACCAGTCCCAAAAACCCTGCTTTTATGCAGCAAACCCCCATTCATACAGCCTAGCTGTCACTCAAACATGCTAAGTGGTGAGCGGGGCGGCTCACCACTTGGGCCAATCGCACCAGAGTGCGACATGAGTTGGCAAGGCAACTCAGTCCAGGGTGCCTAAACCCCCTCCCACACCCCCTGTGGTACCCAGACAGAATGGCACCACTTTGGAGGGCTTCTGTGCAGAAGCCCGCCAAAAGTGGAACAAAGGCTCGACTCGGGTTCAGGGTTACTGAAGTGAACCTAGACGCCATTGTGGCGGCGAGTTCCGGCAAAAAATCCCAACCGGTGAATTTATATTAAATAAATAAACCGGCGGTATCTTTAACATTGCACCAAAAAGTGGTGCATTAAAATCAATGGGAAATCTCATTGGGAAATATTCCGGTGGAATATTTCCGTGGTATCCACTGCCACCAGCCAGAAACTCGGCGAGGGGGGACGGGACAGTACCCCCTCGACAACAGACCCAGGGGCAATCTAATTGCCCCTATCAGTACTTCCACAGTATGATGGTTTGTACTGGTTAAGTTCCTAAGTTAAGACTAGTAAAGTCAATGGTGACTTTACAGACCCAGGGAGACAGTAGTCAGTCCCAGGGTGTGGAGTCTATGTTTGGGGGTCTCTATGACACCCCTGTGTTACTGCACTAAGGGTGCTGTGTACACATCAAAAAACCAATGATAGCCTATGGGGAAAAAATACCCCATAGCCCATAAGCACATAGCAAGTCACAGAAACACTCTCAAGTCATGCCCAAGAGTGAGGGTAAAAGAGTCTCACTCTTGGCAGGAGAAAAAAAATAAACCCCAAAAATCCAGCAAAGCTGCTGGGGGACTCACTAGGTTAGGAAATTCAGCCTAAACAGAGAATTCTCCCTAACAGTTAGGGGGTTTAGTTTGGTTAGTGGCAAGTTCCTGGAGGATGGTTTCTTGCGTAGAGAGAGCGATGTTCTGGAGGGCGGATTTTTTAGCTCGTATTTTGTCTTGTAGCATTGTGATTTTGTTGCATACGGCTTTTTGAATGTTAGTGCACCAGACTGTCTTTGGTGCAAGAGTCTATGGGTGCAATTGGGGATTCTAATTCTCTCAGAATGGAGAAGATTTCCCTAGTGTTTGAATTGGCTTTTTTGATTCTGCCATTGAAGGTCTCTTTTTTAGCCTGAATTTGTTTTTTGTAGCTGTTAGAGAGGGCAGTGAGAAGGTCTTTGTTGTGGGAGGAGGGTTTTTTTTCTCCAGCAGGCTTCTGCATGTCGTTTCTCTTTGTGTAAGGATTTAGCGCAGGGGTGAACCAAGTGTTCAGATGGGCAATAGGTTTTGATTTAGTGGGTTTCATCGGCGCAATGGCGTCGATCGCCGAGTTGATGGTGTTATTGTACAGGTCGACTAGAACGCTAGGGTTAGAGAACTGGCTGGAGTGATTAGTGATGGGTTGGAGCAGGGGGAGAAGATTAGCGAGTGTTATTCTTTTTTGCAACGGGTGAAGGCGGGTGGAGCATGAAGTTTGGTAGATTTAGGTTGTGGGAGGTCCAGATAGTCAAAGAGATCAGATGGTGATCTGTCCAGATACAGGGTTCAATTGCCGTTATGAGGGAGGTGCAATTAACGTCTGCGACCCAGTTCAGTGTGCGGCCTTTAGAATGAGTAGGGCCGTTATTTCGAATAGTGAGGCCTGCTTCCTCAATAGTGTTAGCTATAGTGGAGGCATTAGAATCTTTTGGGTCTTTGTAGCCTAAGTTGAAATCGCCTAATAGGATGATTTGTGTTCCCGGTTTGGCATTAGTATTTAGTAGGGTGGTTAAGTCCTCTTCAAAGGTGCCTATTGGACCAGGGGGTCTGTAGATCATGTGTATTGTGATAGTACGTGTGGCCGAGATTTCTAGTTTAAGGGAGAGTAGTTCAGCTGACGGCATAGTGAGGCTGTCTATTTCTTTGATAGTGAGATTGGCTCTGCAAATAAAAGCTGTGCCTCCTCCTTTGGAGGTTTCCCTGTCTTTTCTGAAGATGGTGAAGTTAGGGGGTATGGCTATCATGAGGGCAGGGCCAGCGGCTTTGTGAAGCCATGTTTCGGTAAGTGCTAGGAAGTCAAGTTGGTTACAGGTGATGATGTCAGCAATTCCCGAGGCGTGAGCTATTAGGGATCTAGCGTTGATGAGGCCACCCTTGAGGTTTTGAGTTATTTGCGTATTATTACTAGTGTGGACCTTGTTGGAAAGAGTTTCAGTGGGATTGGTGCAAAGGGTTAGATTGCAGATAGGTTTCCTTGTGTGCCTGTTTTTGGCTTTTGTGTTTGAACTCGTTAGCGTGGCTGAAGGGTATGTGAGTGCTTGGTGGTTTAGGAAGTCTATAGCCTAGTCTGAGGTTCGGTAGGGTAGGCTTGGCTCTGTAGCGCCTGGGAGAAGGGCGCAGGCTGTTTAGGTAGTCTAGTGCCTAGTCTAGAGTTCCTTAGTGAGATACGATCAGCCTGTCTCAGTTGGGTCTGGGATAGGGGGGGCAGGCTGTTTAGGTAGTCTAGTACCTAGTCTGGAGTTCCTTAGTCCGGTGGGACAAGCCTGATTCAGCTGAGTCCAGGTCGGGGGAGCAGTCTGTTTAGGTGGTGGCTGTGTGTACATCTTTCTGATAGGTTGCCTTTCTGTAGTCGGAATGTGGAGAGGGGCTATTGTAAAAGCTAAGGCAGAGAGTGTAGAGAGTATGGCTAGGTAGCCAATGGATGTGTTGGGCGTGAAGGATGTCATAACGGTGTTTGTTAGACAGTTATCTAGTGATAGTCAGGAGTTTTAGTATTCTAGAAGTCTAAGTGTGTAGAGTGCAGATAGGTTCGCCTAGATTCAAGATTCACTATAACGATTAAAATACATGACTTGCGAGTTGTTAACTGGCATGCGACCAGGAGGTCTGGAATGGGACACCGGGTGACCTATTAGCGACCATAAGGTGCAACATAAATCAAGTGTGGTCCATTAGCGACCATAAGGCATAGCATACGTCAAATGTGGTCCATTAGTGACCACGAGGTGCAATATAAATCAAATGTAGTCTATTAGCGACCATAAGGCACAACATAGATCAAATGTGGTCCATTAGCGACCATAAGGCATAGCATAGATCAAATGTGGTCCATTAGCGACCATAAGGCATAACATAGATCAAATGTGGTCCATTAGCGACCATAAGGCATAACATAGATCAAATGTGGTCCATTAGCGACCATAAGGCACAACATAGGCAATGAAATCGAATGATTAGCGTAGGTAGTTGGAGAAGGGGTACATGGAGGAGGTAAGTTTGTTCCACCTGGTACCGGGTTGTAATATGGTGGGGCACAGAGAGTAGAACTTAAGAGGGCACCATGCTGACATACAGGCATGAGCAGGATGGGGCTGGTTGAGCAGGTTTGAATGTTGATAGGTACTGTAGTCTAAAGGCATATGGCAGGTCACAGAAATTGGTTAGGTACATTTAGTATTGTACTTACATCTGGTAGGCAAGTGTCTGTGAGCAGAGTAAGTCGATACAGGAAGTGTCTGAATAAGTTTGCTGCGTCCGCAATCGATATACTGTGAAGGGGGTTAGCCTTTCGCTCATGTGATCAAATACGATGCATACACGAACAGTGTCGGCGAGTGGGCGAAAAGGGGTTGGCCACGCTGCATGCGCGTAACAGGCGCAGAACAGGGCCTTTTCATGCCGGGCCTTCTCTTGTGAGGGCCGGCTTCCGCCTACTGGCGGATGTTGCTGGATACAAACGAAGCTCGTTGCTTAGCAACGACACGCGGCCTCGTTATGGGCCCGCGTTGCGCCGGCCATCTTGGAACCAGGATGCTGTGCAAAGCATCTGATCTGGAGCGCACAATGCGATGCTGAAGCACGTAGAAAGGCTCAGGAAGTGCTCACCCGTGTAAATAGGAGGTGCATCAAAACAGGATTGCTTATCCTGTGAAAATCAGAGTCCGATGCTCGTGGGAGAAGCTCGATGACTACTTTGGGCGGGAAGCGGGGGAGTAAATGCTGATGGTGGGGGGAGAAGGGCTCCTGCCCTCTCTGTCTCGTAGGGCGACTGCAAATCCTTAAAGGGCTAATGTATGCTCTATGCGTTATATACAGCTGTATTTGTTTTAGTCTGGAATTTCTCAACACCTTCTTGTGATAACCCAAGGCACGTTCCCACATCACATTCTCCATCGGGGCTCCCACTTCCGCTTCCCAATCCAATCTCAAATGTGTCAATTCCTTCCCCACCTTAGTCATCATCATCTCATATAATCTAGAGATCTCATGCCCCCCTTCTGATATATCATATATTGCCCCCACAGCTGCATCTGGTTCTTCTATCAATACCGTTTCTGCCCATATTTTCCGAATCTTCTGCACCATCCTATTATACGTAACATATTGACCCGTATGTAGTCCCGCCTCTTCATTAAGTTCTTTAAAATCCTTGATGGTCCCCTCCTGCCAAACGTCCCCTAGCGTTACCAACCCCACTGATTCCCAGTAGATCCTGATCACCCTCATCTGTTTATCCCCTCCAGTCAAAGCAACCAGCGGTATCTGCGGGGAGCATGGGAATGGATCCTCCATCAGCTGACATGCTCGACAACAGATTTTCCACCCAACCATCATCATCATCATCATCATCCCAGGGCGCCCCTTCATTTCAGTTTCAGGCAACCAAATCATTTCCCTCAAGTAAAACGAGGTAGTCCCGCCCAAACAACCTAAGTTCAGGGGTCATTTCGTCAGAGAGCCACTTAGCCACATAGTAGTTGACCCGCCACATAATAAACCTCAAAATTAGGCAGTCTGATACCTCCTTTTTCATAGAAGTTGTGCAATTTCCCTAACACCACTCTATTTTGGGTACCATGCCACAGGAAATCCCTACACATACTATTCAATTTAGTAAAAAACTTCTTGGGTATCATATATGGAATATTACTGAAGTAATGCCGGAGCCTAGGCAGGACCACCATCTTGAGCATAGTCCCCCCCCCGTCCCATCATTGCTAAGGGCAGTTTCTCCCAAAACTTCATGCTGTTCCTAATTTTCCAAAAAGCTATTTCGGTATTGTGTCTATGTTCCTCTTCTACCGTGTGGTACACGTCTATTCCAAGGTAACAAAAGGTGCCAATCGCCCATGGTATTTGTAGTACCAGTAACCTATCCACAGGGGTTCCCCTATAGCTACCGAGCGGGAATATGCTGGACTTTTGAGGGTTTACCGCTATACCTGACAGCTCTGAATACCTCTCCATCACTTCAAGTATGTATTGGAGATTTTCTTCCGGGTATTGCAAGTATAATAACAAATCGTTTGCATAAAAGGATATCAGATGTCGTTCTCCCCCTACCTCAATACCTACCATATCATATTGTTGCCTGAGGTATATTGCCAGGGGTTCCAGGGCGAGAATGTAAAGCATCGGGGACCAGGGGCACCCTTGTCTGGTGCCTCTACTAAGTTGCCATCTCTCAGATATAACCGATCCTGTTCGGACTCTGGCTAGCGGCTCACTGTACAGCATCTTCGCCCACCTGATGTAACCTGGCCCCATTCCATAACCTCCAGGGGCTGCCAATAGCCATGACCACTTAACCGAGTCGAAAGCTTTTACTGCGTCTAAAGACAATCGCCATTTCACCCTCATTCTTGCCGCCCCATTCGACCACCCGGTGAAGTCGCCTGTGGTTATGAGTTATATTTCTATTCGGGACATAACCCGTTTGGTCGGGGTGTATTAATTTACCAATTACTTTCCGCAATCTGTTTGCCAGGACAGCCGTCAATATCTTGCTGTCCTGGTTCAGCATCGACAAAGGTCTATAGGAGCCGCAGCTATGCCCTGGTTTGTTGGGTTTGGGAGGCGGAATTATGATCGCTTCTCTGAGCGACTCCGGCAACCTTCCCATCTCAAACGCTTCATTAAGCATTTCTAGCATTGGGGGGAGCACTTCCTCTTTGTATACTTTATAAAATTCGCTAGGGAACCCATCTGCTCCTGGGGTGTTACTGGTAGGCAACTGCTTCACAACCTCCTCTAACTCTTCCAAGGTAATTGGCTCATCAAGCTCCTCCCTTTCCTCTTCACTGATCTTGGGCAGTGCTATGTCTTCTAACGTTTCAGTTATCTCCCGTTGCTCACCCCCCACCTCGTCCCCATATAGCACCCTGTAGTAATCCGCAAATCCTTGTTGACCCCTTCTTGAGTGGCCACTACATCCCCATCTTCTCTAGTTATTGCTCTAATCGGGGGCCTAGAGGTCTTGTTTTTGTATAGCCAAGCCAAAAGGCGACCTGTTTTATCCCCACCCGCATGCTGCCTCTCAACATACTTTTTATAATTGAGGTTACAAAGCCTTCCCCAGTGCTCCGCACACTGCTGCTGTAGTTCAAGTACCAGCTTGGTGTCCACACTGCCACTCTTCAGTGCTATTTCTAGCTCATCTTCTGTCCTCTGCAGGTCAGCCAAGACCCCGCCCTGTAGCCCTTTTGACTTAGCAATGGCAACCCCCCCGCATCACCACCTTAAAGGCTTCCCATAATGTGCCTGCAGAATCCACACTACCAGTATTCACCTCGAAGAAATTAGTAATCTCATCCCTTATATCTTCTCTAAAGACTGGATCCCTAAGCGCCTCTGCTCGGAGGTGCCATGTAGGGATCCTCGCCCTCGGGGGGCAATATTGCCACCCAAGGATCAGAGGCGAGTGATCCGAGAGGACCCTCGCCTTATATTCAATTTGTGTAATCTGTCAATACATCTGCTGTGGCAAAAACATAATCAAGCCTTGTATGCAGTTGATGCAGGGCCGAATAGTGCGAATATTGCTTTTCATTAGGGTGTTTCACTCTCCATGCGTCTGTCAAGCCAAAATCCACTAGCAGTGTCTGCAACACTTTTGTCGCTTGGGTGGGCCTACCCTCCCGCCATCAGATCTGTCCACCATAGGGTTTAACACACAATTAAAGTCCCTACCCCAAATCATCGCACTCCCTACACACATACTAAGGTTGGTGCACAGAGTTCTGAAGTATTCCGCCGTGTTTTGATTGGGAGCATATGTATTTACAATGCATACCTCTTTGTTTTCCACCAGCCCTCTCAGTATGACCATCCTCCCATCTGTCTCAACCACTTCCTGTATAGGCTGGTACGGGACATGCGGCGCCACCCAAATAAGTACTCCTCGAGCGCAAGCAGAATATGGCGAACCCACCACAGTCCCCTTCCATTTTTTCCCAACCAATTCCAGCTTCTCCCGCGTCAAGTGCGTCTCTTCTAATAATGCAATATCTATTTTTTGCCTTCTCAGGTACAACATGACCTTATTTCTTTTCAAGTAACTGTTAAGGCCCTTGACGTTCCACGTTATTATCTTAAGATCTCCCATAGCTCATAGATATTCTCCTCCCTGATTTCCAGCCGATCCCGCTCATCTATGTAATGCAATGACCGCACTCTGACTCTTCCATGTAGGCTCATGATTAAACTTAAACTCCCCATTACCATACACACCAAACTCCCCGCTTCCACCCTCCCACCCGTCCCTTCCCCAACAACACACTCCCCAACTGCTGCCCAGCTCCATTCCTGGATCTCAGGCACTCCAACATCTAGCCCTGTCTAGCGTAAGCTTCTACTCAGGGCTTAGTAGGGTGAAGCCGCCATATTGGCCGCTAAACTAATATTATTTCGGGGTAGGTTGCTTACGTTCTGTTGCTCCTGTTTCTAAAATATCACGCTTTATATATTGATGCTATACAGTTACCCTTTGTATTTTCACCCACTATATTCTAGTCCATTTCAAGCCCAAGGCTCGAACGTTGCTCAAAGTGCAGCCGGTCTCAGTTCCCCTATATAACTAGGATCCTCCTCCCACTTATCCCCTCAGTGTCCGCGTTACAAGTTCATTCGTCGTGCTCCGGCCGGTCACGATGCACTTCTTGTTCAGGGCAACCCTGTAGGTCCAGCCATGTCACCGCATCCTCCGGGGTATTAAAAAAAAAAAAAGCGCTCTGCTCTTGTGTAATACTTTCAATCTTGCCGGGTACAGAAGCATGTATTTGATTCCTGCTGCCCTCAGCCTCCTTTTGACAGCTAGGTAGCTATCTCTGCCTCTGCACCAGCATCGTGTAGTCCGGGTATGCTGTAATGTTAGTGGATGCTCTCTCCATCGTTCCGCCCTTGCGAAAATATTCCAGGATCTTTTCTCTATCTCTAATTTAGGATCTTCGCAATGATCGGTCTCGGTCGAGTTTTCCGTATTAGGGACCGATGAGCCCGCTCCACCTCGAATCCCTGCGAAAGTTTGTCTGCTCCGATCTCTTGTAGGATCATGTTCTCAACGTAGTTTGTTGGGTCCTGGCCCTCCTCCCCCTCCGGCAGGCCTACCACACGTATGTTATTTCTTCTCACCCTTCCTTCCGCTTCTTCCACTCGATTTTCCAGGTTGGCAACCTGCTGTTTTAGCACATGAACTTCCTTTGCATTGTTCGTACTGACCTCTGTATTAATCTTTACCTCACTTTCCTAACTACTGGTTCCCTCTGCCAGCGCCCTGACATCCTGGCGTAGCAGGGTAAGTTCTGTTCCCACTGCATCAATCTTGTTCTCTAGGGCTGTCCGTAAAGCCGCCATTGCCAAGTCCCATTTAGAGGTCAGCTCCGGTATAGACTCCAGGATCTGGCGCTCATCACCCTCTGGGGCTTCTTTCACAGGAGTCACGACCATGCTCTGCACCGATGTCAGGGGGGTCTTCTGTGTTTTTGTGAAGACCTCCATTGTGGATTGCTTGGCCTTAGCTCTTGGTCCTTTCACCGACATATTGCAACCCTTCACCCTTGTATGGCACCACCTCAGTGCAGTTATTGTAACTTCTACAGTTCATCAGCCGTCTGGATCTCTACTTTCCGCCTCGCATTTAATATAACACGTAGAATTGTCATTCAGGTGGTTTGTAGCCTCCCACGTATCACTTTCCACTCGTAGGTCTTGTTGGGCCAAGCATCCACTGTTACCTCGTCCTACAGTCAAGTTGCCTAGGTGCCCGCAGAGTAAGCCGGGTCGGACGCCTCCTCGGGGTTGTTGCAAGCACTTTTCTTTTATTGCCTTTTTGTCCATTCCCAGTGTCACCTAGTGCCATTTAGAGGAATACATTAATGTTGTACCCCCTTGGCATCCTAGGCTTTCTGGGCCTTTTTCATACAAATTCACATCTACTTGCAGTAATAGTATATTCCCAACACCATGCAGATTGCTTGACTTGACCATCTGTTAACGTATATCTATAAGCCAGGTGCAGGTATAGTCGCCCGGCAGCAACTCCACGGCTATTACGGTGTGTGGCGCCTCCCTGAAGCCTCTCAGACCAGCTCCTCAAATGCAGCCTGCATTCGGCTGCAGTGGCTCACGCACTGCCGAGCCCCGCAGCTCCCGCTGTCCCCAGCGCCTTCCGATGCCCTCACAGCATATTTCACACAACTGCTTTTATTAAACGTGCGTCTCGGGTGTGCTGGCACTGTCTGTGTTACATGCGGCTGAGTGCCGCGTTCGCATGCCGCTTTGATTTATCCCGTTTTACGCGAAAGCGGGCTCATCTATAAAGCACTGAAGTGCCGTCTCATCCGCGCAGGGCAAATGGTTACTGTTGCATCACCCACTGGTGGTCCATGTATTCCGTTTCATGTACGCGGCGAAGTCAGCCCCTTTCATTTATTGTTGCAAGGTGTCGTAGTTCACAAAGCTTCTTGCTGCAACAGCCGCTACCGAATTACAGCCCAGGAGTGTCAAATGAATCAAGGTCTTCTCAGGGAAACAAAACTAGCTCTCCAGGCAATCGTCCGCAGCTTCGTGTAATCCCAGGGATTCAGTTTCGTTTCCCGTCTTTGCCGGCATTCTCTATGTTCGCCGCCATCTTGGCAACAAAATGACCACACAGCCGCATCGAACAAAGTACATGAATTTCGCAATCCATAGGCACGATAGACTTCTATCTTGAGCTCCACACAGCATGTAGCTTCCGACACCTAATCCTTGAATTTCAGGCGCTCGCTACAGTTTTAAAAGGCAACTTTTAGCTAAACAAAGTCGGATCATCAGGAGCCAAACTCGAAGTACGTCCTATTTCATGGCTAGTTAGCCACGCCCCCTACCGCTGGCCAGAGTTAAAACTGGAGCAGTGATATCTGAACGATGGCAACTCCGTAGGGGTACCAGGCAAGGATGTCCATGGTCCCCTATGCTCTATATACTAGCCCTGGAACCTCTAGCGATATATTTGAGGCAACAATATGATATGATACGTATTGCTGTGGTAGGGGAACGACATCTAATCTCCCTATATGCGGATGACATACTGTTGTATTTGAGACACCCAGAGGAGTGAGAACCTCCAACACATCTTGGAAGTGATGGAAAGATATGCAGGGCTGTCTGGTATAGCGATGAATCCTCAGAAATCTAGCATGTTCCCACTGAGGGGGATATAAAAGGGATCCCATTGAAACAGCTACCCGTGTTACAGATACCGTGGGAGGTTAGCACATTTCGCTACTTAGGGATGGAACAAGTTACTTACCTTTAACTGTTCTCCAGCATGGGTCTGGCATGGATTCACATGCTCATGAATATTCCCTGTTGTTAGCGCCGGGAATCCTCTGTAAAGAAAAAATCAGTATCAGTTTGGTTACTACTAAGAAAGACAGATCAGAAACGAATCACTGATCTCTGGGTCATACTGCCCCCAGCCAATGACTGCCCTCTCCCTAAGCCCCTCCCCTGGAAGCCATCCTCATATTTGGTAGCATGTAAATTGGCAGTATGACCAAGTGAAGAGCCGCAGAAGGGAAGGAGGGAGGGAGGGTTCGCATGCGAATCCATGCCAGACCCATGCTGGAGAACAACAGTTACAGGTAAGTAACTTGTTCCTTCTCCAGCATGGGGTCTGGCATGGATTCACATGCTCATGTATATAAGAATACATAGAAGTACACACATGCACAACCACGGGAGGTGGCAAAGGCTCAACATTAAGCATTACATCTACTCAACATTAAGCAACTCTTACCTCCTCACCAGGCCCACCTTCAGGCGAACAGGTTGCGCAGCACTGCTTGGCCGACCCTGGACTCCTCTCTGGAGTCCCGATCGATGCAGTAGAATCTCGTGAAGGTGTGCATCGACCTCCACGTAGCAGCCCTGCAGATGTCCAGCAGGGGCATACCAGACAAGAACACTGTAGTAGCAGCAGCGATCGCTCTGGTCGAATGGGCTCTCGGACGGCCAGGCAACGGTCGGTTTGCCAACCGGTGACAGTGGATGATGCAGCCAGAGAGCCATCTGGAAATGGAAGCCTTCGAGAGAGCCTTCCCTTGGTTCACAGGTCCAAAGTTCACAAACAGCTGTGACGTCTTCTGAAAACTCTTTGTGCGGTCCACGTAGAACTTCAGCGCTCTAGCTACATCCAGCGAGTGCTAAATCCTCTCGGTCGGCGACGAAGGCGACAGGAAGAAAACTGGTAACACCAAGGGCTCGTTGAGGTGGAAGTCCGACGGCACCTTGGGCATAAAGGAGGGGTACATCCTCAGCACCACCCTTGTGTCGTGAAAAGTCAACTATGGAGGCTTGCAGGATAGGGCGTGAATCTCTCCCACTCGTCGTGCGGAGGTGATGGCCACAAGAAAAGCTGTTTTCCACGACAGGAACTTTAACTGTGCCGAATGCAGAGGCTCGAATGGCGCCCCCATGAGCCTGGTCAGCACCATGTTGAGCTCCCACGCCGGGGCAGGGGCCTTCACCGGCGGGAACGATCGGAATGGTCCCTTCATAAATTCCTTCACCAGGCGATGAGACCACAAGGATGCCCGTCCTGTAGTTCTGGTGTTTTGGGAGATCGCAGCCAGATGTATCTTGGAGGCGTGAGCTAGACCAGCCTTGGCCAGCAACAGTAGATACAGCAGCACTTGAACGCCGTAATCCGCAGAGGGTTAATCTTCTGTGCACGGCACCAGACTGAGAACCTCTTCCACTTATGTCCATAGCACTTGAGAGTTGAGGACGCCCTGGCCTTTGCAAGAACCTCTGCAGTCTGCCGGGATATCGTACCCTCCAAACTCTAGTGCTGCAAGTTCAGTGACTCCGAGTCGTGATGAAGGATGGCGCCTCCTTCTCTGGAGAAAAGATCTGCGTCCGTCGGCAGTTTGACTGGTGGGGACGCTGACAAGTCCAGAAGGTCCGGGAACCAGATCTGTCTCAGCCACGCCGGTGCGACGAGGATCATCCTGCACCGGGACCTCTTGAGCTGGTTGAGGAGTCGGAGCAGCAACGGCAATGGAGGGAATGCATACAAGAACAGGCCGTCCCAGGGGAACGAGAAAGCATCGCCCAAGCTCCTCGGCTGGGGAAACCTGCTGGCGAACCTCTGGCACTTGGAGTTCATCGCCATCGAGAACAGGTCGATCTGGGGTTTGCCCCATTGCTGGAAGAGCCGATCTACTTGATCCTGGCGCAGTTCCCACTCGTGGCACGAGCGCAGCTCCCTGCTGAGTGAGTCGGCAATGGTGTTTTTTATCCCTGCCAGATGAAAGGGTACCAGAAACATCCCACAGATCCTGGGCTTCCTTGGATAGGGCTGGGGATCTGGTTCCGCCCTGCTTCCCGATGTAGAATATCGTGGTGGTGTTGTCGGTGAAGATCCTTACCAGCTTGCCCTTGAGGGATGGGCGAAAGGTCCCGAGGGCCCAGAACACTGCACAGAGCTCCAGAATGGTGATGTGGAGCGGCTTCTCCTCCAGGAGTCAAAGGCCTCTCGCGTGAAGATCTCCGGTGTGCGCTCCCCACCCGTCCAGGGAGGTATCTGTAGTCACAGTCACCTGGTGAGCTGGGGTCTGAAAGTCTGCCCACTGTCAGATGAGCGTGGGTGCCCCACCACCGGATCGCTCAACGGAAAGACTTGAGAAGGATCCTGTCCTCGAAGCTGCCCGTTGCTTGGATCCAGCGGGCGTCAAGGAACTCCTGTAGAGGGCGTAACCGAAGCCTGCACAGGCGCATGAGGTATATGCAGGAGGACATCATCCCGAGAAGGGACTTGATGGACCTTACCCTGGCCACGTCTGTGGCCAGCAGGTGCTGCACCTTGCCCAGGATGGCCTTTGTCCTTTCCTCCGACGGCGAGGTCAGTCGCACCACTGTGTCGAGCTTCGCTCCCAGAAACAGTGCGACTTGCGAGGGGACCAGGTGGGATTTGGGGAAGTTGATGGAGAACCCCAGGTCCATGAGCAGCCTGTTAGGGAGAATTCTCTTAAATCAACGGTTGGGTCTTTTTGCCAGAACTCTTTTCTAAAATGGCGTTCGTGTCCGTCTCTGTAACTCTAACCAAGATTGAGTCCTTTGTTCCACTTTTTGGCGGGCTTCTCCACAGAAGCGCTCCAAATGGTGCCACTCTGTCTGGGTTCCACAGGATGTGTGGGCAGGGGAATTGACACCCTGGACTGGGTTGCCTTAGTGACCGAAGTCACACTCTATTCTGATTGGCCCAGTGGTGAGCCGCCCGGCTCACCACTTAGCATGTGTGAGTGACAGCTAGGCTGTTGAATGGGGGTTTTTCTGCATTAAAACAGGGCCTTTGGGACTGGAACTTCAGAAGTCGCCACAGGACCTAAGAATCCGAAGAGGGAAGAAGCTGAGCCATCTGCAACAAGGACACCACCGGTGAAGCCCTGCTGCAACGAACCAACACTTTCCCAACGACAAGAAAAGATCTTCTGCTGGACGAGTCTTCTTCCTGTGAGCTGGTGGGATCAACCAGCTCGCCCCTTTCGCCTTCCAAAGACGTCTCTTGAGCGAATCGTCCAAGCCAAGCACCCCGGTGGCAGGATAGCCAAGCTTCGCCACTTTGACCGCGAATAAAAGGAACGCACCTTTCACCGATGAACTCTGCGGCTGGCTTCATCCCTGGGCAGTGCAACGACTCCAAGTTTCCTCCTCAACGAGATCCTCTTTTCCCCTGGTCGAAACAACGAACTGCAACAACTGCCAGGAACAACTGCCACTGCTGGAGCTTCCTCTCTCTAAGGTACTGTGGTCTGCCTGGCCTCCCTTTCTTCGGTTTGCCCAAGGTGACCCTTAAATCCTTGGCTTTCCAACTGGGATGGCCCCAGACCTCCTAACTAACTTCTTGAATCACCCCAACCTCTTTTGAACATTCTACAAAGACTTAGTGCATTTTAAACCGTGTGATCCTGGGCACATTTCGCTTTGCTCCATTTAAAGTGGGCCTTGCCTATGAACTTTGGCTCTACAGTGTATACTGCCTTTAATCCCTTGCTGAGAACTCCTAAAGTGTTGGGACCGGTTTTATTTCTAGGCTCTGCCTTTTTCTCTCCCTTTAACCTAACTATTGGAGTGCCATCTATGTTACGCGCTCACATCTGTTTTAATAAATCGTGGTATTTAATAGTTATCAAGGGGGTTTGTATACTTTACCTGACTGTTTTAACTTGCTTTTGATTTAGAGTGCTAGTGTATTGCCTAAAGTGTGTTTTAAATAAATAATGATATACTTTTGATACAAAGCTCTGGTCAGTGTTTGTTTGCTCTACTGTGTTTTTGGCCCTATTGTGTATACTTTATATACTGCCCTACTCTTCTTGAGAGAAGTCCGACTGCTCAGCCACAGCTACCAGGTAAATCTGGGTGGTGCAGACTGCCAAATTGGGTTTACTGCTTACTCCTGTAGTCTTAATCTTTTTGCAGTGTTCCCTAAGGGAACTGCACAGGATTCTTCCTAACACAGCTGGACAGTCTTCGCTGTGTGTTCTACGGCGAGCTCCCTTGTCCTTGCTCGGATGAGCCAATCATCCAGGTAGGGGTAGACGTGGATCCCCTGCAGGCGCAGCCACCGGTGTCAGGCACTTGGTGAACACCCTGGGCGCCGACTTCAATCCGAACGGGAGGGCCTTGAAGTGGTAGTGCCGTCCTTTGACCACGAACCTGAGTAACTTTAGGTGTCCTTTTAGAATGGGGATTTGGAAGTACGCATCCTCCAAATCAGACGACAGGAAGTCGCCTTCCTCCAGCTATCCCAGCACGTGCTGGAGGGTGACCATCCTGAACTGCTCTGCCTTGATGTACTTGTTCAGTAGACGCAGGTCCAGGATGGGGCGCCATCCTAATGTCTTCTTTTTACGAGGAAGTATCTTGAGTAAACTCCGGAGCCAGAAGCCTCTTTGGGACGAGCTTGAAGGACCTTTCTTGAGCATCGCCCTTGCCCCCAACAGAAGTTGAGGGATGTGGTTTTCCTTCCTGGCCACGGGTAGAAAGCGGGGGCACTTATTCAGAAACTCGAGGGCGTGCCCCTGGGTCAGGGAGTCCAGCACCCAACGGTCGGTGGAGATGGACTCCCACACGCTGAGGAACTTCGCCAGCCGGCCTCCCACAGGGGTGCTCGTTGGGGGCCCGACGCAACGGCCGGTTCAGTCCTGCTTGGAGGCCGCCTTGCCACCTAGGCCTCCCTGGCAACGACGGCGAGATCCCCCAGACTTGCCTCATCCCCTGTAGGCTTCTTGCGACGAGGAGCAGGCCGCTTGGCGGTACGTAGAGAAGCCACTGCCGAATCCCTTGGAGGCACCTTGCTTGCCTCCGGAGTTCCGAAAGGACGGCTGTCGTTGCTGAAGAACTCCTAGGGCCCGAGCCGTCTCCGTGTCAGTCTTGATGGCTTGGAGAGACTCATCCACTGTTTTCCCAAACAGATTGTTCCCATTGAAGGGCATGTCCAACACCTTGGCTTGTACGTCCTGGCGGAAGTCTGTCACCTTGAGCCACCCTCGCCGTTTAAGGCAAATGCTGTTGCCCAACTGGCGGAAACCGGTGTCGGCAATGTCCGTGGCCACCATTATGGCATGGTCTGATGCCACCTCGCCTTCTTGCAAGATCGCCAGGGCCTCCGCCCTCTTGTCCGGTAGGAAGTCCAACACGGGGGCAATCTTGTACCACAATTCCCTGTCGTAGCGGGCCACGATCGCCAGGGCGTTGGCCGCCTTAATCGTCATCGCCGCCGACATGACTCGTTGTCCCATAGCATCCAGTTTCTTTCCCTCGCCGTCCGGCCGATGCCCCTCTCCCCCCCGCTTTCTTCTTGGCCGCTGCCGAGATGACCGAATCCGGAGTCGGTTGTGCTCTGAGGCCCAATGGGGCGGCGTCAGGACCCGGTACTTCTTCTCGTACTGGTCTCTCTTGGCAGGCGTCGTGGACGGGTACTTCAGGAGTGCAAGTCCCTCATCCCAAATGTCGTCCAGCAACGGCACTGCGAGGACCGTCTTCCTCTTGGCCTCACGCCGCTGGTAGAGGAAGCCTTCCTTTTTCTTCTCTTCGGGGCAGAGCTAGAAAAGCTTGGACGCCCTGGCAATCATGGCGTGAAACAAGCCAATTTCGTCGGGCAGGGATGCCCGAGGAATCGGCGACAGGAGATCCGTCCCGTCGTCACCACCGTCGTCATCCGTCCCTGTCGTGGCCGTATCTGTTCCCGTGTCATCCCTCGGGATCGGGGAAGGGGACAAAGGCTGCGAAGGGCGTGAGGGCTGAAAAAGCGGGGCTGGATGAATTCTCCTCTTGCTTGGAGGGCTTCCCGATGGAACCGGCTCAGTCGGGTCGTCCGTCGGGGGTATGGGTAATCTGGTCCGTATCTACGTGCATAAGGCTTGGAGTGCTGTCAAAATGCCCGCCCCAGTTGCCTTGTGGCTCGGGCCGCGATGGTTGCTCCTCCTCCACGGGAGCCTCGTCGTCGCCACCTTCGCTCTCGTCGTCCCCCTCGTCGGGATCCCTCCCGTGGGGACGGGCCTCTTCCAAATTCTTGTCAAGTCCCTCTTTGACTTCTACCAGCTCCTCGACGGAGGCTGTGTCTGTGTCCATAATGGCCACCCCCCCCTCTTTTTCCACCAGGGTCTTCACGGGGGTCTTTTCGATTGGCTTATAAGAGGATTCCCTCCGCGCAGGCAGGGAAACTCTGGGCCCAGAGGTCGCCACCAATGGGATAGCCTCCACAGGCTTCGCCAGGGCCGCAGCGACTCCCTCAATAGAGGCCTTGGCCGGGTGAATCAAGGCTTTCACCACCTTGGACGCGCTTGAGGCCTTCACCACAGGGGGAGGGTCAACACCTCGCTACCCTTCGACCGGCTCCTTCGAGATCGACCGGGGCCTCTCCAGAAGCTTAGCCGGGTTCTGGGATTTTCTCTTCCCCAAGCCAGAGCGTTGGCTCGTGGTTGATGGCATCGGTGAAGGTGCGCCCTGCCTGGCAACCGAGGAGCCCGACCGTTCGGTGCTCCCAGTGCCCGCAGACTTACGGTGCTTAGCCTTCTGTTGGGCCCCCGTCGCCCGGGCGCCCTCACAGGACTTAGAAGACCGCTCGGTGGTCTTCTCACCTGCTGGGCTCTTGCCTTCCAGCCAGTTGGCGAGACGGGTCCAACGATCCCTCATGGTCCGTTCCGACATGTTCATGCAAAACGCACAGTCCTTCTCCACGTGCGTCTTGTCTTCATGGAGGCAGTAGAGGCACCTCAAGTGCTCGTCCTCCTTGAACAGGTTCTGTAGCTTGCATCCAGGGCAGTTCCTGAACAGCTTTCCGGGCGTCAAGCTGCCTTTCTCCTGGGCCATGTCCACGAGGTAGGCCTCAGAAACTTCTGGAATCCTCCAAGAAGAGCAGCTCGACGAAAACTTCCCCCTTGAGGGGCGTAGAAAATTCCAAAACGGGTCCCCGTTGATCGGAAGTAGAAACAGTGGAGCTTGAGGCTCGATTTAACCGAAAAATGAGAAATCTCTTTGAAAAAGCACGAAACGCAGAAAAAAAGCTCGAGAGCTATAGCACGAGGACTCCCCACAGTTGAACGTGCAGTAAAAATCTGAGGCTGGCTGCCAGGGGAGGGGCTTAGGGAGAGGGCAGTCATTGGCTGGGGGCAGTATGACCCACAGATCAGTGATTGGTTGCTACTAAGAGACAGATCAGAAACTAAACTGATACTGATTTTTTCTTTACCGAGGATTCCCGGCCTGACGGGGAATATTCATGAGCATGTGAATCCATGCCAGACCCCATGCTGGTTGAAAAATATATACCATACGGTGGAAGAAGAACATAAGTGCAACACGGAGGCAGCCATTAAGAACATTGAAAATTGCATGAGGTTCTGGGTGAAGCTGCCTTTGGCAATGATGGGACAAGGGGCAATGTTGAAGATGGTGGTCCTACCTAGGCTTCTGCACTACTTTGGGAATATACCGCACTTGATACCAAAGAAGTTCTTTGTTAGATTGGACAGTATGTGCAGGGATTTCCTTTGGCATGGCACACGAAACAGAGTGACCCTCTGGAAGCTACAACATTTCTATGAGAGAGGGGGTATAAAACTGGCTAATTATGAAGTTTATTATATAGCAAGCCAGCTGCAATATGTGGCTAAATGGCTCTCAGAGGAGGCGACCTCGGAGTCTAGGCTTTTTAGACAAGATTGTGCCCCATTTTATTTAAAGGAGATCATGTGGCTTCCCAAGGAAGAAATGGAAGGGCGCCCAAAAATGATGGTACTTGGATGGAGGATATGGCGCAGGGCGTGCCGGATGATGAAGTGCCCATCCCTGTGTCCCCGCAGGTACCATTAGTAGCACTGGCGGGTGAAGAGAAGCAATTAAGGATGATCATCAGAAACCACTGGGAACCGGTTGGGATAGCAACAATGGGTGATGTTTGGCAAGAAGGGACTATAATAGATTTTGAGGTGTTGAGGGAGGAACCTGGGTTACATATAGGCCAGTATATCACGTATCGTAGAATGGTGCGGAGAATTAAGAGGACATGGCCCGAAGTGGTACTGGAGGAAGAACCAGATGTCACCATAGATACAATATATGACAGAGGGGGGGACATGAGATATCCAGAATATACGAGATGATGATGTCCAAAGTAGGGAAAGAGGTAGTACAACTGAGACCAAGACTGGGAGGCAGAGGTGGGAGCCCCGATGGATGATGGGAACGAGCCCAAGGGTATCATAAGGTGTCGAGGAATGCAAGACTAAAGCAGATTCAACTATATATTACGCATAGGGCGTATATGACACCCCAGAGGATAGCTAGATTTAAGAATGTAGGATGGCAAGCATGCCCCAAAGGCGATGAAGAGAATGCTGGTATGATACATAGGTTTTGGTCATGCCCAGTCATCGAGCGCTTTTGGAGCGAAGTGGCACACAGACTAGCGGAAAGAGGCATTAAAATTGTGGTCGACACCGTGTGGGCCTGCTTGTTGGGGGGGGGGGGGGGGGGGGTGTTCCCTAGAGCTCAAAAACTCAAGCACGCAAGCAAGCTAAAGGACCCGGCATATGCGCTGGCAAAAAGGAGAATTGCTATGGGGTGGAAGACATGCCACAGACCACGATTAGAGGTATGGTGGAAAGATATGCAGAAATGGGCTGAGGCAGATACAATGGTATGGCAAGAATCAATTAGTATTAGGGGGGAGGAGGAGAGAGACCATGATTGCCTGGAATTTAATAGCCGAGTTATTTGGGTCAATGCGCGACCCAACAGAACCCATGGCAGAGGACACCCTATCGCAAGATGCAGGAACAGAACGTGAGGGGTAGGCTCGGCATGGGGGGTGGGACAAGGGGAGCAGTGAACACAATTAAGCGATGCATAAATGAAATGTTACCGTATGCACTGCAAGTATTGTTTGTTTGAATAAACTAATAAAAATGTTTAAAAATACATTAACTGCTAATAGGTCAGAGGGACAGTTACCAAAACAACTCTAGTCAAAGACTTTCAACACTTGATAAAGTTAAAGGCAAAGGCCTGACCTTGTAAGTCCTTCCATAATCTTGAAGCACAAGTCTTCTCAGTGGCAGAAGAGGGCTCCTACTGGTCTAGGAGCCAGCTTTTGGCAGGGTCAGAATAGGCCCAGAATGCTAAACATTCAATTTCCTGAGGAAAGCTCTTCAAACAAGCAAGTACTTTACTTCAGAGTTTCAGAAAGGGTCCAGGGACTTCAGAGATGACACCCTAGAGGGATTCCAGTATTAGACCTGGTCAAACTCGATAAGGGAACTCCCAATCACACAAATCATCCCCAATGCTTCACAGGAATCGCACAAGGCTTAAGGTAAGTAACACCCCAGCTAACAGTACCTCAGCAGAGAAGAATAGTTTGCAGACCGACGTATTCAGGATATGTCAGCACGGGACCGGTCCTTGGATTCTTGGTCGTGGTGACTGAAAACAGGACACTGGATGGGAACTTGCAGCAGGGATCAATGGGGACAACTACAGGCAAAAGTTTCATTGAGACTGGTCGCGGCTCTGGTTTTGGCACCCTTTTTCAGGAGCCAGGAGAAGACTGAATATCGCCAATCGGATTCCCGTCACTTATCAGGTCCAGCACTCTGGTGAGGGGACTTCAAGGATTCAAATCAAGTCTCTGGAGGTCCAGCATGATGCCACCAAAGTTTCAGCAAGATTCGAAATTCAGAACACTGTCAGGAGCCAGGAGAAGACTGAATATCGCCAATCGGATTCCCGTCACTTATCAGGTCCAGCACTCTGGTGAGGGGACTTCAAGGATTCAAATCAAGTCTCTGGAGGTCCAGCATGATGCCACCAAAGTTTCAGCAAGATTCGAAATTCAGAACACCGTGCAATGGCTCGAGGTGCCAGGGTATTGAGGTATTGCAGCCCGGCAAGGTCGCAGCACGTCATGGGATGGCCAAAAGGCAGGTCTTCTTGCTTGAGTCTAGTGGATCTCACCAGGGTCAGGCTGTCGTTTGGGACCCCCGGGTCGCTTGGAAGGAAGGGTAACAACAGGCTTTGGTTACACAGCTGGCTCTACGGTCGATGGAAATCGTCTAAACTGGCTTTTCTTCATCTTCCTCTTCAATTCCAGTGGTCGACTAGCTCCCAGGATCGGAACCTTAAACAGGAACCAAGCCAATCAGCAGGCATGCAACATTCAATCCTGAGGGGGTGGCAGTCCTTTCAGGAAAGGCAACCTCATAGTTGGAAATGGTTCCAAGCAGGCAGGAAGACAATGGCTGCAGACCACTCCTCACCTGCTTCCTGCCTTCTGAGACACTCTGGAGCCTAGCTGGGCTTGCCCGAGGTCTCCCACTGAAGACAAAACTTGCACAAAGGAATTTCCCGCCCTGCAGGGTAGGGGAAGGAACAAGGAAGGACAAGTAAACAGAAAAAGTGTGAAAAAAAGATGGGCCATTTTGGAAAAAAATGGCACCCAGGGGTGCCTTAATGCAGCTGTTGAAACAGCCTGCGAATAAGTAGCACTGATTTGGTTAAAAAAAAAAAAAAAGGTCCAATGCCACCAGTCATTTAGATTAAGCTGGTCATTGTGGGACACAGACCACAATAATCCAACTTTCAAATCTCTGCATACTCAACCCACCTAAAACGCACAAAACCATCTCTCCCACCAATTCGCACACACTTTACCACACTGCATCAACACACAAACACCACATAAACCGCACCTACAGCACATGAGGTCTCGCCCGAGTCGATACTTGCACCAAAGCTCAGGACACAGTATATACTGAGCTGAAGCCGCCAACAGCACACCACTTCTCCCACTCTCCTACTCTCCTACTCCCCCCTCCACCCAACTAACCCTGCCCGCCCTCCTTGTTTACAGATAGGCCAGAGCGCCTGGGGACCAATTCTGTTGGTGACGGTGCGCTATATAAGTATCTTTAACATAACATCCTGTTGTGAGAAAGAGGATAACCTGCATCTCCCCAGCACTTCCCATAAGGTGGGGTGTGCTGGTCTCAAAATAAAACGAAGAGGATATAAATATCCTTTCTACCCTTGGGAACAGTTGTAAGCCAGAGAAAATTAATAAGGGGAGCTCCAAAGGCAACCCAGCAACACTGCACAGAAAGTGCTTTGTGCTGCAACAATAAAATGTGGATGCCAAAAAGTTAACAAAAAACATCAAATCAAAAATACAGTATGGAGAGAAAATAAAAATGACACCCATAAAATGAGTAAAAGAAAGGGTAAGTGGAGACCAAGGAAAAATAATCCAGCAAAAATGTCTGCGGATCTCACAAGTGAGGTAGATTTCCTAACAGTATCTAGTATAACAAAGAAACCAAATCCTTTGAGATGGAATGAGTTCTGACTTTGCGGCATTTATTGAAAAACCTAGATTGTACAGCGTGTCACATGTCAATTGCATCTTCTGTAGCAATTCCTGCAGAGCTAGTATCTTTAGAAGCCAATCGTCCAGGTATGGATATAGATTCACCATCTTCAACCGTAGGCAGGCTGTAACAGCCCCCAGAACTTAGGTGAAGACTCTGGAGTGCTGAATTGAGTCCAAAAGTGAGGCAAGTGTACTGGTAAATGTGACTTCCCCATGGTGAACCTCAGATACTGGCGGTGTTCCTTGAAAATGGGAATATGAAAATAAGCATCTTGAAGATCTATGGATGCCATCCAGTCGTTGAGTTGGAGAGCCGTGAGAATCTGAGACACGGACCATGTGAAAGGTCTCCACCAGTAAAAACTGGTTGCGATCAGAAAGTTCTAGAATTGGACCAATTCCATTAGTCTTTTTTGAAATTAAAAAATTACGTGAGTAAAACCCCTGACCCAATTCTTCTCGAACCAATTCTCTTGCTCCCAAAAAGAGAAGTTTTTGAATCTCTCTTAAAAAGGTTCCGGAGATGACTTTTGGAACTTTTGAGAAGATGAAAGGGTAGCAGGAAGGGCTATGGAGTAGCTGTGGCAAATGATATTTAAAACCCATTCCTCCAGCATGTTTTCCCATTGATGAAAACTGAAAACCCTTCCTGCTACTTGGGATGTATGCTCCATGACAGTAATTAGAGCGGTTGAACGTACATCCTTGGATGGAAGTCACACAGACTTCCTTTGTTATTGAGAAGAGGTAATTGAGGGGATAACCCCCGACTTTGAGCTCAGTCTATATCTCCTCTTTTTAACAGAGGAATAGTAGGATTTAGTGGTAGCAGAAGTACTATTATTTCCCTGCGCATGTGGTTTGAAGGACTTAGAAATTGTGATAAGGCTGTTTCACTGAGATGGAACTGAGTGACTTAGCCGCAGTAACTCTAGAGCTGCATTTTTGAAGAACCTCATCAGTAGAAGGGTGGAACAGTGTTTTATCATCAAAAGGAAGGTCTAAAGCTTTGTCCTGAATGCGTCGATGCATGGGAGTGGCTGCCAAATAAGCAGGTCTACGCATGTATACAGCATCAGCAATTGCCCTTGCCGTGGTCTGTTAAATCCTTAACAGCATGAAGTTGAACGTCCGCTTCTCTTCCTTCCGAGACAAAGAAGGAAAATTCATCTGCCGCCTCTCGAGGCAGTAGTTCTGTGAAGCGATACAGGTTTCCCAATTTAAAATATTAAAACCTGCCAAGATTGTGGCTGTGTTAACTTGTCTGAGTTGGAGAGAAGCATTGGCATATGACCTCTTTCCTTATGCCACCCAGTCTTTGGAATGTGTATCCAAGACATAGGAGAAGGTGCAGGACCTTTCCCCTTAGTACCTAAAGCTGCTGAAAGCACCACAAAGTGTGCAGGAATGTTTCCCATAAGCACAAAGGATCTAAGAATTTTAATGTATGAGGATCAGTGGGGCTTACCCCAATGAGCCAAAGCCTGTTCCATAACTGACAGTTCCATAGGAAGAGGTGATGTAGGTCTGTTGAGAAGGAAGTTTACCAAAGACTCCTGCAGTTTGAGGTTTGTCTTAAGGTGTAATTTTTAAGGCCCAGAGGCCCAGGTGAGCAGGAACCGTCAGGAGCAGTTTTACACTACTTTTATTTTTACTGTTAACAGTTCCACTACTTTTTATGGTATAGTTCCAACACTGCTAAGGCCTGCATGGACTTTGCCACAATGTCATTGAATATCTTTAAAGGAGAAATTGATATATCATCTTCTGAGGCCGTCCTTCGACACCTTTTGTTTGTTGTTGGGAGGAGCAGTGCCGTCTCCTCCTGAAACTGGTGCTGGTAAAAAAGCTGGTTCCTTGGACTCTGCTCCCTGAGGAGGCACAGAAGGAGCCATTTTATCTTTAATGCATTTTGCTAAAACCTCTAGAAAAGGCTCAGATAACAGTCTCAAGGATTGTTGGTAATCTCGTTAGCCATGTCTGAAGGTTTGCTTTGTGTTTCTTCAAGTCTCAAACGAGATGTTGAAGAGTCAGTCCTAGAAGTGCGTTGCGCAAGATTGTTCATATTGAATACTACAGGTCTGGTTATCTGTATATTGGTTAATACCAATTGTGGAGCCGAATGAGCTGTTGGAAAACTTTCTGGAGTATTTGCCATCAGTGGAGTGCTAAATAATTCTTCAGGAGGCCTTGTGAAGTATTTTGAAGAATCAAAATCTTCAAAGTCGGAAATTAGACTGATATGCTCCTTTTGACTCTTTGGTAACAAAGTTGAAATTGTGTCATTAGAAGACATCCTTTGTTTGTGCCTCTTCGGAGAGGCCGGTACCCAAGTAGGATTCTGTTAGGGGAGTTTTCCTAAAGTCCATCTGGGAGGTAAGACTATAAACGATCCCTTGGTATACAAGTCCAACTCTTAGTACATGTCTGTACTAGCCAAAGGATTGCTAGAATGGCAGAGCAGCCAGGCTTATTTTAGAAGTAGGATTTGAGCTGTAGGTAAGTATAATGAACCCAGTCGATACATTAGCCGAAAGAAACGCTTACACACGGGAAGCTACAATAAAATATATATGTATTTTATATACAAAAGGAAAGGTAGGTAAACACTATTTTAGACTAACCAATACACATAGGAAATACCAACAATACTTTTCAGAGGTGACTGCTTCAAAATAGTTGCTTGCGCTTACAAGTGTTAGAGAATTACAGTAATGACAGTCTCACTGTTTAAATAGTAGTGATGCACACCCGTATTTGTTACAGTGAATGACAGTTTCATTAATTTACAAAGTCACAAAGTCAGTGTAGGATGGAAGCAAAAGTCTTGTGCAGCAGCAGAAAAGGTAACGTTTTATTTACTTAAATAAAATGCATTAGTAGGACAACAATCATTAAGGACCCCGCAAAGGACTCCCTAAAAGCACACAAGCTGTTACGCTTGGGCAAGAGGTATGGGTGCATCCCCAAACACCTAGGATCACGCTCCCGTCACACTGGAGCGACTATTAGGCTTTACGTAAGTTATACCTTGAGCCCCACAGTACCTTAGGGTGGTTGAAGAAAATGCAGCTGGGTCTTTCCTGTGCAGCACCGACAAACCCAGTCTCTCGATTCCACGGTCTGGCGAGGAAAGGAAGAGTTCTGAATGGGACGTCACAGCAGCATTCGTGAGAAAGTACCCCCAGCAAGGATTTCTCCGGTCTCCCACGTCTGTATGTGGTTTTGGTGCCTTTTTATCAGCTCCAATAGGGAACGGAAACCGCCCAGTCAATCGTCCTTGATTCTGCAGTCATGCACTCTGGTGAGGGGGCTTGGATGAGTGGGATTGTGCCTCAGGAGGTCCACCTGGAGCGCACCAAAGTTCCAAGAGGATTTGTTCATGCAAAGACATTGCACTGCATATCTGTCCGAGGTCCCCCAGTATTCACGGTTAGCAGCCCTGGATGGTCACAATACCTCGGGGGATGGCTCGATCTGCAGTTCGTCTTAGGGCTGGTTGGTGTCACCAGACAAAGGGAAGGAGGAGTCCTCTTCAGATCTCCTCGTTCAATAAGAAAACAGGGTCAGGACAGCAGGGATCGCTTCACTGTTACTGGAAGGGTCTGCAGGTGCCTCTGGTCATCTTCAACTTCGGATCTTCTGTTCCAGTGGTTGAGCTACCTTCTGCCTCGGGAATCTCACCTTTTATTCAGCTTTCCCATTCACTCTTCTGCAAACTCTCACTGCAGTTTACAGAAAGGGGTGGGTGGCTGTCCAATCAGGACAGCCAGTCCCCCAGTTGGAACTGGTCCAATTCAGGAACATCAGCAGACAGACTGGAGTTTCGGGCTCCTCATAAACTTCCTGTCTTCACTGACACACTGGAGACTTGGCAGGCTACACAAATGGTTGCCACCAAAGGCAAAACACACATTCAGACTCCCTCTTCCGGAATGGTAGAAACATGGCTAACAAATGACAACCACACAAGAAAAGGAAAAAATATAAAGGAGCCACCATGTTATAACGTAGGTGACCCTTTTGTGCATAACCAGAACTGGGGGTACAGCCTGCGGTAGAAAAATAGCACAAACGCTAGTGTAACACGTCCACTGCCAACAGCCATTGTCTATGACCAAAAAGTCACAGGAGAAGAGGGAAGTGGGATTCTAGGTATCCCCTTAGCACTCCACATAAGGTGGTGTGCGCTAATCTCATTTATTTTAAAATGTTTTTATTGGCATTTGTTAATAAACATTTACACATGCATTGAGCGTTGCAGTATTTGTTGCCATGTCCACATGTACAGGCATTCACAAAATTTTACTAACGCGACAAACTTCAACTTTCTTCACCTATCAGGCAACGCTTGGCAACTTACGTTACATTAGTCTGTAAGTGGCATAGCTGTCATGCACCCTATTCGATGACGGCATTTGGGTTCCCAATCAAATGAGTATCGCTGGCATTCGATCCTCATCTACATCAGTGGTCAACAACTGCATGACAACATGTGAGTATCGTCCGAGGGGTGGACCATGTCCCAAACCAGAGATTTCCAAGCTTCATAGGTGTCATTCACATTCGTCTCAGAACTAGTGACCGCCCCCTTCCCCCACTCTAGTTTCCGCTTCTGCCAGGTTTCAAATTCCTTAAACCATCTTGTGTATTGCGGGCCCCTAGCTGATTTCCAGGCCATCTCTATGGCTCTTTCTGCCAATATGCACTCCATGTCCATGAATTTCACCACGTGTTTCAACTTTCTGTCTCTGGGGTACGTACCAAACAGGCATTCTTTCGGGAACCATTTGTATCCTTGAATCCCAGCCCTTCTACAGGTCTGTTCTATTCGTGACCAAAACCTTTGGCACATGCATGCACCGCCAGAAGATGTGCATTAGCCCTGCTCCCTCTGCGCCACACCAAGGGCGCAATAATTGCACATTGGGGTTGAATCCGGCTGCCAGAAGCAAGGAAACTTCTCTCCTAACATCCGTGAAGACATGCTCGCCAACCTTGACTAATACCCTGTGCGTTCTCATTTTGCTTGACCTCTCTTCTGCCTTTGATACTGTCAACCATGCCATCCTGCTGAACCGGCTCCGTGATAACCTGGGTATCACTGGTCAGGCTCTGGTGTGGCTGACTTCTTTCCTCTCTAACCGACCCTCCCAGGTCCAACTGGGGTCCTTTCTCTGACATCTTTTTCTCCACCTGTGGTGTCCCCCAGGGATCTAACCTCTCTCCCTGGCTTTTCAACCAATACCTGGCACTCCTTGCCCACAGGATCGCCGCTCTCTGTCCCAACTTTCAGTGCTATGCGGATGATACCCAGCTCATTTTCAGGCTACCCTCTGCTTCCTCCTCTCCTTCTCTCATCGACTGACTGTCTGCCATCCAGGAGTGGTGTGCCGCCAACAACCTCTGCCTTAATGCCAGTAAGACTGAGATTCTACTCATCGGCACACCTATTCCCTCCTTCCCTGCAGCTCTCTGGCCGGCCTCTCTTGGCCATCTTCCTACTCCCACCTGCAAGGCTAAAAACCTCAGGGTCATCTTCGACTATGCTCTCTTTCTCCCCTCATATCTCTAACGTCTCTAAGAAGTCACACTACCAGCTTCACCTCCTTAGAGGTATTCTTCCTTTCTTCTCCTTCCCCGAGAAGCTCACTGTCTCCAGAGCCCTGGTCCTCTCCAAGCTGGACTATTGTAACAGCCTCTATCTAAATCTGCCTGCCACTACTCTCCGCCCTCTGCAACTTATCCAGAACAGGACTGTGAGACTTGTCCTTGGCCTCAAGCCCAGGGATAGTATCTCTCCAGGACTGTAATCTTTGCACTGGCTCCCAGTGGCTGCAAGGATAAAGGAACAAGTTACTTACCTGCAACTGTTGTTCTCCAGCATGGGTCTGGCATGGATTCACATGCTCATGAATATTCCCCGTCGTCAGACCGGGAATCCGAGGTAAAGGAAACATCAGTATTAGTTTCTGATTTGTCTTTCTTAGTAGTAACCAATCACTGGTCTCTGGGTCATACTGCCCCCAGCAAATGACTGCCCTCTCCCTAAGCCCCGCCTCTGGCAGCCATCCTCAGATTTGGTAGTACGTAAAGTGGCAGTATGACCAAGTCAAGAGCCGCAGAGGGGTAGGAGGGAGGGTTCGCATGGGAATCCATGCCAGACCCATGCTGGAGAACAGTTACAGGTAAGTAACTTGTTCCTTCTCCAGCATGGGGTCTGGAATGGATTCACATGCTCATGAACATAAGAATACATAGCAGTACACACATGCACAACCACAGGGGTGGCAAAGGCTCAATATTAAGCATTACATCAAAACTCAACATGAAGCATTTCTTACCTCCTCACCAGGCTCACCTTAAGCGAACAGGTTGCGCAGCACTGCTTGGCCGACCCTTGGACTCCTCCCTGGAATCCCGGTCGACGCAGTAGAATCTCGTGAAGGTGTGCGTCGACCTCCACGTAGCTGCCCTGCTGATGTCCAGCAGGGGCACACCAGACAAGAACGCTGTGGTAGCAGCGACTGCTCTGGTCGAATGGCTCTCGGACGGCCGGGCAACTGTCGGTTCGCCAACCGATGACAGTGCATGATGCAGCCGGAGAGCCATCTGGAAATGGAAGCCTTCGAGAGAGCCTTCCCTTGGTTCACAGGTCCAAAGTTCACAAACAGCTGTGATGTCCTCCGAAAACTCTTTGTTCGGTCCACATAGAACTTCAGCGCTCTAGCTACATCCAGTGAGTGCAAAGTCCTCTCGGCCGGCAACGAGAAAAAAAAAAAAAAGACTTAACACCAAGGGCTCGTTGAGATGGAAGTCCGACGGCACCTTGGGCATGAAGGAGGGGTGCGTCCTCAGCACTACCCTCGTTTCGTGAAAGGTCAGGTATGGAGGCTTGCAGGATAGTGCCTGGATCTCTCCCACGCGTCGTGCGGAGGCGATGGTCACCAGGAACGCTGTTTTCCACGACAGAAACTTAAACAGGGCCGAATGCAATGGCGGACCCATGAGTCTGGTCAGCACCACGTTGAGCTCCCAAGCCGGGGCTGGCGCCTTCACCGGCGGGAATGATCGAAACAGTCCCTTCATAAATTCCTTAACCAGGCGATGAGACCACAGGGATAACCGCCCTGTAGTCCTGGTGTATCGGGAAATCGCTGCCAGGTGCATCTTGATTGAAACATAAGATAGTCCAGTTTTGGCTAGCGACAGAAGGTACAGCAATACTTGAGGGACCGTAATCCACAGAGGGTTAATCTTCTGTGCACGGCACCAGATAGAGAACCTCTTCCACTTATGTCCGTAGCACTTGAGAGTTGAGGACGCCCTGGCCTTCGCAAGAACCTCTCTGCAGTCGGCCGGGATGTCGTACCCTCCAAACTCTAGTGCTGCAGGAGCCAGGCCTGCAAGTTCAGCGACTCCGGGTTGTGGTGAAGAATGGCGCCTCCTTCTCTGGAGAGAAGGTCTGCGTCCGTAGACAGCTTGACTGGTGTGGACGTTGACAAGTCCACAAGGTCCGGGAACCGGATCGGTCTCGGCCACGCAGGTGCGACGAGGATCATTCTGCACCGGGACCTCTTGAGCTGGTTGATGAGTCGGAGCAGCAACGACAACGGAGGAAACGCATATAGGAACACGCCGTCCCAGGGGAACGAGAAAGCATCGCCCATGCTCCTCGGTTGGGGAAACCTGCTGGCAAACCTCTGGCACTTGGAGTTCGTCGCCGTCGCGAACAGGTCGATCTGGGGTTTGCCCCATCGCTGAAAGTCGGTCCACTTGATCCTGGCGTAGTTTCCACTCGTGGCACGAGCGCAGCTCTCTGCTGAGTGAGTCGGCAATGGTGTTTTTTATCCCTGCCAGATGAAACGACACCAGAAACATCCCTTGAGCAACAGCCCAATGCCACAGGTCCTGGGCTTCCTTGAATAGGGCCGGGGATCTGGTTCCACCCTGCTTCCGGATGTAGAATATTGTGGTGGTGTTGTCGGTGAAGATCCTCACCACCTTGCCCTTGAGGGACGGGAGAAAGGACCTGAGGGCCCAGAACATTGCCCGGAGCTCCAGGATGTTGATGTGGAGCGGCTTCTCCAGGAGCCAAAGACCTCTCCCGTGAAGATCTCCTGTGTGGGCTCCAAACCCCTCTAGGGAGACATCCGTCGTCGCTGTCGCCTGGTGGGCCGGGGTCTGAAAGTCTTCCCCGGCCGCTAGATTAGCGCGGGTGCCCCACCACCGGATTGCTCGTCTGAAGGTCTCGTTGAGGGATCCTGTCCTCAAAGCTGCCGTCGCTTGAATCCAGCAGGCGTCGAGGAACTCCTGTAGAGGGTGCATCCGTAGCCTGCACAGGCGCACGAGATAAATGCAAGAGGACAACATCCCGAGGAGGGACTTGATGGACCTCACTCTGGCCACGTCCGTGACCAGCAGACGCTGCTCCTTGCCTAGGATGGCCTTTGTCCTTTCCTCCGACGGCGAGGCCAGACGTGCCACTGTGTCGAGCTTGGCTCCCAGAAACAGTGCGACTTGAGAGGGGACCAGGTGGGACTAGGGGAAGTTGATGGAGAACCCCAGGTCCGTGAGTAGCTGGACGGTCTACGCTGTGTGTTCTACGGCGAGCTCCCTTGTCCTTGCGAGGATGAGCCAATCGTCCAGGTAGGGATAGACGTGGATCCCCTGCAGGCGCAGCCGCGCCGCCACTGGAGCGAGGCACTTCGTGAAAACCCTGGGTGCCTTGAACTGGTAGTGCCGCCCTTGGAGCACGAACCTGAGGAACTTCCAGTGTCCTTTTAGAATGGGAATGTGAAAGTATGCATCCTCCAAGTCCAGCGACGACAGGAAATCGCCCTCCACCAGCTGTCCCAGCACGTGCTGGAGGGTGACCATCCGGAACTTCTGTGCCTTGATGTACTTGTTCAGTCGTCGCAGGTCTAGGATGGGTCGCCACCCTCCTGTCTTCTTTTTCACGAGGAAGTACCTAGAGTATACTCCGGAGCCCCGGAGCCTCTTTGGGACGAGCTCGATGGCACCTTTGAGCATCACCCTTACCTCCAACAGCAGTTGAGAGACGTTGTTTTCTTCCCTGGCCACAAGAGGAATGCAGGGGCACTTTTAGAAATTCGAGGGCGTCCCCCTGCGCCAGGCCGTCCAGCACCCAACGGTCGGTGGAGATGGACCCCCACACGCTGACTAAGTTCGCCAGCCGGACTCCCACCGGGGTGCTTCGGTGGGGGCCCAACGCCACGGTCGGTTCAATCTTGCTTGGAGGAAGCCTTGCCGCCTTGGCCTCCCTGGCGACGACGGCGGGATCCACCAGACTTGCCTCGTCCTCTATAGGCTTTCTGCAACGAGGAGCGGGCCGCTTGCCGGTACGTAGAGGAGCCACTGCCGAATCCCTTGGAGGCACCCTGCTTGCCTCAGGGCTCCGAAAGGACGGCCTTCGTTGCTGGAGAACTCCTAGGGCCTTAGCTGTCTCCGTGTCCACCTTGATGGCTTGGTGGGACTCATCCACTGTTTTCCCAAATAGGTTGTTCCAGTCGAACGGCATGTCCAAAACCTTGGCTTGTACATCCTGGCGGAAATCCGTCGCCTTGAGCCACCCTCGCCGTCTGAGGCAAACGCCGTTGCCTAGCTGGCGGAAACCGGTGTCGGCAATCTCTGTGACCACCGTTATGGCGTGGTCCGAAACCACCTCACCTTCCTGCAAGATCTCCAGGGCCTCAGCCCTCTTGTCGTCTGGTAGAAGTCCAACAGGGGGGCGATCTTGTACCATGACTCCCTGTCGTAGCGGGCTACGATCGCAAGGGTGTTGGCCGCCTTAATCGTTGTTGCCGCCGAGATAACTCATCATCCCATTGCATCCAGCTTCTTTCCTTCGCCGTCCAGCGGGGAAGTTGACGTTGAGGCCGATGCCCCCCCGCTTTCTTCTTGGCTGCCGCTGAGATGACCGAGTCAGGGGTCGGTTGAGCCCTAAGGCACAAAGGGGCCACGTCGGGGACCCGGTACTACTACTCGTACCGATCCCTCTTGGCTGGCATCGTAGACGGGTTCTTGAGAAGGGTGAGACCCTCGTCCCAGACGTCATCCAGCAGAGGCACAGCGAGGACCGTCTTCCTCTTGGCCTCGCGTCGTTGGTAAAGGAAACCTTCCTTCTCTTCGGGGCAGAGCTGAAAAATCTCAGATGCCCTGGCAATCATAGCGTGGAAAGACCCAATCTCGTTGGGTGGGGAGGCCCGGGCTTGAGGCGATGGGAGCTCCGTCCCGTTGTCGCCGTCATCCGTACCCGTCGTGGCCGTGTCCGTTCCAGTGTCATCCCCAGGTACGGGGGACGTGGGCAAAGGCTGAGTTGGCCACGAGGGCTGAAAAGGTGGGGCTGGATGTGTCCGTCTTCTCTTGTTTGGGGGACTTCCCGACGGGACGGGCTCTGGCCCCTCTGTCGGGCCTGGTTCCAGCTCCTCCGTCAGTGGTAGGGGCAATCTCGTCCTTATCTCCGAACATAAGGATTGTATTGCCAACAAAAATGGCCGCCGAGTTGTCCTGCGGCTCCGGAAGCTACAGACGCGACGGTTGACTAGGAACCTCGCCAGCGCCGCCGTCGCTCTCGTCATCCCCTTCGTCGGAATCCCACCCTGGGACCGGGCCTCTTCCGACGCCCTCGTCGAGGCCCTCCTGTGTCCGTGCCCACAACGGCCACCGGCTCCCCCACCCCTCTTTTTCCGCCGGGGTCTTCACGGGGGTCTTCTCGACGGGCCTGAAAGAGGCTTCCCTCCGCGGTGGCAGGGAAACTGAGCCCCGAGGTCGCCTCCACTGGTGTAGCCTCCTCAGGCTACACCAGGGCCGCCGCAACTTCCTTGATAGAGGCTTTGGCCGGGTGAATCAAGGCCTTCACCACCTTCTGCGGGCCTGTGGCCTTCACTTTGGGGGGAGGGTCACCGCCTCGGTCCCCCTCGGCTGGATCCTTCGAGATCGACCAGGGCCTCTCCAGAAGCTTCGCCGGGTTCTCAGCCTTCCTCTTCCCTGAGCCAGAGCGTTGGCTTGTGGTTGATGGCGCTGGAGAGGATGCGCCCTGCCTGGCAGCCGAGGAACCTGATCGTTCGGCACTCCCAGTGCCCGCAGACTTGCAGTGCTTTGCCTTCTGTTGGGCCCCCGTCGCCGGGGCGCCCTCACAGGACTTAGAAGACTGCTCAGACGACGACTTCTCACCTGACAGGCTCTTTCCTTCCAGCCAGTTGGAGAGACGAAGGCGTCGGTCCCTGATGGTCCGTTCCGACATGTTCCTGCAAAATGCACAGTCCTTCTCCACGTGCGTTTTGTCCCCATGAAGGCAGTAGAGACATTTCGAGTGCTCGTCCTCCTTGAACACATTCTGCAGCTGGCATCCAGGGCAAACACTGAACAGCTTTCTGGGCGTCGAGCTTCCTTTCTCCTGGGCCATGTCCGGGTAGGCCGCAGAAACTTCTGGACTCCTCCAAGAAGCACAACTCGACGAAAACCTCACCCTTGAGGGGCTTAGAAAATCCGAAACGAGTCCCCTTTCATCGGATGTAGACACGGTGGAGCTTGAGTCTCTATTTGACCGAAAAATGAGAAAATCTCTGAAAAAGCGCAAAAACGCAGCAAAAAGCTCGAGAGCTAAACACGAGGACTCCCAACACTTGAGCGTGTGGTAAAAATCTGAGGATGGCTGCCAGAGTCGGGGCTTAGGGAGAGGGCAGTCATTGGCTGGGGGCAGTATGACCCAGAGACCAGTGAATGGTTACTACTAAGAAAGACAGATCAGAAACTAAACTGATACTGATTTTTCCTTTACCGAGGATTCCCGGCCTGACTGGGAATGAGCATGCAAATCCATGCCAGACCCCATGCTGGAGAAGTTCAAAACCCTCTGCATTGTACACAAGGCCTTCTGGGCCTAGGGCCACAATACCTTCAACTCTCTCTTCCTAAATATCTTCCTTCTCGAGCTCTTCGCTCAATCGCCTCCAACTTTCTCAGTGTCAGTCGCTTCTCCAAGCAACGAGTTGGTGGCAGATTACTGTCTTCGGAACAGCCTTCCTGCCTCCCTGAAACTCGAGGAGAACCATCTCCGGTTCCGGAAGCACCTCAAAACCTTCCTCTTTGCCTCGGCTTTCTCTCCGCCCCTCCCCTGCTGATTTCCTGACAAACTGCTCGGGTTACCTGGCCACCCTTTCTGATCTCTGGCTCAGGTCCTGTCAATTTCCCACTTGCACTGCCTCCCTGGCAACCCCTGCACCTGGGGACCGTTCTGAATCCCTACAGTCCCCCTTCCTTTTGTCT
The DNA here is from genome assembly GCF_040938575.1 of Ambystoma mexicanum. Taxonomy (NCBI): domain Eukaryota; kingdom Metazoa; phylum Chordata; class Amphibia; order Caudata; family Ambystomatidae; genus Ambystoma; species Ambystoma mexicanum. The sequence continues at coordinate 1,308,925,420 of NC_090935.1, read as the reverse complement.
GCACTTACTGCCACTACCTGGCCGTTTATTTATTACTTATTTATTCCACTTTCCCATGTATTGCACTTTCCCCGCGTACTTTTCCTTTTCACCCCTTCCCATGCACTTGCGCGATCTGGACGACACTTGGCCTAGTAGGATCGTTGTCTGTCCTCCCGTTGTATCCCCCTTACCTCGTCGCGCCTTGAAACACTTGTGTACAGGCGCGTTATAAATGCCATATCATATCCTGAGAGGTGTAATGTAGGTGCGATATAGTATGTTAAGCTGAATTAGTCTAAAGCGGGAGTTCCGAGACACCTCATGGGGATACCGCAACACTCGTTCCCACTCTCTTTCCATTAAAGCTACTCCCAAATCCGCCTCCCAACCTTCTTTCAATGCTGCGCTTTTGGGGTTAGGCCAGTTGATCTGTAGGCCAGAGAGTCTAGACACTGGTTTCCACCCATCACACAGGCTACACATTAAGGTCATGAAGGGGATTTTTGCCGGTTCCTAAGGCCACTCTGTCCACCTCTCTCGCGCCGTCCTAACCCTTCGGTACCACAGAAATTGCCCCTTCGGCAACCCTTCCTTCTCAAATAATGCATCAAAGTACGTGAAAATTCCATCCTTGTACAGATCGCCCCAGGTGCAGATTCCCCATCTTTTCCAGTGTCTCACCACTGCTAGATCTATCTTGTCCCTGCAAACATCTGCCACAATTGGAATCTCAGGGGAGTAGGGACGTTTAAGTTTCAACAGTGTCGAGGCCCTGTGCCAGACATTCCTCCCCAGTTGCACAACCATAGGTGTACCCCCCTACCCAAGCACTGCAGTGGCAGCCATAGCGCTTCTTTTAGGTGCGCCGGCGCCACTTATTGTCATAGCAGCATTGTTTCCGAATTGGCCTCATCCGAGAGCCATCTAGTTACAAAACGAAGATGAGCTGCCAGGTAATATTTTTCCAAATCTGGCAGTTACGCTCCCCCTTCCTGTATGGCAAGCAGTGTTGCGAGCGATAGCCTATGGAGGGTTGCACCCCCATAGGAATTTCTGTGTAAGGACCTCTAGTAATCGGAAGAAGGTCTTAATATAGTAATGTATGTTAGTGAAATAGTACAAGAATTTTGGCAATATTTTTACTATGGCAACCTTCCTCAGGAGGGACAGCAGTAGTTTGGCCCAGAATGTTATTGATTTTCCTAAGTGTTTCACCACAGCTGCCATGTTACTTTCATGCGTTTTCTCCAGTGTGGCCCAATGTTCACACCGAGGTATTTGAATGATTCCAGCTGCCACTGGAGTCCAACTGTTGGCAGTTCATCTACACTCTTCTCTCTCAGACCAGCCAGTGGGAATATGCAGGACTTTGATCTGCTGAAGCAAATTTCAGTCACTTCTGCATAATTATCCAGCACCTCCAGTATCAGCGGTACGTTGCGGTGTGGGTCTCTCAGGTACAACAGGACATCGTCCGCATAAAGTGACACCAAGTGATTGACTCCCCCCACCCATACGGCCACCTCTGGGAATTGCTTCCTCAGATAGATTGGTATTGGCTCCAGCCCCAGCACATATAGCATGGGGGACAGTGGGCATCCCTGCCTGGTGCCCCTTTGTATGTCCCAGGCCGTCAACACCAATCTCCCAGTTTTAACCCTCACCATGGGGGCCGTTTACAGTATCTTAACCCATTTGGTAAAGTGTTCTCTGAACCCGAATTCTCTCAATACGAGTAGAAGCCATTCCCATTATAAGGAATCAAACGCTTCTATCGCGTCTAGCGATACTATTGCATATTGTGCCTGTGAGTCAGTCGTTTGTGCCACATGCTGTAGCAGGCATACTTTCATAGCTGTGCTTCGGCCCGGTATGAAACCGTTCGGTCTCTTGTGTATTAATTCCCCAATCTCCTTGGAGAGCCGTTTGGCCAAAATAGTCGTTAGTATCTGAACGTCGTAGTTTAGCATTGCCAACAACCAGTATGAGTTGCATTTATCAGTGGCCTTCCCTGGTATGGGGATCTGGATCACTAGGGTTTCCTACATGCTTGCTGGGAGAACCCCTTTCTCATATGCTTCCTTAAATACTTTGTGCAGCACTGGAGTCAGGACCGATGCATATACCTTATAGAACTGGGGGGGGGGGGGGGGGGAGGTGAGTGTCACTCCCGGGAGTTTTGCTGGTGGCTAGTGATTTAATCGCCTCACCTATTTCCCCAGCCGATATGGGCTGCTCCAACACATCTTGTCGTGCCTCACTTAATCTGGGCAAACCCATCTCCTTCAGAGTGCCTATTATGTCCTCTTGGGTACCAATGTCTATATAGATTGGAGTAGAATTCGGTGAAAGTAGCATTAATACCCTGCTGTGTGTTGTGTACCCTGCCCCCATCTGTAAGTACTGTGGTTAAATGTCTCGGGTGTTCCCTTTTACACAGCCACAACAGCATCCTGCTCGGTTTATCTCCCACCGCGTGCACTCTAGCAGTTTTAACCGCATAATCAAATTTCGACAACCTCTCCCAGGCCTCTTCGCAGTTACTCCTCCACCAGACCCATGAGACTAATCAATACCAACTGTCTCACTATCCCCAGATTCAAGCTTTCCAAGGTTGGTGGCAGCAGTTTCCCTGTCAAAGCGGCCCAACTTTGGAACTTCCCGTCACATCCCATTAGAGAAGATCAACCCTATCCGAAGTTCAGACTCAGTTACATCAAGTGGCTCAAGTCTAATGATAACTAATGTCTCTGTATGTGTGACTCACACCCTGTACCTATGTATATAGTCCTGCACTTTTGTACCATACCTGTATATATTCTTGCATTCCTGCACCATAATTGTATTTACTTCGCCTTTGCATTTTTGTTATATTTTGTACCCATGTATATATTCCAGTACTCTTAACATACTTGTATTACCCTGCCTGCATCTTCTGGCTATATCTTGTAACTTGTTAATTAAGCTTTGCATCAACTGTAACTAACTGCTGCGCCCTGATACCCTAGGGTCTGGTGCGCATTATAAATGAATAAACAAACTCTTAGCATCGGCCAAGCTTAACTCCTCCTTCCGGTTACCTCGTGTTCTAGCTTTCATCCTCCCAATCTCTTCCACCCCCCTTTCCAGTTCCCCCCCTTAGTGTTTTCCTGATACCTCCTGCTCTAGCAATAATCTCCTCTCTCACCACTAATTTCATTGCCTCCCACACCGTGCTTTAATTTTCCACACTACCCACATTTTGCTTCAAATATTCCTCCAGCCTTACTTTGAGCCCGTCCCTAAAGATTTGTTCAGTCAAGGCGTCTGTGGGCATACGCCAAATCGGTATAGGGGGCCTCAGGTCCAACTTCCCCCCATTCCATCAGGAGCGCTGAGTGGTCTGAGATTGATCTGCCCAAGTATTTTGCCGATTCTATTTTTTTGATTCTATTGCCACTAGGTCCTACCCACAAATATATAGTCTACCCTAGTGTATAATGAATGGGGCAAAGAGAAATAGTAATAGCACCTATCACTAGGATGCAACTCCCTCCACACATCCACTAGATCTAAATTTTGCAGCAGTGCGTTCAGCGCCTCAGAAGCAGACCCAGAATTGCTCACAGGTGGGAGGGATCTGTCCAAATCAAGATCTTAGCGCATAGCATACTGAGGTGGGTCGGATACCATTATTGGGGAAGTAGGAGTTAACTATGCATACTTCTACTTGTTCTATGAGAACTCTTAATATCAGATACCTCCCATCTGTTCCAGCCTCCATCCCCAGCAACCGGAAGGGCATAGCAGGATTTATCCATGTGAAAACTCCACGAGCATACTTAGAGTATGCCACTCCCTACCCCTGCCCCCCTCAGCATTCCTTCACCTTTGCCATTTCACCCTCCGAGAGGTGGGTCTCCTGCAGCAGTGCAATGGAAATGTTTCTGCTTAAGTAGGATTTAACTCTGTTCCTGCGCAAATATGTGGCCATTACATATAGATTCCATGTCAGTACCTTGATGTTAACCGCCAAAGTCATTTGTGGCCGCTTCCCTTTTGTTCCCACACTATCTCCCCCGCCCCATCCAGATGTCCTTACCGCAACTATTCCAGTTACCTGCCAATACACACCGGACCACCCTTGACTAGTTGGCATCCAGGGTGACCCTTCCCATTCAGTTACCTTACTACGTGAAGAATATACAACTAACCAAACAACAACCAAAACCAAACATTTGCGCCCAGCAGCTCCACATATACGCGCAGCGCTCAGGCGCCCCCGCACCGCTATGACCTATCCCAGTCGTTATGTGCGGGTTGAACTGTGTCGGCAACTGGCCGACATTTGCGTGGGTTAGACCTATGATCCCAAGGCAGGCGGGTAGATACCACCCCAGTCTTTAGCACATTTCGTTAGAGTCGGTACCCCTAGTGTTCTCTTTGTTTCAGCATATCCCGATAGCTAGTGTAGTAAGCGCCCCAGCCTCCCCACTTCCCCCACCCTCTCCCATCAGGTTACAGCTCACATGACAGATTCTTCAACCTTGTCCAAGTTGATGTGCTCCAGGAACATGGTGGCAGATACTGGCGTCTCAAGGTAGATCACTTTAAGCCGAGACGGGTACATAGGCATATATTTAATGTTTAACTGTCAGAGCCTGGCTTTGATTGGCACAAACAAGTTTCTGGCCCTTTGTACTGCTGGCGTGTAATACGGATATATAGCTATCGTAGCATTGTCTTGCTTATTTCTCCTCCTTCTCGTGATTTTAATATGACTTCCCTGTCCCGAAAACTCAATCTTTGCATTTATTGGGCGAGGGTGCGATCCCGGCGGAGCTAGTTTCTTTAATGACCTATGGGCCCTCTCTGCAGCAAATCCTTGTGTGAGTTTGCCAACGCCTATTTCTTGCAGTAACAAGGTTTCCACAAATACTGTAGGCTTCAGGCCCTCTAGTCGCTCAAGAATTCCCAGTAGTCAAATATTGTTCCATCTGGCCCGCCCCTCTGCGTCCTCCAAGCGTGATTCCAGGACAGCATGTCTCCTCTCTAACTCCTTCAGTCTTGTCTCCAGCTCTTTCGTGGTCACACTGGTCTCCTTTAGGCCACCCTCCGCCGTCGTTACTCTCTCCGCTAGATTGCGCATATCCTGCCTCATCAGCTGCATATCGACTTTGAACTCCCCGATTCTTGTGTCAAAAAATTTCCACAGCGCCGCACTCGCCGCTAGCACTTGCTCGTCTTTGCCACCAGCTTCCGATGCCTGCTTTGTACACTGCGTTTCAGCCCCTCTCTGCGATGATTCACAAGCTTTGGGTGCATTATTGAAGGAGTCCATAATTGTACCTTTCCACTTCCCTTTCGATGGGGACATGCGTGTGCTGTCGTGTTCCTTCACCACTCAGGTTTGCTCCTTCTGGCGTCGTTTATTAGACCAATTGCGGTGAAGCAGGGTTTTTGTAGATGCTACTGGATCCCCGCTGCGTTCCCTACTGCCACCTGTGGGGCAGCCCTTGTAGTAGTTCTAGGGCTGCGGTTGTTCAGCGACCCTGCCGGTGCTCCCCCAGGCAGTGCTACCACCAGTGTTGTGCGCCGGCTTGTTCCTGTCCCATGCCTGGATTGTTCTGCACCTGCAAACTGTCTATACCACACAGTGTCTACCCTTCTACAGGGCTATCCAGTCACAGCGCTTCCCAACCTTCTGCTGTGCCACTGTAGCTTCTTACCACCCGGTGCATCAGTTGCTGTGTACCACTGAATCGGTTTTGCAGTGGTGTGATGTTTTAGAGGCAGATGGATTTTAATAGTAGTAGATGCAATGTGTCTGTTGCCGTCCACCACCCCTTTCACCGCACACCGGGGTGTTTTAACTCCCGAGAAGTGGGCCCTCTTCAATTACGCGCTCTTCGGGCTTGTCGCACATATGGGTCAGTGTTTGCGCCGCTAGTTCACAGAGGGAAGATTCCTCACCTGTGCAGTCTGCTTCGCCTAGCAGTGTCACCGGCCTCAGCGCATAGCACTTACCTTTATCCTCAGCTGTGGGAGGCAGAGATGTCAACTTCCAGGCACCTTTCCCAACATGTTGTGCTACAGCGTGGTACGCTTCATCTTCAGTGTCCGCTGGTGGCACACCATGTTTTCCAACGGTGCGTGATCCGTTATATTAGGCAGTATACTCAGGACAGATTACCTTGGTTCTCTCACTCCTTCCACACTCAATCGACTGTGGAGACAACACCGTCTGAACCAGCAATCGTGTGGTTTTTTTGTGTGTCCTTTTTCAGATAAGACACCTCCAGGCTTCCTGTTAGTGGCACAAGTCTACGCAGCAGGGGTTTCGTCCGCGTGTTCACAGCTGGGGATGCCGCCTCCACTCCACGCAGTGTCTTGTGTGCACCGGCGGCCGTCTGTAGGCACGACACAGCAGGGTATTTTATACCCCCTTCGCCCAGACACAAACGCCAGGGTCAAATCTTGTCTCGTTAGGTGCCTCTGGCCTCCAGAGCTCTGCTGTCACCACTCCGGCCCTGCCGTTGGATCCGCCTCGCTGCGGATCTCACAGCCAGCATCTCAGACAACAGGGCTTCTCTGTCCGTCCCGGGAAGTATGCAGGTTGGCACTTAATGCTTGTCACACCCAGCTACGCTGCACAGTCCCTCCTGCACCAGCTCAGAGATGGCTCGCCTCACCACTGCAGTCACCAGCTCGGCTTGCTTCCGCATGGCCGCGGTCCCTCGTTCCCCTTAGAGCAGAGCCGTGGCAGTGTCCGCCATCTTGCCTGCCCCCCGGGCCTCTGTTTCCAGGCTGGTTTCACAGCAATACGGCACCGATTTTTTCCAGTGTTGCTTGGCGAGGCTGTGGAAACGCCTCACACAGGCGCCACCACCAGGTACCAGGATCACGACAGGAGCTTCAACTAGGCACAACCTACTCCCTGGGCTCAGGCCACGCCCCTCCTAATCGCTCATAAATCAAAGTTGTAGGAAGGATACAAAGTATCCCTCTTTACCTAAGAACAGTAGGTCTTTAGGAAAATATAAAAAGCCGCCAAAGGGTCCCCAGCAACACTGCACAGAGGGTGCTGTGTGCTGCAAAAGTGTAACACAGATGCCTTTAAGAGAATTGGAGGAACGCAAGACTATGAAAAAAAGGTGAACAGAGTTACCATGATTAGGGCATTTTAGAATGAATGAGTGGGGGGGAAAAGGCTCCCCTTATTCAGGAAAACAAAAAAAAGGTCCAGCCAGAAGTCTAGCACATTGTGCTAGGGCTCTCACTAGGGAGGGGATTAAGCATAAAACTGATAAATGTCCTTACCTGTTTCGAAAGAGAATGTTTATACCTGTTAGGTAATTTTTTCTCGGTCTTCGGTAACGAGGAATCAAAAGACAACTGCAGTAACCAAAATGGAAGCCTGATTTTCCTTCGGTACCGAGGTACTCAAAGACTTAAATGCAATAGACAGCTTCAGTACCGATGCAAACACAGGGGAATCAGTTAGTACTGAAACGACCCTGGAGACTTTGACCTCTTTGGGAACGGCCTGTTCGGATAGCTGAGGCAGATGAGCTCTTAACCTGTAACATAATTTTGTCAGGGGTGAATAAATCTTCCGGTACCGGGTGAATCTTTCAGACCTGTTCCTACCTGGAGGTAACAACATTTTCCCACCAGGAGGTACTTGCAGGAGGAAGTGCCCAGGGGTTTCCCCCTAAACAGGCACGAGAAGACCCCCTTAACTGGGGAGGCGGTCTTCACGAGGGTACCCAGGGCTGATGCCAAAAAACGTGAGCCACCTGCAGTTACAGCACCCCACTTACCAATGAAGTCCTCCTTCCTGCCCCATACGAAGTCACACAGATAATTGCTTCCTACAACAGATGCATTGCTTTAATCTAATCCCGTAGTAAACATATATCAGAGGAAGGCACCTCGTTGTGTAAAGATTTTTTTTTTTTAAAAAACCAATCACATGGAAAATGGGAAGGCCAGATAATAGGGAATGCCCCAGAAAAAGGCGGAGTCACGAAACCCAGCTAATTTTAACCCGCCCAGTAGGTGGAAAAACAGGAACTAGGTGTGGGCAGTTGGTGACGTAGGGGTGAGGTGTGGGACTAGCACGCAGAGGGATACACGCGTGATGTAGTCTCACCAACTTCAACTTTCTTAAAGGAGCAGCTATCTTTTTTTAGCCAGTTTTTTTGCAGGCGTACCCAACCAGTTGGGAAGGAAGGAGAGCCAGGACGTAAAATATTTTAGTAGCTAGTTGGAGCTGTAATTTAAACATTTTTAGGCAAAAATAGGCCCATTGATTAATTGAAGATGAAATGAAGTGGGAATACATATTACTGTTTTTATAGTGACATTTTAAAATATTCATTCTGATGTAATAATTGTGACAATAGAATGGAGTTTTATTCATTTGAAAAGTCTGAATGAACTGAAACATAGATAAATAAAAAATATAATGTCTGGGGGGGTGTTAGGGGGGCACATTAATGTGGAGTATTGTTGTAGGCCGTAGGGCATTCTTTGGACTATTTTTCTGGTAGGTGAAGTTTCAATGTCCCTTTTTAGGTGCTTACCATAAGGTATATGACCTTGCACATATACCGGAATAGGCTTGTGTCTTAAAGACCCTGTACACAATTGTGCAGGCCCATATGTGGCTGACTGGCTTCTTCTGTTTCTGGTTCCCTTACTCTCTCCACCCTCTTATTTTGGGTGCCTACCTCTGGCAATGGGCCGACATACGAAGTGGAGTTAGAGTCCTTTTATAGACATTACTGTTTTCATAATATGCTTAGTCTCTTTTTATTAATGTGTATAATTATCCAAGCACTTATTTCACCTGAAAGGTTTTGTGTGAGAATTCAAGTATGAATTTTTAGTCTATCAGTGGTGTAATTACTAGAAATAAGTGCAGGGACTAATTGTACCTTTGCGTTGAACTGCTACTCCTACCCGAGATTTAAGCCTTGTCAATCAACCACGTTATGTAGAGTTTTAGGATTTCCTTTGTCAGATGTGTTAGACTTCCCATTAAAGTTAGCGGTTGTTGCACCCTCAGAGGGTGGTACAAAAATTGCTTTAAGCTAACAGTTTCCATTCAGCCAGGGAAACGTGTGTCACAGCTACATCAACTGCCAAAACCTGGGCAATACGGAAAAAGAAAAAAAAAAAAGTCAAAACCAGATGCCAAATACTGATTTTTAAACCAGGGGCCATATTACAGAAATGTGTCAATGGTGCAAATGCAAAGTTGCACCATATTAGCACCAGGGCAAAGTTTGCCCTAGTGTGCCATTGTTCATGGTATAAGCACTCGGCCAAACATTTTAGTGCAAAAAAATGCACTTTCAAAGCCACGGAATGTTATTAGGTCTAGGACAAACGGTGCCCGGTTTGAAAAATGCATTCAAAGTGCCTGTTGCACTAGGGAAAGTTTTGTCCTAGTGCATATACCACAGAAAATGGCGCTCGTCACTGTGCAAATGTTTTCGCATATGGCCCCAATGCTTTTTGTACTAGGGCAAACTTTGTCCTAGTACCAATACAGTGCAACTTTGATCTTGCACCGATGCAAAGTTTCTGTAATATGCCCCCCCCCACCCCCTCCATTAGCTTTCTCCCTGATCAGGAGCATAACAGCCATCACCACAGATATATTTATGTTGTGGTGAAGACTTGTAAAAAAAAAACAAACTTACCAGCCTGTAAAATACAACAGCCTGGGTGAAAAAAGAAAATCTTGCACTTGTCCTGGTAATCATATGGGCTACCAAGGTAGCACACATACAATGGAGCTGCAGTCTTCAGTGAGGTTTGAATAAATCTTCAGTGTTGACCCAGAAATGCTCAAGGCAAATTGGCAGCAAAAATACCAGGGAGCTACCAGAGTAAACCAAAAAGATTTTCAGACCAAAAATGTATGAGAAGAGTAGTTCACAATGACGGCATGTTTACTCTAGCAAACCTTTTTAGCAGAGCAAAACAGCCCTAGAAATATCAACAGCTCATCTTACTGACCTGATGAGCAAGTTGCTGTCGGGCCAGCTTCAGAGTATCTTCATTCCTTAATCCAAAAGGTGTTCGGTTCGGAGTTCCGGTACAACTATCCTGCATAGATAGACAAAACAGATTACATTTTAAGCAGAAATCCTTCAAAAACTTCATTTATCCAACAGAAAAAGGAATTTTAGTCAACACACGTGTTCCTTGATTTCAGAACTATTCCCTAGAACATTCTAAAAAATATGTCCAATATATCCCAATAGCCATCAGTAAGTGCTAATAAAAATGTTGACACAAATTTCATGAAAGCTTCCAGAACACTGGTGCCAGTCCATAATTATCAACAGAGCGGAGCCCACAAATTAAAGAGGGCTGCCATGGAGGGTCATGTAGAAAGTTTGCGGTCATTACGCCTGACAGGAAGTGCCATGCATGACACTGCAACTTTGTGCTTGCAAGGACGCAGGCCTGCTAGGCATTAGGGGGTGTTCTTCAACCCTGGCTCACAGAAAGCCATAAGGAACAAGTTACTTACCTGTAACTGTTGTTCTCCAGCATGGGTCTGGCATGGATTCATATGCTCATGAATATTCCCCGTCGTCAGGCCGGGAATCCTCAGTATAGAAAAACATCAGTATCAGTTTCGTTTCTGATCTGTCTTTCTTAGTAATAACCAATCACTGGTCTCTGGGTCATACTGCCCCCAGCCAATGACTGCCCTCTCCCTAAGCCCCGTCTCTGGCAGCCATCCTCAGATTTGGTAGCACGTAAAGTGGCAGTATGACCAAGTGAAGAGCCGCAGAGGGGTAGGCGGGAGGGTTCGCATGTGAATCCATGCTCATGAATAAGAGAATACATAGCAGTAAACACATGCACAACCACGGGAGGTGGCAACGGGCTCAACATTAAGCAATACAACAACAACTTAACATTAAGCATCTCTTACCTCCTCACCAGGCTCACCTTAGGCGAAAAGGTTGCGCAGCACTGTTTGGCCGACCCTGGACTCCTCCCTGGAGTCCCGATCGACGCAGTAGAATCTTGTGAAGGTGTGCGTCGAACTCCACGTCTCAGCCCTGCAGATGTCTAGCAGGAGCACACCAGACAGGAACGCCGTGGTAGTAGCGATCGCTCTGGTCGAATGGACTCTCGGACGGCCAGGCAGTGGTCGGTTCGCCAACCGGTGACAGTGCATGATGCAGCCGGAGAGCCATCTGGAAATGGAAGTCTTCGAGTGCGCCTTCCCTTGATTCACAGTCCCAAAGTTCACAAACAGCTGTGACGTCTTCCGAAAACTCTCTGTGCGGTCCACATAGAACTTCAGCGCTCTAGCTACATACAGCGAGTGCAAAGTCCTCTCGGCCGGTGACGAAGGCGACGGGAAGAAAACTGGCAACACCAAGGGCTCGTTGAGGTGGAAGTCCGACGGCAACTTGGGCATAAAGGAGGGGTCGGTCCTCAAAAGTCAAGTATGGAGGCTTGCAGGATAGGGCCTGGATCTCTCCCACTCGACGTGCGGAGGTGATGTCCAAGAAAAGCTGTCTTCCATGACAGGAACTTCAGAGGCGCCAAATGCATAGGCTCGAATGGGGCCCCCATGAGCCTGGTCAGCACCACATTAAGCTCCCACGCTGGGGCAGGAGCCTTCACCGGCGGGAATGATCGGAATAGTCCCTTTATGAATTCTTTCACCAGGCGATGAGACCACAAGGATGCCCGTCAAGCAGTCCTAGTATATCGGGAAATTGCAGCCATATGTATTTTGATGGAGGCGTGAGCCAGTCCAGCTTTGGCCAGCGACAGCAGGTATGGCAGTACTTGAGGGGACGTAATCTGCAGAGGGTTAATCTTCTGTGCACGGCACCAGACAGAGAACCTCTTCCATTTATATCCGTAGCACTTGAGAGTTGAGGACGCCCTGGCCTTTGCAAGAACCTCTCTGCAGTCGGCCGGGATGTCGTACCCTCCAAACTCTAGTGCTGCAGGAGCCAGGCCTGCAAGTTCAGCGACTCCGGGTTGTGGTGAAGAATGGCGCCTCCTTCTCTGGAGAGAAGGTCTGTGTCCGTCGGCAACTAGACTGGTGTGGACGTTGACAAGTCCAGAAGGTGCGGGAACCAGATCTGTCTCGGCCACCCCGGTGCGACGAAGATCATCCTGCACCGGGACCTCTTGAGCTGGTTGATGAGCCGGAGCAGCAACGGCAGCGGAGGGAATGCATAAAGAAATAGGCCATCCAAGGGGAACGAGAAAGTATCGCCCATGCTCCTCGGCTGGGGGAACCTGCTGGCGAACCTCCGGCACTTGGAATTCGTCGCCGTCGCGAAGAGATCGATTTGGGGTTCGCCCCATCGTTGGAAGAGTCGATCTACTTGATCCTGGCGTAGTTCCCACTCGTGGCACGAGCGCAGCTCCCTGCTGAGTGAGATCGTGTTTTTTATTCCTGCCAGATGAAGAGGCACCAGAAACACCCGTTGGGCGACGGCCCAATGCCACAGATCCTGGGCTTTGTTGGATAGGGCCGGGGACCTCGTTCCGGCCTGCTTCCGGATGTAGAACATCGCGGTGGTGTTGTCGGTGAAGATCCTCACCACCTTGCCCTTGAGGGACGGGAGAAAGGACCTGAGGGCCCAGAACACTGCACGGAGCTCCAAAATGTTGATGTGGAGTGACTTCTCCTCCGGGAGCCAAAGGCCTCTCGCATGAAGATCTCCGGAGTGCGCTCCCCCAACCTTCCAGGGAGGCGTCCGTCGTCACCTGGGGAGCTGGGATCTGAAAGTCCGTGCCCGCCGACAGATGGGAGCGCGTACCCCACCACCGGATCGCCCGACGGAACGTCTCGTCGAGGGATCCTGTCCCCTAAGCTGCCCGTCGACTGGACCCAGCGGGCGTCGAGTAACTCTTGTAAGGGGCGCATCCGAAGCCTGCAAAGGCGCACCAGATAAATGCAGGAGGACATCATCCCGAGGAAGGCCTTGATAGATCTTACCCTGGCCATGTCCGTGGCCAGCAGACGCTGCACCTTGCCCAGAATTTTCCTGGTCCTTTCCTCCGACGGCGAGGCGAGCCGCGCCACTGTGTCGAGCTTGGCTCCCAGAAACAGGGCGACTTGCGACGGAACCAGGTGGGATTTTGGAAAGTTGGAGAATCCCAGGTCCGTGAGCAGCTGGACGGACTTCGCAGTGTGCTCCACGGCAAGCTCCCTCGTCCTTGCCCGGATGAGCCAGTCATCCAGGTAGGGGTAGACGTGGATCCCCTGTAGGCGCAGCCGCGCCGCCACTGGTGCAAGGCACTTGGTGAACACTCTGGGTGCCGACTTCAATCCGAACGGGAGGGCCTTGAACTGGTAGTGCAGCCCTTGGACCACGAACCCGAGGAACTTTCGGTGTCTTTTAAGAATGGGGATGTGGAAGTACGCATCCTCCAAGTCCAACGACGACAGGAAATCGCCCTCCTCCAGCTGTCCTAGCACGTGCTGGAGGGTGACCATATGGAACTTCTGCGCCTTGGTGTACTTGTTCAGTCGTCGTAGGTCCAGGATGGGGCACCATCCTCCTGTCTTCTTTTTTTACGAGGAAGTACCTTGAGTAAACTCCGGAGCCCCAAAGCCTCTTTAGGACGAGCTCGATGGCACCCTTCTTGAGCATCGCCCTTATTTCCAACAGTAGTTTAGGGAAGTGATTTTCCTTCCTGGCCACGGGTGGAACGTGAGGGCACTTCTTCTGAAAGTCGAGGGCGTGCCCTTGGGCCAGGGCGTCCAGCACCCAACGGTCAGTGCAGATGGACTCCCACACGCTGACGAACCTAGTCAGCCGGCCTCCCACCTGGGTGCTTCAGCAGGGGCCCGACCCCACAGTCGGTTCAATCTTGTTTGGAGGCCGCCTTGCCTCCTTGACCTCCCTGTCGACGACGGGCACCACCTGGCTTGCCGCGTCCCCTGTAGGCTTCCTGGGATGAAGATCTTGCCGCTTGGCGGAACATGGAGGAGCCACTGCCGGATCCCTTGGAGGCACCTTGTCTGCCTCTGGAGCTCCGAAAGGACGGCCGTCGTTGTTGGAGCACTCCCAGTGCCCGGGCAGTCTGTCTTGATGGCCTGAAGGGACTCATCAACCGCCTTCCCAAACAGGTTGTTCCCGTCGAAGGGCATGTCCAAAACCTTGGCTTGTACGTCCTGGCGGAAATCCGTGGCCTTGAGCCATCCTCGTCGTCTCAAGCAAACGCCGTTGCCCAACTGATGGAAACCGGTGTCGGCGATGTCTGTTGCCACCGTGATGGCGTGGTCCGAAGCAATCTCACCCTCCTGTAGGATTTCAAGGGCCTCAGCCCTTTTGGCGCCGGTAAGGAAGTCTAACAGATGGGCGATTTTGAACCACAACTCCCTGTCGTAGCGGGCTACGATAGCCAGGGCGTTGGCCGCCTTGATAGTCATCGCTGCGGATGAGATGATCCGTCGTCCCATCGTGTCCAACTTCCTGCCCTCGCCGTCCGGCGGGGAAGTTGATGTCGAGGCCGATGCCCCCCCCCCCCCCCAGCTTTCTTCTTTGCCGCCGAGACGACCGAATCCGGGGTAGGTTGTGCCCGAAGGCACAAGGGGGCAGCGTCGGGGACCCGGTACTACTTCTCGTACCGGTCCCTCTTTGCCGGCGCCGTGGCAGGGTTCTTGAGGAGGGCGAGCCCCTCATTCCAGATGTCATCAAGAAGTGGTACGGCGAGGACCGTCTTCCTTTTAGCCTCGCACCGTTGGTAAAGGAACCCTTCTTTCTTCTCTTCTGGGCAGAGCTGGAAAAGCTCGGATGCCCTGGAAATCATGGCATGAAAGGATCCAATCTCGTCGGGCGGGGACGCCCGAGCAGGGGGCAATGGGGGACACGTCCCGTCGTCGCCTCCGTCATCTGTACCTGTCGTAGCCGTGTCCGTGCCTGTATCATCCCCGTGGGTAGTAGACCAGGGGGAAGGAAGAGCAGGCCGCAGAGGTGGGAGAGGTGGCGTAGGATGCGTCCTCTTATGCGGTGGACTTTCCGAAGGTCCTGGCTCCGGTTCCCCCGTCGGGTCTGGCTCAGGTACCTCCGTCGGGGGGAAATGGCAACCTTGTCCTCATCTCCGAGCATAAGGACTGAATCGCTGACAAAATGGCCGCCGAAGTGCCCTGCGGCGCCGGAAACGACGGGCGCGAGGGCTCTTGAGGAGCGTTGCCGGCGACACCGTCGCTCTCGTCGTCGCCCTCGTCGGGATCCCTCCCGATGGGCTGGGCCTCTTCCACGACTTCGATGAACTCTTCTTCAGAGGTCGTGTCCGTATCCACGATGGCCACCAGCCCCTCCCCCAGCTTTTCCAACGAGGACTTCGTGGGGGTCTTTTCAATGGGCCTGAAAGACTCCCCCCTCCACGGTGGCAGGGAGACTCTGGGTCCTGAGGGCGCCTCCACTGGTATAGCCTCCACAGGCTGAGCCAGGGCCGAGGCAACATCCTCAATCGAGGTCTTAGCAGGGTGAATAAAGGCCATCGTCACCTTCTGGACGCCTGGGGCCTTCACCTTGGGGGGAGGGTCCGAGCCTCGCTCCCCCTCTGCCGGAATCTTCGAGATCGATCGGGGCCTCTCCAGAAGCTTCGCCGGGTTCTCGGACTTCCTCTTACCCGAGCCAGAGCGTTGGCTCATGGTTGATGGCGCCGGGGAGGATGCGCCCTGCCTGGCAGCCAAGGAGCCCGACCGTTTGGCGCTCCCAGTGCCTGCGGACTTGTGGTGCTTAGCCTTTTGTTGGGCCCCCGTCGCCGGGGCGCCCTCACAGGACTTAGAAGACCGCTCGGACTTCTTTTTCTTCTTCTCGCCTGACGGGCTCTTCCCTTCCAGCCAGTTGGCGAGACGGAGGCGACGATCCTTCATGATCCGCTCCGACATGTTCCCACAAAACGCACAGTCCTTCTCCGTGTGCGTCTTGTCCTCATGGAGACAGTAGAGGCATAACAAATGCTCGTCCTCCTTGAAAACATTCTGAAGCTGGCATCCAGGGCAGGTCCTGAACAGCTTCCCGGGCGTTGAGCTTCCTTTCTCCTGGGCCATGTCCGGGGTAGGCCTCAGAACTTCTGGGATCCTCCAAAAGCGCAACTCGACGAAAACTTCACCCTTGAGGGGCGTAGAAAACTCCGAAACGGATCCCCGTTGATCGGATGTAGAAACTGTGGAGCTTGAGGCTCTATTTAACCGAACAATGAGAAAAAACTCCTGAAAAAGTGCGAAAACGCAGCAAAAGCTCGAGAGCTACAGCACGAGGACTCCCAACACTTGAACGTGCGGTAAAAATCTGAGGATGGCTGCCAGAAGCGGTGCTTCGGGAGAGGGCAGTATGACCCAGAGACCAGTGATTGGTTACTACTAAGAAAGACAGATCAGAAACGAAACCGATACCGATTTCTTTCTATACTGAGGATTCCCGGCCTGACGGGGAATATTCATGAGCATGTGAATCCATGCCAGACGCCATGCTGGAGAAGGCCATCTATTTATTTTTTATAAAACATTTTTTTTATACATATAAACCATACATCAATCATCGTTGGCTTCAAGCCGAAGCCGAACACTACATACTAAAAGTTAAAACATTGAATTGGGTCTCAGGTACAAACAGCATCGATAGTTGTCATTACAGCGTTTGTTACACAGCTACTGCTTGCTTCGGATATCAGATGGCCCTGTCGGGTTAGCTGGCATCCACCCATTTTTGCAAAATGTTTCGCGCTTTCTTCAGACATCCCCTAGCAGTGTACACTATGTGCTCCACTGCAATGATTATATCAACATCCGTGGCCCATTGATCAACGCTTGGTGTTTCTTCCGAGCCACATAACTACACTAGGTTTCTTTTAACCAGAGCCATAGTGGTTGAAAGGAAAAGTCTCTCATATCGGGACAGATCACCGTCTTCCTCCACCTCCAACAGCAATAGCAATAGCTTCGGTTATCCAAGGATTGTCTTGCCCATGGCCCGCGACAACTCTTCACAACATGCCTGCCACAATTGCCGGATGTGAGCACAATCCCATAAGATGTGGAAGAAAGTTCCCTCTTCGCATTTGCAAAGCAGGCAGTGGGGGTCGGTGATTTTACCCCATTTAAAAAGTGCTACTCTTGGGTAATAAACCCAGTGAAGTATTTTCAGCTGGATAAGTTTAAGCCTGGATGAGATGGCCATCTCCCTGGGGTACATCAGACGCAATCCATTCCTCGGATTGCATGATTCCTATGTCTCTCTCTCCTTTGACTTTCAAACTCACCAACTCAATTGTGGAGAAAGGTTATGGCATTGTACATGACCGAGGTCAACCTTTTCACAACGGTTGTATGGGAGTCACTTTTCTATCCCAACCCATGTGCTTGTGTGTCAGACCATAATTGTCTCATGTGTGTGAGCATAGACTGCAGGGTCGCTGAAGGGTGGGTGCGTTTTTGATCGTCAAATGTCTGCGTATGTTCATGCGGGTATACCTCTGCGGCATGAAGCCGCATTGGTCTGAATGGATCAATGATGTTATGACCCGTTGTAAGCGGTTCGCTAACACTTTCGCTAGTGATTTGGTTTCACCATTTATGAGGGAGATGGGCCTGTACGAGCTGAATTTATCAGGAGGTGTGTCCTCTTTGGGAACATCACCATTATGGTGGCAGTTGTGAGGTTTAGGTGTCCTTGTTCTCTCGAGTTCCGGTACATGCGTAGTAGGTGTGGGGTTCTCATTCATGCCCATTTTCCTCCATACCTCTCCCGGAAAGCCATTAGGCCCCAGGGTTTTCCCGGATTGGAGTTCCCACATGGCTGTAGCCAATTTGTCCTCTGTTATGTCCTCTTCAAGAAGACATTGCTGGTCAGAGTTTAGTGCAGGGAGGGCGATCCCTTCTAGGATTGAGGTGTCAATGGGGCTGGATGGGGCTTTATAGAGCTTGGCATAGTAAGCGGCAAAGCCTTCCTTTATGTCCTGATCAGCATATAGCGGGCCAATATCTTCTGGGCTGATCAGTCTAACCGGATGATGGCCTACGTCTCTATGCTCCAACCATGCGAGTAATTTGCCAGCTTTGTCCCCTGTCTCATACACCCTGGCTCGCATTGCTCTATGTGCGTGTTTAGCGCTGTCCAGAGCTATGCTTTGTAAACGTTTCTGCGCAAGTAGAAGAGCCTGATTCGTTTCAGGTTGATCACTAACCAGGTGAGTCTCGTCTGCATCTTTTACCCCTCTTTGCGCCTCACGCAATGTGTTTAGGGGTTTCTTTTTGTGTGCCGAGGTCCAAGAGAGGATTTCTCCACTTAGCACCATCTTGTATGCCTCCCATATTACTCCCGGGTCTTCAACTGACCCTGTGTTCAAGTCATATTATGTCTTTGTAGCCGTTTGGATTTGCTCTACGAGATCAGGGAAACCCAGGAAGTAATTATTCAGTTGCCACAGAGAAGGGGGCCTCGGTCTGGTGGTTCTCAATTCTATTAACGGGGGGAATGATCCGAAATGCCCCTAGGGAGTAAGAGTGCTGCACATGCTTTATGAATATCGACAGATGGAAGAAATAAATAATCTAACCTTGAGAGTGAGGCGTGAGCACCAGAGTGATAGGAGTAATCCCTTGTGTTTGGGTGTAGATCACGCCATACATCACGGAGCCCCAGAGCGTCAGTGAAAGCCGCGAGCTTGGTACGGGTATTGAGGTTTCTACCACGCAGGTGTGTTCGATCTAGTTCTATGTTCATTACTTCGTTAAAATCCTCTCCCACAATCATGGCATCCGATGTGTCCCCAGCAATTATGGGTGTGATGTCATTAATTAGGGTGGCCAGTAGTGTCGGTGCATACCTCAAATAGCATTTACCTCATAAATAGCACAGCAACATCGACGGTGCTCATAGAACTGCTAACATTTAGCGCCGCGAGGGGGAGGAATTGATATATATAAAAAACAAGGGCTATAGTCCCTCGTTGGATCCCAAATCTCAATATCTTAAATTGTTTTATTACAAACTGAAAACCTACTCCAACTTAATTACGTCATTGTTGCAGGCACAGCAGCCAGTGACCGCGACAGAGGGGAATGGCATTTTAAGAAACGGACCACACCCAACACTGAGGCAACACAAGCCGAGGAAGAAGGGTAAGGGGCTGCAAAATCTCAAATATGTCATCATACTTTGACTAACAATTTAAGCAAAAATTGACCTTAGGACATCAATCCAATAGGTACTGAAGACCTTCACCGACACGAGTAAAGATACCGGACCGACGCCTGATTCCAATAGCCGACTAATTCCGGTAAGCGACATATGGAGTGAAAGCCGTACACAAAATAGTAGTCATTAGCTACTCAGTTTCCTGACATATGTACGTTTCCCCTTATAGGGAGTGGATGTATTGACGAGACGTCCCAACAATGTGGAAGATGCCCTCTCCAGACTAAGAAATTGTAAGATAGCTGAAAGACCTGCATTTTTGTGAAGTGTCCGAAGTGGGCACTATCTAAAGTCCTGAAGAAAGCGGCAAATCAGTTTCCCCGCTGAAACCGGTTGACAAAGGTTGGCTCAGGGTGATGACCTGAACCACTAGTCTCACAAAACTAAAAAAGTGAACTAAAGACAGCTCAAGGTGATGACCTGATTCACTTGGCTCACAATAATAAAAAAGTGAGCTTGGTTGAAGGACATCCTTGTTTTTATATACATAACGGAAACAAAACCACCTTCCTAGATGGTGGACCGTCTATGAAAAACTTTTTTTATGATAAATCACATTGGGAGACAAACACTATTAAATACGATTAACTGCTTAGCAGTGTGCATCTCATTTTTTTAGAGTATTAGGAAAGTAGTGAATCAGGATAGGGCGAGCTCTCTGTACTATCCCCTCACCTAGAAAGGCGACGCACCAGCGCCCAACTAGGGATACCAATTCCAAGGGATAGAGAGATTCTTTTATAGGGACATGTTAGTAATTTTAGGGATTGAAGCGATAGGTTGAACTATTTCAATAAAAATGATTTTGCTCATGATGTTTAAAAGAGTGAGGAAAGTGTGCCATAGATGCTGGACCCAGATTGAACCCAACCCCCCCCCCCCATTTTACAATCCCCCCCATCTTACAACCCCCCCCCCCCATCTGAAGCATCTGTTGCCCGAACAGCAAAAGGCAGTTGTCAAACGACAGCTGTCATAGGACACGAGAATAATTAGTATTAGTGTTTGATTCTGGAGGTATCCCAGACCAGGCGGTCTAGGATGTAGTTCACTACGTTGGGGTGGTGACGGGTCGACGGGGTTGGGAGAGAGGGCTGGCGAATTTCCCCGTGGCTACTCACTGGCAGGGTTTGCTTAAGCTGCTTAGGTTTCTAGCTGGTCATATTCGTTCTGTATTTATGTTCCGTACCTTGCATCCAGCAGCACCGGAGCGGGATGGAGAAGCCTGCTCTGATTTTCAATCCCTGCTCTCTCCCGGGTGGTCTTGCGGCGGTGGTTGCGGTGGAGGCAGTCTCTGATCTAGAGGGACCCGAGGGTTCCTGTTCCTACTGTTCCGGATATTAGGCAGAATTATATGCAGTACCCTTTGGGAACACCACACACAATTAAGACTACAAGTGACCGTACAATTTCACCTTTGGTACAAACCAGTTATAGTGGTAGCAGTAGCGGAGCAGCCAGACTGATCAAGAGTAAGTGGGAAGTATCAAATAGTTACACAAAGGACAGCAATTACTATGCTTCAGGCAAACACTGACTCAAGTTTGTCAAGTAAAAGAACATACATTTATTTCACTCTTCAGTTGTATAACATTACACTATTATAAGCAGTCTAAAAATCACTCTTAATACACTCTTAATACACCACACCACTTCCCTTAAATTCCAGACAAGCTAAGCTAAAAAAATGAAGTGGGAGTAAAATGGCACTCCAGCAATTTAAAAGGGAGGGAAAGAAGTTAACAGAAATGAATCTACACCAACAGTTAAGTAAGGGCAAGCGAACAAGAGAGACTACAATGATATCAGATAGAAAAGGCTTAGGGCCAAAGTCAATGGTTCAAATGTCTTTTGCTCAAGATAATACAGTTCAGTGTAGTTGGCGGTTAAGTTTGTGGCACGGTTTCCGGACGATGTTGGTTGGCAGAAAAGTTAGTTCAAAGAGAAGAGAAGGACAAGCCCTCGGATTGGAGAAAGATTTCAAACACTTTTACCGCGGCTGAACGAAAGAACCAGATTTGCACAGTACCTTAAAACTGAGAGGGAGCTAAGGCAGACATTCCTGGTAGTTCCTGCAGGCACACAGTTCCTGATCAGAAGTAGGAAGACTGGAGGGTCCTGCACTACCCAGGGAAGAAACCAGCAGCAGAGCAAAGCAACAAATAAAAGGTGCGCTCTTTAAAACCCAAGCAGGGTCCGACCTTCCTGGCTCTCTGGCCCACTGTAGCTCTGTACAGCGAATTCGACCAGTGGAGGGGTCCTGGCTTGCAGTTTGGGTGACCTGGTTGGTCCCACTAGCTCATGGGAAGAAGTTTCCTGGAGGATCTTCTCTGTCGTCGTATTCTGAAGATTCGGACCTGCAGCAGGGCTTCACTAGGCAGGTCATTGTAGGGGTCCTGCTTTTTATGCAGTTATCCACCATCCATACAGCCTGGCTGTCAATCACACAGCAGGGTGGCTGGCCTGGCAAGGCCAGTCCCCTTAGCCAATCAGACAAGAGTGCGACTTGGGTTACCAAGGGAACCCATGGCAGGGGTCCTAAAACCCCACTCACATCCTGCCTACCCATACTCTCAGGCGACTAAAGGAGGGCTTCTGTGTGGAAGCCCGCAAAAAGGCGATGAACAAAGGGACCAAACCTTGTTTGGCGTGCAGAGTAAAACACGAGAAAGACATTTACAAAATGAAATGGGGAATAAACCCAGCCAAAACCGTAATAAAATATATACTCTCAAGCGGGTTTATGTTTGAGGCTAATATAATAGCCTAAAACATTACCACGTTTATATAAGATAATCACGGTAGAAAAGTTAGGTTAGACACCACTGCCACCAGCCAAGTCTTAGTGTAAAGGGAGCGAAACAATGCTCTGAGACAGACAAAAAGGGATAAGAATTAACCCTTTCCAATACTCCATGGAAGATGGGGTGTACTGGGTCTGTGGAAAAAGTGACTAAATGAAGTTAATGGCAACTTTTTCTTTTTTGCGGGACAGTAGTCCGCCCCAGAAAATGGAGTTGGTGGGAAGTTTAAAAGACATCCCTGTGTCACTGCACTGAAGGTGCTGTGTAACATACATCGAAGAATGTGGTGCCATGGAGTAGGTGAGGCTCCAGTGCCCAAGATCACACAAAAAGTAGAAATACACATAGCAAAACACATGTAAGAGTGGGAAAAAAGGCTCACACTCTTACCAGGTGAAAAAAATAAATCCTAGAAATCCACCAAAGCTGCTGAGGGACTCAGTAGGTAAGGGAAATCAACCATTTATGAGAATTCTCCCTAACACCGGAGGGCTGTCCAGTCCCCTTCTATATGCTGTTTGGCACAGCGCCATGCTTCTTTGGGGTCATTGAAGTGGACTGTCGTGCCTTTGTGATATATTTTAAGTTGGGGAGTGAAGAGCAGACCGTATTTGACATTTAACTTTTTAAGTTGCTGCTTGAGCTGATCAAATGACTGTCTGGCTTTCTGCACTTCCCTGGTGTAATCTGGGAAGAAGGCAATCTTGGAACCATTATACGTTATTGAGCCTTTGGAACGTGCTCAAGATCCCTGTAATTTAGGAGCTTAGCTATTACAGTGCGAAGGGGAGAAACAGGCACTGGTATGCCCGTAGGCATGCGTTGTGCTCTCTCCATTGAGAAGAATTTGGAGAAGGAGTCTGCTTCAAACATGTCCATTAGCTACTGTTCCAGAAAAAAGTTCTACTGGGACCCTCCATTTTCTCTGGTAGGCCGAATATACGCACATTATTCCGCCTCGATCTCCCTTCTCCTTCATCCACTCTGCTCCATCAATTTCAGCCAGTTCTTGAAAGTGATCAGTTGTTGTAGGTTGTGTATTCGGTCTTCCGTGCCAGAGATGCGCTGTTCTGCCTCTCCAGTACGCAACGTCAGCTTTTGTAGATCATGGCGGAGGAGGGACACGTCTATGCTTATGCCGTCCATTATTTGTTCCATGGAGGCGCGCGAGTCCGCGATCGCAGACATAACGTCTTTCAATGATAGCGTGCTTTCAGCTTCAGGCATTGTGCCTGGTAGACTGGTTGTCGTGTGCAACGGTTGCTGTTGTCGTATATTGATCCATTCTATTTTGTATGGACTGCTTTTTCCCTTTGTCCTTGCCCATGCCTGTTGCCAGCTTTCCAGTCTCTGGGCCGGATGGATCAGGAACGTTCATAGCGCGCGTCGATTCGTGGGTTTGCCAGCGACCAACCAGAGTGTCCCGTTCCTGCAGTGCTTATTGTATGGTGTCGCCAAGGTTATGCACATTCACTTGCTCTTGAGCCAGGTAACTGTGGGGCAAGGTGTCTTTCACCCTGGTTTGCCGGCCGGTGCGGGGTGAGAGGGTATCTGCTTCAACCCAGTTCTGTTTGAGTGCAGACGTTTATATCCTTTTGTACCTCGCTATGTTTTCCTGTTGCAGTGACAGTAGGTTCACCTCCCTAAGGTTGTTACCCACCGGTTTCCTTGGTTATTGCTCTAATGCTCAGCATTGCACCTTACGGTTCTCCCCAGCTCTTTGACGTGTTCCTTTCATGCATGCATTCATGCATGCATACATGCATGCATGCATGCATCTGGTGGGGGAATTCAGTGGCATTGATGAAACTAGCAAGTATGTCTGGGTCTCCCAACGTGACAACACTTAGCAAGTCATTACCCTATTTTATCCTTTTTGAAGGGCGCAGCTATGCCGGTAGCAGGGTTACTCTCATATCGGTCCAGTGGGGCGTGCTCAGGCCACGGCACCCCGACGGCATAGGGGGTTGCTTACTTCTGTTGTGGTACCCCAGTTGACTTCCCTATGTTGTTCCAAACAGCTAGTGCCGCAGCGGGGCAATCGCCGGGTGCCTCCCTCGCCAGGGGCCCTCTAAGTGGAAGCACCTTCCTATTTGCGAGCGATAACCGACAGTGGTTCCATTTGGGCATTCCCAGCTCCCTTAGTCCCCGTGATGTCTCGCCTCTGCGCAGACGCACCCTCACAAACTGTTTGGTCTCAAAGTGTCTGGGCACGTTTGGGCACTTGATGGCGTTACTCGCTGTAGGACTCTCGATTTCAGATGTGTGCTCCAGGGTATGTCTTCCCCCCCAAGCCGGTGCTGCGTAGTGGTACACCGGCGGTGTGCCTCTCCAGTCCTTATGGGAGCGGGTTTTCTGCCACACCCACGGGCAAGATTTACGTTCCTGAGTCACTCACTAATGTTCAGCCCTGAGGAGCCTGGCGTTCCAGGCTTATTGTGATCGCGGTATTGGAGGTGCTTCACAGACTTGTGTCCCTCTATGTGGATTTCCTCCACTCCTGAATGCGGTTGCCCACGACGTGCAGTTCCAGGGTTCACAGTGCTTTTAGGGGTTTCGGTTACAGTCCGTTCACTAGGCAGATAAGGCTCCGGCGCTTCCCACGTAGCATATCCTCGCTTGGGACGACGGTTAACAGCCTCGCCGCTCGGCCATCTTGGATTTGCCGCCCGGGAAAAGTCGAAGGGTTTCAAGTGCCTCTAGTTATGTCTTAGCGGGCACGGTTTTCATACAAATGTCGCACGTTTATGCCGCACGGCATACCATGCTATTCTTGATCTTTTGAAGTCAGAAGTAGGAACAAGTTACTTACCTGTAACTGTTCTCCAGCATGGGTCTGGCATGGATTCACATGCTCATGAATATTCCCGGTCGTCAGGCAGGGAATCCTCGGTAAAAAAAAAAATCAGTTTGTTTTGTTTCTGAACGGTCTTTCTACTAATAACCAATCACTGGTCTCTGGGTCATACTGCCCCCAGCCAATGACTGCCCTCTAGCTAAGCCCCTCCTCTAGCAGCCATCTTCAGATTTGGTAGCACGTAAAGTGGCAGTAGGACCAAGAGAAGAGCCGCAGAGGGGTTGGAGGGAGGGTTCGCATGTGACTCCATGCTGGGTTCTAGGTCATTTGGTCGACTCTAAATGGTCGACAGGACAAATGGTCGACACCAAAAGGTCGACAGGTCAAATGGGCGAATTTTTCACTTTTTTTGGGCCCCCCCCCAAAACCCCTTTTTTTTGCTAAAAAAACCCTTTTTCCTCTAAACGAAAACCTAAACAATATATAAATTAAAAAAAAATTCGACCATTTGACCTGTTGGCCAAATTGTGTCGACCATTTGTCTGTCGACCAATTGACTAGACACCACTCCATGCCAGACCAATGCTGGAGAACAACAGTTACAGGTAAGTAACTTGTTCCTTCTCCAGCATGGGGTCTGGCATGGAGTCACATGCTCATGAATACAAGAATACATAGCAGTACACACATGCACAACCACAGGAGGTGGCAAGGCTCAACATTAAGCATCTCTTCTCTCCTCACCTCACCAGGCTCACCTTCAAGCGAACAGGTAGCGCAGCACTGCCTGGCTGACTCTGGAATCCTCTATGGAATCCCGGTCAAAGCAGTAGAATCTTGTGAAGGTGTGCGTTCAGCAGGGGCACACCAGACAGGAACGCTGTGGTAGCAGCGATGGCTCTGGTTGAATGGGCTCTCGGACAGCTGGGCAACGGTCGGTTTGCCAACCGGTGACAGTGCATGATGCAGCCGGAGAGCCATCTGGAAATGGAAGCCTTCGAGAGGGCCTTTCCCTTGGTTCACAGGTCCAAAGTTCACAAACAGCTGTGATGTCTTCCGAAGACCATTCGTGCGGTCCACGTAGAACTTCAGGGCTCTAGCCACATCTAGCGAGTGCAAAGTACTCTCAGCCGGCGATGAGAAGAAAACAAGTAACAAGGGCTTGTTGAGATGGAAGTCTGACGGCACCTTGGGCATGAAGGAGGGGTGCGTCCTCAGCACTACCCTAGTCTCGTGGAATGCCAGATATGGAGGTTTACAGGAGAGGGCCTGGATCGCTCCCACTCGTCGTGAGGAGGTGAAGGCCACAAGAAACACCGTCTTCCACGACAGGAACTTCAACAGTACCAAATGCAAAGGCTCGAATGGGAGCACCATAAACCTGGTCAGCATCACGTTCAGCTCCCAGCTCCCATGCTGGGGACGGAGCCTTCACCGGCAGGAACAAGCGGAACAGTCCTTTCATGAACTCCTTCACCAGGCGATGAGACCACAGAGACGACCGCCCCAGAGTACTGGTGTGGCGGGAGATCGCCGCCAGATGGATTTTGATGGAGGCATGCGTCAGCCCCGCCTTGGCCAGCGACAGCAGGTAGGGCAGCACTTGGGGGGCCGTAATCCATAGAGGGTTGATCTTTTGTGCACGGCACCAGACAGAGAACCTCTTCCATTTGTGTCCATAGCACTGAGAGTCGAGGATGCCCTGGCCTTTGCAAGCACTCCTTGCAGTCCGCCAGGATATTGTATCCTCCAAACTCTAGTGCTGCAGGAGCCAGGCCTGCAGGTTCAGCAATCCCGGGTCGTGATGGAGGATGGTGCCTCCTTCCCTGGCGAGAAGATGCGCGTGCGTCGGTAGTTTGACTGGGGGGCTGGAGGGACTCTGACATGTCCAGAAGGTCCGGGAACCAGATCTGCCTCGGCCACGCCGGTGCAACGAGGATCATCCTGCACCGGGACAGTCTTGAGTTGACTGATGAGTTGCAGGAGCAACGGCGGGAACGCATAAGGAACAGGCCGTCCCAGGGGAATGAGAATGCGTTGCCCATACTCCACTTGATCCTGCCAAAGCTCCCTCTCATGGCAAGAGCGCAGCTCCCTGCTGAGTGAGTCGGCGATGGTGTTCTTCATTCCTGCCAGATGGAAGGATACCAGGAACATCCCATGGGCAACGCCCCAGTGCCACAGATCCTGCGCTTCCTTGGATAGGGCAGGGGATCTGGTGCCCCCTTGCTTCCCGATGTAGAACATCGTGGTGGTTTTGTCGGTGAAGACCCTCACCACCTTGCCATTGAGGGATGGGAGGAACGACCTGAGGGCCCACAACACGGTTCGGAGCTCCAGGACATTGATGTGTAGTGACCTCTCCACCGGGAGCCGAAGGCCTATTGCGTGGAGATCTCTGGTGTGTGCTCTCTATCCTTCCAGGGAGGTGTCCGTTTCCTGGTGTGCCAGGGTCTGAAGTCCATACCCACCGCTGCATGCGCGCAGTTGCCTCACCACCGGATCGCTTGGCGGAACGTCTTGAGGGAGATCTCATCTTCGAAGCTGCCCGCTGCCTGCATCCAACGGGCGTCTAGGAACTCCTGCAGTGGCCGCATCAGCAACCTGCATAGGCGTACGAGGTAGATGCACGATCACATCATGCCGAGTAGGGACTTGATGGACCTCACCCTGGCCGTCTCCATGGTCAACAGCCGTTTTATCTTGCCCAGGATGAACTTCGTCCTTTCCTCAGATGGTGAAGCCAATCGCGCTACTGTGTCGAGTCTGGCTCCCAGGAAGAGGGCATCTTGCAACGGTACCAAGCGGGATTTCGCGAAGTTGATCGAGAATCCCAGATCCGTGAGCAATCGGACGGTCTTAGCTGTGTGATCGACGGCGAGTTCCCTTGACTTTGCTCAGATGAGCCAATCGTCCAGGTAGGGGTATACGTGGATCCCATGCAGGCGCAGCAGCGCCGCCACCGGTGCCAGGCACTTGAAGACCCCCGGCGCCGTCTTCAAACTGAAGGGTAGGGCCTTCTACTGGTAGTGTCACCCCTGGACCACGAATCGTAGGAACTTTTGATGTCCTTTGAGTATGGGGATGTGGAAGTAGGCATACTCAAAGTCCAGCACGTGCTGAAGGGTAACCATCCAGAATTTCTGGAACTTGATGTATTTGTTTAGACGACGAAGGTCCAGGATGGGTCGCCAACCGCCGATCTTCTTTCGGACGAGGAAGTACCGCGAGTATACTCCGGAGCCGCGAAGCCTCTTCGGGACAAGTTCTATCGCGCCCTTTTTTTAGCATTGCTCGTACCTGTAGAAGAACAAGTTACTCTCTTACCTGGAAACGTTCTTTCGATGGGATGGTCCGACGACTTATTCCATATCTATGACAGTAATCACCACAGCTGTGCTGGAAAATTGTCGGCGTCTGCGTCCTGCATCGATGCTGTCGATGCGCCGTCATTGAGGACCTCCTCCGACGCCCGATGTCACCCGATGTGATAAGTAGGACGCACTACGCCCGTAGCCTCCGTTGTAGTTTTTTCCCAGAACGTGTGCCACCAGTCTTCTGCCAGTCTGACACAAAAAGCCTTGCGGAAACGTAAGCTGCAATCGCATAAGAAATTCTGTAGCGGGGAAGATAGGGAGGGAGCGATATGGAATACGTCGTCGGACCATCCCATCGAAAGAACTTTACCAGGTAAGAGAATAACTTGTTCTTCGAGGGGATTGGGTCCTCCGACGTATTCCATATCTATGACAGGCTCCCAAAGCAGTACCAATGCAAGGAGGTGGGAAAAGAATTTAGAAAACAGAAATTTAGCATGCCCAATCAAATTGCGGAGTAAAGGACCGCCTTGCCAAAAGGCCTGATCCTGCCCCCGGATGGAATCGAGGGAATAGTGACGTACAAAGGTATGTACCAAAGCCCAGGTGGCTGCATCACAGATGTTGTGTTAGGCAGAAACCTCTGCAGTTCCCTTAGGGACCACTGCAAAAGGCTTAGGACTACAGGTGTTGGCAGTAAACCCAATTGGTAGCAGTCTGTACCACCCAGATTTACCTGGTAGCTGTGGCTGAGCAGTCAGACTTCTCTCAAGAAGAGTTAGACAGTATATAGAGTATACAAAATAGGTACAAAGATACAGTAGCACAAGCAAACACTGACCAGAGCTTTGGTATAAAAGTATATAATTAATTATTCAAAAATACACTTGTAAAATACACTAACACTAATATGGCAAGCAAGTTCAAACAGTCACTGTCAATATATATATATACATCCCTGATTACTTATTGAACAAGTCTTTGTTAAAACACCACTTATTTGCAGACAGAGGTGAGCGCTTAACCCAAGATGGCACTCCAATAAATTAGTTAAAAAGGGAGGTAAAAGGCAGAATTAGGAAAGCACACAATACCAACACTTTTAAAAGAACCACATCAAGTCAGGAAAGGCAGAGTCTACTGTAGAGCAAGAATGTTCATAGGCCAGGCCCACTCTTGGAGAGAGCAAGGCGGAATGTGTCCAAGATCACACAGTTGAATTATACTTTAAAAGTCTTTGCAGATAGTTCAAAAAGAGTTGGATCAGTTCAGAGAAAGTTAGTGAACAGTCTGTTGCAAGGGAGACCAGGCGGGACACAGTACCTGAAATGGTGAGAAAGCTCCAGCGGGGGCAGTTGTTCCTGGCAGCGGGTGCAAGTCGGTGCTTCGTCCAGGGGAAGAGAAGATCTTGACGTGGAGGAAAGCTGGAGGTTGTTGCACTACCAAGGAAGAAACCAGCCGCAGAGTTTCCCGGTTAAAAGGTCCTACCCTTTTATTCGCGGTAGTGGTGAAGCGTGGCTATCCGGCCGCCGGGGCGCATGGCACGGGGGATTCGACCACGAGACGATCCAGGAAGGCGAAACGACGGCGAACTGGTTATCCCCACCAATTCAAAGGAAGAAGACTCTCCGGGATGAAGATCTTCTCTGTCGTCGGGAAGTGGTGAGACGGTTCAGCAGGGCTCCAACGGTGATGTCGTCGTTGCAGGTCGGCTCAGCTTCTCCCTCTTCGGATTCTTTGGTCCTGTGGCGACTTCTCAAGTTCCAGTCCCCAAAGCCCTGCTTTCATGCAGAAAACCCCCATTCATCAGTCCTAGCTGTCACTCAAACATGCTAAGTGGTGAGCCGGGCGGCTCACCACTGGGCCAATCACATAAGAGTACGACTTGAGTTGCAGAGGCAACTCAGTCCAGGGTGCCTAAACCCCCCCCCCCCTCTTACACATGGTGACTTTACATGCCCTGGGAGACAGTAGTCAGTCCCAGGGTATGGAGTCTATGTTTGGGCGTCACTATGACACCCCTGTGTTACTGCACTGAGGGTGCTGTGTAACACACTTACCAAAAACACATGAAACCCTATGGAGTAAAAGACCCCATAGCCCATAAAACACATTACAAAGTCAAAGGATATCTCAAATCATGTCCAAGAGTGGGAGAAAAAGAGTCTCACTCTTAGCAGGAAAAAAAATAAACCCAAAAATCCAGAAAAGCTGCTGGGGGACTCACTAGGTTTGGGAAATTAGCCTATACAGAGAATTCTCCCTAACATGTTGCGAAAAGGAACACCAATCTGCAGGGCAGTAGAGGCAGCCATATCCCTGGTAGAATGGGCCCGTAAACCGACCGGTGGGTTCTTACCCGCCAAGCGGTAACACTCCGAGATAGCCAAAATAATCCAGCGAGACAAAGTGTTTCATCACAGCCTGTCCCAAACGCTTTCCAGCGTAACCAATAAAGAGCTGATCGTCTACTCAGAACCGGGACATGCGTGAAATATAAAAGCTTAACGCTCTCCTAGGATCAAGCCTATGGAACCTCTCCTTTACCTTACCAGGATTTGGAGGAGGATAAAATGCCGGAAGAACAACCTTCTGGCCTAAATGAAATTCCGACACCACCTTCGGAAGAAAAGAAGGACGAACTCTAAGGACAACCCTGTCCTTATGAAACACAGTGAAGGGTGGCTTAACTGAAAGTGCCTGCAACTCACTCACTCTGCGAGCGGAAGTGACCGCAACCAAAAATACAGTTTTAAGAGGTAACAGTCTCAAAGGGCATGAATGCAAAGGCTCAAACGGAGCACCCATCAGAAACTTGAGAACAAGGTTCAAATCCCAACCGAGCACCTGGAAAGGTGACGGAGGGAACACATTAGTGAGCCCTTTCAGAAACTGAGAAATTGAAGGAATTTTAAAATCGGAACACTCTTCAGACGAGCCCTTAAATATGGACGGCGCCGTAAGGTAACCTTTAATGGTACTCACTGGAAGGCCCCTGTGGGCCAAAGAAAGCAAAAAAGACAGAACCATGGGAATTTCACATGCAAAAGGATCCACATTCTTAACCATGCACCAGTCGCAGAACTTCCTCCAACGGCAACGGTACAGGGACTTTGTTGCAGGCCTTCTGGCCGAAAGCAACACCTCCATCATGTCTTCAAGGAGGTCCCAATCCTTATACCTCAACCTTTCAGAAACCAAGCGTGAAGGTTGAGGGACCTGACCTCTGGATGGAGAACCTGACCACCCTCTCCCATGAGAGCAGATCGTCTTGGTAGGGAAGACGACGTGGAGGGCAGATGGACAAGTCAAGAAGGTCCGGGTACCACGTCCTCCAGGCCCATGCCAGAGCAATGAGGATCATCCGGGAACCGAACCTCCGTAACCTCTGCAGTACTTGCGGGATGACGGGGACTGGAGGAAACTGGTACAGCAGTGGGAATGACCACTCCACCACGAACGCGTCTCCTAAGGCTCCGTTTGGAGGAAATTTCCACGAGCAGAACCTCTCCCACTTCCGGTTGACACTGGAGGCGAAGAGATCCACTTTAGGGGTCCCCCAAAGGGCGAAGATCTCCAGGAGAATCTCCTGAGCCAACTCCCACTCGTGAGAGATCGCGCTCTGCCTGCTCAGAGCGTCCGCCGTCTCGTTTTCGTCTCCTGCCAGATGAACTGCCGAGATCGAAACTTCCTGCTGGATTGCCCAGAACCAGAGCTGCATCGCCTCCCGGCACAGAGGAAGTGACCCGGCCCCCCCTTTTTGTTGAGGTAGTGCATGGCCACTGTGTTGTCTGTCAGGATCAGGACATTCTTTCCTCGCACAGTCGGCAGAAAAGCCTTCAGGGCTAGCCTGACGGCCCTCAGCTCCAACTGATTGATATGGAGTCTGGACTCCGACAGAGACCAACGACCGCTGACTTTCAACTCGTTGGCATGAGCTCCCCATCCCGTGAGGGATGCGTCCGACATGATCGTCACCTCCGGCCAGGGCAGCCAAAATGGAGCCCCCCTCATTAGATTGCCTTTGTCGGCCCACCACAGAAGGTCCCGGGCGACCGAAGACAGCACCTGAACGGGGTCCGACATCCTGCTGGTGGACTGCGACCACTGCATCTTGAGGGCCCATTGCAGAGATCTCATCCGCAACCTGGCCTCTGGCACCAGAAGAATGCAGGATGCCATGAGGCCGAGCAGTCTCAAGAACTCGAACGCTGGGAGAGTCTGGGCAAGTTGAAACTTGTGCACCATCTGCTGAATGTGATGAGCCCTCACCTGGGGAGGAAAACACTGCCCCAGGGACGTGTCGAGCACTGCTCCGATGTACTGGAGCCTCTGAGTTGGTGTCAGATGGGGCTTCAAGTTGAGGGAGAAGCCCAGCTTGTGGAGGGAGTGGCAGGTGACTGACAGATGATCCAGGACTTGCTTCGGAGAGCGCGCCCTGATCAACCAATCGTCCAGGTAGGTGGTACTTCTCATACCGGTCCCTCTTCGCAGGAGCCGTGGACGGGTTCTTGAGCAGCGACAGTCCTTCGTCCCAGATGTCGTCCAGTAACGGTACTGAGAAGACAGTCTTCCTCCTGGCCTCCTGTCGTTGGTAGAGGAAATCATCCTCCTGCTCTCCGATGCCCTGGCGATCATGGTGTGAAATGAGCCAATTTCATTGCGGGGGGGGGTGGGGGGGGGGGTGATGGGAGATCCGTCCCGTCACCATCGGCGTCGTCCGTCCTTGTCTCATCCCTCGGTGGAGGGGAAGGAGGTGAAGGCTGGAAAGGAGGGAGAGGATGGATTCGCCTCCGCTTGTTTGGTGGGCTTCAACGGTCCAGGCACCGCTGGATCGTCTGCTGGGGGCAAGGGCAACCTTGTCCTCATCTCCGAACACAGGGTCTGGATAGCCATTAAGATTTCTCCCGAGTGGCCCTGTGGCATAGGCATCGGTTGCGACGGGAGGGACGGCTGGGGAGTTGGGTCCTCCGTCTCCTCCACGCCCCGCGGCTCCTCGTCGGCTCCACCGTTGCCCTCTACGTCTGCCTCGTCGGGATCCCTCCCATAGGACCGGACTTCCTCGAACCTCTTGCCCAGGATCTTTGAGACGCCAGCCAGCTCATCTTCGTAGGTGGTATCTGTGTCCGTTATGGCTACCGTGCCGCCCCCCCGCCCCCTTTTTCCTCCCAGGGTTTCACTGGGGTCTTCTCGACAGGCTAAAAAGATGATTTCCCTCCGGGGTGGCAGGGAAACTCTAGGCCCGGAAGTAGTCTCCAATGGGGTAGCCTCCACCGGCTTCGCCAGGGCCGCCACGACTCCTTCAATCGAGGCCTTCGAGGGGTGAATCAAGGCCTTCCCGACCGTAGGTGTGCCCGAGGCCTTCACCTTAAGGGAAGGGTTGCTGACCCGCACCCCCTTGGCCGTCTCCGTTAGGATCGACTGGGGCTTCTCCCGAAGCTTACCAAGGTTCTCCAACTTCCTCTTCACTGAGCCAGAGCGTTGGCTCGTGGATGATGGTGTTTGTGACATCAAGCCCTGCCTGGCAGCCAAAGAGCCCGAACCATTGGCGCCCCCGGTGCCCGCGGAGTCGCAGCGCTTTGCCTTTTGTTGGGCCCCTGTTGCCGGAGTGCCCTCAAAAGGTCTTAGAAGACCGCTCGGACGACTTCTCACCTGCTGCTGGACTCTTCCCCTCCAGCCAGTTGATGAGTCTGGTACGACGATCCCTCATTGTCCGGTTGGACATGTTCTTACAGAACGCACAGTCCTTCTCCACGTGCGATTTGTCTTCATGAAGGCAGTAGAGGCACCAGGAGTGCTCATCTTCCTTGAAGGCGTTCTGTAGTCCACATCCAGGGCAGCTCCTGAACAGCTTGGATCCAACAGGTGTCGTGTGTCTTTTGTCCTGGCCCATGACCATGCGGGGTAGGCCTCAAAGATCTTCCGGAATCCTCCAAGAAGTGAAAACTGGACAAAGATTCGTCCTTGAGGGGCATAGAAAAATTCTGAAACGAGTCCCTGTTAATCGGAAGTAGAATCTGTGGAGCTTGAGGCTCGATTGACTGAAAATACAAGAGTAAACTCTTCGAAAAAAAAACGCAAAACGCAGTAAAGCTCGAGAGCTATAGCACGAGGACTCCCAACAATTGACCGTGTTGTAAAAATCTGAAGATGGCTGCCAGAGGAGGGGCTTAGGTAGAGGGCAGTCATTGGCTGAGGGCAGTATGACCCAGAGACCAGTGATTGGTTATTAGTCGAAAGACAGTTCAGAAATGAAACAAACTGATTTCTTCTTTACCAAGGATTCCCCAGCCTGACGACAGGGAATATTCATGAGCATGTGAATCCATGCCAGACCCCATGCTGGAGAAGCTGGATTACAGGCTGAAAAGGCAGGATGTGTGCAGCGGCCACGGGAGCCGAGTAAGCTCATGTCCGCATTGCTTCTCTGCTGGCCACGCCCCCCATAAGGCCATCTATTTTAAACATACAGTTGCCCATCAGTCTTGAGTCTAAGTCAGGGAAGCGGCTAATCAACCTGCCCCCACAAGAGGACCTGGAGGAAGTAGCGAGCCACAGCACAAGTATGTCAAAGTGTGTTTGTCTCAACATGTTTCAGTTCACATGTGTGTGTATTTTTCAGTTCAAAAGTTGTGTGTGGCATGGGGGTGGTTGTTGCCAGCATTCTTTTGGCACAAGCAGCATTAATCATGGGGATTAAGTGATTCTACAGTGCAGGCATATCCTGTCACAGGAAAGCCCATTTTCTTCAGAGAAAAGCAGCATGGACATGTTGCGTTTACAAAGAGGGTATACTCGGAGGATGGAAGGGCGATTGGCTGGGATGCTGCTCAAAGCAGCCAGGTTGGGTACAGGAATCTCAGCCCTCCGTGCCTTCTTGCAAGCAGACACTGTTCTCTTTAGGGTTACTGGATGGAATGGCTGGAGCCCAAGTAGCAGGTTCAATAGATACTCATTGGCCTCTGCACACCTTCCTATCAGAGACCTCACTTAGTGAAGGATTAAAAAATGGAGCGCCAGTTCCAAAGATCAGATGCAGTTGACGACACTGGAGTGTAAAACCAAGTCATTCCAAGGCCACAAGATCCCTTTCATGTGGTTTGGACAGAGGGTCATGCATGGATTGGGGTGTTTTCTTAGTGGAGGAGGCAGTGTTTAATAGGTGAGGTGCTCAAGGTTATCAGAGCATGGAAAAAAAGGGGGGGTTGGGGGACAAGAAAAAAAGCAAAAACAGATGTTAAGAAAGATTGCCGTTTTGCACCAATCCCTCATACATTTCTATGGTACTCCCATTCTTTTTGCTTATTTTGAATAGTTTCCCGACTTTGAGGTTAGTAAATACTTCTGCTTTAATTCACTTGCATGTATTGTATTGGCTTATTTATATAGCGCTATTTCCCCATTTGTATGACCTCATGTGGTTGAAACGCCCTCAGTGACCGCCGTCAATGTGGTGGAGGTTCTAAGAGTTTAGATTAAGAGATGCTTGTGTGCATTTTCATCGACTTCGGTGGCTGGCTAGGCTCTGCTAAGCAGCCCAAAGGTCAGGCATGTGGGTAGGCGCTGTTGGTGGTTTGGGATAGAGTGCTATTGTTGAAGATTCAATGTGTACCCAATTTCTTTCCTTGGTAGTCGCTGTATGCTAGTGTCAGAGGTGGTGAGGTACGTCGGGTGGTTAAGACTTATGTGCGCTGCTAGACCTGAATGGCATAGACATAGCTGCATTCTACGGTGCATGGATGTTTGGCTGTGCCCATGTCCACAGACGTGGTGTAAGGTATACGTACTGTATGCTTTAATGTAGTCCGGGTGCAGATCTAAACACACCTAGATTTGAGACTCCTAGATAGTGGGAGAGATGGTGAAGATGAGCGCTCCCTGCCCGTCGCGGGATCCGCTTGCGCGGCGACCCCGATGGAAACAACTCGAGGTGCTTGGCCTCGTCTTGGGGCCCCCCACGGATGAGTGCCCCCAAAGAACTTCAAAGCAAGCTCCTCGAACCAGCGAGTCTTGAGTGAGGGCATGCCCCTGCTTGCCGCTCATTCTTATAGGGAAACTGACTTGTCCCCAAGACAGAGTACTGAGAGACTAGGTCTCTATGAATTCTTGCAATTTTTACAATTGCACACATCCCCTTACCATAAAGTGCAGTTAGGATATTTTGTAGCCAATCTTTTTAATAGAACAGCTTTTTGGTTATTTTTACAAAGTGCCTAAGACAGCTGTGATATTTTTGACATTTGTTCTGTCATTTTACTCATGCACATTTGCCCCAAATGGCTACTAATAGGTGGCTAGGATCCTAAAAGGGGTGTGCAATTACATTTTTCGCTCGTTCCTTCACCTTCTTCCTGTCTTCTCAGGTCAGAAAAAGCATTCATGGAAATCCCTTAGCAGGCGCGAGCAAGAGCGATCGGGGGCGCGCCACAGAGAGAACAAGTTACTTAGCAAACTGGTAGCGTTCTTTCGATTGGATGTTCCTCCAACGTATTCCTCATCTATGACATGGAATGTCCACAGCTGTGCTGCTTGGGATTTATTTTCGGCAGAGGGTGTCCTTAGCGATGTCCCCCAAAGGCCTCCGTCGAGGGTGACTTCATCGGATGTTATAAGTAGCATGGACGGCGCCCATAGCCTCAGTTCATGCCCCCCCCCCCCCTCACAACGTGTGGCACACATGTCCAGGACATAGCATCGACTGCACTTAACCTTGCAGAACGTAAGTTGTAATGGCATGGGAAATTCTTGAGGGGTAGGCTGGGAGGGCGATGAGGAATACTTTGGAAGAACATCCATTCAAAAGAAAGTTACCAGTTTGGTAAGTAACTAGTTCTTCAAATGGATTGCATCCTCAAACATATTCCTCATCTATGAGGGTCTCCCAAAGCAATAATAATGAGTGGAGGAGGGAAAGAATGTATACATATCCAATTAAATGGCAGAGTAAAGCACGGCCTTACCAAAGGTAACATCCTGAGAATGGGAAGTATCCAGGGAGTAATGCTTAACAAACGTGTGTATAGAAGACCACGTTGCAGCATCACATATACTTTTTTACCAGCGCCCCCTCTGGAGGGCTGTTGAAGTAGCAATGCCCCTGGTGGAATGAGCCCACAGACCCACAGGAGGGTCCTTACCAGCCAACCGATAGCATTCTGAAATAGTGAGGATAATCCACCTAGACAAGGGTCCTCATTACGATGTCGGCGGTAAGGGGTAAACTGCGCCGGTAAGGATGCCGGTGCCGTTAACCCCTTACCGCCGCATTACGAGATCCCTTAGCGGGAGCCGCTAAAGGGCCAGGGAGCTAATAACGGGCCTGTTATTAACGGGCCCATTATTAGCTTCCTCCCCATTCCCATTGAGCCCTATGGTGGCTCGAATGGGAATGGGTATTTTGAATGAGGAATTACCGGGTCCTCCAAGGTTGAAATGGCCCGGTAATTCCTCATTCAAAGAACCCAGACCAATTTTGGAGGCAGCCATGGCGCTAATAACACCGTGGCTACCTCCAAACTCGTAATGAGGCCCAAGGTCTGCCTTGAAACAGCCTGTCCTAAACGGTGTCCAGTGTACCCCATAAAGAGCTGGTCGTCCACTCTGAGCTTAGCCGGGAGAGATAAAAGCTGAAGGCTCTTCTAGGATCCAACGAATGGAGCCTTTCCTCTTCCTTACTAGGATGAGGACAAGGATAGAAAGCAGGGAGTACCACCCGTTGACGCAAATGAAATTCGGACACAACCTTAGGTAAAAAGGACAGACCTACTCCCAATACAACACTGTCCTTGTGCAACAAAGTAAAGGGTGGCTTAGAAGAAAGTTGCCTGCAACTCGCTTACTCTTCTAGCAGATGTGAATGCAACCAAGAAAACTGTTTTAAGTGTCAACAATCTTAATGGGCAAGAGTGCAAAGGTTCAAAGGGAGCACCCATCAGAAATTTTAGAACCAAATTAAGGTCCCAGACCGGCACCTGAACCGGCGACAGCGGGAACACATTCGTGAGCCCTTTAAAAAACAGTGATCAGTGGAATTTTTAAAGAAGAGCATTCTTCTGAGGAGCGCTTAAATATAGACAGCGCTGCCAAATAACCTTTAATGGAGACCCTTGTGGGCCAAAGAAAGCAAGAAGGAGAGAACCTCCCGAATCTAGCACTAAAAAGGATCTTCATTCTTTCCTCTACACCAGTCGCAAAACTTACGGCAACGGTGCAGGGACTTCATTGCCAGCCCCTAGCCAAAAGCAACACCTCCATCACGTCATCCGGGAGGTCCCAATCTCTGTAGCTCAACCTCTCAGAAACCATGCGTGAAGGTTGAGAGTCTTGACCTCTGGATGGAGAAGGAACAAGTTACTTACCTGTAACTGTTGTTCTCCAGCATGGGTCTGGCATGGATTCACATGCTCATGAATATTCCCCGTCGTCAGGCTGGGAATCCTCGGTAAAGAAAAAACCAGTATCAGTTTCGTTTCTGATCTGTCTTTCGTAGTAATAACCAATCACTGGTCTCTGCGTCATACTGACCACAGCCAATGACTGCCCTCTACCTAAGCACCGCCTCTGGCAGCCATCTTCAGATTTGGAAGCACGTGAAGTGGCAGTATGACCAAGTGAAGAGCCGCAGAGGGGTAGGCGGGAGGGTTCGCATGTGAATCCATGCCAGACCCATGCTGGAGAACAACAGTTACAGGTAAGTAACTTGTTCCTTCTCCAGCATGGGGTCTGGCATGGATTCACATGCTCATGAATAAAGAATACATAGCAGTACACACATGCACAACCACGGGAGGTGGCAAAGGCTCAACATTAAGCATCACATCAACTCAACATTAAGCATCTTACCTCCTCACCAGGCTCACCTCAGGCGAACAGGTTGCGCAGCACTGCTTGGCCGACCCTGGACTCCTCCCTGGAATCCCGGTCGACGCAGTAGAATTTCGTGAAGGTGTGCGTCGACCTCCACGTAGCAGCCCTGCATATGTCCAGCAGGGGCACACCAGATAGGAACGCCGTGGTAGCTGCGATCGCTCTGGTGGAATGGGCTCTCGGACGGCCAGGCAGCGGTCGGTTTGCCAACCGGTGACAGCACATGATACAGCCGGAGAGCCATCTGGAGATGGAAGCCTTCGAGAGAGCCTTCCCCTGATTGACAGGTCCAAAGTTCACAAAGAGTTGTGACGTCTTCCGAAAACCCTTCGTGCGGTCCACGTAGAACTTCAGCGCTCTAGCTACATCCAGCGAGTGCAAAGTCCTCTCAGCCGGCGACGAAGGCGACGGGAAGAACAGGTAACACCAAGGGTTCGTTGAGATGGAAGTCCGACGGTACCTTGGGCATGAAGGAGGGGTGCGTCCTGAGCACTACCCTCGTGTCGTGGAAAGTCAAGTACGGGGCCTTGCAGGAAAGGGCCTGGATCTCTCCCACTCGTCGTGCGGAGGTGATGGCCACAAGAAAAGCTGTTTTCCACGATAGAAACTTCAACGGGGCCGAGTGCAGAGGCTCGAACGGAGGTCCCATGAGCTTGGTCAGCACCACGTTGAGCTCCCACGCCGGGGCCGGAGCCTTCACCGGCGGGAACGATCTGAACAGTCCCTTCATGAACTCTTTCACCAGACGATGAGACCACAAGGACGTCCGGCCCGTGGTTCTGGTGTATCGGGAGATCGCAGCAAGATGAATCTTGATGGACGCATGTGCCAGACCAGCTTTGGCCAGCGTCAGCAGGTACGGCAGTACTTGGGGAGCCGTAATCCGTAGAGGGTTAATCTTCTGTGCGTGGCACCAGACAGAGAACCTCTTCCATTTGTGTCCATAGCATTTAAGAGTCGAGGACGCCCTGGCCTTTGCAAGAACCTCTCTGCAATCGGCCGGTATGTCGTATCCTCCAAACTCTAGTGCTGCAGGAGCCAGGCCTGCAAGTTCAGCGACTTCGGGTCGTGGTGGAGGATGGCGCCTCCTTCCCTGGAGAGTAGATCCGCGTCCGCCGGCAGCTTGATCGGCGGGGACGCTGACAAGTCCAGAAGGTCCGGGAACCATATCTGCCTCGGCCACGCAGGTGCGACGAGGATCATCCTGCACCGTGACCTCTTGAGCTGGTTGACGAGCCGGATTAGCAGAGGCAAGGGAGGGAACGCGTAGAGGAACAGGCCCTCCCAGGGGAACGAGAAAGCATCGCCCATGCTCCTCGTCTGGGGAAACCTGCTGGCGAACCTCCGGCACTTGGCGTTCGTCGCCGTCGCGAACAGGTCGATCTGGGGTGTGCCCCACCGTCGGAAGAGGCGATCCACCAGATCCTGCCGTAGTTCCCACTCGTGGCACGAGCGCAGCTCCCTGCTGAGTGAGTCGGCGATGGTGTTTTTTATCC
The DNA here is from genome assembly GCF_040938575.1 of Ambystoma mexicanum. NCBI lineage: Eukaryota > Metazoa > Chordata > Amphibia > Caudata > Ambystomatidae > Ambystoma > Ambystoma mexicanum. The sequence continues at coordinate 1,308,884,959 of NC_090935.1, read as the reverse complement.
CTGCCAGATGAAACGGCACCAGAAAAATCCCTTGGGCGACGGCCCAATGCCACAGGTCCTGCGCCTCCTTGGACAGCGCTGGGGACCTGGTTCCGCCCTGTTTCCTGATGTAAAACATGGTGGTGGTGTTGTCGGTGAAGATCCTCACCACCTTGCCCTTGAGGGACGGAAGGAAGGACCTGAGGGCCCAAAACACTGCACGGAGCTCCAGGACGTTGATATGTAGGGACTTCTCCGTCGGGAGCCAGAGTCCCCTTGCGTGCAGATTTTCGGTGTGCGCTCCCCACCCTTCCAGGGAGGCATCCGTGGTCACAGTCTCCTGGTGGGCTGGGGTCTGGAAGTCCATGCCCGCCGTCAGATGCGCGCGGGTGCCCCACCACCGTATCGCTCGTCGGAAACTCTCGTCGAGCTTGATCCTTTCCTCGAAGCTGCCCGTCGTCTGGATCCAGCGCGCATCCAGGAATTCTTGCAACGGGCGCATCCGGAGCCTGCACATGGGAATGAGGTAGATGCAGGAAGACATCATCCCGAGGAGGGACTTGATGGACCTCACTTTGGCCGCGTCGGCCACCAACATCCGTTGCACCTTGCCCAAGATGGTCCTGGTCCTCTCCTCCGACGGGGAGGCCAGAAGGGACACTGTGTCGAGCCTCGCTCCCAGAAACAGTGCGACTTGCGCGGGCACCAGGTGGGATTTGGCGTAGTTCACGGAGAATCCCAGGTCTGTGAGGAGTTGGACGGTCCTTGCCGTGTGGACCACGGCGAGCTCCCTCGTCTTGGCGCGGATGAGCCAGTCGTCCAGGTAGGGGTAGACGTGGATCCCCTCGCGGCGCAGCTGCGCCGCCACCGGTGCAAGGCACTTGGTGAATACCCTGGGTGCCGACCGTAGTCCGAAGGGAAGGGCTTTGAACTGGGAATGACGCCCTTGGACCACGAATCTGAGGAATTTGCGGTGCCCCTTTAGGATGGGAATGTGGAAGTAGGCATCCTCCAAATCCAATGACGATAGGAAGTCTCCTTCCTCCAGCTGACCCAGGACGTGCTGGAGGGTGACCATCCGGAACTTCTGCGCCTTGATGAACTTGTTCAGACGTCGCAGGTCCAGGATGGGGCGCCATCCTCCCGTCTTCTTCTTCACGAGGAAGTATCTCGAGTAGACTCCGGAGCCCCGAAGCCTCTTTGGGACGAGTTCGATGGCGCCCTTTCTGAGCATCGCCTTTACCTCCAGGAGAAGTTGAGGGACGTGAAGTTCTTTCCTGGCCACGGGGGGGACGCGCGGGCACCTTCTTTGAAACTCGAGCGCGTGGCCCCGGGCCAGGGCGTCCAGCACCCAACGGTCGGTGGAGATGGACTCCCACACGCTGACGAAGCCCGCCAGCCGGCCTCCCACCGGGGTGCTTCGGTGGGGGCCCGACCCCAAGGCCGGTTCAATCCTGCTTGGACGCGGCCTTGCCGCCTTGACCTCCTTGGCGACGACGGCGGGGTCCGCTAGACTTGCCTCGTCCTCTGTAGGCCTCTTGCGACGACGAGCGGGCCGCTTGACGGTAGGAAGCGAAACCGCCGCCGGAACCTTTGGAGGCGCCCTTGCCTCCGCCGCTCCGAAAGGGCGTCCGTCGTTGCAGGACTCCAAGGGCCCGGGCCGTCTCAGTATCCGCCTTGATGGCCTGAAGGGAATCGTCCACTGTCTTCCCAAACAGGTTGTTCCCGTCGAAGGGCATGTCCAGGACTCTGGTCTGGACGTCCTGCCGGAAGTCCGTAGCTTTGAGCCATCCACGACGTCGAAGGCAAACACCGTTGCCCAGCTGGCGGAATCCAGTGTCGGCGATGTCCGTCGCCACGGTGATGGCGTGGTCCGAGGCCACCTCACCTTCCTGCAGGATCTCAAGGGCCTCCGCCCTCTTGTCGTCCGGCAGAAAATCCAGCAGAGGAGCCATCTTGTACCAGAGCTCCCTGTCGTAGCGGGCCACGATAGCCAAGGCGTTGGCCGCTTTAATCGTCGTCGCTGCCGACGAGATGACTCTACGCCCCATAGTATCCAATTTCTTTCCCTCGCCGTCCGGCGGGGAAGTCGATGTGGAGGCCGCACCCCCCCCCCGCTTTCTTCCTGGCTGCCGCGGAGACGACGGAGTCCGGGGTAGGCTGCGCCCGGAGGCATAGGGGGGCCGTGTCCGGGACCCGGTACTTTTTCTCGTACCGGTCTCTTCTAGCTGGCGTCGTGGAAGGGTTCTTGAGGAGGGAAAGGCCCTCATCCCAAATGTCGTCCAACAGAGGCACTGCGAGGACCGTCTTCCTCTTGGCCTCGCGCCGCTGATAAAGGAAGCCTTCCTTTTTCTTCTCCTCAGGGCAGAGTTGGAAAAGCTCGGAAGCCCTGGAGATCATGGAGTGGAAAGATCCGATCTCGTCGGGCGGAGAGGCCCTGGTGGGAGGCGACGACGGAAAATCCTCGTCGTATGCCTCGTCGTCCGTACCCGTCGCTGCCGTGTCAGTCCCCGTATCATCCCCTCGGGTGGACGGGGAGGAGGGCTGGAAGGGGCGCGACGGTTGAAAAGGAGGTGGTGGATGGATCCTTCTTTTCTTGGTAGGGGGAACACCAGAAGGTCCCGGTTCTGGATCCCCCGACGGGAGAGGTTCCTCCGTCGGTAACGGTAGCCTCGTCCTTATCTCGGAGCATAAGGACTGTATGGCCAACAAAATGGCCGCCGAGTTGTCTTGCGGCGCTGGCAGAGGGGAATCCGACGGGCGAGCAGGGGCCCCGTCGGTATCCTCGACGATGTCGTCGTCACCTGCGTCGGGGTCCATTCCGACGGGCTGGCCTTCTTCCACGCCTAGGCCGTGGCTTAAGACCTCGATCAGTTCCTCTTCTGAGGTTGAGGCCGACTCTACGACGACGCCCTGCCCCCCTTCTTCTTCCCCACGGAGGGTTTCACGGGGGTCCTATCGATGGGCACAAAGGAAGACTCCCTCCGAGGAGGCAGGGAGATTCTGGGCCCTGAGGTCGCCACCACTGGTGCAGCCACCACAGGCTGAGCCAGGGCCGCCGCGACCGTTTCGATAGAGGGCTTGGTCGGATGGATCAAGGCCTTCACCACCTTAGGTGCGCTCACCGCCTTATCCTTGAGGGAGGGGGCACTGCCACGCTCCTCCTCTGCCTTAGAGCTCGACCGGGGCCTCTCCAGGAGCTTCGCCGGGTGCTCGGCCTTCCTCTTACCCGACCCAGAGCGTTGGCTCGTGGTTGATGGTGCCGGGGAGGGTGCGCCCTGCCTGGCGCCCGCAGAGCCCGACCGTTCGGCGCTCCCGGTGCCAGCGGACTCGCGGTGCTTGGCCTTATGTTGGGCCCCCGTCGCCGGGGCGCCCTCAAAGGTCTTAGAAGACCGCTCGGATTTCTTCTTCTTCTCGCCAGACGGGCTCTTACCCTCCAGCCAGTTGGCGAGACGTTGATGGCGGTCCTTCATGGTCCGTTCCGACATGTTGCCGCAAAACGCACAGTCCTTCTCCACGTGCGTCTTGTCCTCATGAAGGCAGTAGAGGCAGAAAGAGTGTTCGTCCTCCTTGAAGACGTTCTGCAGCTGGCATCCAGGGCAGACCCTGAACAGCTTTCCGGGCGTCGAGCTTCCCTTCTCCTGGGCCATCTCCGAGACAGGGCCTGAGAAGCTTCTGGAGTCCTCCGAAGTGTAGCTCGACGAAATCTTCACCCTTGAGGGGCACAGATGAATCCGACACGGGTCCCCGTTGATCGGATGTAGGATCGGTGGAGCTTGAGGCTCTTTTGACCGAAAGAATCGAAGTTTTTGTAAAAAGCGCGAAAAAATAGCACTAACGCTCGAGAGCAATAGCACGAGGATCCCAACACATGAACGTGCGGTAAAAATCTGAAGATGGCTGCCAGAGGCGGTGCTTAGGTAGAGGGCAGTCATTGGCTGTGGTCAGTATGACGCAGAGACCAGTGATTGGTTATTACTACGAAAGACAGATCAGAAACGAAACTGATACTGGTTTTTTCTTTACCGAGGATTCCCAGCCTGACGACGGGGAATATTCATGAGCATGTGAATCCATGCCAGACCCCATGCTGGAGAACCAGACCTTCATCTCACGAAAGAAGATCCTCTCGCTGAGGAAGACGCATTGGAGGACAGATGGACATGTCTAGAAGGTCCGGGTACCACGCTCTCCTGGCCCAATCCAGAGCAATGAGAGTCATCCAGGTCCCGAACCTTCTCAACCTCCTGAGAACTTGAGGGATGACTGGGATCGGAGGAAACGCGTACGGTAGCGGGAAGAGCCACTCCACGACAAACGCGTCTCCTAAAACTCCTCTCGGAGAAAATTCCATCGAGCAGTACCTTTCGCACTTCTGGTTGGCAACAGTCGCGAACAGGTCCCCCTGTGGGGTTCCCCAAAGGGCAAAGATCTCCCGAAGGACTTTCTGAGCTAGTTCCCACTCGTGAGAGACCGCGCTCTGCCTGCTCAGAGCGTCCGCAAACATGTTTTCCTCGCCGCCTAGATGAACCGCTGATGGGGACCTCCCTCTCGTATTGCCCAGAACCAGAGCTGCATTGCCTCCCTGCACAGGGGCAGTGACCTCCACACCCCCTCTCTTGTTGAGGTAATGCATTGCCACTGTTGTCCGTCATTTCAGGACATTCTTCCCCCGTACAGACGGCAGGAAAGCCTACAGTGCTAGTCTGACGGCTCGCATTTCCAAAAGATTGATGTGAAGTCTGGACTCCGATGGAGACCAATGACCGCTGATGGACAGATCGCTGGCATGAGCTCCCCACCGTTCAGGGAAGCTTCCGTCACCACTGACATCCAGCCATGGCTGCCAAAAAGGTTCTCCTTTCATGAGATTCTTCTCGTTGGCCCACCACAGAAGCTCCTGTGAGATTGAGAGTGGAACATGAAGGAGATCCGACATCCTGTCCGAGAACTGGGACCATTGAGTCCGTAGAGCCCACTGAAGGGATCTCATTCTCAAGCGGGCCTCTGGCACCAGAAAAATGCAGGATGCCATGAGGCCGAGCAACCTTAAGAATTTGAAAGCCGGAAGACTCTGGGCTTGCTGAAATGTTGTGACCATCTGAAGAATCTGATGAGCCCTCACCTTGGGTGGCGAGCACATCCCCAAGAACGTGTCCAAAACTGCCCCTATGTACTGGAGCCGTTGGGATGGGGTCATATGAGACTTCTTGAAGTTGAGGGAGAAGCCCAGCTTGTGAAGGGAGTGGCAGGTGACGCTGAGATGATCCAAGGCTTGTTTGGGAGAACGCGCCCTGATCAGCCAATCGTCCAGGTAGGGGTAGACGTGCACCCCCTCGTCTCATATGCGCTGCTGCCACCACCGACCATGAGCTTTATGAAAACCCTCAGGGCAGAGGTGAGCCCGAACGGTAGGACCCGAAACTGATAGTGGGATCCGCCGACTGCGAACCAGAGGTATTTCCTGTGCTCGAGACACAGCGACACATGAAAATAAGCATCCTGCAGGTACAATGATCAACCAATCCTCAAGTTGGAGGGCCTGAAGGATCTGAGAAAGAGTGACCATCTTGAACTTGTCCAAGTAACGTAAATCCAAGATGGGTCTCAGTCCTCCGTCCTTTTTGGGTATCAAATAAATAAGGGGAATACCAACCCTTGTTCCACTCCGCCACAGGCACTGGTTATATAGCGCGTTCTCCAGTAAGACTAAAATCTCCTGCACAAGGAGAGGATCCGGAACCAAGAGTGGTTCCTCAGTGGAATGTCGTGAGGCCATTGGAAAACAGGGAGGCAGTAACCGTGGGCTATTGTATCCAGAGCCCACGCATCTGAACTAACGGCTGGCCATTCATTCGAGATGCTGCGACAGCCTGCCCACCACCAGAGAACAATGAGATCTGGCCTCAGAGCTGTTTAGCAGTGGCAGTGCATGATGGCAAAGAGGCAGCTGCCTGAGCAGCTTTGGCACCTCTACCTTCACCTCGTTCACCACGAGTGACCTTATGTTGGCCAAATCCTTTCTTCTTTCCCCTTTCCCAATGCTCAGTAATAGCAAAAGGAACCACCCCTCCATTGCTGGCACCTAGGACGAAAAAGCTGAGGTTGTGTGACAGCTGCGCCCAAAGATTTGTCAGCCGCCTAGGAGGTCTGCAACTTCTCAAGGCTCTCTTCAGCCTTGCTGCCAAAATGATTCGACCCATCAAAGGGCATGTTGAGACAATGGGCCTGTACATCCAGAGCAAAGTCTGGCGCATGACAGTGCTCGTAGCCATGGACCCTGCAACACTATCCCCAGTGTCCAACCCGGACTGAAGGGATTCACACATGGCATCCTTGCCATCCTGCACAATAGCTAGAAAGCCATCCCTTTCTTCCCCTTTGGGATTTTTTTTTTTAATGTTTATAGTTACATAGTAACTTTTACAAAAACGCATTTTTCTTTTTAAAATATGCATCATAAAAAGGATAACAGAAAATTACTCAATACATATATACATCTAAAATTCAATTTTCCCACATTCAATTTTGTTCGATAATGGATCCTAAACACATATATACATATATATAATTCTTGGATACATGTATACATCAAAATTCCATTTTCCCACATTCATTTTCATTGCCTCAAAAACTCCTAACTCATTAGGCTATCCCTTGATATTAGTTCTTGTTGCATCTTCTCGGGTTGACCACTAACACGTTTGTTTAGTAAACAGCAGAAATTTAAAAAAGATCTTACTACTGTAATCTGTAGTTTGACTCGCTTACCGTGTAATATGTCTAACCACAAAAGTTCTAAGTCAACACATTCAGTATTTGGGACATATTGACTAAAGTGACTGCTGCGTTCTTTCCTTAAACCGTTACATTCAGTCAACATATGCACCAATGTTTCACAGTTCTCCTTTTGTTTACAGAATCTGCATGGAGTATGACCCATGCTCCGTCCCTCTCTGATGTCCATTATTTCTCCTGTTCCCAGTACGTTGAAACGAAATCTCATGTATTCCTGTCTCCATTCACTATCTGGGAATTTAGTCAGGTATAATTCGGGCTCCCCCATTTTTTTGCAGTCAAAAACAATAGGTTTATATAATTTAGAATTCATACCTCGTGAACATTCAGGTTCCAATCAAGTGAAGCAGCAGTTTTGACTTTCATTGGATTCGTAATTAGCGTATCTCGTGGGGCCCCCAGTTTATCCAAGGCATCATTTGCTTCCTCCATCATGTCTGAGATATTTTGATGTCGGAGAGCCACTTCTGATCCCTCTACCGATATTATATAGAGCATAGTGTTTCATTGCTGGTTATCAGTTTCCTATATAGTGACACTCTCAGCCATTCTAGAACACTTCAGATGGAGTGCAATCCAAGCTCATAATGGATCGCTGCCAGCGGCACACATTTGGGCAAACATCTCACAATCGATTTTACCACTTTAGACTTGTATATGGTGGCTTCCTCCCTGCACCACCGTGGCGCTAATTCTAAACCATAGCATAATTGAGCCACTATTTTTTTTATACAAACGTATGCATGGTAGTAATGAGAATTTGTCATATTTAGAGTCGATTTTGCATAGTTGTGCTATCATCGGGCTGATTTTCGCAGCCAAAAGGGCCCGAAAGTTTGCCTTTTTTCTATTTCCAAACACGGGTTAACCTAAACTTATGGCTGTACTTGTTGGCAATTTCTCCTGATTCAGGAAACATGCACATGTTTTGGGCTTTTTCTTATGAGTCAGGCATAAGATCACTGTTTTACTGTAATTTATTTTTAAGGCGTTTATGTGTATGTATTCATTAAAGGCAGTTAGGAGACGCTGAAGACCTATGGGTGTGTGGTCATAAGGTCATCTGCGTAAGCTGCCCAATGCATCTTTGTGCCTTCAACTTTTGGTGAGATTATGGTGATATTTTTTAGACTCCTTCCTACATCCGAAAAATATAAATTGAATATCGTCTGTACATATATACACCCTTGCCTTAGGCCATTTTTTACCCTTATTTCTTGTGATAGTGACCCCTCCATATCAAGTCGCACTTTTAGTCTTGAATCTTTGTGCATATAGTATACAATTGACAGCAGGGACGGTGGCATTCCTAGATTACCCAATTTAGTCCCCAAAATTGATCTGTCCACTAAATCAAAAGCGGACGTTAGGTCAATTGACGCCACAAATTGGAAGATTACCCGGGGTCCATGCGGCTTGCTGCATGATATTGATTAGAAGACCTCCTGCGTCTGTACCCACATTTTTTCTAAACCCAAACTGGTTGGGTGATAGAATGTTAGATTTGTCAATCCAACTCCGAATGTGCTCTAAAACAAGGCCTACTAAATTTTTGTAGTCAACACCCAGAAGGGCTGTTGATCTAAAACTGGTTGGACGAGACCTATCCCCCTTCTTATAGACTGGCACTATATATGACATGCTCCAGCTTACTGGAATAATTTTCGTGTTAAGAATGTCTTTAAATAAAAGAAATAGCATTTTGGCCCGTAGGTTGGCGTTCCCCTTCATAACCCTGTTGCAGAGCAGATTCGGACCTGGAGCTCTTGATGGGGAGCTTTTCATAATAATTCTTCCGATATCCTTTACACAAATTACAATATTCCATGCAGCATTTCTAGTTTCTCTCGGAGGACTCCATTCAAGATTGGTGGACTGTATCATTTTCCAAAGTGACCTCCCCATGACTCCGAATGAACAAGGTACTTCTTACCTTGTAACGGTCTTTCGATGGGATGTTCCTCCGACGTATTCCTTATCTTAGATATCTCTTTCCAGCTTTGCTGGCCTCGGAAATTTTTTCTCTCTAGAGGGCGCTGTGCGTTGACGTCCGCCGAGTCGATGTCCCTCGACAGCCGCCGTATCGACGTCGTCATCCTGCCTATAAAGGCCGCGCGCAGCGTCCGTTGCTCAGTTCCGTTTTGTAGCCCACAATAATTCTTTCTGGACTCAACTAATCACCCTGAAGGAGCGTAAGCTGCAACAACAAGGGAAGTAGTACTGCGGGGATGGATGGGAGGGTCGATAAGGAATACGTCGGAGGAACATCCCATCGAAGAACGTTACAAGGTAAGAAGTAACTTGTTCTTCGAAGGGATTGTGTCCTCCGACGTATTCCTTATCTTAGATAGGCTCCCATAGCAGTATTCTGTTATTGGAGGTGGGAGTACTGACTTCATGCTTCCTCTTATTGATGAATAGAGTGCAATACTGCCCTTCCAAACCTAGTTTCCTGACTGGAGGAGGAATCCAAGTTGTAAAACCGTGTAAAGGTATGGACGGACGACCATGTGGCAGCCGCACAAATGTCTCGATCTGGCACTCCTCTTTTGAGGGCCGATGAAGCTGCGATACCTCTAGTCGAATGAGCCCTAAGATTTTGAGGGGGCTCTTTTCCTGCCAGTTTATAACATTCCAAAATGGCTAAAATAATCCGTCTGGAAATGGTCTGCTTAGTTATCGGTAGCCCCAGCTTGTGACCTGCGTAGCCTACAAACAGCTGGTCTGCTTGTCTTATCCTAGCCAGTCTACTAATGTAAAAACTTAAAGTCCTTCTTGGGTCCAGCCTGTGTAACCTCTCTTCCTCTTTCCCCGGATGGGGTGGAGGATAGAAAGATGGAAGGGTAATCTTCTGTGTGATATGAAATTCAGAAACCACCTTTGGGAGGAAATTAGGCTTCACTTGCAGAACAACTTTGTCTTTGTGAAAGATTGTATGAGGGGGTTTACAAGAAAGAGCTTGTAACTCGCTCACCCTTCTAGCAGATGTAAGTGCTACTAATAAAACAGTCTTAAGGGTAAGAAATCTTAACGAACAAGAGTGGAGTGGTTTGAAAGGTGTCCCCATCAGGAAAGTTAGGACTAAATTTAAATCCCATAGGGGAACCTGGAATGGTCTTGGGGGATAAACGTTAGTTAACCCCTTTAGAAACTGTATTACCAAGGGTAACTTGAAATAGGATGGTTCTTCCGCAGTGCGCTTAAAGATGGAGAGCGCTGCGAGATAGCCCTTGCTGGTGCCAACTTGAAGGCCTGAATTCGCTAAATAAAGTAGGAAAGACAAAACCATTGGTGTACCACATGAAAAAGGATCGATATTCTTTTCCCTACACCAGCTGAAAAATCTGTTCCAAAGGCAGCGGTATAAAGATTTTGTTGCTGGCCTTCTTGCCGAAAGCAACACCTCCATAACGTCATCAGGGAGGTCCCAATCCTTGTACCTCAGCCTTTCAGAAGCCAAGCGTGAAGGTTGAGGGTTTTGATGTCTGGATGGAGAACCTGACCTCCCCCTTCTGTGAGAGCAGATTCTCTCTGAGTGGAAGTCGAATTGGAGGGCAGATGGACAAGTCTAGAAGGTCCGGGTACCACGTTCTCATGGCCCAATCCGGGGCAATTAGGATCATGGTTTTCCGGAATCTTCTCAACCTCCTGATCATTTGAGGAATGACGGGGACCTGTGGAAACGCGTACAGGAGTGGAAACTCCCAATCCACTATGAACGCGTCTCCCAGAGCTCCTCTCGGGGGAAATTCCCTTGAACAGAACAGATCGCACTTCCTGTTGACACTGGTGGAGAACAGATCCACCTGAGGGGTTCCCCAAAGGGCGAAGATCTCTTGAAGGACTTCCTGAGCTAGTTCCCACTTGTGGGAGACTGTGCTCTGCCTGCTCAGAGCGTTCGCTGTCAAGTTCTTCTCTCCGGCTAGGTGAACTGCCGATAGATTCCTTCTTGGATTGCCCAAAACCAGAGCTGCATCGCCTCTCTGCACAGAGGTAGTGATCCTACGCCTCCTCTTTTGAGGTAATGCATGGCCACTGTGTTGTCCGTCATTATCAGGACATTCTTTCCTTGTGCAGATGGCAGAAAAGCCTTCAGCGCAAGTCTGATGGCCCTCAGCTCTAACAGGTTGATATGTAGTCTGGACTCCGATGGAGACCAACGACCGCTGATGGTCAAGTCGTTGGCGTGGGCTCCCCACCCCGTGAGTGAGGCATCCGTGACTACTGTTATCTCCGGCCAAGGTTGCCAAAACTGCTCTCCTTTCAGAATGTTCTCCTGACAGGCCCACCACTGAAGGTCTCGAGCCACCCTGTCGGGAACCTGAAGATCTGTCATTCTCCCTGAGAATTGTGACCACTGAGTTCTCAGTGCCCACTGGAGAGATCTCATTCTCAGGCGAGCCTCTGGCACTAGGAAAATGCAGGATGCCATGAGGCCTAGCAACCTCAAAAAGTCGAAGGCTGGGAGACGTTGGGCATTTTGAAACTTGGTGACCATCTGTAGAATATCTTGAGCCCTCACCTCTGGTGGCGAGGCTTTTCCCAGGGAAGTGTCCAGGATCGCTCCGATGAACTGGAGTCTCTGCGATGGTATCATTTGTGACTTCTTTAAATTGAGGGAGAAGCCCAGTCTGTGAAGGGACTGGCAAACATGATCTAGCTGGATCTGAGCTTGTTCTTAAGATACAGCTCTGATCAACCAATCGTCCAGGTAGGGGTAGACGTGAATCCCTTCCCTCCTTAGACTTGCAGCCACTACCGACATTAACTTGGTGAAGACCCTCGGGGCGGAGGTCAGCCCAAATGGCAGCACTCGAAATTGATAATGAGAGTTGCCAATTGCGAACCTCAGGTATTTCCTGTGTTTGAGATGGATTGGCACATGGAAATAAGCGTCCTGAAGGTCCAGAGATACCAACCAGTCCTGGAACCGAAGGGCCTGAAGAATCAGAGAGAGTTACCATCTTGAATTTGTCTTTCCTGAGGAATTTGTTCAATTCTCGCAAGTCCAAGATGGGTCTCAGTCCTCCGTCTTTCTTTGGTATGAGAAAGTAAGGGGAGTACCAGCCCTTGTTCCTCTCCGCTACAGGTACCGGTTCTATGGCACCTTTCTCTAGCAGGTCTAAAATTTCCTGCAAGAGGAGCGGATCTGGAGCTTTTTGAGAGCTGATCCCCGGTGGATGACTGAGGTATGCATAGGAGAGGCAGGCAGTAACCTTGTGCAACTGTCTCCAATGCCCAAGCATCTGACGTGATAGCCTGCCATTCCGCCAGATGTTGAGTTAACCTGCCTCCTACAGGTGTCTTGTGAGGGAAGTCCTCAGAGTGGTTTTGGGGCGGCTGATGCAGATGCCAATGGTAAAGAGGCACCTGCTGTTGCTGCGGCTTTTGAATATCTACCCAGTCCACCTCGGGTAGTTCTTCTTTGTCCCCTTTGAGCCGGTCGTCCTCTACCTCTTCCGAATGTGGAGTAGAAGCGAAAGGACTTGTCTCTCGCAGAGGTTCCTGTGGGACGAAAAAGATGTCCGACGGATTGCAGCGCCTAGGGATTTTGCTTCTGCCTTTGATGTTTGCAGTTTTTCTAAACTGTCATCCGCCTTTTTCCCAAACAAAGAGCAGCCATCAAATGGCATGTTCAAGAGCCTGGCTTGCACATCTGGGGCAAAACCAGACTTTCTCAACCAAGCAAATCTCCTGGTTGTTGTACTCGCCGCCATTGCTCTGCTGATACTGTCATCCGAATCAATGCCCGTCTGGAGGGATTCGCACATAGCGTCTTTACCGTCCTTTATGAGATTTAGGAACGCCTCCCTTTCTTCTCCCTCCGGGATGCAGTCAGCCACTGTAGAAGCACACTCCCAAAGTGTATGGCTGTAAGAAGATTCAATTCAACACTACAGCTAAGTCAATGCCTAGTCTGGGATACTGAATGGAAACCCTTATTGATATATCTTTATGTCCAGTTCATGAGTTCTGGATGACTACCCCTATATAACAACCCTCTCTTAGAATCCCCCCTGACCCCACTGAGCCAAGAAGTAGTTCTGTTTTGCAAGTTTAAAAGGTTTATTTGAGAATGTAAACAATATATATCACTTTATAATAAATTAATAATTGAATATCACACTTAATCTGAGCAGTAATCAATGGATAGTCTGGCACTAGCACACTTCTTTATAATCAATGATGAGTGGGTATAGGATAAGATAGCAACAATACTTTTATGGTTTCAAATAGATGCAATGTGGAATGAAAATGCAGTACAGAAAATAACTTGATAGGATTTCAGCAAAAGACAATGTAATCACTTTCTTGGACAATTCACCCCCCCTTTATGCAATGTAAGGAGATGAGGATGAGAGCACATAGTTCTTAGGAATGCAATCAAATAGAATTCAGTTCAATTCCCCCCCAGCAGCTTATACAACAGATAGGAGTTTTGAAACACAGGCAAAATGCTTTGAATATGGTGACAATGCAGTGAGAAATATGCTAAAAATGCTTTTAATTCCCTTTAGGAGGTTCAGGGTGAGTGAGTGACACAAGGGATGAGTGCAGGCTCCCTTTAACAATGCTCTAGGAGTAACTAGCAGGTTAAACAAATTGTTGGCAAAGGAAAGCAAGGAAGCTGCTGTTTTCACACGTGGCTGGATTTTTAACCAAATCGCGGCAAAATTCGCGAATGCGTGAATCACGATTATGGCCAAAGTATAAGGAGTAGCTAAGATTCTAAGCTTTCAGAGGAAAGTTAAACCAAGTTTCTAGCACAAACGGTTACAGAGTTATGAACGATTTTGTGAAGGTTGTTTTTCGGATTTGAAATTTTAAAAGTTGAAAGCGACCGGTTACAGCTTTGCAGCTGCAGAATTGACAAATGACAGTGGTGCAGCTTTACAAATGACAGGTGACAGTTAGGAGGCAGTTCTGGTTAGATTAAAATAGTTTGGATTAGATTATTTTAACTAAGATTGGTTCTGCACAGTTCTGCTAGGTACTCACAATATATTTTTGAAATAGGCCTCGCCACGGATCTGGTCAGGTTTTGGACTGGACTTCGGTTCTGGTCTCTGCACTTCACAGTGATCTGGGTCAGCTCTCTGGTTCTGCGAACAGCGGTCTGGGTCACTCTGGATCTCTGGCCTCTGGTTCTGGATACTGCTCTGCTTTCTCTGGGTACAGCACTGCTTCTGGATCTTTCTGGCACAGGGTTTCAGGCCAGAATCAACAGCTGGGTCCGGCTGTGAATAGTCTGCAAATGATTTTTGGGACTGCTGACAAATACTTTTGCTTGCAGTGGGCCTTCTTGGTTCAAAGTTCTGTAGTCTCTGTTTAGCTTTGAAGTGTAAGTGTAGGATCTCTGGATGTGAAGTCAGTCAGCATGCTCCGCAGCAAATGGAATTGAATGTCTCTACCTGTCCTAGCAGTCTCTTTATGTGTTTTGAAAGAGGGTGTGTGCCTGGGCCTAGCTAAGCCTGCCCCTTTCTACTTGTCATTGGCCCAATTCTCCCCTCTCCCATGATTGGGGGAAGGAAATGTGAGTCAGAGTGATGCTGTAGGTTTTATGGGTCAGAGGATCCTCCCCTGGTCAGTTTGCCCACAAATCTATATTTGATTCAAATACATATTGCACAGATACAGTTGTTTAAAATTACATGCACCCATCACATATCACATGAGGTATACTCGGTTCAAACTCTGCTCTTCCTGAGGGCTTGCACTCAAAAATGGCAACTTACTTTCGATTTTAGTGGGTTATGCAACCTTGGTTCTTCATTAAAAGTTATACACATATACACAGGCTGTCCATACCTACTCCAGTAAATTCCCATATCTCTAGCTTAAACACAGAGTATGTGTCAATAAATAGCGGGGTTTTGCCGCAGAACATCACACAAATTGGAGTTTGGGCTTGAATCGAAGGTACATTTTTTTTAAATTAAGGCTCTCAAAGTTATACATTCCTGTCATTTGATTACAAAGAGTTATCAGTGTTTCTGTAAAATATATATTTTGCTTTCAATTCAGTTCTCAGAGTGTTGGAGTCCGCCTCCAAGACTTGGGTGGGTCAGTGACCATGCCTCTGCTGGCAGGCAGGCCTTTGTTGACAGGAAACAGTCAAAATCAACATATTCTATTCAAGTGCAGGAGCCCATTGTGTGGTCTCCAGGAGGCTGAGGTCAGCAGACCAGGGGGGTCACTTTGCATTTGGTTATTATGACCATGTAATATCCTGGGCTGTGGTGTGAATCTCTTGAGGTGAGAGGGTTTCCCAGGCTTCTGGCCTCTGGGAACAGCAGGTGGCTCATTTTTGATTAAAATACAGCCTTTGAAGTCAGCTGAGTCAAATTCCTTTGTCAGCAACTGCACTCAGTTCTCCTGTCAGAGTTTAGACCGCTAGCGCCGCCTTGAGGATTTTGTTGGTACTGCATCCATTTTTGGGATCTTTCTTGGATTAATGCATTCCAAACAGGAATAGTTCTTACATGGTAGTAAATAATCCTTGCTTAACATTGTTTTGATGGGGCTCCCTGCAGTAAAATGGTTATGTGGAACCCCACAAAAGGGTTGAATCTTTAAAGTGGTCCGATGAGCCATGATTTCAGCAACTTTTTGACATCAGTAACAGTGGAATTTTTTTTAACAAAGATCTTTCTTTACACTGGTGGGTGGCAAGTTAGGTAACCATTTTGGTGTGCGCACAAACTACGTGGTTCTCCAGGATTCTGGCGCACATGTGGGCTTTTTGGCCATCTTGGATTTTCTAAGCCCGCAGCACCAAAAGTTGCAGCATGATAACTCAAACGTGGGTCAGGACACCCAACATGGCTAAATCTAGCAAGTAGCATTAATAGATTTGAACGCCATGCTACATGCCGAAAAGACTTTCTTAGCCATAGCATCGTATTTTTTATCGTCCCTGTCCTGTGGGACGGTAGGGTAAGCAGTCTTGATGTCAGTAGAAGATGCTGCCTGTACCACCAGACTTTCTGGGGATGGGTGTTTGGACAAAAACTCAGGGTCTGCAGAAGATACCCTGTATTTAGTAGACAGTTTTTTATTTACTGCCGGGACGACATCTGGGGTTTCCCAGTTCGTCATTATTTTTCTTTGAAGAGCTTTATGAAAAGGTACTACAGGATCCTTCTGTGGACCTTTATCAAGAATATCCGTGAGGTCATCCTGTTGGAAAGCCTGTGAAGGTGTTGACCACCCCATAAATTCTGTAATCCCGGCCATTAAGGCTCTATAAGGGGTTTCAGCATGCTCCCCAGGGTCTGGCCTAGCAAACTCCACCTCTGGAGAAGTGTCTAAACCACTTGCCTCATGTAAGGAATCATGGAGTTCCTTTAATCTGCGTTCCTCTGAGGAGAACTCCTCTTGAACTGGGGTTGCAGATCCCTGCAACTCAAATGTCTCTTCTTGGTCAGACAGATCTCCCTCTTCCATAATTGAGGACATTGTTCTCAATTGGTCTGAACTCACAAAGGGTGTGAAACCCATCTCCAAGGCAGAGGGTGCCAAACTTGTCGTAATCGGCCTCGAAAACGTCGATGTCGTCGACGCCGAAGGCTTCGAACGTGGCATCGAAAACAAAGGTGGAGGCCTCAAGGTCCTCGATAGAATCGGAATTCTGCTTGAGGATATCGACAATCTCGACGACATCGTCATCGAAGACCTGGGAATAGCCACTGGGTGCGCCGCAACCGTGACTTTCCTTGGCGTTGACGCCGGTGTTGAGGATGGCGTCGAGTCGACAGACCTGTGTGTCGAAAGTCCCTTCTACAACGGCGTCGAAGGCACCGACCTTGGCGTCGACGGAACCTTCGAAGAAGGATTCGAGGTCTTTGCTTTACTCGAGGGTTCGTGACATGCTCGAGAAGCTTCCTTCGCCGGGTGCTGCGACTCGCAGCGTTTTGGACTTTCAGGTCTTTCGACCAGAGCATCGCTCTCGGCAGTCTTCGAGGGGGTCGAGGCCGCTTTCTCAAAGACGCTCATCATATTTTTTTGGAATTCCTCCCATTCAGCCCGGGAACTATGTTTCGTGGGGCAAGGGATTCTCTTAGGTGAAACAGAGGAAGAGGAGGACGAAGAAGGGGATCTTCGGCGTCTCCTTTTCGAGTGCTTCGATCTCGAGGAGTGATGGGACCCGCTTCGAGACCTGGAGCGCGAATGGTGACGAGGAGACGAATGTCGAGGAAGAAGCAGCTTTAGAAGTCTTACCTTTTTCCAGCTTCCCCCTACGCTCCTTCAGGGCCTTAGCTTTCATGGACATACAGTCCTCGCACTCCGAACAATGGTGTTCAGCTCCCAAACATCACAGACAGACAGACAGACCCTGTGAGGGTCCGTCAGCGACATCTTTTTTCCACAGTCTCGGCATTTTTTAAAGCCGGACCGAGGGGTCGTCGATTCAGACGAGGAAGCCATCGAGTATGGCTCGAATATCTTGAGGAAAATGGAATAATATCTCTACGAAACTGAGCAACGATATTCCGAGGCACTGAGTAAGCGCGGAAAAACGGAACTGAACAACGGACGCTGCGCGCGGCCTTTATAGGCAGGATGACGTCGATACGCGGCTGTCGAGGGACATCGACTCGGCGGACGCTGACGTGCAGCGCCCGCTAGAGAGAAAAAATTTCCGAGGCCAGCAAAGCTGGAAAGAGATATCTAAGATAAGGAATACGTCGGAGGACACAATCCCTTCGAATAATAAATACTGTTTGGGCTTTAGCTTGCTCCTGCCTTCCCTTGTTTACCAGGGCCCAAAATGTTTGTGTGTTAGCATCACGCAAAGATATTAACATGTTCTCTGCGTCCCCCTGATGAAGCTTTGCACGCAGGCATCTTGCTTTTCTCTTCCATTTGTTCTTTGTCCTATTGATTTCACATAGATCCTTATCTGTACCATAAAGTTTACAATGTGTATTGAGTGCTCACATTTCCCGGTTCCTATCCTTCCTAAGGGTTTTCATTTCTTCAGAGAATGCATGCTTGTGCGTCTCTCGCCTTGTAATATTTTTCTTTCTTCCCGCTGTTCCTCTAATTACTGACTCAATATAGTTCCCAAAAGAGACGTGTGCGTACATCTTTTTTTTGGTAGTAAACACTCTTGAAAATATGCCTGGAAAAGCCTATTCTCGATGTTCGAACTATGCCAGGAGATTAGGCAATCAGAGATGAGGGAAGGAGAGGAGGTGGCTGAAGGAAGCCTGAAAATGAGTTCGGTGTCCTCGGCATAGCACTGGAAATTTTAGCAGAAACTGGAAATGCAGTAGGCGAGAGTTGCCAGGTATTGATTGAAAAACCAGGGCGAGAGGTTAGACCCATGGGGAACGCCACAGATAGAGAGGAAGATAGGAAGGACCCAAGTTGTACCTGTGGGGGTCGATCAGAGAAGAAAGAAGTCAGCCAGGCCAGAGCCTGATCAGTGATGCCCAGGGTGTCACAGAGACAGTTGAGCAGGGTGGTATGGTTGAGCGTTTCGAAAGCAGAGAAGAGCTCAAGTAGGATGAGGACAGAGGGAATGTTCGAGTCAAGGTTGTAGAGCAGGTATTCACAGCTGTTCAGGAGAGCAGTTTCCGTGCTTCTGGCAGCTCTGAAGCCAGTTTGGTGGTCATGGAGAGAGCCAACAGCATCAGAATGAAGGCTAAGCTGAGAGATGCAGATAACAAGGGGGGGTCCTGGGAGACACTCTGCCAGAAATGAGTCCTGGTTACAAGAGCCTTACCCAGAGTCTTTAGCTTACTATCTTTCACAGAGAAGAAATATCCCAAACATATCAGTCCTTGTCCTGCCCTGGGGTAGTCCAGCACCGAAATGCTAGGCAATTCTCCTCTGAACAAGAGTACCAACAGCAACCCCAGACACGTGTTTCGGTCTGGTTGAACATCATCAGTAGGGTGTAGCTGTGCCTCTCTAAGAATAGTGAGCAAGGGGTCCACGTCTGGATTCCCCTAGTAACTTAGGGTGAGACCCAAAGTTACTTGAAATATTCAGATAACAAGGGGGGTCCTGGGAGAGACTCTGCCAGACATGAGTTCTGGTTACAAGAGCCTTAGCCAGAGTCTTTAGCTCACTATCTTTCACAGAGAAGAAATATCCCAAACATATCAGTCTTTGTCCTGCCCTGGGGCAGTCCAGCACCGAAATGCTAGGATAGGTTGCAGAAATCGGCAAGGGCCGGAGCAAGAGTATCGATATGGTCCTTAATGGTTTTCAGAAGAACAGAGATGGACCTGTTTTGATTAGGCTTTCATAGATCAGAATTGTCTAGCAACCTCATCAGGGAGAAAGGAGCGAAGGAGGAGAAAGAGGGAGGGGGGGTTGCTGAGAAGGGTCAGTAAGTAGAGAAGGAGAGGGGAGAGGAGTGGGAGCGGAGGAGAGGGTGGACAAGATGTCTTGGGTTTTAGAGATAAAGTGAGAGGCAAGGGCATTGCAAGGAGCCTGGGAGGCGAGAGGAGGGGTGGAGACGGCAGCAAGGTTGGCAAGCTCCTTACAAATTTTAAAGAGTTTGGCCGAGTTGTTAGATGCTGCACAGACACAGGCTTGAATGTGGACTCTCTTTTTGGTGCGGACGGAGTCGGTATTGCCTTTGGAGCAACGGCAGGCCAGTTTGTCAGAGGATGAGCAAGAAGCCCACAATTTCCTCTCAGCCACCCTACACTTACGTTTGAGTGTAGCTAGGTCAGAGTCATACCAAGGATTGCACTTGGCTTTGAACTTCAAACGGATCCTCATGACAGGGGCAAGAGCATCAAGAGTAGCAGAAATAGAGGAGTAAAGCAGGGAGAGAGCTGTGTCAGGGTGTGAGTCAGCCAGGGGTTGAGGGGAGAGGGAGAAAGTGGCAGCAAAAGCCTTGACTGACACACGCTTCATGGGCTGGATATCCGAGAAGGTGGGTGATAATCTTGGGGTAGGCTTGGCTTGAGGGGAGGAGAGGGAAAGATGGGAGGAGAGGAGGCAGTGATCACTCTAGGAGAGAGGAGTGGTGCGGGGAATAGAGAGGGGGAGGCCGACATCAAGTGTGT
The DNA here is from genome assembly GCF_040938575.1 of Ambystoma mexicanum. Classification (NCBI taxonomy): domain Eukaryota; kingdom Metazoa; phylum Chordata; class Amphibia; order Caudata; family Ambystomatidae; genus Ambystoma; species Ambystoma mexicanum. The sequence goes on along the minus strand of NC_090935.1, from coordinate 1,308,865,151 downwards.
CATCAGCAGTGTGAGTCAGGCTGGAGGGGCGGATAGAGAGGGAGAGCGAATCACAGAGGTCGCGAAAGAGCACACTAGCATCTGGAGAATTAGCATCTGAGGCATTTCATGTGTTCACAAACAGAATTAATTGTGTATGGCTTTTCACACAATGTTCCTAAATCTGAGCTATAAAATGCACCATTGTGACTAGTTGTTTCAATACATGTCTCGGTGAGAAGTCCAGAACTTACAGTACTAGGTTCAGGCTTGCTTGTTGAGCTTAGGTTGAGAAAATATTTACACTGCACCATTTCAAAAAGTAAACATCCGCCACTGCTGTCAAACGCATCTCTATTGGTAGTCAACATCAGATGCATGGAAAAAATACAACCCCTCCACCTCTGCAGTGGGATTTTTACGCGAACACAAGTTTTACCATAATGGACTTTGCAGAACTCTTAAACATCCAATCGCAAAATAAATGAATTGTTAAAACCATTTCATTATACTTAGTTTTTTGTTGCCATATAAAACTACAAATAAAAAAAATGATTTACCGCTTCCTGGAGTCTTCGAGTGTTTTTACCAGGTTTGGAGGAGGAGAGTTGTTTAACAGCAAAAATCCTTAAAACAAAACCAAATAAGAATGATTAATAATGTTGTGCAAAATGACTCAGGTTTACGGTGGATATGGAGATTAAGCATTTGTTAGCTCCGTATCTGTCCGTTACGATTTCTCTCAGTTCGCCCCGGTCATCAGAGAGCTGTTTTAATCTAGGGAGATTTTATAACATATGAAGCAGTCTCATCCCCATATGCCAACATCTCTCCCATACACAAAGTCATACTTTTCGATTCAAGACAAAGAAAAAGATAGAACTTACTTGATACAATGAATAATTAGCAGGGGTATCCTGCACAACAGTCTACGGTATGAAAGATCACATTATGGTTGTGGAAGAACACGTCAGAATTTAATTACACTTTTTTGCTTTTCTAGTAGCCCACATCGGTTTAAATATGGCTCCCACAAGTAGATGGTGTTTGTGTGCTATGTTAGTTTCCACCAAAAAAAACAAAAGCTAGAGACATGCATTCTTGGCTTACTCTGCAGGCCACCGCCATGCCCGAACAAGTGGCCATAACTATTGGATGGCGAGTTGAAGCTTTAGACGGGTTTTTATTGTCACTAGCCCTCCAAGTCAAGGAAGATACCCTTCAACAAACATTTATCAAAATTAAACATGCAGAGCAGCACTATCTCAGCTATATTTTTAGAACAAGGAATCCACATTCACCACTCACCCACCCACCCACCCTCTCTGGCTATGTTCATACTCCAGTATACTAAAACTTCACGAGGAAGCTTACTTTTAGTTATTTGATATTATCCCAAACACTCCAATCTTAACGAGGAAAGTCCACTGTTTGCCCCACTAGTGAATCCCAACTTTCTCCTTTGTTTCTCTTGTGCCCTGCTGTCAAGGCGACGCAGACCTACCAGCTGCAGGAATGATGGGAGCAGGGACTGGGTGATCCCTAGATGGGGAAGGGACATCATTGACTGCCGCAGTGTGTAGTTCTGGTGTCGGGGGTGCATTCGCAGCTCGAGACATATGGAGGCAGGACAGGGGTGGGGGCATACAAGGGGATGAGACATGAGGACAAGGCGACTCAGGGCAGACACGGGGGTGGGGTGGGTAGTATAATGTGATGGCCACCGTGGGGCAAAAAAGAAACACTCGGCTTAAACACACACTGACCGGCCCTGCATAACGGGCACATTATTTCACATGTGCGATGCAACAGTGGTGTGCTGGAGAAAGGGAGCAAGCTGGCTGGTTCCAGAAGTTCTGTTGGGTGTGCTGCAGGGGTGTGTTAGGGGGAATTCTCTGTTTAGGCTGAATTTCCTAACCTAGTGAGTCCTCCAGCAGCTTTGCTGGATTTTTGGGGTTTATTTTTTTCTCCTGTCAAGAGAGACTCTTTTACCCTCACTCTTGGGCATGATTTGAGTGTGTTTCTTTGAATCTAGATGTGTTTAATGGGCTATGGGGTCTTTTACTCCATAGGGCTTCATGTGTTTTTATGATGTGTGTTACACAGCCCTCTCAGTGCAGTGACACAGGGGTGTCATAGTGACCCCCCCCAGTATAGACTCCATACCCTGGGACTGACTACTGTCTCCCATGGCATGTAAAGTCACCATTGACTTTACTAGTCTTAAATTCTGAACAGAACCAGTACAAACCATCATATTGTGGACGTACTGGCTGGGGCAATTCGATTGCCCGAGGGTCTGTTAGTCGAGGGGGCACGTCTCCGTCCCCCCTGGTCGAGTTTTGGCTGGTGGCAGTGGATACTACTTTTTATATTCAACCGCAAATATTTTCCTATGGGATTTCCCATTGTTTTAGGCTATCATCTTTATTTAATTATTTACGGTAGCCTCGAACATACCGCCGGTTTATTTAATTAATATTAATTCTCCGGTTGGTATTTTTTGCCAAAACTTGATTCTAAAATGGCGTATGTGTTCTCTTCTGTGACTCCAACCCAAGTCGAGCCCTTTGTTCCACTTTTTGGCAGGCTTCTCCACAGAAGCCCTCCAAAGTGGTGCCACTCTGTCTGGGGTACTTAGGAGGGGTGGAGGGAAATTTAGGCACCCTGGACTGAGTTGCCTAGGCAACTCAAGTCGCACTCCATCCTGATTGGCCCAAGTGGTGAGCCGACCGGCTCACCACTTAGCATGTTTGAGTGACAGCTAGGCTGAGTGAATGGGGGTTTGCTGCATAAAAGCAGGGCTTTGGGGACTGGAACTTCAGAAGTCGCCACAGGACCTAAGAATCCGACGAGGGAGAAGCTGAGCCGACCTGCCACGACACCACCACCGGTGGAGCCCTGCTGGACTGCCTCACCACTTTTCCCAACGACAGAGGAGATCTCCCGCCGGAGAGTCTTCTTCCTTTGACTGGTGGGGATAACCAATTTTACCGTCTTTTCGCTTTCCCGACGTACCTCGTGGCCGCCTTGCTCGTGCCAAGCACCCCGGCAACCGGGATATCACGTTTTACCACGACCGCGAAACAAAGGTACCACCTTTAACCGGAAAGCTCTGCGGCTGGTTTCTGCTCTGGTAGTGCTACGACCTTCATCTTTCCTCCAAGTCGAGATCTTCTCTTCCCCTGGACGACCCAACTTGCACCCACTACCAGGAACAACTGCCACCGCTGGAGGATCCTTCCCACTTAAAGTACCATGTCCCGCCCGGCTTCCCTTGCTACCGACTGTACGGGGTAGATTTAGCCCCCGGCTTTCGAACCTGGGTTAGCCTGGGACACCCTGGCTAAACTTTCCTAAGCCTCTCTAAACTCTTTTTGAACCCTTTGCAAGACTTTCTAAGCCTAGTGTAACTGTGTGATCTTGGGCGCATTTGTGCTCTGCTCTCTCCAAGAGTGGGCCCAGCCTTTGGACTTTGGCTCACCAGTGACTTTTGCTCTTCTGCCTTGCTAATAGTGTTCCTGAATCTTAGAGTGGTGTATATTTCCATATTCTGTCTTTTTCCCTCCCTTTCTCACAAACTTATTGGAGTGCAATCTAGTTAAGCGCTCACCTCTGTATGAAAATAAGTGGTGTTTTACTGTGACTTATCTGATAAGGAAAAAGGGGTGTATATATTACAATAGTAACTGTGTTTAGAATATTTTACAATAAGAGTGCTGGAGTGTTTCAAACTGTGTGTTTCTAAATAAATAATTATATACTTTGATACCAAATCTCTGGTCAGTGTTTGCTTGTATTATTGTATCTGAGTGCCTATTGTGTATACTTTGCATACTGCCCAACTCTTCTTGAGCGAAGTCTGACTGCTCAGCCACAGCTACCAGGTAAATCTGGGTGGTGCAGACTGCTACCAAGTGGGTTTACTGCCAACACCTGTAGTCTTAAATCTTTTGCAGCGTTCCCTAAGGGAACTGCACAGGTTTCTGCCTAACAGGGTGTACCCTGCCACCCCCGCTCACTATACTATACTGTACAGTATAGTGAGTTGGGGTTGCGGGGGACACCTCTGCAGCACACCCAACAGAAAAAGAAAAAAGGGGCTGCGGGGGTGTCCCCCGAAACACCCCACTCACTATACGACACAGTATAGTGAGCGGGCGACACCCCTGCAGCTGCCTGGAAAAAAAAAAAGGACCCTGCAGCTCCGGTTTACGATCACGCAAGTGAAAGGGAACCAGCGCTGCAGGTACACAGCGCGTCGCAATGACAAGTAAGTGGGTTGGGGTATTTTGGGGGTGTGGGTGTATGTTAGTATGGTTTTGGTATTGATTTGTAATGGAAATGTTTGCATGGGCAATGTACAAACATTTTGTATTGCATACATTTCCCATGCAAACATTTCCGTCAGGTAATTTGCCTGCGGACAAATCACGCAGATCCCCAATCACAGCTTTGTAGGATGTCTAATATTTTGTAATACTATTCGCAACGGTTTCTGACTATGCAAATAACATGTAAATGTCCAAAGGAAGTGGCCACAGTGGACAGTTTTGACAACTCCCATCAACCAGTTCTGTTCCAATGTGTGGTTTGATTTGTGCTTGCCCAGATGTAATAAACCGTGTTCCTTCTTGCTTGGTGTATGCTCCTTGGACTACTTTTGATATCCCAGTGATTACTTGCCTTCAGAGGACCCCCCCCAAATCCCCCCTCCCCGATACATTTTAGAGGTCCCAGCAAGAACCTCCGTTGCCTCTACCAGCTTTGGTTATTCCTGCCAGCCTCCAGCAACCACAGACTTGTCTTAAGCACATCACCTACGAGGACCTGCAGATGCTGAGTTTCCCTGAAGGTCTGCCTGGACCATAGCGGCGCCCGCGCTCAGGTGGCAGAACGAGCCAGCAAGGAAGGATTGATGCCAGGAGGGCTCGAGGTACTCTAGGACATGTGAATGTACCCTCCCACAAATGGGCAGCATCGTGGTTGCATGCCCACAGACGGGGGAGGAATTTTCTTTTCTGGTGTTTAGGACGTATCCTCAAGGAAAGACAATTGGCTGTAGTAGTCATAGATGAACAAGTTACTTACCAACTGGTAACGTTCTTTCAATGTTCCTCCGATGTATTCCACATCTATGACAGTTGTGTCCCTCAGCTGTGCACTTCGTAAACTTTTCAGCTGAGGGCATCTTGCGTCAATGGCGTCGATCCTAGGTCGCTCGAGTTACTCCACCGAGGGTCGACGTCACAGATGTTATATATCACGCACAGTGCCCGTTGCCTAGTTTAGTTTTTTCCCTCAGAACGTGTGACACCAGTCTCCTGCCGGTATAACAGCCTACAGCCTTGCGGAAAGGCAGCTGCAATCACAAAGGAAATTCTCCAACGGGGCAGGCTGGGAGGGCGATGTGGAATACGTCGGAGGAACATCCCATCGAAAGAACGTTGCCAGTTTGGTAAGCAACTTGTTCTTCGAAGGGATTGTGTCCTCCGAAGTATTCCACATCTAGATCAGACTCCCAAAGCACTACCACACTTATGGAGGAGGGAAAGAATTTGGAACGTGAAATTTAGAGTGCCCAATCAAATGGCTGAATAGAGGACTGCCTTACCAAAGGCCAAATCCTGCCCATGGATGGAGTGCAGGGAATAGTGTTTAACAAAAGTATGGACAGAGGCCAATGTGGCTGCTTCACAAATATTGCTAATAGGAACACCCCTTTGTAGAGCGCAGTGGAGGCAGCCACATCCCTAGTAGAGTGAGCCCGTAAGCCTACCGGAGGGTCCTTCCCCATCAAACGGTAGCATTCAGAAATAGTCAAAACAATCCATCTGGACAAGGTCCGTTTCAAAACAGCCTGACCCAAGCGGTGTCCAGCATAACCTACAAAGAGCTGATCATCCACTCTGACCCGGGACATCCGTGAAAGATAGAAGCTCAAAGCTCTCCTAGGATCCAACCTATGGAGCCTCTCCTCTTCCTTACCAGGATGCAGAGGAGGATAAAAAGCCGGAAGAACCACCTTCTGGCTCAAATGAAATTCAGACACAACCATCAGAAGAAAAGAAGGTCGCACCCGCAGGACAACCCTGTCCTTATGGAAAACAGTAAAGGGTGGCTTGGCAGAAAGTGCCTGCAATTCACTCACTCTGCGTGCGGAAGTAACCGCAAATAAAAACAGTTTTAAAAGACAATCTCAACGGACAACAGTGTAAGGGCTCAAACGGAGCTCCCATCAGGAACTTTAAAACCAAATTCAAATCCCTACCCAGCACCTGGAAAGGGGACGGTGGAAATACATTAGACAGTCCTTTCAGAAACTGTGAAATCAAAGGAATCTTAAAGTAAGAAAGCTCTTCAGACGAGCCCTTAAATATAGACAGCGCCGCCAGGTAACCCTTAATGGCCCATGTGGGCTAAAGAAAGCAAAAAAGAAAACACCATAGGAATGGAACATTGGAAAGGATCCACATTCTGACCCCTGCACCAGTCGCAGAACTTCTGCCAACGGACACCGGTACAGGGATTTTGTTGCAGGCCTCCTGGCCGAAAGCAACACCTCCATTACGTCATCCGGGAGGTCCCAATTCTTGTATATCAACCTTTCAGATACCAAGCGTGAAGGTTGAGAGACCTGACCTCTGGATGGAGAACCTGCCCCCCCCCCCTCCCGTGAGAGCAGATTGTCTCAGTAGGGAAGACGGCGTGGAGGGCAGATGGACATATCAAGAAGGTCCGGGTACCACGCTCTCCTGGCCCAATCCGGAGCAATGAGGATCATTTGGGAACCGAACCTCCGCAACACCTGAGGAATGACGGGGACTGGAGTAAACACATACAGCCGTGGGAAGGACCACTCCACTATGAACGCGTCCCCTGAGGCTCCTCTTTGGTGGAAATCCCCGCAAGCAGAATCTCTCGCACTTCTGGTTGACACTGGTGGCAAAGAGATCCACTTGTGGGGTTCCCCAAAGGGCCAAGATCTCCAAAAGGACTTCCTGAGCCAACTCCCACTCATGAGAGACCATGCTCTGCCTGCTCAGAGCGTCCGCCGCCGAGTTTACATCTCCGGCCAGATGAACTGCCAAGATCGAGATTTCCTATTGGATGGCCCAGAACCAGAGCTGCATCACCTCCCTGCACAACGGGAGTAACCCTGCCCCACTTTTTTGTTGAGGTAATGCATGGCCACTGCGTTGTCTGTCATAACCAGGACAGTCTTCCCCCGCATAGGCGGCAGAAAAGCCTTCAGGGCCAGCTTGATGGCTCTCAGCTTTAAAAGACTGATGTGGAGTCTGGACTCCAACAGAGATCAATGGCCGCTGGCTGTCAACTCGTTGGCATGAGAACCCCATCCTGTGAGGGAGGCATCCGTCACAATCGTCACATCCGGCCGTGGTGCTCAAAACGTTGCCCCCTTCATCAGATTCCCTTCGTCGGCCCACCATAGAAGATCCTGGGCGACCGAGATCGGACTCTGAATGGGATCCGACATCTTGCCGGAGAACTGCGACCACTGCATCTTGAGAGCCCACTGCAGGGATCTCATCCGCAGTCTGGCCTCTGGCACCAGAAAAATGCAGGATGCCATGTGGCCGAGCAACCTTCAGAATTTGAACGCCAGGAGACCCTGGGCACGTTTAAACTTGTCCACCATCTACAGAATGTGATGAGGCCTCACCTGGGGAGGCGAACAGTGCCCCAGGGACGTGTTGAGCACTGCTCTGATGTATTGGAGCCGTTGGGAAAGGTGTAAAATGCGACTTCTTTAAATTCAGAGAGACGCCCAGCTTGTGAAGGGACAGACAGATGATCCAGGGCTTGCTCGGGAGAACGCGCCTGTTAGGCAGAAACCTGTGCAGCTCCCTTAGGGACCACTGCAAAAGGCTTAGGACTACAGGTGTTGGCAGTAAACCCAATTGGTAGCAGTTTGTACCACCCAGATTTACCTGGTAGCTGTGGCTGAGCAGCCAGACTTCCCTCAAGAAGAGAGAGACAGTATATAGATTATACAAGATAGGTACAGAGATACAGTAGCACAAGCAAACACTGACCAGAGCTTGGGTATAAAAGTATATAATTATTTATTTAAAAACACACTTGTAAAATACACTAACACGGCAAGCAAGTTCAAACACTGTCGCTATCAATATATATACATCCCTGATTACTTATTGAACAAGTCTTAGTTAAAACACCACTTATTTTCAGACAGGGGTGAGCGCTTAACCTAAGATGGCACTCCAATAAGTTAGTTAAAAAGGGAGGGAAAAGGCAGAATTAGGAAAGTACACAATACCAAGACTTTAAACAGAACCACAGCAAGTCGGAAAGGCAGAGTCTACTGTTAGAGCAAGAAAGTTCATAGGCCAGGCCCACTCCTGGAGAGAGCAAGGCGGAATGTGTCCAAGATCACACAGTTGAATGATACTTTAAAACGTCTTTGCAGGTAGTTCAAAAAGGGTTGGACCAGTTCAGAAACCGTTAGTTAGTAGGTCCCAAGTCACCCCAGGATAGAGAGTCAAGGATTTACGGGACACCTTGATCAGTCTGTTGCAAGGGAGACCAGGCAGGACACAGTACCTGAAATGGTGAGAAAGCTCCAGCGGGGGCAGTTGTTCCTGGCAGCGGATGCAAGTCGGTGCTTCGTCCAGGGGAAGAGAAGATCTCGACGTGGAGGAAAGCTGGAGGTCGTTGCACTGCCAGGGAAGAAACCAGCCGCAGAGTTACCCGGTTAAAAGGTACTACCCTTTTATTTGCGGTAGTGGTGAAGATTAGCTATCCGGCCGCCGGGGTGCTTGGCACGGGCGATTCGACCACAAGACGATCCAGGAAGGCGAAAAGAGGGCGAACTGGTTATCCCCACCAGTTCAGAGGAAGAAGACGCTCCGAGATGAAGATCTTCTCTGTCGTTGGGAAGTGGTGAGACGGTTCAGCAGGGCTCCACCGGTGGTGTCGTCGTTGCAGGTCGGCTCAGCTACTCCCTCTTCGGATTCTTTGGTCCTGTGGTGACTTCTGAAGTTCCAGTCCCCAAAGCCCTGCTTTTATGCAGAAAACCCCCATTCATCAGTCCTAGCTGTCCCTCAAACATGCTAAGTGGTGAGCCGGGCGGCTCACCACTGGGCCAGTCACATAAGAGTGCAACTTGAGTTGCTGAGGCAACTCAGTCCAGGTTGCCCAAACCCCCCTCCCACACATCCTGTAGACCCAGACAGAGTGGCACCACTTTTGGAGGCTTCTGTGCAGAAGCCCGCCAAAAAGTGGAACAAAAGGCTCGACTTGGGTTGGAGTTACAGAGACGAACACAAGCACCATTTTAAAACCGAGTCCTGGCAAAAAGACCCAACCGGGGAATAAATATTAAATAACCCGGCGGTATCTTTAACATTGCACCAAAAAGTGGTGCGTTTAAAATGAATGGGAAAATCCCATAGGAAATATTCCGGTGGAATATTTTGAGTGGTAACCACTGCCACCAGCCAGAAACTCGACGAGGGGAGACTGCACAGTGCCCCCTCGAAAAACAGATCCAGGGGTAAACTAATTACACCTACCAGTACTTCGACAATATGATGGTTTGTACTGGTTCTGTTCACAATTGAAGACTAGTAAAGTCAATGGTGACTTTACATGACCTGGGAGACAGTCAGTCCCAGGGTATGGAGTCTATGTTTGGGGGTCACTATGACACCCCTGTGTTAGTGCACTGAGGGTGCTGTGTAACACACTTGCCAAAAACACATGAAACCCTATGGAGTAAAAGACCCCATAGCCCATAAAACACAAGTCAAAGGATATCTCAAATCATGTCTAAGATTGGGAGAAAAAGAGTCTCACTCTTAGCAGGAGAAAAAAATAAACCCCAAAACTCCAGCAAAGCTGCTGGGGGACTCGCTAGGTTTGGGAAATTAGCCTTAACAGAGAATTCTCCCTAACAGCGCCCTGATCAACCAATAGGTTGGGGTAGACGTGAATCTCCCACTCCTGAGGTACGCTGCCACCACCACCACCACCAGCTTGGTGAAGACCCTCGGGGCGGAGGTCAATCCGAACGGCAGGACCCGAAACTGAAAGTGCGAGTCGCCAGCCGCGAACCCAGGTACTTCCTGTGCTTGGGATGAATCGGCACATGAGGAACAAGTTACTTACCTGTAACTGTTGTTCTCCAGCATGGGTCTGGCATGGATTCACATGCTCATGAATATTCCCCGTCGTCAGGCTGGGAATCCTCGGTAAAGAAGAAATCAGTATCAGTTTCGTTTCTGATCAGTCTTTCGTAGTAGTAACCAATCACTGATCTCTGCCTCATACTGACCACAGCCAATGACTGCCCTCTACCTAAGCCCTGCCTCTGGCAGCCATCTTCAGATTTGGTAGCACGTGAAGTGGCAGTATGACCAAGTGAAGAGCCGCAGAGGGGTAGGCGGGAGGGTTCGCATGTGAATCCATGCCAGACCCATGCTGGAGAACAACAGTTACAGGTAAGGAACTTGTTCCTTCTCCAGCATGGGGTCTGGCATGGATTCACATGCTCATGAATAAAGAATACATAGCAGTACACACATGCACAACCACGGGAGGTGGCAAAGGCTCAACATTAAGCATTACATCAAACTCAACATTAAGCAACTCTTACCTCCTCACCAGACTCACCTTCAAGCGAACAGGTTGCGTAGCACTGCTTGGCCGACCCTGGACTCCTCCCTGGAATCCCGGTCGACGCAGTAGAATTTCGTGAAGGTGTGCGTCGACCTCCACGTAGCAGCCCTGCAGATGTCCAGCATGGGCACACCAGATAGGAACGCCGTGGTAGCTGCGATCGCTCTGGTGGAATGGGCTCTCGGACGGCCAGGCAGCGGTCGGTTTGCCAACCGATGACAGTACATGATACAGCCGGAGAGCCATCTGGAAATGGAGGCCTTTGAGAGAGCCTTCCCCTGATTGACAGGTCCAAAGTTCACAAAAAGTTGTGACATCTTCCGAAAACCCTTCGTGCGGTCCACGTAGAACTTCAGCGCTCTAACCACATCCAGCGAGTGCAAAGTCCTTTCGGCCGGCGACGAAGGCGACGGGAAGAAAACAGGCAACACCAAGGGTTCGTTGAGGTGGAAGTCCGACGGCACCTTGGGCATGAAGGAGGGGTGCGTCCTGAGCACCACCCTCGTGTCGTGTAAAGTCAAGTACGGTGGCTTGCAGGAAAGGGCCTGGATCTCTCCCACTCGTCGTGCGGAGGTGATGGCCACAAGGAACGCTGTTTTCCACGACAAGAACTTCAACGGAGCCGAGTGCAGAGGCTCGAACGGAGGTCCCATGAGCTTGGTCAGCACCACGTTGAGCTCCCACGCCGGGAGCCGGAGCCTTCACCGGCAGGAACGATCTGAACAGTCCCTTCATGAATTCTTTCACCAGACGATGAGACCACAAAGACGTCTGCCCCGTGGTTCTGGTGTATCCGAAGATCGCAGCAAGATGAATCTTGATGGACGCGTGAGCCAGTCCAGCCTTGGCCAGCGTCAGAAGGTACGGCAGTACTTGGGGGCCGTAATCCGTAGAGGGTTAATCTTCTGTGCGTGGCACCAGACAGAGAACCTCTTCCATTTGTGTACATAGAGTTGAGGACGCCCTGGCCTTTGCAAGAACCTCTCTGCAGTCAGCCGGTATGTCGTATCCTCCAAACTCTAACGCTGCAGGAGCCAGGCCTGCAAGTTCAGCGACTTCGGGTCGTGATGGAGGATGGCACCTCCTTCCCTGGAGAGAAGATCTGCGTCCACTGGCAGCTTGATTGACGGGGACGCTGACAGGTCCAGAAGGTCCGGGAACCATATCTGCCTCGGCCACGCAGGTGCGACGAGGATCATCCTGCACCGTGACCTCTTGAGCTGGTTGATGAGCCGGATCAGCAATGGCAATGGAGGGAACGCGTATAGAAACAGGCCCTCCCATGGGAACGAGAAAGCATCGCCCATGCTCCTCGGCTGAGGAAACCTGCTGGCGAACCTCCGGCACTTGGAGTTCGTCGCCGTCACAAACAGATCGATCTGGGGAGTGCCCCACCGTCGGAAGAGGCGGTCCACTAGATCCTGTCGTAGTTCCCATTCGTGGCACGAGCGCAGCTCTCTGCTGAGCGAGTCGGTGATGGTGTTTTTTATTCCTGCCAGATGCAACGGCACCAGAAACATCCCTTGGGTGACGGCCCAATGCCACAGATCCTGTGCCTCCCTGGACAGGGCTGGGGATCTGGTACCGCCCTGCTTCCTGATGTAGAACATGGTGGTAGGTTTGTCGGTGAAGATCCTCACCACCTTGCCCTTGAGGGACGGAAGGAAGGACCTGAGGGCCCAAAACACTGCACGGAGCTCCAGGACGTCGATATGGAGGGACTTCTCCGTCGGGAGCCAAAGGCCTCTCGCATGCAGATTTTCGGTGTGCACTCCCCACCCTTCCAGGGAGGCATCCGTGGTCACTGTCTCCTGGTGGTCGGGGGTCTGGAAGTCCACACCCGCCGTCAGATGCGCGCGGGTGCCCCACCACCGGATTGCTCGTCGGAAACTTTCGTCGAGTGTGATCCTCTCCTCGAAGCTGCCCGTCCTCTGGATCCAACGCGCGTCCAGGAATTCCTGTAACGGGCGCATCCGAAGCCTGCACATGCGGACGAGATAAATGCAGGAAGACATCATTCCGAGGAGGGATTTGATGGACCTCACCCTGGCCGCGTCCGCAACCAGCATCCGCTGCTCCTTGCCCAAGATGGCCCTCGTCCTTTCCTCCGACGGAGAGGCCAGAAGCGACACTGTGTCGAGCTTCGCTCCCAGAAACAGTGCGACTTGCGAGGGCACCAGGTGGGACTTGGCGTAGTTTATGGAGAATCCCAGGTCCGTGAGAAGTTGGACGGTCCTTGCCGTGTGCTCCACAGCGAGCTCCTTCGTCTTTGCACGGATGAGCCAGTCGTCCAGGTAGTGACGCCCTTGGACCACGAACCCGAGAAACCTTTGGTGCCCCTTTAGGATGGGGATATGGAAGTAGGCATCCTCCAAATCCAACGACGACAGGAAATCGCCCTCCTCCAGCTGACCCAGGACGTATTGGAGGGTGACCATCCGGAACTTCTGTGCCTTGATGAATTTGTTCAGTCGTCGTAGGTCCAGGATGGGACGCCATCCTCCTTTGTTCTTCTTCACGAGGAAGTATCTTGAGTAAACTCCGGAGCCCCGAAGCCTCTTTGGGACGAGCTCGATGGCGCCCTTCTTGAGCATCGCCTTTACCTCCAAGAGAAGTTGAGGGACGTGATGTTCCTTCCTGGACACAGGGGGACCGCGCGGGCACTTCTTTAGAAACTCGAGCGCGGGACCCTGAGCTAGGGCGTCCAGCACCCAACGGCCGGTGGAGATGGACTCCCACACGCTGACGAATCTTGCCAGCCGGCCTCCCAACGGGTTGCTTTGGTGGGGGCCCGACCCCGCGGCCGGTTCAGTCCTGCTTCGACGAGGCTTTGCCGCCTTGACCTCCCTGGCGACGACGACGGGGTCCGCCTGACCTGCCTCGTCCCCTGTAAGCTTCCTGTGACGACGAACGGGCCGCTTGACGGTAAGTGGAAAATCCGCTGCTGGAAACTTTGGAGGCACCCTGTTTGCCTCCGCCGCTCCGAAAGGGCGGCTGCAGTTGCTGGAGAACCCCCAGAGCCCGGGCCGCCTCCGTGTCCGCCTTGATGGCTTGAAGGGAATCGTCCACTGTTTACCAAACAGGTTGTTTCCGTCGAACGGCATGTCCAAGACTCTGGTCTGCACGTCCTGACGGAAGTCCGTAGCCTTGAGCCATCCACGCCGCCTAAGGCACACACCGTTGCCCAACTGGCGGAATCCAGTGTCCGCGATGTCCGTCGCAATCGTAATGGCGTGGTCCGACGCCACCTCTCCTTCCTGCAAGATCTCTAGGGCTTCCGCCCTCTTGTCGTCCGGTAGGAAGTCCAACAGGGGGGCCAGTTTGTACCACAACTCCCTGTCGTAGCGGGCTACGATAGCCAAGGCGTTGGCCGCCTTAATCGTTGTCGCTGCCAACGAGATGACTCTGCGTCCCATCGTGTCCAATTTCTTACCCTCGCCGTCCAGCGGGGTGGTCAACGTAGAGGCCGTGCTCCCCCCGCTTTCTTCCTGGCCACCGCAGAGACGACTGAGTCCGGGGTCGGCTGTGCCCGGAGGCACAAGGGGGCCGCGTCCGGGACCCTGTACTTCTTCTCGTACCGATCCCTTCTAGCCGGCGTCGTGGATGGGTTCTTGAGGAGGGCGAGGCCCTCATCCCAAATATCGTCTAGTAGAGGTATAGCGAGGACCGTCTTCCTCTTGGCCTCGCGACGTTGATAAAGGAAACCTTCCTTCTTCTCTTCCGGGCAGAGCTGGAAAAGCTTGGATGCCCTGGCGATCATGGAGTGAAACGATCCAATCTCGTCGGGCGGGGAAGCCCGGGTGGGAGGTGACGACGGGAGATCCTCGTCGTAAACCTCGTCGTCCGTACCCGTCGCGGCCGTGTCAGTCCCCGTATCATCCCCACGTGTCGTGGACGGGGAGGAGGCCTGAACAGGGCGCAATGGCTGAAAAGGAGGTGGAGGATGAATCCTTCTCTTAGGGGGAGGGCTCCCAAAAGGGCCTGGTTCCGGGTCCCCCGTCGGGAGCGGTTCCTCTGTCGGTGGTAACGGCAGTCTCGTCCTTATCTCACAGCATAAGGACTGTATAGCCAACAAAATGGCCGCCGAGTTGTCTTGCGGCACTGGTAGAGGGGGAGTCCGACAGGCGGTCAGGAGCCCCGTCGGCACCCTCGACGTTCTCGTCTCCTACGTCGGGGTCCCTCCCGACGGGCTGGTCTTCTTCCACGCCAACGCCGTGGCTTAAGACTTCGATCAGCTCCTCCTCAGAGGTTGAGGCCGAATCCATGACGGCCTCCTGCCCCCCCCTTTTCTTCTCCGTCGGAGGTTTCACGGGGGTCCTGTCGATGGGCAAGAAAGAGGACTCCCACCGCGGTGGCAGGGAGACTATGGGCCCCGAGGTCGCCACCACTGGTGTAGCCTCCACAGGCTGAGCCAGGGCCGCCGCGACTGTCTCGCTAGAGGCCTTGGCCGGATGGATTAAGGCTTTCACCACCCTAGGTGCGCTCACCGCCTTCTCCTTGGGGGGAGGGTCACAGCCTCGCTCCCCTTCCGATGGGGCCTTCGAGCTCGACCGGGGTCTCTCCAGGAGCTTCGCCGTGTGCTCGGCATTCCTCTTACCCGAGCCAGAGCGTTGGCTCGTGATTGATGGCGCCGGGGAGGATGCGCCCTGCAAGGCGCCCGTAGAGCCCGACCGTTCGGCGCTCCCGGTGCCAGCGGACTCGCAGTGCTTGGCCTTCTGTTGGACCCCCGTCGCCGGGGCGCCCTCAAAGGGCTTAGAAGACCGCTCGGATTTCTTCTTCTCCTCACCTGACGGGCTCTTTCCTTCCAGCCAGTTGGCGTGACGTTGATGGCGGTCCTTCATGGTCCGCTCCGACAAATTTCCGCAAAACGCACAGTCCTTCTCCACGTGCATCTTGTCCTCATGTAGGCAGTAAAGGCAAAGGGAGTGTTCGTCCTCCTTAAAGACATTCTGAAGCTGGCATCCAGGGCAGACCCTGAACAGCTTTCCGGGCGTCGAGCTTCCCTTCTCCTGGGCCATGTCCAAGATGGGCCTGAGAAACTTCTGGAATCCTCCAAAAGCGTGGCTCGACGAAATCTTCACCCTTGAGGGGCGTAGACGAATCCGACACGGGTCCCCGTTAATCGGATGAAGAGACGGTGGAGCTTGAGGCTCTTTGACCGAAAGAAATTTTTCTGAGAAACCACGTGAAAAAAAGCACTAACGCTCGAGAGCAATAGCACAAGGATCCCAACACTTGAACGTGCGGTAAAAATCTGAAGATGGCTGCCAGAGGCAGGGCTTAGGTAGGGGGCAGTCATTGGCTGTGGTCAGTGATTGGTTACTACTACGAAAGACAGATCAGAAACGAAACTGATACTGATTTTTTTCTTTACCGAGGATTCCCAGCCTGACGACGGGGAATATTCATGAGCATGTGAATCCATGCCAGACCCCATGCTGGAGAAAAGTAATCATCCTTGAGGTCTGGAGACACCAACCAATCCTGAAGTTGAAGGGCCTGGAGGGCATGAGAAAGAATGACCATCTTGAACTTGTCCTTCCTGAGAAGCTTGTTCAACCAATGCAAGTCCATGATGGGTCTCAATCTCCCAGTCTTTATTTGGGATCAAAAAATAAGGGGAATACCATCCCTTGTTCCTCTCCGTTACAGGCACCAGTTCTATGGTGCCTTTCTCCGGCAGGGATAGGATTTCCTGCGCAAGGAGCGGATACAGACACTTCAAAGAGAGCTGCCCCGGTGGATTGTCCTGAGGCCGCTGAAGGAAGGGAAGGCAGTAACCGTGGGCTATGATATCCAGAAGCCGCACATCTGAAGTAATGGCATGCCATTCTCCAAGATGCTGCGCAAGTCTGCCCCCAACTGGCGAACCATGGGACACGGCCTCATGACTGAGCCAACGCAGCTGCGGCAATGCCTGAGGGCAAAGAGGCAACTGCCAGAGCGGCTTTGGCACCCAGAGTACCCCGTTTTCCACCATGGGTACTCTTACGGTGGCCCCTTTGACTGGCAGCTCCTCTCGATCTAACAAAAGGAGTAGTAGAAACGAAAGGCACCTCTCCTCCATTGCTGTCCCCAGGACAAAAAGGCAGAGGTTGACGTACTGCAGCGCTCAAAGACTTTGCTGCAGCTTTGGAGGTCTGCAACCTCTCAAGGCTCTCGTCAGCCTTGCTGCCAAATAAATAAACGCCATCAAAGGGCATGTTCAGAAGATGGGATTGCACATCAGGAGCAAACCCCGACTTCCGCAACCACGCAAACCTGCGTAGTACGGTGCTCGCAGCCATGGACCAGCTGACAGTATGCCTTGTCCAACCCAGACGGAAGGGATTCACATATAGCATCCTTGCCGTCACACACGATGGCTAGGAAGCCAACCCTTTACTCCCCCTCGGGAAAATGTTCAGCCACGTAGGAAATACAGGTCCACAGTGTGTGTAAATCTTCCCAGGGCACATGTGGAGTTGACAGCTTTCAGTGCCATGCTCCCTGACAAAAAGACCTTCCGAGCCCATCAGTCGAAGCGCTTGTCGTCCCTATCTGGAGGGATGGTAGGGTACACCTGCTGCCACGAGGTGGCTGTAGCCACCTGAACCACCGACCTCTCAGGAGTGGGGTGAGTAGACAAATAGCTGGGTTCACTAACAGATGGTCGGTACTTTTTTGCAATTCCGGGGCCTGCCAAGCCGATGACACCCTTTTTTGCAATGTAAGATGGAAAGGCAATACCGGGTCAGAGGGGGACCTTGGTCCAAGATGTCAGTAAGGTCATTCTGAATAAAATACTCAGGAGGACTGGACCATCCCAGGTATTCGCAAACCCTAGACATGAGCCGCCTACAGGAAGAGTCTGCATGAGCCCCCGCCTCAGGCCTTCCAAACTCAACTTCCGGAGAAGTATCTAGGCCACTGGTGTCATGTAGGGACTGTCGCAACTCCTCCAATGGACTGTCACCCAACAATCCCGGAGCCTCATCCTGAGAAACAGTATCTTCAATGTCTGATCTTTGCTCCTCTTCAAAAATGTCAGGCAAAGGCTTGGAAAACACAGCATAATTGATAGAAGAGGGTCTGGAGCCCAATACCGGCCTCCCAGAAATAGAGGAAGCTGCAGGAAACTCCTCGGGCACATGACGCCCAAAAAGCGCTGAAGGCGCAGAGAGCCTAGACACCGAGGGTGCCGAGAGCCCCGACACCGAAGGCGTCGATAACAGATGTTGAGAACGCCGAGGGCTTCAATGCCGGAATCCGTGCCGAGGGTGTCGACGCGAGACCTTCGGTGTCGACGCCGCCACAGGCGTGGGTTGATGGGACAGAACAGCATTGTCCGAGTCAGACTGACCCGGTGCCAAACGAGCTGGCGTCGATACCTCCTCAGGCTGCAACGGTCTCGCTGGGGATGAGGAACGAGACGCACATCTCTTGCGACTGCTTTTATCCGCACGGGAGCTTGAGGGCTCCCGGTGCGGGTCGCACGCGAGCCCGAAGGTGTGCGAGCCACGGATCGAGAGCGTTCTCTGCCGGGTTCTTGAGAAGGCGCGACAGGAACCGTGCCTTGCAACTGGAAATTCGCCATCATTTTCTCTTTAAACGCCACCCACTCCCCTGGCATCGAGGACTTTGTGGGACAAGCGACCTTATGCACGGCACCATCCTCCGAAGAGGACAGGGAAGGTGACCGGTGTCGGCGCTTTCGAGAATGCCGTGAAGATGAGGAATGGCGGGAACCACTCTCGGGCCGAGAACCTCGAGCTTCCTCCTGACGCGGAGAGTCGCCCCTCGAGTCGTCGGTGGAAACCCAAGACTTTGATCAGGTTTTACGCGACTTTTTCGATGGCTTACCTGCACAGAGCTTCCCCTTCCTTTCACGCAAGGCCTTAGCTGTAAGAGACTGACATTTGGAGCAGTCGTCTGGCGTGCGACTCACCCAGGCACCATAAGCAAATACGGTGCGGGTTCCTCAATGACATCTTGGACTTGCAGTCCCGGCAAGTCTTAAACCCGGACCTTTGAGTCAGAGGGGTCGAAGAAACAGACATCATAAGAGATTAGAGTTTAACAAAGCTACCATGTTCACTGTCGGGAAAAAACTGAACTACGGCAACGGGCGCTGTGCGTCTTATATGTAACATCCCTCGACAGAGGCCCTCGAGGGACATGGGATCGATGCAAGACCCCCTCTGCTGAAAAGATTCCGAAGTGCACAGCTGTAGCTGTGGGACACAACAGTCATAGATGTGGAATACATCGAGGACAAAATACCTTCGAAATTAGTTCCATCCACCCGATAAGGAGGGGATGTTTGACGGGCACATCTGCGTTAGAGCAGAAGAGTGCGTAAAAGGTGGTGGAATACAATTTCGCGCAATGCAGGCAGTTCTATAGTTGCGTCATCGGAGAAGAGTGGTGTTTTTTGATTTGTTGAAGCCTCTGAGGAAGCACACAGTAGAATAGTACATGTAGGGACTTTCGCTGTGGTAGATTTTTGGTGTTCATTATTTGTTGGGTTTTTTTTGGCTCCAGCCGAGGTCGACACCCTAGGTAACGTGTATATAAATTGTGCTAGACATAGTAGCAGCAGACCCCAGTCTGGATGGGCGGGTGGAGGAGGGGGGGGGGGGGGGCATATAGGGAAAGGCAGGCCTGTGAGAGGGCCAATGGTATACTGTTACGGAACGAGTGGGCGGGCCTGAAGAGAATTCCGGTGTGCACGGTGGGTGTGAGTGGGCAGCCCTGAGAAGGGGGAAAGTGACTGGAAGCAGGGTGTAAGGCAAAGGTGTTACACTCACCTGGACTCTGCAGTGGTGTTGGGGCACGATTGGAGCCCTCCCTCGACTTGGCTCCCCTGGATCGCCTCTCTCCCTACTGCTGCAGAGCCTGCTGTTCTGGATGCTGGTATTGCCCCCGAGAGAAGATGAGGCAATAAGAATGGCGTGGTGGTGTTGTGACTTCCCTCGACCCTCTTGTGCCAAAATGAAGTGCGCAAGCGTTTTCCCATGCAAGTTTACCTGTTGTGTTGTAATGTTTAGCTATCCGCCCTGCTTCTTATAGCACGGGCGCGTAGAGTGGACCTAGTTGCTTCACTGGTCGTGGAAGTGTTGATCCAGTCCGGCTGCGACCAATCCACTTAAAATGTAAGTCTTTTGGTTGGTTGATTGATTTTTTATTTCTATCGCGCTCATACACAATTGTTTCAGAGCGCGACCAGGCAGGGAAAGGGAACAGGGGAGAACAAAAAACAACGATCTTACTAGGCCCAGTGACATTGAGAACGTGCAAGTGCAGGGTAGAGGGAGAAGTGCATGGAAGGGGGAACAAAAGGAGAGTGCGGAGCGAGAAGGAAAAAAACAAACAAAATAATAAATAAAAAAGCAACAAACAATGGGAGTGCAGCCAGCAAATGGCAAGTGCTGGGTTTATGGCAGCAGGCCGTGTAGGTCTGAAAGTGCAGGAAGAAAAGGGGAGGGCTGTATGGGTACAAATACAGACCCCAGTGCAGGGGGTGGCCCGGAGGCAGGGCGTGAGGGTGGCAAGATGAGCAGGTACCTGGGCCCAGAGGACAGAGGGTGGCCAGGTGCATGGTGCCGAGGGAGAGTAGAATCAACAGGGGAGAGGGGAGGAGAAGGCAGAAGCAAAGGATTGGTTATGATTATAGTTCATTTATTATAATGTCTTGTTTTGATCATAAATAGTAATTCTTGCAATGTCTTAGCTCTTCCCAATAGGTGTGAAGATGCAGATCAGAGTCGTGGAGCGAATCTGTGGATTCCCCCCGAGGATGATGGAGGTCCCAAAGTAGCTGGTAAGTTGGCCTTTATGATGGAACTCTAGTCTCAAGTATGTTGCGGTCAAGCGTCCGTTATCTATATGATTTCTAACCTGTTGTGTCCTTTTTCCCTTGCAGGAGAAGGCTGGCGGCGTAGAGCAAAGCCTGGATGTTCGGTGCAGCTCCGCGGTTGCAGGTTGAAGGTACCGCGAAGGAGAAAAAAAAAAAGAAGTGGAGCTCCGAGTAGCTGAGCGCCCGGATCAGGTGAGAAGGGGTCTCCGACTCCGATAGTGATGGGATGCAGGTAAGAGGCGCGCACAGCGATGGAGCGGCTGGAAGTAGGTAAGGTGCGCCTTCAGCGATGGAGTAGCTGGAATCAGGCAAGATGCGCCTTCAGCGGTGGAGTAGCTGGATTCAGGCAAGATATCTTCAGAGATGAGCAGCTGGAATCAAGTGGATGCACAGGTAAGGACGGCGGTAAGCGTTACGCTGCAGAAAGCAGAATAACGCAACGCGGAGGCATGTGGATGGGTTGGTCTTATATAGGCTGGCCCTGGCCCCTCCCTTTAGCCCCGCCTAGTGGCTCCACCTTGCCCCTCCCAGCGACGCCTGCATGTGCCTTCCAATGATGTTCTATGGCCACGCTCGGCCCAGCTGCACGTGCCTTAGGCACAGAGTGTGCAAGGCACACTTTTTCATGAGCCTGGCGCCAGAGGTGCCAGGACTGGGTCCATTTGGACCCTGGAGGTGAGGAAGGACTGGACCCTTGTCCAGTGGCCATGACAGAAGGAAAGGCAAGTATGGATGTTTGAGAGGTGAATGTGAGTGAAGGGGTGAGTAGGAAAAAAAGGGGAGGGGCTATGATATAAAAGGGGAGGGAATTATTAGCAACTAAAGGAGTGGACACCTAACTAGGGTCACAATGGCGTTCAGGGACAGTCCCCTGGATCATGTGTGGTAAGTTGCCCCAATATCTGCAATAAATATTGAAAAATAATTTCCATTGGGTCCAGGACACTGCAGGCCAGGGCTTCCATGCGTGGCCGGGTGAGGGAATTTTGACATTAAGTTTACAAAACACATGCTCTCATACCAATTGACGTATAAATGTTCTAAACTTAAGAGCAGAGAAAATATTTTAGGGCTTTGGAAGCTCCAAGACTGAAGAATTGGTGGCTGAATTTACAGGGAACTATTTGATGTGTCAAAGGTTTCTGTCAGGATGCACATTAAAAATGATAAAAGGACCACCACCACGGCTGGAGGGCCCTTTCAGGACTTGTATATTGACTATGTCGATATGCAAGGTAGATGTGCCTCCTACAGGTACATGATGGTCTGTCCTCTCACATTGGCTCGAAGCAAGAACCTGTGCTCATAATGACGCAAAGTCTGCGGCAACATTTTTGGTGCAGGAGGTCTTCTCCAGATGGGGAATATGTGATTAACTGCTGTCAGATAATGTGAAACACTTTGCAAATTACTTGTTCAAGGAGATTACAAACCTCCTGGGGATTTAACACTGCCTATGCACAGTGTACCGCCTGCAAGCAAACTGCATTGTGGACCAAATAAACGGCTTGCTTAAGGAACGCTTAGTAAAGCCAACAACTTTGAGCAAAAATTGGCTTAATTGCCTGCCTTTAGGGTTTTTTGCATTACGTAACTCACCTGACGGGGATCATCATTTGACTCCACATGAAATTGTTACTGGCAGGAGACTGCATGCGCCTTTCTCTCCAGCAAATACAATTTCAGATGCCAACACAAATGCACAAGTTTTGGGGGAAGAATTTAAGGCATATTTGACTGAACTCGCTAAAGCTGTAAAATACATCT
The DNA here is from genome assembly GCF_040938575.1 of Ambystoma mexicanum. Classification (NCBI taxonomy): domain Eukaryota; kingdom Metazoa; phylum Chordata; class Amphibia; order Caudata; family Ambystomatidae; genus Ambystoma; species Ambystoma mexicanum. Next base: position 1,308,842,905 of record NC_090935.1, on the reverse strand, counting down.
CTCGTCCGGTACATCGATCAAGCTGGCCGGCCGGCGAAAGAAGGCCCACAAGTACATGTTTCCAGCTAATACCACTCCCGCCAGCTCAGATCCTGATTCTGAAACTGAACCTAGTGATTCACAGACAAGTGAAACATTAATTCCGGATAAAAGTAATCAAAAAGGAAGAGGTTTTTTAGGAGAAATCACACATTACAAGAAAGGGAACGTCAGATTTGCCAATACCAAACAGGTTCGTTTTTCCATAACCCCCACAGTATCTACTCCAATTCCACTAAACATACCAGGGGTAGGAGGGGGGGCAAGCGGAAGCGGCAGCTCGGACGAAGACCAGGCCTGTCTGGGTATCTTAACTCGCTCCAAAAAACGTTTGGGACAGTAATTGGTACTGATCTAGTAATTAATCTTTCTAAACGTCCATTATCTATGCATGAAAGATCTGCCCTTAATAAAGGTTTATCATTTTCACCCAGTGTTTGTACTAACTTTGTAAATTTTGAAGTAGACCGATACAAATTTCTGAGACAACTTAAGTTAAAAAAGTTTTTTGCCACTATGTACACTCCCAAGCCCAAACTGGATCCACCGAGCACTCTCAGCATTGGAGATCTGAGAGCCATTGAAACCTTGGTTTCCTTGGAACAAGAGGCCAGCGGTGACACCCCAAATGTTCCTCATGACTTGGAAATTAACCAATTACATTTGAATCTTAAGGAACTTAAACCCAATTCCTAATTCACACCACAGCTTACTGGTGACAACGTCATTGATACTTTCAATCAAGCAATAACTCGATATTCATCAATATTTGGACAAAAGGTCCAAGCCCGGGTGTAAATCCAATCTCACCAGCAATCAAAAAATTGCTTTACAGGACTTAACCAATGATACCGACATTGTCATCAAAGAGGCGGATAAGGGGGGTAATATTGTCATTTTGAACACTTGTGACTATATCTCTATGGGCCTTAAACACCTCAATACCCCTGGATGTTATCTGGTTCTAAAATCGAATCCTAGCAAACGAGTTGTATCGGACCTAATCGAGCTTACTTGGCGACGATTCATTGATGATATCTTTTTGATCTGGAAAGGTACTGAAGATGCTTTGAATGACTTTCTTATTTTTGCTAATACTAACTCATTTGGGATCAGCCTAACCAGTACGTGTGACTCCAAACAAATTGATTTCCTAGATTTACATGTTTTTGTTGAAGGTCAACAGCTTCTAACCAGTACTTACAGAAAGCCTACTGATGTTAATTCCATGTTAGCAGCACAGAGCAACCATCAGCATATGACTATTAACAATATCCCAACTGGAGAATTTCATAGGGCAAGTCGCAACTGTACCCTTCCAATAGATTATGATATGGAATGCAATATTATCAATCAGCGCTTTGTGAACAGAGGCTACACCTGCTCAGTCATAGATGAAGCATTCACTAAATTCACCAATGTCACTCAGCTTGACCTCTTGAACAAGGTGCCTAAACCCAAAGATTCCCTTCAACATATCTCCTTGGTTACCCCATTCACAACTGACTCCTCCATGTTGTATAGAATGGTAGCTAAACATTGGCTTGTCCTAAGACTGGATAAGGATCTCAAACCTTTAACACCTAAGCCAAAATTTACTTTTCTGAGATCGCCTACCATTAAATCACAGGTTAGTCCGTCATTTTTTGACAATAAGGTGGCCAAACCCTCTTGGCTACAACAACCGTCAGGTTTTCACAAGTGTGGCAACTGCAATCAGTGCCCCTGGGCCCATTCTAAATGTCAAACCTTTACAGATAAGTTTGGCTCTCAAGTGGTTATACGCGACTTTAACTGTAAAACCACCTATGTGGTGTATGCCATTATATGTGTTTGTGGCAAGCTCTATGTGGGTAGCACCATACGCCAACTCAGAATCCGGATCAGAGAACACTTGACCAGTCTCCGGGCGTGTGAACCTAAATCTCCTCTGGCAGTTCATTGGCAGACTGAACACCAACTGGATCTGACATCTGATTTGCGCTTCATTGGATTAATGAGAGCGCATAAGGGGAAAAGGGGCGGGAGTCTTCAGTTGAAATTGCGACAGATGGAAGCCAAACTCATCTGTCTATTACGATGTACCACTCATGGATTAAATTCTGACCACGAGATGCACCTCTTTCTATGAATCTGGTCTGATTTATTGTTAAATAGCTACATTTTGTTGTAAAAGTGGGCCAATACTTCCACTAATCAATTTTCAGATACTGTCATTAATTATGCTAATGCTCCCCTTACTTGCATCTTTGCAACTCCACCATGTTTTTCGCTTACCGGCATCTATGCACATTTAGGGCTGACATTATGGATATAATCACTATATATGATTTCCTCCACACGGGATTCTTGATTTCCCATTTTCGGGTTATTGGTTAAATTGATAGAATCACGTGTTTTATTGTTTTCTAATGTGCCTAATTAGTTGTTTTGGGACTTATTATCACCAGTCATTGAGCCACACCAATGTGACTAGCGCAATTTTGCTCCGATTACCTTAATGCCATGGCAGGATCTCGTGTGGACAGTAATCGCGCCTACGTCACTTTGTTGACAATATACGTCACTTACGAGACGCAATGTAGTCGCGCCGCCGCCACTGTCACTTCTGTGACATGTACGGCAGTTTTTTCTATTTAGATTCACTGAGAACGGTAGCCATTGGATTTGTTTCATTTTATTTGTACCTGACTCGATTTGTCGAGTAAGCAGCCTTTTTTATTTTCTCTTGTGCTCGTGAATGCTTTATCATTTCGTCTTTCTTCCTCCGATACCTTTGTGCTATTAATTGCAGGCGATATATGCGTGCAAGCCATTAGGCTTTTTTGGATTCTGGATAAAGATATATATTTCTCAACGGGTATTCACCATTTAAAGCCCTGTGTAGTAAGTCCCTTGCTTTTGAACTTATTGATTTTTAATTATGTTACTTAGTTGCTCTCAGGTTTGTTTTGGTTGAAGATCTTTAATTTACTATTGGCAATTTTCCAACAGGGCTCTTGTATTCACTCGTCATTTACAAATCTTTTTTGGTAAGCGTTTTCTTTATTGTGTATACCTTTCCGGAATGTGGTTTCTGGTATTTTTTGGAATTTATGTTTGGTGCAGTTGTGCACTAATCATTTATAATGGATTGATTTTGGATTTTGATTAGTCTCTTTCCTTGATAATATTATATTGCATTAGCACCCTATACACGTGGCATGGTGTTGGGTGTGTGATCTGCATGGTGGTCTTGCGAGGGTGCAATGGGACATCACATTCACTTGAAGATGAAACAGTTTTTATTTTCCATTGTGCTTATATACATTTTCTATATTCCTGTTCTCTTAATGCTGTGCCAATCTTGCCCCACAACTGCTGTACCACTCCTCTTGCCGGACTTGGTATGTTCTTTATTTACTTATTTTTTCCTGTTTTTCTGTTGAATCATTTCTCAATCTTCAATTTTATGTTACAATTTTGTTATTTCAAACTCTGTACATAAATTGCTGTATTACGTTTTGTGGTTCTGCCACTCAGCCTTGAAGACGACGCAAGTGTCGAAACACATGTCTGCTGTTCTTCATCACATTAAAATACTGTACTTTATTTGTTGTCATATAGTCTAATGGTGTTTAGCGCAATTCCATCCACACTCCACTTAACTTTTTACATGTTTCCAAAAGCACCACCCTTCTATCTGCAAGAAAAATGAATAGTTACTCACTGTAGTGACTAACTTACTCTTAGTCCATAGTCCCCTTTCCTCCATACGGCATGGGCGTCCCTCGCTAGGGACAGGAGACGGAACCTTTTTCACCAGAAAAAGAGTCTTCCCCTTGGGAAGGAGTCGCCTTTACTGGGCGCGATGGAAAACAGCAGCCCTCCCTTGGGCCTTGATCTATGTCTGACGAAGTCCTTCAAGTCCTCTGGATGCAACCTTTCGAAGAGCTCCCTCCACCGAGCTAGCTTGTTCTTCAGAGCGCGTGGATCAAGTGCGTTGCACGCGGTACAACCTTCCCAGCCGTGGTCAGGGCCAAGGCAGCTGAGGCAAAGAGCCTGGGGATCGGATTTAGGGAAGAGCCCCTCGCAGGCTGGACACCTGCTGAAGCCCGCTGTAGTCGACATGTGCCGGGGATGAGCATGGCCGAAACCAAACCCAGGAGTGCTGGTGAAATCGGCACTTTCCCGTCGATGCGGAAAAGGGTACTGGGGAGTGGCGCCGGTGGGCGGAGTGAGGGGAGCGCATGCTCCCAGGGCCGCGCCTCTACAGTTAAACGGGAAGGTTTTTTCTGGTGAAAAAGGTTCCGTCTCCCGTCCCTAGCGAGGGACACCCATGCAGTATGGAGGAAAAAGAACAAGACGCAAGAGTAAGCGTACATATGTAATTTCGTGCAAAGATGGCTAGAGCCTAGGTTGACTGGGCCCCACAGATAGTATACGCGACACCTAGAGCAGCGAAAGTAAAAGAGGCACGCATCAATCAACCTTTCAGATGTTCTCAGAGACAACAGCGTCTCTCGCTCTGGAGAAGAGAGGAGCCCCAATTGATGGAGTATCAATCAACTGTCATTAACATTTATTTCTGCAATAAGACTTTACAGGAAGCCCATGGAGGACGACAGAATTGTGCATGGCAACGGTGGGTGTGGAGGGGAGGTGTGGCGGGGGAGCTTTGGGGGTTATGAGAATGTGTAGAAATTAGGGGCTTTGGATAGGTGTAGGATTACTTTACCTTTTTCTGCATAAAAAGTCAGACAGCATGTTAAGAGAATGATACAAATGTACAAGCTATAAAGAGCATATTCCACTTAGAAATTGCTCATGACACAATTGTGAAAGGGCAGGACACGGCATCCAGGAACATGTGGTATGAGCAGCAGTGGCCAAAGGGCTGCCTGTTGCCAGGTCCGAGATCCGGCATCAGATGTCTGGCCGGTTCGCAGCAACAGGCCAGCCTAAGCCCTGACAAGGCTTCACCGGGCCCCCAGCTATCTAATCTGCGCTGTGCTCCTTTCACGGGCCGCCATTTGCACGTCTGCCGTCACTATTCACTCAGCCTGTTTTCTTTCTTCTGGCATGAAAGGGACAACAGGAATTAATGGGCCATGAATAAACTGGGAGGGTGCATCACTGTTGAAAGCAGGCTTCCAACATGCTGGGCACACTATTGTTTTCCAAATGTGCATTTCACACTTCCATAGTAAAACTTAAAAATGTGGCTTGCATTCACTAGTTTTCTTTGAATTCTTTTTGTTGGTCCGACTACCACACAGTCTGTAATTTGTGTGTCCCTTTGTGTTTTATCAAAGGTTATATTTATAAAGCTTAATCACAAATAAATGGTTCTGTTGTGCTGACAGCAGTTTTTAGGAAATTAAACTGCGGGTTCATGGGTGCCAACTTTAGATTTTCACTACAGGGGCAGAAATACCCCCACCTCCGCACTGAAAATAAGCAACTGACCAGCCCAACATCCCCTGGCCAAACACATTTTATAGCACTTTTTTTAAAATCAGGAATTGCAAAAAGTCATACAATTAACAACCAGTTTTTAATAGATAACATCTCAACAACTGTCCCTCAACCTTCTGAGCTAGCCTGGTAGCCTTCTACTGTAGAGCGTGTCTATGCATCCCTTAATGGACTAAAAAGCACAGCATTACCAACAGTATTTTGGGTGCACCACTGCCATGCAAGTGATTTAAAGTGGAATTGATGTACAATGTGGAGTTTGGAAAGAAGCAGCATGAAAGAAATTGCATCACTTTTAAAAATATTATTTTTAACATTTCCTCCTCGGCACTCCGCCCCTACCTCCAAACACCCTCAGCACGGTCCTTGTGGGATCCCTTTCCATTTTTTCCATTCCCACCACTGAGTATGAGGAAATGAAATGTGTGGGGCAAGAGGTGGCTAATGGATCCTCCTATGTGTGCCCTCTAATCTCACGTTACAGGGACACCCAAACCATTCTTGCCCCCAAGAGGTAACAGCAGGGGAGGAGGGATGCATAATCCAGCAGTCTGTGTGTTAGGGGCAGACAGTATTTATTCACTGGATAGATGAAGGGGAAGATGTGTACACAGATAAATATATACAGTTGGAGTGCATGTCTTGAAAAGAAGCTACAAAGCATATCTTAAAATATGTAACAGAGGGGGCGAGAAGGGGTGAGCAGTTGTTTACAACTCACAGCAGAGTGCACTGCAAAAACTCTACAGGACATGATATTCCACGGTGCCACACAAGACCCCCGATGAAAATACAGAGCTCTGTCTTTCGCCATGGAAAATGGGGAGGGGGAGGTGGTATAGTGTCGGGTAGAGGGGATGGTAGGGTTTGAGGAAGATGTGGCAGCAAAGATAAATGAGTTGTCGGGCAGTGTGGAATGAGCACGTACATGCTCTGACTTGGGTAGATGAGTTCACAAAGCCTCTTACATGATCTTCCTTGTGTTTTAAGGCGACTGGGTCAATGGTCTTGTGTGTAAACACCGGTTGCGCAAAGACGATGAGCATCCTGGCAGTGCAGAGTGGGACAGCAGCCGTGATGGACCACTGGTAGGCTTGCATGTCCAAGGCATATGCCCAGCTACCTCCAGACTGGGGAGGAGCGTGCTCCCTCGTCATGCTCCACAGCCCTGCAGTGGCCGTGACTCCAGAAGATTTAATACCCTTTGAGGACCAATCGGCATTAAAGCAAAGAAAGATGGAGGAACAAAAAGCACAAAGAGGGCAGGAGAGGTCACAATGTTTGAGACCCCCTTGTAGACAAGGTGGGAGCTACCACAAAAGTGCTCCTTAGTCTCGTTGGGTGAGTAACCTTCCCCAGTGTTGGGGAAAGGTTCCTTCAGCAATTTTCCTTAATTGACCTAAATGGAGTTACCAAGCACATCAGCTTTTTGTTTACATCCTAGCTAATTTTTGGTGGGGAGTGAGTCACTCACCTACTTCACTCATTAAGTTTGGGATGCACTGGTCAATCCATTTGAGTGTTATAGGGGTTTTTGTTAAGCCACAAGGTTCAGGGTCTTGAGAAGTCTCCTGCCATGGGCACGAGTGATTCACTCAAGCGCAACAGGTTTTCCAAGTGGTAGCGTTGCAGAGTAGCCCACTGCTAACTCCCAGAGAGCACCCAAGTGGACCAAGTGGCTGGCTGTTTGGCTGGAGAGACTCTGCTCGTGTTCTATCCAGAAGTGTCGTCGGCAAGAGGAAGGCGCCGTCTCTTTATTTGAGCTGAAACGTGCTGCTGTGCCTTTAACTGCGTCTGCAAGCCCCGCCCACTCACCATGCCATCCTACAACTGGTCCCGTGCCTGCGCACCGCGCGCGCACCCAAGTGGACGAAGTGGCTGGCTGTTTGGCTGGAGAGACTCTGCTCGTGTTCTATCCAGAAGTGTCGTCGGCAAGAGGAAGGCGCTGTCTCTTTATTTGAGCTGAAACGTGCTGCTGTGCCTGTGAGTGAGCTTTTGGACTTTGGATCCGTGTTCCACCGCTCTTGCCTGTGGACTTCCCATCTCTCTCCTGTGGACTTCCTGGCTAACGCTACGTATGATTTTTTTTTACTTTCTTCTTAGTTAACTGCGTCTGCAAGCCCCGCCCACTCACCACGCCATCCTACAACTGGTCCCGTGCCTGCTCACCGCGCGCGCACCCAAGTGGACCAAGTGGCTGGCTGTGGGTGTGGGGTACAGGTGATAATTATATTATATTTTTATTTCTTATATTTTGGGGTTGCTTCATTTTAGGCTTGCAATATGGGCAAAATTGTTAACTACTATGATGAAAGACCCCCGTGCAGATTTTTTTTCTGCGGTAACGTCGCGCAGGGCTAGTTTGGCGCGTGCTGCGGCATTACCTCTGCCGCCTCCCTGTATTGAGGAAGATGAATTACTCGAATGTGCTCAAGCATGCTCTAAAGAGCTTAAATCCAATGCCGATTTACTTGCAAACCCGACTGAATTTACTGATTCTTCCCAATCACTGTATGTGGAAGAATACTCAGTCCCATTGGGGAAAGAGGTTCTAAAACATCAGTGGGGCGAGGGTTCCGACAAATTGTCTAACGGTATTATTAATGATGATTCCTTCTGTGATCCTCCTAGTATTTTCTTGACGGATGACCTAGAACTTTTAGGCAACCATACTACCCATGACACTCCGCCCACTGTGGGAGCTGAGGCGACCAAAAATACTGACATTGGTATGATGTTAGGAATTTTCAACAGATTAATGTTGTATGAACTTAGGAGACAGACAGATGTCTTAGGTTTAATCAATACCTCCATGGAACAGATCCCCTCGAAAGTGAATGATCTTTTCGCTAATTCACTGAGTGATTTAAAGTCTGTACTGGGGACTAAATTGTTGGATCAGGAGCCTAGGGCTGCTCAAACTTCTGTTATTGCTCAAGATGTTGCAGAAGTCATTGTCATTTCTGATTCACAGGGAAGAGTGTGTCTGAAACGGTTGAAACTATCATGGAGGTTACCCGGGTTCAGGTGGCTACTCCTCTCATCCCGGTGTCGGAAGGAGTTTCTACTGATAAACCCAATAATACAGCCGTCTTAAACAACAAAAAAAAAAAAAAAAGCGCATGTCAAACTAAACTGCAAATAACATGGCTAAATCTTCTCGTAAATTTCTGAGAGACTCGACCTTTAGAAACTCGATCCTAGAGGCCAGGGAGGATGTGGATGGTGGCCTTGATGATCAACCTCCTTCGTATGAGGGGGTCGAGGTCCAGTCAGTGCCTGGGGTTTTGAAGGAGGTTAGCCATCCCCTGGGAGTATATTTTGAGGCTGGTAACTCGATTTCAGATGCAATGAAGAAAAAAAAAAAAAAAACTGAGATTGCCTCACAGTTATCTTTAAAATCAGGGTTAGAAGATATCTTTGAAATTTTCAAAACTAACTCCTTGAAGGTAAACAGCTCTCTTGTTCCAAATATCATAGGTACTGAAGCGGTTAATCAGGCAAGTGGGCCGATAGCTGCGAAATACTCATGTGATAATAAGGTTGGTAAGGATTCACTCATTAAGAGCTGTACCCCAAATGAAGATAGGAGTCAGTCGTCGTGCTCGGTTAATACTGGGTTGGGGCCTAGTGAATGGCCTAATAAGGAGAAGATGGTCGATACTACCTTATCCCATAAGGGGCGTTTTGCCTCGGCCCCTACTGGGTTTGCACCTTCTTTGAATAATAAGATTACACCATTTGACTCTGTACTCTCTTCTGCAACTAGACATGAGGTGCTGCCTTTGTCTGAAGCGAATGAGCTTCTTTCGAACATAACCACTGATATGCCTAACTCGGAGGTCCCTTTGAACAAGCAGGTTTCTTATACATCTGGTAAAGAGGAGGAAATTACATCTATGGTTAGGAAAATTTTAGAGGATACCTTTTCGGAGAATAAGAATGGGTGGTTTGTACCACGCAATAAATTAAGAGTCTACAAGTGTAAATATGTGCGGTACTAACACTCTAAATTGTGATAAACCAATGAATGATTTTGATTTAAGAAGACCTGCTTTAAGTGACCTACCAAGTCTAATATTGACAACATTGTTCTGGGAGGGTAATCGAATCTCCTTAAATCGTTCATATATCCTCTCATTGTTTGCGGCAATTCCGGAACTAGCATTAATTTCATCTGCTGATATAGTATTGGTGGATTCTATTCACAGACAGAGATTAGACTATGTACGTCTTGTTATTCCATCTCCCTTAGTAAGAAATCTGTTGCTAAAGGAGGTTGAATCGTTACAGCGCAGGGGTTTTGACCTATTTCAATACAAACACACCCTCCCTCCAAAGAATGGTAACTCTCAATCTACAAATGGTCTGGAAAGTGGAGTAGGGGTTGAACCCAGCGTGGGGTGTCGGAACTCAACAATGGACAATGCTGACAAGCAAGAGTGGAGATGGCTGGCTCTCTCCCTCAGAGAATCGATTAACTCTGAGGGATTTGGGGAAACCACTGTAGCAAGTCTAGAAAAATATCTTTGGCAAGTTGGAACGCGAGAGGACACTTACATTTGATCCACAATAGTGAGGTTACCAATGTTTTACAATCTTTTGACTTGTTACTCTTGCAAGAAACTTGGGCCTCTAGTGATCTTTTATGGGAAGGATATGACATAGTTCAAACTAATGCCGTAAAGGGGGCTAAAGGGCGACCAATGGGCGGGCTCCTAATGGCTTGTAAGAAATCTCTTGGGGCTACAAAACTGAGCTAATGGTCTAGTTCTAATTCCTTTCTAACAGTGATTTATGAGATCAATCATGGTGAGACAAATATTCAACTTTGCATCACCAATGTATATTGGAATCCGCTAAAACATTCTGTTTCACAACTAGTAAAAGAAATTAACAACTTGACCTCTAAAATTGATGAATGGAGAGCAGCTTATGTGAATGGGGTTATCATTTTAGCAGGGGACCTGAACTCAGATTGCAATATTGATTCTATGGTGGCAGATGCCTTATTGTCAGAAAACAAGAATAAAAAAAAATGTAATGCCAAAATCTCGGCAGGGAACCCCAAGTTTCGAGGAGCGATATGGTATAATTTTGTGGAAATTATGGGCTTAACAATGCTGGATAACAACTGCCATACCTGGAATGCTAGAGGTTCCAGCTCTATTTTGGACTATATCTTTGTGTCTGTTGGATTTGATAAAGTTATTTCCAAGCTCACCGTAGCTAAGATGCCTACTAGTGATCACAATTTACTACATATTGATTTTCCTTATCCAGCCCCTTCCGAGCCACTATGATGCTATACTCAGGGCTTGCTAATAAATCAAAAAGGGAATCGAGTGAGATGGTCGTTTGCTAAAACAAAGAAATGTTCCTCTGCCATGGTTAAGAATTATGAACAGATGCATCTTGAAGATCGGGTCTTTAATCTGTCCGTGACCAAGTTTACAACACATGTTAATGATTTAATATCGAAATCTGTAGTGAATTTGAGACCTGGTGATAATGCTAGAAGGAGTCATACACACTGCTTCAGTATGGAGGTTTACACACATAGGCAATTGATGAGGAGTGAAATTCGCTCAGTTAAAAAAATGGGCTATACCACAGACTATATATTGATGCAGACTTAAAAAAAAAAAATCAAGCAACGATATAAAAATTGGTTAATTAATTTCAAGGGCAAGCGAGCTCAATTGGATGGGGAAAACATGATCAATGCACTTAAAGGAAATAACATATCCAACTTTTGGCAAATTATTAATAAGGTTGAATTCTCTCAAAAGGAAATGCTTCTTACTCAAATTAGTGAGAGAAGGTGGCATGATTATTTCTCCAAAATGTATAGCTGTGAGATGGCCAATCTGAGTGGATCCGTTACCAAGGTTGCTACATGGGAATTGAACATCTCTGTCGCGAATATTTCTCGCTTAATTACCAAATCTAAAAATTTGGCTGCTCCCGGTCCAAATAATTTGTCTAATAAGAGCCTAAAAACTGACATTGATGTTTGGGCTAAGGTTTTGCATATCCTATACACGGACATCCTGAGCACTAAAACCATTCCAGAGTCTTGGAGATTAGCACTTGTACTCCCGATCTATAAAAAGGAATCCAGATATGCTCCCGAAAGCTACAGACCCATAGCCATCTCGGATCCGGAGTCGAAAATATTTGCTTCCATTGTACTGGAAGAATTGCAAGATTGGATTAAGTGCAATAATTTATTGGATGCCAAACAGATTGGTTTTAAAAAAAAACATTGGTACGGACTGCGGGGGACTCATTCAGAAGTCTACAATCTAAAGCACTAATGAAAAATGGAGGTCCAATTTTTGTTGCCTCCATGGATCTCAGCAGAGCGTTCGACATGGTCGATCGCCCTTCCCTTTGGTCCATTCTGAGAGACTTGAATGTACCTAAACATCTTTTGGAAATTATAATAGAATTGTACTCAGAGACCAAAATTAAAGTGAGATTAAACTCAGAAGGTCAACTTACCTCAGAGATTAACATTCCTAATGGGCTTAGACAAGGATGCATGCTTGCTCCTACGTTGTTCAATCTATATTTCTGTGGAGCCAACAAAGCGTTAAAAAACAAAGGGTTGGTGGCACCAAAATTGGGTAATAAAGCGATAGAATGGTTAGCGTACGCTGATGATTTTTTGCTATTGGACTGTACCAAGGTGGGTTTACAAAGATTGATAAATGCATTTGTAATATTTGTTTCCAAATTACACTTAAAAATAAATGCATCTAAGACTACCATTGTGTGCCTGGGTAAATCAGGGAAAAATATCCTTGGTCACACTTGGCACTGCGAGGGCAAACGTATCAAGTGCCAGAGTGCTTTTAAGTACTTGGGTTATAATGTGATTGGTTCAGATTCTACAATCATAATAAAAACACAAGTGAGGACCAAGGTAGAGATGGCCCTAAGGCAAATGCGTAAACTAGAGATCAAATATTGTAAATTCACCTTGACCCCGCTAAGAACCTTCTACATTATGAAGGGTATTCCAAGGTTTATGTTTGGCATGGAATTTTATGATTTCGAAAATACGGATTGGGTGAAGTCCCTTGAAAGTCTGATATGGAAAGGAATCTTATACTTTCTACCTAAAAGTGTTCCGATGGAAATTATAAGATATGAGATGGGCTTACACTACTTGCAATCTTATTATGTGGAAAAAGATCCTACTATGGAGGAAGTGTTTAGTAAATTCAACAGATAATCTTTATACTATAGCAGGCACGGACCCTTCTAACTTGTTTACTAATCAATTAAAAACTAAGGTAGAGGCTTGTCTCTCCAAGCTGGGTGTCTCAATGGAAATGTTGCAATCTAATCCGCAATAGGTAAAAATGATTTTAAAAAGTGAAGATTGGTTACAGACCGCTTGTACAGTTTCGCGCTCGGGTAATTTTACTCAAGTATATTCCTTTTGGAAATGTTTTCCTGGTGTGGAAGCTTATTTAGAAAAATATCCTTGCAGAAGTTTACGAAATGTCTTTGAGATTTAGATTTAATGTGATGAGAACTAACAGTATTCTCAAAAGTTGGAATTTGCTGACAGACCCATGGGTCTGGTGCAGATTCTGTAGGAAAGAGGGTACGGAGGAAACATTGCAGCACATTTTACTCATTTGTCCAACTCTGCTCCAATATCGTATCTTATATTTTGCTCAATTTGTACAACATTTACATTGTGTTAATAGAGAATTACTGTGGTATCAAATGAGACATGGTCATAGCACTGCACTCAGGATTAGAGTGACTGCCTTCTTAAAAGTTGTTTGTGGTCCATCTTAAATGTTTTTTAATATCTTCGCAGAAACTTTAAGAGTTCTGGATATTAGGTTTTCTTGATTTGTTTATTATTTTGTCTGTTCGTTCTTTTTTTTTCTTCTATTTTTCTTTCTTCTTATTGTTTTTTATTCCAGTAACCATGTAAAGTTGGTTAATTTGATTTGCCGATTTAAAATGCTTATTTCTGTATAGTAGTGTGTTGATTAGAATAGAATAATGTTTATATTGTTTTCACTTTGCATATGTATATTTTTTTACTCTTTTGCTACAAAGTGTATTTTGTAATGGTTTAAATAAACCATATACAATAAAAAAAAACAAAAAAAAACTCCCAGAAAATGGAATGGGGTAATTAAGGAGGTATCATACACTTTGTTCTCTTATAGCAAGCAGAATCTTCATTTCCACCTTTTCTTCCGGGGTCCCACTGTTCGTCACAATCAACTCCCTTTTGCATTTCCTCCATTATTTCCAGATTCACAGCACTATGTTTTACATTTTCTGTTACTCATTTTCATTAACTCTTATTTACTCTTTCTTAACTCTACCCTTTAAAACAATGACATTTATATCACCCTTCTACCTACACTGCTGTTTAGGAATATATTTTCTTTTTGCCTTTTTTCTCCCATAGGGACACCCTTTCTTTTTGTTTTGACTGCTGACCTCACTTGAGCCAAGTAAAGCCTTCTGCTTTTTTTCCCTTGTGGTTTTGCTCAATCCATGAGACTGAGTACTTAGAGACTAGGTCTCATTTATGGATTGAATGTATTTTTTAAAGTGAAGTGTGGTTAGCATACTTTGTATCCTTATAACTTTTTCGGTAGTGGTGTTTTGGTTACAATCTACAATGTGCCTACGATGGGGTGGTTGCAGCGGAAATTGTTATACCTTTTAATTGTACACTTTTGCATTTACCGCAAATGGCTAATAAAAAAGGTGGCTAGCACCTTCAGATAGCTGTGCCAAAAGGTTTTAGCCTGTCCTTGGGCCCAGAATTGCCATATATGGCAAGCCTTTTACCAAGGAAAGCTGCTGTTTTCCAGGACAAAGTGGTGCTTTGTGTGAGAGCCTTGATGTGGGGGGTCTGGGACTGTCTGGTCCCAGTACACAAACTTGGTACCTGAATGTTTGTTGCTGGGGAGAAGTGGCAAGTGGCTATTCAGGATTGGATAGCCATTGCCAGTTTGAATGGTGAGATCCTTAGCACTCGTGGACCTAGGTGAGATTTCAATCCAGATCTTGGATAAAAAGAGTATTTCCTGCAGCCATTCTGGAGATAGTTGAAGCAAATACCTTTATGATTAAAAGCAGCATGTGGAGTTCAGCTGAAAGGTGCCTGGCACTGAATTCTAAGCACTGTGACAGACCAAAACTAAATCGCACGCCAAAAGTGACCTCTGCACCTGCAAACCCTGAAGCCAGCACAGAAGACACTGCCCCCAACTGATTCTGGAATATCTGCAGGGGTCTCTGCAGGCCTAGTAAAGGATCCCTTCCTAGTCATATCCTAGTGTCTGGAATTGAGTGGGTTTGCTTACCTTTTTGATTGTTGCATCATAACCACTGGCATCGTCCAAGCTCTTAGTATACCTACCGGACACGTATAACTTTGGAACGGGTGACTTTAGGGTAAGGCGGCCCCAACTCATCTTGGGGCTGGACTCGTTAAGTGTTAAGGAAACTGCATCAGTCGTTTTTCTAAAGTATCTTTGCTGAATTTCATGCATCTGACTACTTACTGGTGTTATACTGGTCATTGAATCTTACGCTTTCTTTCTTCTCCTAAAGGTGAATGTAGACATCCGTTTTATGGTTAGTGTGTAACGATATTGGACCAGAGATTTAACTTGCTTAGTGTGCATTTTAAAGACAGTAAATCCTTGTATGTTTTGTACTCCACTAATTGGAATTATTGGTGGTGTTCTATGTGGAATCATTGGAACCCTAGACCACTATTGCAGAACCCCTGGGCCTTGCCGCTCTGCTGTCTCAACTTGATTGGGTATGGCTAGATCTAAGTATTTCCCTGTGCATCCAAACAGGTTGGCCTCCAAAAATCCACCCCAAAGGCACCATTGGGTCGCTCCTGGTCTCTTGTAAAACTTTTCAGCCTCTCAGTCTGAGGAGGCAACCGGCATTCGGCTTAGCTGCCCTGACAGTGCATCACTAGAGGTTACTGTCCATTTATTTTGTGGTGGACAGATCCTCGTTCTGGGGGCCTTTTACTTTCTATGTGATGCCCAGTTCCTGTTTGCTATAGAGTCTATGATTAAGGACTGCAAATGTGAACAGTCACAAAAGGGCAATGCCCAGATTACTTAACTGTAATCTTGAGTACTACTCTTCCACATCACAGTCCTACTTCCAGAGCCCCCCCCCCCCCCAAAGCGAGTTGGGCAAGATCACCTGATTGTGTATTAGTCTAGTAGAGTGGTGCCTCCTCCCTTGTGGGAAGGGGACCCGGGGTCTGTGGGGTAAAACATTTTAATTAGACAATTAGTTGACCTATCTAGGAAGTGGGTTTACTTCTATGGTCAAGGTCTATGGTAAGGAAGGAGTGAGTAATGAAGATTACCATAAAGCAATCCAGGCTTTACCTTATATGGGTTCTGTCCTTCGAGAGCAGGGAGAATGCCATAAAGCAAGGTGGTCAAAGGCTAAAACGTAAAACAGGAGGAGCAGCCATTTTGAGTGTTTATAAGGCATTATTGTAGAAAAGTGTGCAAAGTAGTGCTCATGAAAAAGTTATACAACCCGATTCACTGCGAGAAGCCTGACCTAGGCATATCAAAATATGGCAAAAATGTTGCAAGACAAATATAAAAGGGTCATAGTGTCCATGCAACACTCCACTCAAGGTCATTTGTGCTACAATGCAAAACTCACAGGAAAATGTAAATGGGAGAAACCCCTCCCTACACTGGCAGTCTCAGGGACGGTTCAGTGCCCCAAAACAATCTAGCTGAGCAGGTGAGTGAAACTGAAACCCTCTTACCTTAAAAGCAGCCAGGATACAAAGCAGATATGCTGGAGGTGCCATTGAAATCAAAGGAGAGAAAGTTGCAAAAAGGAAAATTGTCCTAATAGCTAGGATCAGAATTCGGGAGTCAGACTCTCGAATTAGTCAGCTTGGATGATCTGTACATAAGTTTCCCATTATAAGTTAAACATGTTTTTTCAAG
Organism: Ambystoma mexicanum; assembly: GCF_040938575.1. Classification (NCBI taxonomy): domain Eukaryota; kingdom Metazoa; phylum Chordata; class Amphibia; order Caudata; family Ambystomatidae; genus Ambystoma; species Ambystoma mexicanum. The sequence goes on along the minus strand of NC_090935.1, from coordinate 1,308,826,406 downwards.
GCAAGAAAAGAATCTCATCTTCCAGTTGCCTTTGTCCTCTCTGGGATCATTTCTCAGGCTTCTTTCATAAGCCCCCTGGAGGGCACGCAGATGAGATTTAATTCAACAGCCTGTTTGAAATGCCTTAAATCTGTGGTTTCACCACAGAGTGGCATAAACCCACACAATACACCAAGGACTTTACTAGGATACTCGTTTGATTTGAAATAGTTCTCATTTAGAAATATGACCCTCGAAGCCATAGCCAGGGATTGCAACCATGTCAGTGAGATGCCAATAACAGTGGGTGAAAAATCCCAACCTATGCTGCAGAAGCTCAGTCCATAGTTAGGGGTTTATAGAGGCAAAGTTAGCTGGTAAGCAACAGAGCACTGTACACAAGGGCTTACAGGTAGAATGCAGAGGAGCTGGAATAGGTATGATGATCAGGTGATATAGAGCTCAGGATATGGCTAAGTAGAGATGAGCGGAGCCTTAGCAAAATCATGCTTGAAAAGTAACTTCTTCAGGTAATTCCTGAACTGCAAGATCTACGGGACAGTCTGAATTGGTAACCAAGACAGGATGCATAGCAGTATCATTTAATCGTCTTACATCCCAGTTTTATACAGTAGGAAACATTGCCAAAAGAGAAGTTCCAGGGACCTTAACAATCCGAAGTGGGGGGCGTGGCTAACTACCCATGTATAAGGTTGGGCAGCTCTGGCACTCCCAAGGATCCGTCCATTAGCTTGCCGATGCCTGCCACCTAAAGCACTGTAAATGAGATCCAAAGCAGGCAAATGGATGGGAAGTGAAACTGCATGAACTGAGCTGCCTAGAAGCTGAAACTAAGTTGCACGAAGGAAACTGGCCATGTGGCAAGGAACGCACTACTGCGGAGATCATCGATAAAAAATGGCCACTCAGTAGAACAAAGGGCTCCAGAGACGGAGCGCTGCGGGGACAAGCGAGCGCTGACTCGCAAATGGAATGGCCGGTTACTGAAAAGCGCTCATCTGTGAGGAATACTGCATGGTGAGGAAAGGGCTTGCAGGCACTTGAAGCGTGCCGGCCCAGCATGCACGAAGACGAGGCCCCCCCGCGCAACATTGCCTGCTCCGTGCAACGACACGAAGGAGAACATACGGACCAGCTGGATGCACCAGGACCGGTGCGATAGAGTGTGCAACACCTCCATGACGTCATCCGAGAGGTCCCAATCCTTGTATCTCAACCTTTCAGAAACCAAGCGTGAAGGTTGAGGGTTCGGATGTCTGGATGGAGAACCTGACCTCCCTTCTGCGAGAGAAGATCCTCTCTGTACGGAAGACGAGTCGGAGGGCAGATGGACATTTCCAGAAGGTCTGGGTACCACGTTCTCCTGGCCCAGTCTGGGGCAATTAGGATCATAGTCTTCTGGAATCTTCTCAACCTCCTGATCATCTGAGGAATGACAGGGACTGGAGGAAATGCGTACAGAAGTGGAAACTCCCAGTCCACTACAAACGCATCCCCTAGACCACCTCTCGGGGGGAATTCCCTTGAACAAAACTGATCGCACTTCCTGTTGATACTGGTGGCGAACAGATCCACTTGAGGGGTTCCCCAAAGGGCAAAGATCTCTTGAAGGACTTCCTGAGCTAGCTCCCACTCGTGGGAGACTGTGCTCTGCCTGCTCAGAGCGTCCGCTGTCAAGTTCTTCTCTGCGGCTAAGTGAACTGCCGATGGAGATTCCTTCTTGAATTGCCCAAAACCAGAGCTGCATCGCCTCTCTGCACAGTGGCAGTGATCCTATGCCTCCTCTTTTGTTGAGGTAGTGCATGGCCGTGTTGTCCGTTATTAGGAAATTTTTCCCTTGTACAGATGGCAGAAAAGCCTTCAGAGGTAGTCTGATAGCTCTCAGCTCCAACAGGTTGATATGCAGTCTGGACTCCGATGGAGAACAACCGCTGATGGTCAAGTCGTTGGCATGGGCCCCCCTCCCCCGCCCCGTGAGTGAGGCATCCGTGACTACTGTTATCTCCGTCCATCATTGCCAAAAATGTTCTCCTTTCAAAATGTTCTCCCGACAGGCCCACCACCGAAGGTCTCGAGACACTCTGGGACCTGAAGGAGATCTGTCATTCTTCCTGAGAATTGTGACCATTGGGTTCTTAGAGCCCACTGCAGGGATCTCATTCTCAAGCGAGCCTCTGGCACTAGGAAGATGTAGGATGCCATGAAGCCTAGCAACCTGAAACAAAAAGTCAAAGGCTGGGAGACGTTGGGCATTTTGAAACTTGGTGACCATCTGCAGACTATCTTGAGCCCTCACCTCTGGTGGTGAGGCTTTCCCCAGGGAAGTGTCCAGGACCGCTCCAATGAACTGGAGCCTCTGTGATGGTATCATCTGTGACTTCTTTAAATTGAGGGAGAAGCCCAGTTTGTGAAAGAAGTGGCAGGCATAATCTAGCTGGATCTGAGCTTGTTCCGAAGATACTGCTCTGATCAACCAATCGTCCAGGTAGGGGTAGACATGGATCCCTTCCCTCAGACTTGCAGCCACTACCGACATTAGCTTGGTGAAGACCCTCGGGGCGGAGGTCAGCCCAAATGGCAGAACTCGAAATTGATAGTGAGAGTTGCCAATTACGAACCTCAGGTATTTCCTGTGTTTCAGATGGATTGGCACATGGAAATAAGCACCCTGAAGGTCTAGAGATACCAGCCAGTCCTGAGGCTGGAGGGCCCGAAGGATCTCAGAGAGAGTTACCATCTTGAACTTGTCCTTCCTGAGGAATTTGTTCAATTCTCCAAGATGGGTCTCAGTCCTCCGTCCTTTGGTACTAGGAAGTAGGGGGAATACCAGCCCTTGTTCCTCTCCGCTGCAGGTACCGGTTCTATGGCACCTTTCTCTAGCAGGTCTAGAATCCCCTGCAGAAGGAGCGGATCTGGAAACTTCAAAGAGTTGTTCCCCGGTGGACGACTGAGGGGTGTGTAGAAAAGGCAGGCAGTAACCTTTGGCAACTGTCTCCAATGCCCAATCTGACGTAATATCCTGCCATTCCGCTAGATGTTGAGTTAACCTGCCCCCTACTGGTGTGTTGTGAGGAGAGACCTCAGGGGGGTTTAGAAGAGGCCGACGCAGATGCCGCGGGTAAAGATGCACCTGCTGCTGCAGCTTTTGTACCTTTAACCCGTCCACCATGGATGAATCGTTTTTGGTCCCTTTGAGCTGGCTGTCCTCTACCTTTTCCGAGTAAAAGCGAAAGGACCTACCCCTCCAGGAGGTTCCTGAGGGGCGATTCGGAGTCTGACGGATTGCAGCTCCAAGAGATTTCGCTGCAGCCTTAGATGTTTGCAGCTTCTCCAAGCTGTCATCAGCCTTCTTACCAAATAAAGAAGTGCCGTCAAAGGGCATATTCAAAAGTGTGGCCTGTACATCTGGAGCAAAACCAGACTTTCGCAACCATGCACATCTGTGAATTGTAGTACTTGCCGCCATGGCCCTGCTGATACTGTCAGCAGAATCAATGCCAGTTTGAAGGGACTTGCACATTGCATCCTTCCCATCTTTAATGAGGTTTGAAAATGCTTCCCTTTCCTCTCCTTCCGGGAGACAGCCGCAGATGAAGCACACTCCCAAAGTGTATGGCTGAATCTTGCAAGCGTGCAAGTGGCGTTAATAGATTTAAGCGCCATGCTACATGGCGAAAATACTTTTTTTGACATAGCGTCAAACCTTTTACTACTGGGATAGTAGGGTATGCAGATCTACTGTTCGATGAAGTTGCTGCTTGTACAACCAAACTCTCTGGAGTTGGATGTTTGCTCAAATATTCAAGGTCTGAAGCAGATACCCTTTATTTGGCAGATAGTTTCTTGTTAACTGCCAGGATAACTTCCCAATTAGCAGAGATTTTTCTTTGCAGTGCAATATGAAAAGGAACAGGATCTTCCTGTGGACCTTTAACTAAAATGTCAGTAAGGTCATCCTGCTGAAATGAAGGTGAAGGTGTAGACCACCCCATGAACTCTATTATTCTGGCCATCAGAACCCTATAAGGGGTCTCAGCATGCTCCCCAGGGTCTGGTTTAGCAAATTTTACTTCTGGAGATGTATCTAAACCACTTGTCTCATGTAAAGAATCTTGAAGATCCTTTAACCTGTTTTCTTCAGAGATAAATTCCTCTGGTATGGGTGTTGTGGTCCTTTGCAACCCAAAGGGTCTCGTGGTCGGAATCCTCCCCTTCCTCATATATAGAGGACAAAGCTCTAAAATAATCAGACCTAAGGTACGGATCAAAAAACCATTTCCAGAGCAGAAGGGGCCTGATTTGTTGTCACCGGTTGAGAAAATGTCAAAGTTGTCGATGTGGAAGTCAAAGGCTTCGACAAACCCAAAAAGGGCGTCAAAAAAGTTTGAAGAGACCTTGAAGTACTCGAGAGGATAGGAATCCTACTCGAAGTCGAAGTTGTCAACGGCCTCCTCGAGGTCATGGTTGAAGTTCTCGGCACCTCTACTGACTGAGATGTAGTGACGGTAGTAGGTCTGTCTTATCGGAATCGACAGTGGCGTCGAAGACTGTCGATGCAACCGATTTATGCGTCGACTGACCCTTCGATAAAGGCGTCGATGACGCAGATTTATGAGTCGAAGAAACTGCGTCGATGACAGTCTTACTGCCTTTACTCGAGGGTTCATGACGCTCTCGGGCAGTTTCTTTCGCCAGGTGCAACGATTTACGGCGGTTTGATTTTTCGGGTCTTTCACCCAGGTTATCACCTTTAGCCGTCTCAGAGGGGGTCGAGGCCACCTTCTCGAAGACGCTAAGCATTTCTTATGGAATTCCTCCCACTTAGCTGGAGAGCTGTATTTCATGGGGCAGGTGACCCTTTCCGGGGAAATAGAAGACGAAGATGAGTGAGATCTACGACGCCTCTTTTTCGAGTGTTTCGATCTCGAAGACGGATGGGAACCGCTTCGAGACCTTGAACGGGAATGTTTCCTGTGACGGCGAGGAGACGAATGTCTCGACTCTGCCGAGGAAACTTTCGAATGAGTAGAAGTTTTAATAGTCTTACCTCTTTCTAGCTTCCCCTTACGCTCCTTCAAGGCTTTCGCCGTCATGGACATACAGTCCTCGCATTCCGAACAGTGATACTTCGATCGCAGGCACCACAAACAGATGCTGTGAGGATCCGTCAACGACATTTTCTTCCCACAATCACACTTTTGGAAGCCGGACCGTGGGGTTGACTGTTCGGATGAGGAATCCATCGAATAAAGATATCTTCGAGGAATAAGTAGAATCTACTTGAAGAAAGAACTGAGCAACACGATTCCGAGGCCCACAAAGCGTGGAAAAATGGAACTGAGCAACGGTCGCCGCGCGAGTCCATTTATACGCACACTGACGTCGGCGCCGAGACGGTGGCTGTAGAGGGACACCAGCTTGAGGGATGTCGACGCGCAGCGCCCTCTACTGGAAAAAAATCAGAGGCCAGCAAGCTGGGATGTATTCTATCAAGATAAGGATTACGTCAGAGGACACAATCCCTTCGAACTGCAAAGTAGGGCATAGAGATGGCATCCAAGCTGCTCAAGTCGAAGGGGAAGCAGCCCACAATGGAGGACTTTACAAAAACTCCACAAATGACAGAAGGAGCCAGGAACAAAGGAATCCTCAAGGGGACGCATCGCCAACACGCAGAGATCGACAGATCCTGGAGTCTATTGCAGACCTGAAAGTGACATGGGAAACGAAGCAGGAGGCGGCAATGAACACACTCAAAGAATCGCTATAGGTCAAAATAGATGCGGTACAGGTGGACGTCAACTTACTGGGGCAAGATGTAAGGTCAATAGCGGAACGCACAGGCGCGCTGGAAAAGGAAGTGAAAACAAACATGGCTGCCTGTGCGTCGCACGCCTCGGAGATCCATGCACTGTGGCAACAAGTGAGCAACCTGGAAAATAGAGCAGAGGAAGCCGAAGGATGTGCACAACGAAATAACATACGCATCGTGGGCCTCCCGGAGGGAGAGGAAGAGACAAACCCCACTGAATATATCGAGACAATGCTGCTGCAAGAAATTGAGGGGGTGGAGGGTACTCACTGAAGGATTTGTGGAGAGGGCGCACAGAGGCCTGTCCAGAAAACCCCCCCCGGGTGACCCCCTCCCCTAGACCAATCATAGCCAAGATATTGAATTATTGCGACAGGGAGAGGATCTTGGAATAGTTTGGCAAAGGCGGCATAATACGAAAGTCTTCTGCGACCATGACAGCGTACCCAGATTACACACTCTAGGTGCAAAGAGGGAGGCTGAACTACAGAACAGTTAAGAAGAGGCTTCGCGAAGCGGGCCTCAAATACATGCTGATGTATCCAGTAAAGTTGAAAGTGTTCCACCGCAACCGGGCAATATTTTTTGAGACCCTCCCCGAGGAGGCGATGGAGTGGCTGGACACGCAGAACTGCCCAATGAGGGCGGATGACCAGAAGGAAGGCTGAATGGAGAAACGAGGCGCAGGCTCCAGAGACTGCGGCGTTGTATAAACGAGACATTGGGACTTGACTGTAGACCTGTGCAGTTAAACGAAGGTGGGCAGAACTTGATGAAGCGGTAGTTCGGGAGGTACAGAGGACCCAAACTCATACCCCCAGTAGATAGTTTTGTTGGGTTACCAGTAGCACAGTAACCCCCTGCTGTGCATCTAGTACCGGGTTAGCCAGGGTAAGCCCAAATGCGGGATCGTCTGAGATCCAGGGATGGAGCTGGGCAACAGTTGGGGCAGGGTTGGGAGGGGGATGGGTGGAAAGTTGGGGAGTTTGTTGTGGGGTTTAAAGGGAAACGAGCACACACCCACGCGGCACCGCGCATGACACAAAGGACGAATGAGGGTAGAGGAAGAACAGGGTACAGCTGGGAATGGGAGACCTCAAGATAGTAACCTGGAATGTCAGGGGACTGAATAGCTATTTAAAAAGGAATAAGGTGATGTACCCGAAGAGACAGAAAATAGACATTGCCCTACTACAGGAAACTCACCTCACAAGGGATAAACAGGAAAGGAACCACCATTGGGGCAACATACTCGTCATACGCCAGGGGGTGGTTACGTGGATCGCTCCACGTGTACCCTTTCAGCTAATACAGTCCACAGTGGACACAGATGGGAGGATGGTAGCGATAAGGGGATTGATCGAAAATAAAGAGGTGAGCATCAAACTCATGCACCCAACCAGGATACAGTAGCATACTTCAAGACCCTTTATGGTAAAGTCAGTCTGTATTTAGGGGGGAGGGGGGTAATTATATGGGGAGGAGACTTCAACTGTGCGCTGGACCCGGAGAGGGATAAATCGGATGATAAACAAAGAAAGCCCACCCCTGCTGCCAGAACCTTGAAGACCATACTAGGGGAACAACAATTAGAGGACATATGGAGGTCACGCCACCCACAAGATACAGTACTCGCACTACGCGGCCCCACAAAACCTATACAGGTGGCTAGATTACGTGTGTGTCTCTTCGGAGGTGACTGGGGAAATAGCGCAGGCAGAATACAAAGCGAAGGTCCTCTCGGACCATTGATAGTAACATGGCAATGCCTACCCCCCAGACCAAGGATCCCCACATGGCGGCCCAGAGCGGAGGCGTTGAAAAATACGGTGTTCAGAGAAGATTTAAGGGAGGACATTATTGAATATTTTGAGATAAACACCAACAGTGTATGGTCAGCAGGCACCCTGTGCGAAGCTTTTAAGGTGGTGGTGAGGGGAATCAGCCATATCGAAATCCAAAGGGCTACAAGGGGGATATCATTCGGGACCTACGAAAAGCCGAGGAGAAACGTGAGACGGGCATGAAGGGGGATAGCTCCCTGGGGGGCGCTGAAGCCATAAGTAAACTACAGCAAGAATGGGGGGGGTATAGACTCTGGGAGAGACTATGTAACCTAAATTATAAGAAATATACGCAGAGACTACATGCGGGCAGGGATAAGCAGGGGAGGTTGTTGGCATGGCTGTACAAGAAAGAAACGGCCAGATCACCTATCAGAGTGATAAAAGGGGAGAATGGTCAAACACTGGACACCCAAGAGGGAGTAAACAAGGGGTTCCTTAAATTTTACCAACAACTGTACCAAGATACAGAAATAGGGGAAGGGAGCGAGATCAGAGATATTGGAGGATATAGGCCTACCAAAACGGAGTGTGGAAGAACGAGAGCAGCTGGATGCCCAGATTACACTGGAGTAGCTGGAAACAGTAGTAAAAGACTTACCTACCAGCAAGGCCCCGGGATCGGATGAACTGCCTAGTGAATTTTATAAAATGTACAGCACGCAAGTACTCTCCCGATGCCAACTATGCTGAACGAGGCCGTGGGAATAGGGGAGGTTGCCGGAATCCCTTAGAGAGGCTGTTGTCATCCCACTTCTCAAGCCCAACAAACCAAGCGAGGATTGCGGATCATACAGACCGCTCTACATGTTAAATCAGGATAGCAAGATTCTTACGGCGGTACTGGCAACCAGATTGAGACAAGTTATAGGCAAGCTTATACAACAAGATCAAACAGGATACGTACCACATAGAAGTATAGCTGATAACTTAAGGAGGCTCCATCATGTAATAGAACAAGCAGAGGGCAACACGCAAGAAGTGGCCATAGCCTCACTAGACGCAGGGAAGGCCTTTGATTCGGTCAGATGGCCCTGGTTGCTGGCCACCTTGAAAGAATACGGAATAGGGCCTGGGTACTTATGATGCTAACCTGTTGTACAGCTCCCCACTAGCCAGAGTCAAGACGGGGGTGATCATCTCGGACAGATGGCAGCTCAGCAGGGGTACCAGACAGGGCTGTCCCTGGTCTCTGATGCTATAAATCTCCGCTTTGAAACTCCTAGCAATATATTTGAGGCAGAAGTACGGAATGGTGGGAATCCACACCAAGGGGGGGACCACATCTCATATCACTATATGCTGATATACTACTACACCCGAGTTATCCAGAGGACAATTTGCAATATATCCTCGTAGTAATGGAGCGATTTGCGTCGCTCTCTGGGATTGCGGTAAATCCCCTGAAATCCAGAATGTTCCCTCGGTAGATACAAAGGGGCTCTGCGCGAGAACGTACCTGTATTACAGATAACTTGGGAGACCAGTACCTTTACATATTTGGGGGTAGATATATACCACAGGGTGGAAGACGAACACATACACAACACGGAAAGGGCAGTGGCAAACTTGGACAAGAGCATGACATTTTGGGCGAAGCTCCCCCTAGCCATGGTGGGGAGGGTGGCACTGTTGAAAATGGTGGCCCTGCCCAGGCTATTACACTTCTCTGTTAATATCCCCTATATGATACCCAAGAGATTCTTTTGTAAACTACAGAGCTTATGCAGAGGTTTCATATGGCACACCACCAGAAACAGGATAGCCTTATGGAAACTGTAGAACATGTACGACAAAGGTGGCATTAAATTATCTAACTTCGAGAAATTATTTAACTTCGAGATCTACTACCTGGCAAGCCAATTATAGCATGTGGCTAAATGGTTAAATGAGGACCCCACGGTGGAGTCCAACTTGCTCAGATCAGAATGCGCCCCGTTATTCCTGAAATAAATGATAGGGTGCCCAAAACAGCCTTGGAAGGCTGAGCGAGACTGTTGGAAATGGGATGGATTATATGGCACAGGGCCTGCTGGGCCCTGGGAACCCGACCCCGTGCTCCCCACAGGTGCCGCTGGAGGGAGTAGACGAACAATTGCGTAAGACGATCCGGAAGCACGGGGAAACGGTGGGCATTGCAACAGTGGGAGACCTATGGCAGGAGGGGAAGGTTATAGAGTTTTGGGAGCTAATAGATGGAACTGGAGTACACCCCAGTCAATACATCACCTACACCAGGGTGGTTCAACAGGTGAGAGAATCATGACCCGATTCGGTGCTGGCAGACCAGCCAGAAGGAAGGAAATTGTTGCCACAACGAATGATATCTCGGATCTATGAACGCCCGATGTCCAGGGTGGGGATGGATGTGACGCAACTGAGGCGGGACTGGGAGGAAGAAGTTAGGGTACCCATGCATGACGGGATGTAGGAGAGAGCCCAAAGATACCGCATAAAAGTGTCCAGGAATGCGAGGCTGCAGCAGATCTAGCTATACGTAACCCACAGAGCATATAAGACTCCTCAGAAGGTCGCTAGATTCAAAAATATAGGAATACAAGCTTGCCCTAAATGTGGGGAGGTGAACGCTGGGATGGTGCACGTTTTGGGCGTGCCCAGAGATTGGGACATTTTGGGGTGAAATCACCCAATGATTAGCTGAGAAAGGAATCCAACTAGACGTGGAATCAGTGTGGGCATGTATGGTGGGGGGGCTTCACGAGACCTCGCAATCTGACGCACGTAAGAAAACTCAAGGACCCGGCCTATATACTGGCCAAGCATAGAATTGCTTTGGGCTGGAAGGCAAGCCACAGACCCAGACTAGAGGTGTGGTGGAGGGCCCTTCTGAAATGGGCAGAGGCGGAAATCGCAGTATCGCATGAGGCGACTAATAGGGGGGGGGGGGGAACAGAAACCCTGTTGGCCTGGAGACATTTAATAGCCACACTGTAAGGGTCTACCCAAGACTGGGCAGATGATCAGAACTCCTCTAGTGACAGAGGGGAAGGAACCTTCGGAAGACACCACAGTGGGAAGAGGGGAATAGTTTCTTACCTGTAACTCCATTTCTCCAGCATTGGTATCTTTCATGGATTCACATGCTTAGACTATTCCCCGTCAGACTGGGACCCCTCGGTACACATATATAGCCTTTTCTAATCGGAAAACTTCCGACACTTTTGTGTCCTATCTACGTCCTTTTAGGACCCGCCTACGCATGCTCCGTAGGCCGTCCCCGTATAAGAGGCCCGCCCCTGCGGTTCCCCTTCAGATTTCGGCCCCTCCAAAGTAGGAAGGGTTAAATTTATCAATTAAATACATTACATTCCATTCCGGGGAGGTTGGCGGGCGCATGTGAATCCATGAAAGATACCAATGCTGGAGAAATGGAGTTACAGGTAAGAAACTATTCCCTTCTCCAGCATTGGATCTTTCATGGATTCACATGCTTAGAATAGATTGTATAGCAGTAACACTTGAGACGGCGGTGAGAATGTAATGTAATATACCCTCAACATACTACACAATGCATATGTACAGTAGGAATAATTTACCGCATATAACCTTACCCACCTAAAATAAACTGTCATTAAAAAAGGTAGACAACAGATTCTCCACAGCGTGGAGCTTACCTTACTAAAACAGATGGCGCAGGACAGCTCTTCCCATCTGCACCTCGTCCGCATGCTGCCTGGCAAGGCAGTAGTGGCGGGTAAACGTGTGGGGCACTGACCATGCCGCAGCTTGACATATGTCCGTCAACGGAATTCCTGCCCATAAAGCTGTTGAGGATGACATCGATCTTGTAGAATGGGCTCTAGGATGTCCTTGCAGTGGCCTTCCGGCCTTAGAGTGACAAAACGCAATCGTCGATGAGACCCATCGAGCCAATCCTTGTTTAGAGATTGCTTTTCCTCTCGTCGACGGACCATATACGACGAACAGTTGTCTAGTACACCTGAATTCCTGTGTACGATGTAGGTAAAATTTCAGAGCCCTCTTAACGTCCAGGGTATGAAGAGCTTTTTCTGCTGCCGATGATGGTGTGGCGAAGAAAGTAAGGAGAACAATGGACGAGTGTTTGTGATACACTGTCGGAACTTTTGGGACGAACATAGGATTAGTTGCCAGGACTACTTTGTCCTTAAAGAATCTTAGGTATGGCGGGTCTACGCCCAGCGCTTGCAGTTCCGAGATTTTTCTAGCTGATGTGATAGCAATCAAGAATGCCAACTTCCACGAAATTAATTTTATGTCGGACGTGGCCATAGGCTCAGAAGGCGGTTTCATTAAGCCTGCCAACACTGTTGAGACTCCAAGTCGGGGGGAAACGTTTTTCCGGGGGAAAAGCTCGAAATAAACCCCTCATGAAGTGTTTTACAAGTTTGTCGCTAAATAGAGGAGACGACTGCCTTTTCCTTGTGAACCTCGAGATGGCCGCCAGGTGCACCTTTATCGATGTGAAGGATAATCCCCTCTCCGCCAAGAGGAGCAGGTAAGGTAGAACTTGTTCCGGCGCCACCGACAACGGTTGTAGGCCTTGTTGTCCCCTACACCATTCACAGAACCTCCGCCACTTATAGGAGTAGGATTTGTTTGTAGAAGGGGCTCTAGCCGCCTGCAGAACTTTTTGACAATCCTCCGAAACGTCTAAAGCACCGAACTCCGAAAAGTCAGGAGCCAGGCTGTAAGGTTGAGACTGTCTGGGTTGTGATGCCACACCGTGCCTTTGTCCCGGGATAGTAGGTTCGGGGCTTTCGGAAACCCTATGGGATGTTCCAGCGACAGGTGAAGCAGGTCGGAGAACCACGGTTGCCTTGGCCAGTATGGTGTCACTAGAATTACCCGGCAATTGTATCTGTGTATCCACTGTATTGTCCTCCGTATGAGGGGGAACGGGGGAAAAGCATAGAGGAACATGTCCGCCCATGGGAAGGAGAATGCCTCCCCCCTGGAGCCCTCTTGAGGCCATCTGTTTGCGAATTGCTCGCATTTCTTGTTGTCTTTGGTCGCGAAGGCGTCCAGAGGGGGGTGACCCAATTTCTCGAACACTTTCATCAGGTGAACTGTGTCCATTTCCCACTCGTGTATCTGGGCCATGCTTCTGCTGAGGGAGTCTGCTTGGGAGTTCCTCGCTCCTGGAAGGTGATGAGCCACAATGGAAATTTCGTGCTTTAATGCCCAATGCCATGTTTTCTGGGCTTCTATGGAAAGAGTTCTTGATCGCGTCCCTCCTTGTTTCCTCAGATAAAACATGGCCGTTGTATTGTCGGTCAGTATTCGTACTCGCGAGCCCTTGATGTGTGGTAGGAATGCCTTCAAGGCCCATCGTACTGCTCTGAGTTCTAACACGTTTATGTGTAGGAGTGACTCCGTTGGAGACCAGCGACCCTGCGTTTGGAGAGCACCCATGTGAGCTCCCCATCCGGTTAGGGACGCATCCGTGACTATGGTTCGCTGAAACTCCGGCTCCTGTAGGGGTACGCCGTTGTTCAGATTGTGGAAACTCTGCCACCACTGAAGGGTCCGAAGCAGCTTGTCGTCGTCGATGGTTATCTTGTCTGACCACGATCCTTGAGCCTGCGTCCATCGGTCCGCGAGGAATTCCTGGACTGGCCTCATGAATAGGCGACAGTTTTCCACCAGATGGATGCAGGATGCCATGGCCCCTAGGACCGAAACGTATTTTCTCACTGAGATCTTGGTGTTTCGCCGTAGTCGGCATGCTTGTTAATTGAGTCTTGAGGTTCTGTCGAGAGAAGGTTTCACTAGCCCTAACTGGGTCTCGAACTGTGCCCCCAGGAATACCAGCGATCTCGATGGCTGCAGAGAGGATTTTTCGAAGTTTATGGCGAATCCCAGCTGTTGTAGAAGCTGCATGGTGGCTTGTATACTTGTGTTGGTCGACGCTAGGGAGGATCCCCTTACCAGCCAGTCGTCGAGGTATGGGTATACATGGTGGCCTTGCTTCCTTAGCCAGGCCGCTACTGGAGCCAGGCATTTCGTGAACGTTCTGGGGGAGGTCTTGAGCCCAAAAGGAAGAACCGTGAATTGGTAGTGAGTCCACCCTATTACAAATCTTAGGAATTTCCTGTGTTTCCGACACATTGGAATATGGAAATACGCGTCCTGTAAATCCAGGGACGCTAGAAAATCCCCTTCTTGAACGGCGCGGATCACTTCCTGCAGAGTGAGCATCTTGAATTTTAGGCTCTTCAAAGATTTGTTGAGATCGCGTAAGTCTAAAATGGGACGCCATTTGCCGTTCGGCTTTTTTACGACGAAGTATCTTGAGTAGACTCCTTGACCTCTCTGTGATGTTGGAACTAATTCTATCACGCCCTTTGCTAACATGAGTGTTACCTCTTGTTGCAGTATCTTCAGATGGGAATGAGCGGTGAACGCAGGTGGAATTTGCGGAGGGCTGTGTTTGAATTGTAGAGAGTGTCCGTTTCTTATAGTATCCAGCAACCATTGATCCGTCGTTATTCGTTCCCATTCGTCGACATATGCTGAAACTCTTATCCCCCAGAACGGTGTGTTGTACGTCACTGCTGATCTTTATTTTGCTTGTCTCTCGACGACGACGGATATGATGGTCTTTTTCTGGAAGTCTGGAAGTTCCGGCAACGGTTTGCCGTTTGGGAGGCACGTCTGTATCCCTGGGAGGGGTAAGCTGATCTGCCAAAGGATCTGTCTCCAGATGCAGAGAATCTTGAATTACCTGAAGCCCCTCTAAAGGGACGAAAAGACTTGTAGTTTCTGCCACTCTGGAGGGCACCCAATGAACGTGCCGTGTCCGAGTCCTCTTTCATTCCCTTTAGGGCTTCGTCCACCTTCTCACCGAAAAGAAGGTCTCCCTCAAAGGGCATATCTAAAACTTTGTATTTAACTTCTGGCCTGAAGTAAGTACGCTTAAGCCTTGACTGTCGACGTAATACGACCCCATTATTGACTTGCTTGAAGCCTGACTCAGCGAGGTCCACCGCAATGTTTATTGCGTGATTTGAGGCTTCCTCACCTTCTCGGACGAGTAACATCGCTGCCTTCCTATGCTCTTCCGGAAGATGATCAAGCAAAGGAGCTAGCCTGTGCCACATCTCCCTATCGTATCTGGCAACAATTGCCAGAGAGTTTGCGGCCTTTACTGTGGTCGCTCCCACGGATAGCACTTTTTTGCCAAAGGCATCTTGGCGTCTCGCTTCGTTCTCAGGAGTCGTCGTGCACCTGTGCTGGGCCTTCGCCTTCCTCGCCGCTGCCGCCGACACCACCAAGTCTGGCGTTGGTTGGGAGGATAAACACTTGGGGGTATACTCTGGAGCCTTAAAGTTTTTTTCCAGGCGTCCTTTCACTGCCAGCTCTGAAAACGGGTGACGCATTGTCTGCAACCCCTCCTTCCATACATGGTCTAGTATTGTTATCGAGAACACAGAACTCCCTCTCTTACCCATGTGGTCGAACAAAAAAACAGTCCTTTTTCTGTTCTTCCTGGGACAAACCAAATTCTTTGCATGCCTTCTCCATCATAGAATGGAATGACGCAATGTCGTCCGGAGGGGACGGGTGAGCTGGGCTTCTAGTGGTTTCCAACTCCACCTCTGACTCCCAGGTTGGATCCCTGGAGGGGGATGATGAGATATCCGACATGGCTCCCCTGTCAGACTCCGAATCTGGCAGCTCACCTTCCTCTTGTGCCAGTGCTGAGATTGGCGTGCGTAGGTGCGTCGGTTGACGGGACGGGCCCGGCGACGGGTGACTGTGGCAGGTTTGCCTGAGGTAGTCTCTGGTCCAACGACTGTAACAACGATTGAAGTGTGGACAGAATTTCCAACGGCAAAACAGATTGAGGATTGAGAAGAGGGGCAGATACCGGTATAACGGATCCCCTCGTCGACGACTTGTCAGCCACTCGTAGCCCTAGGTCTGCTGGGCCAGCTATTCTCCCATTCTCGTCCTCCGAGGACAGCAACACAGCCTGTTCTTGTAGTAAAGTATCAGGGGGGGATCGGATCAAAAACTTCAGGCCTCCAGGCCTCCTGTAGAACCCCCGTCGACGAGGCCATCGTCGTCGGTGGGACGGTGGATGCCACCTGCGTAAGTGGCAGGGTGGAGGCCGATGACTGGGCCCCCGTCGATGACGGTGACTTAGCAGGTGGTTTTGGCAGTCCCGCCTTTTCCACACTTGGCTTGCTTTTACTCGACTCGTGGTCGATCTATGATGATCGCCCGAGGAGGATTTCCTTTCCTTTGATGAAGATGATTGCTTTGACGAGGAGTCTCCAGTTGAGTGACTTCCAGACGACTCTTTTTCCGTCGGGCGAGATTTCTTCGCCGGTGGTTCCGACAAGGTAGCGCGGCGTGATGTTTTCGCCGATTGTGTGGAGCCTACCTCCGAAGGGGGGTATGCCCCCGCTCCCTCATTCAGCCATGCCACCAGTCGTCGACTGCGGTCTTTGAGGGTTTTTTGAGAAAACCCTTTGCATATGTCGCAGTTATCCGCCGAATGATGAGGGTGGAGGCAATATATACAATCCATATGTCCTTCCCCTTGTAAACTTTTTTCAAGCCGCACGTCGCGCATGGGCGGAACAGCGCTTTTCCTGACCGGAGGACATTTTCTGTACTCAAATTCCAGTAACGCAACCTTGTACAAAATAGTAATACAACGCGAGGAGATCCCACTACTTTGGAGACGGTTGAAATCTGAAGGGGAACCGCGGGGGCGGGCCTCTTATACGGGGACGGCCTACGGAGCATGCGTTGGCGGGTCCTAAAAGGACGTAGATAGGACACAAAAGTGTCGGAAGTTTTCCGATTGGAAAAGGCTATATATGTGTACCGAGGGGTCCCAGTCTGACGACGGGGAATATTCTAAGCATGTGAATCCATGAAATATCCAATGCTGGAGAATGGGAGAGTAGGCTCGAGTTGGGGGGTGGATTAGGGGAGCAGTGGTTAATTTGCGGTAATGTGGCAAATGCTTGATGGCAATAACAAATACTGCCGTTTTGTTTTTTGTGTGTTGACTGTTTATAAATAATAAAAACAGTTTTTTTAAAACAATCCAAAGTGGTGATTTTTTGAGTTTTTATTGTGGGTTTATGGGATTAAACGGGATGTATGCCGCCTCTTAGGCAATCATTAAGATGTGCAAATAACACTTGTGGTGCACAAAGTGAAGGAGGATGTCTAGTATATGGCAACTTAGATGGTCCGTAGTCTTCACAAGGTTGCATGTCACTACTTGTAGACAGGGATTACATGCTGGGGATTTGTTTGCAGCTTTCTCATGGTTGATTTCAATGGGACACCCACCATATCTGCCTGAATTGTCAAACAAAACCTTTTTAACATCACTTGCAAGCTCAATGAATTTCGGGTGGCCTGGTCTGTCCTTATGGCTGCCAGTGCAGAGAGACTTTCCCATTGAGGTTGCTATTTCCTTTTATTTCGTAACGCATGCCACTGTAAGTGGGGTGTTACACGGGTACAGCGTTTCCTTTATGTCTGGCAAACATTTCTACGCCTTTTTGATGAGTCTAGGCTGGGGAGAGTGAACTATGTTTTATGCTTTTTTTCTGGTGGATGACCATGCACTCTTACTGCAATAATGCCATTTGGAGTACCACATCCTCAAAAGGCTGCCCTGTGTTTTTTAAAACGTCTGTCCATTGCCCATATTGCTAACACTACATCTTCCAGCATTCTCAGACAGGAACCATTCAAAAAAGGGCATGCACTTTCACAGGGTTCCAAGAAAGTACTTTGTGTGAATTCAATTGGTTTAAACCGGGATTGGGACCATCTGGGGAAAAGTGCCTGTCCATGACTGCACAGCCAGTACCTGTTTGAAAAATGCAGATGCGTGCCATTGGAGGTGTGGGACTGCCCCAAAGTATGGATTGTGAAACAGAAGGTGTGGGCCTTTCTGGAGTTCGTACACTGCAGGCAAAAATCCAAAGGCAAGAAAACAGAACTGAAGTGATTGGCTTTGGCAATGCAGGGAGTTCTGCTTTCTCTCCTGAGAAAGGGGAAACCTTCATTGGTGGGATGAACTAGTCATCCTGCTACCGGTGTGCTTTGGAAGTGTCCCAGGATCCTGCTTTGGACAGAACATACATCCACTACGACCTGTTGCAAAAAACATCCCGAGTTGGGACGCTGCAGTTTTTCAGCTGTGTCAGGCTGTCCATTATAGAAGCACTGCAAACCTCTTCACTACTAAACTTTAACAGTAACCAGTGGCAGAGTCACAGTTCTGTCCACCACTCAAATTATTTTAACATTTCACAGGCAATTGACTGCAGTCGACACAAGGATGGCTACTTACAAAATCAATAGGGATGAAGATTGAGTCAATTTTCGCTCCCAGACACAGAGTAAGCAATGTGTTTAGGAATACAATCGGTAGCCAGCCAACTAAGTGAATCATCGATCAGATTAGAGAGATTATTCATCAAGGAGATACAAACTGGCAGAGAGGAACCATACACACATTTTATGAACAGAATACGATACCTAGGAGTCTAAGGATTTTTTTTTACCAGATTTTAGCAACACAAATGACAATGATGCATCAGATAAATGGGACGAGAATCATGACAAGATTTCGAAAAATATGATTTAATTGCTTATAGAACATGTGGATAGGGAGCACAAGAGAGCGGAGTAGCAAATTGAGATACTTGGGGAAATTGAGAAAATGCCAGTCCCAGATGTTATTGTTATTTTGCATTTATATAGCGCCTTATATACCATTGGTATGGTCTGAAGGCGCTGGTAGGTTGAACGCCCTTGGGAACCGAGGTTCGGGTCAGTGGAGAGATTAGAGAGGGTCAAGGGTGCGTGTGCGCACCAGGTATGTGTGCAGCTGGTGCGGAATTTCTGTGGTAGCTGCTTCCTAGCGATAGGTGTGGTGGTTGAGGAATCAGGAGTATGTGTTCGGTCTGGCAGGATTATCCAGTCCGAGTGAGGCAGCGTTAGGCCTGAAGAGAACGCTTAGCTGGGGGTGAGAAACCAGCAGTGTTTACTTAGAGTGATGGGGAGTGAGCGGCGGATGTTGATATGAGAACAGATATACCGAATGGTGTCATAGTATCTCTGTGTTCTACTTGAGTGGTGGTGTAAGGAGAGAGTAAGCGTGGGGTGTGAAATGAAGTATGCTCTTACAACGGTTCCTTGCGTTCCACATCAAAGTCTGCACATTACGCAGACCGGTCCGGTCCGTGCGATGTGTTTTGTTTCTCATCTGCTCTTATGCACTATTCATCGGGTCGGCGAATTCTTCCGTATAGCCTACTCCTCCATTCCAGACGCACTTGTCAACCGCTTTCATCCTCCACATTCATTTATACTTGTTTAGAATCATCTTTATTCATTCGCCCTTCTCACTTATCCGTTCACCCCACTCATCGGCTTTCCAAGCTCGTCCACACTCTATTTTTCTTTTGTCCAGTGATCAATTCGTGTTATTGACTTCACTGTTTAGATCTACATTACTCGTTTTAATTTCTTTTGTGAACATTTGATACAATCCTTTTTTTTTTTTTTTTTTTTGCTTTTGGTATCGCTTTAGGTGCTTCGCTGGGTCGGTGTTATTTTGAAGATGCTAGCACGGGAACGGTTGGTTTACGGAAAGAGCCAGGTTTTCAGTAGTTTGCGGAAAGCTGTTAGCTCCTCGGTTAGCCTGATGTGGGGTGGGAGAGAGTTCCACAGGGTTGGGGCTAGGGCTGAGAATGATGCTCCGCCTAACCTGACTGAGTTAGTCTTCGGAATTACTAGGAGGCCGGCTGTGCTTGATCTGAGGGTGCGAGTGGGGTGATAAGCTATTAGTTTTTCTTGAAGATATTGCGGTCCAGTTTTATGTACTGCTCGATGGGTGAGGCATAAGGTTTTGAAAGCTACCCTACGGGCTACTGGAAGCCAGTGCAGTGTCTTGAGGGCTGGGGATACGTGGTCTCTTGGACCAAGCGCAAGTAACACTTTGGCCGCTGCGTTTTGTGCTCTTTGAAGTTTGTTCATTTGGTAGGCATGGATTCCGAGGTATAGGGGGTTGCCGTAGTCCAGCCGTGAGATGACGATTGATTGTACCGCAGAGACTCTGTTAGGAAATGATAGATATGGAAAGACGCGCCTGAGGTTTTTGAGGTGGTAGTGGCAGGACTTTGAGACATTGTTGACTTGGCGCGAGAGTGTTAGGTCAGAGTCTAGGGTGCATCCAAGATTTTTCACTGTGTTGGAGGGTATCGGTGAGTTGCCCATGGCGGTTGGCCAGGGTAGAGGGTGCGGGAGAAGATCTGGGTTGCCGGACACCATGATTTCTGTTTTGGAGGGGTTTAACAGGAGGTGGTTTTGGGTCATCCAGCGTTCAATGTCAAGGAGGCAGGATGCCAGGTCTGGTCGTGAGTTAGGACTCGTGTTCAGGAATTTTAGAATCAGTTGTGTGTCGTCGGCGTAATTGTAACATAGGATGTTGTGTGCACGAATTATCGGTGGGAGGGTGGTCAGGTAGAGATTGAAGAGGAGGGCAGATAGACACGCTCCTTGTGGGACTCCTGTGTCGACTGGTCGGGCTTGGGAGGTAAAGTTGGAGAGTGTCGTTATTTGGTGCCTGTCTTTGAGGAATGAGGCTATCCATTTGAGGGCGGTTCCACGTATTCCTAGGGAGTGGAGGCGATCAAGGAGTATTGAGTGATTGATCGTGTCAAAGGCGGCTGATAGGTCGAGGAGGATTAGTGCGGCGCATCCCGCGGAGTCAGCAGTCATTTTAAGGTCGTCCCAGATAGAGGTTAGGGTGGTTTCAGTTCCGTGACAAGTTCTGAAGACTGATTGGGCGGGGTCTAGGAGTTTGTTGGCTTCAACAAAGGCGTTAAGTTGAGAATAGGCGGTTCGATCAATGAGTTTGGCGAGGAATCTGGTTTTTGATATGGGGCGGTAGTTTTTGGGCTCAAGCGGATCGAGCGAGGGTTTTTTAATCAAGGGTTTGACGTGCGCCAATTTGAATGCGTCTGGAAAAGTACCGGAAGAGAGGGAAGCATTTATGATAGATCTTGCGTGTTCTCCTGCGCAGGTGGAGGCAAAGATTTCTTTAAGGGTAGTGGCTGGGCATGGATCCAATGGGGATCCGGAAGGTTTGCGGGCAGATAGGAGTTTGAGAAACTGTTCTGTTGTTAATGGACTGAAGGAGTCGAACGTTGGTTGCGTGGAGGTTGGCGCTGATGGGTTGGGTGGTACGGGCTGAGGATTGTCTAGTGGCTGTAAGAGTGCTAGTTTGGAGGTTAGAGTATTTGTCCTTTCTATAGCCGTGGAGTAGAAGTGGAGGGAGAGTGAGTCACAGAGTGATTGCGATGCGGTCGGGATGGTTGTGTTACAAGCTAGATTGGTGAATTCGGAGATAATTTTGTGGAGTTCTTTACTTGGGTTTTTGCAGTTTAGGATTCGGGAGTTGTAGTTGGCCTTTTTTGTTTTCCGGATTTCGGCTTTGTACCGATACAGGTGTCGGGCCAGGGTGGTCCTGCTCTCATGGGTTTTCTCTTTATGCCATCTGCGTTCTAGGTGTTTGTATAGTCGTTTAGTGGTCTTCAGCTCAGGAGTGAACCATCTGGGGAAAGGGCCACGGTGGGTTGATGGTTTGCAGGAGGGGGTGAGGCGCATCAGAGGTGCACTAAGCCATGAATCAAGGGCCTCAGGGGTGAGATGGTTGTTGAGAGGGCAGGATGGTGGTGGAGACAGGAGGAGAGCCTCGGCTAAGTCTGGGGTGATTATTAGTTTCTTCCAGCATTTGCCTATATTCGGAGGTTTGGATATGAGTAAGGGGAGGGGTTCGGGTGAGTGGATGGTGAAAGAGAGAATGAAGTGATCAGACCAGATGATCGGGGTGGGCGGCATTAGCTGAATCAGGTTGTTGGAGCTAAAGATGGCATCGAGAGTGTGTCCTTTATAGTGGGTCGGTCCGTTTATGTGGGGTTGGAGGTTAATTGCATCTAATCCGTCAACCAGGGAGTATGTCATAGGGTTGGTGGGGATGTCGAGCCATATGTTGAAGTCTCCAAGAAGGGTGAGGTTGGGATGGTTTAGTTGGAGGGTGGCAATAGAGTCGCAAAGGTTATTTGCGAAGTGTCTATCGTAGCCTGGGGGCCTGTAGATTAATAGGAAGCTATGTGAGAGCGATGGTGAGAGGGATAGTTTAACAAGGAGAGATTCGCAAGATTGAATGGAGGGTTGGTTATCGATGATTGAGGCGCGGAGGAGAGATTTGAAGACGAGTGCTACCCCTCCTCCCCTGGAGGGACGGTTCAGTGGGATGAGGGAGTAGTTGGGGGGAAAGGCTTCGTTGGCGATTGGGCCGAAGTCGTCAGAGAACCAGGTTTCAGTGATGAAAACTAGGTCTGGTTTGTCAGAGGTGAGGAGGTCAAAGATGGAATGTCTGTTTTTTGCTATTGATCGGGCGTTATCGGCAGTCGGGGATCTTTTTGGTGGAGGTGGAGGGTGCAGTGGTAGAGAGTCTGGGGGGGGTAGGTTGGGTGATAGATGGGAATAGTGGGCGAGCAGAGAGATTGGCAGGCCTCGGGAGGGGTTGGGATGCTGCGTGTGATAGGATGGTCGGGTCTTGGAGGGGGGATTTGAAAGAGGGATGTTGACGGTTAGGAGTTTCAGTTGCAGCTGATGAGAAATCGAGGGAGAGGGGTTTCAGGCGGGGGGACGCCGCGGGGGAGAGGGGGGATTGCAGGATAGATGTGATTGGTCGAGATAGGGGGGGCGAGGAGTGCTGTGAGATTGAGGGGGACCAAGAACGTTTCCTCTTTAGTTTCCTTGCTGCGACTGGTGTGTGGGAGAGAGTGGGGGGGTCGGAGGGTGATTGGGAGGCAGCTTCGGTTCTTGCTAGGGCTAGCCGTGCAGTTTTTAGGGAGGGGAAGGGGTGAGGTCGAGTGGGGATGGTGGCAGGGGTATAAGGGGAGGGCGGGAGTTGGGTGATTGCAGGGTGGGGTGTGTCAGGTATGATAGAGAGGGGAACGGGTATGGGTAATGCTGGTGGGTCGGGGGTGGGGTTCAGGGGATGAGTGGTCTTGGGGTGGGTGGCTCGCCAACGTGCCCCCCTTGCTTGGTGTTTGGAGAGGGGAAAAGCAGGGGGTGCGAGAGAGGGTGGGGGGGTTTGGGAGAGGCGGGAAGGGACGAGGACAGATCGGAGGGTGCAGTGGTAGAGAGTGCCCCCCTTGCTTGGTGTTTGGGGAGGGGAAAAGCAGGGGGTGCGAGAGAGGGTGGGGGGGGTTTGGGAGAGGCGGGAAGGGACGGAGGACAGATCGGAGATGGTGTTTCTGACTGATTCTGGTGGAGTGGGTGCACTCATGATTGGTGCGAGATTTAAGATTGGTTTAGGAGGGTTTTCTGGTTGTAGTTCTAAGGTCGGTGATGACACGCTTTTAGGCACACTTTAGGGTTCAACTGCTCAAAACCTGAGATCCTTCCTATGACATGAGATGTGATATCCAACTCCTTCCCATTCCAGACCGGAGACCCTTCCAATGTAACAAAAACTAAAAACAAAACCCTGGAAGAAAAACTTGGGAAACACCAAGATTAGGTGAAACTTAGGAAAGCTATGCAGTTCTTCAGAGAGGACGGACAGACTTCAGGGACAAAAGGAGTATATATACGGTCCATACCAAATACAGCACTTTCAGACCTTCACACTCCCGGACAGTACACCCAACTCATCATCAGCAGGTGAAGACTCTGATAATGAAAGCGAGAGACTAGCTACTGTTATTGGGGATGAGGTAGCAACAAATGAACCACAATCACAGCCATCAAGGAAAAAATTTAATTTTAGAACACGACAACTATTCAAAAAGGGAGCAGACAAGTCAACCAAGCATGCATGCTCAGCAGAACATAGCTGAAGATATTTCAACATACAACACAAATGTAGAATTCTCTGGGGAGGCAGGAATAGAAGCAGGAGAAGGTTGACATTAGGGAGAATTTCAGTTTAGTGCTAAATTCCTCCCACCTTAGAGACCCCCCAGCTCTTGTGCTGAACTTTACCAGCTCATGTGTAGAACTTTGGGACTTTGTACTTTTAATTCTATGTGTTTTCTCTGTGCGTTTCTTTTGGTTATGGAGACTGACAAACTCCATAGGCATCATCTTTTACATTGTGTTACACAGCACCTACAGTGCAGTGATACAGGGAAGTCTTTCAGATTTCCCAAAGGTTTAAATACCTTCTTTGGGGTGAACTACTGTTTCCCAGAGCAGTAAAGTGAAATTGACTTTACTTACATGTGTAACTTTCGAGACCCAGCACACACACCATCTTAAAATAGGGTGCTGGAGGGGTTACCTAGTAGCCCCTTTTCTAGCTTCTGATAACATTTTTAATGTGACCCTTCCTCGATGAATGGCTGGTGGCAGTGGTTCACGTTTTACTACCATTATATGATTGTACTGCAGGCTGCGTTCGCAGGCACGGTAAAACACCATGGGTGCCATTTTTGTCAAAATGGCTCAGGTCGTCTTTTTTCACCATTTCTTTGTGGAAAGGTCCTTCTTGGGATTTACTCTGCGCGCCAAACCAGGGTTGGTCCCTTTGTTCGTTTAGTCTTTGGCGGGCTTCACGAGTGAAACCCGCCTCTGGCTCCAGGGTGTCTGGGGTGAGCAGGAAGTGGGGGAGGTGCCCGAAACTCCCTGCGCTTAGTCTCCTAGAAGACCCAAATGCACTCTGTAGTGATTGGCCGGCTGACTGTCCGGCAAGGACAGCCCCCCCTGTTGGGTGACTGACAGCTAGGCTGGAATGAATGGGAGAGAACTGAATAGAAGGCAAGGCTTTTGGCTTGGAAGGCAGAGTCGACCACTGGATGAAGGAACCGAAGAAGAACTTGAAGAGGACGTCTGCAGCAACTCCTGGAACGTTGGTTTGCCCGGTGAAGCCCTGCTGATGTGCTGAAACTCCAAATTCATATTGACAGAGAACCCCCGCCAAGGACTTCTCCCCTCGAGTTGGTGGGACCAATCAACTCCAAAGTAAGCCACCTGGCTATTCTCTCAGAGCTGGTTGAATTTCCACAGAGTTGCTGCTGGAAACCGAAATGCCAGGGAGAGGAACACCAGATTGTGCGTGTTGCTTTTAAGCTGACAAAGAGCTCCAGGAAGATCCTCCGGACTCCTAGGAAGCAGAACTGACTGAACCTGAGCCCCCTTCAACAGAGTGCGGGACCCCAGAAGCAAGGAAAGCCCACTTCGATAGCCAGGAACCGCAGTGTTGCTATTTGCAGTAGAGGCAAGGAGCTGAAACACTGAACAGCCACTTGTTTGAAGATTGCCGGTTACGAGCGGTGACCGTCCCATTGCAGTGCAGGAGTCCCCAGAAGTCCTCACTCTTGCCTCCCACGACTGAGGCCCAGGAACAGTGAGATCTGCAGAGCTGCTCAGGAACAGAAGTCATCTGCTGCACTTTTTCTTTAATACAAAAGGTACTGTAAAAGTCTGAGAGAACTTACCTCTTGCAGTGGAGTTGGGTGCATCTTCTACTACTCACAAGTCTAACAGCTTGTGGCCCTGCATTGATTCTTCTTTTTTCTTCAAAGACTTCTAAAACATTGTGCAAAGACTTATTACTTACCTGCAAAGAAGAGCTTCAGCTCAAAGACTTTTGCCCATTGACTTTGGCTTAGGTGGTTCCACTGAATGTCTCTTATTGGGGGAATCTGAAAGTATTTGCCTTTTTAAGAATATTTGTTCTAATAACCTTTTTCGTTTGACTTAACCCTAAATGATTCTAAATGCAACAGTGATATATAAATGGCCCCAGCACCCCAGCTATCAAAGTCACCTTAGGGTGTAAATTGTGTCTGTGGGCCATCCCAAAAGGGTACTCACTGATTTAGAGATATTAAGAGTGTGTATTTTGAGAAGTATATTTGAGTGTTACTGCTATATTGTTCCCTTCTGAAGAAGGCTTACCCTAACTGACTAATACATTAATAATTGTTTATTCAGGAAACCTTGCGTGTAAGTGTTTATTTGAATACTCGTTACTGTGAATCTCTGTGCAACTCCCCTACAGCTCACATTGACCCCTCTTGAGATAAGCCTGGCTGTTCAATCACGTTACCAACCTGTGTAGTAAAGACTTATACAAAGGTTAAGTTCCTATTGCCAGGAGGTCAGGGTTGTTGTAGTGAACCCAAAGGGTACTACATACAATCTTGCCTAACAGTGGAACACACAATAATAAGAACCAGGGCAGCACAGAGGAAGCAGCAAATGACACGTCTGAGGATGAACCAGAGCGCCCAATTATTCATCTCTCAAATCAAGTCTTAGAGGACAAGGAAGCTAGGGTCCTTAAAGGGCTCTCCTCACATCCACCAAATCCATAGACTATGTAGAAACACAGAGGTATGACATGCATTACGTACCGTAATAGCATTTCTGGTGATTGTATCTTCTTAGATTCACATGCTGTGCATAGTCTGACATCTAGTGGCAATTGCGAAGTATTGCACCTTTCTTTCGAGGATCGAAAGGGGACATCGACATGGGCGGGCCTGTAACACTATCCCCAACGTGACATGCAGTGTACCCAAAATCCATCACACGTCAAGGTCCCTCCGATTGTGTTTTTTATGTCATGAAGGAGCCTTATGACCAACGTGAGCACAGAGAGAGAGATGTGTAAGTGGTCTATGTTCCTTCTACTCCAAGAGGGCTGGAAAGTTGGGTGCATTTAATCTAAGCAGATACAATCAGAAATGCTATTACGGTAAGTAATGCAGGTCTTCTGATGCTTGTTAATCTGCTTAGAATCACATGCTGTGCATAGACTAGCAAGCAGTACCCAGAGAAGGTGGTGGGATGTGTGAAAGAACAGTAGCAAAGATGCCTTAGCACTGATTGTCCCACCTGAGAATCAGACCTAAAGTGAGTATCCAGGCAGTTGTGTTGTGTAAAGGTGTGCAAAGAACTCAGGTTGCTACTTTACAAGAGGAACATTTGCAATGCATGCTATGGAAGCCCCTGTGCCCAGAGTAGAGTGTGCTCTCGGCTTGAAGGGCAGATCTCTCTTGGCAAGAGCGTAGCAAAGTGTGATGCAGTTTACAATCCACTTTGAAATAGCTGATTTAGAGACAGGGTGCCCTTCTCTGCCAGCTGCAACTGAAACGAAAAACTGGTTTCTTTTTCTTAGTGGTTTTGTCTTTTCCAGATAATATATCACCGCCCTCCTCACATCAAGTGTGTGGAGGCTTCTTTCTGCCAAGTTAGTGGGGTTCTGGAAAAAGGTCGGTAGTTCTATTGATTGGTTTACATGGAACTTTGAAATAAATTTAGGTGCAAATTGTGGGGGAGTGCGCAGGGCCATCTTATCCTTGTGAATTGTGACAAATGGGGCTGCAGTTCACCAACTTTCCTTATTGATGTGACTGCCACCAGGAAGGCGGTCTTGTAAGTGAGTGCTTTAAGGCTAGCCTTATGCATAGGTTCAAAGTGAGACCCCATTAGTCTAGTCAGTACAATGTTCAGATCCCATCCGGGTGCTCGGTTGGAGATGGGGGATGAAGTCTTTTAAACCCCTTCCTAAAAGCCTTGACTACAGGAATCTTGCACCACAAAATCTTCTTTTGGGACGTGGTGTAAGCTGAAAGGGAAGCTAAGTGAACTTTTAAGGAATTGAAAAACAGGCCTGAATCTAATATGTGAGTTAGTTACAGGACAATACGAGTTGGTGAGCATTCAATAGGATTGATGCTCATGGCATTGCACCAGATGACATTTGCTGAGTAGCTATGTCTTCTGTTGCATTGTTTCTTGCTTCTTTAAGTATGTCCATGCATCTTTGAGGGAGTTGGAGGTGTCCGAACTCTTACCTCAGGAGCCAGGCTGCTAAATTGAGTTTGTGGGCATGGATGAAAGTCCCCCCTCCCCCCACGCCCCGTCTTGTGACAGCATGTTGTACGGGCATGGCAGCTTCCTCGCAGGGGAGACTGACATTGCCCTCAGATGGGAGAACCAGGTTTGGCAGGCCCACATCGGGGCCACCAGAATCATTGTGACTGGTTCCTGGGGCATCTTGTGCACTATATTGTTTAGAAGGAGAGTAAGCAGGGGGTGGGAGGGAAAGAAGTGTAGACAGATTTCCCTGACCATGTTATCCAGAGTACGTCGACCTTGGAGCAGTTCTGCGAGTACCTTGAGGCATAATCTGGCCATTGCGCGTTCTCCAGAGTTGCGAACACGTCGATCTCTGGGAAGCCCCAGTCTGCGAGTAATCGCCATTCAGTTCCGCTGGAACGTGTTGTGACAGGAGGAACATCTTGTGTTTGAGAGCCCATTTCCATATGTTCTGTGACAGTTTGGATAGCCCTGGACAGTGTGTGCCCCCTTGCTTGTTCAGGTAATACATGGTGTGGTCCTGACCATGAAGACTAGGACTCTCTTTCCCTGGAGGTGTGTTTGAAAGGCCTTCAGGGCCATTAACACAGCTAGTAGTTCTAACAGGTTTATGTGGTTGGATGCTCCTGCTGCAGACCAAACGCTGTGCGCAGTCTAATGAAGGAGGTGAGCCCACCCCGTCAGATGCGTCTGTGGTACAGAGTAGCTTCTACTGCAGGGGTGGTGAAGGTCTTCCCCTGAAAGAGGATTTCCCTTGACCACCACTGCAGAGAGAGAGAAAAAGGGCTGCCGAGACAACCACTAGATCGTCCCATTGTCCGCTGGCCTGACACCATTGGCTCGAGAGCTACTCTTGCATGGGGGGGCGCATGCGCGAACGTGCGTGTGGGACTAGATTAATGCAGGAGGCCATCATCCCCAACAGTCACATGGCTTTGCGTACGGTCACTTCGCGATTGGCTACATAGTGAGGGATATGGAACAGTATGTGTTGAACCCTCTCGTTGGAGGGGGAAGACGAGCCAGTTTTTAGTCCGAATTAGAGCCCCCAGAAATTGCTCAACTTGGCAGGACTTTCTCGATTGAGAATCCCAGGCTGAAGGATCTACTATCGTCTGCGTATTTGATAAGCATGTTCCATACAAATCCCCTGTTATTAGCCAGTCATCAAGGCATGGCTAGACTGGAATGGACTGCCTGGGAAGGTGAGCCGCTACTACCGCCAGTACCTTCGTAAACACCCTTGGTACTGAGGCAGTGCCGAAGGGAAGAACCTTGAACTGATGGTGCTTGTTCTCGACCATGAACCTTAGGGACTCTGTGCGCTGGCAACATTGAAATATGAAAGTATGCATCATGGGAGGATAGCTCAGTGGCAACATGCTCGTCATGGCAGCAAGACGACATGGGGCAACACAGGCTGGATGCCCGGGTCCGTGCTTAGAAACCTCTGGGTATTAAGCGCGTTATAAATAACCTATCATATCCAGTGTTGCCATGTAATCCCCCTGCATCAACAGTGGGATTACTTCCCGCAATGTTGTCATTCAGAACTTTTGCGGCTTGACAAATTTGTTTGCTGGGTGCAAGTCTAACACAGGGCACCCGGTGAGCTCCTTTTTGGGTACAAGGAAGTACACTGAATATAACAATGTTACTCACCGTAGTGACTACCTTACTCCTAGTCCATAGTCCCCTTTCCTCCATACTTGTGGGGACATTCCGTCCTTTGGGAAACGGACCGGAGCGCTTTTGTAAAAAAGCATTAAAAATGTTTGTCCTTTTATTTTTATGCGTGGTACCGCACGTGGCCGTAACCCCGCCCTCCTGAGCTCCGCCCCACGCATCGCCCTTCAGTCCTTTTTTCTCACCAGGTCTAAGACCATTTAAGCAATACTAGAGGAAACTTTTTAGCGGGGACGGCAGGCGGGCGTATGGAGGAAAGGGGACTATGGACTAGGAGTAAAGTAGTCACTACGGTGAGTAACTGTTATACTCCTACGTCCCGTCCCCTTGCCTCCATACTTGTGGGAGATTCCCAAGCACGCACCACAGTCCGTTCGGGTGGATGGCAAAAAACCTTTACTGGAATAAATTCTTAAGAACAGCCTGGCCAAACTGGGCATCAGTCCGGGAGCTTGGGTACAAGCAGTAATGATTATAAAAAGCTGATGGGGAAGCCCACATAGCCGCCTTGGCGATGGTTTCCCAAGGGACATATTTTTGGAAGGCAACCGCAGCCACTTTGCCACGTGCAAGATGAGCATGGACGCCTTTCGGAGGTTGAAGGACTTAAATGCTATAGGCTTCTGAAATTATAAATAGTTACTCACTGTAGGGACTATCGTACACTTAGTCCATAGTCCCCTTTCCCCCATACGGTATGGGTGTCCCTCGCGAGGTACAGGAGACAGAACATTTTTCAGCAGAAAAAACATATTTGCCTTTAAATTTAGAGGCGCGTGGGGGCACGGCCCTGGGAGCATGCGCTCACCTGACTCCGACCACCGACGCCACTCCTCAGTCCCCATTGACGCTTCGACAATATCAGTATTGCCTAATGACACCAGTAGTGTTAGAGGGGAAGGATGGTGGGACGTATGGAGGACAGGGGACTTGTGGACTAAGAGGACGTTAGTCACTACGGTGAGTAACTTAATTACTCTTACGTCCCTTCCCCTTTCCTCCATACTGTAAGGGCGATTACAACTGAATGTAGCCCCAGAGGGTAAAGGAGCCCCCGCTAACCGGCAATCTGACAAACCTATGCACTCAACTTCTCACAGCAGCAAAAATAGCGATAGCAAGACTATGGAAGCATCCAGAGGGCCCTGCAGTGAGCCTGTGGTGGGCCAAATGCTCGAACATCACAGTGGTGGAAAAAATAACCGCCATCCGCCTGGGAAACTGAAACAAGTTCTTAAACACCTGGTGGAGCAGTTCCCCGGAATGGCGAGGAAACCGTCGCCCCTCCGCTGGCTATCGAAAGATGACTAGCAAATCCCAAACCTCCGCCGAAGGTCCACATTGAACTCGCCTGCTGAGCTCCGGTGACAGGGAATCAAAAGCAGGGGCGTGCAACGCACATCCCACGATACGCTCACACCGCAGACAACGATCAGCCAATCCACACTGCAGTAATCAGCAGTACAAGCCAGGACCCCTACGATCTGTAGCACACCCGCCTATTGAATCTCACAGGTCGCCGATATCCTCCCTTGTCTCCACCCGACTGTTTTTGATTTATGTTTCATCTCTGTACGATTTGCTCAATAATCAAACTGATGCTCTTGAGAGGTCTGTTTTTTTTCTTGATAAAATCAAATAAGATAGGTTGAAAAAAAAAAAAGAAAACAGGTTTCTTAGAACCGCCGGCCCGAATGCCGCATCTAACCTAGAGGTGACATCCAAACAGTAGTGCTTAAAGAAAGCCGAAGGGGAGGCCCAGCTAGCCGCCCTGCGATTGACCTGCGGCACATGCTGTTGGAATGCGATGGTTGTGGCCTTGGCTCTGACTGCATGGGCATATAAGGTAGCTGACACCGGTTTGTACTGCCCCTCCTAGGCCTCCTAGATGGCTGCAACTAACCACCTTGCTATGGTGGCCTTGGAGGCCTGGTAACTGGGCCTTGACCCGCCAAGAGTGACAAACAAGGCGTCCGACTAGCGGACGTCCCCTGTCCTCTCCAGGTAATATTTCAGCACGCGTCTGATCCAGATGGTGCCAGACCCTCTGAGGGTCGGCGAAGAAAGTGGGTAAGCCCATTTTATCGTTGAGATGGAGGAGGAAACCGCGGGTAGGAACTCAGGATGCATTCGCAGGACGACGACATGCCTGTGAAAGGTAGTGTAGGACTCTGAAGGCACCAGAGCCTGGATCTTGCTGACTCTGCGAGCTGTGGTGAGGCCCACGAACAGGGCTGTTTTTATGGTGATCAGGCTGATGTCCGCAGCCAACAGTGGCTCAAAAGGTTTGTGTGCCAAGGCGCCCAACACCACATTAAGGTACCGCACAGGACGTGGTTCCATTATAGGCGGGTAAAGCATTCGGAGGTCTGCAAGATGTCGCTTGACCACCGGGTTGGAGGCGAAGAGGCCCTCTGAATTCCTGTAAGCCCCTATGGCTGCCAGATAGGTGCAGGATGCATCCACCTGTACGCCGGGGTGGGCGAGTTGTGCCGGAAATGAGAGTACGTCGTCCAAGGTGCACTTAAGAGGCTCGATCTCCCTAGAGTCAGCCCAATGACAGAATCTAGACCATTTACTCTTATATTGGCACCTAGTAGCCTTGCTTCTAGCACCCTGGATGACCTCTAGGTTAGCCTGAGCTAGGCTCAAGTGTTTCAGCGTGACCTGCTCAGGAATCGCACTGCGAGGGCTAGTCTGTGAGGAGCAGGGTGGAGTACCCTGCCCTGCTGCTGTGCCAGGAGCTTGTAATTGTCCACTGACCCCCTCCCCCCCCCCCCCCCCCCCAAGGGTCTGTCCGCTTCCAGGTTGGATTCCCCCGGGAGGTGGACAGCCATGAGGTAGATGTTCTCCAGAGCCCATTCCCACATGCTGACTGCTAGGTTGCACAGCGGAAGGAATCTGGTCCGTCCCCCCCCTCCCGTTGACCCAGTACATGCTGGAAGGGGTTGTCTGCCTGGATAAGAACTGTCTTGCCCTTGATAAGAGGGGGGAAAAAGGCCTTCAGAGCCAGCCATATGGCTTTCAATGCTAGCCAATTGATGTGAGACTCCTGTCGAGTCCATACTCCCAGGCTGCTGTGGTTATCCAGGGGATGCCCAAGCTCTCTAGGGAAGAGTCTGTAGTAACTGACCTGAGGGGCCAGCTGTCAGAAGTGCTTGCCCTGCTACAGGTTGCAGTCCGCGGACCACTGCTGGAGGTCCGAGTGGAGAAAGGGAGGAATGTTGACTGGCTCTGCTTGGGAGCACTTCTCCAGATTCCATGAGGCTGCGAAGTTCAGCTGTAATTTCTTAATCTTCAGCTTCATGTTGGGTATGACCAACCGGACCGCTGCCATAAGCCCTCAAAAGGTGTTGGTACCACCAGGCCGAGTTAACTGGCCTGGAGAGGAAGTGAGCTGTGGCTCTCCTGATGGCCGCAATCTTGTCCTCCGAGGGAAAGCCTCTCACAGAGCTTGTGTCCCAGATGAGGCCCAATAAGGTCAGGCTGTGCGTGGGCTGCAGCCGAGACTTCTTGAGATTGATAGTGAACCCCAGGTCGTGGTGTTCATCAGTGCGGAGGCAGTGTGGTGTACCACCTCCGGAGAGGTGGCACGAACTAGCCAGTCCAGGTATGGGTAGACGTGTAGGCCCGGAGGAGGGCTACCACTGCATTCATTAACCTGGTAAATACCCTGGGTGCGGAGTAGAGGCCAAAGGGTAGCACCTTGTATTGGAAATGGTAGCCCCTGATCCTGCAGAGCTGTAAGGAAGGATGCAGCTTCCAAATCAGGACGTGTAGATAAGCATCCATCAGATCCAGGGAGCACATCCAGCCTCCCCTGTCCAGTGTTTCTGCAATAAGAGTTGGCTTAACCATCTTGAATTTTTGCAGAGGGAGGGAGAGAGTGAGGGTGGAAAGGTCCAAAACAACTCTCCGGCCAGCCTGGTGTTTTTTCATTTTTTTTTATTGTGTTTGGTTACTTGTAAACCTTTACAATGTACATACACAAAGAACAAAAAACAAAATCACTTTTTTTTTTACAATCATATACAGGACACATTCTTAAACACACAATCAATTCTTAAATTCACAAGCAAAACAAGACCACAATAAAAGAAAACTAAAGCCCTAAACAAAAATACCTAAAATCTTTCTCAGTCAATACTCACTCGTTTTCAAAAATTACACAAATACATATTCAAGTAAGAGTACATAGCATTATTTCAAGCATATTTAAAACCTATGAACTATACACCTTCAGAATTAATTTCCTTAAATTTAGTAACGAGTACAGATAGTAACAGTCAACTTAATGACCAGCTTAATACTGTTACCCCACAAACACCTAGTCCATAGCAAATTTCTAGACAATATAGAGCACGAGAAAAGGTAATTACCAAATAAATAAAGTAGTATATGCTCAAAACATTCACAAAACATAACCAGATGCAGGAGGGACTCCGTCACCTGGGCTTTTTTTTTTTTTTTTTACAGAATCTGCAAGCTCCTCCGAGATACAACAGACTACCTCTTCCCCACTGATGTAACCTTTCATTTGTGTGGAATTGATTGAGCTTAAAGCGCAAATACAGGTTACGGCCCAATGGAGAGGGAAACCGATATATCTGGGATGATCTCCCCCATTTCCTTCTAACCACAGCAAACTCGTGAAATGATTTGTAAAGGCCAATTCTGTCGGATTGACAGCTCCAATAATAATGTTGCATTTTCCTTTTACAACTGGGTAACCCTAAAATTAGGTCGTCTTTGGAAATAGCCAACACATCCAAGAGTCCATTCATTTTTTCTGCAAAAGCCGAAAAAGAGCTCGGACACCGGATGCTTAGCTGTGCTTAGCTGTATATTCAGATCCTCATATAGGGAGTTCGATGGCGGTGATAACATCTTAGCATAATTATTTAGCATCCGCCAGTGCCGGTTTGCAGACAATGGTAATAGACCAAGTTCATGACGAATAATATCGTTAGTAATGGAGGAGGCCAGGCCCAACACGGATTTCCAAATCCCACCCTGTAGAATATCAATAACATCATCAATTTCAAAGAGCAACATGTCCAAGCTGAAAAGAATACATGGCCAAACTTTCAATTGGTATAATTGAATAACCGGTGATGAAGAAAAACTACAGTATTTCCTTATAATTACTTTCATTTGTGAAATTAATGATCTAGATTTTTCACAAAGTCTATCCTTCCACCAGGTCAGGGAATACGAATCAGATAAGGTATAGCCAAGGTATTTGAGAGATTGTCCCATCTCGATATTAACACCACCCATGGACCAATTAAACATGCAGGTCTTTTTTGCCATCCGCAAATACAATTATGTTGGACTTAGACTGGTTCACCTTTAGATTAGGTGTTACTGCATAGTATGAAAACAGGTTCAATTTGGTTTGGAGTCCGAACAGGGTCTTGTCAAAAATTAAGAGATCATCTGCAAAACCGATATAATTCAATTTTAACAAACCCATTCTGACCGGAAATATAATTGCATCTGACCAGGACACCTCAATGTCATATGTATAGGTTAAACACAGCTGCAAGGGTGCAACCTTGTTTAATCCCAATTGCAGTCTGTATCAAATCGGTGAGCGCCCCTTCCTTGTTTAATCTCTCTCTGTAGTTGGTAGAGGAGCACAAGAGGGCAATGAGTATCAAGATGGGCTGGGAACCCCAAATGCAGCATTTTTCCCCACAAAAGCTCTTATCACTGTATCAAATGCTGAACTTAAATCAAGTGCAGCCATATATACTGACCCTAAGTGATTATGCTTAGAATTCAGTTGGATGTGAGAAACTAGAGTGGCATTTAAGGGACACCCATACTACGTTGAAAACTGGTTTGATATTTAGAGAGAATGGAATTCGTTCTCAAACTCAAGCAGTTCTTCTAAAATAAGTTGACAAAAAACTTTCGAGTAGGCATCAGTAAGAGCGATCGGTCTGAAGTTGTTACGGTTATTGATCGGACCTTTCTTATAAATTGGTATTATAATAGCTGAGCACTAAAATCTAGGTATTACATAATTATGAAACCGCATCAAATTTGAGTTTCAGGATCTCTGCCCATAATTGTGGATCTGATTTATATAGGCAAGCCAGGATACCATCCGGACCGACCGCTCTCGACACCTTTATCCTCGAAAATTGCCCTGACAATATCAAGGGATCATGGGGACATGGCTAACCATACATTTTTGTCAACCACTAAGTTGATCTTGTCAAATTTGGGGGGCATTGCATATTTAGCCTTGATATAATTTACCCATACAGAGGCTGTGATAGCATTTTCTTTTTGACTGAAGTTGTCCCCATTAATAGTCCTTAAGATAGACCAAATGTTACGGGTGTCATTTTACAACAGAAAATACATATCATGATTATCTTGTAAGAAAAGCTTGGCTTTCAGGTTCTTAAACAGCTTTATGATCTTGAAGAATGCCCCTTTTCATATAACATTTACGTATCAAGCTTTGCTTTTATTAATAATCTGCTTTTTGCATTCTTAAGTTTCTTTAGATTGAAGATCTCAATACTGAAACTATTTCTATGCAAGATAGGTTTGCAGACCACCATCTTTGACAATTCTGATAGATGGTTCATGGTTAGGTGAACATCAATATAATCAGCATCGTGATAAGACTGAGACAACATAATTGCTAAAACAGGATTGTCTTTTTATCCAAAAGACAAGCTGGTGGCAAACTGAGGAGTTCCATCTTAGAGACAAACCCGGTCTATCAATTTCTACCAATTCCAGAACCGGATTTGATTTATATCCCCAGTTGGCAAACTTTAGCTTCACTGTGATCGCAAGATTGTCCCCAAAGCCGAGATCCTTAATTACAATTGGGTCGGAGGTTTTGTAAAGTGGGGTGGACATAAAGAAGTGGTCAATATGTGAAAACAGCCCACCTTTCGACCAAGTATAAGGAGACAATTTATCTTGTGTGTCGACCACCTGCATATCCCAGTTAGGAAAGAAATCCACCCATTTTTGGCCGTTCCGGACTGTAGTAGCAGAGGACATTGGTTTTCTGCAAGAACCCTGCCCTCGGAATAAGCAACCTGAATTGAAGTCCCCCCTGCTAAAAATCCCACCTGAACATGGCGAGCCAGTGCACCTTCTAGAATAAGATCAAGGATGCCTGCGAGCTCATTAAATGAGATAGCTATCCTATTCCAATAAATACACAAAATCAGTATCGGTTTCTCATCTGCCTGACGGGGTGTTAGGTCTACAGCTAAAACTGCATCCCCTTCATAAATGAGCTGTGAAGCAAGCTTGCACGAATTATTAATGAGAATGTCTAACCCACCAGAAGGCCTGCCATTCTCACCTCTATGAGCAGGTTGGGAATAAGATGCAAACCCCTCCACATTAAAATGGGACACATGTATAGTCTCCTATAATAGGATAAAAGCTGGGTAACAAGTAGATTTGACTATGCCCCACCATCGATAGAAGTTTGCTAGCCCACCGCTGTTCCATGATAGACATACAAAAGGAGCCTCGGTCTGGTGCGGGTTAGGGTGGCGCTACAGAGGCCATACCTGCAGTTGTAATCGGTACATTGATTCCACTGAATGCCGCTGCCAGGGTTAGGAGTTGTTTTATCATATCTTCATTGATATGTACCGATGGACCCAGCTCAGTGATTGGCTGAGAACTACTAACTGACGGAGCAAGTTTATCGAGAAAGGATTTGGCTTCAAGGTCATTTTGAAAAATAAAAGACATCAGGCCTACAGATTCGATATTTTCCCTCTGCTCCCACACCAGCCTCATGATCAGCTTTGAGTGGAAGCCACAGATCATCCTGTTATTGTGATTTGTGGATAATCGTACCCAATCAATGTCATCTGAGCATAACGCTCTTAAAGTGGGAATCAACTGAAAGGCTTTTAGTAAGAAGGAACGATTGAGATTGGATTTGCCATTAACCTTAACATTGCTCTCCCATCCCAAGATAAGTGGTAACTCAGGAGTTGGGACGCTGTCCCGATTATCCACATTTTCAGTGCCAGATGCCACTAAGGTCTGGACATGGGAGGGGGCATCTATGCCACCCGGCTGCCCAATAGACACTTGTGGCGTCACCTCTGGAGTACCCTGGGGAGGGTTAACACTGTTTGGCCACTGGAACATTTGGGATGGCAATAGACTATGCCCTCACAGCATCTATGTGTGTAAAGGCATCATGGACTTGTGCGTCTTTGCCCATAATCCCCAGCATCCATGGCTCACCAAGACCCTCGTTCACAATTATCTCCGACTTGTTACCGGCAGGTATCTCCTTTCTTTATGATTTATCAGAGTAGTAGTCTTAATTCTCATGGGATCAAATTTTGAAAGATGATTGGAGACCATCCTTCCCCACTCCCAAGACATCAGGAACCTTTTTGCTTACATTTTTGTAATCGCCATTTGGCCTTGAATAATTGGCAAGGATATTCCCCAGCACTTTCTGTTTGAGCATCTTTTTTCCTGGGCCTTGGGGGTTGCCGTGATATCGGCCAAATTATGATCCAAATGCACCCTCGATTCCTCATCCAGTTGGGATAGGTCAATGACAACCTCATCCTCATGAATGGCATTCCCCTCTTGTGGGAGAGCCCCATGAGTGGCCTTCAATGCCTCATTTGTGAGCTTCATCTTAAGTGACTTGGCTTTGGCCCTTCTTTTCTGAGCTCTCACAGCTAACCTTTTTTCTCTACTTGTGAGGACAATAGGTTTTTCCTGCTCATCACCCCCCCTCCTTTGATCATAAATTTGAGGGTATCCTGTTGAGGCACATTCATCAGTGAGATCTATAAGATCGGTCAGGGGAGAGGGACTATCAGGACCCTGGTGTCTAATACTCTCATCCTGAAAGATTGGAATCTCGGACCCACCTTGAGTCAGCAAACCAAGGCACTCCCTCAACTCTTCAATGTCTCGCCCTATTTTCTGAATTGCTATAGCCATGTTATCGATCTCATCATCATTACAAAATATGGTTTTGTTCTGTGTGAAGACAGCCGTCGTCACTTTAGGGGCAGTAACTTCTGCAAAGGTTTTCTTTTCCCTATCTGTTATGCCAGAGACATTGTGAAATTTCGCAGATATATCGACCATGACTTTCTCTTTTTTAGGGCTCTTGGATAAGGCGGCCACTGCATCACAGGTAAACAGTAAACCTTCAATGCGATTGATTTTGTTCAAAATATCCCCATTAGTTGCCCTCAAAAATCCAATCTCGCGATGGGTCCATTCATGCCCCTTATTCTAGTAGATCTAAGAATCTCGCCAATATTGGGAAATCAGAACCAAGAGATTGCCCCTCCCTCGTGTCCATTGCCGCCTCAAGTGCAGTAACCTCTTTATCTTTATCATTAAAGCTTGATTGAAACTCCTGAATATCGTAGATTATTCGATCATTTATGGCAGTTTGATTGCATGGGTAATTAGCAAAATCAGACTCCCACCCAACATTAACGTTGTCCAAGTAGGGAGGGAATGATTTTGATTTTCTTTGAAGTGGGTTACTTAGCATGAATAAGTCTTCACCGCCAACTGATCTGATTCAGCGGAGTGGACGGATCCAGAGACAGCCGTATTTGCTACCCTAATTCTGCTTCAATAGTCAGACCCATCATTGAGCAAATCGATTGAAACTTCCTGGATTTACTTATTCTCAACACTAGCTAAGACATTCAACTGTGGTTCCTCACCATGTGCCCCAATTGACATCAAATTGCGTAGTATCATTCATTTCCTTAAGATTAAATTTAATAATGGGAATGGTCATGTGTCAGCCTACATTCACATTGTGGACCAATGCGGTTACACATTTTCTTGGCATAATACCCATTTCATCCATAACCCTAGCCCCAGTCGGAGACGTTAGATCTTTACTGCCTGGCCCTCCCCCGTCACAATACTGCGGGGCTATTGGTGTTTGGGCTTCAGGAAAGGGCGGTGTGGTAACATTACTAGCAATTGACAAATTAGAGCATTGTGGGTCATTGAGTTTCCTCCCACTTCTCAATCCGTTTACCATAGTGTCAATCTATAGCAGAACTATGTAACCAGCCACAAAAGTCAATAGATAAGACTAATGTACGAGTTTGTGTATAGCCCAGGATACTGACCAATAAGCACCCTGAAGTAGTAGCACACGATAGAATCCTGCCACGAATCGCACAGCAGACAACACACAACACAATTGGCCCACACAAGTCCAGTCTAAATGAGCTCCAGAATCGCTCAAATCAGAGCACTACAGAGAAAAAACATAAGACACCCCACGCACCAGCCAAACAGCCAAACAGCCAAACAGCCACTTGCATAGGGTGACCAGACACCTGGGTTTTCCCAGGACAGTCCGGGGAAATCACCCTCCGTCCCGGGGGTTTTTTCATTTTTGAAACCCTGTCTGGGGTTTGCATTTTTGGGGGGCTACGGTAATTAAAATCAATTATTTTTCACAACACTTTCACAATTTTGTAGTTGGAGGTTTGGCTCGAACCCCCAACCTCTCAGGTACAAGTCAGAACACTTACTGACTGTGCCACAGAGACTGGCGTGAAAATTATTGTACAACTAGCCTTGTAATATCAATTGGAGCCAACGCTGTTTTTGAATCAACATGCCACGATTCACAGACAAAACTGCACATATGAGATTATATACAGTTTATAGAAAGGAGAAGGGCTGGAAATATGGTTGGGGTGGTTGTGTGGGTGTTTTGGGGGAGAGGGGTGTTAATTGGTCGGCTGCGATGGGGTAGTCCCTCTTATGTTTTTGACCGTCCCGGTTTTTTGTTTTGAAAATCTGGTCA
Source organism: Ambystoma mexicanum (assembly GCF_040938575.1). Taxonomy (NCBI): domain Eukaryota; kingdom Metazoa; phylum Chordata; class Amphibia; order Caudata; family Ambystomatidae; genus Ambystoma; species Ambystoma mexicanum. The sequence goes on along the minus strand of NC_090935.1, from coordinate 1,308,786,343 downwards.
CCCTACACTTGCAGGCACTTCCGGGTGCGCGCGCGGTTGCGTGGGGAAGTAAAGTAGTGTCTTATACTCTCAGGCAGGCAAACAGTGGGCCAAGGGGGCGGAGCCACAAATTCAAATCTGTAGCAGGAGAAACAATAGCCAGTGAAGCTGACAAGGACTTTTGAAGTAGCACAATAAAGCGCGCAAGTACTAGCAGTCAATAAGAGTACTAAGCATGAGTCCACTTCCAAAATGGAAAATATAGTATTTACTCAGAATTGAGTAACTCGCTGATCCACACGAGTTACGGAGCAGGATGGGAACGCAAGACTTCTTCTTGCCGACGCCGCCTGCTCCCACAAGTTCATCCAGGGTAGTAAACAATAGCCTGGTTCTTCATCTGTATGGTGAAAATCCTGGAATAGAAGCCCAATCTTTGCTGGGAGGCTGGGACTTCTTCCACGGGCTGGCTCTAGACGAGCGACCGGATTTACGCCAGCAGATTTGTTGTCCCAATCTGCGGGTGGGGAGGGAGGAGAGGAAGGTACCGGTAGGTGGTATCCTGTGGATACTACAGAGAGGACCGAGCGGTTCGAAGAATTCCGACACCAAAATTGCACGTGAAAGGCAAGCCTGCCATACAATGGAGACACGTGGCCCGAAGTGGCGTGTCATGCCTTCTTTCCACCTGAGGCTGTTGCAGAGTAGGGGGATTGGAAATACCTTGTCTCCCCCTTCCCCCCCCTTTTTGTGGTCTCCTCCGGTGCCGACTGAGAACGGAAAGGTTGCCTGGACCTCCGTTCTTGGAAGCCCCGGGACCCGCCAAACACCTGCCCATTGTCAGAGCGTTGCTGCGACTGGGTGTAGGCCTTGGGCGTGGCCTTCGTAAGAATAAAGACCTTGCAGTTTGCAAGCGGTTCTTTTTATCCAATTCCTCATTTGTGTAGTGGAGAGGTCACTACCAGTGAACGGAAGGACCAATTTGTGGTCCTGTACATCAGGATTAACCTAGTAGCCCGGAGCCAAGTCGTCCTCAATTCCTTGGCAATGCAGGAGGCCTGGCCAGAGGTATAGATGTGGGCCAAGGTTGACCCAATGATGTCCTGTGCTACCAGGTTGGCTTCTCCTAGGCTAGTCTTGAAGCGTGCTTGGCTCTGTGCCGGAGGTTCAGGGATGCCAGGAGGCGTTGGAGTACAGTTTATTTCCCCCCCCCTACGCCTCCGGAATATTCTCCTCCTTGCCTAGCAGCGTCGGGGACGAGGTGGCAGAGGACTACTGAGGTTTAGAATAGAGTGACGCTGCATCAATCACAGAAGAGTGCGGTTGAGGATGCGCCGAAAGCAAGAGTGTATTCCCCCCCCCCTCCATCTGCCTATACTTGGCGTCTAGGCGCTGATTGACAGGTTGGGCCGAGGGCGGCTTGAGCCATCCCTTCTTGGCCAGGGCAACTACGTCTTTCTAGATGGGGACCCCCATTTTGGTAGGGGGTTTTAGGGTGAGGACCTCTGCCTCAGGCTGCTCTACGTCAGGCTGAGGAAGGCCCAAATATTCTGCCAAACCTGCAAGGTGTTTGTGGAAGGCTGTGGCTGAAGATGGCATGTATGAGTCCTCCTCCTCATCCGTGTCTAGAGTGCTCAGAGGGTCCAGAACTGGTGAAGGAGGGCTGGGCGCTGTGGGCTGCGGTGTGGAACCCAGAGCCGGTGGCTACTGCAGAGGATGGTGTGGTACCGCCTGTACTGTGGGAGGCAGGGAAGCCGAAATCGGTGGTTGGAATGACTATGGGTGCCAGTGGGGTCACCTGGGCGAGCATGTCCCTGATGGGATCCCGTAGGATGGCCCCCATCCGGGGGGTTTGCATCAGCCCTAGGAACCTTCCAACGAACCTGTCAGTGGCAGGTGATAGTGGCGGAGTGGCTAACAGCTGCTTGTCCCGGGGCACACTACCTGGGGTGCAGGGGAAACCTGCCCTGCGCCACTGGTGGATGAACTGTAGATCACGCACCTGGTTGGTACCAGTCACACCTTGTGACTCGTTCCTCCACCTGCTCTGCCGCAAGGGGTATCGGACGTGCCGCCATCTTGTCTGGCACGGCAACCATTTGTCTGGCACGAGAACCAGCCCCGTCCAAGACGTTTGGTGTTGGAACATAAGGCCTATCCCGAACCTCAGGCCGTGACCTGGAAAGCTTATCGCCCTCGGCAGAGCTGCCGGTAGTGCTGGTGAAGGCGCCCCCTCGGCCATGATGCTGGTACTAGGGCGTTGCCCCTCGAGAGTAATCCCGGTAAAAGAACCTTGCAGTCCCTAAGCATTGACACCAGAAGGATCCTGAGACCCCCTCGGCAATGAGGCCGGTAGCAGGACTAGCCTCGGTACGTGTGCTGGTGCTAGAACCCGAAAGGTTCCTCCCAGTCGGGTGCTTCCTTGGGAAGGACTCGCCTTTATGGGGTGAAATGGTAGAGGCCTTAACCCGAGCGATGATTGACGAAGTCCTTCAGGTCCTCCGGAGGCTCTGGAAGAGCTCCCTCCACTTAGCTACCCTGTTCTTCAGTGCACGTGGCGTCAGCGTGTCGCACATGGACCAACCTACCCAGCTGTGGTTGGAGCCAAGGCAGCGGAGGCAAAGGGCGTGGGGGTCCGACTGGGGAAGAGACCCTCGCAGGCTGGACACCGGCTGAAGCCCGTTGAAGTCGACATGCGCCAGGGAGGAGCATGATATGATATGGCATTTGTAACGCGCCTATACACAAGTGTTTCGAGGCGCGACGAGGTGAGGGGCGGGGACAGAGGGAGACAGACAACGATCCTACTAGGCCAGGTGTCATTCAGATCGCGCAAGTGCAAGGGTAGAGGGACTGGGGAAAAAGTGCAGGGAGAGGGGAAGTGCAGTACATGGTTAGTAGAATACAAGATAAATAATAGGGCCAGCTGGTGGCAAGTGCAAGGAAAGTGCGGTACATGGTTAATAGAATATGAGAAATAGGGCCAGCTGGTGGCAAGTGCAAAGGTAAGTGCCGGGAGAAGGGGCTGTAGGATACAGAGACAGTCCCGTAGTGCATGTAGGCAGTGCAAGGAAGAGTGGCTGGGCCAGGACATGAGATCGGTGAGTGACCCAGTTGCAGATTTAGTGCAGGTTCAGTGATTTTAGCAGGGGAGAGAAAGCGGAGGCAAAGAGGAAGGTTTTGAGGTGCTTCCGGAACCGGAGATGGTTCTCCTCAAGTTTCAGAGAGGCAGGAAGGCTGTTCCAGAGGAATGGCGTCGGAGGACCCAGTACCTATTGAAAAGAAAAAGACAGAGCTAGAAATAGAAGAATATCCGGGGAAGAGCACGTGGAATTACATGGCCGAAGCCAAACCCAGGAGCGGTGGTGAATTCAGCCCGTTCCCGTCGACGAGGAAACGGGGAAAAAGGAGTGGCGCCAGTGGGCAGAGTCAGGCGAGCGCATGCTCCCAGGGCCGTGCCTCTAAATTTAAAGGGTAAGGAGATGTTTTCTGGTGAAAAAGGTTCCATCTCCCATCCTTCGCGAGGGACGTTCATACAGTATGGAGGAAAGGGGACGGGACGTAAGAGTAACATGAAGCAATCCATCAGGAGATAGTTGCTTTGGAAGCCGGTTTCCCTTTCGGGTCTCCGAATGTGGCAAAGAGTTGTGAGGAGCCCCAGAGTTCACTCGTTCCATCGAGGTAGAATTTCAGGGCTCGCCTGACAACCATGTTGTGCAAGACTTTCTCGGCATCCAATGCCGGATTAGGAAAAAAAGACAGGTAAGGAGATTGATTGGCTCAAATGAAAATTGGTAACCACCTTAGGCAGGAAGGAAGGATGAGTGCGAAGCGCAACCATATCCTTATGGAAAGTGAGGAACGGATGTTGAACAGAAAGAGCTTGGAGCTCGCTGACTTGCTTCGCCAATGTCGGTCATCAGAAAAGCGACCTTCCAAGAAAGGTATTTAAGATCGGTAGTGGCCGTGGGTTCAAATGGTTTATGGCATAAAGCAGTGTGGACCACATTCAAATCCCATTTGGGATGAGGGGTGCGCACCAGCGGAAAGAGATGAAGACCCGCAAAATGCCTTTTATTGACTGGATTAGTCAATGAAAAGGAACAGCTGTCCGTGGACAGATAGGCCGCAATGGCAGATAAGTCCTGGAAGACGAGACATGAATGCCGAAAATTGCACGGTGAGACAAATGATAAAACAGTGTCAATCGTAGCGTGCCTCAGGTCAAGCTGTTTAGCTAAGCACCATTGGCAAAGGCTGAGCCATTTGCTCCTATATTGAGCCCTTGTAGAAGGTTTTCTAGCCGCTTAGATAATACGCATATTGTCCTCGGACAGATTAAACTGTGCTAAAGATCTGAATTCAAGCACCAGGCGCCAAGCTGAACGATTGTGGGGAGGGATGCTACAGCTGGTGAAGGAGGCCGGGAATCAGCAGCAATCTGAAAAGGGGAACACAACAGATGCTGAAGTTCCGAAAACCAAAATCTGGCAGGCCACCAAGGAGCTATGAAGAGGAGAATGCAATACTATGTGCTCCTAAGCTTGCAGAGTGATCGATGAAGAAGAGGCAATGGAGGAAAAGCACAAGCCTTCATGTTGTGCCGCACAATCTCAAGGGCGTCTCCCAAGTGAGGACGCTGCGAGGCCGTCCCTGGATGCATAAAGAGGAAGTTTCCTGTTTTTTAAAGTCCCAAATAGGTCCACTTCTGTAATGCCCCATTGCCGAAAAATGTTGCAAAGAACATCGCTGTTCAATACCCACTCGTAACTGGCTGCCGACTGACGGCCGAGTCTGCAGTCACATTGATGTGACCCGGGATGTATACAGCCTGTAGCCAGACCTTGTGATGGATGGCCCAGTCCCAAATTTGTATGGCTAGGTGTTAGGCAGAAACCTGTGCAGTTCCCTTAGGGACCACTGCAAAAGATTTAGGACTACAGGTGTTTGGCAGTAAACCCACTTGGTAGCAGTCTGTACCACACAGATTCACTTGGTAGCTGTGGCTGAGCAGTCAGACTTCCCTCAAGAAGAGTTAGGCAGTATGTAGAGTATACACAATAGGTACAGGGATACAGTAGCACAAGCAAACACTGACCAGAGCTTTGGTGTAAAAGTATATAATTATTTATTTAAAGACACACTTGTGATTTACACAAGCAAAAAGAAGTAACTTCAGCAGTCACCATCATATATATACAACCCTATTCACTTATTTGACCAGTCTTAGTGAGAAACACCACTTATTTTCAGACAGAGGTGAGCGCTTAACAGAAGATGGCACTCTAATAAGTTATTAAAAAAGGGAGGGAAAAAGGCAGAGTTAAGGAAGCACACAAGTTTCAATACTTTTAAAAGAACCACAGTAAGGCAGGATAGGCAGAGTTCTACTGGAGAGCAAGGAAGTCAATTGCAAGGCCCACTCTTGGAGAGAGCAAGCAGAAGGGGTACAGGTTCACACAGTGGGGTTATGCCCAAAGAGCCTTGTAGATATTTCGCACCAAAAAGGATGAAATTAAAGTCAGGAAAAGTTAGCTATGTTGTCCCAGGCTAGCCCAAGTTAGAAAGTCGAGGCTTTACTGTCACCCCGAACGATCTGTCGCAAGGGAAGCCAGGCGGGACACAGTACCTTAAGTGTGAAGGAAGCTCCAGCGGGGGCAGTTGTTCCTGGCAGCAGGTGCAAGTCGGTGTTTCGTCCAGAGGAAGAGGAGGTCTCGCTGTGGAGGAAAGATGAAGGTCGTTGCACTGCCAGGGAAGAAACCAGCCGCAGAGTTCTTCGGTTAAAAGGTACTACCCTTCTCTTCGCAGTAGTGGTAACCCGTGGTATTCCAGTTGCCGGGGTGCTTGGCACGGGCAAGGCGGCCACGAGATGCTCCAGGAAGGTGAAAAGAAGGCAAAACTGGTTATCCCTACCAATCAAAGGAAGAAGACTCTCCGGACTGGAGATCTCCTCTGTCGTCGGGAAAAGTGGTGAGACGGTTCAGCAGGGCTCCACCGGTGGTGTCGTCGTTGCAGGTCGGCTCAGCTTCTCCCTCCTCGGATTCTTAGGTCCTGTGGCGACTTCTGAAGTACCAGTCCCCAAAGCCCTGCTTTTATGCAGCACACCCCCATTCACTCAGCCTAGCTGTCAAACAAACATGCTAAGTGGTGAGCCGGCCAGCTCACCACTTGGGCCAATCACACAAGCGTGCGACTTGAGTTAGCAAGGTAACTTAGTCCAGGGTGCCTAAACCCCCTCCCACATCCCCTGTGGTACCCAGACAGAGTGGCACCACTTTTGGAGGCTTCTGCGGAGAAGCCCGCCAAAAAGTGGAACAAAGGGCTCGACTTGGGTTGGAGTCACAGAAGAGAACACAAACGCCATTTTAGAATCGAGTACTGGCCAAAAATACCAACCGGTGAATTAATAATTAAATAAACCGGCGGTATGTTCGAGTCTATAAGAATTAAATAATTAAAGTTGGTAGCCTCGAACAATGGGAAAATCCCATAGAGATATATTCGCAATCGAATATAAAAAGTAGTATCCACTGCCACCAGCCAAAACTCGATCAGGGGGGACGGAGACGTGGCCCCTCGAACAACAGACCCCGGGGCAATCGAATTGCCCCGACCAGTACGTCCACAATATGATGGTTTGTACTGGTTTCTGTTCATAATTTGGGACTAGTAAAGCTTTGGTGACTTTACATGCCCTGGGAGACAGTAGTAAGTCCCAGGGTAGAGAGTCTATGTTGGGGGGTCGATACGACACCCCTGGGTTACGGCACGGAGGGTGCTGTGTAACCCACATCAAAAACACATGAGACCCTATGGAGTAAAAAGACCCCATAGCCCATAAAACACATGGAAAGATAAAGGAATACCTTAAATCATGTCTAAGAGTGGGAGTAAGAGTCTCACTCTTAGCAGGAGAAAAAATAAACCCCAAAAATCCAGCAAAGCTGCTGGGGGACTCACTAGGTTTGAGCAATTAGCCTTTACAGAGAATTCTCCCTAACACTAGGTCCACAAGAAGAGGAGACTTGTGTGATGTAAAACATGGCCACAGAATTGTCTGTGCGAATACGGACTAACTTGTTGGTGATGCACGGTTAAAAAGCTCTGAGCGCCAGGAATGCCAGGTAATTGATATGGAACTGTCTGTTCTGAAGCGACCAAAGGTCAAATACCTCGAGGTGACCCAGCGTTGCTCCCCACCCCAGAAGGGAGAAGTCTGTGATAACCGTCACTTGTGGGCAGTGCTCCTGGAAGGAGGCCACCACTGAAAGGTTGTTGCTCGAGGACCACCATTGTAGGTCCGCCGTCATGCAGGATGGAACTGGGATTATCTTGGAATCCGGGTCTGAAGCATGAGACCAACAGCTCTGAAGAGCCCGCTGCGTACGCCTCATCTTCAGATGTGCAAGAGGAAGGGCTAGCACGCAAAATGCCATGAGTCCCAGAAGTTATCATGTGCGAAGACTGGAGGAAGAGCCGACATGTGGTTGATAGGTCTGCAATCCTGTCTACCATTAGGAACACACTGGTACAGACTGTATTCCAACAGAAACCCAGAAAAATCAGATCTTGAGAGACCATCATGGAAGATTTCCGCCAGGTCACCGACAGCCCAAGGCGGAACAGGAGCTGGAGGAGAGACTGGAGATTGATCAATGCCGTCTGAGGGCAAGGATTGAGTAGGAGCCAATCGTCCAAATATGGAGAAGCATGAACACCCTGCAGCCTGACGAAAGCTCAGATGACCAACATCTTTGTAAAGACATGCAAAGTGCCGAGCCGAGACCAAAAGGCAGCACACAGAACTGGAAGTGTTCCTCTCCAGGGAGAACCGCAGATATTTCCGATGCAGACTCCATATCAGGATGTGCATATATGTGGTCATCTTGAATTTCTCTTAGGGAAGAGAAAGATTGAACTGGGAAATAGAGGATGGGAATAGTTTCTCATATGTAACTCCATTTCTCCAGCATTGGTATCTTTCATGGAATCACATGCTTAGAATATTCCCCGTCAGACTGGGACCCCTCGGTACACATATATAGCTTTTCCTATAGGAAAACTTCCGACACTTTTGTGTCCTATCTACGTCCTTTTAGGACCCGCCTACACATGCTCCGTAGGCCGTCCCAGTATAAGAGGCCCGCCCCCGCGGCTCCCCTTCAGATTTTGGCCCCTCCAAAGTAGGAAGGGTCAAACCTATCAAGCATATACATTGCATTCCGGGGAGGCTGGCGGGCGCATGTGAATCCATGAAAGATACCAATGCTGGAGAAATGGAGTTACAGGTAAGAAACTATTCCCTTCTCCAGCATTGGATCTTTCATGGATTCACATGCTTAGAATAGATTGTATAGCAGTAAAACCTGAAAACGGCGGTGAGCATGTACTGTAATATACCCTCACCACAATACACAATGCATAGGTACACCAGAAATAAGTTTACTCATATATAACTGTACCTCCATATAGCATACGGTCACCAACAGGTATAAAAAACAAAACTCTCCACAGTGTGGAGCTTACCTTATTGAAACAGATGGCGCAGGACTGCTCTTCCCATCTGCACCTCGTCCGCATGCTGCCTGGCAAGGCAGTAGTGGCGGGTAAACGTGTGGGGCACTGACCATGCCGCAGCCTGGCATATGTCCGTAAGCGGAATTCCTGCCCATAATGCTGCTGAGGAGGACGTTGATCTTGTAGAATGGGCTCTAGGATGCCCTTGCAGCGGCCTTCCGGCCTTGGAGTGGCAAAAAGCAATCGTCGACGAGACCCATCGAGCCAATCCTCGCTTACAAATTGCTTTTCCTCTCGTCGACGGACCATATGCGATGAACAGTTGTCGAGTAGACCCGAGTTCCTGTGTACGATGTAGGTAAAATTTTAGGGCCCTCTTAACGTCCAAGGTATGAAGAGCTTTTTCTGCTGCCGATGATGGGGTCGCGAAGAAAGTAGGGAGAACAATGGAGTGTTTGTGATACACTGTAGGAACTTTTGGGACGAACGTAGGATTAGTTGCCAGAACCACCTTGTCTTTAAAGAATCTTAGGTATGGCGGGTCTACGACCAACGCTTGGAGTTCCGAGATTCTCCTGGCTGATGTGATAGCAATTAAGAATGCCAACTTCCACGATATGAATTTCATGTCCGACGTGGCCATAGGCCATTAAGCCTGCCAACACTATGTTGAGACTCCATGTTGGTGGGAAACGTTTTACCGGGGGAAAAGTTCGAAATAAACCCCTCATGAAGTGTTTCACAAGTCTGTCGCTGAATAGAGGAGACGACTCTCTTCCTCGTGAACCTAGAGATGGCCGCCAGTGCACCTTTATCGATGTGAAAGATAAACCCCCCTCTGCCAAGAGAAGCAGGTAAGGTAGAACTTGCTCCGGAGTCACCTTCAACGGATGTAGGCCTTGTTGTCGACACCATTCACAGAACCTCCGCCACTTATAGGTGTAAGATTTGTTGGTAGAAGGGGCCCGAGCCGCTTGCAGAATTTTCTGACAATCCTCCAAAACGTCTAAGGTACCGAACTCCGAAAAGTCAAGAGCCAGGCTGTAAGGTTGAGACTGTCCGGGTCGTGATGCCACACCGTGCCTTTGTCCCGGGACAGTAGGTTCGGGACTCTCGGAAACGCTATTGGATGTTCCAGCGACAGGTGAAGCAGGTCGGAACACCACGGTTGCCGCGGCCAGTACAGTGCCACTAGAATTACCCGGCAACTGTACCTGCGTATCCACTGTACTGTCCTCCGTATGAGGGGGACAGGAGGAAAAACGTAAAGGAACTTGTCCGTCCATGGGAAGGAGACCGCCTCCCCCATGGAACCCTCCTGAGGCCATCTGCTTGCGAATTGCTCGCATTTCTTGTTTTCCTTCGTTGCGAAGACGTCCAGTGGGGGTGACCCCATTTCTCGAAAACTTTCATCAGCTGAACTCTGCCCATTTCCCATTCGTGTATCTGGGCCATCCTTCTGCTGAGGGAATCTGCTTGCGAATTCCTCACTCCCGGGAGATGGTGAGCCACGATGGAAATCTCGTGCTTTAATGCCCAATGCCATACTTTCTGGGCCTCTATGGAAAGAGTCCTTGATCGCGTCCCTCCTTTTTTTCTCAAATAAAACATGGCTGTCGTATTGTCCGTCAGCACTCGTACTCTCGATCCCTTGATGTGCGGTAGGAACGCCTTCAAGGCCCATCGTACTGCTCTGAGCTCTAACACGTTTAGGAGTGACTCCGTTTGAGACCAACGACCTTGCGTTTGAAGAGTGCACATGTGAGCTCCCCATCCGGTTAGGGACGCATCCGTGACTATGGTTCGCTGGAACTCTGGTTCCTGTAGGGGTACACCGTTGTTCAGATTGTGGAAACTCTGCCACCACTGAAGGGTCCGAAGCAGTTTGTCGTTGATGGTTATCTTGTCTGACCACGATCCTTGGGCCTGTGTCCACCGGTCCGCGAGGAATTCCTGAACTGGCCTCGTGAATAGGCGACAGTTTGCCACCAGATGGATGCAGGATGTCATGGCTCCTAGGACCGAAACGTATTTCCTCACTGAGAGCCTGGTGTTTTGCCGTAGTCGGCTCGCCAGTTGATTGAGTTTTGAGGTTCTGTCGAGGGAAGGCTTCACTAGCCCTGACTGGGTCTCGAACTGTGCCCCCAGGAACACCAACGTTCTCGATGGCCGAAGAGAGGATTTTTCAAAGTTTATGGCAAATTCCAGCTGTTGTAGCAGCTGCATGGTGGCTTGCAAACTTGTGTTAGTCGACGCTGGGGAGGATCCCCTTATCAGCCAGTCGTCGAGGTATGGGTATACGTGGTGGCCTTGCTTCCTTAGCCAGGCCGCTACTGGGGCCAGGCATTTCTTGAACGTTCTGGGGGAGGTCTTGAGCCCAAAGGGAAGAACCGTGAACTGGTAGTGAGTCTGCCCTATCACAAACCTCAGGAACTTCCTGTGTTTCCGACACATTGGAATATGGAAGTACGCGTCCTGTAAATCCAGACGCGCTAGAAAATCCCCTTCTTGAACGGCTCAGATCACTTTTTGCAGCGCGAGAATTTTGAATTTTAGGCTCTTTAAAGACTTGTTGAGATCGCGTAAGTCTAGAATGGGACGCCATTTGCCGTTGGGCTTTTTTACGACGAAGTATCTTGAGTAGACTCCTTGACCTTTCTGTGATGTTGGAACTAATTCTATCACTCCCTTTGCTAACATGAGTGTTACCTCTTGTTGCAGTACCCTCAGATGGGAATGTGCGGAGGGCTGTGCTTGAATTGTAGAGAATGCCCGTTCCTTATTGTGTCCAGCACCCATTGATCCGTCGTTATTTGTTCCCATTTGTCGACATAGGCTGATACTCTTCCCCCCCAGAACGGTGTGTTGTTCGTCATTGCTTGTTCGTGTCTGAGTCCTCTTTCATTCCCTTTAGGGCCTCGTCTACCTTCTCTCCGAATAGAAGGTCTCCCTCAAAGGGCATATCGAATACTTTATTTTGTACCTCTGGCCTGAGTCCTCAGTCCTTTTTCTGTTCTTCCTGGGACAAACCAAATTCCTTACACGCCTTCATCATAGAATGGAATGATGCAATATCGTCGGGGGGGGGGGACGGGTGAGCTGGGCTTCTTGGGGTTTCTAACTCCACCTCCAACTCCCAGGTTGGATCCCTGGAGGGGGATGAGAAATCCGACATGGCTCCCCTGTCAGACTCCGAATCTGGCAGCTCACCTTCCTCTTGGCGTGCGTAAGTGCGTCGGTGGACGGGTGGGTCCCGGCTCGTCGACGGGTGACTGTGGCAGGTTTACCTGAGGTAGTCTCTGGTCCAACGACTGTACTAAAGACTGAAGCGTGGACAGAATCTCCAACGACAAAACAGATTGAGGATTGAGAAGAGGGGCAGACACCGGAATTCCGGATCCCCTCGTCGACGACTTGTCAACCACTCGTAGCCCGAGGTCTGCCGGGCCAGCTATTCTCCCGCTCTCGTCCTCCCCTGAGGACAGCGACAGCCTGTTCCTGCAGTAAAGTATCCGGAGGGATCGGATCAAAAACTTCAGGCCTCCAGGCTTCCTTTAGAAGCTCCGTTGACGAGGCCATCGTCGTTGTGACGGTGGATACCACATGCGTCAGTGGAAGGGTGGAGGCCGATGACTGGACCGCCGTCGACGACTGTGGCTTAGCAGGTGGTTTAGGCGGTCCCGCCTTTTCCACACTTGGCCTGCCTTTACTCGACGCGGCGTCGATCTATGGTGATCGCCCGAGGAGGTTTTCGGCCTTTCCTTGTCATGCTTTTTTGATGAAGATAACGATTTTCTCTACGAGGATTCTCTAGCTGAATTCCGTCGGTCGAGATTTCTTCGCCGGTGGTTCCGACGAGGCAGCGCGGTGTGATGTTTTCGCCGATTATGTGGAGCCTACCTCCGAAGGGGGGTATGCCCCCGCTCCATCATTCAACCATGCCACCAGCCGTCGATTTCGGTCTTTGAGGGTCTTTTGAGAAAACCCTTTGCATATGTCGCAGTTATCAGCCGAATGAGGAGGGTGGCGACAGTATATACAATCTATATGTCCGTCCCCCTAGTAAACTTTTTTCAAGCCGCACGTCGTGCACGGACGGAACAGCGCTTTTCCTGACATGGAGGAAAATTTCACCTAACTCCAACTCCAGGTACACAACCTTGTACAAAATAGTAAGACGACGCGAGGAGATCCCACTACTTTGGAGACGGTTGAAATCTGAAGGGGAGCCGCGGGGGTGGGCCTCATACTGGGACGGCCTACGGAGCATGCGTAGGCGGGTCCTAAAAGGACATCGATAGGACACAAAAGTGTCGGAAGTTTTCCTATAGGAAAAGGCTATATATGTGTACCGAGGGGTCCCAGTCTGACGACGGGGAATATTCTAAGCATGTGAATCCATGAAAGATCCAATGCTGGAGAAAGTGCGCAGGCCAGCCTGGTTGGGTTTGGGCACTGAACAGACGGGTGTAGAAGACCTCCTCTAGCACCCTGAGAGTAACAGGCTCTACCGCTCTGAGATCCAGAAGTTTCTGCACCTCGGCTCTGAGGGAGGGAGACCATATATGCTGGAAGGGAGGGTTGAAGGGTGGGGTAGGAGGAAGGGGCAAGCGGAAGCCCGCCCGAGCGATGGACAAAACCCACCCGTCTTCGGTGAAGGTCGGCCACGCCTCCGGATGAGACGAGATTCGTCCTCCCACCAGAGTCTCGTGCGACCAACAAAAAATATCATTTGGATGATTTATCAGCAGGTAGACTACCTGTCTCTGGAGAAGAGGCTGATGGCCGAGAGAAAAACCAGCCACCTTGCCGTTGTTGCCTACGCCGGGGTCTGCCAACCGGAGCTTCAGATGGGCGCACTGGACCCTGACCTCTGTGTATAAGGGGCCTTAGCTGCAGCTTTCGCCAGGACCGATACTTGGCAGTATGGGAACTTGCCTTAATCTTTGCGAGTTCCTCATCTGTGGAGGAATGGAACAACAACTTGCCATCAAAAGGCAGGTCTAGCACCTTGTCCTGCACTGCCTTTGAAAACTTCATTGCATGGAGCCACGCTTGGTAGGAGAGGTCGACTCCGACCAGAACGCCTTGAGCAGAGGTATCTACGTGGTGTGCAGCAGATTCCAGTAAATCCTGTGCCAACACGTTGGCATACGACAAACCAGCTTTGAGTCGTCTAGCATATCCGCAGGAATACATTCTTGGAAATCGGCTAACTCCTTCCACAGTCTAAGATTATCTGCTGCCAGGATGAGCTCGGTGTTAGGTTGACTAAGTTGGAGAGCCGATTAGAAAAAGACTTTCTTGCCAATGGCTTCAAAAAGTATATCCTCCTTGGAGAGGATTTGAGCCGCTGCATTGGAGGATGCAGATGCCGGCTTGGACTGGAGAGTGGCTGCTGCCACAACCGTTTATTGGAGCGGACAAGCCGACAGGCTATATCTTACAAGGCATGAAGTTTGTATCGTGTGTCAATCCTCTTGTTGAGATGCAGCCCGGTATGGGGTTTGTCTCAGACCTTACGGGCCTCAGCCAAGACGTCCTTCTGGAGAAACCGGCTGGTGCGCTCCTGCAGTGACAGGGTAAAGGCTCCAGAAAGCATCCCCTCCTATGGAGCGGGGCCTCGGGTACTGGAATACCAAGCAAGTTCATCATATCCAATACCCGGTCGTGGAATGCTCTGACAGAGCGGGGCTGTTCATGGCTGTCCTGGTCCATCTGGTCCTCATCCAGTGAAGCAGGAACAAGAGGCTCATCCGCTGCACGTGGTGCCTCAGGTATTAAAGTGTTGTCTAGCGGCGCACCCAATGTTTTTTCTATCAGGAGGCAGGGGAGGAAGCTTTGGAGGAGGTCCGACAGGTGGAGGAAGTGGCACCACTGGGACCTGCGGAGTGTCAGCCGGTGCCAAAGGCGGTACAGGAGGAACAGGGTACAACTCCCTAAAAAGGCTCAAAGTATGCCCTCTTGGGATCACTGTGCATGAGCATCTGAAATCTCCCAAAAAACACATCCTCCGAAGGTGTTGGCGTTGGCAGAGGCCGCTCTTGAGGGGCATATACCCATGAGCGCAACGAGGATGGTTGCCAGGACTGCCCACCCCCGGCTGGGTACAGGTAAAATCAGTGGTGCGAAACGAGGGCGAAGCGAGAATGTATGAGGCAGCGGTGCCCGAGCACGCCATTCCATGAAAGGGCGGAACGGGTTCTTGTTGTCCACATGGTGTGGAAAAAACTGGTCAGCCCCAAAAGGAATGCTCCCAGCACCAGCAGTCGTGAACGTTTGTGTTAGAGGTATGTACCTCACCGATAGGACTCTCAAAGAGGAACCCTTGATTCTGGCGGCATTGGATCTAGCCCCAAGAAGAGGAACCTCTGGTTCTAACCCAGGACGTTTAGCTCCCTCAAAAGGTGCCTCGAGTCACAACTCTGTGTGGAAAGTTCCAGAAATGGAGACCTCAGGGCAAACCCTGGTATCCAGAGCTCCAGAAGAACTGGGCTGAACTTTAGCCCCCCAAAAGGGGAACCTCAGAATAATGTCAGATTTTGGCAGGACCACTGCAGGAACCCTCGGAGGAACCTCCGGTGTGCCTATTTGGCCCCTTGTGGAGCATCTCAGGGATGCCCCTGGTAACAGAGCTATGCAAGCCCCTCCCGGGCCTGGAAGACCCCGGGGAAGGAGTCCCATGACCAGGGCACCCTAAAAATTAAACTTACGGGCGTTTCTTCTTGTCCTCGAAGAAGAGCTGAAAATGCGACTGAGGAATGCGTTGAAACACCTCCTCCCACTGACAAAGATGTTGCTGGAGTGCACGGACGGAGAGGGAATCGCAATAAAAGCATGAGTCCCAACGATGTTCCGGGCCTAGACACTCCAAGCAAAGAGTGGGGATCCGGCCTCGCGAAACAGCGTTCAAAGGATGAATGAATCCCAGACGCTCTGGCATAGACTGAGGACTAGATGACCGTGCAACCGGAGCAGGAAGAAAGGACAATGGGAATAAAAGAAAATTCCCGGTGATGCCAGTGCGTCCAACCCCGACCACGCATAGAAAAGGACTGACTGAAGGGCGATGCTCAGGACAGTGGGGTTACGGCCACGTGCGGTACCCCATGTAATTATAAAAGGACTAATCTGGTCATTAAAAGTCATTTTGCGGGTCTTCATCTCTTTCCGCCGGTGCGTACCCCTCATCTACCGATCTTAAATACCTTCTTGGAAGGTCGCTTTTCTGATCGCAGTGACATCAGCAAGGCAAGTAAGCGAGCTCCAAGCTCTTTCTGTGAAACATCCGTTCCTCACTTTCCATAAGGATAAGGTTGTGCTTCGCACTCATCCTTCCTTCCTGCCCAAGGTGGTTACAGAGTTTCATTTGAACCAATCGATCTCCTTGTGTCTTTTTTCCTAATCCGGCATCGGATGCTGCGAGGTCACAAGCTCGATGTCAGGCTAGCCCTGAAATTCTACCTTGATAGAACAAGTGAAATCAGTTGCCCCTCACAACTCTGTCACATTTGGAGACACGAAAGGGAAACCAGCTTCCAAAGCAACTATCTCCCGATGGATTGCCTCATGTATTTCAGAAGCCTATAGCATTTAAGGCCTTCAACCTCCAGAAGGCATCCATGCTCATCTTGTACGTGGCAAAGCGGCTGCTGTTGTCTTCCAAAAGTATGTCCCTTGGGAAACCATCGCCAAGGCGGCTACGTGGGCTTATTCATCAGCCTTTTGTAAGCATTACTGCTTGGACCTGAGCTCCAGGGCTGATGCCCAATTTGGCCAGGCTGTTCTTAAGAACTTATTTCAGTAAAGGGGGGGGGGGGTTCTCCATCCACCCGAACTAACTGTGGTGCGTGCTTCGGCATCTCCCACAAGTATGGAGGAAAGGGGACAGGACGTAGGAGTATAACAAAGTTACTCACTGTGACTATCTTTCTCGTAGTCCATAGTCCCCTTTCCTCCATAAGCCTGCCCGCGTCCCCTCTAAAAGAATCATCTATTATTGCTTAAATGGTCTCAGACCTAGCGATAGAAAGGGACTGAAGGGCAATGTGCGGGGCAGAGCTCAGGAAAGCGTTACGGCTATGTGCAGTACCCTGTGTAAAAATAATAGGACAAAAAAGAAAATCTAAACTTTTTTTTTTTTTTACAAAAGTGCTCCAGTCCCGTCCCGAATGGGGACGACTTCTATGGCACCCTATTCCTGAAGGATCTGCACCTCTTCCAGCGGAATCTGCAGGTGTGCTGGCGATAGGCTCTGGTTCTTGGTGGACTCATCGATGTGGCCGGTGGAACTAGATACAAAAACCGTGGGCGACGGTCTTGAGCACCCATTGGTCTGAAGTGATCTCCCGCCCATGCTTGAAGAAAAGATGTTAAACGTCCCCTGATCAGGGAGTGATGGAGGGGACACAGACTGGGGAGAGTCATTTTGGAGCGGAGGCCGGGGAGCCTCTTGGGTTGGAGTTATTGCTTCTACCTTTTCCTCTTCGCTGCCCACTCTGCTGGTATTGGCTCTTGCCAGCTGCGCCTTTTACGGAGGAACATGGGGTACCTCCTGTGCCATACTGGTTGTGTTGAGATCGGGAAAAAGTCTGGCACCGAAAGGAACGGCAAGAGTTTCCTCCCCGTGAAGGTCTAGCAGTGATCTGATAAAAGACTTAAGAGTCTCGTGCTTTTTTTTTTCACCGTCTCCAAGGCATCATCCACAGCCTTGCCAAACAAATTCCTGGCTTCCACCTGTTTGTTTATTAAGGAGGCCCGAGTCTCCGGCTTAAACCTGGAGCTCTTTAGCCAGGCGTGCCTTTTTAGAAGAGTACCTTGGGCCAGTGTTCGCCCCGCCGTCCCTACTGCATCCAACATATTTTTTAGGATGTTGTGGTTCACCTGTTTTCCTTCTGAGACAATCGCCAGTAGGCGCGATCGCACCGGTTAAGGGATTTCTTCTCCACTGCACATCACTAACTCGCAAGAAGGGTAGTATT
Source organism: Ambystoma mexicanum (assembly GCF_040938575.1). Classification (NCBI taxonomy): domain Eukaryota; kingdom Metazoa; phylum Chordata; class Amphibia; order Caudata; family Ambystomatidae; genus Ambystoma; species Ambystoma mexicanum. The sequence goes on along the minus strand of NC_090935.1, from coordinate 1,308,768,866 downwards.
GTTAGCAATTCTGGTGGAATATGCCGCTGAAGTGGTGACGAGTTTGCCAAGGGCGTAACATTTTTTGGTGGGGGCGCTTCTGCAGTAGACAGTGCCCCCCCGGTGCTCTTTCTGGTGGTAGTGACAACCAGGGAGTCTGGAGTGGCATGCCCTCGGATCTATAACATTAGAGAGAGGGGCGAAACAAGTTTCTCAACCCGAGGGTTGACAGCTCTTGTAAGGGAAGGGGACAGCAAAGAAGGCACAAGGCACATCTTGTTGTAATTTAGCAGGGGGGGGATTGCCTAATTGTGCTTTTTTTTCCCTTCAGAATGTCCTCAAAGTCAGTGTCTTGTACAACTTCCTGTGTGGCAATTTGGAAATGGCCTGCAGCCCTTTTCAGGATTGCATTAAAAGCAATCTGATCGTCAATAGGGGATGCCTGCATCTGTGGAGGCGAGGAGGGAGTATCCAAACAAATGGCGTCTGGGTCAGGAGTTGGAGAAAGCCAAGGTGCTTCCTCTACAGGCTGATCTCGACCGCAATCTGGGCATTGGTCCGGTGTGCCCTGGCTAAACGGATTGTCTTCATGACCATAGGGATCCTCGTAGACCTCTTCAGGGTCGAGAACTCAAAAACTTCATCCTGTGGAGTTTGGCTTGAAAGGTTCTCTATCTTTGGAAAACTAGGGTAGGAATCCTGCTCCGTATGTCTTACGGGTAATAAACTTTTCTGAAAAGTCTACAAAAACTGTGAAAGTTTGTCCATATAGCTCTCAAACCTCACTCTGGTCCACAGAGATGAACCAGAGGGGTCAGGAGGGGAGAAGGGCTCTCCAGGAGGAAACGGGTCGTTAGAAGGAAGGGACTTATCAAACAGCCTTAGAGGGGCTGGGCCCTTCAGAATACTCCTCTTGATGAGAGGATGTTCTTTTTAATTTATCCATGTCGAAACAATAGCTGCGAGACTCTTGCGTAGCTCGGGTGGATGAGGGAGAGATTTTGACACACCTGTAGGTGTCATCAAGGTCTTCGGCTCTGCCGAAACCTTAGGGGCCGACACACTTAGACGGTGCGTCAGCGCCCGTATGTTTTTTTTTTTAAGCAGAGACGCCTTTATAGGTGGAATACCCGGATGCATGCCTATGCGATGGATGTGGGGATGGCGGCAGATCTTGAGGATCCGAAGGCAGCGTCAAAACTTTAGGCGGGCCCGTCGCTTCCTCGACATATCCATCGAGGGAGCTTGTGGGGTTGTAGGTTTATCCTTAGGTGGTGCGGGTGGCCCCTGTCGCCGGGGTATGATCTCCCCATAGCAGTACCAGTGGCCTGCCTGTCAGGGGCGGGGACGGACAACTGGCAACCGGACGGTTCCGCATATAGGTCTATGGACTCCACATTGGAGCTATGGCTGCCGCTAGAATCCTCATCACTCGAGGGGATGACGGGGGAACCACTTCTCGGCCTGCATCGCATAGGCTGCCCACGGTTTTGTCTGCCTATCTTTTAACGACTTTGGAAGAAAAAGTTTCCCCATATCTCTCCTCCCTTCTCTCCTACTCCCCTTCGGTCCGCTGACCATTTCCTTCTCAACTCACCCCCTCCCTCCTGTGCCTCCTCCCGTTTTCGCTCCTTCCAGCTCTTAGCTCCTCTACACTGGAACTCCCTTCCTCTTGCCATCCGTTCTTCCCCCACCTTCACTTCTTTCCGCACTTCCCTTAAATCTGTCCTTCTCCATCCTCCTTGAATCCCCTTCCCCTTCTAGTCTTTCTTTACCCTCCCCTCCCCTACCCCCCCTTCTATCCTCCCTTTCCCCCTCCTCCTTCACTCCCACTAACCTGTCCCATCTCCCTTCCTCCCTCCCCTTCAGTTAATTGCTCTTTCCACTGTTTTGTTTGATTGATTCATATTGTAATGCTTCAACAGTTTTACCGTTCATGTTTTATGTATTATGTTGTTCTATGTACAGCGCTTTGGCGTAAGGCGCTTTATAAATCAATACAAATACAAGGTAATCACCTGTTGCACTTGCAATGGGTGTCCTTCCAAGGGTATTTTCCGTTGCAAGACACAAAATTTGAATGGAGTCCTCTCCATAGTAGAGATAAAGGGCAGCAGCCAGACCAGAAAGGGAAAGAGGGGAAAAGCAAATGCATTCTCAGAGAATCAAACCCGGGCCCCACTCTCCATACTGTATAGACCTGGCCAGAGGGCTGAGGCAACGCTGTCGACCGATGTACCAGTCGCCCGAAAGCAGTAGACGTCTTCGGCGTAGGGGTCCACGAAGTAGTCTAAGATTAAAGTCGAAGACTATTCGACCATTGGTCGTGGGACAAAAGTTATGAATTTGCAATACATCTCTTTCGAGCTCTAAATAAGGCGACCAACTAGCTGAGCAGAGAAAAGAAAAAAAAAAAACAATCCGAGGGACCTCTTCATGTAGGGGCTTTTGGGTACACTACACGTCACGTTAGGGATAGTGTTACAGGCATGCCCATGTCGACATCCCCTTTCGATCCTCGAAAGAAAGATGCAATACTCTGCAATAACCACTAGATGTCAGACTATATGCACAGCATGCGATTCTAAACATGATCGCTATACCCGACGACTACCAAATACTCAGAGTTGATAGACCCACCTCTAGAGGAGGTGGCCTTGCAACCATAGCCAAAACTAAACTGGCATTAAGGCTAACGACTCCCCCAGATATTAAATCCTGCGAACTACTAGCAGTTAAATTACCTATCTCCAATAATAGTACACCAACTATTCTCCTAGTGTATAGACCACCTGGACCATTAGGCACCTTTGAGGAAGACCTCTCCAGCCTCCTTACTAACAATATAAACGATTCCACACTGCTCCTATTACTAGGTGATTTCAATCTGGGCCTTAATGATGCAGAGGACAAACAAGCCCGATCTATTGAAACTATCTTCATGGCCTGACCCAAAAAGTCTTCGCTCCCACGCATATAAAAGGGCGCACACTAGACTGGGTAGCTAATCTAAACTGTTATATCACCATCTCGAAAATAACCCCCCAAGATTGAACTGATCACCATCTTATCAGCTTCTCATCTACTATTGAGCTCCAAAAGCTGACAAACCTCACAAAAGTACCTACACTCCCAACTAGAAGCAAAAAAGAAATTACGGCAAAACAATTACTTCCTCTCCTCTTACCAGCCCGGTCAGTCAACACTAATAATTCTGACCCTAACGCGCTAGTTGAGACCTTTAATGACACCAGGTCTATGGCCTTGGACGTCATAGCCCCAGTCAAACAGCGCAAAAGCAAACAAAAGTCCCATCTCAATACGTGGTTCACTCCCCACCTCAAAGAACAGTGTACAAAAAAGGAAACTCCAAGCCATCTGGAGACACTCACCCACGGAGGAGAATAAAACATTACTATCTAACCTCGCCAACAAATCTAAGAAAGAAATAACCCAGACCAAAAAGAACTCATTTAACAACAGAATCACTAAGGCCAATTCCAACTCCAATGAGCTTTTCACCATCCTCCGGGAAATTGAAAATCCTACTGTACCATCAGATAATGTCCCGAAAGATAACCAATGGTGTACAAGCATCCAAAATGCCTTAGCCAATAAAATATTAACTCTGGAGACTAAAATAGTGAACAAAATAACATCCTTGCTTTCCACAGAGACGCCCACTACCCCATTGCTTGATGCATCACGTACCGACAAACCCTTCAGGTTCACCAATATCTCCATACTCCAAACAGAAAAGGTTATCCTATCTCTGAAACCCTCCAACTGCCAGGGTGACAGCTGCCCTGCACAAATTATAAAGAACGCTTCCTTCAATTTGAGTACAGTCCCTATGAACCTCAAAGAATCCTGGGTGCAACCACTCCTAAAAAACAAACTTTAGACCCCGCTATACCCACTAACTATAGACCCATTACTATGGTCCGATTTCTTCTTAGAATCATTGACAGAGTAGCCTATCTGCAAATCCAAAAGCATTTGGAGGCGAACCAACTTCTGGGATCTCACCAATCCGGCTTCAGACCACAACACGGCACTGAAACAGCTTTAATTAATCTCAAAACAAATCGACGAGTTGAAGGATAAAGGTAAAACAGCTATGCTGATCTTCCTCGACCTATCAGCAGCCTTTGACCTGGTGGACCATACAGTATTAGCACCTAGCGTCAGCTGCCTATTTCTCGAGTGAAGCTATAGCCTGGGTTCAATCCTTCCTAGCAAACCGTACGATGAGGGTTCTCCCCCTCAGCAGACCCGATCCACATTACCTGTGGAGTACCACAAGGTTGCTGTGTTTCTCCGACAATGTATAACATCTTTACTAAGACACTCTTCGACAAACCTGACAGGCTAGGTGTCACATATACAAACTATGCTGATGACACCCAGATCCTTATACCCCTCTCGGGCAACTTTGTCGAGGACACAGCCTTAGGAAACATGATATACCTCCTCATTCAGGCATGGATGGCCTCACACAGCCTCTGCCTAATTGACAACAAAACGGAGATCCTGATCCTAGGTTCTGACTCCAACCTCCAAAAACGTATCCCCCAGCTACGCTGCCTTTAACTTTGATGGTAATGTTATCAAATTAGTCACTGAGATAAAAACACTTGGCTTTTACCTTGACTCTACATTATCCCTCAAAAAACAAGTCAGCTCCATGGCCTCCTCCACTGCGTATATCTGTACATTGATTCGGGCCTGCAGACCCTATTTACCCAAAACAAATTGCATCACGCTTGCTAATGCACTTATGATTAAGCTCGATTACTGCCATGGCCTCTATGCAGACGCCAATAAAAATATCTTAAATAAAATGCAAATACTGCAAAACAATGCCCTAAGAGCAGCTCTCAACATACCCCGTAGAGAGCATATCTCCAACATCAGGAAAGACAACCACAGGCTAAAAATTAGTGATAATATTCCTTAAACAGTATCCCTTACATTCAAAGGACTTAACAATGATGCGCGCCCCCCTATATCTCTGCTAGATTTTCCAAAAGAACGTCTACTCAGCACACCAGAGCCTCTAATGACCTATGCTTAGAAGTTCCCAGGTTCAAACTGTCCAAAGCTGGAGGAGCAAGCTTCCCAGTCAAAGATGCTATTGCCTGGAATGCACTACCTACTGTCTTGAGAGAGGACCAGCCCTACTATAGATTTAGACGTAACCTCAAGAACTGGCTCCGTACAAAAGGACAACTTCTACCTACCACTGAACGACCTATTGACCCTCACCTTTTGTTTTTATGACTTATGGATGTATTGTAATAACCATCTGCTGCAACTAAGCTCTAAATATTCTTGTAACTGCTGCGCCCTGCTACCTGAGGGTTTGGTGCACATTATCAAATAAATAAAACAAACATTAACAAGCATCAGAAATACATTTATGGGGAACTTAAAACGTGAAAAGTGTTTTCACAAAAAGACACTAAGACCGGATACTAACAATAGAACTAGTTCCTTTTCTATCGGAGACCGAGAATACCAGGTTACATTTTTCACTTAACCATGAAACAAGCACTCTTGCTTCTCAGATTTTAATTTGGACATCGAATTGGATACTCTTAGGGATTCCACCTGGAGGACAAAATCTAAATTTACACCAGCCGGTAACATAGAAACTTTCTATAAACCTGTAATTACAGATATTCACAAGAATATGAATAAAGGAATGAATAACAGATCTTGTGCACACAAACATGACGGCATGAGAATTTAGAGTACTATACAACCTAGTTAATGATCAGACAATCATAAAAGAAGTGGACAATGGAGAAAATAGTTATTCTCAATCACCAGGCTTATATTACTATGGCATATAAACCTCTTCAAACACCTGGTTGCTCGAACAAGCTTTGCGAGAACCCAACAAGAGATCACACAGGAATACCTTTACCCAGTTTCATTTCTGGTTGCTGTGCCTCCACATTAGAATGCTGAATTGTTCATGCTTCCCGCTGCATCTTGAAACCTAGGCCTGCTTTACCCTTTTTCCTACTGTCTCATCAGCTGCATCTCTCCCATCTACTCTCATTGCTACTCTATCACCTTTCCTACCCCTCTCTCGAAACCTGGGAGAAAATATTTAAGAATACACTCCTGGCTTCAAATTCAGGATTGCCCATGGCCGAAACCCACATCAATACTTCCACCAGGCAGACCATTACCAACATCCTTCATACTGTCCCCTCTCCTGAACTATAGACTTCCCACATGGTCTATCCTCTCCCCTTTTTCCTCCTTGCCCATTAATGGTGAAACCAGGTGGGAGGTTCTCTTTGCACACTTCCTATCTTCAAGGTCTCTACTAGAATTTCCCCATCATGGCCCAGGGCTCTCAGCTTAACCTCCTCCTTGACAGCAGTCTTCCTTCTCATTAACCTCCTCCCTTCTCCTGCCCTTCCTTCGGCTGCCACCCCTCTGACATCGCCCCCACCGACGGGTGTACCCCACCTCAGAAAACCTTTAAAGGAGGCAAACCGCTTCACCCAGCTACCCTTAATTCTCGCTCTGTCAAACATTCATCTGTCACCTCTGAAGACTTTGACCTCTATGTCCTCGCGAGACGTGGTTCAAGGCCAGGTCTGTCACTGCTTTTGAGATCCTCTCCAGGTATAACCGGTTTGAAGGCAGAGTGGCTCTAGTCTACTGTGAATGGGTCTCTGCTTCCAACATGCCCAATTAATCCTACTCCTTTGAATGTCTGCAAGCTTTGTGTCTCTCCCAACATCTCACTACAATCTACAGGCCTCCTGGGTCGATCTCCCCCTTCCTCTCAGAGTGGGCTGACCTTGCTTTCTCTCTTCTGACCTCTTCCTCCAAGCTCCTCCTTGAAGACTTCAATATCCATCTGGATTCTCCTGATGCAGCCACTCTAATGCTTTGCAGACTCTGCAACACTCTTTCTCCCCATCCTGCCCTCTAGCCCAACCCATTCAGCTGGAAACACCCTAGATGCACTTATCTCAGGTGAAATCTCCTTCTCTAACCCTCTCGCTACTCGTCTGGTCTGACCACTCTCCTATCTGGAGCTCCTGGGCACCCGGCTAAGCCTCTGCCAACATTGTCAATCTCCTTTTACGTCAATCGACCAATGAAGCGAGTGTCAGTAGCTGCTTACTTTCACACTAATTGAGCTATTGCTAACCTTCACCTCTCCGTCTCCAAGACCCTTCACATCCTTGCCCCTGCCATGAGCATTTGCAAGAAGCTGGCTTCCAAGTGCAATAGTTGGTATGAATACGACTTCGCCTCGTTGAAATGTAAGTGAAAAGTTGCAAAACGGAAGTGGCTGGCTTCTCGCACATCCTCTGACAAACTGGCCTGCCGCCTGCTCCAAAGGCAATACAGACTATACACGCTCCAAGAAATGGGCCCATATCCAATCCCACATCGCTGAAACCACTTTCAACACGGCTGAACTTTTCAAAATCTGCAAAGAACTTGCCAATCCTACTGCACAATCCACTTCTCCGGCCCTCTGCACAGAGTTGGCCACCCATTTTACAACCAAGACTCAGGAATCCTGTCCTCTCTTCTACAGCCCTGCCTTTCCCTCCTACATGCAGGCCTCCCCGGCCCCTCCTCCTCACCCAAAGCACAAGATGAGGTCACCTAGACAGTCTCCTCCATAAAAGTCTCCTCCAAATATGTGCTTCCCTGCTCCTCTAGAACTATTGAGGACAACATTGCCTCTCTCGCTCCCTCCTTGGAAGAGTTCTGTAACCACTACTTTGCCACTGGCAACTTCCCTTCACCCATCAAACACTCCCTTGTGCCCCCCCTCCTAAAAAAGCTGTCTGCTGACCCTTCCTGCCTGGCTAACTACCACCCTATCTCCACTACCCCATTCTTGGGCAAACTCCTGGAGAAAATCGTCACACAGAATCTGTTGGCTGCCTTCACAACCTCCATGCTGGCTTCAGAGCAGTCAGAGGAAGGGAAACTGCTCTCCTGAACACCTGAGATGACCTGCTCTCAAATCACGACTCCAACTCTCCTTCCGCCCTTATTCTCCTGGATCTGTCCTTTGCCTTTGACAGGGTCAATCATTCCATCCTCATAAATAGGCTCTGTGATACCCGTGGCATCACGGACCAGGCACTGCATTGGTTAACCTTTTTTCTCTCTAATCATCTCCCACAAGTTCAACTGGAAGCCTTTCTCTCCTCTACCTCACTCTCGACATGCAGCGTCCCTAATGGCTCTATCCTCTCGCTGTGGCTTTTCAACATATACCTTGCCCACTTGATCTCCACCCGCTCTCCTCATTTCCAGAGTTCTACTTACGACACACAGCTTTCCTTTAAGCTTACCTCCTCTCTCATTACAGATTGTCCAGCATTGGGTGTGTAAGGAATTCCACCATCCGCACAGTGGGTGTGCGCTCGCCTGGGTTTTGACAATTCTTTTAATGAAATTGAATAATGGTAGATCAACCACCGGAAAATGCGTTGGGCTAGTCAACACATTTTCCTATGCTCACCAGATGACATACAAATAGACTCGTGTACTCTGGGTGGCCAATGTAGTTGGAATAGGACAGCCAAGAGTACATTAAGGCTTCTCAGAAGGGGGAATGCAAAACCTCCCTCTTGCCATGGCCAGCCAAATTAACTAACAAAGGCTCCATGGATCCACCCTTTCCTTTGTTCGCTGCTGGTGGCAGCCTTGTATACTAATCTGTTAATTCAAACAGGTCCTCGGGAGGCCTGGTCGCAGGACTAACCAAAGGACAGGAAAACCCCAACAACCTTTGATATGCACTGTGCCAACCTGAAGCCAGCTCCCGCCTCTCAGTATCAAGGACAGGGACCTGTCATGTATGGAACTATATTTACAGTAGTCATCCCTGCAGGGAGAACCCCATTCAGAAAGTACGAGTATGTGGTTTGGCGGAGACCAAAAGTCTGGTCTCGCCACAGCTTCAAAGGAAACCTGCTGCTTTAATCAGGAACCACAGAAATCTAAATTAACCAGAGAGACCCATTGATCCACAACAGACTGGAAGATAGTTTGTTGCTTAGTATTACGTTCCCACCCTTTTACCTTTTCTGCTGCAAAGCACTCTTGTTAGGACCTTAGGCATAGAGGAGATTCTTGATGGGAACCCAGGATTGGTTCATTACGGTAGGCTTAGCCTACACCAATCACTGTGGGCCACTTGGCTTTAAAAGGGGGCTGAGCCCCTCTTTTGGACACTGGCTGAAGGTACAGTCTTGCCTTACAGCTTCCGTCAGTGAAGGAAGGCCAGGATTTTCAAAGAGGGAAGCAATATCCCTCCCCTAAACATCTCCCAGGGAACAGAGGGAGATCCTGAATCCAGAGCACCCTGCAGCAGCGCCAGAACCAGTACCCAGTCAGCACACAGCATGCCTGTCATGATATCTGCTTCCAAAAGATCAGGACTTGCCCGACTCCCTTGGAAGCAGACCCATAACCCCGGTTCCGAGTGCCAGCCAGTCCCAATTGGGACCTTTTGGACCCTGTCCTGGCGCCAGTGGCACCAGGCTCATAAAGATGCCCAGTCCCAGCGCTGGAAGCGCCGGGCTCATGATGCTTGGGTGGACTTACCTGCAGCAGACCATGCTGCTTACTTACCTGCCAGTTGAACCCCTGATCCTCTTCTGTTTGGGACTACTTTTCCTGTTGGGTGGGGCAGGAGCTACTCCCTAGGTTCAGAACACTGGAACTCTTCTGGAAAGCAGGAACTCTTTTCTTACCTAGGCGTGGCTGTGGAAGGAGACACCTAAGCACTACAGGAGGCTATTTAAACCACACCAGATGGATGAATCTTGCTTTGCGTTATTCTGCATTCTCTGCAGCAGAACGCTCATCGTGTCTTCTGCTTCTGATCTTGGGCCTAAGGGAACAAAGGCTTACCATCCTGGAATCCAGTCTTCAGCAGCACCTGTAAAGACAAAGAAAGAACAGGTTAGCACTACGGTCTTCAGTGGCAGCGCATCTCTTACCTGGTCCATCGGCTGTCACCAACGCCTCGCGCTGCATTCCGGCATCTGAAAGACAAAGGCTTACCTACTCTTTGCATGCTCCGGAGGTCTTCGCACTGCATTCCGGCATCTGAAAGACCAAAGCTTACCAGCTCTTCGCACGCTCCGGAGGCCTTCGGCGCTGCATCCCGCATCTGAAAGACAAAAGAAGGTGCGTTTAAAGACATTGGGCAACTTTATTACTCACGTGCCATTACTCCTTCCCACGCTGAATCCAGTGGGTATTCCAGCACCCTTCAGCTTCTCTAAAGCTCCGAACTTGTACCAGCAAGATAAAAGGGACAGTTAGTGCGCATCGTGAAGCAGGCTACAAGCGCTTAATTACGTGCTTCCAGGCGCTTCTATTCCTCACGCGGGTTCGATCCTCAACTCTCATCAGCGCGCCATCCGCCATCGCCGGAACCCTGCAAAACAAGGGATATCATTACAAAAGACTTAAGACATTTGAAGTGCCCAGAACTTACCGTTCGTGCAGTTAACGACGGACAGCAGTCCTCTGAGGTCAAGAGGCCTGCACCCTTATCCAGTGAAGGAACTGGTTACGGCACCCTGCCCCGAGGCAGATGGAGAGCTCGGCGTTCACTTACCTAAGGTGAGGGTGTTAACCTTTGGGGTTCTACAGGAGAAGAGAAAGGGAAGAGGAGAGAGACATTCAATAACCCAGTTCATTAATCCCATATTTTCTATCTGCAGACATCTTACTCTTCGAGTCAGACATACAGTGCACAGAGGTCCAGCCCAAAGAGCCAACCGTGTGTTACACATCACCTTTGATGATACGGCATTCACCCAGTCAAGACCGGCGCCTCTGCGGGAATCAGGTGAGCGTTACAATGCCCTGCTATGCTCTGAAACCAAGCGTCCTAGGTGGAAAGTGCCTGAGAGTCTCTGAACCAACCCCAGGACAAGGCATGTGCCTGCAACACTCTCCTCAGCTTTGGGTTGTCGCCTTAACGGATGACAAGTCCAGTGAAGAAGCTAGGAGTGAATCGGCAAGTACCAACCAGCATCCGCCTTAAAGGATATTTGAGCAAGTTGAGCCCCTCAAGCTGCAACTCACTGCACCACTGACAGTTACGCCGCAGTCACCGTTGCCCGAGACGCCTCCACCAGTGCTTCAGACCTGCCGACCGGCACTCAGATACCGGTTCCTGACCGCGAGCTGCCGTGTAGGCCCAGCCTGCAGCCGTCTGTCCAGTCTCGCTCACCAAACTGTGATACCCGCAGCTATCTCCCATCTTGAACTCTGCCGTAGAAGCTGCAAAGCACCCTGAAACCAACTCAACACTGTCAAGCACCAAAAAAGAAGAGGGGATAGTTTAGGGGCAACAAGTTTGTCTTGGGAGCAAGACAACGCAGCGTAACAGGTCTGAATCCCGATCTTGCACATAGAAAACAATCTTTGGTATTAAGCACGTGATAACATAATTATGATAATTATACATCCTTGATTGGACAGTCCCTTTTACCATTGGGTAATAATTGGATTTTCGCTGTGTTGCAACAACAATCCAAGACCTTGCAGCAATAAGCCTGCTGTTTCGTCCGCATTACCAAAATTGGACAAGGAGGTTTAAAATTTACTTGCGTTTCCAATCTGTTTGGATCTCTTCTGGTGTACTAAAGGTGTGGGCATGATTGATGGTTTAGAAACATTCATCCCTGGACCACTGGTGCCCCAGAAGTTGATTAGTCAGTGTGCTGCTAATGATCTCTGCCTTAACACCAGTACGACCAAGATCCTTCTCGTTGGGCACCCTGCTCCCTCCTTTCCGCCTACACTCTGGCTGCCCTCACCCTTGTGTGAGACTAAAAATGTGGGTGTCATCTTTGCCTCCTCTCGCCTTCTCACCTCGTATAGCTGACCTTGACGAGAAGGCCCACGATCAGCATCACCTCCTCAGAGGCATTCTCACTTTCCTCAACCTCCTTCCGTGAGGGCGCCTCCCGAGCCGCGTGTCGAGCTCTCAGGCTGAGCAGCCTCCTGAGTCTGCTGCTGCCGAACCTGGGGCTGCACCTCCCTCACTTGCTCGTTGGGCTGGGGCTCTGGCCCTGTGAGCCTCTGTGCCTCCCGCTGCTCCTTTCCTCAGAGGGCCGTGGCTCCCCTCGCCCGGATCAGTACTCACCAGCACGCCACCTGGTCTGCAGCTCCTCTGCAGCCCTAGGTTGCCCTGGCGCCATGTCCATGTGGTTCCCTCTGTCGGGACTCTCCCCCGCTGCAAGTGCGCTCACTGGGCCCAGTGAGAGGAGGCTCTTCAGCTCTCGTTCGTTCTCCGAGCTACAGGCACTGGTTTTCACGGGACAAAGACTGATGACGGCTGATTCTGTCCCACGCCGTAACGCTGATTCAAAGCGGCTCGTGGGCTGGGCTAGCAGCTAGTTCTCCGCCATTTCTTTTGGGTCTTGGGAGAGGCGAGCGTTCAGGCAGCCATTTCGCCTGCGCCCCTTGGTTGTCTCTAAACTCCTTTTTCTAAATCGACAATAGAAGTTCTGAAAGGGAGAACTTCTTCCCTTGGGTTAGTGGGACCCCGAGACGAACGCCACTGGACCATCTTCCCCAACTGGCTGTACTTCTTCGCTGCTGCAGGAACCCAGTGCCAGGGGTCGAGAAATCCGTAGTCTAGTGAAACATCTGAAATCCATCCAGAAGCTCCAGGAGTCTAAGGACCCTCCAGAAGCACGATGAATCGAGCGCAAATCCCTTCAGAGTGCAGGACTCAAGGAGTGATGGAAGCCCAAACGGCATCTGAGATCCGCGGTGGTGCCGATTCCCAACGCTGAAACCACGAAGGGCCGCTGAACCAAAAAGAGCCCGTAGCTGCAGACTACCTCCAAATCACTGCCACCGAAGCCCTCCAGACGTCCTCCCTCTTGTCCCCAATTACTGAGGCTCAGCAACCCAGAGTCTGCACCGCTGCAACAGGACATAATAGAGCTGTACCACTTTTCTTCAAACCAGAGGTACTGTTGAAGCTTGGGGTAGTTACCTCCGTCTCTGTAGCTGTGCTCTTCTCAGTCGAGACTTGCATTGGCTTACTTTTGTTGGAGTTGATTTCAACTCAGCTTTTCACAAGTGTAACAACTTGCGACCCTACTTCTACAAAAAACTCTTTGTGCAAGACTTATTATTTAAGAAGTGCCTCAGCTCCATAGACTGTGTTCCAATGTACTTTGGCTGTCCTGGCTCCCTGCAGAATCTTCTAGTCCATGGACTGATATTTCTGCTCCTCATAGGTGGTAACTCGTTTCAGACTGATATTGCTGGGAAAGGCTTGTCTAGACTTCATTGGAAGATTCAGGTATAATCAAATGCCCTGGGAACCTGTTTAACCTTTTTCCTTCCTTTAATCTTTCCTTTCTGCAACCTCAAAATTTGCCAAGTATAACTAGTGATATATAAATGCCATTACTGTCCTTGTGAATGCAGTCGCCTCTGGGTGTAGGAAGTGTTTAAGAAGCATATACAAAGAGTATCCACTAACTTGTGCTGATTCTGAAAAGCATTTGAAATTATATTTGATTGTTACATATCTTGCACTTTTTAAAGAAAGCTTATTTAAAAATTGATGTTAAATAAATAATTAACTAAAAACTTGAGTGTAAGTGTTACTTGGATACTTGTATTTGCATATTTCCTTGCTACAGCTCACATTTACCCCTCTTGTGATGGGCCTGGCTGCTCAGTCACACTACCAACTTGTGTAATACAGACCAATACCAAAAGGTGGGTTACCCAACACCAAGCAGGAGTGTTGTGTAGTCTCACAGTGTTACATCAATTCTTACCCAACAAGGCGGGATCCGGGAAGAGGGCTCCGGGGCAGGGGAAAACGAGCACACAAGCCACCAAGTGGCTAAATATCAAAATAAAATACATACTAAAACCAATTTAGACAACAGATGGCCAAAGGAGCAGGGCACACACGAGGGCTCAGGCAGCTGCTGGAAAAATCATCATCATCATGTTCGAACACTCCAAGACTAATATCTGGGTTAACTGCCCATTTTAATTTAATAATGCATTAGTGGAGGCTTGAACAATGTTCACATTCTTTTTTTAGTTTGTCACTATGTACAATGCTCAGATGGAATTCAAGCAGTAAAAACTCAATGGGGGTAGTGATCGATAGGTTGACTATAGTTATCACTTTTCCATCTTAATCAAACTAATAGCATGATTAGCACCCCAAACCTCAGCTACCTATAGCGTCATTTTGTCTTAATATAGATAAATCAGGGAGCTCAAAGAATAACCTGCATGTTGCCCCAGCAAAGCGTTCCCCCAGTTAATGTTTGATGAATCTTTACCTCTAGGCCTTGCACATGCATATCCCAATTTGTGTCAAAAGGGAGGCCGAGATAGTTATATGAGGTGACCTGCTCAACTAGTTGGTTACTGAGCTTCAGTATACATCTCTTATCAATTTTTGAATTGTCAGAACTGAAAATCATAGACTTAGTTTTGATACATTAATAGTACGACTATTTAAAGTGACATAAGAGCTTGTCCAATGAGCACTGTAAGCCACTAGGTGTATAGTCGAAGAGGACAAGATTGTCGGCATACCAAAGCCACTGTATCTAAAAGTCCCCAATCAGGGGAAGTTACATTTGGCAACCTCCGTGCTTCAGACAAATCTCTGAGATAAATATTAAATAAGAGGGCAAGAATACAACCCAGCTTTAAACCAACACTTATGTCGATAGGATTCATAGTAGACCTAGTGTTAGATATTTTAACCTTGACTTTGGTTGCTAACTAAAGCAGACCAAGAGGAATTCCACCATCTGAGTCATTTCTGCAACAATCTCTCTTGACAGTGTCGAAGGCAGAACTAAAGTCAACAAAGACTGCATATGTATGCTGTTTTGTAGTGGCGCAAGATAATTCAATGAGATCTACTACCGTCAAGATATTGGTCAAACTGCAGCACCTTTTAAAAATCCTTTTGAAAACATGGGACTGAGATTGGCATCAGCCGCCCAGGTACACCGTTCCAGCAACTCTCTTGCAGGGGCATCCAGATGGCTAGCAGTCTACGATTTTTGGCCTTACGCCTAGAAACGTTTTTGTACACAGGCACAATAAGCTGGTATCCCATATTTGACCTTTGAATTCCGTGTCGGCTTCATGTATAAAATAAAAAGCAAGGGGGATAGAATTGATGGGGAACTACAATGTTTTGGATCGTGAGGACCCCATCACAACAGTTTGTTTTATGTTCAGCAAAAACGAGAGAACACTAGGCTTCCAATCCCCATTTGACAAGATAGTGTATGAATTAAGATCTCATGATCTATTATTTTGAAGGTGGGCCGACAAATCCAATAGCACCAATAAACAAGTGCCTACATCTAAAATTTGATCAATAGCATCGCAAATATGCAGTGTAACCGTTTCTGTGATAGAGCCAGTTCGAAAAAGAGACCGAAATTGTGGAAGTAGATTCTGTTTTAAAGATCCAATCATCCAATTCGTCGGACACAACCTTCTAAATGAACTATCTAAAAATGGCAGAGAAATAACTGCCCTTTATTGGACAAACAATGTGTCCAGATCCGGCTTTTCCAATGAAACCAGAAATGTTCCCTGTTTTGAGGGCATCCGGAAAACAACCAGGCCTAAGATCGATGCATCAATTGTAAAAGCCAGTAAGAAAAATGTGATGTACTCTTTCACAATATACGCTAGGAAAGGGTCAACCGAGAAATAAGTATCTTTAGTCTTATGCATTAACAGTGATTTTGCTTCATCAGGGAGCATAAAATAATCCCTCATTGTATTTCTTTTGCAGTCTAGTGGCATACTACCTATAGGCAGGTCTTTCCAAATATCCTAAGCAAAAAAGGTTGACATTGAATAAGATGCAACAGGTTAAGTTGTTAACTGAAGACAAAACCTTTTCAGGATAACCTACTTTCTAACCCCCCGCCCTTTACGCATGGTGAAAAACAAGAATGTTGTAGCATTGAAATCAAATTAATTATCTCGATGACAGTACCTCCGTGAAGGCGTCCATGCTCTTGGAGTCAATGCTCTTGAAGGCGTCAATGCGCTTGAAGGCGTCAATGCTCTTGGCTCAACAGTATTTTTTAGCGATGTCTGAACAGATGGAACTGCCAAAATAGAAAAATATATAGTGAAAATGATCAAAATATTACACAGTATTCTCAACAATCAAGGCAATGACTTAATGTTTGAAATTTGCATTTCTTCAATGTGCATTAATCCATTGTAGTTATATGCATGTGGTATGATTTGTCTTTATTCCTGAAAAAGCTAAAGTAACTAACAAATATGGCATGTAGAACAAAAGTCCATCAACCTGTTAGGGAGAATTCTCAGAAACGTGCCAATTGCTCTCTACCTTAGAGACCCCCAGCACCTTTGCTGGATTTTAGGACTTTAGATTTTGAACCTGGAGAGCGAGACCCTTTTTCCCCACTCTCTCATGTATTATTCTGTGATTTGGACTCGGTTTCTTTTGGTTAAGGGGGTCCTACAGACTCCATAGGCATCTTTTTACATTGCGGCACACAGCACCTTCAGTGCAGTGGCACAGGGAAGTCTTTCAGATTTCCCAAAGGTTTAAATACCTTCTTTTGGATGAACTACTGTTTCCAAGAGCAGTGAAGTGAAATTGACTTTACTTTACATTTGTAACTTTCTAGACTCAGTACACACTAACAATAGAGTGATGGAGGGGTTAGTAACCCCTTTGTCTAGTTTCTCATGTAACGTTTTTTTGTTACCCTTTCTAAAATTAATGCCTGGTGGCAGTGGTTTACTTTTAACTACCGTTGTGTGTTTTTACTGCGGGCTGCATTCGCAGCTGCAGTAAAGCACCTATGGGTGCCATTTTTGTCAAAATGGCCCCGTCTTCTTTTTTCACCATTTCTTGCTGGAAAGGTCCTTCTTGAGATTTCCTCTGCGCGCCAAACCAGGTTTGGTCCGTTTGTTCGCTTTGTCTTTGGCAGGATTCACCTCCCTCACTTGCTGCCTCTGCCAGAATGTCTGGCAGGGGCAGGAAGTGAGGGAGGTGCCCCAAACTCCCTGTGCTTAATCCCCTTGGTTACAGGAATGCACCCAAAGGTGATTGGCCGATTGGCTGTCCGGCAAGGACAGCCACCCTGCTGTGTGATTGACAGCTAGGCTGGAATGAATGAGAGAAATCTGCATAAAAGGCAAGGCTTTTTGGCTTGGAAGGCAGGGTCGGCCGCTGGACGAAGGAATCCGAAGAAGAACTTTGAAGAGACGCCTGCTGCAACTCATGGACTGTTGGTTTGCCCAGTGAAGCCCTGCTGCTGTGCTGAAGCTCTGAATTCGACTCGAATAGAGAAGCCCTGCAAGGATGACTTCTCCCCTTGAGTTGGTGGGACCAATCAACTCAAAAGTAAACTCGACTGGACATCCTCTCAAGGCTGGCTGTACTTCCTCTGCTGCTGGAACCGAAGTGCCAGGGAGAGGAACACCAGATGGGTGCATCACTTAAGTAGGACCAGACTCCCAGGAAGCAGGACTGACCAAGCCTGAGCCACCTCAGAGTGCTGGACCCCAGATGCAAGGAAAGTCCAAAGTGATAGCCGAGAATGGCGCTGGTGCTATTTGCTGAGGAGCTGAAACCACAAAGTGCAGCTGAATTGAAGTTTGCCCTTTGCTGATCGTTCCATTGTAGTCCAGGAGTCCCTAGAAGTCCTCTCCATTGTACCCACGCCTGAGGCCCAGGAACAACAGGAGCTGCACAGGAACAGAAGCCAGCTGGAACCATTTCTTCTAACCAAAGGTGCTGTAAACTAAGGGGACTTACCGCTTGGTGTGTAGCCTTACTTGTTCTCAGTTGAGACTTGTCTCGGTTGCTTCTGTAGAGTTGCTTGCATCTTCTACCCCTCACAAGCCTCGCAGCTTGTGGCCCTACATCGATTCTACTTTTTCTACAAGGACTTATAAAACATTGTGCAAGACTTACTTACCTGTAGGAAGTGCTTCAGCTCACCTAGTCTTCTGCCCAATTGACATTGGCTGGCCTGGCTCTCTGAATGACTTCTTCCCTCTGCGATTTTACCTTCCTTCCAGGAAAGGGTTAACTTACTTTACATTGGGGGATCAAAAGTACTTGCGCGCTTCAGAATATTTATGTGACCGTCGAGGAGCCGCCGCCGAATCCTTTGAAGGCACCTTGCTTGCCTCCGGAGTTCTGAAAAGGTGGGCGTCGTTGCTGCAGAACTCCCAAGGCCCGAGCTGTCTCTGTGTCGGTCTTGATGTCCTGAAGTGACTCATCCACTGTCTTCCCAAACAGATTGTTCCCGTCAAAGGGCATGTCCAAAACTTTGGCTTGCACGTCTTGGCGGAAATCCGTCGCCTTGAGCCACCCCCGCCATCGAAGGCAAACACTGTTGCCCAACAGGCGGAAACCGGTGTCGGCAATGTCCATGGCTACCGTTATGGCGTGGTCCGATGCCACCTCACCTTCCTGTAGGATCGCCAGGGCCTCTGCCCTCTTGTCATCCGGTAGGAAGTCCAACCGGGGGCAGATCTTGTACCACAACTCCCTGTCGTAGCGGGCCAAAATCGCTAGGGCGTTGGCCGCCTTAATCGTCGTCGCCGCAGATGAGATGACTCGTCGTCCCATGGCGTCCAGTTTCTTTCCCTCGCCGTCTGGTGGGGAAGTTGAAGCCGATGCCCCACCCCCCCGCTTTTTTCTTGGCCGCCCCCGAGACGACCGAATCCGGGGTCGTCTGTGCCATAAGGCACAAAGGGGCGGCATCGGGGACCCGGTACTACTTCTTGTACCGGTCCCTCTTGGCAGGCGTCGTGGACTGGTTCTTCAGAAGAGCAAGTCCCTCGTCCCAGATGTCATCCAGCAACGGCACCGCGAGGACTGTCTTCCTCTAAGCCTCGCGCCGTTGGTAGAGGAAGCCTTCCTTCTTCTGTTCTTCGGGGCAGAGCTGGAAAAGCTTGGATGCCCTGGCAATCATGGCATGGAAGAAGCCAATTTCATCGGGCAGGGAGGCCTGAGGTGGTGATGGGAGGTCCATCCCGTCACCACCGTCATCATCCGTCCCTGTCGTGGCCGTATCTGTTCCAGTGTCATCCCCAGGGACAGGGGAAGGAGACAAGGCAGAGGGCTGTGAGGGCTGAAAGGGTGGGGGTGGATGAACTGTCCTCTTGTTTGGAGGGCTTCCCGACAGGCCCGGTTCTGCTGGGTCGTCCGTTAGGGGTAGGGGCAATGTTGTCCTTATCTCCCTGCAAAAGGTTTGGATTGCCATCAAAATGGCCACCGAGTTGTCCTGTGGCTCGGGTTGCGACAGACGCGATGGTTGCTGCTCCTCCACGGGAACCTCGTCGGCGCCACCATCGCTCTCCTCCCGTGGGGCCGGGCCTCCTCAAACTTCTTGAGGCCCTGGAACGACTTCAACCAGCTCCTCCTCGGAGGCTGTGTCCGTGTCCGTAATGGCCACCGCCCCCCCCTCTTTTTCCCCCGGGGTCTTCACGGGGGTCTTCTCGATGGGCTGAAGAGAGGATTACCTCCGCGGTGGCAGGGAAACTCTGGGCCCCCGAGGTCGCCACCACTGGGGTAGCCTCCACCGGCTTCGCCAGGGCTGTCGCAACTTCCTCGACAGAGGCCTTAGCCGGGTGAATCAAGGCTTTCACCACCTTGTGCACGCTTGAGGCCTTCACACCTTCGGGGGTGGGTCACAGCCTCGCTCCCCTCGGCTGTTTCCTTCGAGATCGACCGAGGCCTCTACAGAAGCTTAGCCGGGTTCTCGGATTTTCTCTTCCCCGAGTCAGAGCGTTGGCTCGTGGTTGATGGCGGTGGTGAAGGTGCGCCCTGCATGGCAGCCGAAGAGCCTGACCGTTCGGCCCTCCTGGTGCACGCAGACTCGTGGTGCTTTGCCTTCTGTTGGGCCCCCGTCGCCGGAGCGCCCTCAAAGGACTTAGAAGACCGCTCTCACTACTACTTCTTCTCACCTGCTGGGCTCTTTCCATCAAGCCAGTTGGCGAGACAGGTCCGCCGATCCCTCATAGTCCGATCCATCATGTTTATGCAAAACACACAGTCCTTCTCCACGTGCGTTTTGTCTTCGTGAAGGCAGTAGAGGCATCTCGAATGCTCGTCCTCGTTGAACACATTCTGTAATCCGCATCCAGTGCAGTTCCTAAACAGCTTGGATCTGGGTGCCGAGCTTCCCTTTTCCTGGGCCATGTCCACGAGGTAGGCCTCAGAAACTTCTGGAATCCTCCAAGAAGCGTAACTCGACAAAAACTTCGCCCTTGAGGGGCGTAGAAAATTCCAAAACGGGTCCCCGTTGATCGGAAGTAGAAACAGTGGAGTTTGAGGCTCGATTAACCGAAAAAATTAGATGAATCTTTGAAAAAACACAGTTAAAGCTTGAGAGCTATAGCACGAGGACTCCCAACACTTGAACGCGCGGTACAAATCTGAGGATGGCTGTCAGGGGAGGGGCTTAGGGAGAGGGCAGTCATTGGCTGGGGGCAGTATGACCCAGAGACCAGTGATTGGTTACTACTAAGAAAGACAGATCAGAAATGAAACTGATACTGATTTTTTTCTTTACCGAGGAGTCCCAGCCTGACGACGGGGAATATTCATGAGCATGTGAATCCATGCCAGACCCCATGCTGAAGAACCTGCCTCGCTCTCTGTGCCATCAACCACAGTTTGGGACATTAGTCCAGAGCGCAACCGGATGGCCTGCTGCCAAGGGCAAGACTCCGGCATTGGGAGTCAGCGCACACCACCACTGTGGGAAGCCGAGCCCTTCCTGCAGGCTTTGAGCAGCACCCAGGAAGACTGAGGAGGCTTGCAGTGTTCCGGCAGGCACTCCATTATGAGGCCCCCCGAGGTGACAAGTCCCGAGGACGGGTGAACAGCGATTTGGAGGAAGCACATAAAAGGTGTGTCACAAAAGGTGACACCGCCCCCATCCCCCCCACCCCAACACCTGGGCTATCCCGGATCCCCAGACTAAAACAGGGGGCCGTCAGCCCTCCCAGGACCAACGCGGGCCTCCGGCTTGCACACTATCACGTGGTGGGGCCCGTTGGTGGACCAACACCTGCCACGCAGCCCTGTCGTTCCTCTGGCTGCGCTGGGGGACAGCTGAAGATGCCGGCAGAACCAGGGAGGCACTCCATAGTTTCCCGGAATGGGTGTCGGGAGCGGGGACAGAAATAGACGCCTGTGGACACCACAAACCTAGGAGGACCACCAGAGGAGGAGGAAGGGACGCTCAAAGCTGTGGTGCCGGGGAGGGCTCACCTCCCTTCCTTTTTACATCAACTCTCAATAACATTGGAAGGGAGTATCTTGGGGAGGGCGGCCAGGAGAGCGCTTCACCCATAGAAATAATTTCGAATTGGCATTCAAAGGTTCAACAGATGGCACAGAGGGTGTGTCGAATTGGGGTAACATGATGCAGACTACAGGGAGAGGTGCTCCAGAGAGCGGTTGAGGATTGGCACTCAATGCCAAAGGGCTGAACTCGCCAACAAAAAGAACCCTGGTTGCAAGGGAATTACGGAGGGTTGAGCTGGATGTCCTGTTCCTCCAGGAGACCACATTTAGCAAAGGGGAGGAACAAAGGCTTCCATGCGAGTTAGCTGGACAAGTGTTGGGGAGAATTCTCATTCTACGGCTAATTTCCCTTAACTATAGAGTCCCCCCCAGCAGCTTTGCTGAATTTGAAGGGTTTGTTTCTTTTCACCTGCTAAGAGTGAGACTCCTTTTCCCACTCTTAGGCATTTCTGCTGTGTGTTCTCTAGGCTATTTTTGTGTTTAATGTCTATGGGATTTTCTCAACCCCATAGGAACCATCTTTATTCACATGTGTTGCACAGCACCCTCTGTGCAGTGACAGGGGTGTCGTAGCGACCACAAAACAGACTCCATACCCTGGGACTGACTACTGTCTCCCAGGGCATGTAAAGTCCCAATTGACTTTACTAGTCAATTTTTATGAACTAAACCAGTACAACCCATCTTACTATGGAGGTACTGGAAAGGGTTAATAGTTTTTCCCTTATGTTCATTTCCGAGGGGGTGCCGTACAGTCCCTCTCCCTAACGTTTCTGGCTGGTGGCCGTAATACCGTAAATATTCGACCGCAAATATTTTCCTATGGGATTTTCCCATTGTTCGAGGCTACCACTTTTTCTGACGGCCTCCAACATATCGCCGGTTTATTCTTATGTTAACTTTACTCCGGTAGGTTTTATTTGCCAGAACTTTAATATAAATTCTCTCTCGTGTTTCTCTAAACTCCTAACCCAGGTCGGGGATCCTTTGTTCGTCCTTTTGGCGGGCTTCGGAGTCTGGGGTGGGTCCGTTGTGTGGGAAGGGGAGTAGGACCCCTGGACTGGGTTGCCTCCGCAACCCATGTTGCACTCTATCCTGATAGGCTGGAGGGTCTCCGGCCAAGATTACCAGTCCACTGTGTGAGCGACAGCTAGGCTGTATGAATGGGGCTCTTTTTGCATAAAAGCAGGGTCCTGAGGACTGGAAGAGCAAGACGTTGCCACTGGAACTAAGAAGCCGAAGAGGAGAGAAGCCAAAGACATCTGCAACGACTGAACCACCGGTGAAGCCCTGCTGCAGCGTCTCACCACTTTTCTCCACACGTCGAGAGAAGAGCTTCATCTGCAAGAGCCTTCTTCCCTTGAGCTGGTGGGGCCAATCAGTTTGCCAATCGCCTTCCTGGACCTGCCTTGGTCGAATCACTAGTACCCTGTACTCCGAGGCCGGATAGCCAGGGACCAGTCCACCCGGACCGCGATTTAAAGGAATGTACCTTTTATTCGTCGGGCAGCACCACGGCTGGTTTCAACCCTGGGTAGTGCAGTAGCTCGAACCTTCCTCCACGAGTCTCTTCCTCTGCTGGATCCCCGAACTGCAGGAACTGTCATGATGCCTACCCCCGGGGACCCAGACCACGTCCAGCAACCCCAGAAGCAGGCATCAAGTTAGCCTAAGCAAGCCGAACAACCCCTGCAAGAGGCTATTTGGTTCCAGGCTCATATGGAGAGTCAGTCCTGGTGCCATAGGCGCCAGGCTCATGGAGTAAAACTTACCTGATGCAGACGATGATGCAACCTTACCTGATACAGACCATGCTGCAAGAGCTCCAAGCCAAAAGAGGCTTGGAAGGGACTACTTTACTTGGGGACTATTTTTTACTCTGGCGGGGATGGGGAGGAATACTTACCTGGACTACTTTGGTGCTATTTAAACCACGCCCGAAGAGCAGCACACGCTTCCTGTTATTCTGCATCCAGCAGCGTAACCCTCACCGTGCCTGCAAGTCTGCATCCAGCCTTCTGCCACGCCCGCCTTGAATTTGGAGCTCCTAGAAAAAGGGAGAAAGAAGGAGAAAAGGTTAGAACAAGAGAAATACCTTTAATCCTTACCTGAATTCCTGATCCATCGCGCCTTCGAGCTGGAAGAAAGAAGTTATTTTATGTGCGTCGCCTCGCCTGCTGCAGCGCCGCGCTGAACTCACCGGCCTTCGCAGCATCTTCACATTCCACCGCATCCTCCTGCATGTTCCCGCCGCACTCCGGCACCTAAGGAGAAGACAAGAACAGCAAGGTGAGCTAAGGGAATACACAGGAATATTAGTTACCCCCCCCCCATAGATTTACCTGATTTAACCACCGGGGGTACTATTCCTCTTCACAGGTCGGCGCAGCTTCCACTGCATCTTCGCCGAACCCCGGCACCTAAGAGGAAACAAAAGGACAGCAACGTGAAACAAAGGGACTAACCAGGGGAACCCTCCTCACCACAATAGACTTACCTGATTTTAACCGCCGGAGGTATTATTCCCCAAGACTTCATACTTTCTCTCAGCACCTGAATAAGGGAGAAAGCAACAGGTTACATATTTACTTTATTTCATCGAACTGTGTTGGAAAATACAAATCCTTACCAGAATACTACTGGTTGCCACGATGAACTCTTCATTAGGGTCAAGCTGCAACCTGCAAGGAATCGGACAAGAGTGAAAGTCAGGCATTTGAACTCTTACGAACTTTATACTTCCGGCGTCTTGCCGGGAATCTCGGAGTCAATTTTGTTCTGGAACTCACCAATTCCTTCGAGCCAGTGAAGCAACTGGTTATCAACGCGCCCCTGCGCTCAATGCAGGACGGAGAGCTCATCTTTTCAAACCATCAGGTGAGACTATAAGAGGGAACATCAAAGGCAATCGGTGGGGAGAACAGCGGGGGTGGGGGGGATTTAAGGTCAACTCCACGGGTGGTTAATTCCCTTTCTCCATTTGCAGAAGAATATTCCTACGGGCCAAGCAAACGAAGCTAGGTGGGCCAGTCCAGTCCGTCATCTCGGCCCTATGCGTCACATTGGTGGAGACTGCAGCTGTCCAGTTCCGATCGACACCCCTGTGGGAGCCAGGTGAGCGTAACAGGAACTACCAGGAACAACCGCCACCGCAGGAGCCACTTCTTCATTTTAAAGATACATTGTTCCGCCAGGCCACCCTTTCTTCGTAGTAGTACTAAAGGTGTTTTAAATCCTTTACCTACCAGTTGGGTTGGCCGCCCCTCTCTCAACATGCTCTTTCACCTTCTGCATCCACCTTTTCAAAATCGTTAACCAAAGACTTGACTGCAGCTACAAGAACATTTTGCTCCTGGGCCCTTGCCCTGTACCATTGACTCTGGCACAGGCCTTTTTGACTCTGGCTATATTTGTTAGAACAGCCTTCTTTAGATTGCTTCTCAACTAGAACTGTGTGGTGCACCTACTTCTTATAACCCCTTTTCCTTCCCATTTCTAAAGTTTGTGAAATGGGATTTTGCTCAGTTTTCATTCAAGCATGCAAATATATTCTATACTGATGCACTGTCTTGCTTAAACTGGTTCACAAAGTTATGGGAGTGTTGCTGGGGTATGTAAGAAGACATTTCTGTGTAACTTGTGCTTTCCCTCCCTTGTGAGAAATTGCTAGAGTATCCCTGGTGTGTAGTTTTCACTGTGCCGTTTTTCTCAGTTTTCACTCTGGTTCACTTGGTCTACAATTTAACTAGGGAGTGTTTATATTTAACTTGCTTGATGACTGATGGGTTTTACTAGATATATATATATATAGATATATAGATATATCTATATATATATAGATATATAGATATATATAGGATACATTACTCACCGTAATCGTATTTCTGATGCTTGTATCTGCTTAGATTCACATGCTGTGCATTGGCCGACATCTAGTGGAAGCTGCGGAGTATTACAGTTTGTTTTTCGAAAATGGGCGTCGACACAGGGCGTGCCAGTAATACTATCCCTAGTGTGATGTCCATTGTACCCAAGATCCCTCACGCGTCTAGGATCCTCAGATTGTATTTTTTCTGACATGAGGTAGCATGAGGAGTAGCGCGAGTACAGATAATCCAAGCAGATAGAAAGGTAAGACTACAAGCAACCATGCGCCTTCTCTCAGAGGAGAGGAAGGGTGGGTTGCATGTGAATCTAAGCAGATACAAGCATCAGAAATACGATTACGGTGAGTAATGTATCCCTTCTAAGGCTTGTGGAATCTGCTTAGATCACATGCTGTGCATAGATTAGCGAGCAGTACCTGAAGGAGGATGGATGTGAGAAGGGTCATGAGCAAATACGTGTCTTATAACCGCTTGTCCCACTTGTGTATCTGCCTTGGAATGGGTGTCAATGCAGTAATGCTGAGTAAAAGTGTGAATAGAGCTCCAAGTAGCTGCTTTGCAAATGGTGTCAAGGGGTACATTTGCAGTGAAAGCCAGAGTGGCCCCAATGCCTCTAGTAGAGTGGGCTCTTGGCGTGAAAGGCAGAGTTCTTTCAGAGAGTGAGTAAAACAGCTGGATACAGTTAAAAATCCACTTCGATATGGCACCTTTAGAGACGTGATCCCCCTCTCTGCCTGTAGCTACGGAGACAAACAGTTGATCTGTTTTCCTTAGCGGTCTGGTTTTATTTACATAGTAGAGGACCGCTCTACGCACATCTAGGGTGTGTAGTTTCACCTCAGCTGAGCTTTGAGGGTCCTGGAAGAAAGCCGGAAGCTCGATGGACTGGTTTACGTGGAATTTAGATATAAACTTAGATGAGAACGTAGGGTGTGTGCGCGTAAAACCAGTTTGTCTTTATGGACAGTAAAGAAGGGATCCTGCACTGACAGAGCCTGAATTTCACTGACCCTTCTTATAGAAGTAATAGCTACTAAGAAGGCCGTTTCTTAAGTCAGGTGTTTGAGACTGCTTTTATGCATGGGCTCGAAAGGGGACCCCATGAGCTTAAATAGCACCACATTAAGGTCCCACCCTGGTGGTGGGTTCGAAATAGGAGGGTGAAGTCTCTTTACTCCTTCCATGAAGGCTTGAACTACTGGTACTTTCCACCACGAGACCTTGTTATGGGAAGTGGTGTATGCCGACAGGGCTGCCAGGTGTACTTTCAGTGAGTTAAAAAACAATCCTGTGTCTAGCAGGTGGAGCATGTATGTAACAATAGTGGAAGGAGTGCAATCAACTGGGTTGATTGGTCTACTCTGGCACCAGATAACGAATCTCTTCCACTTGTCAAAGTAACAGTGCCTTGTGTTTGGTTTCCTAGATTCCTTTAGGATGTCCATACACCTCTGTGGTAAATTGAGATGTCCAAACTATGATCTCAGGAGCCATGCTGCCAGGTTCATTGAGTTGGGTTGCTGATGCACTGTTTGACCTTGGTGCTGGGACAGTAGGTTGTACCAGGCTGGAAGTTTGATGGGCTTGCACACCGCCATCCTGTGTAGGTGTGGGAACCACGGTTGTCTTGCCCACATGGGAGCAACTAGGACGAGCCGCATCGATTCTCTGTTCATCTTGTTCACCACCTTCCTGATGAGGAGTTGGTGGAAAAGCGTACGCAAACATCCCTGACCAGTTCATCCACAGGACGATCCCCAGGGAGTCTGGTTGGGGAAACCTGGATGCGAATCCTGGGCACTGTCTGTTTTCGCTTGTGGAGAATAGGTCTATAGTGGGGAAACCCCACTGAGAAAAGATCTTCTACGATTTCTCTGTGTAGACACCTTTCGTGTTCCTCCGGAAGGGGATCTCTGCTCAAAGCGTCCGCTAGAAAATTGAGATCCCCGGAACATGTTCAGATGACAGGAAGATATTCTGTCTGAGTGCTCATATCCAAATTTTCTGGCCAAGTCTGGACAGGCGAACGAGTCCCTCCTTGCTTGTTCAGGTAGAACATGGCTGTCGTGCTGTCCGTCCAGATCTGCACCGACAGGTTCAGTAGGTGGGGCTTGAATGCTTTAAGTGCTCTGAAAACTGCCAGAAGCTCTAGCAGGTTGATGTGATTCTTAGCCACTGTGTGAGACCCGAGATCCTGAGCTGTCTGGTGGAGATGGTGAGCTCCCCATCCTGTCAGGCATGCGTCCGTTGCGACTACCGCCTGTATCTCAGGATCGTAAAAGGGTTTCCCCTTGGATAGATTGCCTCTTGTCCACCAGTGGAGGCTTTGTACAAGTGTTGGCGAAACGACCACTAGATCGTCCCACTGACCACTTGCCTGAGACCACAGTTTCACCAACCATTCTTGCATGGGACATATGCGCAGGCGCGCGTGGGGGACCAGGTAAATACATGACGCCATCATGCCCAGCAAACGCATTGCTTTGCGCACTGTTATCCGGCGACCGGTTTGATATTGCGGAATTTGCAGTAGTATATTCCGAATTCTTTCCTCTGAAGGAAAAGCCAACCCTTCTTGAGTATTTAGAACAGCTCCTAGGACTCTGGGCACCAGACTTGATTTTTTCTCGTTTATGGAAAAGCCCAATTCGAAGAGGTCGTCGAAAGGTCTTTGAATGTTTGTCCTGCAAATTACTAGGGTCTCCCCCGTGATGAGCCAGTTGTCCAGATAAGGGTACACTGGGATTGCCTCCCTGCGTAGGTGTGCCGCCGCCACCGCCAGTACCTTGGTGAATACCCTTGGATCCGAGGCTATCCCGAAGGGGAGTACCTTGAACTGGTTAGTGCTGACTGTCCACCTTGAAGTGCAGATATTTTCTGTGTGCTGGGAACATGGTAATATGAAAATAGGCATCTTTCATATCCAATGTTGCCATATAACCCCCCTTTTTTAGGAGGGGAATTACCTCTTGGAGAGTAGTCACGCGAAATTTTTGGGGCTTGACATACTTGTTTGCAGGCCGTAAATCCAATACTGGGCGCATTGTCAAATCTTTTTTTGGCACAAGGAAGTAAGTTGAATAAATACCCTTGTTTACCTGGTGTCCCGGGACGAGTTCTATCACGTCCTTTGCAAGAAGATTTTCGATCTCTTTGAGTAGGATCCTCTGGTGGTCTAAGGAGTGTATTGTTTGTCGTGGTGGGTGGTTTCAGGGACGCTCTAGGAGTTCTATGCAGTAACCTGCGGACACTGGACAGCACCCATCTGTCTGATGTGATCCCTTCACAAAGTTTGGGTGAAGATGGAAATGCGTCCCCCTACTGGGGATGCGTGAGAAGGGACCCTGAACGGAGCGTCACTGTTTTGGTGGAGGCGTGCCCCCTCCTTTATTGGGACTGCCTCTACCCCCCTACCACGACCTCTTTTTTTTACCCCTGCCATAACTCTGGGAAGACTGCTGGTTAGTTATCTATGGAGTACCCTGGCCTTGGGAATAGTCTGAGCCTCTTTGGGAGGTTTGTCTGAGGCCGACAAAAACTACCATTCCCTCTCTGGTTATGGGGTTTGTTGGTTAGTTGCCCTAGGGACTTCAGTGTCTCGTACTCGTCCTCGGCATTCTTCAGCGTGTCCTCGACCGCCTTCCCAAACAATAGATCCGGCTCCACCGGCTTATCTATCAATGATGCTTGGGTCTCGGCCTTGAAACCAGACTGCCGTAGCCAAGCATGCCTCTTGATGACCGTGCTTTCAGCAATTAATCTGCCGGCGTTATCCGCGGCATCAAAGGTTGATTTTAAAATGCAACCTGACACGGCTCTCCCCTCTGCCGAAACTCGTGTCAATTGGCTTTTTAAGGGTTCTGAGGCGGAGTCTATGAGTGCCGCAACTTCTTCACACTGGTGGCAGTTGTAACTAGCCAGCAGGATGGTGGAGTTGGCAATCCTTCCCTGGTAGGCGGAAGTGGAGGCTACTTTCCTGCCCAAGCCATCAATCTTCTTGCTCTCCTTGTCGGGGGGAGCTTCGGACGATGTCAAGGGTGTTCCCACCCTCTTACGGGTGTTTGTAACAACCAGGGAGTCCGGTTTGACATGTCCCCTTACGTACAGTGGGTCAGATTGGGCTGCCCTGAAAAGCTTTTCAATTCTCGGGTTTACTGCCCTAGCGAGATTGGGGTTAACAAGGGAAGGGTCTAACCTCCTTTGTATTGACTTAAGGATAGGGATGGCCTGAGCAACAGGTCTTTCTCCCACCAATTCCTCTGCAAAGTCCCTCTCTTCCTGAGCACCTTGGGTGTCAAAGTGGAAGTGCTGTGCCGCTCTGGACAGGACCTCATTCAGGAGAGGCTGGATGTCGACAGGGGAGTCGGTAACCGCAGGCTCTTTCTCTACCGGGGAATCTACCCTGTATGTATCTGGGTCGTCGTCGTCCTACTCCTCTTGGTCCTCATCATCCCCATAATAGCCTGTCCCAGTTTGTTCTTCGAACATGCCCACGTCTGGATCCTCACCAAAGGATGGATCTTCCTGATATTGAGAATAGGGCTGTATATAGAAGGGGTCTGAAGACGGAGTTGGTGTTTCACCCCGGGACTTCTTACTTGGGGGTATAGGATCCTTGGAGCTTGAGGGAATTGACCCTTCTGGGGTATAAGAGAGAAAGTGTTTGGGGATTTTGGCGTAGAAATCTTCCAATGATGACATTCTTGACATTACTCTATGTCATCACTGGACCATTCCCTTGAACTGGGAATAACTCTTTCCTGGAGTGCTTTCCCTGTTTTATCCTGACTAGACCTACTGGTTTGAACAGGGGCCTTAGGGACAAGAGACTGAGACTTGTCCGTCTGTTTAGGTGGATTAGAATGTAGTTTAGGAGTGGAAGTAGGCTGGGACTGCTTACTTTTTTTTCCCTCCTCCCTGTGGGTGGAAGAGTGTTTCCCCGATTTTTGGGCCCTATCAGAGCTTCTCGATGCCTGGCGCCGAAATTCGGAGGGGTACAGTCCCTGTATCTGGAGAGTGTAAGGGATTCGGTAGCAGCCTTCGCGCTGCCTGCAGACGCGGACTCCTGGAGTGCGGCCTGGGGGTAGAGGTCGGCATCGCCCTCCGACGACCGAACCTCAGTCACTAAGGGGAGCGAGGCACTCTTAGCAACAGTCGAGGGTTGCCTGGTGTCATGAGGCAATCTCGAACGCGAACGCCCAGAGGACACTGACTCGGTGGACCGTTCTCTACGTGCCTCTTTCCGGGAACTCGACATGCGCGTCGATTCTCGGTTGGACCTTTGTTTGCTGGAAGTGGTGTGCGTAGCGCACGTGTCGCCGGGGGTCTTCCCCATAGCTGCCCTGCCAGACAACCTTCCGAGGTCGGGGACTTGCGCTTGGCTGTCCATCGACGCCACATTGCCCTCGCCGTCCGAAAGTACAGCGTCGCTGCCATCGCTGAAGGCACCCTCCGCGGCCATGGCCTCTTGTCGCCTGGCGTGGTGGGCCCAACGCTTTGTCGAACGGTCCTTAAGGGTCTTCGGTTTAATCCGACTGCACGCTCTGCAATTCGCCTCGGGGTGGTCCCTAGGCAAGCAGAGGTTACACGTGGCGTGTGTCAACCCAAGGATACTTGCGGTTGCACTTGGGGCAAAATTGAAAAGGGGTACCCTCCATACGCACCCTGTGGCAGCGGGCTGGGAGTGTAGGAATATAAGTAATGTACCTATATTAATCAGAATGTAGGATATGTGCCACCCCCCACTCTAACTACTTGCAGGGCCGAGTCCAGAAGACTTCCGAGGCCCAAATCCGTCGCTGTAGTCTGACGGTTGAATTTTCTCCGATCCGGCGTAGAGTGTCAATGTTCGGAGACTCGACGTATAGGTGGAATAAACGGGGAAATATATAACAATATTTGTAAAATCTGACTAAGTCAGGGAACTCCGCTCAGTGCTTACAACCAGCATGGTGGAAAAAAACAATCAGAGGGTCCTAGACGCGTGAGGGATCATGGGTACAGTGGACGTCACACTAGGGATAGTATTACTGGCACGCCCTGTGTCGGCGCCCATTTTCGAGTTTCGAAAAACAAACTAATACTCTGCAGCTTCCACTAGATGTCGGCCTATGCACAGCATGTGATCTAAGCAGATTCCACAAGCCTCAGAAATATATATATGATACATTACTCACCGTAATCGTATTTCAGATGCTTGTATCTGCTTAGATTCACATTCGTATAGGCCGACATCTAGTGGAAGCTGCGGAGTATTAGTTTGTTATTTCGCTAACCATTCCTGCATGGGACGCATGCGCAGGCGCGCGTGGGGGACCAGGTAAATACATGACGCCATCATGCCCAGCAAACGCATTGCTTTGCGTACCGTTATCTGGCGACCGGACCGATTGCGGAATTTGCAGCAGTATATTCCGAATTCTTTCCTCGGAAGGAAAGGTCAACCCCTCTTGAGTGTCTAGGATAGCTCCTAGGAACTGTTTGGAGGTGCTTGGCACCAGACTTGACTTTCTCGTTTATTGAGAAGCCCAATTCGAAGAGGAGGTCGATTGTCCTTTGAATGTTTGTTCTGCAAATTACTGGGGTCTCCCCCGTGATGAGCCAGTCGTCCAGGTAAGGGTACACCAGGATTGCCTCTCTGCGTAGGTGTGCTGCCGCCACCACCTTGGTGAATACCCTTGGAGTCGAAGCTATCCCAAAGGGCAGTACCTTGAACTGGTAGTGCCGACTGTCCACCTTGAAGCAAGTACAGATTGACGATCTCCTCGAGGAGGATCTTCTGGTGGTCCAAAGAATGTATTTTTTGTCGTGGAGGATGGTTTTGGGGACGCTCTAACAGTTCTATGCAGTACCCTGCGGATACTGTGGACAGCACCCATTTGTCTGATGTGATCACTTCCCAAGCTTGGGTGAAGTTGGAAATGCGTCCCCCTACTGGGGTTGTGAGAGAAGGGACCCTGAACGGAGCGTCACTGTTTTGGTGGAGGTGTGCCGCCTCCTCTACTGGGGCTGCCTCTACCTTTACCACGTCCTCTTACTACCCCTGCCTTAACCCTGGGTAGACTGTTGGTTATTACTGTTCCACAGTGTACTCTGCCCCTGGGAATAGTTAGATCCTCTCTGGGAATTTTGGCCGCTTGGGCGACGAAAATTGCCATTCCCTCTCTGATTAGGGGGTTTATTGGTTAGTTGGCCTAGGGATTTGAGGGTCTCATACTCGTCCTTGGCATTTTTCAGCACGTCCTCCACCGCCTTACCAAACAGATCCGGCTCCACCGGTTTATCTAATAATGATGCTTGGGTTTCAGCTTTAAATCCAGACTGCCGTAACCAAGCGTGTCCCTTGATAACAGTTCCTTCTGCTATCAATTTGCCGGCGTTATTCACGGCATCAAAGGTTGATTTTAAAATGCAACCGGACACGGCTCTTCCCTCCGCTGAAACTCGTGCCAACTGGCTCTTTAAGGGTTCTGGGGCGGAGTCTATGAGTGCCGCGACTTCTTCCCACTTGTGGCAGTTGTAGCTGGCCAACAGGGTGGTGGAGTTGGCAATCCTTGCCTGGTAGGCGGAAGTGGAGGCTACTTTCCTGCCCAAACCATACAGTTTCTTGTTCTCCTTGTCGGGGGGAGCTTCGGACGATGACAAGGGTGTTCCAGCCCTCTTACGGGTGTTTGTAACAACCAAGGAGTCCGGCTTCAGATGTCCCCTTATATACAGTGAGTCTGATTGGGCTGCCCTGAAAAGTTTCTCGATCCTGGGATTCACTGCCCTGGTGAGGTTAGGATTTACAAGTGAAGGGTCTATTCTTCTCTGAACAGACTTAAGTATAGGGATGGCCTGAGCAACAGGCCTCCTTTCTCCCACCAACTCCTCAGCGAAGTCCCTCTCCTCTTCAGCACCCTGGGTATCAATGTGGAAATGTCCTGCTGCTCGAGACAGAACTTCATTCAGGAGAGGTTGGTTGTCGACAGGGGAGTCGGTAACCGGGGGTTCCTTCTCTACCGGGGAATCTCTTAGTCTTCCTCTTCTTGGTCCTCATCATCCCCATAGTAGGGGGCGTGGCCAGCGCGCATGGAGTGAGGACGTGTTCTCCTCGCGCTCCTGCCCTAGATCCTACAACGGACCGAATTGTTCGGCCTGATTAAGCTGAACAAGCACGCCTGAAGTAGCTATGGGAAGAACCACCGTTTCCCTACCCTCGACGAAGTTGCCCGCAAGAAAATTCGGACCGAGATAACGGTTATCCGAAGCGAACAGAAAGGAGGCCCCGGCCCGACAAAATGGCGGCGCCGGCCGGTCACATCTGAGATGCACCGCTGGAGGGCGGATAGCCTCCGGAGGCGAGAGAGGAGGGCCCACAGCATCCAACCCAGTTATCTGGCGACACCCCGGAGGGGGACGGACCCCCGCGGCCGGCTGTGACCTGGGTCTCTATCTCCGAGACCGAGTGCCGGGAGGAGGAGACGAAGAGGGGGGGGGGACCCTCGGTGCGAGACCGCGTGCAGGAGAGGCGCTGGCTGGAGGCCGTGAGACACACGGAGAGACACGAAGAAGAGAGAAGGCGACGGGCGGTTCCCTCTGGAACATCCGTGGGCGGACTCCCCCCAACCCCCCATCTGCAACGACCGCCCGTGCAATCGACCCTACATACACGTCCCCGCTGAACGGGAAAAGGCCGCAGAGCATGGCCAAAGGCAGGCGATGTCGCCCCCCAAAAGCAAATTAAAAACCGCGACCATGGACTCCTTCACCACGGTCAGGGAGAAACAACAACAGAGGACAGAGGCAGCAGACGACACGACGGCTAAGGAGGACGATCCGACAAAAATACGCAAGTGCTACAAGCCATAGCAGCGCTACGAACGTCCATCGAAACTAGGATCGATGAAATCAAGTCGGACATGCAACTGATGAGACAGGACGCCTGTAACCTTACAGAAAGGGTGACCACAACGGAGGCAACGCTCCAAGACAATGTTAACGACACCACAGAACTTAAATCTAAGGTCCAAGACTTTGAGTTGCAAGTAGCGCGGCTAGAGGCGCGATCAGAGGATGCTGAAGGACGTGGCGGCAACATCCAAATCCTGGGGGTACCAGAAGACATGGAGGGCCCATACCCGGCCAAATTCGTAGAAACGATGCTATTGCAAGATATCGGGGCCGGCAAACTGACCCAGGGCTTCTCAATAGAACGGGCCCACAGATCACTTCAGAAGAGGCCCCCTCCGGGCTCCCGACCGGACCTTATTATTGAAAAAGTCTTGAACTTTCGCGACAGAGAGATTATACTGAGATTCTCAAGAGAAGGAGGGGAAAATCGAGAAACATGGCGTCAAAATAGTCATTTACCCAGACTATACCCCCGTGCTGCAGCGAGCACGGAACTCATTTGTAGCGGTGAAAGCTGGGTTGCGCAAGCTAAACCTCAAGTACATGCTACTGTACCCGTCCCACCTTAAGGTACTATACAAGGGGAAAGCTATCTTTCTTGAGACTCCGGCAGCAGCAAATATGTGGCTTGAGGACAACAACCTTGCTGATAAGGAAAGCACTACGCATGAAGTCACAGGCCGTTGAAAGCACCAAACGACAGGAAAATGAAGGTTCGCACAACTGCCGAATGAATACCGGACCGTTTGAGATCTACAACTCTAGGTACGCCATGAAGGGCAGGAGCGCACCGACCCATGCAAATTACAACGAAGCCGACGCACCCGCCTGCAACACGTGGAGGCTGACTGCCAACACACCACCCACGCCGGGAGGCCCAGAAAGGCCTGGAAGGACCAGGTACCCCCGAGCGCTGCAAGTTTGAGGCAACTGCTGGGGGCAGTTTTGAGTTGAAAGGTTTGTTACCCTTATTCACTAGAGTGAGGATTGTTAATGTTAAGTCTCCAATTGACACTGAGAGGGAGGGGGGGGGAAGGGAGGAAGGAAACAATGAGGCTCGTGCCCCAACCCCAACACAGACTGACCCCTGGTTAACAGGTCCAGGCCCGGGGACGGCAGAGGCGGGGAAAAGGGGGGTTGGGGGGGACAACAGATCCGTTACTAAACCCCTATGGCTGCGACCACCATAAAAATAATGACATGGAATGTAAGGGGCCTAAGGACTCATCTCCGAAGGAACAGGATTAAAACCTACCTGCACAGAAAAGGGGTAATGATAGCATTACTACAGGAGACCCACTGCACGGCAGACTCTGTGGCCAAGCTACAAACACATTGGGGTGGACAGGGGTTTGGTACCACTTATTCTAAATACGCAAGAGGGGTCTACACCCGGATTCACCCACCGCTCCCATTCCGGGTGGACAAAACTGAGATAGACCCAGAAGGTAGGTTTGTCGTAATTTGGGGATTCATTGAACAAGAAGCAGTAAGCATCATGAACTCCTATCTCCCTAACAATAACATACCGTCCTACCTGAACTCACTGTACCCTAGAGTTGCACAGTACAGGAACGATCTCTTTATTTGGGGGGGGGGGGTTAATTGTGTACATGACCCACGGCTGGACAGATCCACACCACAGCTAGGAGGCCCATCTACCGCTATGACAGCACTATCCGCCATGTTGGGGAGGCTGGAAATGACGGATGTGTGGCGGGAAAAACATCCTGAAGCACGCGAATACTCATTCTACTCATCCCCACATAAGTTGCACACAAGACTAGATTATATATTCATAGACAGGCAACACTTACCCCGGGTGAAGGGAGCACAATACTTGGGGAGGACTATCTCTGATCACTCCCCGCTTCTGATAACATGGAACCACAGAGGGCCCAGACCCCCCCATTCCCTTGTGGAAAATGCCCACAGACGCCCTGAGGGACCCAGCCTTCTGAGAAGAATTATGCGATTCTATTGATGCATACCTAGAGGTTAACACCGGTAGTGTAGCTTACAATCGCACAGTATGGGAGGCTCTAAAGGTGGTAACCAGGGGAGAAGTAATTGCAAAGGCAGGAGGTATCAAGAAGCTGCTCAGGAAAGAACTAGACCTAGTGGAATGGCAGATTGAGCGACTTGAGGCTACCCCCGTAGACACCCAACAGAAGGAAGAGGCGCTTGTGAAACTTAGAGCGGAACATAACTGCGTGGAACAGGCTGGAAAAGTTCGACTATACTGCCAGAACAAATAGAGCACATGTTGAGGCCGACAGACAGGGCAGACTACTCGCCTGGCTCTGGCGTAAAGAGCAACCCAAACACCCCACCACCTCACTACAACATGAGGATGGAAACACACACTGTACGCAGCAGGGCATAAATGACACTTTCACTCACTTTTACACCTACCTGTATTCACATGAGGAGCAGGTCCCCCATGAATGGTTGATAGACACACTAGAAGAGATAGGGCTCCCTAGGCTGTCCCCTGAGCAAGCAGACTCCCTAGAAGCAGAAATCACGCCCGAAGACATTACCGATGCAATCAGATCCCTGGCCACAGGCAAAGCACCGGGAACAGACGGGTTGCCCACAGAGTTTTTAAAACATACGAGTCCTCCCTGACCCCCTATTACACTCAGTATACCAAGAGGCATACGAAGAAGTGATACTACCCGAAAGTATGAGGGAGACGCTTGTGATCCCGATCCTCAAGCCCAATAAACCGGCAGACCAATGCGACTCATATCGCCCGATTGCAATGTTAAATTATGACGTTAAAATCCTGACTACGATTTTAGCGAAGCGGCTGTCTAGAATAGTAGGAGACATAGTTCACCCAGATCAGTGCGGCTTTGTGCCGGGCCGAAATACATCTATTGACCTACGCAGGCTGCAGCACACTACAGCGCAAATCGATAAAGACAAGGACTCATACGCGCTGCTGTCCCTAGACGCAGTCAAAGTGTTTTACTCCATTTACAGGGAATGGCTTCTGGTAGTGCTTAGGGAGTTTGGCATTGGTCCCGGGTTTATCAGGTGGATTAACATCTTGTATGCTAAACCTAAGGCAAGGGTGAAATCTGGGAAGTATGTGTCGGAGGCCTGGGATATATGCAGGGGGATTAGACAGGGTTGTCTACTATCCCCAATGCTTTACATACTGGGACTAGAACCCATAGCTGTCTACTTTAGAAAGCAATTCTTCGATGCAGGCATTAGACTGGGAGACGTGGATCACATCATCTCGCTCTACGCGGATGACATTCTCATATACGTCAGGGACGCACACCTCAACGTACCAACCATGTTAGAAGTGCTGGACAATTATTCCAAGGTCTCTGGGATAAATTCTAGCAGGTCAAAGTCTTATATGTTCCCCCTAGCGGCCCTGAAAACAGTTTAGAAGCACTCCCTGAAGTTGGGATCCAGTGGCAGAATACGTCATTCCGCTAACTTGGAGTGCACATTATGCATACCCCCGAGCTAATGCACGAACGAAACACAAGGCAGCACTCCCCGCCCTGCGCAAATCAATGGCGTTCTGGGCGAAACTCCCCCTCTCGATGATGGGCAGGGCTTCGATAACTAAAATGATCGTTCTCCCAGGTTTCCTTTATGGGTTTCAAAATGTACACTACTATATACACAAGCCCTTCTTCCGACTGCCTGAGACCATACTGCAAGAGTTCCTATGGGGGTAAGGCAGGCATAGAATAGCGTTTCAATTGCTAACCCTACCATATAGCCAAGGCGGTATTCAACTTCCAAACCTAGAAAAATATTACATAGCAGCACAGCTTAGTTTTGTGACCAACTGGATAGACGATGAACCCACATCTGAAACACCATTCCTACAGGCCATGCTGCCCCAACTCCATCCGAAAAAACTGGTCTGGGCACCGTCCAAACTGCTGGGAACTCGACCCTTTTTGGCTGACCTGGGAAGGAAAATTTGGCACAGGGCGAAAATGCTCACTAACTCACGGAACTCCTATACCCCAGAAGTCCCCCTGATCGCAGACCTATGCACAACACTTTCGGATTTGAAACATATCAGGCTCTGGGAGAGGGAAGGTGTCTACACCTGGGGAGATCTGTATGATGAAGGCACTTTCAGGGAGTTCACCTCGCTGCAGGAGACGGAAGGCATACATACCGGCCAGTTTCTTTGGTACCAAAGAACTTGTGCTGTGGCCTGACGCAAATGGGACTCGTGGCCGATGGAACCAGATACAGACCCACTCCTCACCTTGATGTACAACTTGGGAGAGGGCGGTAAACCCGTTTCGCAAATATATGGCCACCTGATCGATATGCCAAATCCTCAGAGCATGGAAATGAAAAGCAAATGGGAGGAGGATATAGGCCGGGAAATGACTGAAGCGGAGTGGAACAGAGCTCTCACGTTCCCCAAAACGGTGTCCAGAAACCATGGATTTAGGCAGATTCAGTTGAACATACTACACAGAACTTACCTGACCCCCGTGCCGCATAGCCACCTTCAATCCCCAGGCACAACCGACCTGCAACTGGTCCAAGGGGGGAAAAAGCGGATCTGATCCACATGTTATGGGAATGCCCCAGGACAAGGGCTCTGTGGGACAGGGTCCAACAAACTTGCGAAAAGCAGGCCTGAGTAAATATAATTGGACACCCGGCGAGTGCCTCTTAGGAACCTACCCCAGACCAGCCAAACTCAAGCATGCAACAAGGCTCATGGACATATCGTGCATACTGGCCAAAAGAACTATAGCAATGGCCTGGAAGAAACCCATGGGCCCTCAGTTCAAACTATGGCACAAAGAGAGAACGGTGGGTGCTGGCCGAGACCGTGGCATGGGAGGACTATGTGGCCAGATCCACGGATGACTCTAGTATGTCACTCGAGACATGGAAGGAACTCACCAGACACATGTTCCACCCCTCGGATGATAAACCCCCCTGAAACGGAACTTAATCCAGGCCCATGGGGGACCTGTCATAAAGCAAGCAGCAGCGGAAGTACTGCAGAGGATAGAGACCTTGCGGAAGCCTTTCCCCTATTGTAGTTGCCAGATGGTTCCCCTTCGCTCCCACCCTCCCCCCGAAACAGTTAACGATATATGAAACAGACAGAATATGGAGACAGTTATGGTTGTTTTGCATTTGTAATTTTTTGACGTTAAGTTAAACATATGCTTATAACTATTGGGAATTGGCTCCATTGTACACAACTTGTTTGATATTATTGAAAAATGCCAATAAACAAATTTGAAAATAAATCATCCCCATAGTAGCCCGTACCAGTTTGCTCTTCCAACATGCCCAAATCTGGATCCTCACAAAAGGATGTCTCTCCTTGATACTGAGAGTAGGGCTGTACATAGAAGGGGTCCGAAAGACCGTGTTGGTGTTTCAAACCAGGACTTTTTACTTAGAGGTATTGGATCCTTTAGAGCCCGAGGGTGCTGACCTGTCGCTAAAGTGTTCAGGGTTTTTTTCGCAAAAAATCTGCCAATGATGACATCCTTGACATGACTGTATGTCATCACTAGACCATTCTCTAGAACTGGGAATTACTCTTTCTGGAAGTTTCTCCGACTTATCCTGACTAGACTTGCTGGTCTGAGCAGGGGTCTTTGTGATAGCAGAAGACTTGGACCTGTCTGTTTATGAGGAGTGGAAAGAGGCTGAGGCTGCTTCCTTTGTTTTTTTCCTCCCTCACCGTGAGTGGAAGAGTGTTTTCCCTGCTTTTTCGCCCCTTCGGAGCCTTTCGACGCCTGGCGTCGAGGTTCGGGGGTAGTGTCCCTATCCTTCGAACGT
The DNA here is from genome assembly GCF_040938575.1 of Ambystoma mexicanum. Lineage (NCBI taxonomy): Eukaryota > Metazoa > Chordata > Amphibia > Caudata > Ambystomatidae > Ambystoma > Ambystoma mexicanum. The sequence continues at coordinate 1,308,728,933 of NC_090935.1, read as the reverse complement.
GGAGGTAGGGGCTCGGGAGCCGCCATAACGCGGTCTGCAGGCGCCGACTCCTGAAGTGCGGTCTGGGGGTGGAAGTCGGCTTCGTCCTCCAACGATCGAACTTGAGTTACGTTGGGGAGCAAGGCACTCTTGGCAACAGTGGATGATTGCCTGGAGTCATGCGGCGATCTAGATCGAGAACGCCCAGAGGATGCCGATTCGGACCATTCTCTACGTGCCTCTTTCCGAGAACTCAACGTGCGCATCGAGTCCCAGTTGGACTTCATGTGTTTTGTGGAAGTGCTGTGGAAAGCGCTTGTGTCGCCGGGGGTCTTCCCCATAGCCGCCCTGCCGGACGACCTTCCGAGGTCGGGGACTTGCGCTCTGTCTTTCGACGCCATAATGCCCTCGCCGTCTGAAAGCACGGCGTCGCTGCCATCGCTGAAGGCGCCCTCCGCTGCCATGGCCTCCTGACGCCTGGCGTGGTGGGCCCAACGCTTGATCAAACGGTCCTTAAGTGTTTTTGGTTTAAACCTACTACACGCTCTGCAGTTTGCCTCGGGGTGTTCCCTCGGCAAGCAGAGATTGCACGTGGCGTGCCTGTCGACCCAAGGGTACTTGCGGTTGCACTTGGGGCAGAATTTGAAAGGCGTACCCTCCATATGCAGCTTGTCGCAGTGGGCTGGTAAGTGTAGGAATATATAAGAATGTACCTATATACCAAAAGAGTGTAGAGTATGTCCACCCCCCACTCTCCCTACTTGCAAGGCCGAGGCCAGAGGCCCTCCAAGGCCCGGGCCGAGGCCAGAGCCCTTCCGAGGCCCAAGTCTGTCGTGCAGCTGTCGACGGTCGAATTCTTCTCCGGGCCGGTGTTGAGTGTGGAAGTTCCGTGACTCGACGTTGGGGTGGAGAAATGGGTAAATATAACAATATTTAGTAAAAGTATGGCTAGGGAACTCCGTGAAATGCTTCCGACCAGTATGGCGGAAAAAAAAAATCTGAGGGTCCTAAACACGTGAGGGATCATGGGTACATTGGACGTCACACTAGGGATAGTATTACTGGTACGCCCTGTGTCGACGCCCATTTTCGAGTTTCGAAAAACTAATACTCCGCAGCTTCCACTAGATGTCGGCCTATGCACAGCACGTGATCTAAGCAGATTCCACAAGCCTCAAATATATATTATATATATATATGATACATTACTCACCGTAATCGTATTTCTGATGCTTGTATCTGCTTAGATTCACATGCTGTGCATAGGCCGACATCTAGTGGAAGCTGCAGAGTATTACAGTTTGTTTTTCGAAACTCGAAAATGGGCGTCGACACAGGGCGTACCAGTAATACTATCCCTAGTGCGACGTCCACTGTACCCATGATCCCTCACGCGTCTAGGATCCTCAGATTGTATTTTTTCTGACATGAGGTAGCATGAGGAGTAGCGCGAGTACAGATAATCCAAGCAGATAGAAAGGTAAGACTACAAGCAACCATGCGCCTTCTCTCAGAGGGAAGGAAGGGTGGGTCGCATGTGAATCTAAGCAGATACAAGCATCAGAAATACGATTACGGTGAGTAATGTATCCCTTCTGAGGCTTGTGGAATCTGCTTAGATCACATGCTGTGCATAGATTAGTGAGCAGTACCTGAAGGAGGTGGGATGTGAGAAGGGTCATGAGCAAATAAGTGTCTTAGAACCGCTTGTCCCACTTGTGTATCTGCCTTGGAATGGGTGTCAATGCAGTAATGCTGAGTAAAAGTGTGAATAGAGCTCCAAGTAGCTGCTTTGCAAATGGTGTCAAGGGGTACATTTGCAGTGAAAGCCAGAGTGGCCCCAATGCCTCTAGTAGAGTGGGTTCTTGGCGTGAAAGGCAGAGTTCTTTCAGAGAGTGAGCAACACAGCTGGATACAGTTAATAATCCACTTCGAGATGGCACCTTTAAAGACGCGATCTCCCTCTCTGCCTGTAGCTACGGAGACAAACAGTTTCTGTTTTTCTTAGCGGTCTGGTTTTATTTACATAGTAGAGGACCGCCCTACGCACATCTAGGGTGTGTAGTTTCACCTCAGCCGAGCTTTGAGCATCCTGGGAGAAAGCCGGAAGCTCGATGGACTGGTTTACATGGAATTATGATATAAACTTAGGTGAGAACCTAAGGTGTGTGCGTAAAACCAGTTTGTCTTTATGGACAGTAAAGAAGGGATCCTGCACTGACAGAGCCTGAATTTCACTGACCCTTCTTATAGAAGTAATAGCTACTAAGAAGGCCGTTTCTTAAGTCAGGTGTTTGAGACTGCTTTTATGCATGGGCTCGAAAGGGGGTCCCATGAGCTTGGCTAGCACCACATTAAGGTCCCACCCTGGTGGTGGGTTTGAAATAGGAGGGTGAAGTCTCTTTACTCCTTCCATGAAGGCTTTAACTACTGGTACTTTCCACCACGAGACCTTGCTATGGGAAGTGGTGTATGCCGACAGGGCTGCCAGGTGTACATTCAGTGAGTTAAAAACCAATCCTGCATCCAGCAGGTCGAGCATGCATGTAACAATAGTGGAAGGAGTGCAATCAACAGGGTTGATTTGTCTACTCTGGCACCAGATAACAAACCTCTTCCACTTGTCAAAGTAACAGTGCCTTGTGTTTGGTTTCCTAGATTCCTTAAGGATGTCCATACACCTCTGTGGTAAATTGAGATGTCCAAACTCTATGACCTCAGGAGCCATGCTGCCAGGTTCATGGAGTTGGGTTGCTAGTGCACTGTTTGACCTTGGTGCTGGGATAGTAGGTTGTACCAGGTTGGAAGTTTGATGGGTTCGCACACCGCCATCCTGCGTAGGTGTGGGAACCACGGTCGTCTTGCCCACATGGGAGCAACTAGGACGAGCGTCATCGATGCTCTGTTCATCTTGTTCACCACTTTCCTGATGAGGAGTTGGTGGAAAAGCGTACGCAAACATCCCTGACCAGTTCATCCACAGGGCGTTCCCCTGGGAGTCTGGTTGGGGGAACCTGGATGCAAATCCTGGGCATTGTCTGGTTTCGCTTGTGGCGAATAAGTCTATAGTGGGGAAACCCCACTGAGAGAAGATATCTTCTACGACCTCTCTATGTAGAACCCATTCGTGTTCCTCTGGGAGGGAGTCTCTGCTGAGAGCGTCCGCTAGGGAATTGAGCTCCCCTGGAACATGTTGTGATGACAGGAAGATGTTCCGTCTGAGTGCCCATATCCAGATTTTCTGGGCAAGCTTGGACAGATTTGGCGACCGAGTCCCCCCTCCTTGCTTGTTCAGGTAGAAAATGGCTGTTGTGCTGTCCGTCCGGATTTGCACTGATAGGTTTAGTAGGTGGGGCTCGAACGCTTGAAGCGCTCTGAATACTGGCAGAAGCTCTAGCAGGTTGATGTGGTTCTTGGCCAGTGAGGGAGACCAGAGACCCTGAGCTGTGTGGTGGAGATGGTGAGCTCCCCACCCGTCAGACATGCATCGGTAGTGACTACTGCCTGTACTTCGGTATCGTAAAAGGGTTTCCCCTGTGCGAGATTCTCTCTTGTCCACCATTGAAGGCTTTGTACCAGTGTTGGTGAAACGACCACTAGATCGTCCCACTGACCACTTGCCTGAGAGCACTGTTTCGCCAACCATTACTGCATGGGACGCATGCGCAGGCGCGCGTGGGGGACCAGGTAAATACATGATGCCATCATGCCCAGTAAACGCATTGCTTTGTGTACCGTTATTTGGCGACCGGACTGATAATGCAGAATTTGCAGTAGTATATTCCGAATGTTTTCCTCTGAAGGAAAGGTCAACCCCTCTCGAGTATCTAGGATTGCTCCTAGGAACTGTTTGGAGGTGCTTGGCACCAGGCTTGACTTTTTCTCGTTGATTGAGAAGCCTAACACGCGGAGGAGGTCGATTGTCCTTTGAATGTTTGTCCTGCAAATTACTGGGGTTTCCCCCGTTATGAGCCAGTCGTCCAGATAAGGGTACACCGGAATTGCCTCCCTGCGTAGGTGTGCAGCCGCCACCGCCAGTACCTTGGTGAATTCCCTTGGTGCTGAAGCTATCCCGAAGGGCAGTACCTTGAATTGGTAGTGTCGACTGTCCACCTTGAAGCGCAAGTACCTTCTGTACGCTGGGAACATGGAAATATGAAAATAAGCATCTTTCATATCCAAGGTTGCCATGTAATCCCCTTTTTTAGGAGGGGGATTACCTCTTGTAGCGTAGTCATACAAAACTTTTGGGGCTTGACATACTTGTTGTCAGGCCGTAAGTCCAATACTGGGCACAATGTCAAATCTTTCTTTGTCACAAGGAAGTAAGATGAATAAATACCCTTGTTTACCTGGTGTCCAGGGACGAGTTCTATCGCGTCCTTTTCTAGCAGAATGGCGATCTCCTCGAGGAGAACCTTCTGATGTTCTAAAGAGTGTACTCTTTGTCTTGGAGGATGGTTCCGGGGACGCTGCAGTAGTTCTATACAGTACCCTGTGGATACTGTTGACAGCACCCATCTGTCTGATGTGATCCCTTCCCAAGCCTGGGTGAAGTTGGAAATGCGTCCCCCTACTGGGGTTGCGTGAGAAGGGACCCTGAACTGAGCGTCACTGCTTTGGTGGGGGCGTGCCGCCTCCTTTGCTGGGGCTGCCTCTGCCTTTACCACGACCTCTCCTATTACCCCTGCCGTAACCCTGGGTAGACTGTTGGCTGTTGTTCCACTGTGTACCCTGCCCTTGGGAATAGTTAGATCCTCTCTGGGAATTTTGGCCGCGTGGGCGACGAAAATTACTATTCCCTCTCTGGTTAGGGGGTTTATTGGTTAACTGGCCAAGGGACTTGAGTGTCTCGTATTCGTCCTTGGCATTCTTCAGTGCGTCTTCGACCGCCTTACCAAACAACACCGGTTTGTCCAACAATGTCGTCTGCGTTTCTGCCTTAAAACCAGACTGCCGTAACCACGCATGTCTCTTGATAACAGTGCCTTCTGCTATCAATCTGCCTGCGTTGTCCGCGGCGTCGAAGGTTGCTTTCAAAATGCAACCAGACACGGCTCTCCCCTCTGCGGAAATCCGAGCTAACTGGCCCTTTAAAGGTTCAGGAGCAGAGGCTACGAGTGCCGCGACTTCTTCCCACTGATGGCAGTTGTAGCTGGCCAACAGGGTGGTGGAGTTTGAAATCCTTGCTCGATAGGCGGACGTTGAGGCTACTTTCCTGCCGAAACCATATAGCTTTTTGCTCTCCTTGTTGGGAGGAGCTTCGGACGATGACCGGGTGTTCCAGCCCTCTTGCGAGTGTTGGTGACAACTAGGGAGTCTGGCTTCAGATGTCCTCTTATATAGAGAGGGTCAGACTGGGCTGCCCTGAAAAGTTTTTCAACCCTGGGATTGACTGCTCTGGTGAGGTTCGGGTTCACCAGGGAAGGGTCTATTCTTCGCTGAATGGACTTAAGGATCAGGATGGTCTGGGCAACAGGCCTGCTTTCTCCCACTAACTCCTCTGCGAAGTTCCTCTCCTCCTGGACACCGTGGATGTCAATATGGAAATGTTCTGCTGCACGTGCGAGAACCTCGTTTAGGAGGGGTTGGTTACCGACAGGGGAGTCGGTAACCGGGGCTTCGTTTTCTACCGGGGAATCTACTCTGTAGGTTTCAGGGTCTTCCTCTTCCTGGTCCTCATCATCCCCATAGTATGCCGTCCCGGTTTGTTCTTCTACCATGCCAAATACTTGGTCCTCACCAAAGGAAGCCTCTCCTTGATACAGTGAGTATGGTCTTGAGTATGGTAGTACCTCGAAGGGGTCTGTAGACCTCATCGGTGTTTCAAACCGGGGCTTCTTACTCGGGGGGATAGGATTATTAGAGCCTGAGGGTGTTGCTCCTTGTGGATCATACGAAAGGAAATGGTCTGGATTTTTATCGTAAAAATCAGCCAAAGAAGACATCCTTGACATGACCCTATCTATGTCTTCACTGGACCATTTTTTGGAACTGGGAATGACTCAGCAACTCTCGGGGATTTATCTTGAGTAAATTTGGTTTTAGACATATCAGCAGACCTGGTCTTGTCTGTCTGTTTAGGGGGAGTGGTGTGTTTCACAGGTGTGGAAGAGTGCAAAGGCTGCTTCTTCTGCTGTTTTCCCCCTCCCCGTGAGTGGAAAAATGTTTTCCCTGTCCTTTTGTGGCTCCGGAGGTTTTCGACGCCTGGCGTCGAGGATCGGGGGTAGGGTCCCTGTACTTCGAGCGTGGGGCCTCGCTGATTTTGACTGCGGCCTCCGACTCCTGGAGCGCGGCCTGGGGGTGGAAGTCTTCTTTGTCCTCCGACGATCAAACTTCTGTTAGCCTAGGGAGCGAGGCACTCTTGGCAAGAGTGGATGATTGCCTGGAGTCATGCGGCGATCTCGATCGAGAGCGCCCAGAGGACACCGAATCGGACCATTCTGTTTGTGCCTCTTTCCGAGCACTCGACGTCGTAGAGCCTCGGTTGGACTTTGTGTGTTTAGTGTGTGGTGTGTGAAGCGGTTGTGTCGCTGGGGGTCTTCCGCATAGCTGCCCTGCCGGACGACCTTCCGAGGTCGGGGACTTGCGCTCGGCTGTCTTTCGACGCCGTAATGCCCTCACCGTCCGAAAGTACGGCGTCGCTGAAGGCGCCCTCCGCTGCCATGGCCGTTTGCCTGGTGTGGTGGGCCCAACGCGTCGAACGGTCCTTAAGTGTCTTAGGTTTAAACCTACTACACGCTCTGCAGTTCGCTTCGGGGTGGTCCCTCAGCAAGCAGAGATTGCACGTGGTGTGGCCTGTCGACCCAAGGGTATTTGCGATTGCACTTGGAGCAGAATTGAAAAGGGGTACCCTCCATACGCACCTTGAGGCAGCGGGCTGTTAAGTGTAGGAAATGTAGAAGGTGTACCTATATACCAAGAGTGTAGAGTATGTACAATTTCTTCTCCAGCCGGCGTCGAGTGTCGAAGTTAGACGTTGGGATGGGGAAGGATGTAAATAAATTAATATTTTAGCAAGAGTATGGCTAAGGCCAGGGGACTCCGCAAAATGTTTGCGACCAGTATGGCGGAAAAAAACAATCTGAGGATCCTAGACACGTGAGGGATCTTGGGTACAGTGGACGTCACACTAGGGAAAGTATTACTGGCACGCCCTGTGCCGACGCCCATTTTCGAGTTTCGAAAAACAAACTGTTATACTCCGCAGCTTCCACTAGATGTCGGCCTATGCACAGCATGTGATCTAAGCAGATTCCACAAGCCTCAGAAATATATATACACATACACTTTTTAATACAAAGCTTTGGTCAGTGTTTCCTTGTGCCATAGTACTGTAGGCCTATTGTGTAAACCCTGAATACTGCTCATCTCCCTCTTGAGATAAGTGACTGCTCAGCCACAGCTACCAACTAAATCTTTGTGGTAAAGACTGGTACCAAAGGGGATTTATTGCTCTCACCTGTAGTCCTAATCTTCTGTAGTGCTCCCTAAGGGAACTGCACAGGATTCTGCCCAACAACAAGTATATTGGGGATCAGGCCCTGTAAGAAAAGCAGATGAGTGCTCTCCCAATTAGGAAAACCACAAGTCGGAGGTGTCCAAGGTCAGGTCATATGTTAAGGGGAGGACGTTGCTGCTTTCTGGTACCATTAGGAAGGTGCATTTTAAGTTTGTCATGATTTATGCACCCAACCAGGGATGTTGAGATTTTTTTTTTAAGAATATTCTCCAGAAAACACGGGTCGAAAGTTCAGGACACCTTATCATAGGAGGTGACTTCAACATATGGGCAAATGTGAAGTTAGACAGACTGGTGCGCACGCTGGGAAGAATTGTCAAAACTGGGCTACATGGAGGTTATTTGGGATGCGGGCTATATGGTGTAATTTTCACCCACAGGAGAGGGGATATACCTTTTATTCACCCCCTCATGGAACCTTCACCAGGATAGACTATATATATGTTTCAAGGGATTTGTGGGAAGAAGCAATGAACTTGGATTCGTCTGATCACCTAGTCTGACCACGATTTGGTGACAGTGGATCTGAGCTGGTTGGGGATGAGCCCAAGGGGAGCAAGCTGGAGATGCAATGAGTCCCTATGGAAGGATGCTGTATTCTATCTGGAGTTGGTTTGGGAAATTAGGGAATTCTTCATTATGAATCACACTGGCGAGGTGGACAAGAGAATTGTCTGGGAGGCGGGGAAGGCAACCTGGAAGGGGGGAGGGGGAGGGGCATTTGCGGTGGGGTTCTGATTCGTGAAGGAGCTCAGGAAAAAAAAGGGAGCAGTCACTCACTAAGACTAGGATGATGGAAGAGATTAAACAATTGGATAAACGAATGCACGCGTCCGTGGGGGGGACCGGGGGAAATGTATAATGTAAGCCAGTGGTAAAAGGGAGCCTTATTGAGGAAGAGAAGATTTACAACTTGCAATTTCTTAAAACTGAAATTCTACGAGAAAGCAGACAAGGCTGATTCACTCCTGGCAGATAGGTTAAGAGCAGCGAGCAGAAAGATGGGTTGGAGAAATTGAAGTGGGTAAGGAAATAAATGAGTCTTCAACGAGGGGGATTCAAGAGGCCTTTGCCTCATTTTGCGAGATTCTCGAATCGGAGAGTAAACCGGATGTGGGAGGGATTGATGAATATCTGATAAATATGCATCTCCCCGAATGGCCTTACAAGGAGTCCAATATACTGGAAGCCCCATAACAGAGGAAGAAATTAGGAAGGTGGTTGGGGAGGCTGCCGCTGGGAAGGGCTGCGGTGGAAGACTGGTTCTCAACTTGGTTTTATAATCCTTCCTCAATGTTTAACTGCCATTAATGAAGGAACTGTTTAACATACTGAATACGAGCAAAGCCCCAGAGTCTTTCTCGCAGGCACTGTAATACCAAAGGAGGGCAGGGATCCCAAGACATGTGGTGCATGGTACAACGTCCTTTCGTCGCAGGATTTTTTTTGCGTGGTTTTTTTTAACCACAATTTTTTTTCCAAAAAAAACAGCCATTTTTTGGGGAAAATGTGGGAGTTTGAGAGGGGGGGTAGTATCCCCCTTCCCCCAAAAACGAAAAAAATGTGATGGTTTTTTCATTAAAAAAAATCGCGGTAAAAACCCAGCGAAAAAACATCCCGCGATGAAATGACATGGAACCGTGGTGCATATCGCCTGATTTATTAATATAGACGCCAAGATATACACCCGGGTATTGGCGGCTAGACCAGTGGGATATATGCCACGTCTAATCCATCCGGACCAAGTGGGTTATCAGGGGTTGACAGGGTGCCGACACGAGGAAAACCGTACACCTGATGCATGAAGTCCAGGGGAAAAAATGGGGATCTCTCACTCCTCCCAGTGGATGTCAAAAAGGCCTTTGATAGGGTGGAGTGGGAGTTTCTCAAGGCAGTGCTCATTAAATGCGGTATAGGAGAAAGGTTTCTCTGCAGGATCAGTGCTCAGTGTACAGCTCCCCCAGGGCATGCGTAGCGGTGAACAGGGGATATTCCTGGTGGTTTGGGTTGGGTAGGGGAACGAGGCAGGGTTGTCCCCTCTCCCCGACACTTTGCACTTTCATAGGAGCCCCTCGCCCAGAAGATTAGAGAGGACCCCTGGGTAGAGGGATTCCTGGTAAGAGGGATGAACTACGCTGACGATATGCTATTGCACATATGGGACCCCCCCCACCCCCCCCTCCCCCGACATCAATATCAGAGGTGGTTCAAATGATTGAGCAATAGCGCTTCCGGGTCAGATTTAAGATGAATACGTCTAAATCAGTCCTTTTTGCTTTGGACTGGAATAGAGAGGGCGAGGCCTCTTAGGGTGCAGGTCAGTTTGGGAACGTTAAAAGATATCTCGGAACCAATGTCATTAGGGAAATGGGGACCTTTTCGGGTCTAACATCCCCCCTCTGAAGTCAAAGCTTACGGTGGATTTTGAGAAGTGCAGCAAACTAACGATATCCTGGTTGGGTCGACTCAATGTTCTTACAATGGTCTACTTTACCTGTGCCAGATGCTCCCGATTTGTATTCGACTCATTTTTGTGTGAGACAAAGAGCACCCTCTTGTGAGGGGCAGGAGGCCAGGATAGCGTGTGATGTACTGGTACTTCCCAAGGAAAAAGGAGGGGTAGAACTGGCAGACATGAAACTATTACAAATCCACCAAACGTAGAGTTCTGATACCTAATGTTCGAGCCCAAAGGGATCTCCAATGAATTACTTTAGACAAGCTACAACTGCAGCCTCCCACACTGGGGCAATGGTTGTGGGTACCGAGAAATAGGCTCCCCCGCAGAATTCTCGAGCATCCAATAGTGGGGACCATTTGGGACATCTGGAGACAGGGTGCAGAAATTAAAAGGAGTAACGACATGGCCCTCACCATTGGGTTCCCGGAAATATTGCAGAAATGGTTTGGAGCTGGACTGTAGAGGACTGGTTAACTGTGGAGGGAGGAAAGGTTCATAAAAATAATCGAGCTGCAAGAGGCGCAGGTATAGGTAAACTCCCAGTCTTCTTGTACCTTCAGCTAAAGGGGGTGTAGACCGGAGGGGGATGGAGTGAACAGATACGAGACCTCACCCCCTTCGAAAAACTCTTAGACACAGGGACGGAAAAGGGTCTAATCTCTGCAATTTATGAAACCCTCGTGGAATCCGGGAGTGGGAATAGACCCCCGCCTTGTGGGGTAGACTGTAGGGGAGCCTCACAGACATCTATCTCCATTCAATATAGGCTGCATGCCATCAAGCTCTTACACAGGTGGCAATATGATCCGGTCAGACTTTCCAAAATGTCAGTCTATTTTGTTGGTGGGAATTTGGATCGAGGGAAGACTATTGGCACATGTGGTGGGGGTGTTCAAAGGTACAATTCTTTTGGGACGGAGTCCTGGGGTGGATTAAAGAGGTGGATGGGATCCACTGGGTTAAATCCCCCCAACGTTCTTATTTGGTTTGGAGGCAGAAGATGGAGAATATCCAACTGCCAAAGATGGCCTTGGTCCTACTTTTAGCAGCAAGAGCATGCTTAGCCACAAAATGGAAAAGGAGTCCACCCTCCAGGTAAAAGGGACTGGGTTAATGTTACTATGAACATATATGTGATTGAACGAACAACAGCATGGCTGCATGGTCAGGCAAGTCCTCTGGAATTGGAGTGTGGAGAATTTGTCGATAAATATGAAACCCGAGATGCCTCCGTTAGAGGAAAACACAATTGAAGAGTAGGGAAGCTCGGAGTCCCATGGGGAAGACGACATGAGCAGTGCTGGAAATGTCCAAGGGAATCGGATATAAAAGTGTGCCGGGGAGATGGCTTTGCGCCAAATATTAGTGTTTATGAAGTCAGTCATCTAATAGTTTAAGAAGGGAGAAAACAGAACCAGGGAGGGATAAGGTGAGCGGTCCAATAGGGGGCGGGGGCACTTTTGAGGGATGTTGTGGAGGGTGGGTGCAGGGGTATGGAATGTGGCTTCTCTTTTTTCAATAAGTGACCATATTGCCTCACAAAGATGGTTATTGTATCAAAAATGTATAATAAAGAAAGTTTTTTAAATAAAATAGTTTTGAGGGACCTCGCGGAAGGCTCCCTATATGTGTTCAAGCATTAGGCCTGGGTGAATGGTATGGGCAAACTCCCAACCACATGAATCACCCACTGAGCCTCACAGGATTCACACAAGACACACAGCACCTTAGGAGAAAAGAAGAGCTTCTTGGTGGATGTCGTCAGGTTGCAGCAGCACAGGAACAGGTCCCTGGATTGGTGGTCTGTAGACTGAAGAAATTGACACTGAATGGGAACTTGCAGCAGTAGTTGCCAGAGGCGGCTTCCAGCAATAGATTCTTCTCGGATTCTCGTGGCACTGTGGATTGAACACCTTTTTACAGGAGCAAGATGAAGACCAAATATCGCTAGTTCGATTCTATTCACTCTTTCGGTCGTGCACTCTGGTGAGGGAACTTCAGGGATTCGGATCGCGTCTCTGGGGGTCCAGCAAGAGTCCAAAGTATTTTGTATTTGTATTTATTGTGTTTATATAGCGCTTTACTCCAAAGCGCTTCACATTATAACAAGATACATAGAAGATTATAACAATAGAAGCAATTTATAAAACATGAGTCAAACCAACAAAACAGTGTGTAGAGCAATTCGCCTTTGAAGATAAACGACAGGTAAGCGTAAGAGAAAAAGATGCAGGTAGAGAGAGGTAAGTAGAGGAAGACGTGAGGGAGAGAGGTTTCAGGGTGGGGAATGGAGAAGATGATTTCATGGAAGCACGGAAAGAGGAAAAGATGGGGATGTAGTGGATAGAGAGGTAGGGAGTTCCAGTGTAGGGGAGCTAGGCGCTGAAAGGAACGAAAGCGAGAAGAGGCACATGGGGACGAGGGGAAACAGTAGGAAGAGGCCGGCAGAACGGAGGGAGCGGGAAGGGGTGTAGAATGATAGGAGAGAGAGGAGAGATAAGGGGGAGCAAGGCCGTGAAGAGATATAAAGACAAGCCAGAGGAAATTAAATTTAAGTGGAGTAAAAGGGAAGCCAGCCAAGGTAAGAAAGTGAAGAGGAAATGGAGTTGTGAGGAGCAAGGAGACAGAGGGTACGGATAGCAGAGTGGTAGAGGGATTTGAGATGAGAGGCAGGGAGTCCAAAGAGGATAGAAGAACAATAGAAGAGGCGAGAGAAGATGAGGGAGGAGATTAAAAGTTTTGTGGCGTGGAAGGTGAGAGAGGGAAGACTTTACGAATGTTAAAAAGGTGGTAGCAACAGGCACAAGAGTTGAGATCTGATGAGATATTTTATTTATATCGCGCCCATACACAGGTGTTTCAGAGCGCGACAAATGGTGAGAAAAGGAGAGGGAAGAGTCAAAGTGAATGCCTAGATTGCGAGCATGGGCAGAGATGGAAAGATTAGAGGGGGGAAGTGAAAAAAAGGAGGAGGATGGGGAAGAGTGTTAGAGGTAAAGAATAAGACTTCAGTCTTATCAGTGTTGAGGGAGAGAAAATGGGACGACATCCAGTTTTTAATAGCGGTAAGACAGGAAGAGAGATTACGGTGTAGGCCATAAGTGAAGAAAGAGAAGGAAAGGAAGAGCTGGGTGTCATCAGCGTAGAAATGGTGAGGAATTCTTAAGGAAGAGATGATGGGGTAAGAAGGGAGGTGTAAAGAGAATAGAAAAGGGCCAAGAACAGAGCCTTGGGGTACACCGTAGTCCAGGGGGAGAGTAGAGGAGGTACAACCGCCCCAAGAGACAGGAAAAGCAGGAGGAGAGGTAAAAGGAGAGCCAGTTGAGAACAGAGCCTTTGAAACCAAAGGAGGAAAGAGTATTGAGAAGTAAGGGGTGATCAACTGTGTCAAAGGCAGCAGAGAGGTCAAGGAGGATGAGGACCGAGGATAGCTTAGAGTAGCGAGCAGTGAGGAGGGAATTGAGAACATAAGTGAGCAGTTTCAGGGGAGTGTTTAGGGCGGAAGCCAGATTGAGGAGGGAAGGAGAGAAAGGTTAATAACAAAAGCTGATAGCTGGGAGTAGACTAGGCATTACATTTTTAGAAAGGAATGGGAGAAGCAAGATTGGACGGAAGTTTGAAGCAAGAAGGGGACAAGCAGAAGATTTCTTCAGAATGGGGATGATAGTGGCATGCTTGAAAGCAGAAGGGAAAGTAGCAGAGGAGAGAGAGAGATATTGAAGGAGGTTAAGTAAGGAATGAGAAGGGGGAAAATCTTCGGAATAAGGAGGATGGGAAGAGGATCGGAAGGGTCTGCAGTAGGATGGGATTTGGATAGGAGGAGGGAGAGGTCAGAAGGGGTGACAAGTGAGAAGTCAGACATGTAAGCTGAAGGGGAGTCAGGGGAAGAGGGAGGGGAGAATAGGAGGGAGAGGAGATAATGTTCCGGCGAAGAAAGAATTTTGGAAGAGAAGAAGTCAGCGAAAGTCCGAAGGAGAGGGGAGATGTAGCTGAGGGATCAGGGGTGTGCGGGGAGAGAAGACGAGGGGGTTTGAAAGATACAGTGAGGATGAGAGGCTTGGAGGTTAGAACAGTAGTAACGTTTAGCAGAGCTAAGGCAGGAATCAGAGTGGTAAGAGAAGTAGGAGGTTTGATTAGATAGAGGGAAGTTTGGACCAGCATCGCTCAAGGTAACGGAGGTGACGTCACATGGACAGAAGGTGAGGGAAAAGCCAGGAAGGAGAGGGTTGCAAATGGGTCGAAAGGAAGCGAGAGGCCGAGAGAGAAGAGAAATCAGAGGGAAGTAAGAGAGGAAGAGCAAGTGTCGAAAAAGAGGGAAGGGCTAAAGTTGCAGAGGTCTTGTCGTGAGAAGGAAGTGGTGGAGGGTACAGGGGCAGTAGGAGGGGGGAGTGAGAGAAGCAGAGTAAAGCGTGATCAGAGAGATAGTTGGGTAAGGTAGAGACAGGAGAGGAGGAATAGGTTGAATTAAAGATGAGATCAAGAGTGGAGCCAGAAGAGTGATAAGGAGAAGAAGGGAGAGGAGAGAGGAGGTAGGAGTCGAGGATGGAAGGAAGAGGGAAAGGTTGAGGGGAAGGGGAGAGGTGAAGGTTGAAGTCGCTGAGTACAGTGAGGGGGAAGGAGAGAAGAGGAGGTGGTCGAGGTCATCGTCAAAGGAGGAAAGGGGGCCAGGAGGTCGGTAGGTAAGGTTTCAGCAGGATTCGGACTTCGGAAGACCATGGGGGTATTGGCGGTTTGAAGCCCAGCAAGGTCACAGCAAGTCGAGGGATGGCTCGTTTTGCAGGTCTTCTCAAAACTACAAAACTGGTAGATCTCATCAGCCTCTGGGTAGGAGTAGATCAATTCGGGACCTCCAGGTCGCTTGGAAGGAAAGGTTACATCAGACTCTGGTTACACAGCAGGCTCTTCAATCGTGGGAAATAGTTACTGCTGGATTTGGTTCCATACGTCGACTTGTCAAAAGGTTCCATAATCGGTATATCAGGAAATACAACAACTTCTGCAAACTCTCCCTGCAGTTTACAGAAAGTGGCGTTCTGGCTGTCCAATTAGAAACTGGTTCCTTTCAGGCACAGTGAAAGAGAAAGTGCTGCAGAGTTTTGGACTTCTCCCTTGCTTCCTGGCTTCTCAGAAACTCTGGAGTCTCTGCAGGGAATACAAAAGATTCCTGCTGAAGACAACTTCAACAGTTTTTCCCACCTAGCCGCTAATGTCAGGGGCGCAGAGTCAGAATGGGTGAAGCTTAACTCCAGAGAGCCCTTACCAGCTGACGAAGTAGCAGACTCTGGGACTGCAGTGGATACCGGACCCATAATAGTACAATTTGCAGCTCTGAAAAAGTTGATTGCATCTGTTCACGGCATTGCTTTTTAGGACACTTAGACTAACGAGGGCTGAACCTGCTAATGAAAATCAGACGAATCCTCCCTCTCATCCTTCCTAGATGAACAAATTACTTAGCTCTGGTAATGTACTTGCCAATGGATGTCCCTCCCACAGGTTCCTCATCTTATATATATTCTTTCCACTTTAGAAGATAGCAAACTTTAACAGCAGGGGGACACCATGCAAAGTCTGCATCAAGGTCCCGCAATGTGCTCCTTGCCCACTGTGTGCATCTCACCGCTCCCCGTGACCTTAGTTTATCCTTTTTTGCAATGCTCAGTCACATTGTGTAATTTTACATTTTTTTTATTGTGATTGGTTTAATCAAACCTTTACAAATTAAACACACGCAAGTAATTTACACATAGATCGCAAAGATTTTTTTTAAAAAAATGACATAAAAGCAAACATCAAAGACTAACAGAAAAAAACACGATGAAAAAAAAGCAGCCTACCTAAAAAAGAAGAAAATCTATTCTTCATTCATACATCAGGAATAAAATAATTAACTTTAGGTATATGCACATAATAGTCTCAGTACGAAAATAAGAAACTTTTTTTTAGCAGCCAAACCATGGAGCGGAAGAGAAGAAATACTTAAGGCAAGGCTAATAAGGTCCTTATGAGGAATGTAAGATAATTCTCCCGAAAACACTCTAAATCAATTTAATACCCTTAAGGAAACCTGAGAGAGCCAGACCGTCCTGTGTATTTTGGATGTTTAGGCAGCATTTCCACACTATATCCTTGGAGTAACAAAGATAGTAATCCTTCAGTGATCCCAAAAAAATATTCCTTAGATCTTTCAACTGTACACAATTCAAGATAAGATGTTTAGCAGTTTCACATTCGAAATGACAGAACTTCCTCTGCGCTCATTTGCTTTCTTCTTAGTAGGGTGTCATTAGTTGGAAGGATATTCCAACGTAAGCCTCAGCAGCAAGCCACGATGGTATCAATTTGGAAAATGAGGAGATTTGAGAGGGATCCTCGTTTATGTTCATGTGAGAGTTGACTCAATGAACTGTATGAATGGAAGGATTAGGTCGTTGAGATCCAGTCCTAGTCGGACCTTTTTATTATTTCGGATTGGGTTGTTGATTAAAGTTTCCAGATTGGAGTCTATGTTTTGGAGAATATTCTTACAGTTATTGCGAAATATCAACAGGAACCCAGAGGAGTTTATGTTATTCCCTACCAGCTCATAAGGTTTTTATGGTGTGGGCCTTGATTTTGGCAGATAAAGTAAGCATCCTCCACTGTACACGCGCCCATAGTGAGGTGTATCCCAACTCATCTCAGATAGCAGCTAGGGGCACAGCATTGGGTATACAGAGGATGTGTCTCCAAATGCAACCTTCTATTTGATTCAGCTTATTGAATATTGCACAGGAACACAATCCTAAACCATATACAAGCTTAGGGACTATCTTCCCCTCCAAGAACATAAGAGCAGGTTTTATGGAGAATCTGCTATATTTACGGTCAATTTTCAATATCCGATTTGCCAAAAGCTTAGCTTTGTACGAGAGAATCTCTGAGTTTTAATGCCCTTGTGTGCAGCCAACATGATAACCCAGATAAGTGGCACTAGAGGAAATGCCCACCGTACTCCCCTCTAAGAGCCAGGTAGGGCGCACGTTCTTATGTTGTGCCTTCGGAAAGGTAAGAATTTTTGTTTTATTCGGGTTGATAAGGCCATTTTCTTAGGCATATTTTGAAAAAATGTCCAGAAGGCACTGCAAACCCACCGTGGTCAAACAACCGGAACTCGTCAGCATAAGCATAAGCCAGCCATACGATTTTACTTAGGCCTAGTCTTGGTGCTAACAATCCCTCTTTCATCAGACGCTCTGCCACATCGGACAGGTATAGATAAAAAATCCAGGGTGCCAATACACAACCTTGTCTAACCTCCAGTGTGTTTGAATTCTTGTTGACATTTCACCTTTCTGGCTAAGTCGGACCCGAATACCAGCAATCTTGTAAACACCCTCAACAAGGCTCAGAAGGCCCATTGGTAGGCCCCATAGAGCTAGTTTGTTCCGAAGTTTACTGCGATCAACACAGTCGAATGCTGCGGAGTGGTCAACCGATACCATAAAGGTACAGCCCTTCTCCCTCCTCCATGACGCATCCTGCATGCATTTCACAGTAATCCCATTGATGTTTGTAGAGTGACCCTTACGAAAGCCTATCTGGAATATACTAAGAGGATGGAACGGCTTTTCCCAATCCTCCAAACGTGTTAGGAGCATGGCAGAGAAAATGTTGCAATCAGCATCGATCAAAGAAATAGGTCAATAGTTGTGGGTCTGACCTGCTCCCACACTTGTAGATTGGGATAACATGAGCTCCATGATGGTGGGCTAATCCCTGTCATAAGGATGTCCTTCAATTCATAATAAAGGAGATTTGCCCAAAGGTTAGGGTCGGATTTGAATGTCCTTAATGCGATTAGCCAGGCTATCTTCTGGGTCCTCAGCCGTGGGAATCAGCTTAGCCCCAAATCTATTGCCAAAAAACACCATCCATGCTTGCTCTGAGATAGGATTCAATTGTGAAGTGGCGTAATTGATGTCTTGACCATTCACAATTGTCCAAAAAGTACCCACATTCACCCTAGTTCGGATCCCCAGCATGATCTCAGCATCTTGTTGTAAAAGGCGATTGTTTAGGGCTTTACAGTAATTTCTATATTTTTGCTTAATCTTCCTGCTGCTGGTTTTCTGCAGAGCCTCATCAAGTTTTAGGTTCTTAATTCTCCATACCTTTTTCCTCATGCTAGTTTTGGCAAGAGCTAGTTCTTGATTAAAACAGTGGGTATGTCTTAAGTTAGGCACACTTCGGTTTGGTCTCGAGCCTATATACAAAACTGCAGAGTCAATCAGGAACAGGAACTTGATCAAGAGCATTAAAGTTGTTCAGCTTCCATTCAAGGGTGGCTTTATTAAGAGACACCCACATGATTTGATTTAAGGCATCAATATTTCCAGGGGTCCATTTGACAGTATTTCCCGAAGAGCTACCCACTACATGGAGCTGTGGTCTATAGTATCCGGAGGTTACGGTCAAATCAAAGTGTGCAGTTAGTATGGCATGGTCACTCCAATCATTAGTAGTGACTGTGAAGGAAGTGCATCTATTCCTCAAGTAGTCATCGAGGAAGATAGTTCTTACATGTTGGTCTATCTCCTCAACACCAAGTATGCCAGGCAGTTTCCCCAGAGCCTTCCTTATGGCAACCCACCAAAGGTATAAGGCCAGCATTTCCTAAACCCACATATCAAAATGTGCCCATTTGTTTTTTCCGCGATTGTCCCCTTTGTTGCAAATCCATTATGCAAATTTCCCATGGGGAGTATTCCAACCCACAGTCTGCATTTAAATCCCCAGTTACTAGGATTCGACCATTCTCATTTTCAAGGGCCCATTCAGATATTACACGGCACACATTCAGTACGAAGACCTCCACCGGTGACATTCCACTATGCCAATAGATGTTTATTACCAGTAACCTTAAAGCACCGTCACCAGCGAGAAGATTTACACCCCAGCGCCCCAAAGGGAAGGCCCACTAAAGTAGTACCACACAAACCTAGGCTATTGCCTATAGCCATAAGGAGGCCCCCGATGGCCTATCTCCTACATTTCTATTGGCCTATTGATTGTAAATCCGGTAGCCATCCAGATTAGGGGTGGAGAACATCCACATCTCCTGCAGGCAGGCGATATTGACCCTTCTCAAGTCAAGGAGACAAGTAGGATTACCAATCAAGTGTTGGCTTCCTCTGGTGTTCCACGGCTTAAGAAAAAGATCAATATTCCTATGGTCTCCTACAGGGGGAAGGGCCTGCTTATGGGACCAATTTCTGCCACAAGGTTGAGATTACTGCGGCCCAGTCAATGTCTTTTCCCAGTGCCTTCTCAGAGTTGGTTTGCACTGCAGCCCTCATTACCAAACAGGTTCCCTAAAGGGAAAATTCTCCAATAGCTGGTTGCCTTTAAATTCTGAATTGACCAGCTCCATAGATGTTCTAGATTCAACATCAAAGCCCAGATTCCTCAAAGCCCCATTTTGGGTAAGAATAAGTTCTTTGGCCAAAGGGGAGTCGATGAATGAAAGGCTTATGTCTCAGTGGTCTCTTTCCGGGAAGGCAACTCTAGTAATATCCCTAGAGCCAATTAATGCTACAGCTGGGATCTCCGTGAAGATTGTCAGGATGTTTGTTCCGTTTAGACAAATCGCTTTGCCCGGTCCAAACAAGCTTCTTATTCCGATTAGGGATAACGGTTTACGTGGAGAGTTCTTATGCAGCATGCTGCCATGTGGACTTTTCAAATTGTTTTTCTCCGAGTCTCCTGGCAGCCCACCACCTTGTGCACTATTTATGCCTTTCTGCCTGTTAATATTAAAAGGTTTATGGAGCCTGTCTACTAGATCTCTCAAACCTGTGGACAGTGTGGGATAAAGGGAGGCTGGGGGATATTCTCTTCCCGGATTTTACCTAGCTCAACCCCACTCACGTAGGGTATTCACCACCTCAGAGAATAAGGGTTTAGTGGCAGAAGAGGAGCACCCCTGTTCAGAGCCCCAGATGGATAAAGGTATGGGCATACCACGTAAATCCTTATAAGCAGCGTGTTGGTCATTTCTAGGCCCCAGCATGCCCTGAACTGGGTGTGAATGTAATTCACTTTGTTGCTCCATTGACCCGACATTTTTTGTGTTCCCTGGGCCACAGCCCCATCCAGATCTCAAATACTCCTGATGGGTATGCCTGAAAAAATTGCTGATTGGCATGAGGCTGAATAGGGAGTTCACAAACTAGCTTATTGCTGTCTTTGACAGCAAGCATCAGGGGGATTATTTGTGTGCATCATATCGGTTTGCACTGTTGAATGATTTTCAGGAGAATCTCAGGCAGACTGATCACAGTTTCCGGTATTGGCAATAGGTTGGTCCTAAACAATGTTCCGAGATGTTTTAGGGCACAAACCACGCGGCCTTTTCAGAGGTTTACACTTGATTTGTCTCATTTTCCATTGAGGCAATGGTTTTTGGGGTCGGGGTTCCACAGACCTACCACCCTCCTCAGTCAAGCAACCCTCAGACAATACAGTATCAGCTTTACCACATGCAGGGAGATTACTCATTGTGGTGTTAACAGGGTTTGGAATGGAGGTATTATTCTTGGTTAACCTCACACCTCGTACATCACCCTCTCCATTCCGCTGATTAACCATACTTCCACATACAGCCAAACCATTTTGGTCCACTGTATCAGAGATTTCAATTATCTCTTAAAGACTAGCAGTAGTTACAGGGTTTGATTGAACTATTAACCCATCCAGATGCTCAGAGAACGACCCTGTAAGTACAGGTCTAAGTCTTGATTTCAGAACCAATGCAGTCCAGTTTGCTGTTCATCTCAGCCAACAATTAATTATGTACCAATACAATCTCGTTTACTATGAGCATCAGCCTATGTGAATTCTTTAGTTCTGCCCATATACTAACATACAATTCCACAAATGAGCCGAGTACACCGTTCAATGCTGATAGTCGGATGGGTCAATCTTATTCTTTTATCAAGCTCTTTCGGAGTGTGGTGCATTTCTGGTGACCCACTTTGCTCCTGCAGTTCTGAGACCAATAATTGCACCCTGAATGCCGGTTGTATACGAATTGTTCGTTTTACAACTGTTCGAATTACAATTGACCGAATTGTGAAGGTCAATTGTAACATATATGTGGGGGGAAACCCCCCACAACGCCAAACCCCCCAAAACACATACATATACATTTATATACATATATATATATTATAATTGTGAAAAGGTCAATTGTGACACTTTAAATTCGGTCAATTGTTCATTCGACCAATTGTAAACGAACAATTTGGGTCATACCCGAATATCGTCATGAGTATTAGCCCCATCTAAGGCATCAATTATATTAGTGCGTGCCGTTGGAGAATCTTGTATTGAAGCATTGCAGGTCTGTTGTACCACACTTTCCAAGTTTTCATCCATATTAGGGAATTCCATTGCTTTGTCAGCACACTCAATAATACTGATGTCAGTGATGTCATGCTGCCTTCCAAAGAAATCTTGGGTCGTCATTGCAGAGCGGTCAAACATAGCATTCCCTCTGAATACTTTAGGCATTTGGACATCAGTACTAGTTGAGGCAGACTTTAGTTTATGTTAAAGGATATTTTTACTGTGCACTATCACCACGGGAGTGGTCCCCTGGCGCACTAGCGGCTTTGAAAAGGGAGAAGGGGGAGGGGTCGGGGGTGGAGTTAGTAGGAATAAACTGAGTAAGTGCAAGAGAGCAGTGATATGCTGTTTGCAACCTCAGCCCGGTGGCTCAGTTGGCTGGGCCTGGGGTGTTTTACAGTCGGGAGTCGTCATGTACTGTTGAGGGAGTCTGTGTTTTGTTGTTGCATTGTAGTGAAGTTTGTGCGGATTGTTGTGCTGTAGGCTTGTGGTTGTGTTTGGTTCGAGGGGAGTATGCAGAGGGGTGAAATTGTTAGTGGATTGGTTAATTGCCATTGCTGTCCCAACGTGAGGTGCTG
Organism: Ambystoma mexicanum; assembly: GCF_040938575.1. Lineage (NCBI taxonomy): Eukaryota > Metazoa > Chordata > Amphibia > Caudata > Ambystomatidae > Ambystoma > Ambystoma mexicanum. Next base: position 1,308,707,005 of record NC_090935.1, on the reverse strand, counting down.
ACATTTCCCTATTCTCTCCAGGTGGGGTGTGGGAGCATTTCAGTGTCCCTGTCCTGATCTGGGCTGTCCAATACTGACAGTCCCTTTTACATATGGGGTCTGCTCCCATTCTTAACCTTACCCAAGTTGGGCCTCGGTTTGTATGTGGGGCAGGCATATGTGCGTCCCTTCAAATCTGGCCCAGAGAGCATTCCCAATTTAGTTGATGCGCGGCATTGATTAGTCAAGGCTATTGCATCTATATGTGGCGTGTGGTGGCCTTTGTCATCTTATTCAGTTTTTTGCAGGTTATTGTTCCGAGCCCTTTTTCGCAACGTGGCACATGCCCGTGCTTGCCTAACGTCGAGGGGCAGTACCGGCCTTCATTCACAGCTCATATGGTCAGTGTCCATGCCAATGTTCAAAACCTAGTTAAAGTGTGGCAAGTGCTAACATTCACACAACTCTATACAAGTATGGTACTTGGTGGAAACTATGGGGCGGGTGAGGTTGTTGGCTAGGGATGCTGATTTCTGTCATTATGGGTGTCGCTTGTGACCCATTTGACTTCGCGTTGTCTCTCTTATTGTGGTAAGAGTTTCTTTGGTCGGTTCTGGGTGGTGTCAGTGTCCTCTTAAATGTAGATTGTAGTGATCCATATATCTTTGTCCAACAATTCGTTTAATAGGTCTTAGGCTCTTAGGAGTTGTAGGCTGAGCTTTCGCAGGCAGGTTTACTAGTTTATTACCTAAATCCAAACCTTGAGGGGCATGGATGATTGCCTTGTGGGTAGGGGCCAGATTAAATTGGTTATCCAAGTGGAGGGTTAAAGGCATGGTCCAGTAAAATGTTTTATTGTCCCTACGGGTCGGCCATGTTTTTTTAAGCCTAAGTGGCTCGATTTTAGAAAACTTTCCTATGGACCGTATCCGAGTTTTCATCCATTAAACGCACGCGAAAACAGGCACCAGGGAGCTGCCATTTTGTGATAATCATATCACTTGCCGCATCGCCCTGGCTGACCTGCTTCTGCGGCACTAAATCAAATCCCCCGCCCCCGAGCCGGGCATCAGCTGACTCGTACCGCCCATTTCCCAACGCCAAAGCGTTGGAAATGGCAGGACGCCTCTTTCCTCAATAAGGATAAACAGACCGTTTCCCAACACAGCAGCAGATTTTCGATTACATTCCTCTCCGTTACTTTGAGTATTCTGTGACTCGTTTCTGTGCTCTGGTCAGCTACCTTCGCCGCTTGTAGCCTGTGTGAACACCTGTACCATCTCTGTAAATTATTTTACTTTGTTTACCACACAATGGCTACAATAATGCCGTACATGTACGAGCCGGAGTATACCGAGGAGGAACTACTGGAAAGGGAAGCATGCGAAAACGATGGGGATTCGGACGGCAGTTGGGAGGACAATTCAATAGATGAAGAGCCTGGGCCTAGTCGCATGGACGGCGTCTCCACCTTGTGCACATGCAATCGGTGCGAGCTAATGCCAACCGAGGACGAGAACTGCTGCTGCCGAGAAAACTCAGGATGCCTGGCCTACATTTCGGAAGGCGAGCCACAACCGCAATGCATCACCGAGCTGCCAGACTTCAGGGCAGCCTGCCTCACACGGGCTGTGTTGAGAATAATGATGGTGCTTATGCACGAACTTGGCGCAACCGTTCGTCCTCATAATCCGAGTAACGAGTAAGTATACTCTGCTTGTCATGCCACTCCTATTTCATGTTCTTCTATTATATCCAAAATTATATATTCATATCATAGTAACGCATGAAAGTCGTTCAATAGTGTGCATTGTCTAGATGGCATTTGTCCATGCAGAATGCCATTAGTTACAAGAATTGTCATTGACAACAAACGTTTATTAAACTTATGTTGGTCATTTAAAAACAGTTTGTTTCATTGCTTTTCACAGGTGGTACAGGCTGGTGGCCTATCGTTCCTTTACATGGTGGCTCCACGGGAGGCTTCGACACCGCGTTCGAAGAGTGATACCCGTTCGTGCCATAAGAGAAATGTTCCAGAGCGACAGCGGTCACTACAGGGGATTTTCTCTCGCTGTGCTGCAACCTGACCTGTATAATCTTTAAAGTCTTGTATTTTTGTGTCATGAAAATAAGATACAAAATAAAACACCACATATATTTTAACAACGGTTGTTTCGATTTTTTAAATGAATCAAGTGTGTCTCCATTCAAGGATGGACGTCAGACATCTGTGCTCCGAATGGGTGAAGGTCTGGTCGCTGTGAAGCAGGGTGGTCACTATCCATCTAAGCTAACATAAAATATTCTCGATAATGCATGCACTAAATAACACTTGTTCAAAGTCTTTCAGTAGGTTATGTCTCTATAAAAGTCACACATATATCTATACTAACAATTACCATTGGATTATACAGGCCTTAGGTTAAGGGTCTTGACCACTATAATACACCGGTTGAAGTGTGGGTCTGTGCTCACAAGAATCTCTGGCATTTGTTATTGATAAGCAACGATATACTATCAAAGGCAGTTTGCACCCGTGGATGAGCGCTGGCATGTGGGGCTGTCTGGGGCGCGAACGGCCAAGGTGCCAAACAACATGTACACTTCAAAAGGTATCCCACGCCAAGGGGCCATTGGTCACATGGCCTCCTCAGACCCCGGGTCTCCAGCCAGGCCTCCCCTCGAAGCAGGCCGCCCCCTGCAATCCACATAAGTGAGTCTCCATTCAGCAGTCTTCCTGTGCCTTATCTGCACGCCCCAGGCCCATCCATCCCCACCCCCTCAATCAAAGGCGGTTCGCAACCGGGGATGAGCGCTGGCATGGGGGGCTGTCACGGGCGCAAACGGCCAAGTTGCCAAACAGCATGTACACTTCAAAAGGTATCCCACGCCCAGGGGCCATCGCTCACATGGCCTCCCTCAGACGCCATGTCTCCAGTCAGGCCTCCCCTTCAAACAGGCCGCCCCCCCTAAGACCACGACATACATACGTCATTCATTCACAAACACACCCCTGTTTCTAATACTTTATAAACCACTTTGATATGTCTCATGAGAACATCTTTGTGCTTTGCAAGTCAGCTCCTGAACGTGCTACCTGGCAACCACTGATATCTACGCTAATCTGCTTGTCGTCATGCTATCCGTGAACTTCTGTGACCGCTTAGAGCAAACCAATCAGTGTGCTACCTGTGGCCACCCACCTATTCTCCTGCAACATACTGCTCTGCTTGCTGAATCCAACTGTTTGTTTGTTTGTTTGTTTATTTAGTATAGCGCGCAAAACCCAGAGGTAACAGGGCGCAACAGAGGTCAGGAAGATAGGATTACTTAAAAACTTGGTTACAGAATAAGATAGGCATGAGAAAAAGTGCATTGCATTTACAGTTACATTGTGTGGGATGTGCATATATACATATAATTGAGCGAAGGTTTGTTGGTCAAGGTAAGGCCATGTATCCTAGTACTATTTCGCAGATTATTAAATTTCTATCTATTTGCGAGTAGCGTACACAATAGTGCTATGTTCATTGGTCTCATTGCTATTGACTTGAGTTTCCATTGCTATGCTATCAATAGATCTATTTATTGTCATCTTTGTCTATTGTCATTGAATTGCATCATTCGGGGGTCCAGTCTATAATGTAAGCATGTTTCCTTCTCGTGCAAGACAGAACATCCAAGGGACGAGTCACATGTTCAGATTTTAGTCACATCATTTATACATTTCTGCAACTTATGCAAATACTAAGCCGCACATAATGAACTGGTATAGTTCCTGCGACCAAAACAAACCTTGCATTGATCACTGTATGATTCATTTACTTTTGTATCAAATCTTTAGTCATGAAGATTGTATAATAATGTCGATATTTACTTTTCAGATTTATCAACAATGCCTGCCTGTTCGATTAGCGGTTGCCCTTCGAAGACCCATGCGAAATCTGAAGGCACTACAATGCATGTATTCCTGAAAACTGTTGATCGAATAAGAGAATGGGTCAGACCTTGCAGATATCCACTGGATGAGCTGGAAAGTAGAGTCCAACAAGTCTTACAGGACAAGAGGGGTGATCGATGCCGCATCTGCAGCAGGCACTTTTCCTTGGACATGTACACAACATCTTGGGTAACAAAGAAGAATAAACGGTGAAAGACACGGAAATTGCTCGAAAACGCTATTCGTCCACATTCCACCACCGGTGAGTCAAGTGTCCGGATTTAGCTTTAGGCCTTGCGGTAGTGTGTAGGTAGCTGAATGGATTAATTGATATTGTAGGTGTTCTATCCCTTGTAATAATTTCGATATTGATATGAGTGTATAGCTTTTTGAATAATGACATCAATATATTCTTTTTCGATTTCATAACCCACAAACGAAATGTATATATATGGGAAGAGGGAACTGTGCTGTATTGAGCATTTTTTCAAGTATTCTGTCGCCTTACATGGCTATTTTTAATATTGGCATTTCATTATCAATCATTAATTTACCTTTACAACTTCTTGACTATCCCTTGAATCTGAAACAAGAACATTCTACATCCTTGACGTGGTCGCAGTTATCAACCACTTCTAGCGCGTATCAGGTCATCTTACTGAGCTAATCCGCTACAGACTTGTTTTATGCATGTCAAGTAATAGTTTTATTCTATCGTGTAATTATTTTACCGAATGTTTGGTTAGTGCTTTCCAATTGGTATACAGCTTAGTTATCGTCCACTGGTGTTTTTTTTTTCAGTTATAATTAGTGTTATCCATACTAATGCAAATACTGTCTTTCAGGGAGATGCTGAAGCGTCCGCCACATCTACAACATTTCTAGATGTTCTCCACCAGCAGGAGGTATGGATACTGACCGCTCCATCGAGCGTCATCATCAGAGCTGGAATTCTTGTCGTTTGATTGTTCTACACAATGTTTCACTCGTGGTTAGCCGTTGATATGTACCTGTGCTGTCGACCCCAGGTGTGTGTTATGTTTTCACTATTGTAATCCTCACTAATGCAAGTACTATGTTTCAGGCAGTTGATGGAGCGTTAACCCCTGCACTTGATACAGAGCCTGACATTCAAGTAATTCCAGGGGAAGTGGAAGCGGGACCATGCGTATACGAATCGGCACAACAGCTTTCGGAAGTGCGCACTACATTTGCAACATCCATAGATATTCTTCAGCAGCACGAGGTATGGATACTGACAGCTCCATCATGCGTGATCATATAACGTGATTCCATTTGCTATACTTTCTTCCCTATTAACGCAAGTGCTGTGTTTCAGGGAGACGACGGAGCTTCCACAACAATCACAACATCCCATTTAGATGATGCAGATGTAAATAAATCAGAGCAATAAGTCGATGAAATGTGATCATATTTAGATTTTCCTTGATTCTTTTACACAATGCATCATTTGTGGTTATCTCTTTATATGTACCTGTGCGTTCGACCCCAAGTGTGTGCTATGTTTCCAATATTGAAAACCATACTAATGCAAGTACTGTTTCTCAGGGACACGACGGAGCTTCCACTACAATCACAACATCCCATTTTGATGATGCAGATGTAAAGGAATCGGAGAAATAAGTCGATGAAATCAGCATATTTACATTTTTCTTGATTGTTTTAGACAATGCATCATTTGTGGTTATCTCTTTATATGTACCTGTGCCGTCGACCCCAATGTGTGTTATGTTTCCTATATTGAAAACCATACTAATGCAAGTACTGCGTTTCAGGGAGATGCTGATGCCTCCTCTCCAATACAACCATTCATGGCAGTCCATGCAGAGCCAGAAGTATGGATACTGACAGTTCCATCGAAATAGATCATCACAGGCCGAATACTTGTCGTTTGATTGTTGCACACAATGTTTAAATCGTGTTTGGCTATTGAGATGTACCCGGGTGTTCTCCTCACGTGTGTTTTATGCTAACAATATTTTGATAGATAGTAATGAAAGTACTATGTTTCAGGGAGACGATGGAGCCTCATTCCGTGCTGTCTATGCGGATACAGAAAATATAGTCGTTGCAGCGCAAGAGGAAGGGAGGCCATGCGGAAACGAATCGGAGCTACAGCGTGCAGATGCTGAAGGTCGAGTCAAAAAAGTTGCAAAGAAAAAAAAACAAAAAAAGGTTAGTTACAAACAGTTCATAACTTTAAAAAAATGTTTGTGCTGGGGACTAGTTTATGTTTTTTTCCAGTCAATTGGACTACACTTTATCTTGTGTTTAAACTGAACATCCCTTTTCCAATCTCTCCTCTAGTTACCTGTGGGTGTCAGAACTATACATACACAGACAGTGAAGCGAATGAGAGATGTTGCTTGCCAGACCATGTACACTATGGAGGAACTATTAATTGAGGCGAGGCGTGTTCAGGCCCGAGATGCTCATGTCCAATGTCCAATGGCCAGAACATGAATTAACTATGTTTGGAGAATACAGCAAAGTTGCATTGGACCATTGCTACAGTGCGACCGCACCACCACAAGATGATATTGAATGTATTGAAGATAGCTCAGAAGTAGTTGCAGATCAATTCACACAATCTACACCCGCCAAAAAATTGCCACCCAAAAACATGTCGACATTGTTGTGTTCTCCCATCAATGTTGAAGTAGCAGATGTCGAAATGACAGAGAATGAACCAGCCGCAGCATCCATAGACGCATGGGAACTTGATAGCAGCGATATTACTTTCCAATGTGTTGAAATCTCCGCAACGTGTCGGGCCGAAACAACTTTGACGCAGGATGACAGTCTAATAAAAGAGAGCAAATACATTGTATTCGACAGTTGTTTGATGGATATTATAATTATGGTGAAATGTGGGCATTCAGTTAGAGGGAAAGTATGTGGGAAGCCATTGATTAATGTGACTCCTCAAATAAAAGGCAGTAACGTCAAGATAAATGCCGCCTGTAGATTAAATCATAGGTTCTCATGGTCTGCACAAACTGGGGAAAATGCCAGCAGGCAATCTACTGTGTGCAGCTGCATCACTTTTTAGTAGCTCCAGTTTTAGAAAGTTAGAGGCTTTCTTTCAGTTTGTGGGACTCCATTTCATTTCTAAATCACTGTACTACATATACCAACGTGATTATCTGTTTCTGGCCATTAGTGATGCTTGGAAAATTGAACAATTGTCTCTAGCAAGCACATTCGAAGGGAAACGTTTCAGGCTAGCCGGCAATGGGCAGTGCGACAGCCCTGGATTTTCTGCCAAGTACTGCACCTACAACTTTCAGGACATGGATAGTAAGAAAATTGTGAGTTCGGTGGTCGTGCAGGTAACACAATGTACATCCTCAGTGGCCATGGAGAAACTAGGATTTATAAAATCAGTAGAATATCTACAATCAAGGGGAATGCACATCGACCTCATAGCCACGGACAGACACGTTTCAATTGCCAAGACAATGAGAGAGCAGTTCCCGCTTATTAATCATCAATTTGACGTATGGCATTTTGCCAAATCAATCAGTAAGAAAATCTCGGCTGCAGGAAAAAAAAAAGGTTTTGAAAGTATTTTGCAGTGGTCCCAGTCTATCACCAACCATCTTTGGTGGAGCTCAAAAACTTGTGAAGGGTCAGTGGAAATACTAATTGAAAAATGGCGGTCACTGATGCACCACTGTACCAACGTTCACCGCTGGTTAGAAAACCTACATTTCCACCAATGTGAACATGACCCTTTGTCCCCAGAGGAGGCAAGGAAGAAGAAGTGGTTTATTCCATCTTCACCGACACACAAAGCCATTGAGAAGATTGTTTGCGACAAAACTATCAAGAGATTTGAGAGGACTGACAGAATTCTGTCACACAGGAGATTTGGAGGTGTTCCACAATATGTTCCTAAAGTACAGGCCAAAGCGCTTGCATTTTAGCTTTCGGGGCATGAAACATTGCACTCTACTAGCAGTCTTCGCCCATAACAGCAATGTCTGACGTCAACAATCTAGAACTAGGGGTAAAGTAAGGATGCCTCGCTACACTAAGGTGTTTTCAAAACAAAGTAAGCAATGGGTGATCAAACCAGTCTATGATGAAATGCAGTTCGACTTTGTGAAAGGCCTTATTGTTGCTGTGTTAGAGAAGCACAGATATGGAATTTTGGACGTTTCTGTGCAGAGCAGTGATCCTTGCCACCGAACATTGCAACTGTGCCATGTCCACCCGAAGCACAGCTGGTTGTGAAGTACAAATCCCGGTTTAAATAATTGCAATACGATTGACTTTTTGTAAATAAATGTTATTGTACAGTGTACCTGTAACCCTAACCCCTACCTTCACCATCATGGGTGGCGAACAAGCTGGGTGTCATCTTTGAATTCTCTCTATTCACCTCATATATGTGTATGTATATATTTTCTCATGTCTCATCTCATGTAAATGTAAATGCTGCGCACCGTTAACGGAGGGGAGGCTTGCGTATTGCAAATAATAAAACAAATAAATCTCACTTTTAACTCAACTCCTGTGGTACTTTATACCTTCCCTGACCTTCCGCCAAAAATTAAATGTCTCCATAGTTATGATTCTTTGGGGCTGCAAAGCTCGCAGACAACAGGGACAAAATTGGGGCCCTTAGAACGCGCCAAGCGGGCCGTGGCATTTGGGAGAGAAGCAGATTTGCATTTGCACATTGTGGCGCACTAGATAGAGGGATTCTAAACTTCAAGTTCTCACAGATGCCTTTACTACGGGATGTTGCAAATAAAGAATGCGAAGGACAGCGGCTTTGATTTTCAGCTCGTGCCCAGAAGAGGCCCACAAGTCGCACTGGAAGTATAAGGGTCTATTGTTTTTTGACCTTGAGACAGGGACCATGCCGAAAGAACTTCATTTGAAGGGGGTGCGCAATAACGTAAGAGACGATAAGGCAGAAAATTCAGAAACTAGACAGTTTCATTTTAGTTCAGTATACGCAAAATCATTGTCAAGAGCACGGTCGGATTTACAGACTGCATTAGGCAGAGACACAATGGAAATTTCAAATATAATGTGAGTAAATCTTTAGACGCTTTTATACCGGAATGAAGAATTAATGAATGGATGCATGAATAGATGAATGAATGAAGAGCTAGGAAAAGCAAGGAAAACGTGTTCGCAGTGGGCACATGGGCATGCAGGTCCACAGGTCTCACCGATCTCGGTCCTTGGCCCAGCCACTTTTCCCTGCACTGCCTACCTGCACTACGGGACTGTCTCTGTATCCTTCAGCCCCTTCTCCCGGCATTTACCTTGCTCTTGCCACCAGCTGGCCCTATTTATCTTTTATTCTACCAACCATGTACAGCACTTTTACCCCCCTCTCCCCTTTCGCGATCTGAAAGACACCTGGCCTAGTAGGATCGTTGTCTGTCTGCCCTTGTTCCCCCCCTGCCTCGTCGCGCCTTGAAACACTTGTGTATAGGCGCGTTACAAATGCCATATCATATATCATATCATTCCACACGCATGTAGACAAACTGTCGTTTCTCATTGTGTGTTGGCCTCGATTTATTGCGTTACGTTTCGCATTCATTTTTAGAGCCGAACATACTCCATTGAACTATCCTTGCAAGCAAATAGTTTGACCGGCCGTAATAAATAAAATATTTTTTTTGTTTTCATAACAGGTATTTGATCCCGTTCTGCTACTGTCATTGGTTTGAGACACCGGCAGATGGTTTTTTCAAAGGACACCTGCAGCTTTGCGTGAACAACTGGAGCACACTGACAATTTTATGGGACGATCGCCAAGGGCCCACATGCCCTTACGCTGTAATAGTGGCTAGAAGCAACATATCAACCTTTACGATGCACTAGTGCCTAGTTGATGCAACAGCCTTGCAGTTCACCGTGCTTCCAAAGTGCTTCTTTTAACGAAAACCAACACCCTGTGTACCATAAAGGAACAGCATGTGACTCAATATAAACATATACGGATTTGCGGATACAGATAAAAGAAAATAAATGGCTTTCGGAGTTCATATGGCAATTGCTGCAAATGTACCGTGTTGCTGTTTGATTTTAAAGTACAGTTTCATATTCCGAATTGTGGCGCGCTGTGTTGTGAGATGGTCTGTGCTGGTTTCCGGGTTCTGTGTGGAGTCGCGTAGAAGACGACTGGGCGCGTTTGCCTACGCAGCACAGTAACGTCACGGAGAGAGGCGGGGTATATGAATGTTTTGATAATGTCAGGCTCAGGGGCGTGAGATTTGATTTAGTGCTGCAGAAGCAGGTCAGCCAGGGCGATGAGGCAAGCGATAGGATTATCACAAAATGGCAGCTCCCTGGTGCCTGTTTTCACATGCGTTTAATGGGCGAAAACTCGGGTACAGTCCATAGGAAAGTTTTCTAAAATCGAGCCACTTAGGCTTAAAAAAACTTGGCCGACCCGTAGGGACAATAACATTTTTTAATGGACCATGCCTTTAACTGTGGAACATGTTGACCATTTTTTCGGGAAATCCGCCCTTCCTCCCTCCACGATTTTCTCAATTAACAGTAGCGATTGGGGATAGCATGCACAGTGAAGTAGAAACAATTGGCTGGGCATGGTGAGATGCAATCATCTTCTAATCACTTGACATCTCATTTGCAGAGGTCTCCACTAGTGTATTACCTAAGTGGGTATTCAACCCAGTTTGGCTCTGCAATCCAGAGCGCATAATTGGAACAGAGAACCTTATGTGCACTCAATTTTCCCAATTCAAAGGGTACCTAATGGTTCCCCCGCAGTCTCTGGGATATAAAAATGTGACGGAGCCTTTGCATTTCAAGCAAGGCCGATCTTAATTTCCAGATCAAAGGGACCACGACCAGGTGGATACCCCTGCAGTCTTTGGCAAGGCGTTGGGCCCGCAATATGCTAACAAAAGTCTATGCGGTCTAAACAGTAGTAAAAAGGGTGAAGGGTCTGTGTGGTTTGTCAAGTTTCTTTTTTCCCCCCTCGGCAGGGTCTAATCTCCTACGCGAACCAGAATGAGTTTGATGTACCACAGGTGCACATACACGTTTAACCGTACAAAATGGAGCAGCCGCTAAGCGAACTTGTCAGCCATAGGCAATAACAAGCCCGGTTTCAATGGTTGTACGAAGGTAGACGGGCAAACCTGCTGAGAAAAGTAACGTGCACCTAACAAACTATGACAGGTGCTAGCTTTGAAATGGCGTGCTCAGTGCGGTATAAAAGTTACCTTAGGTAAATGTCCCAAGGTCCAGTGCGAGGTTGGTTGTGCTCACGTGCCGTTGGTGAACTGCCTCCCTACACCCAGCAACCTGTGCCAAACAGCGCAAACAACAAAGTGCCAAACAGCGCAAACAACAAAGTTCCAAACACCCTTGGTCTCTGCAACGGGTTACTCGCCAGAAGGGCTACAGTGCCGGTTTTAGAGTTCCTAATTCCTGGTTCCTTAGAGGGCGTGTCAATAGTCCTTGGAAGCTCTTAAAGTTCCAAACGCCCTTGTCTTTGCAACAGGCTTGTGTAATTAGTATGTTAATATGAGAACCCGCTCTAATGTGGGCAGGCTGGAAGGGAAATGTGGAATCTGTGGGAGGAACAACCATCAGAAAGCACATTAGCGGTAAGCAATTTGTTCTTCCAATGGGCTGTATCCTCCCAAAGATGGCTCATATTAGATTCCCATAGCATTGAGGGAAAAGGGGGAGGAGGGGACCCAGATGCCATGGTCCAATTCAAACATTTTGGATGACCACCCTACCCAATCGAGCATCCCGGCCTGATAGACACTAGGAAGTATTCTTTTGTGAAGTTATGCAATGAAGACCACATTTTGGCCTGGCAGATGCTTAACATTGGGACTCTTCTTTGAAGGGGCCGAAGTGGCAGCCATTTCTCTGGTTGATTGTGCTCTGAAGCCCTCAGGTAATTCCTTCCCTACAATGGAGTAACATTCAGAAACACAAGACTATCCAGCTAGTCAATGTTTGTTTTGTGAATGCTTTACCTAGCCTTGGGACCAGTGTAGCCTATGGAAAGCTGGTTCTCTGTTCTAAAATAGTTTGTTCTAGAGTTGTAAAAACTTGGAGCCCTTCTAGGGTCTACTCTCTGTAGTAATCCATCTTCAATGGACAGGTGAGGAGGAGAGTAGACTACGGGTGAGTGAATTTTTTTAAAAGATAGAATTTAGAGACCACTTTTGGAAGAAAGGTTGGTTGTACATTAAGGATCATTTTGGCCCTAGGAAACACTGTAAATGGAGGCTTGCAATTCACTGACCGTATGTGCAGACATTATTGCCACCAAAATATTGTTTTCCATGTCAGCAGTGCATATGCTCAAAAATAGCTCCAGTGAAGCAGCCTACAATTCAAATCCCAGACTGGCACAACAAAGGGAGTGAGGGGAACATGTTAGCCCGATCTTCGATAAATTGTATCACAATAGGTAAAGTATGAGCCTTGTTCAGGTATGTGCATGATGACTGCAAGCACAGCCAAACAACCTTTCACAGTGGTGACCCGAAGTCCGTGCTGGGCAAAGTGCATCAAAATTAGAGAGGACAGTGGCCCAGGGGTGCTGCAGAGAAGGCTCTTTTCCATTAGTTTTGCACCAGCTGCAAAACCTTTTCCCAACAGCAGTCGTACAGAGACCGTGTTATCAACGAAAGCAACACCTCAATGACATCTTTCTGGAAGGTCCCAGTCCTTGCGTCGCAACCTTTCTGAAGCCAGGCTTGAAAGTTGAGGGTTTGGATACTTGTGAGGAAGTTTCGACGTCCTTTCGACTGTCCTTTCTTTCCTCTATGAGTTTCGATTCGTTTTTTCATTGAAAAATATTTGTAAAAAAACTCATTTAAAAAAAAACTGTTGATAAAATGACATAGAACTGAGTGGAAGACCAGGCTTCAAGTTTGTGAGAGTATCTCCGCTCTAGGAGGAAGACACCATGTGGTACATATGGCCATGTCCCAAGGTATGGATAGCAATTGGCCCTGGTCCAGTCCTGGACAATCAGGATTATGGTTGTCCCGAATTTAAAGGAATAGTGTGCTCACAAATATTATTGTCCCGAGGGTTCGGACATGTGTTTTTAAGCATACGTTGATCGATCGTACAAACATTTCCTATGCACCTTACCCTAGTTTGCCTCTTTTTTTACACATGCAAAATCAGGCAGCAGGGCGCTGCCATCTTGTGATAATCTTATCCGTTGCCGCATAGCCCCAAGGTGGACTGCCCTGGCGGCACTAAATCATATCCCACGCCCGAGACCGACATCAACAAACCTAGTGATATTCTCCGCCTATCTCCATTACGTTACCGGGCAGCGTAGCCAAACGCGCCCTGTCATCACCTACATGTTCACGTTAGTTGATGCAGAACCCGGAATATCAACACATCTCAACACAGTGCATCCCAATTTTGAATAGAAAACTATACTTTTAAAGGAAATAGCAAAACTGTACAATTTAAGTACTTTTATTTCACATTAAACGCTCTGAGAACATCCAGCGATTGCCATATTCAAGCAAATGGGTAATTATTTTCTTTGTCCTCGATCCACAAATGTTTATCGCGAGTCACGCGGTGTTCCTTTTGGGTATAAGAAGTGCATTGGACGCACTGGGAATCGCAAGGCTTTGGCTTTAGCTTGGCGCTAGGCCACCTTAAACGTTGTCAGGTTGCTCCTTATCGCTGGTATCGCGTAAGGGCATATCGGCCCGTGGCGATCGTCCCATAAAAAGCAGCATTGTGATCCAGCCATTCAAGTGCAGCTGCCTGTTAAAAAAAACTTGTCAGTTGGTATCTGGAATCGATGACAATCGCAGAAAGGCAGGATGTAGCCGTTTGAAAAACATAACAGAAATGTGTCTCAGTAGCCAATCTATTACAATTTATCATTTTACCCATTAATTCGGCCTGTGTTAAAACTAATGATGAACACAGACGTGAAACAATGGGAACACAAAACGTAGAAAGTAGTCTACAATTTGCTAAAGAGGTTTGTGCTATGGAGTATGTTCAGTTCGAAATGGGATGCAGAAGCTGACGCTACAATTCGAAAAACAGACAGCATTTTAATTAAATATTAGCGTTGAATTAGGCATTTGTGGAACCTGGGGGAACCCAGTGGCGGACTACATGCATCTCGATGCTGGACTGCCCATGTGCCTGGGACAAAGACAAGTACACACACAGGTTGTATTTGCGTGTCGTTGCAAAATGCCACAAAGAACAACCCAGTACAATGTAAGGCAGCAAAAACAGTTGGCTGATAAGTTGACTCAGTATCAAATCGTCGAAAGTAAAACTTGCATAATATTCGGCATTTCCATTCTCTCAGCGTAACGCAGAGACTCCGTTCAGATCAACGAATTTTCATAAAATGAAATTACATGTTCCTTTCTCCAGGTTTGGAATGGTGAACCTTATATTTGACGGCATTACATGCCTCCCTTCATTCATTCCTTTCGGAATCCTCCCTTTATTTCAATGTCGAAAAACAATTGAACCTTATACTGTACGATGCGTGGGTTTGCTCAGCTTGCAAGCAAACATTCAAAGCCGCTGACGTTCACTCAGAATGGGAGCCAATAGCCCTTCAGACCATAGTGGCATTAGAATTATTTTTGAAAAACATGAATTGTTCGCTGCCATCCACCAATGGCGTGCAACATTTCTAGTGTTTTACTTGGTTCCTCTGGAGAACATTCTCACAGCGACTCCCAAAGCCAGCCCACACCACCAGTCAGCTCAGCCCATCTCGTGTTCACACAGCAAATCACGTAAACATTTTTCGCAATGAGTAAGCCTCGAGCCCTGAAAAAATGTGCTCGTACAAGAAGGTCTGCGCAAGCCCTGCTGCAACCCCCTCCAGCCAGGCTGCGGTCCCCTGAACCCATAACCACATTTATATTTTAGAGGCCTATAAATTGCGCACGTGTGTTTGTACTATCCCACTTGGGGTCACTAGCGAGGTGAAGGGCGTGGGGTCTGGCCTCGGAGGCAACCAGCAGGGGTCAGGATTGATAGCTCACAGGTCTGGCACATCAGAGCTAGAAAGGAGGCAAATGACGTGTTCGTTTTAGACAGAATATACTGTGACTGGGGTCTTGTTTTATGGGAAGGCACTCTGGTGTGGTCAGCAAGGAAGGGTCACACTTCTGGTACATGAAAAGAATATCTTTGGAGGGGCACAAGGTTGAACAAGCAGTCATTTTCCAGCAGCGGGGGTGAAAGGTGCAGGAGAACATTTGTTGAGATGGATGAACAACTACAAGTCATGGTTTGGCCTTGACACACAAAGGACAGTGATCTCAAAGGAAGATTTAAATGAATACATTCTAAGTTTACAACATCTTGTCTCGGCGCATCCATGAGAAAGGGACTTGTGAGGCACAGGAGGAAAAAGGTGGGGGCTTGCTGTTTGCGGCGCTACTGAGGGGGAGGGGACACGTCACAATGACAGAATGCGGCCTAGTCCAAAGTTGGAGTTGAGGGTACACAAAATGGAGTCCAAGTGTGTCTAGCAATAGCCCCACCTCCGTTTATGTCAGGGCCTTCTTCCCCATTGCAGCAGAAGGGCAAAGGAGGCGTCCCCCATGAGTGCAAGAGCAGGGTGTCACTTTCGCGTATAATGTATGGGGCTCAACCGACCCACTCATTCCTTACATTAGCAACGGCCCCCAACACATGCCCCCATGAATATATAGGTCAGAGTGCAGCTATTTCTCACCAACACACTTTGATGTGCTTTTTTGCTTTAGTAATGCGTTCATTATAGGAATTTTGCTTCGCCAGGCGACTCTTGCATGGAGTCCCAATAAGCTAGCTGCCCAGAGTCCTACTGAGAAGAGGGGGCTTGTGTGGTGTCTGTGCGTGCTCTTTGTTAGGGGGGGCTGTGTAACTGCAGCCCCATTCTGAGTAGTGGCTTTTCCGCTGTGTGGAGCACCCAAAAGGTTTACTAAGACCTCGGGGTGGTCATCAAAGGAATTGGCTAGGGAAGACATAGGTCTCATGAATATCATCTCTGGTGACCATAGATATGAACTTGGGATAAATGGGGGTGCTGGGTCCGGTACATGGTTTCTTGTGTCTCATAGGATTTGCAGTGATCCGACTGCGGCTGAATTTACCGCGGCTGGAACGTTCGCATGAGAAAGGTGCGAACTGCCAAAGGTTTGCACCTTTCTCATGCGAACACACATACTCTCACCCACACAACACACCCATAAGACCTCCCCACCCCAACATAAACAAACCCCACTTACCTTCATCTTCATGCTGGGTTCCTGCAGCGCCAGTTCCCTTCCACTTCTGTGATCGGGAACTGGCGCCACAGGGTCCTTTTCTTTTTTCTTTTAGTTTTTTTTTTTTTTAAACTGAAGGCTGCAGGGCTGTCCCCCACTCACTATACCATGAACTATAGTGAGCGGGGCGATGCGGAGGACACACCCGCAGCCCCCATTTATTTATTTTACAATGCTACCACCAAAGGTTCGAACTTTTGATGGTAGCATTTTTAGAACTTAGTCATTGCAACAATTTTTTGCCGGTAAAATCGTGCTATACCGTCTCAAACTCCCTGAAAAGGTGCCCTCCCCAAGGGTCATATCCCCTAAACTAAAGCCCTCTTTCTGTGTTTAAGGACTTCTGGTGCTTTGACGTCCGATTCTTCAAAAGCTTGTCTAATACGTTTTTAAGGAGCTCACTCATTTTCAAGCTCTAATTTTCACAGGGGCCTTTGACATGTCTTTCGACGGTCATTTTTTGGCATGCGTGGGGGCCGTTGACGTGGCTTTTGACGCTCGGTAGATAGTGTGCTAGAACCTTGTGAGTTTGGGCACAGCGTCAGAACTGGACTTGCCTGTCGTGAGGCGAGCGTGATGGCCCTGAGGACAGGGAACTGTTGGACCTCCCCCTTGACGCTGTGTGCGGGTTTCCGGTCGGCATGGAGGTCAACTTTCGGTCGTGGGAGGTGCATTTAGTGTGTTGTTTTGGTCCTGCTATTGCCGCTGGGTGTCGCCCCGTAGGAGGGCCGCCGGCTTGCCTGTTGGGGGCTCGCACGTGGGCAGCCGACGGATCCCGTTCGCCCTCGGCATCACTATAGACATCGATGTTGCCGTCACTGGAGGCTCCCTCAACTTGCATGGCGGTCTCGTACTACATGGCGTGGTGGGCCCAGGGCTTTCTTTTGCGGTCCTTAAGTGTGTTGGACTTGAACAGCTTGAAAGATTTGCAGTGGCGCTTGTTATGATCCTATTAGGGTCGATATCTTCTTTCCCGTTTGGCTGTTTAGTAACCTCTTTGTATGTATGCTGAGTGATTGATGTATGAGGTCAGGAATGGAATGTTTGGGTATGATGGAGTGGAATGCTGTGTGTGGAGGTTCCACCCAGGACAGTTGACAATGATGTAGCCTGGGGGGTGGGAGCCAGTGGGTGTCCCTTTGTCCTGTAACTGACTTAAATAATCTCCTGATGACATCTGATTAAATGAACTTGAAGATCTCCTGGCATCCAGTGTATCCTTCTGACCTGATGGCCTCACTTAAGGTCATAACAGATCCCTTGGGAGACAAAGATTGCACACCCAGTGCAAGTCTTTCCAAGGGGAACTTATGCTTACAGGATGGGCAAAACCTAAAAGGTGTATTGTCCATTGTGTATGGGGAAGGCATCCTGGCGAATTAAGAGGGTAGCGAAGAGAGTATGCATTCTCTTAGGGGGACTAAAGAATTAATCTCCTCCCTCCACCCCCCCCCCTACCCAAACCTCCCCCTCCCCAAACTATCCCTCTTGTGAGGGCTGAGGCCTGTTACAGCCTTCCGAGACCATCTGAAAGGTTTGTTGAAACAAGTTGGTGTAGTCTACTATATCCATGGTCCTTCACGCGTCAGGGTCCCTCAGCTTGTTTTGTTTCTGACATGAGGTTTCGTGACATGTAGTGCGAGTACGGGTATGATCAAGCAGTGACAGTGATAACCCAGAAAACATGCGCCTTCTACTCCACACGGGAGGAAGGCTGGGCGCATGTGAATCTAGGCAGATCTAAAAATCGGAAATACAATTACAGTGAGTAATGTATCCCTTCTGAGGCTTGTTGATCTCATTATTTTCTATTTTTTTTATTTTTTACATTTGTATAGCGCACTGCAGCCCAAAGGCATTGAGGCGCTTGTTACAAGAAGGTGCACGTAAACAAGATTGCATAGGAGGCAGTGGTTACTTAGTTACAGCATATTGGCAGGTTACAGACAAGTAGCAGTTTAGACAAATAGCGTTGTTTTGATGGCTATGCGGAATGATAAGTGGGAGTCAATTCCCCTGATGTGCGCTGGTAGGGCATTCCAGTGGGTAGCTGCAATAGTGGGGAAGCTGGAGCCGCCTGCGCATACTCTGTGTGTTATGGGTTTGGTGATCATGTTGGTATAGGCAAGTCTGGATGGCCTTGCGGAGGTGGGCATGGTAACCTGCTCAGCCAAGTATGGGGGGGCCAGATCATGGAGACGTGTGTGTGAGGGAAAGGATTTTGAATATGATTCTTTGTTTTACGGGAAGCCAGTGGACTTGTCTCCTCAGGTCTGAAATGTGGTCCCTTCTGGGGAATCCTGCAGCGGCCCCAAGGGCATTGTTCTGGACAAGTTGTAGTTTAGCAATGTTTTTACCTGAAGTCCCTCCAAGGAGAGCATTACAGTAGTCAATCGTCGAGCTGATAATAGCCCTGGCAATGGTGAGGCAGTTCTGTGTAGTTAAGTACGGTCTTGCTGGATTGAGCAGTTTAACGTAATAGGTGGATGATGAAGCAATGGTGTTGACCTGCCTGTTCATGTTGTGGTTAGAGTCTAAGTAGACTCCCAGGGTTTTAACTGTGTGGGACACCGCTATGGGTATATTGATTAGATCACATGTTATGCATAGATTAGCGAGGAAGGGGTGTTTCTCTGAAACAGTGAGAGCTAACCTAAAACTGAATTATTTGTATTTTGGTTTAATGAGAAATTGTAAACATATCACTTGTTGGAATGTTTTATTATGAGTTTATGAAATATATTTAAAATGAAAACAGTGAAAGTGTCCTTTTTTTCCACGCAAGAAAGACTAACATTTTTGAATTATAACAGTATGGAAAAGTTTGGACTCTTCTTGCAGGCGAGTCCGGTATTGAAATTAACCACATGACATTTAAATATTGACTGGTACCCAGTATCTACAGGTGACCCCCATGGTTGGTGGGTAATTCTTTGTTTGCTCTTTTTGTACTCAGCCTAGTGTCAGGGTTGATATTCTCCCTCGCACCCTCTATAAAACCTTATTCGTAATATAGAGTGAACTGCAGTGTGCTCCTGACCTTTTGTTTTTTGCCAGACATACAGGCTCAGCCATGCACTTGTCTGCCATTTTGGGAGCCAGCGCCACGTCCTGGGAGAGGGCGCGAGGGTCATGGAACCAGTGCTGGGTCTGACGGGGACTGCATATGGTAGTACAAGCGCCAACCTCGGACAGGACTCTGGTAGGGTGGAAGCCAATTTGTTTCACACTGAAACTGAGTGGGCCCCGGAAGGCTTTCTGCCCTCAGACGCAGAGCAGATAGTCATATGGGAACACGCCTCGGGCTTGCGCCTGGAACCGGATTGCGAAAGACCCTCGCACCCTGGTGTAGAAGAGCTGGAGCGTCCCTCGGTTGTTGGCCCAGAAGAGCCCCTGGACGACTCGGCACAGGAGCCAGTAGTCTTGATGACCTCGGCCGTCCCCCAGTGTTAAGGTCTGAATGACCCCTCCCAGCCGGTGACCCTGGTTGGAGTCAAGGAGCTTTGGTGCCTTGGAAAAGAAGTGACCTATCTTCTCATGACACAAGGCCTTGTCACAAAGCCCTTCAGATGACCTGGAGATGAAGTGTGGAAGATCTCCCTTCTGCGGGACAGCCAATTCTTCAGTGACCGATGAGCGAGGTAGCTGCAAGCCACACGCAACCCAGGGCACAAGCACTCAAAGCAGGTGCATGGGCACATTTTTTAAAAAAATGTCTACTTTACTGTCCCCCAACAATCCATCTAGTGAGAATCAAGTCTTTGTATTAACATGGGGAATACAAAAAAAACTAGCTTAAGAAGCAGAATTATTAGAGAAGAAATTCTAAGATACTCACTGTAGTGACTAACTTACTCTTAGTCCATAGTCCCCTTTCCTCCATACTGCATAGGCGTACCTTCCAACGGACTGGAGACAACCTTTTTCACCAGAAAAAACCTTCTTCCCCTTTAAATTAAGAGGTGCGCGGGGGTGCTGCCCAGGTAGTATGCGCTGCCCTGACTCCGCCCTCCAGCGCCACACCTCAGTCCCCATTGACATGTCGACAATAGATTGAACATTGCCTAATGACACCAGTATTATTAGGGGGGAGGTTGGTGGGACGTATGGAGTAAAGGCGACTATGGACTAAGTACGTTAGTCACTACAGTGAGTAACTTATAATTACTCTTACGTCCAGTCTCCTTTCCTCCATACTGTATGGGCGATTACAAGCGATTGTAGCCCCAGGGTGGAGAGGAGCCCCTCCTTAAGCAAATAGGTTCCTGAGAACCGCCTGTCCGAAAGCCGCATTAGATCTAGAGCTGGCATCCAAACAGTAATACTTGCAGAAAGCCGAGGGAGAGGCCCAAGTGGCTGCTGGAATACAATGGCCGTTGCCTTGGCCCAGACTGAGTGGGCATGCATGTTCGCCGGGAGCCGCTTGTGCTGGCCCTCATACGTTTCTTTGATGGCAGAGGCCATGCAGCCGGATATGGAAGACTTAGAGGCCCGATAGCCTGGTCTTGAGCCTCCGAAAGTGACAAACAGGGTGTCCAATTTGTGGAAGCCCTTGGGGGTGTCCAAATAGAATTTCAGGGCACGTTTGACATCCAGGCACTGCAGCACTGTGCTTAGTCCTTGGGATCTGGAAAAAACATAGGAAGGACTATTTCCTCGTTCAAGTGTAAAACAGACCGCACCTTGGGCAGAAATGCCGAGTGTGTCCGCATGACTACCTTGTCCTTGTGAAAGGTAGTATATGGTTCTGAGGCGACCAGCGCCTGGATTTCGCTGACTTTACGAGCCAAGGTGAGGCCAACTAGTAAGGCTGTCTTGATGGTGACCAGCCTGATGTCCAGACGCCATTGGCTCGAACGGTTGTGCGACAGGGCGCCCAAGACTATGTTCAGTACCCCCACTGGGTGCGGTCTCTTGACCGGAGGGTAGAGCCTTGCGAGTCCCATCATATGTTTGACGATAGGATTGGAGAAGGAGATGCCTTCCTCAGAGTCCCTGCAAGCCCCAATGGCTGCGAGGTATGTGCGGCAGGTGTCCACCTGCATGCCAGAGTGGGCTAGGTGCACCGAGAAGTCGTCCAGTGGCAGAATCTGGTCAATTTGCTTTTGTACTGGGCCCTGGTAGCCTTGCTCCTGGCACCCTGTATGATCTCCAGATTGGCCTATGAGAGGCAGAGGTACCACTCTGAGGGCTAGTTTCCCGGGCGACGGTTGGACGACTCTGCCCCCCCCTGCTGTGCCAGAAGATGTGCTGGGCCGGTCGGGAGGTGAATCGGGGGCACATACGAGAGACTGAGCAGCTTTGAAAACCAGGTCTGGCCAGCCACCATGGAGCTATTAGAATGAGTCGGCGAGACTCCTTGATTTAGCAAATTACTCTGAATCAGGGGCGTGGGCGGAAAAGCGTAGGCTTTCCTGCCGGTCCACTGGAGGTGAAATGCGTCGCCCCGAGAGCCGGTCCCTGACCTTGCCAGGATGCGAACTGGGGACACTTCTTGTGCCAGGTAACAAAGATCCACCTGGGGTGACACCACCTGTTGAAGAGCTCCTGAATAACGAGGTTGTTTAGCTGCTCTCGCAATTGTCCGCTCCCAGCCTGCTGAGCCTGTCCGCTTCCAGGATGGATTCCCCAGGAGGTGGACTGCCGTGAGGTAAACTTTGTTTTCCAGGGCCCACTCCCACATGCTGATAGTTAGTCTGCACAGAGGAGGGGATCTGGTGCCTCCCTGCTTGTTGCCGTAGTACATGCTGGTCAAGTTGTCTATCTGGATGAGGACAACCTTGCCCCTGAGTAGTGGCAGGAATGCCCCGATCGCCAACCAGATGGCGTTCAGCTCTAGCCAATTGATGTGGTATTCCTGCTCCTGTCGAGTCCAAGTGCCGTGGACAGAGATCGTCCAGGGTGGCTCCTCAGCCCTCGACAGAGGAATCTGTTGTGACGGTGGCCTGCAGAGTGGGCGGTCGGAAGGGCTTGCCCATCCATAGGTTGCAGTCTCTGGATCACCAAGTTAGGTACGGGTGGAGAGATGGAGGAACGTTGATCTCGGATTGAGTGCCCCGCTCCTTGTTGCATGAGGCTGCGAAGTGCAGCTCAATCCTCCTCATCCTTAGTCTAGAGTGCGGGATGGCTAATAGGACCGCTGCCATTAGACCCAGGAGATGTTGGTAGGACCATGCCGAGGAAGTGGGTGGTGGCCTTCTTGATAGCCGAGATTTTGTCCTCCGAAAGAAATACCATCTGGGAGCACGTGTTCCAGATGAGGCTGAAAAAATGTCAATCTGCGTGGGTTGCAGCTGTGACTTCTTGAGATTGAGCGAAAAGCCCAGATCGTACAGAGTGTTCCGGAGATGTGGCCCTGACGAGCCAGTCGTCGAGGTATGGGTAGATGTGGAGGCCCTGCGCTCCAAGGAGGGCCGACATCCTGGGGGCCGAGTTGAGGCCAAACGGAAGGACCTTGTACTGAAAATGGTAACCCATTATCCTGAAACCGAAGTAAAGAATGATGGGGCTGCCAAATCCGGACGTGCAGGTACACGTCCTTCAGGTCCAGGGAGCACAACCAGTCTTTCTTGTCCAATGTCTCCGCAATAAAAGCTGGAGTAACCATCTTGAATTTTTACAGGGTTAAGGAGAAGTTGAGGGTGGAAAGGTCCAGCAGAACTCTCAGGCCCGTCTGGTTCTTCTTCTGAAAGGCAAACATCCTGGAGTAAAAGCCAAAGCCTTGCTGGGAGGCTGGGACTTCCGCCACTGCCTGGCTCTCCACGAGCGACCGGATCTCTGCCAATAGTGTCGGTCCCAACCTGTGGGAGGGGAGGGGAGGAGAGGAGAAGCTGGGATCGGGAGGCAGTACCCTGTGGATACTACGGAGAGGATCCAGGGGTTAGTGAAATTTGGGCACCAGAAATATGCATGGAGAGCAAGGCTGCCCCCCATCGGAGACACGTGGACCCGAAGGGGCGTGTCATGCCTTCTTTCCCTCAGAGGCTGATGCGGAGGAGGGGGACTGGAAAAGCCCTTACTCACGCCCCCTGCACACCCTCCCCTTTATGTTGCTTGCGCTGACTCCGAGACGGCGAGCATTCCGGGTTCCTGGATCTACGCTCCAGGAAGCCTCGGAACCCTCAGTACGTATGACCCCTATCTGATCGCTGCTGAAATTGGGTGTACGATTTGGGCGTGGTCTTTGTAAGGATGGATAAAGACTTGACCGTTTGGTAGCCGTTTGTCCAATTCTTCATCCATGGAGGAGTAGATGGGTAGATCTGACATCCGGGTGGAATTTTGTTGCCCGGAGCCAGGCTGTCCTTCTCATGTCCGTGGCGATACAGATGGCACGGCCGGAGGTGTAAATTTGGGCCACAGTGGATCCCATGAGATCATGCACCACCAGCTTGGCCTCAGCTAGCCCCGCCTTAATAGCGCGATTGGCTCTGGGTGGGGAGTTCCGGGAGGAAGTCCGCAATTTCCTGCCATAATCTTTGGTTGGCGGCAGCCAGCATGGCATCTGCGTTGGCCTGAGGATGATGGAAGGACGTGTTTGAATAGAGTTTTTTGCCATATGCCTCCGAGATCATCTACTGCTTGCCTAGCAGCGCCACAGAGGAGGCAGCTGAGGACGACTGAGGCTTGGAGTATAGTGATGCCGCAGCAATCACTGAGGAGTGTGGCTGAGGATGGTACAAGAGCAAGAGTGTATCCCCCCTCCATCTGCCTGTACTTGGCATCCAGGTGTGGATTGACCGGCTGGGCTGAGTGCGGTTTGACCCAGCATTTCTTGGCCAGGGAGACTACATCGGTCTGCAGAGGAATCCCCAATTTGGCAGAGGGGCGTTGTGTGACGACTTCTGCCAGAACCCCCCTATGCCGGCTGCTCGACCTCAGGTTGGGGTAGGCCAAGATACTCCGCCAGCCCAGCAAGGCCTTCGTGGAAGGCCCTGGCTGAGGATGGCGTGTCCGGATACTACTCCTCATCTGTATCCTGTGGATCTGGGGGATCCTGTGGAGGAGTAGTTGGCACGAGAGGCTGGGGTACTGGGACCGCGGCTGGAGGCTGAGGAGGCTGGTACGGAGCATCCTGAGGAGTTGGCTGGTGAGCCGGGGAAGGCAGCTGTGCCGGGGCCTGGGGCGCCGACGGAGGAGTCTGTGGTGCCGCTAGCATTGGAAGGACTTCCCTGATGGCGTCTTTGACGATAACCCCCATCCGAGGTGACTTCATGAGGCAGGAGGAACCTCTCCAAGAAAACCTCTTCACTGGCCGAGGAGGTGGCAGGGGGTGCTGACTGGCAGCTGCTGGAGCCGCTATGTACCCTGCCCATAAGAGGGGTAGGCTGTAGGCCACGTACCTGGTTAAGGCCAGTCCCACCTTGACACTCTTTCTTCGATGAATTCCTGGAATGGCGGACAGGTGCCTTCGTCTGGCGCAGCGGCCAGTTTGTCGAGCTGCCTGCCACGTGCCTGCGACGTGTTGCTCAGCCCGTAGGCCAGGCTTCGTCCAGGACTCTTGAGTGTGGATCACGAGGCCTACCCTGCTCCTTGGGCTTAGGCCCGGTAGATGTAGCACCTCCGACCCGGGGGTCGGCAGAGCTGCGTTTAGGCACCCCATCGGACGTAGTGTCGGCCATGGTGCCGGTACAAGGGCGGAGCCCCTCGGCCATGGTGCCGGTACAAGGGCGGAGCCCCTCGGGTGAAGACCCGGTAAAAGAACCTTCCGGTCCCTCAACAATCACCGGGAGGATCCAAGAATCCCTCGGCCCGGAAGCCGGTAGCTGCAGCAGCCTCATGCTTGTGGTGGTAGAAGGAGCGGACCGGTCCCTCACGCGCAGGAGAGTCCCTGGGATGGAGTCTCCCTTGCGGGGTGCAATGGAGCATATCAGCCCTACCTTGGGCTTGGTAGGATGTTTCACAAGGTTCTTGAGGTCCTCTGGAGGCGACTTCTGGAAGAGCTCCCTCTACCTGGCTAGTATGTTCTTTAGCGCTTTCGAGGACAGCGAGGCACACGCTGAACAAGCTTGCCAGCCGTGGTCTGGGCCAAGGCAACATAGGCATTGGGGTCTGAAGTTGGGAAGAGCCCGTTGCAGGCTTGACACCTGCTGAAACCCTGTAGAAGTCGACATGCGCCGGGGAAGAATGCGACACCCGACAACCGAGTACCTGAATGACAAGAAGACAAAGAAGTAGTATCCAAGTGTGCAATTACATGGCCGAAGCCAAACCCAGGAGCGCTGGTGAATTCGGCCCGTTCCCATCAACACGGAAAAGGGGATGGAGGTGTGGCGCCGGAGGGCGGAGTCAGGGCAGCGCGTGCTTCCTGGGCCGCACCCCGCGCACCTTAAAATTTAAAGGGGAAGAAGGTTTTTTCTAGTAAAAAAAAGGTTCCGTCTCCCGTCCCTTGGAAGAGATGCCCATACAGTATGGAGGAAAGGGGACGGGACGTAAGAGTAAGCAAAGTTAGCTAAAGACTTAATGAAACAGGTTACAAGTTAAGGACAACTTTGTATTGAACATACCTACTGAGATTTTACTGGGGATAATTATGCTGCTGAAGGACTTAACTGTATTGAAAACAGTGTGTGAAATGTTAGAAATCTGCTTATGGAGAAGTTAGAGGAAATAACAGAAAAATGTAATCCAATAATAAGCGTTTTCGCAAAACATTTTGTAATTTATTAGGTGTACATATGAACCAGAGCCCGGAGGAACTGCAAAGCAGCATTGGCACCAGCCACATCAGACTGTCCATCCTACGTCTATTAGGGCATGAGGCTGTGACATACAATTAGGGCATGTTAAAAAGAACATGCCAATGTAGAGCAGCTCATTACACCTCATCAATGGATGAAGGTGGCAGTTTGACCTAAAAGCAAAAGCTTTCATTGTTTTAATAATTTAATAAAAGAACCTACCTGAAAATGATGGTGGATACTGGGAGAACACACTCCTTTTAAGCACATCTTCGGGAGCTGGATTAAATGAAAAATGTGCCATAGAAGACTCCAAATCAAGTGCCTAGAATATAAAGCAAAACTGTATAAAGAAAATGAAGAAAACAATATTTTCTTAGAGCAGCGTGCACAAATCTCAGTTAAAAGAAAGGTTTAAGTTACTTACCTGTAACTATTGTTCTCCAGCACGGGGGTCTGGCATGGATTCACGTGCTCATGAATATTCCCCGTCAGGCTGGGAATCCTCAGTAAAAGAAAGAACCGTTTCCCTTACACTTAACTATTCCTCCTCTAAACCAATCACTGTCCTCTGGGTCATACTGCGCCCATCCAATGACAGTACTCTTCCTAAGCCCCGCCTCTGGCAGCCGCCATCTTCAGATCTGGTACGCATGTAAAGTGGCAGTATGAACCAAGAGACGCAGAGGAGAGGCAGGGTTTGTATGTGAATTCATGCCAGACCCATGCTTGAGACCAATAGTTACAGGTAAGTAACTTAAACCTTCTCCAGCATGGGGTCTGGGCTGGATTTACATGCTCATGAATATCAACTACACAGCAGTACAACATTACACAACCACGGGAGGTGGCAAGGCTCAACAGAAGCAATGCAATCTTACCTCTGGAACAGACTCACCTCAGGCGAACAGGTTGCGTAGCACTGCTTGGCCAACTCTGGACCCCTCTCTGGAATCCCTGTCGACACAGTAGAATTTTGTGAAGGTGTGCGTGGACCTCCACGTAGCAGCCCTGCAGATTTCCTACAGGGGCACACCAGACAGGAGCGCTGTAGACGCAGTGATCGCTCAGGTGGAGTGGCTCTTGGACGGCCGGTCAGCGGTCGTTTCACCAAACAATGACAGTGCGTGACGCAGCTGGAAATGGAAGCCTTGGACAAGGCCTTCTCATGGTTCACAAACATTTGTGAAATATGCAGAAAACTTTTCGTGCGTGTCACGTAGAACTTCAGGGAACGCGCAACGTCCAGCGAGTGCAAGGCCCTTTGCGCCAGCGACAAAGGTTTCGGGAAGAAAACTGGTAGCACCAAAGGCTTGTTGAAGTTGAATTCCAACAGAAGCTTCGGCATTAAAGGGGTGCATACGCAGTACCACCCAGGACTCGTGGAAAGTCAGGTACGGTTGCTTGAAGGATAAGTCCTGGATTTCACCTACACGTCTGGCAGAGGTGATCACAAAGAAAGCCGTCTTCCATTAGAGAAACTTGAATAGGTCCTAATGCATAGGCTCGAAGAGGGACCACATGGAGCCTCGTCAGAACCACATTGAGTTCCCACGCCAGGGCAGGAGCCTTCACCAAGCTCCAGAACCACCAGCAACTTGACTGGAGGCGATGCTGACTGGTTAAGAAGGTCTGGATACCAAATCTGCCTTGACCACGCCGGGCAAGGAGTATCATCTTGCATTGACACTGAGTGCACCGACTCCTAGCGGGAACTGAGGAAATGCGTACAGAAACAGCCCTTCCCACAGGAAGAACGCATCCCCCCCAGGCTCCTCGGCTGGTAGAATCTGCTGGCAAACTTCTGACATTTGGAGTTTGCCGCTGTCGCAAACAGATGATGTGGGGTCTGCCCCATTTGACAAACAGCTGCAATGGTGTTCTTGACTTGTGCGTGGTGAATAGGGACGAAGAACATCCACTGTCCGCAAGCCCAGTGCCACAAGAACTGCGTTTCTTTGGAGAGCGCAGGGGATTGAGTGCCCCCAAGCTTCCTGATGTAGAACATGCTGGTGGTGTTGTTCGTAAAGATACTCACCACCTTTCCCTTCAGAGACGGTAGGAACGACTTGAGGGTCTAGGGACTGTAGCACCCCGATGCCTGCAGGATGCCGGCGATTTATAAAATATACAAATAAATAAAACACTGCCCATAGGCTCCAGGATGTTGATACGTAGTTTTCCCCTGCTGCAGCCACAGGCCTCTGGCGTGCAGACGTCTGGTGTGCGCTCCCCAACCTCCCAGGGAGGGGTCTGTGGTAACTGTCTCCTGGTATGGGGGGTGGAGTTGGTTTGAAAATCTGTGCCTTGGGCGATGTTGAAGTGGACACCCCACCACCTTATCGCCCAGAACTGGAGAGGGATCTGGTCCGTGAAACTTCCGGACACTCAACGGGCATCCAGGAATTAATGTAGGGGTCGCATCTGCAACCTACAGAGACGGACGAGGTAGAAGCAGGATGACCTCACGTGGCCGTCTTAGTCGACAACAGCCGTTGCACCTTTCCTTGAATGGCTGTTAGCCTCTCCTCAGAGGGCGACACCAGGCAAGACACATATTGATATGTCACCATATTGAGAGTCTGGCGCCTAGGAACAGCGCGTTCTGCAAGACTTCAGATACTTGACAGAGAATCCCAGGATCAGTCAGTAGTCGGACGGTCGTCCCCGTGTGTTCGTCGGCCAGCTTCAGCGAGCGGACGAGTATCTGCAGTCGTACATGCACCGGTATAAGTGTATGCCCTGTTAGCGCAGATGGGCCGCCACTGGTGCGAGGCATTTTTTGAACACTCTTGAAGCTGACTTCAAGCCGAATGGTAGGCCCTGAACATGCACCACGAAACAGACATTTCCGATGTTTCTTGTTAATGGGGATGTGGAAATAGGTGTCCTCCAGGTCCGACGACGTCAAGCAGTCTCCTTTTTACAGTTGGCCGAGCATGTGTTGCAAAGGGACCATCCTAAATTTTTGGACGTTAAGTTTTTGTTCAGGTGTCGGAGGTCCAGGATGGGCCTCCATCCTGCTGTCTTCGGACTAGAAAGTATCTGGAATAGACTCTGGTCCCCACAGCCTTTGGGGAACTAGCTCCATCGCCCCTTTTCGTAGCATGGCTCGTACCTCTTCCAGAAGCTGAGGGATGTGCTGCTCCTGATGGGGAAACAGGGGGATCCACGGACACCTGCGTCGGAACTCCAAAGTGTGTAGTTGGGCAAAGGCGTCGAGCACCCATCTGTCGGTGGTGATCTTTCTCCACTCACTGACGGACCGCGTCAGCCAGCCTCCCACCAGGGAGCATGAGTGGGGGCCCGATGTCCTGGCCAGTTCAGGCTTGCCTGGGAGCGGCCTCTGTAGGCTTCTTGCGTTGAAGATCAGGAAGGCTGTCTGTACGACATGGAGAATACTTTTGAATACCTGCCTTATTTTCCCCTGGAGGAACGAAAAGACGAGCAGTGCTGCTGTAGAGTGCAGAGGGAATGGGCTGTCTCCAATTAGACTTTATGGCCTGGAGGGACTCGTCGACTGCCTTCGCAAACAGATTTTCCCCATCGAAAGGTATGTCCAGCACCTTTGCTTGAACCCCCAAATAGAAATGAGTGGTCTTCATCCAACCCTATCGACAAAGGAAGACCCTGTTACCCATTTGTTGGAACCCTGTGTCTGCAGCGTCCACTGCGATGGCGTGATCAGACGCCACCGCCCCTTCCTGGAAGAGAGCGAGGGCTTCCATCTTATTGTTGGGGAGGAACTCCAGGATCGGTCCTAGCTTGTGCCACAATTCCCTGTTGTACTTGGCCAGTATCGCCAGCACGTTGGCTCCCTTGATTGTAGCCGCTGCAGTGTAAATCACCTTCTTCCCCATGGTGTTCATCCTCTTCACCAACGCTGTACGGAGGGACATAAAATGACAAGGACGGGTTAGACAACCGTTTCCTCACGGCCACAGACATCACTGAGTCCGGCGATGGTTGCGACCTCTGGCACTTGAGTGCAGAGTCCGGCACCCTACATTTCTTCTCCAGCCTATCCAGCTTGGCTGGAGCTGTGCAAGGGTTTTTCATGACAGCCAGTCCCTCTTAAATATCGTCCAGTAAGGGCACCACCATGATAGTCTTCCTCTTGGCCTCACTCCTTTGAAATAAGAGCAAGTTACTTTCTTACCTGGTAACGTTCTTTCGATGGGATGTCCGACGACGTATTCCACATCTATGACAGGTAATCACCACAGCTGTGCTGCTTCGGAAAATATTCGGCGTCGGCGTCCTGCTTCGATGAAGTTAGGGCCTCCGTCGAGCCGACGTCACCGGATGTTATAGGTAGGACGCACAACGCCCATAGCCTCAGATGTAGTTTTTTCCCCAGAACGTGTGGCACTAATCTTCTGCCAGTATAACTACAGAAAGCCTTGCGGAAATGGAAGCTGCAATCGCATAAGAAATTCTGTAGAGGGGCAGGCTGGGAGGGAACGATATGGAATACGTCGTCGGAACATCCCATCAAAAGAAAGTTACCAGGTAAGAAAGTAACTTGTTCTTCGAGGGGATTGGTTCCTCCGATGTATTCCACATCTATGACAGACTCCCAAAGCAGTACCAACGTAAGGAGGCGGGAAAGAATTTAGAATTTTAGAATGCCCAATTAAATTGCAGAATAGAGGACCGCCTTACCAAATGCCAGATCTTGCCCATGGATAGAATGCAAGGAGTGGTGTTTGACAAAAGTATGGACAGAGGCCCATGTGGCTGCTTCACAAATGTTACGGATGGGAGCACCCCTCTGCAGGGCAGTAGAGGCAGCCACACCTAGTAGAATGGGCCCGTAAGCCTAACGGAGGGTCCTTACCCGCCAAGAAGTAACATTCAGAAATTGTCAAGATAATCCATCTAGACAAAGTCGGTTTAGTAACAGCTTGTCCCAAACGCCTTCCAGCGCATCCTATAAAGAGCTGATCATTCACTCTGACCCAGGACATGAGTGAGATGTAGAAACTTAAAGCTCTTCTAGGATCCAACCTATGGAGCCTGTCCTCTTCCTTACGAGGATACAGAGGAGGATAGAACGCCGGAAGAATGACCTTCTGGCTTAAATGAAATTCCGACAACTTTCGGAAGAAAAGAAGGACGAACCCTAAGGGCAACCCTGTCCTTATGGACCACCGTGAAGGGTGGCTTAACGGAAAGTGCGTGCAACTCACTCTGCGAGCGGAAGTGACTGCAACTAAAAATACAGTTTTCAAGGTCAACAGTCTCAAAGGACAAGAATGTAAAGTCTCAAACGGAAAATTAGGAATTTTAGAACTAGGTTCAAATCCCAACCGGGCACCTGGAAAGGTGCCAGTGGGAACACATTAGTGAGACATTTCAGAAACTAAGAAATCAAAGGAATTTTAAAATATGAAAACTCCTCAGACGAGCGCTTAAATATGGACAGCGCCGCCAGGTAACCTTTAATGGTACCCACTTGCAGGCCCTTGTGGGCTAACGAAAGCAAAAAAGAGAAGGACAGGAATAGCACATGAAAAAGGATCCACATTCTGAACCATGCACCAGTCGCAGAACTTTCTCCAACGGCAACGGGACAGAGACTTTGTTGCAGGCCTTCTGGCCGAAAGCAACACCTTCATCACGTCTTCAGGGAGGTCCCAATCCTTGTACCACAAGCGTTCAGAAGCCAAGCATGAAGGTTGAGGGACTTGACCTCTGGATGGAGAACCTGACCCCCCCCCCTCCCGTGAGAGCAGATCATCTTGGGTAGGGAAGACGGCGTGGGGGGCAGATGGACATGTCGAGAATGTTCGGGTACCACGTTCTCCGGCCCATGCCAGAGCAATGAGGATCATTCGGGAACCGAATCTCCGTAACCTACGCAGCACTTGCAGAATGACGGGGACTGGAGGAAACGCGTACAGCAGTGGGAAGGACCACTCCACTACGAACGCGTCCCCCAAGGCTCCTCTTGGAGGAAATTCCTGCAAGCAGAATCTTTCACACTTCCGGTTGGCACTGGTGGCGAAGAGATCCACTTGTGGGGTCCCCCAAAGGGCAAAGATCTCCAGGAGAATCTCCTGAGCCAGCTCCCACTCGTGAGAGACCGTGCTCTGCCTGCTCAGAGCGTCTACCGCCTCGTTTTAGTCTCCGGCCAGATGAACTGCAGAGATCGAAATTTCCTGCTGGATGGCCCAGAACCAGAGCTGAATCGCCTCTCTGCACAGAGGGAAGAGACCCTGCCCCCCCCCCTCCTTTTTGTTGAGGTAGTGCACGGCCACTGTATTGTCCGCCAGAATCCGGACCTTCTTCCTCTGCACAGACGGCAGAAAAGCCTTCAGGGCTAGCCTGACGCCCTCAGCTCCAACTGATTGATATGGAGTCTGGACTCCGACGGAGACCAACGACCGTTGACCGTCAACTCGTTGGCATGAGCTCCCTGTCCTGTGAGGGATGCGTCCGTCACTATCGTCACCTCTGACCAGGGTAGCCAAAATGGAGCCCCCTTCATCAGATTGCCTTCGACGGCCCACCACAGAAGATCCTGGGTGACCCAGAACTGCACCTGAACGGGATCCGACATCCTGCCGGAGGACTGTGACCACTGCATCTTGACAGCCCACTGCAGAGATCTCATCCGCAGCCTGTCCTCTGGCACCAGGAGAATGCAGGATGCCATGAGGCCGAGCAACCTCAAGAACTCGAACGCCGGGAGACTCTGGACATGTTGAAACTTGTTCACCATCTGCAGAATGTGAGAAGCCCTCAGCTGGGGAGGAAAAAACAGCCCCAGGGATGTATGTCGAGCACTGCTCCGATGTACTGGAGCCGCTGGGTAGGTGTCAAGTGGGACTTCTTTAAGTTGAGGGAGAAGCCCAGCCTGTGAAGGGAGTGGCAGGTGACTGGCAGATGATCCAGGGCTTGCTTGGGAGAGCTCGTCCTGATCAACCAATCGTCCAGTTAGGGGTAGACGTGAATCCCCCTTTCCTGAGATACGCTGCCACCACCACCACAAGCTTTGTGAAGACCCTCGGGCGGAGGTAAATCCGAACGGCAGGATCCGAAACTGAAAGTACGAGTCGCCAACCGCGAACCTCAGGTACTTCTTGTGCTTGGGATGAATCGGCACATGAAAGTAAGCGTCCTTGAGGGATGGTAGGGTACGACGCTTGTTTTGCTGGGGCCGTAGCCGCCTGCACCACCAAACTCTCCAGAGTAGGTTGCATGGACAAGTAGCCAGGGTCGCCACTGGCTGGGCGGTACTTTTTCGGCAACGACTTACTCACTGCTGGGAGACACTCCGGAGCAGTCCAAACCGCCGCCACCCTTTTTTTGCAAGGCCATATGGAATGGCAGTACCGGGTCAGATGATGGACCTTGGTCCAAGATATCTGTTAGGTCATCCTGCAGAAAATCCACCAGTGGCGCAAACCACCCCAAGTACTCCGTCACTCTCAACATGAACCGCCGGTATGAAGACTTGGCGTGCGTGCCAGGCTCAGGCCTGCCGAACAACCTCCGGAGAGGTGTCTAGACCAGTGGAGTCGTGCAAAGACTGACGCAGGTCTTCCATCTGGCTATGACCAGACAATAAGTCGTCAGGAACCTCATCCGGAACCAAACCTTCCATAGACCCTTCCTCCACCTCAGAAATATAATCCAGAGGCTGGAACAAATCCCTGGAAGAGGGCAAGAAAAAGGCTCAAATACAGGCCTCACTGACTTCTTCTGGGCCTTCCTCAGAGTATCCACCAAAGCACGGGGTACGTCCGGCAAAGCCTCTACAAAAGGCGTCGACGGAATCGGCGTTTAGCATGGCGCTGATGGCTTCGACACAGGCCTCGAGGGCTGTGCCCCGAGCGTGTCCTCAGACGGCCTTGGCGCCGAGGACTTCCTCGGAGGCAGAGCCTCGAGAGAAAGTCCCTCGACTGACATGGCGCCGATGGCGTCAACGTCTTCTAAGAAGACCTCACAGGTTCCGCCGGTCTTGAGGGAGTCGAGGACCGGGTCCTGGAGCGGGCATGGCTAGAGCGATCCACCTTGTCCGATCGGGAACTCGAAGGCTCCCGATGATCGTGCCGACCGCCCGAGCACAAAGGCGTGCGAGCGGCGGCCCTAGCACGTTCCCTGCCGGCTTCTTTCGAAGGCGCGGACCGAACGGAGCCCTGCGATTGGTAAATCGCCATCCATCTTCGCCGTATGAAATGCATCCCATTCCGCAGGAGAGGAATGCTTGTTGGGACAAGCAACCCACTGTCTGTCGGAGTCCTCGAACGGCAACCGGTGACGGCGCTTCTGCGAGTGCCTCTAAGAGGCAGAAGAATGGCAGGAACCACTCTGGGACCGAGACCCACTGGACTTGCGCCGAAGTCTCGGAGAGTCGTCCCTCGAATCGTCGGTCGAAAGCCCAGTGGATGTCATGATCTCTGCTTCCAAAAGGTCAGGGTTTTCCCAACTCCCTTGGAAGCAGATCCATAACCCAGGTTCCGAGGGCCAACCAGTCCCAATTGGGACCTTTTGGACCCAGTCCTGGCGCCAGTGGCACCAGGCTCATAAATGTGCCCAGTCCCAGCGCTGGAAGCGCCGGGCTCATAATGCTTGGGTGGACTTACCTGCAGCAGACCATGCTGCTTACTTGCCTGCCAGCTGAGCCTCTGATTCTCTTCTGTTTGTAACTACTTTTCCTGTTGGGTGGGGCAGGAGCCACTCCCTAGATTCAGAACACTGGAACTCTTCTGGAAAGCAGGAACTCTTTTCTTACCTAGGCTTGGCTGTGGAAGGAGAAACCTAAGTACTACAGGAGGCTATTTAAACCACACCCGGTGGATGAATCTTGCTTTGCGTTATTCTGCATCCTCTGCAGCAGAACGCTCATCGTGTCTTCTGCATCGGATCCTGGGCCTAAGGAAAAAGGCTTACCATCCTGAATCCAGTCTTCAGCAACACCTATAAAGACAAGAAAGAACAGGTTAGCATTCCGGCATCTGAAAGACAAAGGCTTACCTACTCTTCGTGCGCTCCGGAGGTCTTCACACTGCATTCCGGCATCTGAAAGACAAAAGCTTACCGACTCTTCGCACGCTCCGGAGGCCTTCGGCGCTGCATCCTGCATCTGAAAGACAAAACAAGGTGCGTTTAAAGACATTGGGGAACTTTAATACTCACGTGCCATTACTCCTTTCCACATCAACCCCAGTGGGTATTCCGGCACCCTGCAGCCGCTCCGAACTCGTACCTGCAAAATAAAAGACAGTTAGAGCGCATCGTGAAGCAGGCAACAAGCGCTTACTTACGTGCTTCCAGGCGCTTCTATGCATCATAGGGACTCCATCTTCAACTCACTTCAGCCCGTCATCTGCCATCGCCGGAACCTGCAAAACAAGAGACATCATTGCTAAAGACTTTAAAGACAATAGAATTACTCGAAACTTACCGTTCGTGCAGTAAACGACGGACAGCAGTCCTCTGAAGTCAAGAGGCCTGCGCTACCGATCCAGTGAAGAAACTGGTTACAGCACCCTGCCCCGAGGCAGATGGAGAGCTCGGCATTCACTTACCTAAGGTGAGAGCGTTAACCTTTGGGGGTCTACAGGAGAGCAAAAAGGGAAGAGATAGGGACACCCCAATAACCCCAGTTCATTAATCCCATATTTTCTGTCTGCAGACATCTTACTCTTGAAGTCAGGCATACAGTGCACAGAGGTCCAGCCCAAAGAGCCAACCGGGTGCTACACATCACCTTTGAAGATACGGTAGTCGCCCAGTCAAGACCGGCGCCTCTGCGAGAATCAGGTGAGCGTTACAGTGGATTTCGACTTTCGGGGTTCAGAAAACCTACCTACAGAAAGCTTCTTCTTCCGCAAGGCCTTCGACTATAACGACTGGCAATCGTCACAGTCATCGGTGGCGTGGTCCTCGCCGAGGCACCAGAGGCAGACGTTGTGCGGGTCCGTAAGTGACATCTTGGACATCTTGGAACCGCAGTCCCGACACTTCTTGAATCCCGACCACTGGGTAGAAGACAACAAAGACATGATATCTTCACAAAACGCCAAGTTTGAAGAACCGAAATAATCAGAAGAACTGAGGTGCGCCGAGATTTCCGAACCGAACACGTTCGCAGAAAAAACAGAACTGTGACTACGTTCGTCGTACGTCCTTATAACATCCGGTGAAGTCAGCTCGACGGAGGCCCTCGAGGACGGCGTATTGACGCAGAAAAATTTACAAAGCAGCATAACCGTGGTGATTACCTGTCAGATGTGGAATACGTCGGAGGAACCAATCCCCCCGAAGCCCTCCTTCTCTGTTTCCTCGGCACCAGCTGGAATAGCTTGGAGGCCCTGGAGATCTTAGAATGGAATGAGCCCACATCATCCGGTGGTGAAACCCTATGTGGGGCATCCAAGTGTGGCGATTCACAGGGCGCTGCAACAATGTCCTCTTCATTCGTCGTGGTGGCTGTAGCTGTTCCCGTCCCAGCGTCTGGCTCAGCTGGGGCCTGACGTGGTGGAAGAGGTTGATATGGGGTCAACAGATAACGCTTCTTCTTCTTCGTCAGAGGCTGATCGGGAACCGGGGGGGGGGGGGGGGGGGGAAATCAGACATTCTCATCTGTTTCTCCGACACCAAAAGGTGTCTAGAGTCGATAGAATATCCAAGGAAATGTCCCTCGAAAAGGAAGGTAGAACAGAAACAGTTTAACCCAAGAGACGTCTTGCCTCTTCTTCATTCATCGGCCCGGAGCAAAAGCTCCTGCTTGTACTTGGATAATTTCAGATATGAATCTTGGAGGACCTGTTGGAGTTGTTCAGGCGTGAAACCCACCGTGAAGACCGCGTGGAGTAAAGGGTGCGCTGTTTATTGATGTGCGGCTGGACATTGAGCGCTTAGCTACAGAACCTGCATCATCCTGCTTTCATTTCCTTACCAGGCTGAAGCACTGAAGCATAATCCCCGCTCCAACTCGCGTAAGCCTGCCAGCTGGAGCTGACAACAGTTGAAGCGAGCGGGACCCGGAACGGCATCACGTGATAATCTTAGGCCACTCCTCCAGGAAGTCTGCCTTGATAAACAGAACAGTGCGACCCTTGCGGTGTGAAGCCCGCATGGAGTAAAGGGTGCGCTGTTTATTGCTGTTTGTGGCTGGACCCGGCGGAATCTGCGGCAAGTGCTGGCCAAACTAGCATTCAATCTTATATTTCATACAAGACTACTTAGCACTTGCCTTTTGTTCTCTCAACAAAAACTAAAAATGGAATCTACAAAACCCCGCACGAAGCTCCAGGGTAAACTAGAGGAATCTGTAGCCTTAACGAATAAAACCCCAATTCAGCAAGTGTCCCATGGGAAATCCTCATTCAAACCCAATTCTATAGAGGAAAAAAATAAAGATTCAACAAGCACTGAATGTTTTATCCAGAAACCAAATATAGAAGTCAAAGCTATGATATCGGTTCTTTCAGTGCCATATCCTCGAAAATGCCATTCATCTGATCAAGATACTCCAATATCAGATCACTTAACAGATTCAAAAAACATAATCCAACTTTATAATGGAAAGAACTCCATGCAGACAGTTCTCCCAAAGGTCGTCTCTGCGAATCAAAACACTGGTATTCTTATAGCTCAAGCAACAACCACAGTAAACGACATTCATGATAGACTGCCAATTGATCACTTATTTTCATCTTCTGCAGTGCCAGTGCAATCCTTGAATAAAATATCTCAAAAACCAACTTGTGAAGACTCATGCTTTACACCATCTCTCCAAGAAAGAGCAAGAGCAGCCAAACAGCACTGGCAGTCAACATACTTTCCCGTTGACCCCACTAACGATGAGTATACCAAACCCCTGCCTGTCCGTATTGCACGTCTCTCTTGACATCACAGAGATAGACACTATAATGGACTCTCAGGAAAAAAGAACCAAAGTCTTTAGTGGAGTCTTTACTCCTAAACAAATCGAAACAATTGATACATCTACGCCCATTGCACCTATAAGAATGTATTCCCTGTTCGAAAGAATCAACAAAACCCCCTAACAATTTGTCAACTAAGCATAAAATAGATATTGAATCTTTTTCTTCAAGCATGAAATCTGAATACCAGAGCTATTCTCCTGAACTCCAACAAAGACTACCAACAACAATGCTCGATCTACAGAACACACTAGTAGCAGTACTTTCAACTGTGATGATTCCATTTAAGATCCATGAATCTATGGTCGATTCTACAAAAGACCAAGTGACACTTTTAGCAATGATAATGACCAAACAAACCCATTTGGAAACCTTTATAAGTACCATCCAGGAGCATTTGAAATACGAAGCTGAAAAATCTAGAATATGGCAACCCGATTAGCTGAACTGTTAAGGGTGGATCGAGCAGACAAACATAACCTAATGGAAACAGTATCAATAATCACAAAAAAATGACGGATGAAAAAGCAAAAAAACATGTACAAATGACTCCACATTTACACCATGCAACAAATCAAACGCAAACTGAGAATCCAACTTACCTACACGTCATGAAAACAGACAAAACAATACGAAATTCAAACTTGCCCCAGTATAGCACTGAAATTTGCAGTGCCGATTATGCAGGATAATACCGAACCACCTTGTTCTTGTACTCCATTTGACATCTTTGACCTTTCCAAACGAGGACTTGTGGGTCAAGAAGCAGCGACTAAACCAAAGAACAAAAAAGCCACCAAAAATCCTCAAACAGGTTCGCGCGCGTTTCTTAGAAAAATTCAATCAGTCCAGAAATCGTTAGCGGAAACCACACAGAGGAACAAACTGCCACCAAGCAAACAACTCAACAAAGCATTCCAAAACCAATAAAGACGAATCTATCAAGAAATGCAATCCATCAGGATAACCATTCTTCGTCTGAACCATTGGACGCACTCTTAGATGTAATCAATCAGGACATGTTTATTAATCCGGCAAATTCAATGCCACCCATAGATCTATCAATGTCTGATGATTCAATTGATCATAATTCTATCTCAATAAATTCACAAGACGATACACTAATCGTCTTAGATGAATGCCAAGACACGTTCATAGACCTTTCTCAAAACAATCCAGGGAAACGAGAGCCACCAAATAACATCTCCTTTGCATATTCAATAGTATCTAACGACGAATCATGGTCATCAGTAGAAACACAAGCTCGCACCAACCACAATGGCAGCCCTACGGCCCAACCAAGTCCTCCACTCGTTAGACCGATTTTTCTAAATCCCCTGAAGGCTTCTTGTGCATATAGAATAGCACCATTTCCGACTATAACAAGCGCAGAAGAGCCGGTAACAATGAACAGAACCAACATCTTGCAATTATTTAATGCTGATGACCTTTAAGTAATCCTCTTTCCAAACAAATGACATATGGAAGAAGCCCACATTGACTTCTACAACCAAGATACCATGCAATGTGTCTTAGCCACAAAACATCATTAACATTGGGTTTCAAAATAGAAGAAATCTTTGTTTCCAGATTAATAGCTGAAAAGAAATCCAAGAACCTTGCGTTATTTTGGTCAACACGCAGATAGCAAACGAAAGGAACAAAGCAAACCTCAAGCGACCCAGAAATATGTTAATGATACAATATCAAAGTCTCGGGCACAAGATGTTATAAAAAGTCAAATATGGCGAGTTCTAGTGACTCCACAACGTTAAACTAAATCTAACGTGGGCCAAAATAGCAGGAAAACTCATCTATAACAACTAACGTGTAACGATTTGCATTTGAGTAAAACATCTCTATGCTCTTGGAATACGAGAGGCCATAAGCATCTCTTTGAAAAACCTTCGCCAACGCTGGCGGAATCGGACATTATTTGTTTACAAGAAACTTGGTTGAACAAAGAGGTATTATGCGATGGATACAGAACCTTAATGAATCCGGCAATAATTTCGCAACAGGGCAGATCTGCAACAGGAATGCTGATATGAACAAAAATAATGCCTTCATGGAGAGTAATATCAAGTAAGAACATCTATCCTTGGGCTCAATATATCACAATCCGAATGCTGACTGTCAATAACACCAATGCGACTCACTTCCCGGAATCCATCCTTATATCCATTTTCAACATCTACTGGAATCCAACTGCAATGACCGACAACAATTTATAGATTCAATATGCGAAGAAATCGACAATCTGGTCATTTCTAACAGCGGAACAGAATTTATCATAGCAGGAGATTTCAATATCCATCTCCTTAACAAAGAAGAAGGAGCTAAACTAGACCCTCAACAGATGTTGAGTAGAGCTAGAAATTGGACTAAAGAACTAAACCTCCGCAATATCTTTCCAAGTGAACAACCCATGAATGACAAAGGCCTCCCGCTTCCAACTTGGTCACGAGAAAATTCCACTTCAATTATTGATTACATCTTTACATCAGAAGGGATACGGAAATTAACAATCTTGACTGATAATTTGATACACACCAGTGACCACCATCAAATACTAATTTCATGGTCAACGCAAACACCAAGCGACCGACGTTTAACTTTAAATGAACTTGAACTGACCAACGGGTTGATAAGACTTCAAATAAAGCAACATCAGATACCCAAATTAGTCTCCACATTTGAAGATGCGCCACTTCAAGATCAATTAAAACTGAACTATGGATGGATCTTGGAAAAACAACAATCTGGACCAAGACGGATACAAAAACATACCCATAGCCATCACTTTAATATGGAAATCCAGCAGAAGAAAAAGCAACATTACAAACGTCTGCGACAACTAAAGAAAAAGAAAGAACCAGACTTTGAAATTGAAATAAAAAAAGAAAAACAAAAATACTCAAATTCAATGAAAACAAACAAAGCTACAATAAAGCAATATGATGCAGAAAAGATCTTGAATGCGTTGAACCAAAAAAACATGCGGCATCTATTGTCTGTTGAATGACTCAGCTAAAAATCAGAACATGATTCAAGAAGTCGAACCACATATGTGGGTCAATCATTCTTCAAATCTTTACAAGAGAAACACACAGCCTATGACAATTGATATTGAAAAAGACGTTGATACTTGGAATCTTAATTGGGACATAGAAGACCTCAAAAATACCATCAAGTCCCTCAATTCATCCAGAGCGCCAGGCCCTGATGGTTTGGCAAACTCCAATCTCAGAGCAGCTCCAAAAGAATGGGCCAGGTTCTTTAGCCACCTTCTCCACCTTATAGAAAAGACAAGAGAGATTCCTCGTACTTGGACAGTAGCAGTCTTGATTCCAATCTTTAAGGCAGGAGATCGGGAAAATACGGCTAATTACAGACCCATCGCCCTACTAGATCCTTTGGGGAAACTATTTGCTGGGTACCTCCAAAAAAACTGAAAACCTGGGCAGCAGATAAACAAGCAAAAAGACAAACCGGTTTTGTCACCAAAATAGGCACCAATGTGAACCTTCTATTGTTGAATATGCTAAAACATGAAGCGACAGTCAAATCTCAATAAGTGTACGCAATATTTATAGATTTAAAGATGGCGTTTGACTCAGTGAATAGGCAAAAACTATGGACCAAACTAACATCTTGGGGCTGTCCGTCCGTTCGTCATCTTGAACCCAATAAAACAGCTATATTCGAATACCTCCATATGCGTCCGACTCACGAATGATGGCAGGGTGACAGAATCAATTCCCACCTGGAATGGGTTAAAACAAGGATGCCCCCTAGCTGCTTGCCTTTATAATCTGTTCACCCACGATTTTGGAGAAAAAAAATTCAAAACAAAATGCGAAATCCACCTAAGGTTGACAGCAAACCCATCCAAACATTAATCTATGCTGATGATATCATTATCCTAGATAAAACTGATAGGTCTTCAAACACCATTGATAAAGCACAAATCTTCATGATGGAAAACTATTTGCAAATTAATACCAACAAAACTAAGGTAATGAAACTCATTAGGCAAAAAAGCAAGAAACAATGTAATCTTAAGATTCATCTAGAAAACAAAGAGATCATGATAACCAAATCAATAAAATACCTAGGTGCACTACTTAAACCCCTATATGAACGAAAAAGAATGGAAAGATCATATTTAGGGGAAGGCAAGATCATTGGCAAGACAAGGATGCTTTTTTCATTTAAAATATGGAACGTGTTCAACAAAAGCCACAACAATGCTATACAAAGTAATCCCGATTTTGACATCTGCTAGTGAATCACTTATTAATTAACTTATGAAATGGTCCTGTTATGAAGCAATATTCTGGAGGAAAACCCAAGCACTGCCGAAATCATTCCCGATGCCAAGAATTTGATTCCAATTAGCCCTTCAGTCTATACAATCCATAGTACTCTGGAAACAAATGGATCTCCATAGAAAAATAATCTCGGAAGAAAAAATACCATCATTGGAAATCCTCAAAGAAAAAAAACAAGCATTTCAGACTTCAGCTCTCTCGAAGTGGACTACCGAGATTCAACCAAAAATGAATACAGAAGAAATCACGGAAGAAATGCTAATACAGACCACAGTACGCGAAACGAAAAATTCAAACGAATGATTGGATAATAACTATA
The DNA here is from genome assembly GCF_040938575.1 of Ambystoma mexicanum. NCBI lineage: Eukaryota > Metazoa > Chordata > Amphibia > Caudata > Ambystomatidae > Ambystoma > Ambystoma mexicanum. The sequence continues at coordinate 1,308,664,524 of NC_090935.1, read as the reverse complement.
GACAAACAAGATATAAAAGTCATCTTAACTGTGAAATCGAAGTAAGAGCTCTCAATGAACTACCACCCTATTTGAACCAATTTCCAGATTGTAACATTCGTGATCTTTTCTTGCGTTTCAGATTCAATATTCTACCCACGCGCGAATATTTATCTCTGATAGATAAAACACATACCACTTGCTCGGTTTGACGATTCTGCAAAGACCTAACTATGAAAGAAACTATTTCATACGATTATGGTCTGTTCAGCTCTGAAAGAAAAAAAAAGAAGATCTATACAGAGACTTTTCAAGATTTCTGATAAACAAATGACAACTGAAAAAAGATGGGCAAAACTGCTACAAGGAAAAGATCAGCCGCTTATTATCACAGTGATCAAATTTTGGAATAAGATCAGTAAATAATCTTAAATGAACAAGAATGTAGTTTTTTAAATATCTTAGAAATGTAACCCAAGCATAAATGAAAAGTTTGTCGAATCAAACAAAATATTAAACAAAAAAAAACAGAACAGAAAAACTAGGCCATGCGCCCTTGTCGCTGTCGTCCTCGTGGACGGTATGCAAGGACTCCTGATCGTAGTCTGTGAGCGAGACTTCCATAGTTTGGCCAACAACCTGGGAGGACGGTTTTGGGCCTGCTCAGCCCACCCCCGCTTTTTTCCTCCCTGGAGGGTTCTGAACCGGGACCTGGGCCGGCCTCACCCCTTCGAGCATGCCTGCAGACGTTGCAAAAGCCTCTGGTGGTGTCACGCCTTGGGGGCAGGGACACTTTCTGTGCCGTGGGAGCTACCCTCATAGGATCAGCACCCTTAGCTGCCGTAGAAGTAGCAGTCGACTGAGTCGTCGACGAGGTCTCTGCCGGTTGAGCCCGCTTCTGCTGTGTGGCCTTTTCCTCGGTCCGTGGCTTCGCGGATTTCTCAAGTAGCTTAAACAACTTTCTCTTTGAAGAGGAGCTTGATGGTAGGCTGGCAATGGAGGCTGAAGGTTATGCTGATTGTGCCCTATTCACTTTGGGACCAGCTGCAGCGGCAAACTCGGTGGACTCAGACTTGTGGATCTTGGACTTATGTTGGGCCCCCAAGGATGAGGCGCCCTCAAAGAGCATAGAAGACCTCTCCTTGGACCCTGCTTGGAGAGCAGGTCAGAGGTCTAGTTAGTGTTAAGTCATGCCGCCAGCCTACTATGCATGTCCTTCGTCATTTTGTTAGAGAAAGCGAGGCATATTTCGCACTCTACTTCCTTATGGTCTGGGTGATGCCAGTATAGGCATTGTAGGTGCAAACACATTCTGTAGCCCGCATTTGGTGCAGGGCCTGAAGAGGGCCCTTCCCTCCTGCTCAGTCATTGATAGACTAAGCCCAAGATGGCCATCTAGAATCTTAGATGGATCTTCGCCCTTCAGGGGGCAGAGAAGTCCCAGCTGTGGGCAGATGAAGAGCACACAGGCTCTGAAATTAAAATTGAACTTTGTCGAAAAAAAACACAAGAAACATAAAAATATCTCGGAGAGCAATTCGAGGACTCCCAACACTTAACAGTGCAGTAAAAATCTGAAGATGGCTGCCAGAGGCGGGGCTTAGGGAGAGGACAGTCATTGGGTCGGGGCAGTATGACCCAGAGGACAGTGATTGGTTTAGAGAAGAAATACAGTTTAAGTTAAAGGTAAACTGTTTATTCTGCTACCGAGGATTCCCAGCCTGACGGGAACATCCATGGCAGACCCCATGCTGGAGAAAATAAGCACACTGATCGAGTACAGTTTTGCACACAAGCCTGCACCAAAAAGCAATCCTAAATTAATAGAAAGCAGCTCAGCTCTATTCTTATTGATGCCTTAACTTTGCCTGAACACAACTGCTGGTGCTCTAGTAACTCATTTCTGAAATTTTGGAAGAACTGGATGCCCCGCCAATTCAAAACACTTGTACCTTTGTCTCAAATTTCTAACACACTGTGCCGTTGGGATGGTTGGGGTAGGAGAATAAATGTATAATTATCTTCTGATGTATATATTTGAAAGTGTGTGCTTGCCTGCTATAGAAATGAAGGGGCAACTATCTAGCGGGCTCCAAAGTCTCAAACAGGAGTAACCTTTTATGTGGAATCCAACAGTGTGGTTTAAAATTGCTAAAGTGGCACCCTGGTGGATACAATTAGAACGGAGGCTCATGTTGCTTAAAAACAACCATAGCTATTTAGCTAAAAAAAACCCATAAAAAAGCTAAAAATGCACCAAAAATCAGTACAAGAAATCTGGGGAAATTATTACAAGAAAATCTGGAAAATTAGTCTCATTGACACTTAAGCACCTCATAATCCCAGTGACAAAGAACCTGTAATTCAAACATGTCACCCAAGATGAGATCTACTTTTGAAAAGCCCTCTGACCTCGGCACAAAGAGGCAGCCAGAGCAGCAGAGACAGTAAACTGCTTCCATCAAAGTCAGCAAAAGCAAGCAGACGGCACCAAGACTGCAAAATACCAAAACAGTGACAAGCCAGACAACAGTCTGATGCTCGACGTAAAGAGGCAGCCAGGGCAGTAGGGGAAATCCATATTCAAAAGTTTGGTTGGTTTGGTTACTTTGGAGCCCAGGCAACGCTGGGTATATATCGATTATATATTTATATATGGCAAATATTACTCAGTAATAGTCTGAGGTTAGTATCTGCTTAGAATGAGAAGCTATGCATATACAGACATACAGTGGTTGGTGCAGAGTATTAGTTTGTTTGAAAAGGGGCATTGACAAGGGCGTTCCTGTAACTATTTCTAACCTATGTGCAGTCAATCATTCTCCTTCACGTATTGGTGTCCTCATCCATCGGTTTGGAAGCATACTTGCAGAGTTAGATATTCGGAATACGAAAAGTTCTTGTTCGGCTACCGAGCTCAACTTTTATTACTACCGAACCATCAGAACAATCAAGGACGCATACATCAAACAGTGAATCCTTCTTGACACAGTTCACTAGCAAAACATCATGCTCCCTCGACGACAGCAACTACAGGCTGAAGGACAAAACATTAGGGCGAGTGGGGGAGGCGTATTGGGTTTACACACGTTTGTCAAGAGTAAAGTGGCTTTACCCCACAATATTTGTAAACAATTTGACAACCTCTCTCACTTCAAGCCTAATGGGGAGCATTCCAATCAAATGTTGTCCTTCTTGCAACTTGAAATTCCTGTGATATGATATGGCATTTATAATGCGCCTATACACAAGTGTTTCAAGGCTTGACGAGGCAAGGGGGGGAACCGAGGGAAGACAGACAATTCTACTAGGCCAAGTGACATTGAGATCGGGCAAGTGCAGGGATGGGGAATGGGGAGGGGAAAAGTACAGGGGGGAAAGTGGAGGGTGGAGGGGGGAGTGGAGTACGTAGTATAACAGTAAGTAAATGGATAAATAAAGACTATAAATCGAAGTGCGGCCAGCTGGTGACCAGTGCAAGGCTAAGTGCAGACATCGAGTGTCAAGCGTTAGGGGCTATAGGGATACAGAAACAGTCCCCGGGTGCAAGGGAAGCCAGGGGGGCATTGCAGGTGTGCAACTGGCGGGCGGGGGCCTAGGACTGAGATCAGAGGGTGGCTAGGCGACCAGTGCAGTTCAGATTCAGCCAGATCATCAGCTGGGGAGAGGAGGAGAGAAAGAAGCAAAGAGGAAGGTCTTGAGGTGCTTCTGGAACTGGAGACGGTTCTCCTCAAGTTTCAGGGAGGCAGGGAGGCTGTTCCAGAGTGAGGCCCCCAGCAGAAGAAAGATCTCCCACCAACTCGCTGCTTGGAGAAGCGACTAACCCTCAGGGAGTTGGATGAGCGAAGAGCTTGAGAAGGAAGATATTTATGAAGAGGGAGTTGAAGGTATTGAGGTACAAGACCCCAGAAGGCCTTGTGGACAATGCAGAGGGTTTTGAACTTCATCCTCGCCGCCACTGGGAGCCAGTGCAGAGATTTCAGTCCTGGAGAGATACTATCCCTGGGCTTGAGGCCAAGGACAAGTCTCGCAGTCCTGTTTTGGATAAGTTGCAGAGGGCAGAGAGTAGAGGCAGGCAGATTTAGAAAGAGGCTGTTGCAGTAGTCCAGCCTACAGAGAACCAGAGCTCTAGAGACAGTGAGCTTCTGGGGGAAGGAGAGGAAAGGAAGAATACCTCTGAGGAGGTGCAGCTGGTAGCATGACTTCTTAGAGACATCAGATGTGAGGAGAGAAGGAAAGTGTGGAGTCGAAGATGACCCCAAGGTTTTTAGCCTCACAGGTGAGAGCAAGAAGAAGGCCAAGAGAGGCCAGCCTGAGAGTGACAGGAAAGGAGGGAGCAGGTGTGCTGATGAGGAGAATCTCTGTCTTACTGGCATTAAGGCAGAGATCATTAGCGGCACACCACGCCTGGATGGCGGACAATCAGAGATGAGAGAAGGAGAAGTGGTGGCAAGAAGGGAGCCTGAAAATGAGTTGAGCATCATCCGCATAGCACTGAAAGTTGGGGCAGAGAGCGGCAATGCGGTGGGCAAGAAGTGCCAGGTATTGGTTGAACATCCAGGGAGAGAGGTTATATCCCTGGGGAACACCACAGTTAGAGAAAGAGGAGTGTAAGGACCCAAGTTGAACCTGGGAGGGTCGATCGGAAAGGAAGGTGGTCAGCCAAGCCATGGCCTGATCTGCGATACCCAGGTTATCACAGAGACAGTTGAGCAGGATGGCATGGTGTGTACCGTGTCAAAGGCAGAAGAGGGATCAAGTAAGATGAGGACACAAGGGGTGTTGGACTAGAGGTTGGAGAGCAGGTCTTCACGGATGTTCTGGAGAGCTGTTTCCGTGCTTCTGGCAGCTCTGAAGCCAGGCTGATGGTCATGGAGACAATCAACAGATTGAGAGTGAAGATTAAGTTGGGAGATGGACAGCTTTTCCAAGCGTTTACCCAGGAAAGGAGTGATGGAGATTGGATGATAGTTAGCCGGGCAGGACGGGTCGGCAGAGGGTTTAAGAAGAGGGTGCGCAAGGGAGTGCTTCAGGGGGGGAGGGGAAGACTCCTGCGCAAGGGAGTGCTTCAGGGGGGGAGGGGAAGACTCCAGTGGTGAAGGAGTGGTTGCAGAAATCAGCTAAGGTGTCAATATGGTCCAGATGGTCTTGGAGGAGCACGGGTGAACCTGTTTTGATGACTTTCATGGATCGGACTGGTCTAGAAACCTCATCTGAGGAGAACAGAGGAAAGGCAGAGAAGGAGGGAGAGATGGCCAAAGAAGGGCCAGAGGAAGAGCAGGAAGGAGGGGGAGAGGAAGAGAGAGCGGTTAGGATGTCTGAGTTTAAGAGATGAAATGAGAAGCCAGGGAAGGGACAGGAGAGGTAGAGGCTGCAGTAAGATTGTCCAGCTCCTTGCAGATTTTAAAGAGCTCGGCCGAGTTGTTAGATGCTGCAGAGATGCAGGCTTGGATGAGGGCTCTCTTCTTGGTGCGGACGGAGAGCCGGTATTGCCTTTGGAGCAGGGGGCAGGCCAGTTTGTCAGAGGATGTACCGAAATCACGCCATTTCCTCTCAGTCACCCTGCACTTGCGTTTAAGGGTGACAAGATCAGAGTTGTACCAAGAGTTGCACTTGGGTTTGGGCTTCAAGCGGATCCTCAAAACAGGGGCAAGAACATAGAGAGTATCGTATATAGCAGAGTGGAGCATGGAAAGGGCTGTGTCAGGGTGTGAGTCAGCCAAGGGTGGAGGTGAGGGTGGGGCGAGGGCCGGGGGGTGGGGGAGGGAGGTAGAACGTGGCGCGGCTAAACCTCAACTGACATGGCCTCAGATATGCAGCACCAATCTTGAGTCTCCATAGATTGGCCAATCGTTCTAGGTAAGAAATTTCTTTGCCCGAGTAGGGGCCTTTTTCTCTCTACATGTAAAACTTACCCAGCACTATTAGTATGCATGTTCTTACTCATGGCTTCATGCACACATTATGGTTGCATGCCATGAACAATGACTCAAGCTCTTCCCCTTTTTTCTTTTCCCCATAGGGTACTTTGACCCGGCCCTGATGAAGGTGGTAATATAAGTTTCTTCCCAACACCATCGAAACGCGGATTTCAGTAAGGGGGCTCTGCCGGACCCCGGGTTTTACAGACAATCAGCGGTCCACTTGGACCAAATAGAACCCCCAACACCTGGGAGCCTATGCATATATAGTCTGTATTGTATCCCCTGCACACGTAGGCAGACCCAATGAGTTTTTTTTTTTATCCTTTAATTGGACCGTCAGGATTTCACAAGACTTTAGTAAAAGCCATCTAAACCCATGTATAGCAGATTGAATCAAAAATGTTTTGTTATAAATCATACTGTTAAGAACCCCTTAACATAAGAAGCAAGGATTTTCTAACCAAGACTTATTAGTACAATCCATCTAAACCTGTGTATGGCAAATTGAATGAAAGCCTTTGCTTTGAATTACATTGCCAAGACGTAGCCCACACATGATTTAAGACTAGGGACAGTGTGTTTATATTTATTTATTTTTGTATATATAACAACCTCTGTGCATTTTTTGAAGAACATTTTCGTTCCTTTAATTGTCAAAATATTATGTTGTTTCTCTTTACTCTTTGTCAAACAAAAAGATTCTAATCTCTACCAAACCTAGAGACACGCTTCCTTTCCCTCAGCACTGGGTTTCTGTTCACTTTGAACCACCATTTCTCTTCTTTATCTTTCAAAATGTGATTGGAGGGAAAACATTTGTTTGTTTTTTGGTCAAATTTTAACTGGTGCAATTTGATCAGACTTCAGTTTTAAAAATAAATTCAGTTTGTTCACTGTTATGCAAATATGTTCATTGTCAATAATTGAATAATAATATATTCAAGACGTCACGACATGTGTTTTTTGTACAAATCATACATTGAATAAGGTAACCGGGATCTGATTAAGTCTAGTCCCGAGATAAGGTACTTCACCTATTCAGCACAATTCGTAGAGTGCTAGTACCGCTTTTTCCGCAGCGTTTTCTTCATACATTTTGGCGCCCAGCTGCCAGTCCTAAAGAGGGCACCCCAATTCTTATTTTTGTCAGGTCCACTGACACACGCTTCATGGGACAAGAAGGTAGGTGGCAGTGCTGGAGTTGGCTTGGCCTGAGGGGTAGATAGGGTGAGCTGGGAGGAAAGGAGAAGGTGATCACTCCAGGAGAGAGGAGTGGTGAGAGGGAACGAAAGGGGATGGTCTGAAGAGATCAGAGCATCCAGAGTGTACCCTGCAGAGTGAGTCGGGCCAGAGGGGAGAATGGGAAGAGAGTCACACAGGTCACGAAAGAGTCCAGTGGTAGGACAGGAAGCATCCAGGTAGATGTTGAAGTCTCCAAGGAGGAGGAGTTGAGTGGTCAAGACCAGGAGGGAAGAGGAGAGGTCCGCCGACTCAGAGGAAGGAGATCTGACCAGGTGGCTGCTAGATGGTAGCCACGGTGAGTGGCCAGGAGAGAGAGCCTGCAGATGAGGCATTCGAAAGAGGAGTAGGCCTGCGTAGGTAGATACGCTTCGAAAGTGACGCATAGGAGCCACATATAGAGGAAATGGATGTTCCTCAATGCAGTTTCGTAGCTCCAGAGAATGGACGTTATGGACCACACCTGGCAATGTGAAGGCAAAACATAAAACACCAAGAGATGAAACCGAAGTAGAGTGCACACGCCAAAACTGTCCCAAGAAGAAATATATATATATATATATATATATTTTTTTTTTTATTATTGTGAGGAGCCAGGAATGAGACACTGACACAGTGAGCTCATAGTTTTGCTATAACCGGTCAGATAGCACAGCGAGCAGAGCACTCGCTTTGACATCCGTGCAGAGCCTGGCGACGCAGGTTCAAATCCCGGCATGGCCAAACTCAGCCTTTCATCCTTCCGAGGTCGATAAATGAGCACCACACACAGTGGGTAATAGTAAGCAGCGCTCAGATGCTTGAGGGTTCGTAGCACTATATAAATGCAAAATAATAATCATTATAAACGTTTGTTCAAAATAAAAGGGGGTTGGAAAAGGCAACATTATCCTTAATCTAGGAGGCGTTTCCTGACCTCACCAAAACTCAAGGTCTGTCCAGTGACAAGATGTCCAAAGAAAGATCTCCTAGGTCAGGTCCAGTGTTTGTTGTATGCGAGTGTTACTTATGTTGGGTGTGTGTTTCTTTGTGCATAGGGTGGCTCGCCCAGTGGGTGTGTATAGTATTTGGGTGGTGTGTTGGCGGGAGCAGGAGTGGGGTGGTTACTACATTGACTAGTCTCCAAGTTCTTACATGTGACCAATCTACACAATTCTAATGTGATACAGGACTAATTGTTCAGATGGATTTCGAAACTGGGCTGAAGTTTAGGAGGCCACTCTGGGTTTAGTGAAACAGGGAAACCTTCTGCACAAGCCAGACCAATCTAGGTAACTGCGCACACAGCAACAAACCACAAATTACTCTTAGACAAGTGTATATGAAAAATATCTATATGTTTGTCGGCCGGACCAAATAAACACCAGTAACTTTAGCAATGAGAAAAACCGTTATTACGCAAATCCTTAACTATACAATATATACAACACATTTCCTAATGCAATTACAGTTCGCAGGAATAACCACAACCTTTGAAGAGAGGGTTAAATTGAGATACAAATGGCATTAGGTAATTTTTCAGATTTCGTTCCCCAACTTTCGAGTCCAACACTAAGAAGTGGGGAGCCGTGTGCTCAGCAGTAAAGGTGTGCGTATAAATGCACGATAGCGCAGATGAACAAAAAGCGGCTCTTCTTGTAGAGTCTGTAGCAAGTCAGAAAGGGGTCTGAGGCAATGAAGAATTGGTTCCCACTATTTAAGTAGGCCCTGCCCTTGGCGGCAAAGCAATGTTCAAATGGCGAGAATAGCTAGGGAGCACAGGCTAACCCAGCCAAGTAAGAATACCTTTAAGGGATGCTTGTGCGTAAAAACACTCGGCTGTGCCAGGGGACAACCTGTTAGTTATGCAAGTGCTCACCAACCCTCGGCACAGTCTGGACCAAACTTTACCAGTTTAGTCGAGGTCGCTAGTAGGTTCGAGCCCTGCAGTTTCGCGGTGTTCTGTCTCTCAGCAGCTGCAGGGGAGAACGATTGTCCGTGACAGGACAGTTGCCTTTTCTCAGCTTCCGAAGGAGGTATGAAGAAAATTCTGGTGCATCTAGCTTCAGGGCACAGAAGAGCAGAACAGCAGGGGAACTATAGCGACCGTCACCACCAGGCAGTAAAGCAGGGATCGTTGATGCGTGCAGCGTTAGGCAGTCTCCTTATTTGGGACCCAGAGGAGCTAGGTCTGCGAAGTTTGGCAGGAGAATGCACAGGACCACAAGCAAGGGATGTCAAAATTCTCAGGTTCGCACTCAAGACAGTGGTGGTGCAGCGTGTTACCCTGAGATCGAGCTGAGACAGTCTGCTAGATGGCCCAGGAACACTTCCGTAGGGGACTCGTTCGCTGGGTAAGCAGGGGACGCCAAGATTAGCTGTTCCCACTACTCCACAGGGGCGAAAAGCCTTGGCAGCTCTTCTTGATCAAAGAAGAAAGCAGTGGTCCAACGGGACAGCAGAGGGCAAAGGGTGCCAAAACCTTTCAAAGTGTCTCTGGCAGTTTCACAAGTGTTTCTTCATGTAGGAGACTTGGCTCCTTCTGTAGTTCGGTGAGAGCACAGGTGATAGACTTGGAATGGCTGCAGAGTCCCTTCTCTTATCCAAGATTAGCTTCACACCGAAATCGAGGACTTCCAATATAAGATCTGCTCTCTTGCAGGCATCCCAGACATGAACCAATCACGGCCCACAGTAGTCTCAGTCATTCAAGCACTCCAGACATCCTGGCACCAGTAGTGTGAATTGGAACTAGACAGTCCCAACCCTCTTCCGAGACACACATACGTGACAGGCAGAAGCCTGTGAAAATTTCACAGGCGGCTGCAAGCCCAAATAAGGAAAACCCAGGTTATTTGACCTGAGTGAAGGCAAGGAACAAAATGACCATGGGATAGAACAAAAGACTTTGTGGCTCGGCCATTTTCAGACCTTGCCACAGTATTGCAGTAAGCTCGGATTAACTTAGTAAAAAGTAGTAAAACATTATGAAAAGGAACTGCTGCCATCAGTTCGTCCCAGGCACACTAATACAATCACCAAAAAATCCTTTGAGGGTGTCTAGGGCCATAAAATAAAAAAGGGACCCCAGCGCATGGTACTGGAAGGTACATTGTGCACTGTTAAAAAGTAACCATGAATTGGCAACTGTCAAATACTAAGGGAAACAAAGTTTCCCAGTACAAACAGTCTGAGGGGTGTGCGAGTTTCCCCATAACAAGAGAGCAAAGGCCCAGGGGGTTCAGCTGAAGGCTGGGCTCCACTGGAAAAAGTCAGGTTAGGAAAGCCACATAAAAGCAAAACGTTTGGGAGGGGTCCATAAATGGAGGGAGGGGTCCATAAATGGAGGGAAAATTGCATATAGATAAAATCATTTCTAACAATCTTCACAATTCCATCTAGTGATAAGCATGTTTAAACTTCACAATCCAAGTCTGGTGCTTGGCTTATGTTCACAATTCTAAGTGTGACGCATTGTTAGTGTGATGCTGAAAATGCATTGAGGGACAGGGCCTCCCCGTCCTTGTTCTGTAGTCCTTTTTTTCATGTGGGACTCCTGGCAGTGCAGCTCTTCCTCTTTTTCATTTGGTGTACAGACTCTTGGGATACCCTTATGGCACCCATGGGTGGGGGTACAACCCTGTGCCCCTAGTGTATGTTTTTGGGCACCAGTGGGTGGCCCACCGAGCAGGGTGTGGGATGATGGCAGCTCCATGCTGAATTTGACAGGTGCTCTGAGTATCCTCCATTTCCATTGGAATCAGTTGATTTCTGATAGAAGACAAGGTGGCACCTGTGGCTGCTTGCTTTCTTTTGCCTATTACCTTATTTTTCCCAAAGTCCTGGGAAGCCCCGACTCTGTTACTCCCCTCCCCCCCCCCCCCCCCCCCCCCCGAGACTGGCTGTTGGGTGGAGGTTCCATATATGGTATTGTGGGGAAGTCCAGGCCAGACTGGCTGGAGGCTTCCCAGTGAGTATGTTGTGGGTACACCCTTGGGGTGGGACCTGGATGAATGGAGTGGATGACCAATATGCACTTCTTGGTATGAGGGTCTAGATTCTGGTATGTGACACAGACTGAGAAAGCCCTGCCCGAAACTGGTATGAACGCAGTGTTGAGTGCTGAATGGCTGGGAACTTGTCCCAATGCACATTCCTTGTTGCGAGTGTCCGATAGGGAGGCAAATGCCTGAATGCACTGTGAGCCTGATTGGCTGGCTGCCTGCCGAATGCCCTTCCGAGTGATTGGTTGCCCGAGTGTGACCCAGCAGAATGAATGAGAGACCAAACAGTATATCTGGGGGCCTCTCACTGCTAGAAATCATTCAGACGCTGAAGTCGAAACTGATGCTTGATCTCGATCGCTGAGCCCGAAAAAGAAGGTTGGCTGCCATTACCTTCACCGCAATCTGAAAGCCACCGTGACGTTGAGACTGATCCAAGCGAGGATCTGGCTAGGAGACCTCTTCCCGAGCTACGAGGGACCATCGTGCACCGCTAACCTTCGCTGAAGCGCCCTGGAAGCCAGCCTTCGAAACACTCAACAGGAGACTGAGAACAGCGAGGATAACAAAGGGAAGCATCGGACAGCCGTCCGTCGACGACCAGGGTTCACACGTTTGCTATAATTGCCGGAAGCCCGTCAAAGCTGTGTTGCCCAGAAGCGGGAACTGCTTGAGGCCGAGCCGGCGGCGACCGGAGCCGCAACGCTCCATTGATTAAGACCCTTTGAATTCAAGGACGCACTCGCCAGCGCGGATGACTGCTTTGTCCCGCCGGAGAAAGTCAAGGCAGCTAGACATGCAGAGGAGCATCCACCGGTGGGTTTCCCGCCACCCAAAGACTGCAGACAGGCCGACAACTCGACGCCCTTGGTGGACTAAAGTTCTTCAGTGACTCTCTGCGGCAACAAACTATCATCGTTGAGGTGCACTCGCAGGATGTCCCTGACTGATCGCCAACAAGCACCGCCAGGACCGAAGCTGCCACCTCAACGCCTTTGTTCATTTCTTTGAGGGATCTCGACGATCCGTGGCTCCTGCCTTAAAGGGAGCCGCTCAAGAAGGATCCGTCGACGACCAGACGTCGAACTCTGCTATTCCAGGTACATTGGTGTGGTACAATTAATTTAGAAGGAAATAAGACTCATAGAAACAATATAGAAACAATATATGGGCTGAGCTTGTATTATATCTTTATTTACAGGTTGCCCTAGTGGGGGGTGGGGGGGAATCCTCATACAGAAATGTGCCTGCTGGTAGGGGCCTAGTATTCTGTCTATTGTTTAAACCAACCTGCTTTCCTCCTATGTCTATTGTTGGTTTGCTTTAACTGATTTGTATGACATTTGAACTGAGTACAGTGGATGCATTTGAATGGAATCAAAGAGTAATTGTGGTACCACATAGAAACGGTATATATTTCCATTGTAGTTTAACCTGAGCACAAAGTGTGTTATTGTGTATATAACCTTGAACCTTAGTTATATAAAGACTGTTTTCACTAACAGTGTGTGGACATTCCTTTGTGGGTGCTTGGGGACTACAGTGTACTTAAGAACTAACCTGCATCACCTCCTGAGAGCTTAAGCCTTGATTGCTCATCCATAACTACCCTATAGAGAATCTTAGCTGGGGTACTCTGTGCTTTCACTCTGCCATATAGAGAGCAGGAGTACAGACCACCCCCCCCCCTCCAGTCTTCACAGTTAGTCCTTGCAATTGTTTAATTCAGAATATTGCTACTTAACATAATTAGGCTAAAAGCAGCATATAGCCACCTGACAATTACGCTAAAAGCACAATATGGACCAATGTGAACCAAATGGACATGCATGGGAGGAGTGGGGAGGGAGGATCAGAGGACGGATGAAGGTGGATGGGAGAAGCTAAGGGAAAGATGTAGGCCAGGACAGAGGCAAAGAGACACCAGACTGCTTGAACCGGTGGGGGAGGAGGGAAGGAAAACACCAGAAACAAAGGATTACAGTACAAAGGCAGGGCCACTCTAGATCCAGTGCTCACACATTCCAGTTCAAAAGAAATGTATAACATAAAATATCTCAATGTATAAAGTTCACAGTTCCAGGGGACAACTCCATTACCCCAGGTTTCTCTTCAAGACACTAAAAATTCCTTCCTGAGTGAGGGCTCTTTGTTCAACAAAATACTTGTATACAAAAACCAACTTGGATGCAAGTTCCAACCTCGTAGGATTCCTGGTGTACTAACCTGCCAGGTGGTTCTTTTCCACATTGTTTAACTTTGCTTTCAGACTTGACACTGCCTGGTGTATTCCCCCAAACAGGACTTATTAATGTGATTGGTTTTGCACACTTGCAAACTTAACCTTGGGCTGGTGTACTTCCTTGCAAGGGCTTTTGATATAATTTACTTTGTAGGCTTGCAAACAAGACTTTGTCTGGTATACTTTCCTGCGGAGAGGCGCGTGGTGACTTTAGGTGCGACTCCTAGACTCACGATTCTCTCAGTAAGTCCATGTCTGTAACTATGGTACTTTTCTTTACTGAAAATCAAAATATATTCAATGTTTTTTAAAAAGCGCAGATTGGGGGCGTGGCTAGGAGCCGACCGAAGAGCATGGCTCAATGATTGCTCCTGGTCTTCTCTGCCGTCGAGAGGAATTTTAGCAGGAAAACATACCTACTGCAGCATGAGCTTCTGCTGCCACCGAATTGCTGGGTCTAAAGATATGCAAACCGGCTCCTGCAGCGATACCAGCCTCTGAAATCTGCACCCGGCTGGCGAACAAAATCTAAGATGGCGAGCAGCCGGTCTGGGCGGTTGTGGCCACGGAGGGGGAGGGGCCGTGCTCCCCTTCGCGGCCCGTGCTGGCACTGATCTGCCCGGCTGAAGCGGTGGTCTGAGCGAGGACTGTCTGGCCCGCGGGTGCTGGAGGAGGGGAGCGGCACGCGCTGATTCGGCCACGCGGCCGACAGGCACATGGCGCCGAGGATCCTTCAGGGACCGCGCCGGCTGGAGCCTGCTGAGGTCTGCCGGGTGGAGGAGTTTGAGACCCCGGCGCCCCGTGGGGGGCCTCCACGATACCGCCCCTGCTGGAACTTTGAACCGGCCCCTCCTGCCGGAACCCCGAACTGGCAACGTGGGGTGATTGGGGGCAGTGCCCCTGCGAGGACTCTCTCCATCCCTGAAATGTGAGGTCCGGCCGGGCGGACCCGGGGGCGTGGCAGGCCGCTCTGCGGCTCCCGGCCTGAACCTCTGCCCGCTGCGGGCGCGTCCCTGAGTTCCTGGACACCAAAGCACGGAGCTGTCCCATGGGTCCAGGCAGGGCGGCAGAGGAGGGCGGGGAGCCCCGCAATCATAAATCCAGCCACTCAACCCCCGGAAGGGGGGGGGTGGGAATTCTAGAGGAACCAAAGCACTGCCGACCAGCAAGCACCATTGGCACGCGCACCCCCGGCGCCAAGTACCGGGAACCATATCCTAGGGACACCCGCCACCGGACCAGAGAGGCACCATCCTACACCACCACAAGCCAACAGCACCCAGAGCCGGACTAGAGGCACAGCAGCCCTTATCCAGCTGGCCCATCGGTGGTTCTGGCACGCTACTGCATCGCCACACCGGCACACTGAGAACTCGTGGGGGTGCCGTGACTGGGGACTTCATTTGGGGCAAATCCGTAGTGCAACTAATGAGCATAACCCACCCAGGAAGTGCCATTCTATGGACCCCAGCGGTGGCACACGGGACATGCAACCCCCACAGACAGTAAACAGTCACGCCTGGGGCGGAAACCTCGAGGGATCAAGCTCGATGTATGTAGCAACCGGCACCAGCCCCTACCCAAGTTCCCCATCTTTAGAACACAAGGCGACAAGCTCACTACAGCCACCTCTATCCCCCTACCGGCACCACCATGTCAAAAAGCAGCAAAGCGGTGAAGCAGGCGGACATCGCAGCAATGATGGTTGCCTCCAATCAAAGCAAAGCAGGAAAATCTGACCAAGCGCCGAGTGAGTCGACCAGCAGCGCCCGCACAACGGAAGAGCCGCAGGTGGAACACTTCACCACCAAGTCAGATTTGAAAGATCTCCTGCTGGCGCTCACTAAGGAGATACAGAAGGGCACAGATGAGGTAACTAAGAAAATCGCCTCGATCGATAAGAGTGGAGGAAATGGAAAAACTCACAGGGGAGGTTGAAAATAGCTTGTGCGACAACACATGAATTGGAGAGAGGACTGAACAGTATAGCAGCTCTAGAGGCCAGATGCGGGGTGCTTGAATCCAAGCAAGAGGATGCAGAGAATAGGTCCCGCCGGAATAACATAAGCCTCAGCGGGATCCCCACCACAATAACCAACGACGAGCTTGAAGGTTTCACCAAAGACCTGTTCA
Organism: Ambystoma mexicanum; assembly: GCF_040938575.1. Classification (NCBI taxonomy): domain Eukaryota; kingdom Metazoa; phylum Chordata; class Amphibia; order Caudata; family Ambystomatidae; genus Ambystoma; species Ambystoma mexicanum. The sequence continues at coordinate 1,308,649,024 of NC_090935.1, read as the reverse complement.
GATTCATAATAACTCTACTGGATAGTGCTCCTCTAGAAATCGACAGGGTCCACCGCACAGCGCCAAGACAAGCATCCTCCCCTCCGGACGTCATCGCCCGGAACCACTTTTTCAAGGTCAAGGAGGAGATAATGAGAGAGGCTAGATCCTCGAAACAGATCACCTTGAGAGGTGCCAACATCTCACTGTATCAGGACCTGGCGAGCATGACCCTCCAGAAACGGAGAGCCCTCCGCAACCTAACGGAATGGCTGTAAACACAGAAACTTCAATATCGCTGGAGCCATCCAACAGCCCTAAGCTTTGAATGGGAGGGAACCCGCAGACTGATCCGCAACCCAAAGGAGGCGGACCGGTTTCTAGGAAAATGATCCACTGACTGGGACTCCGAGCCGACGGCGCACTCCCAATCACAGCCCGGCTCGCCGTCGCCCAACCGCTGGTCACGCGCCGGCAGGCGCCGCAGGCCCCCGGAAGCAGCAGGACCCGAACTGACCAAGGGTCCCTAATGCTCCGCCCGATGCGGAGGTGGAAGGTTAGCGAGTTACCCCTGGAATACCCCTGGGACACATGGGCACCGATACCGCAATGGCTTCCCCCCCCTTCTCATTTGGGTGAGGGAGGTAGGGACCTCCGATACCCACGGGGATAATCATATGATTGCAGCTAAGGACATAACCCCACACCAACGACTATCTACCCCGACCATGAGCCCAATACACCTCAACTCGGTAGTCTCCCGCTATCGTTATAAAGCACATCTCTTGGCAGCGGGGTTGAGTAGCAACCCCACGGATGAGCTTTATGGTCTCATCCCAACAGTTTTTTGGGGGTGAGGGGGGGGGGAATTAAAGGGCCGGGGAACAGTTCGGAAACCCAATGGCCCAAGTTAACAGTTATAGGCTCACACAGACATCGGCAACAACGTCACAGCAAGGCATACGCACAGGATCCCTACTATGGCCCCCCCCCCCGCCACTGCGGAGCTCCACCCGCACAGAACTAGGCACTCCCTCATAATCAACGGGCCCGGACAGCATTAGAGGTTCGGATCTTGACCTGGAATGTCCAAGGTCTTAACTCACTGAGGAAGCGTAAATCTGTGGAGAATAGACTAGCGTCGCTAAATGGGGACATAGTGATTCTCCAGGAAACGCACCTTTTGCCAAGCGATGAGCACCAAATCAAATTCAAGCGTTTCAAGAAAGGCTAATTCGCCTCCAGCGGCGAGAAAAAGAGGGAGGTGGCGATCCTGCTAAGCGATACATTTCCTCTGATCAACCCCACAGTCAAAAAAGACCCTTCCGGCAGATATCTTCTCATACGGGGACACATTGCCGAACAGCCAATTACAATTGCGGTGATCTACGCCCCCAACGCAAACCAGGATAAATGTATCCTGGAGCTACTCCCCCCGTTGCTAACGTTCACCACTGGATACCTCTTCATTGGGAGGGGTGCGGGGGGGACTTTAACGAAGTCCCAGACCCCGTAAGGGTTAAATCACTGCCCCCGTCTAAGCCAAATATCGCCCGGGGGAGAATCAGGCGCAGTGGACATTTGGAGGGTAGCTAACCCAGAGGCCCGCGATTACACATATTACTCAAACGCACACAGGGGCACTCCCGAATCGACCTCTTATTAGCCACCAGCACTCTGTTCTCCTGCCTTAGCAACATTGAAATCCACACCACGCATGGTATCCAACTACGCGCCAGTTTCGACAGACCTTTCGATTCTGGGGGGCCCGACCCTCCTCCCAGATTCTGGAAGCTCAATGATACCCTCTTGCTGGATCATGTGATAAGGGGACAGGCGGAAGACGCCCTGGTCAATTAAAAGAAAACCAGAACCCCGAAGTCACAATAGGGGTACTGTGGGAGGCCATGAAACCGGTAATAAGGGGGGTGTTCATCAGCACAGCCGCTGAGCAAGTTAGAATTTCCAAGCTCCACACGCAAGCTTTAGAATCCAGCATCTCCACGTTAGAAAAGGAATTAAAGGCTCAATACTCCAGAAAGGCGGACAGGGTGCTAAAAAGCGCCAGAAGGGCGCTATAGATGCACTGGGCCGGCCGCACCGCAAAGGCCTTGGCGTACACAAAACAATTCTATCATCAGAAAAGCAAAAAGGCAGCCGGTTACTAGCATATAAATTACAAAAGACACAATAGGAACAACATCACAAATCTTAAAGGGCCGGATGGGAAGAACAAATTCACTACTCCAGACATAATAGAAACCCTGGTAAACCACCACAACTCGGTCATGCAGGGGCCGCCCTCATCTCCGGAAAAAAAGGGCCCAGCAGAAATACTATCATCATTTCTCGCCCCAGCCGCCACCATCGACTCCCTAGAGACTCCGATTACTACGGAGGAAATTCTAGACGCCATAAAATCACTAAAGAACACTGCCCCAGACCCTGATGGGCTGATGACCAAGTTTTACAAAACATTCGTACGCGTCCTAATCCCTCAGCTATCACTACTGTTCAACTCCTTCCTGACCACTAGGAAGATAAACTATGGCCGAGTCAACCACCATCCTACTTAAGAAACCGGGGAAGGACCCTGAGCAGGCGGCCTCAGACAGGCCAATAACACTGATGAACACTGAGGGGAAAATCTATTCCAAAGTATTAGCAACCAGACTGGGCAGGTTCCTCCCGAATTAATACACAAAGATCAGACGGGCTTTATCCCGGGTAGAGGGACACACGATAATATCAGACGAACACTAAACATTATTGAATCTGCGAACAGAAAGGGGATTCCGCTTCTAGTCATCTCCCTCGACGCACACAAGGCGTTTGAACTAGTAAATTGGGACTACATCTGGAGCACCTTAATCAGCATGGGAATGGGTTATAACTTTATAACCTGGGCTATGGCAAATTACACGTCCCCCTCAACACAACTCTGAGTCAATGGCAGGAAATCCAAACCCATCCCCATATCCAGAGGTACTCGCCAGGGGTGCCCCCTGTCCTCTCTAGTGTTCGCCCTGTCCATGGAGCCGTTCGCCGAGAGAATACGCCTCAATCCAAGCATCAGGGGGGGGGGGGGGGGGGGGTCACCGTGGACGGAACAGAGTACAAAGTGGCGCTCTACACGGATGATGTCCTCCTAACCATCACTGACCCGGACACATCACTGCAGCCCCTGCTTGAGGAACTAGAGTAATTTGGGGCAATCTCTGTGAACTACGATAAATCCTCAGCATTACCGATCAACTTACCAAGACGACAGACACTCTGAGCCCCGAACAACCCATCCCATGGGCCAATGCCACACTGGAATACCTAGGGGTCCAGATCCCTAAAACTGGCGCCCTGATGTACAAATATAATTTCCCGCAGTTATTTAAAACACTCTGCGCTGACCTGAAACAGTGGAACAAGCAGGAGATCTGGCTGGGCCGAGCTGCAGCGGGTGCTTGTATCTGCTTAGAGTCACAACATGCTCTGCATAGTCCATCTAGTGAAGTCGTGGAGTATTACAAGATTTGTTTTCAAAACTCAAACACTGACGTCGACCGGGCATGTTTATTAATACTAGCCCTAGTGTGACATGTACTGTACCCATGGTCCTTCATGCACCGAGGTCCCTCAGCTTGTTGACATAAGGTGTAGCGTGATTACAGATGTGAAAGCAGAAACAGTGATAACCAAGAAAACCTCTATGCACCTTCTACTCCAGTAGGGGAGGAAGGGTGGGCACATGTAAATCTGAGCAGATCCAAGTACCAGGAATACTATTACAGTGAGTAATGCATCCCTTCTGGAGCTTGTGGATCTGCTTATATCATGCTCTGCATTGATTAGTGAGCAGTATCTGGAAAAAGAGGTGGGAAGTTAGAAGGTACAGCGGCAAAGATGTTTTAAAACAGATTGTCCCACCTGTGAATCTGCTTTAGAGTGTGTCAATGTAATAATGCTGTGTGAACGTATGTATGGAGCTCTATGTAGCAGCTTTGCAGATGGCGCCCAGATACGTTTGCAATGAAAGCCAAGGTAGTTCCTGTACCTATGGTAGAGTGTGCTCTTGGTGTAAAAGGTAGAACTTTCTTGGATAGGGAATAGCAGAGCTTTATGCACTTGACTATCCATCTGGAGATGTGTTCTTTAATATGCAATCGCCTTCTCTACCAGGCACTATGGAAACCCTTAGGGGTTTTATTTTGTTCACATAGTACAAGACCGCCCTCCATACATCAAATGTATGGAGGCTTCTTTCTGCTGAGTTTGATGGATTTTGAAAGAAGGTAGGAAGTTCTATGGATTGGTTTACATGGAACTTTGAAATGTACTTGGGTGAGCACCTAGGATGTGTTCAGAGGACAACCTTGTCCTTGTGTATAATGAAAAAGGGGTCTTGCACAGACAAAGCTTGTAGCTCACTGACTCATCTTATGGAGGTGATCGCTACTAGGAATGCAGTTTTATAGGTAAGATGCTTTAGGCTAGCCTCGTGCATAGACTCAATGGGTGGCCCATGAGCTTGGAGCACACAACATTGAGATCCCAACCCTGGAGAGGGTTGGAAATTGGGGGCTATAGCCTCTTTACCCCTTCCCTGAATGCTTTAATGACAGGGACTTTCCACCAGGACACCTTGTTCTGTGAAGTGGTGTAAGCCGAGAGGGCCGCCAGATGCACCTTTAAGGAATTCAATACTAGGCCACAGTCTAGTAAGTAAAGCATGCAGTGTAGAATGTTAGCCGGAGAACATTCTGTTGGGTTTAGCGATTGTGATGTACACCATATCACAAATCTTTTCCACTTATTAAAATAGCAGTGCCCGGTGTTGGGTTTTCGTGCCTATAATCTAGTGGGGGGTGACCCCATTGTGAGAATATTCTGTCTAGGATGTCTGCTGATTTGCCACTCGTCTTCTTGTGGTATAGGATGTCTGCTTAGAATATCTGCCAGAGAACTGAGTTCCCCTGGAACATGGAGACGTTAGGAACATGTTCCGCCTGAGTGACCACTCCCATATTTCTGGGGATAGCTTGGACAGACTGAGCGTGTGTGCGCCTCCCTGCTTGTTCCGATAGAACATGGCCGTGGTGCTGTCTGTGAGGACCTGCACGGTTTGACCCTTGAGATGTTGCTGAAAGGCCTGAAGAGCCTTGAGGACTGCCAAGAGCTCTAGGAAGTTTATATGCCTTTGGAAATTAGCATGTATCCACTTGCCGTGGATTGTGTGGTGGAGGAAGGGAGCTCCGCATCCAGTCGAGTGAGTGGAGTCTGCAGTTAGGATCACTTGGGCTTGTGGAACGCGAAAAGGTTTTCCTTTTAATAGGTTGTCCTTGGACCACAAGTGAAGAGCCTGAACCAGGGTTAGCGAAACAACCTCTAATTCGTCCCACTGTCCGCTTGCCTGAGACCACTGTTCCGCTAACCATTCCTGCATTGAACGCATGCGCGCAGACGCACGTGTGGAACCAAATGAATGCAAGAGGCCATCATCCCGGGCAAGCGCATTGCTTTGCATACAATTATCTGGCGACCGACCTTGTAGTGGGGTACCTGCAACAGCATATTTTGCACTCTCTCGTTTGAGGGGAAAGCCAGCTACTCTTGTGTTTAGGATAGACCGTAGGAACTGTTATTTGTCTGGGCACTAGTATTTTCTTCTCATTGATTGAGAAACCCAGATTGAAGAGAAGGTATATTGTTTTTGAGTATTTAATCTGCAAATTTGATGAGATTCCCCAGTGATTACCCAGTCGTCAAGATAAGGGTACATTGGGATTGACTTTCTGCGCAGATGTGCTGCCACTACTGCAAGCACCTTTGTGAATACTCTTGGTACTGAGGTGATGCTGAATGGAAGTACTTTGAACTGGTAGTGTACTCCCGCCATCCTGAAACACAGGTACTTTCAGTGAGCAGGGTATATTGAAAAATGAGATGAAAGTATGCATCTTTCATATCCAATGTTGCCATGTAGTCTCCCCCCAACCCCCCTTTACAGGAGTGGAATTACCTCCTGGTGCGTGCTCATACAAAACTTTGTGGTTTGACATTTGTTAGCAGGGCGCCAATCTAGTACAGGGCGCATGGTAAGGTCTGTTTGGCCCAATGAAGTACATTTAATAAATACCCTTGTTTACCTCATTTGCCAGGACAATCTCTATGGCGTACTTGTGGAGTAGCGCCTTTATTTCCTCCAGCAGTATTCTTGGTTCTTCTACTGTCATTTTCTTCCATTTCAGCAAGCGGTAGGGTGGTTTTTGTACCAGCTAGATACAATAGCCGCCTGCCACAGTGGACAACACCCACTTGTCCGATGTTATCCCCTCCCATGCGTGGGTGAATTGAGTGATTCGGCCTCCTACTGGAGCGGCATGGGAGGGGACCTGAAGCAGCATGGCATTGTTTGGAAGGGGTTGAGCCTCTCCCAGGTTAGGCTCTGCCCCTTTTATTCCCTCTTTGAAAGTTGGATGAGGAACCTTGGCCTTGTGACTGGCCCCAAGAAGAGGACTGTCCTCCCCGAGAGTAGCCCGAGGAGCGTTGCGCATCCTGGCCTCAAAATCGTCTAGAGTTTAGGGAACCCTGTTGGGAATAGGGTCTGTTAGTTCACTGCCCAAGGGATTTAAGAGGGTCATACTCCTCCTTAGCACTCTTGAGGGCGTCCTCTACGGCCTTCCCAAATAATAAATTTGTCTCCACTGGCATGTTTAAGAGGGTTGCTTGAGTCTCTAGCTTAAACCCCGACTGCCTAAGCAAGGCACGCCGCTTCATGAGCGTTCCCCTCCGCTATGATGCCTACTGCGTTATCCGACGCATCAAGATTCTTCTTCAGGATGCAGTTCGAGATTTGTTAGCACTCAAGATAGTTTTAAGAAGTTGCTCCTTTAGTGGTTCTGGGACGGTTTCTATTTGGCATTCCAGCTCATCCCATTTGTGGCAGTCATAACTAGCTAACAGTGTAGTATTGTTAGCAATTCTTGTCTGGTATGCTTTGGTGTCTGCTGACATTTCTTGCAAACCTATATATATCTCCTTTCTCTCCTTGTCTGGCGGGGCTTCTACCGATGCCAGGGGCGTACCAGACCCTTTTCTGGTGGTGACCAATAGGGAATCTGGTCTGAGCTAGCCCCTAATATACAGGGGGTCAGTGGGCGCGGGTCAAAATAGCTTCTCCTTCCTCGGGTTGACAGCCCTCTTAAGATTAGGCGTTAGTAGGGATGGTTGGATAAGTATCTGGACTGACTGCAGGAGAGGTATAAACTGGGCGGGGGACTTCTTGTCCCCCAGAATATCTTCCACAAAGTCTTTGTCGACCTGTGTTCCCCGAGGGTCGATATTGAAATGCTATGCCGCCTTTAGTAGCAGTTCGTTGTACTGTAGTTGGTTGTCAACCAGCAAATCTGCTACCGGCTGGTCCTAATGGCATGGCGACTGCACTATGTAAATGTTGTCGTCGTCGTAAAACTGGTCTTGGCCATAGAGGTCCCCCTTAGACCCTGGATCTGCTTGGTCGTCATAATACAAGTCCCGAGCGGGGTCTTGGTATTGAGGTGTCTAGGAATGTTGTGGCCAGAGTGCCTAGGGCAAAGGTGCTTGGCTGTGGCTCAAGGTGAGACTTTGGCAGGGGGTGGATTTGCTGATGCCCCTGGCAGTGAGGCGTCTTCAAGAACTGTCAATTGGTCGGGTGTTTGTCAACTAAGTCCACAAAACAGGACATTCTGCCTAAAATGTTATTAAATTGTTATGGTGTAAAATGGCATGACGGCGGGAAGCCTGAAATGACAGGGGCCTGTGAGGGAGCGCCATCCTTAACACGGGTGGGCTGGGAGGGAATGTTATCTTTATGGTGCATAGCCCCAGAGAGGGCGTCTATGGGGTTAGAAAACTGTCTGGGTGCCCTTTGGGGTCAAGGGCGTCAAAACTTTTTTCGGCAACCTTGCTTTAACTAATGAAGCACTAATGTGTTTCTTAATGATGGATTGTATTTTCTGCGCTTTCTTTGGAGACGCCGAAATGCCTTTCGCCACATGTTCTTCAGTGAGCGAAAATAGGGCTTTTTTATATGCGGTGTCTGAACCGACCTTCGCTATTGGTTTTTGGGAACTACCATGAGGCGAAAGCGTGCGTGATGGCCCAGAGGAGCGAGGAACCGGACACTCGATCGCCGGTCACTGCATGTACCTCGACGCTCAACGATGTTGCAGAGAGTCGGCCGTGGGGTGTGTCCTTAGTGTCTTCGCATTTGTATGTGCCTTGGCCACTGGGTGTCTTCATCACAAGACAGCCGGTCTTTCTCTGGGGCCCGCACTTGGGGTTCCGATGGACCCCATTCGCCCTCGGCGTCACCCAAGAACCCAAAACTGTAATCGCTGGAGTCTTCCGTTACGTCTATGAAGGCCTCAGCCTGCATGGCGTGAGCGGCCCAGTGTTTTGTGCGCCTATCCTTTAGGGTTTTAAGTCAGAAAAGCTGACAGGATTTACAATGATTCAGCGTGATCCCTCAGGAGACAGTGATTACACAGTCGGTGCTCGTCTTTCCACAGGAATTTACGGTGGCAAGAGGGGCAAAATTTAAATGGGTTTTGTCCATTATATTTTAAAAGGGGAGATGGGTGGAAATAAGAGTAAAGGGGATGATGGGATAAACATTCTCCCAAAAAAAAATTCAGTATAAAGAATCTCCCCGCTCTCTCCCTACTGTAACAGACCGAAACCCGAAGAGAGCCCCAAGGCCGTGTCTGGTCGTCGATCGATCAGTTGTCGATGATGTGGATGTTTGTCAGGAGCCGTCGAGTAGTTGAACAGTCATGCAGAGAGGCGAACAACAAAGCAAAAGAAGAAAATCTACAAGTACAACTTTAATGAATCAAAGGTATCAGCCTGGAAGAGAACTCTGCATTTGCGACAGACTTCGATGGCGGAAAAAAACAATCTGAGGGACCTAGACGCGTGAATGACCATGGGTACAGTAAACGTAACACTAGGCATAGTATTACTAAAAACGCACTGTCGACATCCGTTTAAGTTTCAAAAACAAACCTTACAATACTCCGTTTACTACTTAGGTTTGACAGGCATGTTAAGCAGGGTGGCATGCGTTTCTAATTTAAACCCAGACTACCTTAGAAAGGAATGTCGTTTGATTGAAGTGCCCTCTGCAATGATGCAAAACTACATCGTCTGCGGCGTCAAGGTTATTCTTTTTTTTTTAAATTTGTTTATGTGTAAATCAACACACAGGAGAAATTATACAAATGCATTACATGAAGCTTCTCAAATCGTGCAAACCCAGAGTCCCCTTCTCCCACCCCATGCGTTCCCCAGCGAGCATAGTTCTCAGGCCTTAATCGGACTGGTTTGGTGGCGGTAACTGGTCGTCCACAGCGTGAAGGGCTCTTGCAATAAGGCGCGGTTTGTGGGTCAGGGCCGGGTAGTTCAGGTCTTAGTCCAGTACTGGCACCCAGATGTCTCGAAATCGGTGAAGCAGTCCCGCTTTGGCCGCTGTGACCCTCTCGGCTATCAAAATATCCCAGAGTTTAACCCAGCAAAAGGCCATCAAGGGTCCGTCAGCAGACTTCCAGGTGCGGGCCACCGTGATCTTAGCCGCTAAGAAGAACTGGGACACCAGGCCAGCTCTTCGCCCCGACCGCAGGTATGAACCTGGCAGTGGAATCCCTAGGAGGACCTGTTTGGGCGTGAGCGGAATGGTCACCTGGGTGACATCCTTTATGGTAGCTAAGCAAAGAGTCCAGAACTCCTTCACTCGGGGGCAGGTCCACCACATGTGGAAGTAGGATCCTGGAAGGCGGCAAAGTCGCCAACAGTGGGGGTCTAGTGCCGTTTGGAAGTGGTAAAGGCGTAGAGGGGGATAGTACCAGCGCAGGAGTAGCTTATGGGCACACTCCCGGTTGGTAATGCAGCTGGATGCCGTCCGCGTTCTTGTCCAGATGTCCACCCACGTGTGGTCCTCAATGGTGTGTCCGAGGTCCGTTTCCCATTGAGACATGTAGGAAGGCCTAAACTGGAGGGGGTCCTCCTGCAGCAGTCTATATAGGGCAGAGATCCTTCCCCGGGACGGTAGGTCGTTCACCGTCAGCTCCAGTGAGGTGAGGGGTCTCGTGGCCGCCGCACGGGTCTGCGGGTGGGAGCACCAGTGCCTAAGTTGGGCGTAGGAATACATATCCGTTTCCGCTAGCTGTAAAGTCATCTTGCAGCGTTCAAAGGTTAGGGGGGAATTCCCCTCAAAGAGTTGTCCCAGAGTGGTGAGGCCCCCCTGCAACCCAGTTTCTAAAGTTTTTGGGATGAGCCCCGGGGGAAAAGGCTGGGTTGAGGAAGATTGGGGAAAGCGCACTCAGGCCTCCTGGGACACCCCGGTGTCTGCGAGCCCACTCCTAAGCCTTTATCGTTTGTTTTGTGGCTGTTAGAGTGCCCGGCCAACTTCGACGTAAGGCTGTAGGTAGGAACAGGAGGAAGCGAAGGGGGAGAGAGAGAGGGAGGATTGTTCTATTTCCACCCATTTTGGCCGACCTGTAGCAAGCCCCCATGCTTGCGGGTGGGCTAGTTGTGCCGCCATTTGGTATTTACGGAGGTCGGGTACCCCCAGGCCTCCCAGTCTCGTGCTGGCCATCATTGTTCTCTGTGGGATGCACGCTTTCTTCACCCTCCAGATGAAGTCCACCATCTTTCTTTGGAGCCGCTGTGGGGGGGGGAGGCACAGGCATAGAGGAAGCGAGGAAGTAAGTTCATTTTGCATGCTGTGATGCGGCCGAGGACGGAGATCTCTTGTAATTTCCAGCGGGTCAGATCCTTTTATAGTTCCTCGAAGAGTGACGGGAAGTGAGCCCGATAAACTTTCGTTGGATGTGCAGGGATCTGAACCCCCAGGTAGGGGATCAATTTGATGCTCCACTGGAAAGGACCTCTCTCCTCCAAGGACTCTTATTCAGCCAGGGTCAAACCCACTGCCAGCACCGCTGACTTTTGGAAGTTAATCACGAATCCCGAGACCATCCCAAAGTTATGGATTTCAGTTAAGGCTTCCCTCATGGATCCCTCAATGTTTGTAATAGTGAGCAGAACATCATCTGCATAGAGGGCCACTTTATGTTGCGCAGAGCCAGCACTCAGGCCGCTGATTCAGGGTTTTTTCCGGACTCATTGAGCCAACGGCTCCATGGCCAAAGCAAAGAGCAAGGGGGACAGAGGACATCCCTGTCGTTCTGCACGTGAGGGAGATCGAGTCCGATAAGCAGCCATTGATTCTCAGCCTAGTCCTAGGGGCCTGGTAGTTCGCAAAGATCATTTTCAGGAAGGTCGGGCCAAAGCTAAAGACCTCTAGAGTGAGGCGCAGATAAGACCAGTCCACCTTATCGAACGCTTTGGTTGCGTCCAGCGCCAGTAAAGCTAGTTGTTGGGGGTCCCGAGTGGCAATCTCAATTAGGTCCAGAGCTCTGCGGATGTTGTCTTTCGTCGACCTATGGTGAATGAAGCCCATTTGATCTGGGTCTATGATGTTCGGGAGGATAGGTGCTAGACGATTGGCCAGGATCTTGGAGTATATATATTGGCATCCAGATTCAGCAAGGCAATGGGTCTATACGAGCTAATGTACCGGGGTCCCTTCCCAGGCTTGTGGATAAGGACTGTGATAGATTCCTGCATTGTTGGGGTGACCGTTCCAGTGGCCATGAATGAGTTGTAGAGGCGGGCCAGGGGGGCCACTAATTGGGGCCGAAAGATTTTGTAGAAGAGGGAGGAGAATCCATCCGGGCTAGGGGCTCTAGATTTTAGGCTCTTAATGGCTGCATCCACCTCCTCGGTCGTAATCAGCGCTTCAAGGTCTTCCCTGGCTGCAGACGACAGGTGCGGGAGGGCCGCCTATCGAATGTATGAACGTTGCTTGGTCAGATCTTTCGGGGCCGCCGTCATTATTTCCAGGTGGTGGGCGGTTGCCAAGCATACTTTCTCATGGTCCGCGTAGTGGATCACCCCTTGCGGATCACGGAGGCCGAGGATGGCAATCCTACTCTTCACCTTTGCCAGTTTGTTCAGCAAGAGTTTGTCAAGGTTATTCTTAAGAATGCAGTTAAGATACCCGCTTGCCCTCCGACACTGCTTAGCAGTTGAGACTTTAGGGATTCTGGGACCGACTTGATTTGGAGTTCAAGCTCATCACATTTATGGCAGCTATAAATGGCCATGAGAATGGTATTATTGGCGATTCTGGCCTGATAAGGCGTACATCTTTTTGCTCTCTGTATGTGGCGGGGCTTCGGCAGATGCCAGAGGTGTGCCAGCTCTTTTCCTCGTGGTGGTTACAACTAGCAAGTCTGGTTTGGCAAGACGCCTGATGTACAGGGGAGTAGGGCGGGGGATATGTAGGGGTTGTCCAGAGATTTGTTCCAATACAAGGGTTACCCATCCTTGTGCGATTTGGCGTAAGCAGAGAAGGCTGGATGTGCCTTTAGATGGACTGCAAAAGTGGGATAAACAGTGGCAGACTTCTTGTTCCCAAGGACATCCTCCACAAAGTCCTTCTCATCCTGGGCCTCCTGGGTGTCTATTTTAAAAAGTTGTGCGCCTTCAAGGAGCTCACTGTATTGGAGCAGATTGTCCACTGGGGAGTCAGCCACGGGCTGGTCTTGGTCTGACAACTGGATAACTGATGTCATCGTCATAATATTGGTTCGCCTGATCACCTTGAGCACTGGGGTCCTGAGATCCCGAGGGGTCTATGATAGTCAGATCCTGAGAGGGGTCCTGGTATTGGGGGTGGACAGGGTCTGGGTGGAGGTGCTGGGCTGTGAGACATCCAAACGTTGCTTTTTGGTAGGGGGCTGGTTACTAGCTGCCCCGCCTTGTGACAAGTCCCTAAGAGACCTAATTTAATCAGGATGCTTGTCCATTAAAATCAAAGCAGGACATTCTCATGATTCTGTAACTGTTCAGGGGTCCTCTCAAAAGATGTTTGAAGAGCTGAGGGGGTAGGTTTATGTAGTGAGGAGGCCTGGTCATTGTGCTGCATAGCCCCACCCCTCCCCCCAAGAGGGTGTCTGCAGTGGAAGCGAGGCCTGTATTTACTATGTGATAGCTTTGTCTTTAAAAGGGTAGCCAGGATGCGTTTCTTTATGAGTTTTCATTTTAGGCGTATGCTTAAGGACGGCAAAGCGTCTTTCTATGCATGTCCTTCGGTGCGCGAAATGAGGGCCTTTTTAGTCGCGGTGCCCAAAACTGTTTTCAGTGCCCGTTTTGGAGTCCTGTCGAGCAGCCAACGGGTTAACGATGGCCCAGAGGACATGGAAGATTGAGATGACTTCTCCATCGACACCGCGTGGCTGTCGACTATTTTGTTGACGGTCGGCTGTGGGTTGTGTGCTTAGTATGAGGGGAAATGAGAGTGCCTGAGCCTCCGGGTGTATTCTCAGTCACAGGGCCACTGGCCTTCTTATTGAAGTCGGGTGCTCGCACACAGGATTCAGACGAACCCCGGTCGCCTTCGGCGTCACAAATCGCGTTGATGCTGACCTTGCTGGATTCTCCCGCCACGTCAATGGAGGCTTCGTCCAGCATGGTGTGGGCAGCCCAGCATTTAGTTTGGCGGTCCTTTTGTGTTTTAGGGCGGAAAAATGTGCAGGACGTGAAGCTTTTCTTAGGGTGGTGCCTGGGAAGACAGTGGTTGCACACACTATCTTTCCAAGGGAACTTCCTATTGCAGGAAGGACAACATTTAAAAAGGGGTATTTTTTATTGATAATAGAAAGAGCAGCATGGCAACAAAAGGGAAGATAGGGGCTCAGAAGAGGCATTGTCTAAAAGGGTACATCTGAATCTCCTACCACTCTCCCTACTGTGACGGGATGAGACCCGATGAGGTCCGTGTAGGTCAGTGTCTTTGGTCATCGAGTCTCGAGCCTAGTCTACGATGGGACTGTGCGTTGAGGTCCACCGAGGCAGTTGATACCGCAGTGTGGACAGTAAACGATAGAATTAAAGTCTACGAATAAACGTAGTCTGATCAAACGCGTTAGCCAGAAATTAACTCACCCCCCCCCCCGAACTAGCAACGGACCACAAAGGTGCAAAAAAATAAAAATCTAAAGGACCTGAACGCGTGAAGGACCATGGGAACAGTAGACGTCACACTAGGCAGAGTATTACTAACATGCCCAGTCAACGTCCCTTTGAGTTTCATAAACAAATCATGTAATACTCTGACTACCACTAGATGTCAGTCATAGCAATATGAACACCTTTTAGTGCCCCGCGCCCCACTAGATGTCGGCCTATGCATAGCATGTGATCTAAGCAGATACACGGGCCTCAGAAAAATATATATATTTGTGATATTGTGTTTGTATGTTGAGGGTTGGCTCCAGCCGCATAACATTTGATGGGCTGAGGTTTTGGCCGAAGGTCGACATACCAGTCTGGGGTGTACTGGCGATAGTGAAATTTTACCATCCCCAACCATTCACCCTGTGCAGGGGTGGAGTGGGGTCCGGCCTTGTGATATCAGTATAGGCAATTTTGGGAGATTGCTGATTTTTCAAAAATAGGAAGTTAAGAAACTATGATACAAGTCATTTATAATGTTCTTTAACAAGTTTTTAATGGGTGCGACAAGACAAGGTAGGGAAGACAAAACAAACTATTTTACTAGACCTTGTTGTAATTTAGATCTTGCAAGTACAGGGGGGAGAGGAGAAGTGCAAGGAGGTATACACAAGACTATAGCAGACCCCTATGTGCAGTGCATGTCTGAAGACCCGGGCAATGCCGGGGGGAGATAGATATATATATCACAATAAGCAAATAAGAATTTTTTCATTGCATTTGGGCATTTTCACTGCGTGTTTACACGCAGCTGCATTTTCAAGGAAACACATGTTTTTACCATAGTCGTGCTTCTTGTGTCCTGCACAGTGCGATCTCCCCACCATTGCTCCCATTGTGCTCTTTATGCTTTTAAAGTTTGCTTTTATTATGTTTTGTGGGAACTGGTCATGCAGTCCTCTCCCCCCTTCCAAGATTGCTGCACCTTTTGAAGACTCTCTGTGCAGCCTTTTAGCCTGACTACCAACCAATGGCTTCCTCTGCATCTTTAGCCAATCGGTGGGGCCTGGAAGTTGGGAGCCGAAACATTCCTCAAAGGCCCACTTTTAAGGCCCCTGTCTGCTCCCCGTCCGCTGCTGGTATGCTATTAGAGGATTTCTTGCACCCTCCCTCAATGAAGCATTCAGGATGGTGCTCCCACACTCTTCAGCGGAACCTGGACTACCCTGACTTTCACCTCCATAACAATGGTTAGTCCCCCTCGAACTGGACACATTCCTAATCCCCCTTTGACTGTCCCTCCTTCTCACCTTGTCACCCACGCTTACAGTCTGATTGCACCGCGTTTCACGTACTGCTAGACATTTTTTTGCTGTGTTTTCACATACTGATAGACATTTGAACTTCGCTGTGCCGTTGTGGTTGTATTGCATGCTTTTTCTCTTTAACTTGGTTGGCCCAGTGACTGAATTGGGCTACTCTGCCACACCCTTCCCATCCTGACCCTCTGCGCCTCTCTTTACCTCTCCCATGGCGCTCTCCGTTTCTCCCATCTTCTCTAACTGTTTCTCCATCGACTATCCTTCCCTTCTAAGTCTGGCAGGAAGAAGTTCAAATAGGATATCTTGTCTCTAACCCTGGGCTCCCCATAACTGACACTTATACCAGCGCTTCCTCAAGACAGACCCTTACCGACATCCTCCGTCGCTTCCCTCGCCAGAGCTATGTACTCTTCTCATATGGTCTCTGTGCTCTCTCCTTTTTCCTATTAATGGTGGCACCTGCTGGGAGGCTCTCCTGGCCCCCTTTGACTCCTCCAAGATCATCTTTAATGTCTACCTGAATGGCACTGCCTTGGTCCAAGGCCCTCAGGGCAACCACCTCTTTGATAGACGCTTCCCA
Source organism: Ambystoma mexicanum (assembly GCF_040938575.1). Classification (NCBI taxonomy): domain Eukaryota; kingdom Metazoa; phylum Chordata; class Amphibia; order Caudata; family Ambystomatidae; genus Ambystoma; species Ambystoma mexicanum. The sequence goes on along the minus strand of NC_090935.1, from coordinate 1,308,633,091 downwards.
CACCTCAATTTCCTTTCATCTCCTGCTGTCCGCTGTCCCTTCCTCGGCTTCCTTGCCTCCAGTCTATGCCTCCCATTTGGCTACCTTGTCCTCTCCTCCCGCTCGCATGCGTGCCCCCCCCAGGCTCCTTCTACACCTCCGTAGGGCGTACCCGTTATCTATACCCCTCCCACAGAAGTCCTTCAAGGATGGCAACCTTCTCCATATTGCCACTCTCAACGCCCGCTCAGCCGTCAAAAACTCTGACATCTGCTGCCTCCTGGAAGAACTTGAACTATATGTCTTCGGACTCACCGAGACTTGGTTCACGGCCAGCTTGGTCACAAGCTTCGACACTCCTTCCTGACAGCTACAAGAACCTCTCTGACCCAGAACCACCTGGTACGGAGGGGGCGTAGCCCTGATATTCCCAGAGTGGATTACTGCCTCTTATTCGGATGCAGACCTACTCTTCTTTCGAATGCCTTGTCTGCAGGTTCGCTCTCTCCTGGCCACTCTATTACCGTGGCTACTATCTATCGGCCACCTGGTCAGATTACCTCCTTCCTCTGAGTGGGTGGACCCCTCCTCCTTCCTCCGGCCTCAACCACTCAACTCCTCCTTGGTGACCTCAATATCCATCTGGATGCTCCCTGTCCCTCCTATGGACTCTTCCGTGACTTCTGCGATTCTTTCTATTCTCCCCTCTGGCCCAATTCACTCTGCAGGGCACACATTAGATGTTTTGATCTCCTCTGACCTCCCCCCCTCTCCATCCCTCCGACTACTCTCTCCTGGAGTGATCACTCCCTTCTTTCCTCCCATCTTTCCCTCTCTACCCCTCAGGCCATGCCAACTCCAACATTGCCACCCATGTTCTCTGTCATCCGACCCATGAAACGTTTGTCAGTTGAGGCTTTTGCCGCCACTTTCTCTCCCTCCTCTGGCTGACTCACATCCCGGCACAGCCCTTTCCATGCTCTAATCTTCCATCTCTGATGCCATGGATTTTCTTGCCCCCATCATGAGGATCCGCTTGAAGCCAAAAGCCAAGTGCAATTCTTGGTACGACTCTGACCTAGCTACCCTTAAACGGAGTTTAAGGTGGCTGAGATGAAATGGTGTGCTTCTTGTACATCCTCTGACAAACTGTTAAATCCCTCTGTGCAATTCCATCAATTCCATCTATTCACGCGGTTCATACGCCGCACACTACCAGCAGTAGGGAGGAGACCGGAACTGCCCGCAGCAGTCTAGTGTTTTTGCCCTCTGGTGCTGAGCCAGTAGCCAGGCTCCCGGCTTCCAGAATCATAGTCTTCTGGGAGTCGGCTCGTCGTGCTGCTACTCACTCCAGAGTTTCGCCACGCTCCATAAGTACGATACCTAGGCTACTCCTCATCTTCTGGCACAATCGTTACTCCTTACTGTCTTGTTTTTCAACCCCTTAACCTTCGTATTTTTTCTTATTTACTCAGTTTGCTCAGTACGCCCAAACAAGCCCGCATCCTACGAGGCATGAGGATCTTCCTTCATAATTCTCCAAGGATCGTTTTCGCCCGGTGTGTACATACCTCATTTTGTATGTCAGTCAGCTAACTTTTACCGGGTGCGCATATCACTGACATCTGTAACTCTTAATAGGCATCGGCCGCAGGGGATTCCTACGGTCATTTCGACTGTTCCGGCCAGAGTCTGTTTTCACCCAAAGCCTGCAGGATAGCTATTGTCCGGTAAGGATAGGCACGGACTCTGATTGCCTATTAACAGCGCTTCTACTCTTCTATTTGACTCAAACGATCTTTACCCACTTCCCCTTATGTCAGTTTCTTCCGACTAGTTTACCAGCTCATTCTCGAAGGGACCTTTGGTCTGTCAGACAGGGATCAGGAACACATCCTTAAGTGCAGGGTAAGCTCGATCCTTAAGACCGGTTTGATTCTTACCCCCTTTGTGTTTCCTTTCCTTCTTGTGTTACCTTTCAATCACACTGTCATTCTGTATTTGTTAGAATTCCTCGCAAGACGACATCCATACCCTGTAAACAGACACCAGCTGCTGTCACCATTGCCACCCACTGGTATCCACGCATCCTAGCAGCCCATTTTAGGGTTTTTTCCCCTTCAGGGTTTTCCCTGGAGACCCCACCACGTTCTAGCCCCTGTTGGCTGGACCGTGGAGGGGATTCCGGGTAAGACCACATTATCGTCAAGGGACTCCGGGTTCGGCATTGGACCATTCAAGACCTGGACAGAGGTGGGTGTCATTTTCTGAATGCCAAGTGTTGTGTTATGTTCTGTCCCTATAAGAAATAAGTCTAATATCTAACACAAACTGGCCAGGCCTCTGCTCCAAAGGAAATAATGGCTCCTTGTCCGAACTAAGAAGAGAGCCCACATCCAAGCCCTCGTCTCTGCGGCATCTAAAAACTTGGCTGAACTCTTTAAAATCTGCAAGGAGCTGGCCAACCCTGCTGCAGTCTACCTATCCTGTCACCACCCAGGCCCTTTGCACTGCCCTTGTCTTTCATTTCATTTTTAAAAAACAGGACATCCTGCCCACCCTCTCATCCTCTCCCCCTTCTCCATCTGCTAACTCTTGCCCTCCTGCAGCTGCCCCCCTTGCTCTCTCCCCTTCCTCTGTTCTTCCGTGACAAGGTTTCTAGACAAGTCTGATATATGAAAGTCTCATCAAAACAGGTTCTTCCCTGTTCATTTAAAACCATCAAAGAGCACATTGACACCATTGCTCCTGCTCTGGCTGACTGTTGCAACCTCTCCTTCGCCTCTGGAGCCTTCCCCTCCGAAGCACACTCTTGTGCACCCCTCTTAAGAAACCCACAGACGACCCGTCATGCCCGGCTAACTATCGCCCGATATCCATCACTCCTTTCCTGGGCAGACACCTGGAAAAGCTGGCCATCTCCAGCTTAATCTTCACACCAATTCTTTTGGTTGTCTTCATGATCATCAGTCTGGCTTTAGAGCTGCCAGAAGCACGGAAACTGATCTGAACATCCGTGAAGACCTGTTCTCCAACCGTGACTCTAATATCCCTTCTGTCCTCATCTTACTTGATCTCTCTTCTGCCTTTGACACTGTCAACCATGCCATCCTGCTCGACCGTCTCTGATAACCTGGATATCAGGCCCTGGCCTGGCTGACCTCTTTCCTCTCTGATCGATCCTCCCAGGTCCAACTTAGGCCCTTACTTTCCTCTATCTCACTCTCTACCTGTGGTGTTTGCCAGGGGTCTAACCTCTTTCCCTGGTTGTTCAACCAATACCTGGTACCTCTCTTCCACACCGAATTGCTGCTCTCTCTTTGCTCCAACTTTCAGTGTTACGCAGATGACTTAGCTCGTTTTCAGGCTTCCCTCTGCCACCTCTTCTCTCATCACTGACTGCCTGTCTGCTTATCCAGGAGTGGTGTGCCGCCAATGATCTCTGCTTTAGTGCCAGTAAGACAATTCTCCTCATCGGCACACCTGCACCCTCCTTTCCAGCTCTCCCTGGCTGGCCTCCCTTGGCCCTCTCCCTGCTCCCACCAGTGAGGCTAAGAACCTCGGGGTCATCTTCGACTCCACACTCTCCTTCTGGCATCACATCTTTGACGTCTCTAAGAAGTCAAACTACCAACTGCACCTCCTCAAAGGTATTCTTCCTTTCCTCTCTGTTAGGGAGAATTCTCAGAAATGTGCTAATTCCCTTCTACCTTAGATACCCCCAGCACATTTGCTGGACTTTAGGACTTAATTCTAATCTTGGAGAGTGTGAGACCTTTTTCCCCCACTGTCATGCATTTATGTTTAATTTGAACTGTTTCTTTTGACTTTGGAGTCGACAAACTCCATAGGCATCATCTTTACATTGTGACACACAGCACCTTTAGTGCCGGGGCACAGGGAAGTCTCAGATTCACCAGTGGTTTAAATACCTTCTCTTGGTGAAATTACAGTTTCCAAGAGCAATGAAGTGAAATTGACTTTACTTACATTGTGTAACTTTCTAGACCCTACAGACACTCCCTTACAACAGGGTGCTGGAGGGGTTACTTAGTATTCCCATGAACAATTTTTTTGTTACCTTTTCTACAATTAATTGCTGGTGGCAGTGGTTTACTTTTTCCTACCATATTGTGTTTCAACCGCGGGCTGCAATTGCAGCTACAGTAAAGCACCCATGGGTTTTGTCAAAATGGCCCCAGTCTTTTTTCGCCATTTATTGTGGGAAAAGGGGGGGGAGCTGTTGCGCTCGATGGAACTGGCAGCATAGACGCCAAACTCCGGACTGGGGTTTCTATTCAATAAAAAATATCCTGCTCATCGCTGTGCCTTCCTTCTTTGCTCCACGGCAAATGGCAAACAGACATCCAGAGGCTGCAACTGCCGGTCCACAGCCATCCTAAGCCACCAGGCTGCGAGAAAACAGCTCCACGGAGTCCAGCGGGAGCACCCGACGTCTCTCCCCGCATCGAAGCTCCAGCGGGTAAGGCTCGCATATCTGCCATTCGGCGTGGTGGCCTGGGTGGGGGAGGGGCACCTGGACTTGCGCTCCGCGCGCCCTACCCGCAGCAGTGTGTGGCAGCCACCCGTGACTGGGGCGGGCCTGGTGTGCCTGCGGCTGGAGCCCCTGATCTGTCGCTGGCCCCCGGACTCCCAAGACTTGATCTGGCTACCTCGCATTTAGCCCGAGGGACAGGCTCGGTGCTGGAATAGAGCAGCGCAGAGGGCCGCGGCTCTTCTGAGAGGCTCCTCACCGGCCCCCTGTCTATCGCTTCGCCTGCTGTTGGCGGTCTGTGATAGCAGGCCTGAAGATACGGTAGGGGGGGAGGTGCAGGATTTGGCTCTCGTGGGGCTGGTGCCCATAATTACCACTATAATCACCACCATCTCGCCAGGAGCTGGGGTTATAACAATCAGCAGTTCCAAGGCCATAAATCCCACCCATACCCGCCGCTGAGAGGGAGTTGGCGTCTCCCTTGGGGTCCTGATCATTAGGGGCCTCTCTGCCCCCCCCCCTGCCACTCATCACCAACTGGCACCAGGAACAGTTTGCCATCTGTGGACACAGTCAAACACTGTACTGGACGCCTGGGCTTGCAGAGTTGCCAAGAGCTGGTTCTTATGGAATGATTTATAGCGGGCCCCTGCTGTTGGTTGGACTACCTTCCCTGCACACAGCCGGAAACGAGACTCTTCTTCCCCTGCAGCTGTCACGTGCCTCTCGGCTGGTGGCGAGTGGGCCCAACATCTCCTGCGGTGTCCCTACAGCCCCCTGGAAGTCTAAGCACATAATACACTCTGGTGGTCCCAGCGTACCCCTCCTTGTTGGCTGAATAAGGGGATCTTGGATACCTTGCTACACTCAGAGGGGCGATAACATCATCCATACCCACCCACACCTGCCCGTGTTCCTGGAGACCCCCTCCCACCTACACCATGACCAAAGGAACAGGTGCGGGAAAGAAAACGCTCCATGACCATGTTCACGAAGACAGCTAAGCCAACAGCTGAATCGCTGGATGAAACTGCAACATCGTCCACGCCTGCCCCTGATGACTCGCAGAAGATGCTAGAATATATTTGTGAGGGGTTTACCACTCTACACACAAAACTAGATGACATGAATGGCACCATCTCACCTATAAAGGCTCATATCGAGAAGACGGACGGCAGGGTGACGGAGCTAGAAACCAGGGTGGGATCCACTGAAGACGAGCTGGGTTCACTACGGGCCACAGTCTCCTCACTTTCCACCCGGATGCTGGCGGTGGAAAAAAAGAACGACGATTTAGAATCCCGCTCGAGACGTAATAATTTCTGCATTGTCGGAGTACCCGAGGACAATATAAACAAGCCAATGGAAGACTTTGTGGAACACATGCTGATGTCACTCTTAGACTCTCCGAAACTCTCCCCGCAGTTCACAGAGGAAAGAACCCACCGCTCCTTAACTGCAAAACCAAAGCCTTGCGCACCTCCGTGCCCCATTATAGCCAGAATTTTGAATTTCCGGGACACGCTCCTGAGAGCGGCTAGAATCAAGGGGGAGCTGCGTCTGGGCGCTGCAAAGATTCATCTCTATCCTGATTTCTCTGTAGCGGTGCAACAGGAACAGAAAACCTTTGTGGCAGTAAAAAGGCTGCTTCGAGATCAAGGGGTAAAATACTCCATGTTATTCCCCGCCAAACTAAGAATTGAACACGCAAATCAACATTCTTCTTTACGATCCTGGAAGAGGCCTCAAAATTCATGGACGAACGTTTCCCAGGCTGATATTCAACTGCAGCGATGGTACTCACAGGGCCCAATCTTAACGCCTCAGGTTTATTCCAGAGGGTGACCCCACCGCATTCACAGTTCAAACTATGTTCCACCGAAACCCATCAACCGTTTAGATCTTTGTTTCTGTGCTATTAATCCACTCACGCTTCTCACACTAATTACTCTGGTTATTTTTACGGTATTGAAAATCTCCAAATATTTCCCCAGTCCGGTGCATCCAGCTAACAGGCCCCCAGGCGTTGATGCCAATGAGTTTATTTTATGGTTGGGGGGGAATATCATTCCTCTCTTTGGGGGAAGGTATGTGGGAGGGAGCCAGGGGGGGGGGGGGTTTCGGGAGTTAGACTTGACAACCACAAGAGATGACTCTAGTCACAGTATTGTTTTGCAGACATACGGATGAGATGAAATGCCCGCCCCAGCTGGGCTGGTTGTGGCTACGGCCGCTTTATAATCTAAAAGTCAACCAACACCTCCATGTTGATGGCGGATAGTAGCTTAGCATTTATGAGCTGGAATGTAAGGGGGTTGGGTAACCATAAAAAGATGTGGCAGATGCAACTTTATGCTGAACGCCATGGCATTAAAATCCTGTGCTTGCAGGAGACCCATGCCCGCTCTGAGCACTGCGAAACGTTTGCTAAACAATGGGGGCCCCAGAGATATTACACCAATTATTCCACCCAAAGTCGAGGTGTCCTCACTATTATACACAGAAGCCTTAAATTCTCATGCCCCCACTCACTGATGGACCCACTGGGAAGATACGTACTGATCCATGGCAGGCTGCAGAATCAAGAGGTAGTTATCCTGAATATTTATGGACCGAACATTGATGACCCAGAATTTTACATGCACCTGGGCTCTGTGCTTGAGAGCTATCCCCCGGTTCCTATCTTAAAGGGTGGCGACTTTAATACAATCCTAGGCGTTAATCTGGACAGATCAGGCACTAGACCGCGCCAGTTCTCTAGGGCAGCCCATTCTGTTCTGACAACACTCCCTCGGCTGGCTGTTGTAGACGCCTGGCGTCTCATGTACCCTGATTACCGCTCATACTCTTATTATTCCTCAGTGCACGACCCACACTCTAGGATAGGTGGCTTATATCAGACATACTGGTCAGATGCCTATCCCATCTGGCGATACTCCCTAGAACTCTATCCGATCACTCGCCTGTGACCATCTCACTGAACTGGGGGCACGACTATAATAGAATGAGACAGTGGAGGTTGGGCCCCAATGCGCTACTTGATCAGGTCTTCGCTTCTGAGCTTGACTCCTACATTGAGGAGTTCTTGGAGGTTAACAATAACTCATCACAAGCCACCCTTTGGGAATCCTTTACAGCATACATTAGAGGCATCGACATCTCCAAAAGCAGTGGTATCCTGAAGGGGATCCGCTCTGATATCGCCAGTAGCGAATCGTCCCTAGCAACCCTAGAATCTCAATATGCCCAGGATCACTCCACTGAGACTCTGGCACTCCTCAGGTCTGAACTAGATATTTTTCGCGGCCTGGCCGAACACGAGGTCAAATTCTTAGATAGCCCTTACTTGGTGAGGAAGTAGGGCGAGGGAGAGCGGCCGGGCCGTGTACTGGCCAGACTGATCCGCTGGGAATTCGGAGACCCTAACATACCGGCAATAGAGAGACCCGATGGCACGTTGGCCACGTCACCACAAGACAACTCAGAATTTATGGCATTCTACTCCTCCTTATACTCTAAAGTTGATGGTCCCCAAATATCAGAAATGGACTCCTATTTAGACAACCTCCCTCTCAGTCCTTGCACCGGACGCCAGTGCCTCTCTTGAGAGGCCATTCACTCCCAAAGAGCTTATGGAAGCTATTGAGTCGTTGGCGTCTGGCAAGGCCCCTGTCCCCGACGGCCTCCCAATTGACTTTTATAAAAGATTTAAATCGCTCCTAGTCCCACACCTGCTGGGCCTGGGGGAGGAGGCATGCGAGGAGGGCATACTTCCCCCCCCCCCCACTTCGTGACGCGATGATAACAGTCCTCCTCTAACCTTGTAAACCCACCCCACCCAATGCGGCTCATACCGCACCCTTTCGTTAATTAACTGTGATGTCAAGATATATGCCGAATTACTAGCTACCCGATTAGCTGCATTCATGCCTCATCATTCACCCTGATCAAGCGGGTTTCGTCCCCGGTAGATGCACATCCCTGAATCTGAGAAGGCTCTTCAATGTGATCAATAGGATCGGTCCAAGGGTGCAGGCAGTTGAGGCCACCTTGGACATGCAGAAGGCATTTGACTCAGTTTCGTGGGAATATCTGCGGCGAGTCCTGGAGAAGTGCAAATTCAGCAGCAACTTCTGCACCTGGGTTAAACTGTTATACACCAACCCATCGGCCAGGGTTCGCACGGAGGACAGATGACCTGCCCCCTTCCAGATAGCCAGAGGAACACAACAGGGCTGTCCCTTTTCCCGCGCTAATATTCGCAATAGCCATGGAACCCTTTGCTGATATGATGTGACAGGCACACTCAGAGGCTTGCGTACTGCAGGCCAATCTGATATTGTCTCCCTATATGCGGATGACGCTCTCCTCTAGACCCGCTCGCCGAGAAATCAATCTCGCCCCAATCCTGCAAGATGTGGTACATTTCGGACACATATCCGGACTGAAAGTAAATTGCTCTAAATCTCAACTATTCCCTCTTACAGATTGCACACAGCCTCTACTGACCTAGGGGGGGATTTACATGGTCCCAATCCAGCATCACTTACCTGGGGGTCTGGGTCTCCCGACACCCGGAGCAGCTCCGGGAGGACAACTACCGTAATTACCTGACGAACCTAGCTACCAAAACTGCTAGCTGGACCAGACTGACCATCTCCTTGGCAGGTCGGCTAGGAATTCTTAAAATGGTGGTGCTGCCCCAACTACTTTACTGATTCACTAACCTCCCCCTATGGCCAGGTGATGCGTTCTTTGGTTCACTACGCCACATAAGCAACACCTTCCTATGGCACTCTGGCGCAGTCCGACTCAAATTGGCAACACTGACTGCCCCAATGGAGCTGGGCGGATTTGGCACCCCCGATTTCACCAGGTATTGGTTGGTGGCTCAGTCCCAATTTGCCTCCCATTGGTTCAACACCACAGACCCCCCCCCCCTCACGTTCAGCTGGAGAAACTGACTGTCAGCGATCATATAATTGGCTCCCTTATCCTCAAACCCGCCTCAGCCGATCCAGATCAAGTTGCTAGTACCTCCCTGGCCCTCACCAAGATTTGGAAACTGGTGGACACTCCACACCCTTTGAATGGGGACCTGCCGCTCTGGAACTTCTTCCCTGATGTCGCACGTATCCCACAATCCATTTTATCCCGTTGGGCTGACGCAGGCTTCTTGGCTATCCGCGATATTTTTGAGCAGGGCATCTTTCATGAATGGGCGGACCTCCCACCGCCCCTTAAGCGGAAGCCATCAGCATGGCTACAATACTCTTCCCCAGACGTCCTCCCTCTTGTCCCCACGACCGAGGCCCAGGATCAAAAGGGGCTGCAGACCTACACAGGGACAGCTGGAACCAATTTCTTCAAACCAAAAAGGTACTGCAAAACTAAGGGGTTGCTTACCTCTTGTTGTGTAGCCTTGCTAGCTCTCAATTGAGACTTGCCTCACAGCTTGTGGCCCTACAGTGATTTCATTTTATAAAAATACTTCTAAAACATTGTGCAAGACATTTTACTTACCTTCAAGAGGTGCTTCAGCTCCCCTAGACTTTCAATTAACATTGGCTGTCCTGGCTGCCTGAAAGACTATCCTCCGACTCTGTGCTTTAACTATCCCTCAACAAAAGTCACATGTTTTACTCGTGTGGCTGGGAAAGGGTTAATTTACTTTGCATTGGGGGTTGAAAAGTACTTACCTGCTTAAGAATATTTGTTAACCATAGTTTTATTTGTCACCAAACTCAGGATTCCTCTAAATGTGCCAGTGATATTTAATGTCCACAGTGTCCTAGTTATTTGAGTCACCTCAGGGTGTAGGATTTGTCCGAGTGCCACCCCAAAAGGGTATCTACTGATTTACTGTGTATTTTTGAAGTATATTTTTGTGTTACATATATTACTCCCTTCTAAAGAAGGCTTATTCAAACTGACTTAACTAATTGTTTAATCAAGAAACCTTGAGTGTTAGAGTTTATTTGGATAACTGGCACTGTGGATCTCTATGTTATAACCCTACAGCTCAGATTGGCCCCTCTTGAAATTAGCATGGCTGCTCAGTCACTCTACCAACCTGTGTAGTACATGCTGATAACCAGTGGTCGAAGTGTACAAAAAGTAGTAGTGGAGCCATGTTCCCTACTGGTCTGCACCGCTCCCCGCAAACCCCATCGCCACACCCCGTTCCATGCACAATATAAACCCCCAAACACATGCGCTGGCAGTTTAAGGGAGTGCACTGCACTGAAAGTGCAAGTTTCAACTGCTTCCTACACTTATTTTAAAACGAAACCATTCCGGAACGGTTTCTTTTTAAAATAAAAATATAGGAACGGTAAAACTTCTTTTAATGAAGTAGAGGAGCACCGCTCCCGCCCACTTCGACCACTGCTTGTACCAAAGGTTGGGTTAACTATTGCAAAAAGGACAAGGCTGGTGCAGTCTCCCACAGGGTACAGCATACAATCTTGCCTAACTCTCCTTCCCCCAGAAGCTTACTGTCTCTAGAGCTCTGGTTCTCTCCAGGTTGGACTACTGCAACAGCCTCTTTCTAAATCTTCCTGCTTCTACTCTCGGCCCCCTACAACTCATCCAAAACAGGACTGCGAGACTTGTGCTTGGCCTCAAGCCCAGGGATAGTATCACACTAGCCCTGAAATCTCTTCGTTGGCTTGCAGTGGCTGCAAGGATTAGTTTCAAGACTCTCTGCATGGTACACAAGGCTTTCTGGGGCCTGGGTCCAAAAAACCTTCAACTTTCCCTCCGTAAATCCCATCCCACTCGAGCTCTCGCTCCTCCAACTCCCCCTCAGGGTCAGTCGCTTCTCCAAGCAACAAGTTGGGGGTAGATCTCTTTCCTCACGTGGGGCCTTCCTCAGGAACAGCCTCCCTGCCACTCCGAAAGTTGAGGAGAACCATCACTGGAAGCACCTCAAGACCTTTCTCCTGCTTTCTCTCCTCCTCTTCCCTGATCTGTCTGCTTTGGCTCTGTGCACCTGGTTACCCCCGATTCCAGGTGCCTGCCCACCCTGCTACACAACACACCCACACTGCCTCCTGGCAACCCTTGCGCTTGGGTCTGTATCTGAAACCCTAGTCCCCTTACCTGCACTCAGACACCCGTTGTCTGTGCTTTAAAATTGCACTTGCCACCTTGCTGGCTGCACTACCAGTTGTGTTTTTATCCCTTGCTCAGCACTATCCACTTCTCCCCTGCACTTGCGCGTTCTCTATGTAATGGGGCCTAGTAAGATTGTTTTGTCCTCCCTGGTTCCCGTTAGGGAGAATTCTCTGTAAAGGCTAATTTCCCAAACCTAGTGAGTCCCCCAGCAGCTTTGCTAGATTTCTGGGGTTTATTTTTTTCTCCTGCTAAGAGTGAGACTCTTTTACTCCCACTCTTAGACATTATTTGAGGTGTTCCTTTGCCTTTCCATGCGTTTTATGGGCTATGGGGTCTTTTACTCCATAGTGTCTCATGTGTTTTTGATGTGGGTTACACAGCACTCTCCGTGCCGTAACCCAGGGGGTGTCATAGCGACCCCCCCAACATAGACTCCATACTCTGGGACCGACGACTGTCTCCCAGGGCATGTAAAGTCACCATTGGCTTTACTAGTCCCAAATTATGAACAGAAACCAGTACAAACCATCATATTGTTGACATACTGGTCGGGGCAATTCGATTGCCCCGGGGTCTGTTGTTTGAGGCGGCACGTCTCCGTCCTCCCCCTGATCGAGTTTTGGCTGGTGGCAGTGAATACTACTTTTTATATTCGACCGCAAATATATCTCTATGGGATTTTCCCCATTGTTCGAGGCTACCAACTTTAATTATTTAATTCCTATAGCCTCGAACATACTGCCGGGTTATTTATTTAATATTAATTCACCGGTTGGTATTTTTTGCCAGTACTCGATTCTAAAATGGCGTTTGTGTTCTCTTCTGTGACTCCAACCCAAGTCGAGCCCTTTGTTCCACTTTTTGGCGGGCTTCTCCACAGAAGCCTCCAAAAGTGGTGCTACTCTGTCTGGGTACCACGTGGGAGGGGGTTTAGGCACCCTGGACTGAGTTGCCTTGGCAACTCAAGTCGCACTCTTGTGTGATTGGCCCAAGTGGTGAGCCGGCCAACTCACCACTTAGCATGTTTGACAGCTAGGCTGAGTGAATGGGGGTTTGCTGCATAAAAGCAGGGCCTTTGGGGACTGGAACTTCAGAAGTCGCCACAGGACCTAAGAATCCGAGGAGGGAGAAGCTGAGCCGACCTGCAACAACGACACCACCGGTGGATCCCTGCTGAACCGTCTCACCACTTTTCCCGACGACAGAGGAGATCTCCAGTCCGGAGAGTCTTCTTCCTTTGATTGGTGGGGATAACCAGTTTTTGCCTTCTTTTCACCTTCCTGGAGCATCTCGTGGTCGCCTTGCCCTTGCAAAGCACCCCGGCAACTGGAATACCATGGTTTACCACTACTGCGAATAGAAGAGTAGTACCTTTTAACCGAAAACCTCCGCGGCTGGTTTCTTCCCTGGCAGTGCAACGACCATCTTTCCTCCACGGCGAGACCTCCTCTTCCTCTGGACGAAACACTGACTTGCACCCGCTGCCAGGAACTGCCCCCGCTGGAGCTTCCTTCCCACTTAAGGTACTGTGTCCCGCCTGGCTTCCCTTGCGACAGATCGTTCGGGGTGACAGTAAAGCCTCGACTTTCTAACCTGGGCTGGCCTGGGACAACCTAGCTAACTTTTCCTGACTTTAATTTCATTCTTTATGTGCAAACTATCTACAAGACTCTTTGGGCATAACCCCACTGTGTGAACCTGGACCCCTTCTGCTTGCTCTCTCCAAGAGTGGGCCTTGGCAATTGACTTCCTTGCTCTCCAGTAGAACTCTGCCTATCCTGCCTTACTGTGGTTCTTTTAAAAGTATTGAAACTTGTGTGCTTTCATAACTCTGCCTTTTTCCCTCCCTTTTTTAATAACTTATTAGAGTGCCATCTTATGTTAAGCACTCACCTCTATCTGAAAATAAGTGGTGTTTCTCACTAAGACTTGTCTAATAAGTAATTAGGGTTGTATATATTTATAATAGTGACTGTGTGCTGAATTTACTTACTTCTTTGTGCTAATGTAATTTACAAGTGTGTCTTTAAATAAATAATTGTATACTTTTACACCAAAGCTTTGGTCAGTGTTTGCTTGTGCTACTGTATCTCTGTACCTATTGTGTATACTTTATATACTGCCTAACTCTTCTTGAGGGAAGTCTGACTGCTCAGCCACAGCTACCAAGTGAATGTGTGTGGTACAGACTGCTACCAAGTGGGTTTACTGCCAAACACCTGTAGTCTTAAATTTTTTGCAGTGGTCCCAGAGGGAACTGCACAGGTTTCTGCCTAACACCAGTCAAGTAAAGACGCTGGGTATGATGAACTCCTCGGTTAATTCAGAGGCTCAGGCTAATCTCTTACGTAAGAATAATGCCCATTATCTGCGATTAATGAGGGCCATCAGACCGTTCTTGAATGACAACATGGCTACCATTGCCAGGGCAGTAGTGCTATCAAGGCTGGACTACGGCAATGCCCTATTGATAGGGGGAAGCGCCAAAGACAAACATACTTGCCAAGTCATACAAAATGACGCGGTCAGGATTGTAAAACTACTGGCTAGAAGAGACCACGTTAACACAGCCAGAGAATCTCTCCACTGGCTCAGAGTCAAAGACAGGATTGAATTTAAAGCCCTCACCTTGGTACACAAATGCCTTTTTGGCAAAGCGCCCCACTATTTGAAGAAAAATATCGAATTTTATACACCCAAGAGACATCTTCGCTCAGTTGGTAAGAACCTATTAGTTGAACAGAAACACAGGCTCAAATCCGGCATGGGCAGATCATTCATAGTAAAGGCGGCTCAGATATGGAATGCCCTTCCAATAGCACTGAGAAGCCAAGAAAATCACCTCCAATTTTGAAAACTCCTGAAAACCCACCTATTTAAATAGTCTTTTTTTTATACCCACCGGAGTCAGAGATCAGGATGTTTAATTAACTCTGTACCCATTGTGTGTCACAGCACCCTGATGCCTGCGGGCTTTTGGCGCTATAGAAGCATATAAATAACTAAAATAAAAGTCTGCATAGTTAGTGTAGGTGACACAAATTGTTCAAGTTGTCGAATAGAGGCTTGGTAAAGATATTGTATAAAGTGGGGAAGACTTATTTGCACTTCTGTATGCTCCTTGGCTCCTGGAGGGGGTTAGGCGGGCTCGATATGCTTTCAGAGGCATGCGAAATACTGAGTAATCTGGAAATTGCACTTCTCTACCCTACTGCTGACACCCTAAGTATGCTACTCAAATGTTACTCCATATGTTTTAATCTTTGTTGTACAGTAAGGACTCATAACCACCCAAGTTATTTCACTTCCGGTGGGGGTGAAGCTCGAACACCCCCACCACTGTCCTTACTGGCCTGCCCCGAGTTAATGGGCGCCAGCCTGTTACTTGACGCCTTTACCTGGTACCCAATGGTGTTAAGGATTTCAGTCAGGCAATACACCCTGGTCTCAGCCTAGTATGCAGGGCACAAATGAAATACTTATTTTATTATGTCTATAGGTCCAATATTCTGAGTGATATACCACTCATATCACCCCCTTCTCACAATGGAACAGGAATCAGGCTGGTTGGTAAAGGTAATATTTATTTATAATTCAAATCACACATGTACTTTGTAATAGGGGCAGAGCTGGAAGAGCTCAGATGCCCTGGTTATCATGGCGTGGAAGGAGCCAATTTCGTCGGCTGGAGAAGCCTGCAAGGGGGATGATGACGTGATGTGCTGTGTCATCGCCGCCGTCGTCCGTCCCCCGTCGCTGTATCCGTCGCCGTATCCTCTCTAGGGTCCGGCGAGGGGGATAAGGGGTCCACAGGCCTCGCGGGCACGAAGGGCGGAGAGGGGTGGACCCTCCTCCGCTTGTTCGGAGGGTTTCCCGACGGGCCTGGTTCTGGATCCTCCGTCGGGGTCTGTGGTAATCTCGTCCTTATCTCAGTAGAAAAGGATTGGATCGCCAACAAAATGGCCACCGAGCTATCCTGGGGCTCGTGTAATGGCTACGACGGATGCAATGGCGGCTCCACTGGGCCCTCTTCGACGCTATCTTCGATCACGTCAGCCTTCTCGAACCTCTCGTTGAGGCCTATGAGCCTCTCGTTGAGGCCCTTCTCGGTTTCTACCAGCTCCTCCTCAGAGGCTGATTCCGAGTCTGTAATGGCCACCGGCTGTCCCCCCCTCTTTTTCCGCACTTCACGGGGGTCTTAACGATGGGCTGGAAAGAGGATTCCCTCCGCGGTGGCAGGGATACCACTGGCGTAGTCTCAGCCGGCTTCGTCAGGGTCGCAGCGACCACTTTGATAGAGGCCTTTGCTGGCTGGATCAAGGCCCTCACCACCTTAGGTGCGTCCTGGGCCTTCGCCTGGGGGGGGGGGGGAGAACGCCTTGCTCCCCTTTCGAGATCGACCGGGGCCGCTCCAGCAGTTTACCCGGGTTCTCAGACTTCCTCTTCCCCGAACCAGAGCACTGGCTCGTGGTTGAACGTGCCGGGGAAGTCACGCCCTGCCTGGCAGCCGAAGAGCCCGACCTTTTGGCGCTCCCGGTGCCCGCAGAGTCGCGGTGCTTGGCCTTCTGTTGGGGTCCCCCGTCGTCGGGGCGCCCTCACAGGACTAAGAAGCCCGCTCAGACTTTTTCTTCGCCTTCTCACCTGCTTTGCCCTTCTCCAGCCAGGCGGCGAGGCGGGAACGACGTTCTTGTTTGGTCCGTTCCGAAAGGTTCTTGCAGAACGCACAGTCCTTCTCCACGTGCGTCTTGTCCTCATGAAGGCAGTAGAGACATTGTGAATGCTCGTCCTCCTTGAAAATGTTTCGTAATCCCCATCCAGGGCATCACCTGAACAGCTTGGATCTGGGCGTCTAGCTTCCCTTGTCCTGGGCCATGTCCATTGAGGTAGGCCGCAGATCTTCCGGAATCCTCCAAGAAGCGTAAACTCGATGAAACTTCACCCTTGAGGGGCGTAGAAGGATTCCGAAACGGGTCCCTGTTATCGGAAGTAGAAACGGTGGAGCTTGAGGCTCGATTAAACCGAAAAAATGAGAAAATCTCCTTAAAAAAGCGCAAAAACTCAAGCTAAAGCACGAGGACTCCCAACACTTGAGCATTGGCTGGGGGCAGTATGACCCAGAGTTCAGTGATTCGTTACTACTAAGAAAGACAGATCAGAAACGAAAGTGATACTGATTTTTTCTTTACCAAGGATTCCCAGTCTGACGACGGGGAATATTCATGAGCATGTGAATCCATGCCAGACCCCATGCTGGAGAATTTGAATGCTACCTTCCCTCCCCAAACTAGAGAAGAACGGGTTTGCAATCTTACACTTTTAAAATGACATTCGAAAATGGCTGAGAGAAACAATGAATGTGTGCAAAAGTTCTTAAATCAATACAAATTTCTATGGGCGCAACATTGGAAATGCGCTTACAATCATAAGCTATAGTATGAGCAAAAGTAAACACTTTGGATCTTAATGGAAGTTTGGAAATAATTGAAATTGAAAATCACACGTGTAAAACTTTGCAGAAATATGAATTCCCGCCTAAACTTCACTAAACGGTTTTTAAGAAAAACCGGTGAAATACACTGTTTTGGCGTTGGGATGTAGCTACAGGTCTTGCGTAGAAGTCAGAGTTGAAATGAAGTCTCTAGCTATTAAACTGAGGAATATAAACAAGGTTGAATGAGAGGCGTTTTTAGAAAAATAAAGACGCGAAAATAAACTCAGTTTGGACAAGAAAATATTTACTATAGTTTACTCTAGGACTAGAGCATTCCAGCTAGAATATCAAGGAGGGACAAAGTAAGTTCTGGAGTTGATTCATGACTTCAACACCAAATCCACAGTGTCCTCTCCTGGAGGAACCAGTCGCATCACTCCAAGTAGGATGGATAACTTGAGATTTACACGAGATGAAAATGACTAAAGAAATGGCGCTTAGCAAGATAGATCAAAGACAGGATTGCAATAAGGATTCTGACAATGTGATAAGTTCTTAAGGTAAGGATAGGATGGTTTAGAGAATGGGATAAAACAAAACAAGGCAAGGTATGCTATGATTTTTCTATGCTTCCTATTAATACTTACAGTCCACTTTAATTTAAGATTTTGGACCGCCAAGAGTTCTGGTCATCACACAGATCGGTCTAACCAAGGACAACAGGGCACATCTGGCGGAACAGGGTCAGCTGGGCGGTTCTTGTCACCTGGACTGGTACCTCGGACTGGAGAATGCACTGGACTGCACTGGTTACTGGAGACGGGAGATCAGTAGGATGGAGAGTTTGCTGCAGGCAAGCCTTTAGTAGTAGCAAGCCAGCTGATCAAAAATGCTTCCCTTGGATTTTTGGGTAACTTCAGAATTTGGGCCTAGCTGAAAAAGTTCAGCAATGCTGAGGCCTTTGCTTGATAGATTAAATCCGGAACAAGAATGGAGAATTCAGGAACAGGGCCCCACGCAGAAAATCAGGATGAAGTCAGGAATCAGTGTGTGTGCTGTGAAGTTCCCTTATTTATCATGCCAAATGACATCACTAAGTTATATGGCAGGGGCAAGCCTACTGTCCACACCCCAACTGCTAGGATTGGGAAAAAGCATAATCTCCGTCTGGCCTTTCGCCGATTGGATAACAGAAGGGGATGTCATGTTTTATGAGATCTTCACAATGTCTAGGAACCTCCCCCCAGCTCCAAGAACCAAAATCTAATTTTCCGACAAATACATATTTATACAGTGATGACCTCTGAGAAAATCAGATGCAGATTACATATTTTGTGGGTCACATTTCAATCCCAATCCCCAGTCTGTGGGACCTGGTTTAGGCTTTCTGCGACATTTTGGAAATTTTAACCATGAACGATTTGGCCTAAAATTTCTCAATTTTGTACATAGATGAACATTTACCCCTAGGATATGTGTACACAATGTCATGTGCGCAATTTCCATCCTTTCCCCACAAACTTATTCTTCACAACTTCTGTTCCTTATGCAATACAGGGTTCAATCACGTCTTCAAAGAAAGAGCATACAATTAGAGTTAAAACTACCAACTTTCAGGTGTCTCCTCATTCTTGTAGCAAAGTTACATGTCTTCAAAGTTCAATTACGGATAGGCTTTACCACCAAATGTCACTTGCCAGCTTTTTTTCTTTTCTTTCAACTGGCAACAGCTGTCAAATTCCTTTGAACAGAATGAGGCCTCCCTCTATTAATTGAAGTTTCCTGCCCCTCCCACTTGAAGGGTGAGTGTCTTATCCTGCTATTGTCTTGGCCTGGGGCAAAGACGGATGTCTAATGAAGTCTCTTTGTCCTGGGTATTCAAGGCTTCCAGCTAGCAATTAGTCTTTTTCCTGTTCCAGCAGTGGAGGTGTCATCCTTTCTCAGGGTCAGCACTGACAGAGCAAGATTTTTTATATAGTTTATTTAACTCAGACTGAATTTAGCTTTGAGTTTCACCTTTTAAATCTTTCCTTTAAACATATCAAATTAAAACAGTTTATAAGTGTCTCTTTACCATTACAAATCATTTTACAATTCTAAGTAATCAAGCCTTGACACAATGTACTTTTTTTGGTCCGTAAAAAGCCCATTTGACTTATTTCTTTTAAATTCGGTTTTCCTCTGCAGCAAATACCCATTTTAGTCAGCTCTAGACCTTCCCTTGAGTTATGGAATGGTTTGCAGTATGAATACATGTATCAGACCTTTGTTTAGAGTGTCTCTGGACAGCTGACTCTTGATACTTGTTGCAAAGTTTTAGCCGCGTTTCATCCCTCCACCCCCCCCTCCCCGTGGAAAAATGAAACCAGTTCATGGTTTGCTTTTCAAAGGATACTGTTGCCAGGAGCTGTCATTCAATGAGGCCCGGTTCCCCTGAGCCGCAATGGATGATCCTGAGCATTTCAGGGCCTTTTTGATCATAGTGGTTTATGAGAATATGCTGCATTTAGCGCCAAGCAGCACTTTAAGATTAGTAAAGGGTCCATTTAAAAAGGCATTTTCGGATTTTCAGCACAATGTTACCGTTTCATTCACTTTGCTCCATGTAAAATGTGGCAGAGCCCACTGGCATGCTCCTGCAGTGAGGACTCTGTTTTCACCCCCACCTGAACTGTGCGGGGCTGCGTGTGCAGCCTTTTTCTGGTTGTGACACAAATGCAGTTTAACAGATTTTGGCAAGCACATGAGTCAGCGCGGTCATTTTGGGCGGTTTCTTTCACCATTGCAGTAAATTGATGCAGTGACGCACATCGGAGTGGGTCAAAATATCCCACAATGGCCAGGTTTTGCCTTAATTGTATGGGAATGTCTGAGCAACAAATTTTGTAGGTTAGGCTGTCGATCAGACGTGGTGTACCTAGACTCCAATATCTCCGTACTCGGATGCACTGGGATCCTAGCCGCATAGCACCACGTACAACCTGCGGTGGTTCCGCTTATACCATGATTCGCAATGGTCTTCTCACCAGCCTCCACGTGAACAGCGTGCAACATTGCGACTTTACGGGGAGTTACAGCAACACCTGCTCCTCCGAAGCAGTTACACCTGTGCTTGCCCAGCGGCATCAACCTAAGGTGTCTCCTTCAGCGGGTAGAAAAGCACCTCGATCTGGACTACTCTAGGCTTATCTTCTATACTGGCAATTACCTCCATTATGGGAGGCCCTGTTGAACGTGCGGCTGACACCATCTTGTGCTCCCGCGCCCATATTACTTTGGATACAGCATATTGGAGCATCATATGGTGATCCACGGTGACACTAGCAGCCATGCTGAGGACATTTACCCGATATTCTAAGGCTCATCAAGTGTCCTTTTGTGACACTCCAATGTGTGTTGTCAAATTTAGATTTTTTTGGTACTGACAGGATATATACCTTGTTGTGACAGCAGATTTTGCACATTGTTAATTACAGTGTTTTGTTTGTTACTCTATGTTGACAGTCCCTGAAGAATTTCCATGCACAATTCCTCCACCAGTTACATTTTGGAAAGAAACATGTTGGAATGACTTGTATGTATGTGGATGATTGAGTAATGTTGAGTTTGAATGGAGTGTTAGATTAAATTACATGCATATTTGCACAGCACATGACACTCATGACACCACTGATATTTTAGGTCATCTGATCAAACACTTGACCTATTGTTCTACTGTCCGTAACATTTTTGCACCGTCTAGATCTATTTCAGTTAACACTATTGAATTATTTGTGTATTCTCTTTCTGTGTTGATTTGTTATGGTAACCACTTGTGGCACTTTAAGGATTTCTTTCAAATGTGAATAAAATTATTTTTGAAGTCAGACCTGTTGTGTACTGAATTTAATGTAATTTAAGCACTAAAAGGTTCAGTAGGTTTCTGGTCTCACCCCTGGCATCACACTGAAAAAAACAGTATTAGCAGCTTGTCTAACCCAAATGTCTGTTGATAAAGGTAAATAACCTTAATGAGGGTCGGTTAGCAGTGGGCAGTGCCACTCCCTCAGCCTCTTTTTGTGTGTAATGTACCTAGACTCTAACCCTAGCTATTTAAGGAAGGTGGGGGTCTGGGGGTCGTGCTGGTGGTTGGGGGATGCACTTGACTGCAGTGCAACCTGTGTGGCCCATAGCACAACAATGGCCTCCATTAGGGTACTGACCTGGAATGTTTGCGGGTTGGGCTCCTACCTTCGCAGGAATAGGGTGAAGTCTTATTTGAAACTGAAAAAGGTGTCAATTGCCCTGAATGGCCAAATAACAGGAGATAGTTCTTAACTGCTGGGGTAGGACTGGTTTTGGTGCCGCTTACTCTAAATACTCCAGGGGAGTAATCACTTGGATAGATGGATCATTGCCATTCCAACTGTTAGAAGTTGATCGGGACGAAGAGGGGCGATAATTGATCCTAAGGGGTTACCTTGACAACAAGGTGGTGTGCATTGTTAAATCGTATTTCCACAATCATGGCATCCCATTGGATGTGTGCACACTGGGGGCTCAGGTCTCGTCCAGTCGTGATTGTTTCTTCATTTGGGGGGAAAGGGGGGAAGAGGGGGGATTTTAATTGCATTATAGACAATGTGCTTAATGGATCCTCTCCCCCTTGAGGGGGCCCGTCCCTGGCAACGGCTGCTCTCAACACAGCACTCATTGAGCTGGATCTGATGGATGCCTGGAGGGAACTACACCCGGAGACTAGGGTTTACTCCTTTTACTCGTCCCCACACGACTTGCACACTAGGATAGACTATTACTTCATTGGGAGGCAACAAATGCCTGATATCTGTGGTGCTGAGTATCTGCGCTGCTCAATGTCGGATCATTCTCCCCTGCTATTTACATGGAACATTGGGGGCACCCAGACCCCCAATACCGACGTGGCGCATGCCTATGGATGCACCGACTGTTGAGATCTTTAGGAATGAGCTTCAGACCTCACTGCCCGAGTTCCTACAACACAATGAGGGAAGTGTGGAAGAGTGGGGTATGGTTTGAGAAGCATTGAAGTGGTGACCAGGGGGAAAATGATACAGAGAGCAGGGGGTATTCCCTGAAAGCTGAAGGAGGAATTGGAGGCCATGCGGTATAAGATCCACACACTAAGCCCAACACATGCTTGCGAGCAGAGGAGGAGCTTTTGACTACAGCCCGCTCACGCTGCCTTGATGCATGGGAGAGGTTGTCTAGGTTCGACCACGTTACTTGCACCACTAGGGCTCACGCAGAAGGGGATAAACCGGGAAGGCTTCTATCATGGCTCTGCAAGCAGGAACTACCGAGGTTCCGGACCACCCTATTACAGGATGTGTGGGGCACCATGGAGGTCCCAACTTGCAACTAATGGTATTTTCACGACATGCTACTCACAGCTATACAGTCATACAGAATGGGTGCCCCACGGTGAAGTGACCGTCTTAATCCCTTATTTCGCTCCCGTGACTGACGGATACGCAGCGGTCACTCTTAGATCTGCCAATCACATTGGAAGAACTGAGTGACACGATTGCCTCACTAGCTACATAAAAGACGCCTGGAAGTGATGGCCTCCACCCTGAACTTTATAAGACGTATAGCCCTACACCTACATTTGCCCCAGTTCTACTAAAGGTGTTCGAAAAAGCCTATGACAAAGGGGTGCTTACGGCTAGTTTGAGGGAAAGCATTATAGTACCTATACCTACACCTGTGAAGCCCAAAGATAGTTGTGATTCGTATCGCCCCCTAGCTATGTTAAATGATGATGTAAAGATTTTCACCACCATACTAGCAGGGAGGCTTTGCAAAGTTATTGCGCACCTGATACATGCTACCCAGACTGGGTTTGTTCCAGGCCGCAGCACTTCCTTAAACTTGCATAGGCTGCAGCATGTAATTGAAAAGACTAACTCTTGCGAAGAACACTGCGTAGTAGCGACCAGGTCTGCCATTGTCTCACATCTGGAACCATCGTGCAGCAACTGCTTCTTAACTTTGAGGTAATGTCTGTTACGCTCACCTGGCACCCACAGGGGCGTTGGTCGGACCCGGACAGCTTGTTTGTTTCTTTTATTTCTAATGCGCTCCAGACCCATAGGTAGAAGGGCGCAGCAGGTAAGATAATGCGAAACTTACATCGTTACAGATTATACAGGATACAGTAAAAGTTATACATATTATACAAGATACAGTAATGGATATTATAGTTATTATACAAGTTATACATATTATACAAGATACAGTAATAGTATACAAATGTGCAGGACCATCATCGTGCAGGTCGATGAGTTACATAGAAGATGGTACGCATAACATATCGTGAGGCAGAGGAGAGGGACAAGTGTCAGGTCTGGGAATAGTATAAACCTATATCTAGTGGTCGTTGGAGATAAGATATTGGATAGCATTCCTTCTGAATAGTGGGTACGGCTGATCTGCTCTTAGATTGTTGGGTAATAGATTCCAGGTTTTAGCCGCCTTCACAGGGAAACTATTCCCACCGACCGTGGTAAGTTTAAATCTAGGTACTACCAGACAGTTGGTGTTGGTAGCTCTAATAGGTCTGATGGAGGGTTTTTTTTTTGTATTTTGTTCGTGAGGTAGCTTGGGGCGGCGTTGTTAAGAGCTTTGTGTGTCAAGGAGATCATTTTTAATTGAATTTTGTGGTTTGTAGATAGCCATTTGTGTTGACGTCTAATGGTGGAGATGTGTGCTCTTTTATTTATGCCAAGCGCTGCTCGTAAAGCATTGTTTTGGAGCGTTTGAAGCTTCTGGATGGTAGATTTGTTGGCGCCACTGTAAAGGGCATTACAGTAGTCGATCCTGGAGAGGATAAGTGCTCTAGCCAAGATCATGCAACTGTCAGAGAGGAAAGGCTTGCCTGCTCTAATCAGTTTACAGGTGTATGCGGTGGTGGAGGCCAAGGATTTTAGTTGTTTGTCGAATGATAGTGTGGAATCCAAGTAGAAACC
This sequence comes from Ambystoma mexicanum, assembly GCF_040938575.1. Lineage (NCBI taxonomy): Eukaryota > Metazoa > Chordata > Amphibia > Caudata > Ambystomatidae > Ambystoma > Ambystoma mexicanum. The sequence goes on along the minus strand of NC_090935.1, from coordinate 1,308,609,078 downwards.
GAGGGTTTTTACTTCCTTGGGGACCCTGATAGGATTTCCATCAATATTGAAGGAGGAGAATTCCTGACCTAATTTTTTGGTGTTCATATGTGTTCCCAGGATTATCAACTCAGTCTTGTCGTCATTCAAGCACAGGCCATGTGTGGCCATCCATGCTTGAACAACGAGATATACCCTGTTCACCAATTCCGAGTCCTTCCTATGATCCCCAGAAAGCGGGAGGAGAATCTGTGTATCATCTGCATAGTTAGTGTAGGTGATACCCAGAAGGTCTAGATCATCGAACAAGGGTTTGGTGAAGATATTGTATAGGGTAGGCGAGACACAGGAACCCTGGGGAACGCCACATAATATAGGGGTAGGGTCAGCTGCGGCCGAAGGGGAAAAAAAACTCATTGTTCTTTCGCTGAGGAAAGATTCTAGCCATTTCATGGCCTCCGGAGAGAAATGGGCAGCAGAGTCCAGGTGTTTGCAGAGTACCTTGTGATCGACCAAGTTGAATGCTGCTGAGAGATCAAGTAGGAGCAAGAGTGCAGTTCCTCCTCCATCCCTCAGCTCGTCGACCTGCGTCTTTAAATCAATTAAGGCGGTGTCCGTTCCATGAAGTGGACGGAAACCAGATTGTCTTGCTCCTAGGAGTTTATACAAGTCAAGGTGTTTTTGTATCTGAATATAGGCAGCTTTGTCCAATATTTTGAGGAGGAATGGCACAGTGGTAATGGGGCGGTAGTTGGTTGGGATAAGTGGGTCTAAGGTCTGTTTTTTGAGAAGTGGGAGCACCCAGGAATGTTTTAAATTGGCTGGGATAGTGCCTGATGTGAAGGAGGCATTGATTAATTTAGAAATAAATGGTGAGAGGTCTCTGGCAGCGTCTTTTATTAACTGTGCTGGGCAAGTATCGCCCTTGCAGTTAGATGGTTTGAGTGAAAGAATGATTTTTTCTACTTCTAGTGGGGATGTTCTGGAGAAGTGAAATTTGTTGTTTGCCTCTGGTTGGATACTATGTGTAGAGGTATTAGGGGAGTGCTGAAGGTTGAGCATATCTTTTTTTTGTTGTATTTTGGTTTGACGTGTATTGATTTTATTTGCTAGCGCATTTTGAATATCTGTGCACCAAGTCTTATCCTTGGTAACTAAGTCTGGTGTGGCTATTGGTGACTCTAATTCCTTCAGTATGGCGAAGAGTTCTCTCATGCTAGAATTAGAGTTAGTGATACGTTCATCATAGGAGTTCTTTTTGGCAAGGTTCACTTCTTTTTTAAAGTGAGAGGAGATAGAGGATAGTTTTGCTTTATTTTCGATAGAGGGACATAGCCTCCAGGAATTTTCACTTTTTCTTTTTAGGAGTCGTAAATCTCTCAATTGGGGAGTGAACCATTTGTTAAGGTGCGCTTTAGGTTTGCTTTTTTTTAAGTTTGAGCGGGGCGATTTTGTCCACTGTGTTGAGCATAATCTTGTTATATTCTTCAACTAGAGTACTCGGGTCTAGATTGTCAGATAGAGCGTTTAACGTGGGTAGGATGGCGGGGATGACTTTTTCCGCTGTAATACTCTTTGTTTCTGGTTAGACAAGGAGGTGCTAACAATGGGACCGTCGGAAAGGGTCTGGCTGTAGATAGGTTAAAGGTTACGAGAGAGTGATCTGTCCATGATTGAGGAGAGATGGAGGTGATAGAGGCTGTGCAGTTGTAATCTGCTATCCAGTCTAGTGTTCTCCCTTTGGAGTGAGTGGGTCTGTTGACTTTCTGAAACAGGCCTGCTGCATTGATGGCATTGGCTATGTCTGAGGCTCGTTTGTCCATAGGGTCATTAAAGCCAAGGTTAAAATCTCCTAATAATAGAAGCTGGGAGGTAGGTTTAAGGTTGTTGGTGATTAGGCTATGCAAGTCCTCGTCAAAGGTACCGAGAGGACCTGGGGGTCTATAAATTAAGTGGATGGTGAGGGTTTGTATGTTATTTATCTGGAATTTGACCAAGATATTTTCACAGGATTGTAGGATTTGAGGAGGGGATGTTCTGAGAGAGAGGCTCAATTTGGAGATGATGGCAATTCCACCACCTCGTGTGCCATCCCTATCTTGTCTTGTTATGGTGTAGCCTTCTGGAATGGCTAGCATTAGCGATGGTCCAGCTGCGTTATGTAGCCAGGTCTCGGTTACTGCCAGGAAGTCCAGATTGTGTTCTGTAATGAGGTCGGCTATGTCAAGGGCATGGCCGACAAGGGATCTCGCATTAAGGAGTGCTCCTTTGAGTACTAGCGTCTCTTTAGGCATGTTTGCTTGGCTAGGGGTAGTTAAGTTGGTATCTGAAGTGTTGAACTTTTGTGTTTTGATTGTAGTGACATTTGTTGTTACCGTCTGGTGTGGTTTATGTGGGTAATTTGTTTTTAGGTTGGTTGATGGTAAGGTTCTTCTAGGTGGTTCATATAGTTGAGAGTCTTGCGCAAAGTTTAAGATTTCTGTCTAGTAAGGTGTGTGGGAGGGAGGTGAAGTTTTCACCTCTGGTACGAATATTGTTTGGTGGAGAGTTGGTAGGGTTATTAGTCACTATGTTGGGCAACCTATGTAGGGCCGGGTCTGATATCGAAGCAGGAGATGCCGTAAGGTGTTCTTGGGTCATGGAGTAACAGCTATAATGCTGTATTGCAAAAATGGATGCAGCATTTTTTAGTGAATCCAGATATGTGCACGTGGGTGCTTAGGACTATAGGCAGGGTGGGGCGTTCACTAACAAGGCACAAATGGACATTCAGTGGCGAGGTGCATATGGGCATTCAGTAGCGAGGCACGTATAGGCGTTCACTAACAAGGCAAAAATGGATATTCAGTGGCAAGGTGCATATGGACGTTCAGTAGCGAGGCACATATAGGCTAGGTGGGGCGTTCACTAACAAGGCACAAATGGGCAATTCAGTAGAGGGGCACATCTAGGCTAGGTGAGGCATTCACTAACAAGGCACATGTAGGTTAGGTGAGGCACTCACTAATAAAGCATATCTAGGGCGCAACTAGGGCACAACACAGGGCTCAGCATAGGTTAAATGTGGTCTAATGGCGACCATAGGGCACAACACAGGACTCGGCATAGGTTAAATGTGGTCTAATGGCGACCATAGGGCACAACACAGGGCTCAGCATAGGTTAAAATGTGGTCTAATGGCGACCATAGGGCACAACACAGGGCTCAGCATAGGTTAAAATGTGGTCTAATGGCGACCATAGGGCACAACACAGGGCTCAGCATAGGTTAAATGTGGTCTAATGGCGACCATAGGGCACAACACAGGGCTCAGCATAGGTTAAATGTGGTCTAATGGCGACCATAGGGCACAACACAGGGCTCAGCATAGGTTAAAGGGACACTGGACATGACCATGGGGCACAATATGTGATACTATGGAGGAGCAGATCACTTAGAGAAATCACGATAGCAGAAATGCGGTACGTCAGCCGATGGGTGGGGTGTACTATGGAAGTTGTGCAATCAGTCTTGGGCGGGGATGCTAGGACAATCAGAACGTTTGCCTATAGGTTTACCTTCATGCTGTGAGCCTTATTTGCAGATACATGCTCCGAGACTGGATGATAGAAGCGGCGAGGGCATGCAGAGAACGGGCGGTTTGAGCTCCTGATGCGATTCTAGTTCTGCCTATAGGAGTTTTTTGGGGACGCTCAATACCGCTCCAGGCCGCTAACAGGCGCAAACAGGGCCTTTATACGGCCTTCATGCAGGCCGCCGGCTCATCCGCCTGCCGGCGGAATCCGAATGCAAAATAAGGGCCAGATCGAGGCTCAGCCTCGCTGTGGTGCCGCGTCGCGCCCGGCATGGGCAGGTCAGGCACAGGATTGGGACACGGTCAGGCAGGCCGTGTAATGCCGGTCTGTGCTTACTTGGGGATGCAGCCTGGTGCGGTCTCCACCCATGTGATGCGTAGTGCAGCAATGACGGACTACATCTGCCCTCCTAATCTTGTCTGCTTAACCCGTAGAAATATTCTCCTGCAAGTGGAGAGATGCATTTAGCCACTTGTGGATTCAAGTGATGGCACCCCCACAGTCCTCCTCAACTAATCACCTCCGAAATGCCCTCACAGCAATCTCACCTTATATTCTTGAAAGATTAGCTCTCCATCCTGCGTGGATTTGCAGGGGCGCGCAGATTCCAGCTCGGTAAAGTTCCAGGGAGTATTGACTCAGGTTCCTGGTGAGGACCAGTAAGTATTAAGTTCATAGAGTTCAATATGTCCGATGTTCACTCTTGTTCCCCCCTTCCTTTCTTGTCTTGCAGTTGGCTTGTGAAAAGATGCTCTTGTGACAGCTGCTGGCGCTCAGGTAAGAGTCTGTATTACCCGGCGCTGTCCGGTAAATGTTGCACGAGGAAAATGTGTTTTGTCTCTCTTTACAGATGCGGCACGTGAAAATATGGAGTGTCACAAAAGGATGCCTCCAGTGGTAAATCAGTTTAGTCTATGGTGGTAAGAATTATATTTGTTGGTTCCCTCAGCTCACCTTGTGGTTTTCGTTTGTCTCCTAGGTGCCGAAGTTCGGGGAAGAAATGATGGAGGCAGCGCTGACCCGAAGGATGCTGTGAAGACTGGCGAGTATGGCGCGGCGCTGCAGCTGGAGGTGCGGCGCGTGCAGGAATGATGTTCTTTACAGGTTCGGAGACGAGATGGATACAGAATCAGGTGTGGAATAGAAATAAGTTTGTTTTCTAACCTTGTCCCTTACTTTCCTCTGTTTTAGGAGCTCCGGATTCGAGGCGGGCGTGGCAGAAGACTGGATGCAGGCACGGTGAGTGTTATGCTGCTGGATGCAGAATAACGCAAAGCATGTGTTGCTGGTCGGGTGTGGTTTAAATAGCCTCAAAAGTAGTCCCAGGTAAGAAATCCCTAGAACCACACCCGAGTAAAAAATAGCCCCTGTAGAAAAATAGTCCCTTTCAGGCTTCATGTTGGATTGGAGTAATTTGCAGCATGGTCTGCCTGAGGTAAGTAATGACTATGAGCCTGGCGCCTTAGGGGCCAGAACCGATTCCTACTATGAGCCTGGCGCCTAAGGCGCCAGGACTCAACCCAGATAGCCCCTAGCCGGGGCTGCTGAGGTTTTATTAAATCTCTAGATGCCTGCTCCCGGGGCTGATGGGCTTGGTCCGGATGCCTGGGGGTAGGCATCATGACAATATCCTGCTTCTGGTACAACTTAACTGACTCTTCTTGCTTGATCCCGTGATCTTGGGGGCTGCAGATAGCTTGGATCACACCTCCCGGTCCCCACAGAGTTAAATCGGGGTGGACAACCCATTTAACCCTATCTTGCCTTAGGAAACCGTTCCTTGGGGCAATTGCTCAAGGGAACAGCCCAATGTCCTGGATCTGTGAAACTTAACTTGTAGTATCCTGCTCAATCCCTGGTGGCCCAGTGTCCCTCAGAAAATTGAGAGACTCTCTTAAAACAGGCACGAACAAAGTTACTAAAAGTTAAGAGTTTGGAAAAGCTTACATATGTTTCAGATGGCTTTACTGTGTGATTTGTTACTAAAAAAAGCTATTCTAATCTGACTATAAGTGTGGCTTACTATGCTAAGCGTATTGCAAGTGTTCTTCTATTGTTTTACTATGTTATAGCACTTACTGGCCTTCAAAGTTACAACAGTGTAACATAGGTGTACATAATAACAATTCTTACATCATTTCAAAGTGCATCAGTGTTTTATTGGACTAAATGTATGCTCAAAGTTCATTGTACCCTAACTACAGCCCTCCCTCCTCATTAGACCAAGCCTGGCTGCTTGCCAATTTACTAAACCTTAACTAAATCCCACTGCAGCTTGAGGAACTTCTCTATAGGTAAAAAGAAGGCATGGCAGAAGAAGGTCCCACTTTCTTCTGAGGGGTTCTTCCAAAGCTCCAATCATGTTCTTCATATTTACATTAAATCACTACCAACCCATTTGTCTGAGGGCGATAGGCAGTTGAGAACTTGTAGGTGACCCCGCAGGTTTTCCACATGGCCTGCATGTAGTGGGAAAAATAATGTGACATCCCCCTATCAGGCATAATCTCCCTTGGAAATCCTACTATGGTACAAATACCAAGTAGGGCCTTAGTCACTGGATGAGCAGTAAAAGTTCTCGTTGGAATAGCTTCAGGGTACCTAGTGGCATTATCCACTACAGCCAATATCAATTGGTTGCATGAAGAAGTTGGAGAATCTAGGGGACCAACAATGTCAATACCCACCCTCTCAAAATAAACTCCCACAAATGAGAGGCACTAAAGGTACCACATTCTTGGCTCCACTGTTAATAGATAACTGGCAAGTGTGGCAACTCCTAAAATATTTCTCAATTTCTGCACCCATCTTTGGCCACTAAAAGGAAATATTCTCTCCTTGGTCCTTTGAGCTCAAATGGCTAGCCAGGGGGACTTCATGTGCTAAATGTAGGAATTTGGATCTCAATCCTTGAGGTACCCTGGAATACATTTCATAGGCTCACTGTACATGAGTCCATCCTCCCAGTACAGCCCATGCTTCACAGGGTCTTGCCCTTCACTTTAGAAGCACTGCGTCAGCAGGCAGCTTCCCAGAGAGGGATCCTCTCTGTCCTGTCCCCTACTAAAATATGTCCTTGAGGACCCACTTTCTGCAAGCAAAGTCTGCAGCTCAGGATGGTCTCTTGGATCCAGATCTTCCAGACAAGTTGAATCTCCTCCACCCCAGACTCATCAGAAGATGGTTCTTCTAAGGATTCTTCTGGCATCAACTCAGCCTCAGCTGGTGGTGGGGTCACAAATGTGACCGAGTTTCTCTTCTGCAGGAACCATTTGAGGAAGTTTTGCCTTTGCAACCTCCTCAGGTTGAAAGAAACCATCTACCACGGTTATAGTGGCAGAGTGTCTCTAATGGCAGGGGTGTCCTGACCATTTACAAGTACACTGTCTTTATAATACTCTTTAGTATTATCAGGAATGGAATTATAGACTTCAATGTTCTGTTGTTCCCTTAGTCCCAGAAATAAAGAAACTCTAGCTTGAACGCCAATGGGCTCTTCAGCTGGAGTGTGAAGGCAATCACCTGTCATTGGTATATCCAAATCATGTGTGAATGCTAAGCTGACAGATGGGATCCCTGAAGGTTTACCCTTACATCTGGGATCTCCTTTCACTTGGTCACCAGACCCACAACCCACACATTTCCTAAAGGTATTTTGGAATGGGGGTTTATGATAACCTCCCTCTAGTTTAGGCCCAGAGGTTTCACTATCCCTAAAAGTTTGATTTTGGGTTATTTACCCTTTTTCTGTTTGTGTCCCTCTTTTTAGCATTTGGTTAAAAAATAAAACTTTACTAAGAACTTTACTGCAAATACAGAAAAATTACAGTTTCAAAATAAGTTTAAAACCAATAAAAATCCAAAACATCCCAATTTCATCATACATTAAACAGAATAAAATCTCACGGACACCGGTAGAAAAAAAGGGAATAAAAGGGCTTCATAAAACAGGTTTCATTCTACGGGCAACACGTTTCAACAGATCAGTAAAACCATTTAAATGGATCGCAATGAGAAAAGCTGCCACAGAACAAGGTGTCCACAATATTCATACTGTATAAACATTGCTTCCTCAGACTATATTTCCCCAATAAATCGAAGAAAACAGTTTCCCTTGGTAACTCCATCTTTGAAAAATCAAAGAAGGGCAAACCCGTACAATATGCTTAAGGGTTTCGATAATTTCCTCATTGTTACAGTACCTTCATCTCGAGTCAGCCTGATTAATCTTTGCACTCCTCAAATGCACCTCTTTAGTCAGTAACAAAATCCATCTAAATCTCAAAAATATCGATCTATGATTGCTATTTGGAAACTGTAGAAGCAAGGGCAAAACAGACTTACGTTTTTTATGTTCTAGTGCAAGATGTTGTATTGAAGTAGAACCATGTAAACTTTCTACACTCTCAATCCAGTCACAATCATACAATGCTTTTTTTAAAACTTATTCTGTATTCGCAATCAAAGTTTGAGTCTAAATTTAGTTTCATCAGTACACTGTTACTAGTAGACCCAACATGTGAAACAACCAGTTACACAACCTTTTCCATTGAGCTGGTTTTCCAAGTGCATATTCGTCACTTCATACAAAGTCTCCCAAATAGAGATGATTTTACAAAATAATGATAACAGTCCATACCGCTCGAACTCAAAGCAATACCAGGCCATATTCAAACCAGATTGCAGATAATGGGCCAATGTTAGGAACTCCTCAAACACGTCTCCAGATAAGTTCAAGTTCAAAGCGCCACTTACTAGACTTTTCTACATAAAGTTCCATGCCGTATATTAACTTCAGCACTGCTTTACCCTCGTAAAAAGGTTCCTTGCAGGCATTATTGAAAAGCAACAAAATTTGTGATTAAGAAAGATAGTTTGGTTCATTAATACAACCCCCCCTTTTGGGTCAATATCTGACATTTTGTGTTGCGGGATAAGAAGAAATAAAGAAGAACAAGTAAAAAAGATTTGGAGATGTTTTTACTACTGACTTTCCCACAGACCAGATCATAGCGACATTTTTTCCTACTCCTAGAGAAAGACAAAATCTTAGTTTTAGAGGGGTTAACCAGCAGGCCATTATCCACAACATAACCAAGGAAAGCTACCAACAATCGCTTCAAACATATGCAAGAATCGTTTAGGAGCAAAATCATCAGCGTAGGCTAAACATGACATTTTTTGTTCACCTAATTAAGGAGCGATAAGGGCCGCTTTTTCAAACTATTCCTTAACATCAGAGACCTATACATTAAAGAGACAGGGGGTCAAAAGACAACCCATGCCTCAGTCCAGAGTCAGTTTTTAATTCTTCTTGAAAGAGCATCTAGTCTCAAAGGAATGCCAGAATCTTTGTGTAGACCCATAATTTTAGGAGACCTTGCGGAATCCCGCAAACATCTAATTTCCTCCAGAGCCTTTCACGTCTTCCCTATCGAATGCTGTGAATAGGTCCATAGGTACAATTATTTCGGTCTGACCAAGCTTCATCCCGTATAGCTCTAACTGCCAAACCACTGATATTTGTAGAATGTCCCTTTCTGAAACCAGTCTGCAGCTTATTTAATCTATGAATGGACAAGTCCCAGAGTTCAAGATGCTGGAGCAGAAGGAATGCACATTTTTTGCTAACTGCACCTATCAGTGATATGGGTCGGTCATTTTTTTTGGATCCTTTTGTGAATGGGAACCATATGTGCCGAGAGCCAGGTTTTCGTAAAGATATCCGTACTGGCTTTATGATTAAAATAATGAACATTAGCCCAATTTAGAGGGTCCGCTTTCAAAGTATTGTTGGTCAGACCATTCGGACCTGCAGCTCTTGATATTTTGCTCCTCATAACTGACAATACATCATTAACCACAAAGCTAATCGGGGGCTTTAATGCCATTAATATCCATGCTTGTGGGCCGAAAATCAGGCACTAATTTATTAACGCTCTATAATTCTTCAAAGAAACTCCTTCAGATTCCAAAACAGCATTCAGCTGACAGAGTGAGCCACATCTTGTCCATTCAGAACCGACCAGAAAGCCCCAATATCCTTCTTAATTAAAATCTGGAGCATCAGCTCTGTATCCCTCTGCATGATTTTAGCACGCCCAAATTTACAATCGTTTTTATATTACCTTTTTGCAAAGCACTCCCTGCATCTGAATGAAATCCCCCTACCCCCAATGTTTATATTTTCCTTAAAGCCCGTCTCAGAGCGTTTTTCGAAGGATACGTTTTCGTCAAATGCATGTGCATGTTTTTTCTGACCTTTCACTGCTTTTATCCTGAACTCACCGAATGCATGGGCTATACGTTCTTCAATTGTGGTCTCGTAGTGTTCAGTATTAAAAGATTCCATCTTCCATATTAACATTCTCTGCATCATAACCCTATTCAAACCACCATTTAATTTACCAATGTTAGTAAAAGACCATCGTACTGCATTCCTCCCAGGGTTAACTGTTCGACTGATTGGACCCTTCACCCGACAGATACTTTCGCCATCTGTAATATGTGCCTTATCCATAAAGTGGTCACTACACGCATTTCTTATCAACTTAAATTCAGCGCAATTTACAAATATATAATCATCAGCAAAAATATAATCTAGAGTCGATTCGCTGGTCCCACGAAACCAGGTAGCTCGATTACCTCCAACTGGGCCAACCCTCCCATTAAGTACATTCAATCCTAAACCTGACATAGCATCAATACATTTTCTACGTGCTTGAGCTTTAAGAGTTGTGGGGACCATATCCGAAGTAATATCCCATACCTCACATTTGTCATTTAACAGTAAACAATTAGCATTGAAATCTCCAGCTGAGATTAAGTGGCCCATAGAGGTGGAATTTTGCCATTGTCCCACAGTTTTTGGTGATCTTCAGAAAGCAGATGTCCTTATGCCAGTACACATTGACAAGAAGAATTGAGAGAGGAGCGGACAGTCAAGGAGGTCACCATAATACCATACGGAGATTGGGAAGTTCAGCAACTACAGAGCCAAGGCTACTCTGAACTGCTGTAGTCAGCACTCCCACTGGACGACTCATAGAACCTTGTTTTGCAGTGTGCGTGGTAACATAACCATCCAGAACCACAGGAGTAACCAACAAGGTTTCCTGCAACTTAATCCAGTTCGATTCTCTTGTGCATTTCCCCAGATCTACATTTGTCAACAAGTGCAAGTTCCCTTGTTTGTTCCAAGTTATCAATGTAATTCAGTCAGGTATAAGAACAAGAAGAATCCGCAGCACAGCATTCATCATTGAGCATCTTTTTTCCAGAGTGCTGATGTTACCGTCTGCCAATTAGTAGCCCCCATCTCACGATTCTCCTATGCACACGCTGGAAATTTAGCAATTCTAGATCTAAAAAGCCAGATAGACAATTTACCTGCTATAGAATCCCGCCACCCCCCGACGGAGGTGCATGAAACAAAGATCTTAAAGCCCAAGCTGTTTATGCGCTCCTTCTCCTAAGATTAGGTCTCAAACTAAAATGGAGTATGCATACATCAGTCCTTTGATCAGGGAATTCAACCCTACTAATATCAGCCGAGAAAGTGCACTTAAATTCGATATCGTTGAAAAGAAAATGACCAGTATATTACTTTTATTTAGGCAGATAGGGTATTTTTATCCCAATAGGCTAGACACCATGATTTTACTGGTAAACATTTGCTTTCAAGTCACATGGGTGCGCATACTATCATTTTTCATTTCATACATTACCTTATTTACATTCATCTTAGAAGGATTTTGCCAACTTATATTAGATACATCATAACTTCTCCATGCCTGAAACTGTGGTGTTTAATAGCCTGCGAGTGTAGGGATGTTAACTATGTAGAGTCACATTCATTTTGAATCTCCAAATGTTCGAGCACAAGTAGGAATATCCTTCCTACCTGTGTCATGAGAAGGATATTTTACTTTCAAGGGGACTGGCACCTGGAGTCTATTCAACAGGCTAGAGGTAAGGGCGGAAGGACAGAAGGTTTGAGAGATACAATCAAGAGGATGATTGTAGAAAGATGCAGAAATCGCCATAGCTCTCCTGCGGACATGACAAGGAGAAGTCTTTACTATGAGGAATTAGGAAGAGTAGTGAGCTGCATATTTACAGGAAATGTGGGTAAGGTTCTTTCAACCTCAGCCGATGCAAGCCCAACATTATTTTCCATATTTCGTAAATGAGTATCCCACAAGATGTTAACCGGATTGGTAAGGGGAACCCCTCTGCATTACCTGCCCAATATGTATTTGAGCAGCCAGATGTCAATCCATATTTTTACAGTTAGGCAACCTCATTTCCTCAAAATGCACCTGCTTAACATCGGTTTGCATCCCCCACATCCAGCTTTAAACACTCACCCAATTCCGCCTGGCCGCCCCCATTATTGGAGGTCCGGTCATGCACACTCCTATCACATTGTAAAACCATGTTCACTTGAGAAGCAGGACAGATTACATTCTGTGGTTGAGTCACTAAATGGGTAGCTCCCTTTCCCTTATCCTGTACTCTTAATGGTTTCAGTTTGTGTTAAATTCCTAAGAAATGTACAGGAGAACACTTTCTTCCCAGCTTTTGGTTCTTAAACTTCCTCAACCTCAGGACCTTGTAGGCCGGATTGCCAGGGTTCTCTTCTCCCCTTCTACCTCTGTATTAAGCTCAGCAGCACTCCGTTCCTGGTCAACACTCTGTACTTCCAAAGCAAGAACCTCTTTGAGAGTATTAACCTGTACATTGTCCTGTACATTCTGTGGAGCACAATCAGATGCCTCTCTACATGATTCATTGCGAATACATGTAGGTGATCAAATTAGAGCAGAGGGAGCAATGTCTAACTCGTTTCCACTGGGACACGAGTTAGGCTCACCCCACCTTAGAATCATTCGGCCCAAATATGTTTCCAAATCCTCGATTTTAACAATAGACCTGGAGGATGAAGGTGTGCGATTTAACTTCATTCCATATTTTGTCATTTAGAAACGCACTGACCACCATATTCAGTGCAGATACCATAGCAGACGCAAGACATACCATCGTCTATGTCCTTTAGAGTCGGATGCAAAGTACCCTCACCAGTTACAGTTTTATTCTCCATGGGTATTGAGCAAGAACATTTTCCTCCCACTCCCCTGTCATGGTCCATAAAATGTATTCGATCAGTCGGTGAACCCATGCGGTAGGCATCACAACTTTGCAAAAACCCCCCATGGCATACAATGATCTTGTCCCTGAAGTGTAGAATCTGCATATTCGATTATACTCAAATCGTTCAGATCATTTCCATGCGTTGACTCCACTCTTCCTGAGCAGAGTACTGGGCACTTCATAGTCAATAGTGGTTTCATTTGCGTACTGGTGCCAACAGATTTAGAAAAGAAATCTGTAATCTGTCGTCTTTTAGCCCGAACAGGTGTAGCAGTTTGACACATTTAGAATTCTTGTTGATAGAATAGGTATGGTAGGTAGAGTCTGCTGAATAGGTGAATGATTAACTTCTGGGGGTCCAGGTACTACCTCAGTAACATCCTCATCATAAGCATGCATTGCCTTTTCCCCAAAATTCTGTCTAAAAGCTGTAACAAGCTCTCCCCCCTGATGAATAGCATTTTCCTTAAATGAACCATGCCATAGAGCCTCAGCGTGTAGACAGGGTGTCTTAAAGCCCATTTTATTTTGCCTTTTTCTAGAAAGTCAGATCTTGCCGTTTTTTGCTAGAAAGTCAAATCTTGCTGTTTTTGCCTTTTGCTAGACAGTCAAATCTTGCTGCCCATTGCTAAATTCTATGCATTTTGCTTGTATACTGTACCTTGCCAGCCCAGTGACCTCACCACTCTTGTCCCACACCTACCTACCTTAGCCATCCCAGCTTCTCCATCCTCTCCTTGCTTCCACCCCCATGGCGCTTTCGGTTTCTCCCATCTTTTCCAACTGCTTCTCCATTGACTATCCTTCCCTTCTAACTAGGTCTGGTAGAAAGTTCAAAAAGGATATCTTGGCCTCTAACCCTGGTCTTCGTATCGCCGAAACCTGCGCCAATACTTCCTCCACACAGAACCTCACTGACATCCTTTTTGTCGTTCCTTCGCCAGATCTATGGACTCTTCATATGATCTCTGTGCTCTGTCCTACCTCCTCCTCTCCCATTAAAGGTGGCACTCGCTGGGAAGTTCTCATGGCTTCCTTCAACTCCTCTAAAGTCATCATTAATGTCGACCTTAAAGGTACCGTCATTGCCCTGATCTTTCCCGGGTGGATTCCTGCCTCTATTATTCCCACTCAGACCTACTCCTCTTGAATGCCTTGTCTATAGGCTCTCTCTCCTACCCATTCTCTTACTGTGGCTACCATCGACCGGCCTCCTGGTCAAATCACCTCATTTCTCTGAGTGGGTGGACCTCTCCTCCCTACTGGCCTACACCACTCAACTACTCCTCCTCCTCCTCCTCCTCCTCCTCCGTGACCTCAATATCCATTTAGATTCTCCTTGTTCCTCCTCTGTACTCTTCTGTGACCTCTGCGACTCCCTCTCCCTGTCAATCCTCCCCTCTGGCCCGACTCACTCTGCAGGGCACACACAATGTCTTGTTCTCCTTTGACCTCCCCTTCTCCATCCCTCTGACCACTCCTCTCTCCTGGAGCAATCATTCCCTCATCTCTCCATCTCTTCCTCCCAAGCCTAGCCCAACACTGCCACCTACCTTCTAGGACATTCGGCCCATGAAGAGTGTGTCAATTGAGGTTTTCAACGCTGCCTTCTCTACCCCAGACCCCTCCACCTCTGGCTGTCTCACATCCTGACAGCCCTGTCTCTGCTCTACTCTTCAATTTGATACTCTTGATGGCTATTACCCAAATGTACCTTTTACAATTGACATTTTGCACAATTGACCCAATTCTAGTGGTCCTAATTGACCTTTATATTTTTTTTTTTGGCGCAAAAGCCTTTACAAAAAAAGCGTCAGATAAAATATTTTACAAAAAGGAAATAAAATATGAAAAGAAAAAAAAATTCAAAAAAGGAGCGACAATATTTTTTCTGCTTTTTACCAACCCTGCCAAGTTATTCTAGGCAAACATTTCATTAAATGTTGTTCTTTTCCATATATTTTCTATGTGCGCGTTGTTTAAATGCATTTTTCTTATTTCGTTTATATATTAGATAACGATTTCACATTTGGTTAGCCCTGGATAGCTGAGAGCGTCAATGCAGTATTAGTGCCCAAAGTGATTCTGTCCCACAGGAAGTCTGATATTATATCTTCCTCACTGCGCACAAAGTTTCTGAAAAGTCTTGATCGATATGTCCATGAACCTTCACCTTTATCTTATTTTAGTTATTTTATATATGTATTGGGTTGCTTTTGGATCATAAATAATATAAGGAGCATGGGTGGGATTGCGAGTGGTTTTGGATTGGGTGGGGGGGTTGCAGAGGGTATTCCCCCTGCATATATGTCCTAATTGACCTAAATTAGGTCAATTCTCCCGAGGTCAATTGTGAAATGGTCAATTAGTATACAACCTCTTGATGCACATGCCCCAGTCATGAGGATCCGTTTGAAGTCCAAAGCCAAGTGCAATTTCTGGTTTGAGTCCGACCTACCTACACTAACGTAACGTAAGTGTAGGGCAGCTGAGAGGAAATGGAGGGCTTCTTGTTCATCCTCTGACAAACTGGCCTGTCGCCTGCTCCAAAGGCAATACTGACTGTCCTCAACAAGAAGAGTCCACATTCAAGCTGGTGTCTCTGCGGCATCCAACAACTCGGTCGAACTCTTTAAAATCTGCAAGGAGCTGGCACACCCGGCTGCAGTCTATAACCCTCCTGTTGCCTCCCAGGCTCTTTGCAATGCCCTCGCCTCTCACTTTATCTCAAAAACCCAGGACATCCTGTCCACCCCTCTGTCTGTACTTGCTGAACCTCCAGCCAACCCCCCAACCTCCTCCTCCTCTTCTCTCCCCCGATTAGGTTGCTAGACAAGTCCGATCATCCCTGTTCCTCTAAAACCCTCAAGGACCATATGACACCCTTGCTGATTTTTGCAGCCACTCCTTTGCCTCAGGATCCTCAAACTTCCTACTGCACCTCCGCAGAGGAAGTCTGCCTTTCCTCTCCTTCCACCAGAAGCTCATGGTCTCAAAGCTCTGGTTCTCTCTAGGTTGGACTATTGTAACAGCCTCCTTCTAAACCTACCTGCCTCTACTTTCCGCCCTCTGCAACTGATCCAGAACAGAACTGCAAGACTTATCCTTGGCCTCAAGCCCTGGGATTGTTTCTCTCCAGCTCTGAAAATTCTCCATTGGCTCCCAGTAGATACAAGGATTAAATTCAAAACCCTCTGCATTGTCCACAAGGCTTTCTGGGGCCTGGGTCCAAAATACCTTCAGCTATCCCTCCGCAAATACCTCCCCTCTAGAGCTCTTTGCTCCTCCCACTCCCTCAGGGTCAGTCGTTTTTCAAAGAAACGAGCTTGGGGTAAATCTGTCTTCAGCTGGGCCCTCACTCAAACTTGGAGAACCATCTCCGGTTTCGGAAGCACCTCAAGACCTTCCTCTTTGCTTCTGCTTTCGCTCCCCCACTCCCCCGTTGATCTGTTCTCTTGGCACCGTGCACCTGGTGACCCTCTGTACTCCAGGTCCAAGTACCTGCTCACCCTGCCACCCTCCCGCACTGCCTCCGGGCCACCATTGCACTGGGGTCTGTAACTGTACTCATGCAGCCCCCACGCCCCCTTTTTCTTCCTGTACTTATCAGACCTAGCCTGTCTGCTGCCTTAAACCCAGCACTTGCCGGCTGCACTACCACCGTTTGTTGCCTTTACTATTTATTATTTATCTTTTTCTCCTTTGCTCCGCACGTTCCACTACTCCCCCTTCCATGCACTTGTGCGTTCTCAATGTCACTGATCCTAGTAAGATCATTGTTCTCCCCTGTTCCACTCCCTTGCCGCGCTCTGAAACACTTGTGTACGAGCGCGATAGAAATAAAATATCAATTGTTTGAACTTCGCCTAGCCGGACCATAACGTCGGGGAGGGGTGGGGGTTATGGGATACATTACTCACCGTAATCGTATTTCTGATGCTTGTATCTGCTTAGATTCACATGCTGTGCATAGGCCGACATCTAGTGGAAGCTGCGGAGTATTAGTTTGTTTTTCGAAACTCGAAAATGGGCGTCGACACAGGGCGTGCCAGTAATACTATCCCTAGTGTGACGTCCACTGTACCCAAGATCCCTCACGCGTCTAGGATCCTGAGATTGTATTTTTTCTGACATGAGGTAGCATGAGGAGTAGCGCGAGTACAGATAATCCAAGCAGATAGACAGAAAGGTAAGACTACAAGCCATCATGCGCCTTCTCTCAGAGGGGAGGAAGGGTGGGTCGCATGTGAATCTAAGCAGATACAAGCATCAGAAATACGATTACGGTGAGTAATGTATCCCTTCTGAGGCTTGTGGAATCTGCTTAGATCACATGCTGTGCATAGATTAGCGAGCAGTACCTGAAGAAGGTGGGATGTGAGAAGGGTCATGAGCAAATAAGTGTCTTAGAACCGCTTGTCCCACTTGTGTATCTGCCTTGGAATGGGTGTCAATGCAGTAATGCTGAGTAAAAGTGTGAATAGAGCTCCAAGTAGCTGCTTTGCAAATGGTGTCAAGGGGTACATTTGCAATGAAAGCCAAAGTAACCCCAATGCCTCTAGTAGAGTGGGCTCTTGGCATGAAAGGCATAGTTCTTTCAGAAAGTGAGTAACAGCTGGATACAGTTAATAATCCACTTCGAGATGGCACCTTTAGAGACGTGATCCCCCTCTCTGCCTGTAGCTACGGAGACAAACAGTTGATCTGTTTTTCTTAGCGGTCTTGTCTTATTTACATAGTAGAGGACCGCCCTACCACATCTAGGGTGTGTAGTTTCACCTCAGCCGAGCTTTGCGGGTCCTGGAAGAAAGCCGGAAGCTCGATGGACTGGTTTACATGGAATTTAGATATAAATTTAGGTGAGAACCTAGGGTGTGTGGGTAAAACCAGTTTGTCTTTATGGACAGTAAAGAAGGGATCCTGCACTGACAGAGCCTGAATTTCACTGACCCTTCTTATAGAAGTAATAGCTACTAAGAAGGCCGTTTCTTAAGTCAGGTGTTTGAGACTGCTTTTATGCTTGGGCTCGAAAGGGGGTTCCCATGAGCTTGGCTAGCACCACATTAAGGTCCCACACCCTGGTGGTGGGTTTGAAATAGGAGGGTGAAGTCTCTTTACTCCTTCCATGAAGGGTTTAACTACTGGTACTTTCCACCACGAAACCTTGCTATGGGAAGTGGTGTAAGCCAACAGGGCTGCCAGGTGTACTTTCAGTGAGTTAAAAACCAATCCAGCAGGTGGAGCATGTATGTAACAATAGTGGATGGAGTGCAATCAACAGGGTTGATTGATCTACTCTGGCACCAGATAACGAACCTCTTCCATTTGTCAAAGTAACAGTGCCTTGTGTTTGGTTTCCTAGATTCTTTTAGGATGTCCATACACCTGTGGCAAATTGAGATGTCCAAACTATGACCTCAGGAGCCATGCTGCCAGGTTCATTGAGTTGGGTTGCTGGTGCACTGTTTGACCTTGGTGCTGGGACAGTAGGTTGTACCAGGCTGGAAGTTTGATGGGTTCGCACACCGCCATCCTGCGTAGATGTGGGAACCACGGTTGTCTTGCCCACATGGGAGCAACTAGGACGAGCGTCATCGACTCTGTTCATCTTGTTCACCACTTTCCTGATGAGGAGTTGCTGGAAAAGCGTACGCAAACATCCCTGACCAGTTCATCCACAGGGCGTTCCCCTGGGAGTCTGCTTGGGGGAACCTGGATGCAAATCCTGGGCATGGTCTGTTTTCGCTTGTGGCGAATAAGTCTATAGTGGGGAAACCCCACAGAGAAGATATCTTCTACGACCTCTCTGTGTAGAACCCATTTGTGTTCCTCTGGGAGGGAGTCTCTGCTCAGAGCATCCGCTAGGGAATTGAGCTCCCCTGGAACATGTTGTGATGACAGGAAGATGTTCCGTCTTCTGAGTGCCCATATCCAGATTTTCTGGGCAAGCTTGGACAGATTTGGCGAGCGAGTCCCTCCTTGCTTGTTTAAGTAGAACATGGCTGTTGTGCTGTCCGTCCCGATTTGCACTGACAGGTTTAGTAGGTGGGGCTCGAACGCCTGAAGCGCTCTGAATACTGCCAGAAGCTCTAGCAGGTTGATGTGGTTCTTGGCCACTGAGTGAGACCAGAGACCCTGAGCTGTGTGGTGGAGATGGTGAGCTCCCCACCCCGTCAGGCATGCATCTGTAGTGACTATTGCCTGTACTTCGGGATCGTAAAAGGGTTCCCCTGTGCGAGATTCTCTCTTGTCCACCAGTGAAGGCTTTGTACCAGTGTTGGCGAAACGACCACTAGATCGTCCCACTGACCACTTGCCTGAGACCACTGTTTCGCCAACCATTCCTGCATGGGACGCATGCGCAGGCGCGCGTGGGGGACCAGGTAAATACATGACGCCATCATGCCCAGTAAACGCATTGCTTTGCGTACCGTTATTTGTTGACCGGACTGATAATGCGGAATTTGCAGTAGTATATTCCGAATTCTTTCTTCTGAAGGAAAGGTCAACCCCTCTTGGGTATCTAGGATTGCTCCTAGGAATGGTTTTGAGGTGCTTGGCACCAGGCTTGACTTTTTCTCGTTGATTGAGAAGCCTAACTCGTGGAGGAGGTCGATAGTCCTTTGAATGTTTGTCCTGCAAATTCCTGGGGTTTCCCCCGTTATGAGCCAGTCGTCCAGATAAGGGTACACTGGGATTGCCTCCCTGCGTAGGTGTGCAGCCGCCACCGCCAGTACCTTGGTGAATACCCTTGGTGCTGAAGCTATCCTGAAGGGCAGTACCTTGAATTGGTAGTGTCGACTGTCCACCTTGAAGCGCAAGTACCTTCTGTGCGCTGGGAACATGGAAATATGAAAATAAGCATCTTTCATATCCAAGGTTGCCATGTAATCCCCCTTTTTTAGGAGGGGGGATTACCTCTTGTAGCGCGGTCATACGAAATTTTTGGGGCTTGACAAACTTGTTGGCAGGCCGTAAATCCAATACTGGGCGCATTGTCAAATCTTTCTTTGGCACAAGGAAGTAAGTTAAAAATACCCTCGTTTACCTGGTGTCCCGGGACGAGTTCTATCGTGTCCTTTTCTAGCAGAATGGCGATCTCCTCGAGGAGAATCTTCTGATGTTCTAAAGAGTGTACTCTTTGTCATGGAGGATGGTTCCGGGGACGCTGCAGTAGCTCTATACAATATCCTGTGGATACTGTTGACAGCACCCATCTGTCTGATGTGATCCCTTCCCAAGCCTGGGTGAAGTTGGAAATGCGTCCCCCCTACTGGGGTTGCGTGAGAAGGGACCCTGAACTGAGCGTCACTGCTTTGGTGGAGGCGTGCCGCCTCCCTTGCTGGGGCTGCCTCTGCCTTTACCACGACCTCTCCCATTACCCCTGCCGTAACCCTGGGTAGACTGCTGGTTGTTCCACTGTGTACTCTGCCCCTGGGAATAGGTGGATCCTCTCTGGGAATTTTGGCCGTGTGGGCGACGTAAATTACTATTCCCTCTCTGGTTAGGGGGTTTATTGGTTAACTGGCCAAGGGACTTGAGTGTTTCGTATTCGTCCTTGGCATTCTTCAGTGCGTCTTCGACCGCCTTACCAAACAGATCGGTTTCCATCGGTTTGTCCAACAATGAAGCCTGGGTTTCTGCCTTAAAACCAGACTGCCGTAACCAGGCATGTCTTTTGATAACAGTGCCTTCCGCTATCAATCTGCCTGCGTTGTCCGCGGCGTCGAAGGTTGCTTTCAAAATGCAACCAGACACGGCTCTACCCTCTGCGGAAATCCGAGCTAACTGGCCCTTTAAAGGTTCAGGCGCAGAGGCTATGAGTGCCGCGACTTCTTCCCACTGATGGCAGTTGTAGCTGGCCAACAGGGTGGTGGAGTTTGCAATCCTTGCTTGATAGGCGGACGTTGAGGCTACTTTCCTGCCGAAACCGTATAGTTTTTTGCTCTCCTTGTCGGGAGGAGCTTCGGACGATGACAAGGGTGTTCCAGCCCTATTCCGAGTGTTAGTGACAACTAGGGAGTCTGGCTTCAGATGTCCTCTTATATAGAGAGGGTCAGACTGGGCCGCCCTGAAAAGTTTTTCAACCCTGGGATTGACTGCTCTGGTGAGGTTCGGGTTCACCAGGGACGGATCTATTCTCCGCTTAATGGACTTAAGGATAGGGCAACAGTCCTCCTTTCTCCCACTAACTCTTCTGCGAAGTCCCTCTCCTCCTGGACACCGTGGGTGTCAATGTGGAAATGTTCTGCTGCGCGTGCGAGAACCTCGTTTAGGAGGGGTTGGTTATCGATCGGGGAGTCGGTAATCGGGGCTTCGTTCTCTACCGGGGAATCTACTCTGTATGTTTCCGGGTCTTCCTCTTCCTCGTCCTCATCATCCCCATAGTAGCCCGTCCCGGTTTGCTCTTCTACCATGCCAAATTCTTGGTCCTCACCAAAGGAAGCCTCTCCTTGATACAGTGAGTATGGTCTCAAGTATGGTTGTACCTCGAAGGGGTCTGACCTCATCGGTGTTTCAAACCGGGGCTTTTACTCGGGGGGATAGGATCATTAGAGCCTGAGGGTGTCGCCCCTTGTGGATCATACGAGAGGAAATGTTCTGGATTTTTATCATAAAAATCAGCCAAAGACGACATTCTTGATATGACCCTATCTATGTCTTCACTGGACCATTTTTTGGAACTGGGAATGACTCTCTCAACAAGTCTATGGGATTTATCTTGAGTAGATTAGCTGGTTTTAGACATATCAGCAGACCTGGTCTTGTCTATCTAGGGGGAGTGGTGTGTTTCACAGGTGTGGAAGAGTGCAAAGGCTGTTTCTTCTGCTATTTTCCCCCCTCCCCGTGAGTGGAAAAATGTTTTCCCTGTCCTTTAGTGGCTCTGGAGGGTTTTCGATACCTGGTGTCGAGGATCGGGGGTGGGGTCCCTGTCCTTCGAGCGTGGGGTCCCTGTCCTTCGAGCGTGGGGCCTCGCTGATTTTAACTGCGGGCTCCGACTTCTGGAGCGCGGCTGGGGGTGGAAGTTGTCTTCGTCTTCCGACGATCGAACTTCTGTTAGCCTAGGGAGCGAGGCAATCTTGGCAAGAGTGGATGATTGCCTGGAGTCATGCGGCGATCTTGATCGAGAGCGCCCAGAGGACACCGAATCGGACCGTTCTGTTTGTGCCTCTTTCCGAGAACTCGACGTCGTCGAGTCTCGGTTGGACTTTGTGTTTAGTGTGTGTAGTATGTGAAGCGCTTGCGTCGCCGGGGGTCTTCCCCCATAGCCGCCCTGCCGGACGACCTTCTGAGGTCGGGGACCTGCGCTAGGCTGTCTTTCGACACCGTAATGCCCTCGCTGTCCGAAAGTACGGCGTCGATGAAGGCGCCCTCCGCTGCCATGGCCGCCTGCCTGGGGTGGTGGGCCCAACGTTTCGTCGAACGGTCCTTAAGTGTCTTAGGTTTAAACCTACTACACGCTCTGCAGTTCGCTTCGGGGTGGTCCCTCAGCAAGCAGAGATTGCATGTGGCGTGCCTGTCGACCCAAGGGTATTCGCGATTGCACTTGGGGCAGAATTGAAAAGGGGTACCCTCCATACGCACCTTGAGGCAGCGGACTGTTAAGTGTAGGAAATGTATAAGGTGTACCTATATACCAAGAGTGTAGAGTATGTACAACCGCCGACACTCCCTACTTGCAGGGCCGTGGCCAGAGGCCTTCCAAGGCCCGGGCCGAGGCCAGAGGCCTTCCGAGGCCCAAATCCGTCATGCAGCAGCCGACGGGAGATTTCTTCTCCAGCCGGCGTTGAGTGTCTAAGTTCGACGTTAGGGTGGGGAAGGATGTCAATAGATTATTATTTTAAATTTTTAGCAAAAGTATGGCTAAGGCCAGGGGACTCCGCAAAATGCTTCCGACCAGTATGGTGGAAAAAAACAATCTGAGGATCCTAGACGCGTGAGGGATCTTGGGTACAGTGGACGTCAAACTAGGGATAGTATTACTGGCACGCCCTGTGTCGACGCCCATTTTCGAGTTTCGAAAAACTAATACTCCGCAGCTTCCACTAGATGTCGGCCTATGCACAGCATTTGATCTAAGCAGATTCCACAAGCCTCAGAAATATATATATATATATATATATATATATATATATATATATATATATATATATATATATACACACATATACACACCTAGTGTTTGCGCATTTTGCACGCACAGCTCAAAGGGAAGAGAAGAGTCAACCCCAGTCGCCGTGAACCTTTAAAAAGAACTCAGTACACACGTTCGGCTCAAAGGATTGGAACGTCCAATCCCGCAGTCACAGAATAATTCGGTTTGCAGCTCGCCCAAAACCCTTTTTCGTCACCCGATTGAGCAAGGCGGCTCCACAGGCAATCACTGACAATCCTCTGAGCAATGAATGGAAGCTGGAGGGTGTGGGGAGACAGGGAAAGTTGTTAGAAAGGGGCCACTAGAATTGATAAAGCCCCAAAAATCCCAAACCCCGAACACTCAATAGCAGACAGGGTAGGTCTGCCAAGTGCACGAAGAAAAAGGGGGTGTGGAGCTTTTAATGTCAAGCTCATCCTGCATCTCTTTCATCATGTTGGTTTCCATCTCTCATTTCTGACTAAATCTCCAGTTTTCTAAACTCCAGCTGCATTTTCATTTTCTCCATTTCTAGAACCAGCTCAGCAGACATGTTAGACAGGTAGGTGTGAGGTCAGAGGATCGAGAGGTGGATTAACAATGACATTTTCATGCAAATCATCTGCTTCACTTTCTGGAAGATGAGGGCTAAGTGTTCTACTTTGGCAATCATTGTCCAGATCAATTCTGGGAGTCGAGGTTACAGACCTGCTCACAGACACACTTGGTAATCCAACACATTTTGGATTCAAACTGCTTTCTTTTCTTTAGCACCAAGACGTTCTTACTTTCCAGTATGGTAGCCTTGAGGATGGATTTGTTGAATGCAATACAACCAGGAGTCAATGTAATCAAACCTACACAAATCCCACCAGCTGTAACACCAGTGTTATTGGAGTTTTCCTAAAGTCCACTGTGAGGTAAGAATTTATAAAACTATCCCATTAGTTTTAGATCACCAACTCCTAGTATCAGTCGGTACTACTCATGGAAACTTGGTAGAGTGGCAGAGCAGTCAGGCTCATCATAAGAGGAAGGTGTGAGCTGTAGGGAAGTACATTGAACCTGCTTAATACAATTCAAACATGTACTCAATACATTTATATTAAAATGTAGATTATATATGCAAGAATTTATTTTTAATTACTTAGCACATTATATCAAAACACTTTAGATTACTTTAAAATACTTTTTTTTTAAAGGCCTATGCTTAGTTTGTATTTGCTTGCGGTTACAATGGTTACAGCTTTTGGCACGGACAGCTCTATTGTATTATCGATAATAACATGCACTCACAAAGTAACAGTAATTGTATTTCGTTAGCAAAACATCATACGATAATGACTTTTAGGAAGGAAAACAGCTGGTTTGTGTAATACTAGCATGGCTTAAGGTTTTAGAGGAAGTTTCTTTGCACAGCACGGCTTTTAAAGTGCAAAATGCAACCCTAGCTAAAGGCAGTTCGGAGAGGTCCCAAAGTCTTGACAAACAGCAGAAGGAATAAATACTTACCTGTAACTATTGTTCTCCAGCATGGGTATGGCATGAATTCACATGCTCATGAATATTCCCTGTCAGGCCAGGAATCCTATGGTAAAAGAAAAAAACTCACTTACAAACTGCCTTTCTCCTCTAAACCAATCGCTGTACTCTGGGTCCTACTGCCCTCTCACCAAGACCCTCCTCTGGCAGCCATCTTCAGATTTGGTAGCACGTAAAGTGGCAGTATGTCCAAGAAGAGCCGCAGAGGGGCATGAGGGAGGGTTTGTATGTGAATCCATGTCAGACCTATACTGAGAACAATAGTTACAGTTAAGTAACTTGTTCCTTCTCCAGCATGGGGTCTGGCATGGATTCACATGCTCATGAAAAAAGAATACATAGCAGTACAACATTACACAACCAGAGGAGGTGGCAATGCTCAACAGAAGCAATTATTCTTACCTCCGTTAAAAGCTCACCTTCAAGCGAACAGGTTGCGTAGCACCTCTTGGCTGACCCTGGACTCCTCTCTGGAATCCCTGTCGACGCAGTAGAATCTTTGAAGGTGTGTGTGGACCTCCACGAAGCAGCTCTGTAGATGTCCAGCATGGGCACACCAGACAGGAACGCAGTCGCAGCGATTGCTCTGGTAGAATGGGCTCTCGGACGGCCAGGCAGCAGTCAGTTTGCCAACCGATGGCAATGTGTGATGCAGCTGGAGAGCCACCTGGAATGGAAGCCTTGGACAAGGCCTTCCCATGGTTCACAGGACCAAAGTTCACAAACAGTTGAGACTTCTTATGAAAACTCTTTGTGCGTACCACGTAGAACTTCAGAGCACGAGCAACATCCAGCGAGTGCAAAGTCCTCTCAGCCAGAGACTAAGGTTTCGGAAAGCACAAAGGCTTGTTGAGGTGGAATTCCGACAGAACCTTTGGCAGGAATGAGGGGTGCATCTGCAGCACCACCCTCAAATTGTCAAAAGTTAGATATGGCTGTTTGCAGGAAAGGGCCTGGATCTCACCTACCCTCCTGGCAGAGGTGATGGCCACAAGGACAACTGTTTTCCATGATGGGAACTTGAGAGGAGCCTGAGGCAGGGTCTCGAAGGGCCCCCCCCCTCCACCCCGCCATGAGCCTCGTCAGCACCACATTGAGTTCCCACGCCGGGGCAGGAGCCTTCACCAGCAGGAATAATCGAAATAGTCCTTTAAGGAACTCCTTAACGAGACAGTGGGACCAAAGAGAAGATCGTCCTGGAGACCTGGTGTAGCAGGAGATAGCCGCCAGATGCACCTTGATAGAGGTGTGTGCCAGCCCCGCCTTGGCCAAGGACAACAAGGAAGAATCTGTGGGCCGTGACCCTCAGAGGGTTGATCTTCTGCGCCCGGCACCACGTAGCGACACGCTTCCACTGGTGCCCGTAGCAATTAAGAGTCGATGATGCTCTTGCAAGAACCTCCCTGCAGTCCGCTGGCAACTGGTACCCCTCCAAACTCCAAGGATGCAGGAGCCAAGCCCTCAGGTTCAGCAAACCTGGGTTGTGATGCAGGATTGCGCCTCCTTCTCTGGTGAGCAGATCTGCGACCACTGGCAGCTTGACCGGAGGTGACACTGACAGGCTGAGAAAGTCTGGGTATTAAATCTGCCTAGGCCATGCTGAGGCGACGAGGATAATCCTGCATCAGCACCGTTTGAGTTGATTGATGACTCGCAGAGGCAACGGATGGAACGCGTATAAGAACAGACCTTCCCACGGGAAGGAGAATGCGTCCCCCATGCTCCTTGGTTGGTGGAACCGGTTAGCGAACCTCTGCTATTTTAAGTTTGTCGCTGTTGCAAACAAAATCGATCAATCTGAGACCCGCACAAATACGGAAGAGGCAGTCCACTTGGTCCTGTCGAAACTCCCACTCGAATGAATAGAAGCAACTCCAGGACCTAGATACTTACAGGTCCCACAAACTTTTTTGACTCATACATGCACCACACATGGAGCATGACCTAAATCTAGAACCATTAGCTGTCTAGATCATCGAAATTTATTTTCGCATATTGTCTTCAGATGTTATTCTGATATTCTCAAATATTCTAGTTAGTTATTCATTGTCTAGATCACTGAAATTTGTCTCTGACACATTGTTTCTTTAAATGTATACTTAGCTATTCATTGTCTAGATTACTGAAATTTGTCTCTGACACATTGTTTCTTTAAATGTATTTCCTTGATGTTGTTTTTTTCTTTGACTTAAACCTTCTATGTTTACAACCCTTACAAATTTGTCTCATATATATTGTTTCCAAATGTGTTCCTTTGAGTTTGGTTTCAATACAAACTTTTTACATTCACAACTTTTGACACGTGTGAGTCTCCTTATTCGATCTTTCTTCTTTCTGGACATACTCTTGGGTTACGAACCTAGGGATTCATTCCCTTAGCAAAATCCAATCAGGCTCCCCGATTTTCATTTTTGTTTCACTCACTGACAAGAATTGGGTAGTAGCCTTGATGGTAGTAGTTCTACTTTCTTTTGTTTTTGTATTTTCTGTGCCTGAGTCTGCTACCTGTCACCCTGGGCACACCGAAATCCTTAGAATATATGAAACTCCCACTCGTGGCAGGAGCGCAGTTCCCTGCTGAGGGAATCGCCAATGGAGTTCTTGATGCCTGCCAGGCGAAAGGGAATGAGGAACATCTCTTGGGTGGTGGCCAAGTTTGACAAATACTGTGCCTCTCTGTAGAGCGGTCGGGATCTGGTGGCCCCCCCTGCTTCCTGGTGTAGAACAGCATGGTAGTGTTGTCCGTGAAGACCCTCACCACCTTGCCCTTGAGGAACAGAAGTAATGACTTAAGGGCCCAAAACACTGCACGCAGCTCCAGGATTTGGATGGGAGATCCAGCTCCTCTGGCAGCCACAGGCCTCTGGCGTGGAGACGTCTGGTGTGGGCTCCCCAGCCCTCCAGAGAAGCATCAGTGGTGACCGTCTCATGGTATAGTGGTGTTGAGGATTTCAATCTGGCGACACACCTTAGTCTCAGCCCAGTATGCAACGCGCAATTGAAGTGCTTATGAGTGATAGATTAGATTCTATATTGAGATGATGCACCACTCATATCACACCCCCTTTTCAAATATCCCGGGTGACAATGACCAGGAACCAGACTGGTGGGTAAAGTAATATTTATTTAGAAATTCAAGAAAATCACACTCTTTAATATATGGGGCAGCAATCACCAATGGGGTGATAATATGAATGTAAGCAATGCACTTAGTTTAACCTTCTAGCAACACCGATAGAAAACACCAGAGGATAGAGAT
This sequence comes from Ambystoma mexicanum, assembly GCF_040938575.1. NCBI lineage: Eukaryota > Metazoa > Chordata > Amphibia > Caudata > Ambystomatidae > Ambystoma > Ambystoma mexicanum. Next base: position 1,308,581,435 of record NC_090935.1, on the reverse strand, counting down.
ACTTTGAATTTTTGGAAAGAAAGCACTCAAGTTAGAATTTCCCCCTGCAATGTTCCCTCAACCCACCAATAATCAATTTTAAGTGGATAAAAAGAATCAGCGGGTAATCGGGAATGACAAAGAATAGAAATCCAACTTTCCCTCCCCAAACAAGAGAGAAAAACGGATTTAAACCCTGGCAATGCTAAAATGATACTTGGAAATGGATGGATAAACCATGAATGTGTTCAACTCTTGAAACAAAAGCAATTCTTTACTGGAGCAACACTGGAAAGATACGAGCAATCACAAGCAATGGATTTAGCAAAAGCATACAATTCGAAATTGAATGGAAGATTGAAAACCGCTTAAAACCAAAATTACAAGTTGTAAAATTACACACTTTTGCAAATCCCGCCTGAATTGACCAAAAACGTTTTTTAATAAAAACGGGTGAAATATTGTAAATCTGGATGCGGTTGGTGTGTAGCTATGGATCCTAGGTACAATATTAAAGTGAAATGAGGTCTCTAGCTGTTAAATTGAGTGAGTTATGCCAGATAGAATGGAGGTGCGTTTTTGGAAAAATAAAGGCGCAAAAAAGGAACAAATCAATTTTTCAAGGACAGTTTTACTTTACGCTAGGGCATTCAGGCTAGGCTACCAGCTTGAGACTCCGTAAGCTCTGGAGTTGATCCACGGAATCAACCCTAGCACCTCCACGCCCGCCCTGGCGGACCCAGTCTGATCACCCGAGGGAGGATTAGGGCTTAGCATTTCACAAGACAAAATAATTAAAGAAGTTAGAACTAGCGCAAAGAATCAAAGGCAGGGTTTCAAGAAGGATTGTGACAATATTACAGTTATCAGGATAAGGATTGGATGACTTAGAGATTGGGATGGAACAAAGCAAGGCAAGGTTTACTAGGTTTCTATGGTTCCTATTGGTACTCCTAGTCCACTTTTAGTTTGGATTTTGGACAGTCAGCGCTCTGGATCCCCACACGGATCTGGTCTAACACAGGGCAGCGGGACAAACTCAGTGGGGCAGAGCCAGCTGGGCAGGGACTGGATACCAAAAGATAGTTCTTCTGGACTGGAAGTTCTGGTTACTGGATCCTATAGGGCATCAGGATAGCAGGATAGGGAGTGGCAACAAGCCAGGTAAATGCAGGATGCTTCCCCAAAACACTACAGCGCTTCCCACTGGTTTTGGGGATTATTTTAGAATTGAGGCCTAGCTGAAGCAAGATCAGCAAGGTTTGGCCTTGTGGTTGGGATCTGGATTCTAGATGGATAATTGCAAGAAGACAGGAACAGACCGGAACAGAAAGGAACAGACAGGAACAGAAAGGAACCGGACGCCAGCTTAGGAATCAGTCAGGAATCAGTGTGTCCTGAGTGCTAGTCAGGGGCCCTTATTTATAATGCCAGATGACATCATTACAATATATGACGGGGGGAGGATTCACTACCCACGCCCCCAACAATAGGATTGGGCAAGAGCATAGTCTCCGCATTGCTCACAATTGGTTGGATATCAGAAAAGTGATGTCATGTTTATGAGGTGATTTTTACTGTATCTAGAAACTCCCACATTTCCTTTACTGAAAATCCGATTTTGCCAAACCCAGATATTTATGCAGTTGCCACCTCTTAGTAAATCAGATACACAGGTTACATATTTTGTGCAGCACAGATTAGTCCAAACCTCCAGTTTGTGCGACCCTGTTTCACCTTTGACACATTTTGGTAATTTTACACATTAAAGATTTGGCCCACAATTCCCCAATTTTATACACAGATGCTAATTGTCCCCAGGGATGTATGTAAAGAATTTGACATTTGCAACATGGATGCTTTTCTGGTAATACAACATATATCACGGTTTCTGTCCAGAGTGTGTCCCGACATTCTACCAAGTTTTCAAACAACCCACAATTCCACTTTTACGCTGTGAAAATTCCACATTTTTAGCAATTTTGACAGCTGAGATATGTCTTTTTAAAGTTCTTTATGAAATAGTCTTAAGCCAAATGGAAGTCAGTCATTTTTTTCTTCCCAGCTAACACCACTTGGCAGTTTCTTGCAAGCAGGATGGGGGCGGGCCTCCCTTAATTTAAGGTTTTATTGCCCTTCACCCTTGACAGGTGAGTGTCCCAGGACTGCTATTGTCCCAGCCTGGAGCAAAGACGAATGCCTGATGTGTATGTGAACTGTCATTGTCCTATCCCATATTCAAAGGTTTTCAAGCTGGTACTTCACACCTAAGTGTCCTGGATTTAGGGTGCATCTCCCTTCATAGGAGGAGTTTCATAGCAGGCAGCTGGAATGACAGGTTTCTGAGAGCTTGCAACTCCAGCCTATGTGTTTGAACTTGTTTAATTTCTTACATTAATTCGGTGTGCAGATACTCAGATTGCCACTGTCTTGGCAGCTGTAGTCATTTTCCTTGCAGCAGGACTCATCTAAAGTATAGATACAATTCTCCTTAACCTGGCTCAGAGGGTAAAAAGTCTTTGAACTGCTGCGCCTGGATACATTTTGTCAAGAAATAAATGCGTGTTTCCTGTGCGAGTGAAAATGAAGTTGCTGCTGCAATGTGACCATCCTGAATTTCTAGGACTTGAGTTATTTGTTGAAGTGCTGCAGGTCTAGAATGGGCCTCCAGCCCCTGGGTCTTCTTTACAAAGAAGTACCTGAGGTAGACTACGGAGGCCCAGAGTTGCTTTGGAACCAGCTCTATCGCCCAATTTCTTATCATGGCCCATACCGCCTGCAGGAGCTGAGGGATGTGCTGTTCTTGCTGGGCCACCAGAAGTATCAGCGGACACTTTGCTGGAACTCCAGTGTGTATTAGGGTGAGAGCATCCAGCACCCATCTGTCGGTGGAGATCTTCCTTCCACTCACTGACAAAGCCGGCCTCCCACTGGGATGCATGAGTGGAGGTCCAACATCCTGGCCGGTTCAATCTTGCTTCGGGGCCTGCGTGCCACCTTGGGAGCGACGTCTGCCACCTTCACCGGAAGCCTTGGAACGGTGTCTGTAGGCCTCCTGGGTCATGACCGGGAGGGCTGCCGGTAAAACAGGAACCATCAGCCGAAAACTTGAGACGATCTGCTGGACTTCCCACCGGAGGCACGAAAGGAAGTGTGGTGTTGAAGCAAGCCCAGGGCAAGGGCAGTCTGTGTCCATCTTAATGGCCTGCAATGATTCGTCAACAGCATTCCCAAAAAGCATGTCCCCGAAGGGAATGTCCAGAACTCTCGTCTGGACCTCCTGATGGAAGTTTGTGGCATTCAGCCAGCCACTATGACAGAGGCAGACACCGTTCCACATCTGCCGGTACCCCGTGTCCCACCATCCAGGGCGACAGTAATGGCATGGTCCGATGCCACCACCTCCTCCTGGATGATGGAAAGTGCCTCAACCCGCTTGTCGTTGAGTACAAATTTCAGCAGGGGGCCATCTTATACCATAGCTCCCGGTCGTATCTGGCCGGGATTGCAAGCGCATTTGCTGTCTTGACTGTTGATGCCGCAGAGTAAATCACCTTCCTTCCATTGGCATCTAACGTCTTCCCTTCGCTATCCGGAGGAAGAGAGGCTGAAGAAGAGGGGTTAGATTACTTCTTTCTCGCTGCCGCCAAGACCAGAGTCCGGGGAAGGCTGCAAACGTAGGCACTTGGGTGCAGACTCCGGCACCCAGTACTTTTTTTGCAGCCTTTCCCTCTTGGCCGGGTTTCTCAAAGCTAGGCCCTCGTCCCAAACGTCATCCAGGAGAGGCACCGCCAGAATGGTCTTGCTCTTGGCCTTGCACTGTTATAGAAAACCTTCCTTCTTGGTCTCTTCTGGCATCAGTTTGAAGAGCTTGGACGCTCTGGCGACCATGCCATGGAACGACCACACTTCGTCCGGGGGAAAAGCCCTTGGCTGTGGCAAACCGCCTGCTGTGGTCATGTCGTTGTCAGTGTCCATAGTTGCCGTGTCCGCCCTGTCTCCCTATTGGGGCGGTGGGGTGGGGGGGGGGGGGGGGGGGGTGGGGGGGGTCAGTTAAACATTGATGCGGCGGCGTAGGGTGCCACCTCATCTTTTTCACCGGAGGCTGGCCTGGCATCACCAGGGCCGGATGAGTCGCCGGCATCCTCTTATGGATTTTCAACAATAAGGTGTGTAGGGTCGAAAGGACGCCCAGAGATGCACCCCTCCGACGTGTCAGGGGGTAGGCCTACTTGGCCCAGTGCCGTCGTCGGCATTTCCGTTGCCGTCTCCATCATCCCCCTCGCCATTTCCGTCACAGTCGTTCCACACATCCTCCTGCCCCGTGTGAACGGACACCTGGTCCTCCTTGTCCAAGAAAGAAATATCCATGCCCCGAGTACGGCTGAGGCCTCCTCTCCCCTCTTTTTTTGCATCCTGAGGGGTTGGTTTCGGGCTTAAGGACGAGATCCTCTTCTCCGGTGTCTTCTCTACTGGCTTGGCCGAGGCCTCCCGTCTCGGGGGCAGGGATACTCTGGGTGCGCCGGTGCTACCTGGAGTGGGTGGCCCCCTTTGGCCTTTGAGGGGGCAGCCACCACCAACTATCATCGAAAATGGCTTCGCCTGGGCCACCTAGGCCTTCTGGGGCAGGTTGGCCACCTTTTCCTGCGCCTTCTCTGGTTTGCTTTCCCCACAGCTTCGCAGGGCTAGCCGATTTCCTCTTTGAGGAGGAGCTGGAGCGATGGCTGGAAATAAAGGCAGATGTTGAAGATGAGCATGTCCTGCCCGTCGCGGGACCCGCTTGTGCAGCAACCCCAATGGAAACAGACTCGCAGTGCTTGGCCTGGTCTTCAGCCCCCACGGATGGAGCGCCCTCAAAAGGTCTTAAAAGCCTGCTCCTGACTGGCTGGCCCTGGGTGAGGGATGCCCCTGCTTGCCGCACGGGGCAGAGGCCCTGGCGTTGAGCCAAGCCACCAGCCTACTGTCACAATCCTTGGCGGTTCACTTGGAGAACCCAAGGCAGATTTCACAATCTGCTTCCCTGCGATCCGGATAGAGTCTGAGGCACTGAAGGCCTTCGTCCTCTAAAAACAGATTCCACAGCTGCAGCAGAGCTTGAAAAGGGAGCTTCCCTCGCTCTGCTCCTCCGACATGGTCCAGAGTGTCGGGTAGACCCGATGGCCTTCTGGAATCTTCGATGAGAATTCCGACGATTCTTGCCCTAGAGGGGTGTTGAAATTCACTGACAAAGGGATCCCCGATCGTCAGCTAAAGGAGTGAAAGAGCACACAGGCTCTGACAAAAATAGAACTTTTTTACAGAAAAAAGCACAAAAACATAGAAAAACTCACAGAAGATGGATGCCAGAGGAGGGGCTTAGGAAGAGGACTGTCACTGGCTGGGGCAGTATGACCCAGAGTACAGTGATTGGTTTAGAGGAGAAAGAGTTTGTAAATGAAAGTGAAACTTTTTTCTTTTACCGAAGATTCCCAGCCTGACGGGGAATATTCATGAGCATGTGAACCCATGCCAGACCCCATTGCTGGAGAACAACAAAAACTCCTAAGGATATTTTCTAGTCTTTAGTTTCTTAGGAGGCACACAACCAACGTTGGAGACCCTGTTAAAGGACTTACTAAAAGGACAAAAGCAGCAGCTTGGGTCAGAGGTAAGAAAGGGGGGGGGGTTGCCCTGGACACCTATGTGCACTCCAATGTTCTGGAGCAACTTTTTGGGCTTTCTAAGACAATGCACTGCAATTGGGTCGGAGGTCTCATGGTATTTGCGGTCTGCAGCTATGGGGGGCGGGGGTTTATCACAGAACCTTGGAGATGGCTGATTGTAGTTAGTCTTGGGACTGGTTGTGTCCTACCAGTCTAAGGGAAGGAGTCTTCTCAGAGTTCCTCTGTCAGGACAGCAGTGGTCACGTCACAGTGTTGCAAAGGGTCTGCAGTGGTCTTCAGTTACATCAGTTTCCAGTGGTCGACTTGCCTTTCGCCTCAGAAACCTCAACTTGTATTCAGTTTCAGCACACACTCCTCTTCAATCTCAGCAGTTTACAGAAAAGAGCGGGTGGCTATCCAATCAGGATATCCAGACCCCCACTGGGAGCTGGTTCCATTCAGGCACTTGGGCATACAAAGAGCAGGGGAGTGAAAAACTCCTCCCGCACCTCCTCCCTGCCCAGCGGGTTCCCAGCCATAAGCAAAACCTACACGCAGACTCCCCCCTCCCAGCATGGCATAAGGGCTAACAGAGCAACCATGCTAGAAATGGTGATAAAAGAAAGGAGTCACCAAGTTAGTATTTCAGTGACCCTATTGTGCACAAACGGGGCTATGAACATAGCCTGCCGTAAATAAAACACTATAAAAAAAACTATATAGTTGGTAGAACACGCCCACCAGCCATAACTAGAAGGTTGCATGTGTGACACATAAGTTGGTGTGCCAATCTCTTAATATATAATATTTTAGGAGAGATACTAAGTATCTATATCCTTAAGAACAGTAGAAAGTAATGATAAAAGAACCCAAAGGGTTACCAGCAACACCGACCATAAGGAGCTGTGTTCTGCAAGAGTTAGACACAGATTCCTTTAAAGAGATATGGAGGAAAGTAGACTCAATTGTAAAAGAAAAACACAGAACAGAGTTCCAAAATGTAAAGACCATAAGAATGAATGAGTGGAAAAAGGCTCCACTCATTCAGGATGTAAAGAAAAAGGTCCAGAAGTCCAGCAAAAAATACTGGGGGCTCAATAGGATGGGAGATGAAGCATAGAAATGAGAAATCTCACTAACAACGTGTCGACGCAGGTGGTCTATTGCAGATTCATGCAGGAAAATATTTTTGCAACATTAAGTTGAAAACCAAAACTTTGCAATCAACCTACATACTAGAGGGAATAACGCCATTAATGTACTTTGCGCATAGAAAATACTAGATTTACACCATCACTATGAAATGTAACGAATTCATGTGGATCCAAGGTCTCATATACCATTTTAAAAACACATTTATTTTACTTACTGGGTTTAAGCTTTTGATTGCATGAAAAGCAGACTGTCCAAGTTCTTTCTCCCATTTGAAGTCCCAAGCTCTCTGTTTTTCAGCTATCGACTGATTTACAGACACCAGGTGTTCACGCCTTATCTCACGCCTGCAAGAATGTCACATATTAGAAATATTTCCTTAAAATGCTCTATCAATGTAATAATTATGCACACAAGAAAAGGATTAGGTCAAAGGACAAAAAAAAGTGATGCACAGGCCAAGCATCGGAAAGGATGTTTTCCATCAGGCAATATTCTGTCATTTGTATTTTAAACTTTCCCTCCATCGCCATTTTGAATTGTAACAAATATGCTTTGGCACCACAAAGAAGTAGAGGTTTTACACTTTAAAACAGACAAGCCACTGAATCCCTCTTGCAATAACACTCACATTTATTTTCAGTATAACCATGAGCTGCCTACTGACTGAAGAATTTTAAAATCACTTCCGAGCCCAAGACAAACTACCTACAAGTACTGACAAATTTACCTGTTTGACAAATTATACTGAATATCTTTTTAGATTGTGTTTGTGATTGTATGTGACCCTTTGTTGGTTAAGAATTACATTCTGTTTTTGAGGGATTTATTTTAACTAGTGGTACTAACCGGTGTTGCCCCGGTCTGTAGCTGACATGCATGTGGGGGTCTGCTATAGCCTTGTGTATGTAGGTTGTGTCATTACTTCAGATTGTAGAAAAATCGCAAAATCTGCTATCTCTTGAAATCGCTTATACGGAGAAAACCGGACCGGACCTCGGTCAAACCAAGTGCAGTGCAAATGGGAGGGGTTAGTCAGATTTCACTAACCTGGGGCCAAAATGTTAGTACACCAACTTTTATGAGGCTGGAGCCAACCCTGAACATACAAACACTTTCACAAATATATATAAAGATTCAAGAAATATTTTAATCACAGAAAATAATTTGTTGCCTGCTTGTTGAAATTGTGCCCCGTGTCGTTTAAACACTTTACTGGAATATACGTGACTATATCATTTCTGAAGTACTTTCCTGAAATCTATATCTTTTAAGGCTTAACGAAGTGTAGAGTATATTTTTCATTAAGTAAACAGTGTAGCCCTTCCTTTGTGCACCAATGTGTGTAAACCTTTACTTCAGAAGTACCCCTCTTCCCTCCGAGGAGTGAAGCCAGACTGCCATCACTTTCACCATTGTAAGAGTCAAGTCTTAACTTGGTGGCATCCTGCCAAACACTACAGGTCAGTGTTGAATTATATTTGTGGAGTTCCATTGGTCAACTTTGATAGTCCCCTTACTTTTTTGCTGGCTTTTTTGGTTTCTAATCTTTCCTTTTGCGGTCAGTGTTTTGAGGATTTTCCATAGGCAGTTTTTCCAGCATGTAGGCACATCCTTATCACTTGGCTCACAGGGATTCCTTTTGGGTATAATGGTTCTCCAAGGAGTACAGTGGTTAGGTATTATTTGATTAAATGAATGCTTCCATTAAATACCACCATCTCAGAAGGGCAATAAATTGAAATGTCATGCAATTAATGTTAAATTTAAGATCAAATATTTCTCTGAAAAAAGTTGGCTAATGCAAAGGAGCATATGCATTTATGCCGTCATATTCAAGGGCCCATGCAGACTATCCAACATGTATTTCAGTTTTCGGCAAGGAAAGGATACTTGCAAATCAGATAGAATTAAAGAATTTGCATACACCTCATTATATGGTCATAAATAGTAAAAATAGCAAAGAACTCAGTTTTCCTTCACCTGTATCTCAAAATTGTCAACTGTGCAGGTTTGTTAATGCAATGTCATCTTAGGGGGACCAGAACTCATTTCCCACAAGGAACTCCCTATGAAGCCACTTTATCTACATCTATGAGACTGCCTCCAGTAACGAATAACGTGCTCTCCTTTTGTTTGGCTCCAGGCAATGCTGGATCTACCACAACGTCTGAAGGAAAATGGAATATCACTTTATTAGCGAACTTGCATGCAAGGCCGAAGAGTGGATCAGAAAAGAGAGCCATACAGTGGAAGCCCTCTGATGTAGCTACATCTTGGTGGGGCAGAGAAGAGTGGAGCTGCAGTAATCTGGAAAGCAGAGAATGCCAGAGCAAGACAGAAAAGCTGTCCGGATGGAGCTTAGAGGCCCATCCAACGTGGTGGCGTGACCACGGAAGCACCATGGTGGGCCTGGGGCCCATATAACGACGCTGACACCAGTGGAAGTGGAAGACATGAAACCTCCTGTGAGCAGGCATTCGCAGAGCACGGAAACCTAACTTCGACGCAGAGAGTGCGGCTGTTGTAAAAACCAGATCAGGGATAGGAACAATCTAAGCAGACATGTGCAAGCGCCCAACCCGAAAAGCCACCCATGACGAACAAAGGTACTGGGGTGGAACAGAGAAGGGGGGGGAGGCCACCGGGGGAACAAATCTTAAGGGAAGGAAGTTGTGAAAACTATGATATTGATGTTGGGACATTGAAAAAAATCATAATTAATAGATAACGCGTCTGCCCAAACGCTGTACACAACAGGTTTACAAACATCCCAACCGAAGTTGGTACTCATTTATCGACCTCGAAAGGATAAAAGGCTGAGTTGACCTTGCCGGGATTCAAACCGGAAGATCACACAGATCACAGCAGAGTGCTCAACATGCTGACCTATCTTGCCAGCATATATCATGAGGTACCAAGGAAAGTGAGTGGAGATATTAAGCATGAGGCTTTGAGAAAGCCGGAGAGAGTATCCTGTGAAGGATGGAAGAAGAGTTAGGTAATCTCTTAGTGAGAAACTAAAAAGTACTATGAGTCAAGATTACATAATGCGCCAAGTGCTCAGAGAAAGAGCCTAGTAGAGAAACCCCAGGAGCCCTGGTGCCTCGCCCATGATAATATAATGATATATCAAACCTGTGAAGGGTCCTGTGGAAAGATTGAGATACTCAAACTAAGAGGAAGGACTAATAGACTATCTTAAGAAAACCATTAAGGAAACTACTGAGAATACAGATAAGCACTACACCGTCTGGAACAGTAGACCTATGAGCAGTTGGTAGGAGCTACAGGAGCTCATAACTAACAGAGAACCAGAAGAGAGCATCTAAATGAACCGATTTCAAGAGAATGACATTTGCATATCCGATATATATGGGATATATCACTCACCTTAATCGTATTTCTGAGGCTTGTATCTGCTTAGATTCACATGCTGTGCATAGGCCGACATCTAGTAGAAGCTGCGGAGTATTACAGTTTGTTTTTTCGAAACTGGAAAATGGGCGTCGACACAGGGCGTGGCAGTAATATTATCCCTAGTGTGACGTCCACTTTACCCATGATCCCTCACGTGTGTAGGAACCTCAGAATGTGTTTTTTCTGACATGAGGTAGCATGAGGAGTAGCGCGAGTACCAGATTATCCAAGCAGAAAGAAGAAAGATAAGACTACATGCATCCATGCGCCATCTCTCAGAGGGGAGGAAGGGCGGGCGCATGTGAATCTAAGCAGATACATGCATCAGAAATCCGATTACGGTGAGTAATGTATCCCTTCTGAGGCTTGTGGAATCTGCTTAGATCACATGCTGTGCATAGATTAGTGAGTAGTGTTAGAAGAGGGAGGTGGGATGTGAGAAGGGTCATGAGCAAATAAATGTTGTAGAACCGCTTGTCCCACTTGAGTATCTGTCTTGGAATGAGTGTCAATGCAGTAGTGCTGAGTAAAAGTGTGAATAGAGCTCATGTAGCTGCTTTGCAAATGGTGTCAAGGGGTACATTTGCAATGAAAGCCAGAGTGGCCCCAGTGCCTCTAGTAGAGTGGGCTCTTGGGGTAAAAAGCAGAGTTCCTTCAGAAAGGGAGCAACATAGCTGGATACAGTTGACTATAAATTTGGAGATGGCACCTTTAGAGACGCAATCTCCTTCTCTGCCTGTAACTACGGAGACAAACAGTTGGTCTGTTTTACTTAGCGGTCTGGTCTTGTCTACGTAGTAGAGGACCGCTCTTCGCACATCTAGAGTGTGTAATTTCACCTCAGCAGAGCTTTTAGGTTCTTTTATGAAGCCCGGAAGCGCAATGGACTGGTTCACGTGGAATTTAGAAATGAACTTAGGTGAGCACCTAGGGTGTGTTCGTAGAACCAGTTTATCCTTATGAACAGTAAAGAAAGGATCCTGCACTGAAAGAGCCTGAATTTCACCGACCCTTCTTATGGATGTAATAGCTACTAAGAAGGCAGTCTTATAGGTCAGGTGTTTGAGACTGGCTTTATGCATGGGTTCAAAGGGTGGCCCCCATGAGCTTAGCAAGCACCACATTAAGCTCCCATCCAGGTGGTGGGTTAGAAATTGGAGGGTGAAGTCTCTTTACCCCTTCCATGAAGGCTTTAACCACTGGTACTTTCCACCACAAAACCTTGTTATGGGAGGTGGTGTAGGCTGACAGCGCCGCCAGGTGTACCTTGAGTGAATTAAATACCAACCCTGAATCCAGCAGGTGGAGCATGTAGGTGACAATGTTGGAACGAGTGCAATCAACCGGGTTGATTTGTCTATTCTGGCACCAAATAACAAACCTTTTCCATTTGTCAAAGTAACAGTGCCTCGTGTTTGGCTTCCTAGATTCTTTTAGGATGTCCATGTACCTCTGTGGTAAATTGAGATGTCCAAACTCTGACTTCAGGAGCCATGCTGCCAAGTTCATTGAGTTGGGTTGACGATGCACTGTTTGAGCTTGGTGCTGGGACAGTAGGTTGTACTAGCACGGGAGCCTGATGGGCTCGCACACCGCTAGTCTGCGTAAGTGTGGGAACCACGGTTGCCTCGCCCACATGGGAGCAACTAGGAGGAGCGTCATCGATTCCCTTTGCATATTGTTGACAACCTTCCTCAAGAGAGGGGTTGGTGGAAAAGCGTAGGCAAACATCCCTGACCAGTTCATCCACAGGGCGTTCCCCTGGAGTCTGGCTGAGGGAACCTCGATGCGAATCCTGGGCATTGCCTGTTTTTGCTTGTGGAGAATAGGTCTCTAGTAGGGAAACCCCATTAGGAGATGACGGTCTTCTACAACTTCTCTGTGTAGACACCGTTTGTGTTCTTCTGGGAGGGGATCTCTGCTCAAAGTGTCTGCTAGTGAATTGAGATCCCCTGGAACATGTTGAGATGACAGGTAAATGTTACGTCTGAGTGCCCATATCCACATTTTCTGGGCAAGCTCGGAAAGATTTGGCGAACGAGTCCCTCCCTGTTTGTTTAGGTAAAACATCACTGTTGTGCTGTCTGTCAAGATCTGCACTGACAGGTTGAACAGGTGGGGCTCGAACGCCTTAAGCGCTTTGAATACTGCTAGAAGCTCTGGCAGATTGATATGATTCTTGGCCACTGTGTGAAACCAGAGACCCTGAGCTGTGTGGTGATGAAGGTGTGCTCCCCACCCTGACAGGGATGAGTCTGTTGTGACTACAGCCTGTACCTCTGGATCGTAAAAGGGTTTCCCCTTTGACAGGTTCTCTCTCGTCCACCAGTGTAGACTTTATACAAGTGTTGGCGAAACGACCACTAGATCGTACCACTGACCACTTGCCCGAGACCACTGTTTCGCCAACCATTCTTGCATGGGTCGCATGCACAGGCACGCGTGGGGGACCAGGTTAAAACCATCGCTTTGCGCACCCTTATCTGGAAACCGGGACGCTAGAGGAATTTGTAGTAGTAGATTCCGAATTCTTTCCTCGGATGGAAAGGCCAACCCCTCTTGAGTGTTTAGGACAGCTCCTAGGAACTGTTTGGAGGTGCTTGGCACCAGGGTAGATTTTTTTCTCGTTTATGGAAAAACCCAATTTGAAGAGGAGGTCGATCGTTCTTTGAATGTTTGAGCTGCAAATTACTGGGGTCTCCCCTGTGATGAGCCAATCGTCCAGGTAAGGGTACACTGGGATTGCCTCCCTGCGTAGGTGTGCCGCCGCCATCGCCAGTACCTTGGTGAATACCCTTGGAGCCAAGGCTATACCGAAGGGCAGCACCTTGAACTGGTAGTGCTGACTGTCCACCTTGAAGCGCAAGAATCTATGCGCTGGGAACATGGAAATATGAAAATGGGCATCTTTCATGTCCAGCGTTGCCATGTGATCCCCTTTGTTTAGGGGGGGGGGGATTACCTCTTGGAGAGTAGTCATGCAACATTTTTGGGGCTTGACATACTTGTTTGCAGGGCGCAAGTCTAATACTGGGCACATTGTTAAATCTTTTTTTGGCACAATGAAGTAAGTTGAATAAATACCCTTGTTTACCTGGTTGCCCAGGACGCGTTCGATCGCGTCCTTTGCTAGAAGATTGACGATCTCCTCGAGGAGAATCTTTTGGTGGCCCAAGGAATGTACCTTTTGACATGGATGGTGGTTTCGGGGACACTCGAGCAGTTCTATGCAGTATCCTGCGGAGACACTGGACAGCACCCATCTGTCTGATGTGATCCCTTGCCAAGCTTGGGTGAAGTTGGAAATGCGTCCCCCTACTGGGGATGCTTGAGAAGGGACCCTGAGCGGAGCGTCACTTTCGCGGAAGGCGTGCCGCCTTTGCTGGGGCTGCCTCTACCACGGCCCCTCTTATTTCCTCTGCCGTAACTCTGGGTAGTCTGCTGGTTGTTACCCCATGATGTACCCTGTCCCGGTGTATAATTGGAGCCCCTTTGGGAATTCTGGCCGCGTGGGCGACGAAAATTACCATTGCATCTTTGATTAGGGGGCTTGTTCGTCAATTCTCCCAGGGATTTCAGAGTATCATACTTGTCTTTGGCAGTTTTAAATGCGTCCTCAACCGCTTTGCCAAATAAGAGATTAGGTTCCACCGGCATGTCAATTAGGGATGCTTGTTTCTCGGGTTTAAACCCTGACTGTCTTAATCAAGCATGCCACTTGATGACCGTGCTCTCTGCTATGAGCCTGCCCGCGTTATCTGCGTCATCAGAGGTTGCCTTAAGGAGGCAACCAGACACGGCTCTCCCCTCCGACGCGGCCTGGGCCAACTGACCCTTTAGTGGTTCAGGTGCGGAGACAATGAGGGCAGCTACCTGTTCCCACTGGTGGCAATTGTAACTTGCCAGCAGAGTGGTGGTGTTGGCAATCCTTGTCTAGTAAGCGGAAGTGGAGGCTACCTTCCTTCCCAACCCGTAAATTCTCTTGCTCTCCTTGTCCGGGGGGGGGCTCAGATGATGATAGAGGAGTCCCCGCTCTTTTTCTGGTGTTAGTAATAACCAAGGAGTCGAGCTTCAGTTGTCCCCTTATGTAAAGCGGGTCTGACTTGGCGGCCCTGAACAATTTCTCGATTCTGGGGTTTACGGCCCTGGTGAGGTTAGGGGTGAGAAGGGAAGGATCAATTCTCCGTAGGATGGATTTGATAATTGGAATGGCTAGGGCATTGGGCCTTTTCTCTCCCTCTAGTTCTTCAAAGTCCCTCTCTTCCTGTGCCCCCTGAGTGTCAATGCTGAAGTGCTCTGCCGCTCTAGCTAAGACCTCATTTAGGAAGGGCTGATTGTCTACCAGAGTCGATAACCTGAGGTTCTTTGCGAACAGGAGAGTCTATCCTGTAGACCTCTGCAACATCATCTTCCTCTTCATCTTGGCCCTCGTCATCCCCATAATAGTCCACCCCAGTTTGGTCGTCCAACATTACCAAGTCTGGATCCTCATTGTACTACTGTGGATCCTCACCATACTGAGTGTAAGGCTGGATGTAAAAAGGGTCTGAAATCAGTCCCTGAGTTGGAGTCTCAACCCAAGGTTTCTTAGTAGGGGGCTGAGGGTCCCTGGATCCTGACGGCGTAGCACCGTCCGGGGAATAGGAGAGGAAGTGCTCTGGGTTTTTGGAGTAGAAGTCAGCTAGGGAGGACATTCTAGTCATTACCCTGTCTATATCTTCACTGGTCCATTTTTTGGAGCTGGGAATGGACATTTCCTGAGGGGATACCCTTCTATGTCTTGTTTGGACCTAGGGGCCTGGACAGGGGCCTTGGATTTATGTCCATCTGAAGACTCTGAACTGTCCTTATGTGTTTGAGGTGCAGAAGAGGAGAGTGGTTTCTTCTGCCGTTTACCCCCCTCCCCGTGAGTAGAAGAGTTTCCCTGATGTCTTCACCTTCTCAGAGCTTTTCGTCACCTGGCGTCGAGATTCGGGGGTAGTGTCTTTCTTTGGAGTGTGCACGTCGGGACTCGGAAACGGACGCAGAATGGTCTGCTGGAGCGGACTTCTGGTGTGCGGCCTGGGGCTGGAGGTCGGATTTGTCTTCTGACGAGCGTACCTCCGTGACTTTGGTGAGTGAGGCACTCTTGGCAACTGTGGACGGTTGCCTCGTGTCATGCGGCGATCTTGACCTGGAACGCCTAGAGGACACCGATTCGGTGGACCGCTCTCTACGTGCCTCTTTCCGAGAACTCGACACGTAGACCGCTTCAGGTTGTGAGAACTCAAAAACCTCTTCCTGGGGAGTTTGACTTGAAAGCTTCTGTACCTTTGCAAACTAGGGCAGGAACACTCCACCCTAGGTCTCTTGGGGGTAATAAACTTTCAGAAAAGTCTACAAACTGTGATAGTTTGTCCATATTGCACTCAAACCTCACTCTGGTCCACAGGGATGAACAAGAGGGGTTAGGAGGGGGCAATGGCTCTCCAGGAGGAAAAGTGTCCTAAAAAGGAAGGGACTTATCAGCAAAGTCTTCCAGAGGGGCTGGCACCCTTCAGAATCCTCTTGATGAGGATGAGGTTTTTGGTTTATTCAGTGCCGAAACAATGTTTACAAGACTCTCGCATAGCTGCGGTGGATTAGAGAGATTTTGACGTGCCTGTAGGTGTCTAGGTATTCGGCTCTGCCGAAACCTTTGGAGTTGAAGCGCTAGTGTTTTTTTTTTTTTTTAGAAGAGACGCCCTTATGGGTGGAATGCCCGGACGATGGATGTGGGGGGCGGGGGGCGGCCGATCATGAGGATTGGTAGGCCCCATCAAAACTTACGGCGGTCCTGTTGGCATCTGATGCTTCAACTTATCCTTCGAGGGCGCTCGTGGGGTTGTCCGCTTAGCCTTAGGTGGTGCAGGTGTGCCCAAGTCGCCGGGCTGTTCTCTCCCCATAGCAGTACCGGCGGCCTGCCTGTCGGGGACGGGCAACTGGGAACCGCACGGTTCCGACTAAAGGTCTATGGCCTCCACATCGGAGCCAAAGCTGCCGCTAGAATCCTAGTCACTCGCGATGGCGGGAAACCACATTCGGCCTGCATGGCGCAGGCCGCCCACCTGTTTGTCCGCCTGTCTTTTAGCATCTTTGGACGGAAAAGATTGCAAGACTTGCAGGATTGCTCGTTGTGTTCACATGGGAGACACTTGGTGCACTTGCGATGTGTGTCTTTTCACGGGTATTTGCCGTTACAGGACAGGCAACATTTAAATGGAGTCCTCTCCATAGTAGAGGTAAAGGGCGGCAGCCAGACCAGAAAGGGAAAGAGGAGAAAAGGAAATGCATTCTCAGAGAAACAACCCCGGGGACCCCACTCTCCCTACTGTATAGGTCTGGCCAGAGGGCTGAGGCCATGCAGTCGACAGTGATGACTGATGTACCAGTCGCAAAAGCAGCAGAAGCCTTTGGCGTCCACAAGTAGCTGTCGAAGTTGAAAGTCGAAGACTAAACGACCATTGGTCGTGGGACAAAGTAGTTATGAATTTGGAATATATCACTTAAGAGCTCCGCATAAGGTGACCATCTAGTTGGGCGAAAAAAAAAAATCTGAGGGACCTCAACAATGAAGGATTTTGGGTGCATTACGCGTCACATTAGGGCTATTATTACAGGCACGGCCATGTCAACATCCCCTTTCGATCCTCGAAACAAAGATGCAATACCCTGCGATTACCACTAGATGTCGGACTATATGCACAGCATGTGATTCTAAGCCGATTCACCAAGCATCAGAAATAAACAATACAATGCAATAAACAAGCAAGACTTTTGTTAAGCATTAGTCAGTTCAATAGTAAACTCTTACATGATATACAGGCAAGTAGTTAATTCAAGTTTAAGCAAATCAATTCTTACAACCAACATTTAAAGTAAGCAACACAGATAGTGGTAAGTACTTTGAGGACACCTATACTTCATAAAGTCTATCCCTGTCTGGGAAAGTCTCGCAAAGTCAGTGGTTTCAGTGGGTGAACAGGACACCACGGCAGAAAAACAAACAGGTTACTTACCCCTGGTAATGTTCTTGCGATTGGATGTTCCTCCCACACATTCCTCATCTTTTGATGGACTCCCAAAGCAGTGTTTGTTTTAGGAGGCGGGGTAAGAATTTTGTCATCAAGGGTTGGTGTGAACTGAATGAAGGACTGCTTTCCCAAAGCTTGCATCCTGACTTTGGGTGCAATCAAGACGGTAATGCTTGGTAAAAGAGTGAATTGTAGACCAAGTGGCTGCCTCATAAATGTTTTGTATTGGAACACCCAGTGCTCCAGATAAGATTTTGAGGTGCGAGTATTTTGCGCATGATTTTTCAAATTAGAGCGTAAATGCAATTTCAAGAGAATAAAAATGAGTTCTCCACTGCAAGAGAGTAAAACGTATGCAACATACACCCAATAAATATGTAAAATCAGACCCGTAGCCCAAAAGAGTTGTAGATCAAAGTTGTCTGGCTTGGCTTTAACCATTTTATTACACTTGAGGAAAATATTCTGCCATAAAATAACTAACAAGTACCTGGTACTTACACGGCTTCATTTTCTAAATTCTAGAGCCTAGAAACTCTGTTTAGAACTACTATAGAGACTTGATGTATTGCCTGCAGAGGGAGTGTGAGTAAGCAATTGTTGGCATATGATTTACTTACAGGAACTTGCACACATAATCTCAGCAAAAGTCACAAACTGCTAATCTACCTTTCCCACTGTCTGCTGCAGGAAATTAATGTGGATCGCCAGACACTAGTTAGCAATATCACTTCAAATAACCAAAAGGTGCATGCAAGCTGAATTGCATTATGGTAGGCATATTTATAGTTTTACTGGTTTATTGTTTGTGTACAAAGCCAAAAACCATAATTCTGGCAATTAGTTAGGAAGAAAAGCAGGCAAGTGCATAGGTTGAAGACTGGTCCCAAAGCCCTACTTCAACACTAAAGTGTGGGATCCAGGACAAATACTTTTGCCACTGTGCCTTTTTAGCAAAAATAGAAATTGCTACTACAAGTGATTTATTTCCAACTAGTTACTACTAAAAAAGCCTGACTGGCCTCTGTTCCGCTGTTCGACCTGTAGCATTAATAGCAGTGACCATTTATATAATGCACATGACAACGTTTATGTCTCTTGGCTTACTCCTTGCTGCTTGTTTAATATAACTTCACATGAACGCCGAGTAGTAAAGACTTGTCTGTACCTTCCCCCATCTTCTACTCCCATTCTAGGAGAGCAGTCTTGATTGCCCGATAAATTTAATCCTAGATAGCCAAGAATCTGCATCTCAGACATAACATGCATCACAGCAAATTCAGCTCATGACTGCTAATCGCATCAGTGGTGGAAGTGGAAAAAAGGAACTAGTGGTCCTCTGGTTGCATCCAAAAAGGAGGGAGTAGGATGGCAGGACAGATGGGGTGGGAGGCAGGGTGGAGTATGGGGACAGGGGACCAGGATCACAAACCTTGGCTGAACAGTGAAGCAGGGATTTTAATCCACTCTGCAAATTTGACCACATCACTTCCAAGCCTTACTCAGTACAAATAGTTTGGATTTCAAGGCCTACAGTAATGATGTCTTAAAGAGTTTACTTCCAAAAACACAAATTGCATAACACCACCACATGGCAACATGTAAATCCTTACATCAACATGTTAAGCCTGTATGGTAAACTAGAAGTCCCAAAAATCTAGTTAACCCCACTGTACTTTCAGTGATTTAATAAAAGAAAGTTGTGTAATACACTCAGATATGGAGAGGATTGCCCTCTACTGCCATTTAGTGGAGGAAAGTATGCTTTTTAATGAAAATAAATAAAGCGTAAACGGTACGCAGAAGAAAATTAAATGCTGCGTAATGGCTTTAATTACATGCATATAAAGCCAAAATACGCACCTTATCTGTAGGGCTGGGAACACCACTTTGCAGAGCAGAAGTAGCCATGCCTCTAGTGGAAGGGGCTCTCAAGCCTCCTGGGGGATCTTTCCCGGCTAGCCTATAGCATTCAGTAATGGCCAAAAATAATCCATCTGGACAAGGTCTATTTGGTTACAGCTTGTCCCAACCTATAATCAGTGTATCCTATAAACAGTTGGACATCCAGATGAAACTTTAACATCCTTGAAATGTAGAAACGTAGAGCCCTCTGTGGGTCAAGTCTGTGTAGTCTCTCCTCTTCCTTGCCAGGATGAGGTGGAGGGAAAAAAGTAGGTGATACTTAGTTGTTCCAAATGAAAATCTGATATGACCTTATGTAGGAATGCAGGTTTTACCCAAAAACGACCTTGTCCTCATCAAAGTCCCGAAAAAGTGGTTTAGAAGATAGTGCATGCAACTCACTCACCCTACGGGTTGATGTTACTGCTACTAAACAGGATGGTTTTGAATGCTAGAAGTCTTAAGGAACATAAATGGAGTGGTTCAAATGGTGCATGCATGAGAAACTTTAAAACAAAGATTAAGGTCCCAAATCAGAACCTGAAAAGTGAGTCCTTTTAGAAACCGTATCACAAAGGAATTTAGAAGTATGACGTTTCCACAGACTAGTGCTTGAAGTTGGAAACTGACACCAATTTAACCTTTAATGGTCCCACCCTGTAGCCCCAGATTGGCCAAATACAGCAAAAAAGATAACACCTCCGGTGCTTTGCATAGAAGAACAGGTTAGTTACAAACTGTAACATTCTTTCGATTGGATGTTCCTCCCACATATTCCTCATCTTTAGATATGTTGTCTGCCAGCTCTGCTGCTTCGGAACATTTTTTCACCAGAGGGCGCTGTGTTCGAAGGCCGCGGAGTCGTCCCTCAAGGGCCGCCTTCGAACGTCTACGTCATCCGCTGTGTAAAGGGCTCGAGCAGCGCCCGTTAACTCAGTTCTGTTTTTACGGTGTTTACGGTCGCATCAGCTGATCAGGCTTTAAGTCCTCAGGCTCTTAAGGAAGTTCAAGTGCAACTGGCGTAAACTGTACTGAGGGATAGGTTGGGAGGGTTGATGAGGAATACGTGGGAGGAACATCCAATCGAAAGAACGTTAGAGTTGGTAAGTAACTTGTCCTTCGATTGGATTGTGTCCTCCCACGTATTCCTCATCTTTAGATAGACTCCCAAAGCAGTAAGAATTTGGAGGAGGGAGTACCAGATACTTCAATTATGGACTGAATGAAGGACAGCTTTTGCAAAAAGTCCTCCTTGATATGAAGTAGAGTCCAAGCAGTAATGCTTCACAAAGGTGTGCATCGACGACCAGGTGGCCGTCGCACAAATATCCTGCACCGGGACACCCCTTTGAAGAGACATGGAAGTTGCCATTCCTCTGGTTGAATGAGCCCTTAAGCCACCTGGAGGCTCTTTTACAGCCAATTTATAGCACTCCAAGATAGCTAGAATTATCCATCTGGAAAGCGTTTGTTTAGACACTCCAAGGCCCAATTTGTGTTCATCATACCCAACAAATAGTTGGTCACATTGTCGGAGATTGCGAATCTGGAAATGTAGAAACTGAGAGCCCGTTTTGGGTCCAGTCTATGCAACCTTTCCTCTTCCTTACTAGCGTGGGGAAGAGGATAAAAAGAAGGTAATTTTCTGTGACAGATGGAAATCAGAAATTATTTTAGGCAAGAAAGATGGTTTTACTTTTAGAATAACGGTCTATGGAAAATGGTGTGAGGAGGCTTACAAGAAAATGCATGCAACTCACTAACCCTGTGTGCTGATGTTATAGCCACCAACAAAAATTTTTAAGAGCAAGACGTTTTAATGGACAAGAGTGTAAAGGTTCGAAAGGGGCACACATGAGAAATTTGAAGACTAAATTCAAATCCCATATAGGCACCTGAAAAGGTGTTTTGGGGGTTGGGGGTACACATTTGTTAACCCTTTCAAGAATTGAATTACTAAGGGCATTTTAAAATAGGACACCTCTTCCGAGGAACGTTTAAAGATGGATAGCGCTGCCAAATATCCTTTTATAGTGCCAATTTGGAGCCCCAAATTGGCCAAGTGTAAGAGGAAAGAAAGTACTGTTGGAGTATTACAAAGAAATGGATCCACATTCTTATCCCTGCACCAGTTACTGAACTTATTCCAACGACACCGGTACAGGGATTTTGTTGCTAGTCTTCTGGCCGAAAGCAAAATCTCCATTACGTCATCCGGGAGGTCCCAATCCTTATATCACAGCCTCTCAGACACCATGCGTGAAGACTGAGTGTCTTGACCTCTGGATGGAGAACCCGACCTTCCTCTGGCGAGAGAAGATCCTCTCTTTGTGGAAGACATATTGGAAGGCAGATGGACATGTCCAGAAGGTCCGGGGACCACATCCTCCTAGCCCAATCCGGGGCAATTGGGAGCATGGTTTTCCTGAACTTTCTCAACCTCCTCGGTTACCCGAGGAATCACGGGGACTGGAGGAAACACGTAGAGTGGAAATGCCCAGTCCACCACAAACGCGTCCCCTAGAGCTCCTCTTGGAGGAAATTCCCTTGAGCAGTACAGCTCGCACTTCCGGTTGGCACTGGTCGCGAACAGATCCACTTGAGGGGTTCCCCAAAGGGCGAAGATCTCGTGAAGGACTTCCTGAGCTAGCTCCCATTCGTGGGAGACTGGGCTCTGCCTGCTCAGAGCGTCCGCTGCGGTGTTCTGCTCTCCGGATAGGTGAACTGCCGATCGAGATATTCCTTCTTGCATTGGCCAGAACCAGAGCTGCATTGCCTCTGCACAGTGGAAGTGATCCTACACCTCCTCTTTTGTTGAGGTAGTACATGGCCAGTGTGTTGTCCGTCATTATCAGGACATTCTTTCCCTGTACAGAGGGCAGAAAAGCCTTCAGCACTAGTCTAATTGCTGTCAGCTCCAAAAGGTTGATATGTAGTTTGGACTCCAATGGAGACCGACAGCTGATTGTCAGATCGTTGTTGTGGGCTCCCCACCCCGTGAGTGAGGCGTCCGTCACTACCGTCATCTCTGGCCATGGTTGTGTTGGGTGTTCTGACCCACGTTTGGACTATTATGCTACAACATTTGGTGCTGTGGGCTTAGGAAATCCAAGATGGCCGAAAAAGCCCACATGTGCGCCAGAATCTATGAAAACCGCGCAGTTTGTGCGCACACCAAAATGGTCGCCTGACTTGCCACCCCCTGGTGCGGGTGTGCTGGGTCAGAAGAGCCATGAGTGAAATGGGGTGCCAAAGAGAAAAACAGTAGTGCCTGTTCGCTAGAAAGCACTTTAAAAATCACCCTTTGTTTCTCTGAAGGCAAGCTCAGAATGCCCATTTCAAACATTGCAGAATATCCAACAATCTCACTGAACACCAGCAGACATTTGACAGAATAAAGTCTTGTGGGCATACAAAATATGGAAAGAGGATGAGCCTAAAATAATGTTCATAGCAAAACTGGCTGAGCTGTGGATTTCAGCAGTTTAAGTAAATTTGGACTGAAAGACACTAAAAATCTAAATGTTTAAAAGAAAGGAGTGACCTACTTTTGAGTGTCACATGGGTTTCAATTATTTAAATGTCATAGTTTTAAGCTTAGAATCAGCATTCTAGCTGCATGTGTAAAAATTGTTAGTTTATTTGAATGCAGAAAACTGGGTAACTAGAAATGACATTTTATCTGAAACCTGGCTTAAGGAAACTGAATTCTGCTTGACATCTACCCCCACATGAGTTAAAACCTGCTCAGCCACTCTTCCCCTTGCCAAAAGGAGTTGTCACCTCTCCGATTAGATTAGGGGTGGAGCAGCTACAGGGAGTTGAACAAAGGCCTGCCCTGGGCCCAGGCAGATGGTTTATTAGGGTAGTCGTAAATGGCTTCCTTTTGAACAATGGGCCTTCCAGGGCCCAGGCAGATGGTTTATTAGGGGGACCGTAAAATAGCTTCCTCTTGGCAGAAGCTGGGAGGGGCAGGGTCTCTGAGCTTGGCAGAAACTGGATAAACTGGTTTCTACACCATGTGACCTGGGAAACCACACCCCTTTGGGGCCAGAACATAAATCTAAAAAGATGGATCATTCATAGAGCGGACTTGTGAAAATTCTATTAGTGATATCATTATTCTTGTGATTTTTCTGTGCACATTTGAAGACGTGTTAGGACCCGGTGGTATTTTCAGGGGGGTTTTTAGCGGAAAAGAGGATATTACTCTAAATGTATGTATGTTAAAAATCTGACACTCCACCACCTAATGCCCACATGCTTTGCGAACATGTGTAAATGCGGGGACAAATCCAATATTGGTAACCCGACCAAAAAGTGAAATATGTTGCCATTTTTGAACCCAAGCTCCTAGAAACGACAGAATTGGAACAGGGGCTACCATCAGTAAATGTGATGGGTGCATGTAATTTCAAACCACTGTATCTATGAAATATGTCTTTAGGTCAAATATCGATTGTGTGTAAAGTTGACAGGGGTGGGTTCTCTGTATCATAAACAGACCTCATCATGATGACACTTCATTTCATTCCCCCAATCAAGGGGAAGAGGAGGAAGTGGCCAATGACAAGTGGAGAGGGGTAGGGCCTAGAAAGCTAGCCTCTCCACCCACTTTCAAAACACATAAAAGCAGACAGTCAGGACAGATAGGGACATTCTATTCCACCTGCTGTGGGACGCTCTGCTGGGAAAATCCATACTTTACCTCCATCAACCTCCAGAGAGCCAACATAGAGACTTCAATCTATCCACCTTCAGAGACCAAGACTTTACTTCAGAATTTGTAGCAGAGAGGTCAACTACAAGCTAAATCCCTCTTTAGCAGGCCTCAAATCATTGCCACTATTCACAGCCAGGCGAGCTGTTTGAATTCTTTGCAAGAACTCTTGCCATTTGCCCGAGAGCAGTGTTGTATCCAGAGAGAGACCAGCTGAACCGGAGACCGCTGTATCCGGACCCACAGACCTGATCAGAACCAGAGACCCAGACTAGCAGAGTAGAGCTGACCCAGACGCTGTGCGCAGAAACCGTCCGTGGCGAGTGAAGAAAACCTGTTAACCAGATCCGTGGCGAGGCTCATTCCTTTTAAAATTATATTGTGAGCACCTAGCAGAACTGTGCAGAACCAATCTCTTAGTTAAAATAATATAATTCAATCTATTTTAATCTAACCAGAACTGCCTCCTAACTGTCACCTGTCATTTGCAAAGCTGTCA
This sequence comes from Ambystoma mexicanum, assembly GCF_040938575.1. Taxonomy (NCBI): domain Eukaryota; kingdom Metazoa; phylum Chordata; class Amphibia; order Caudata; family Ambystomatidae; genus Ambystoma; species Ambystoma mexicanum. The sequence continues at coordinate 1,308,557,066 of NC_090935.1, read as the reverse complement.
CTTGTCATTTTCTAGCTGCAAGCTGTAACCTGTCGCTTTGAACTTTTAAAATTTCAAATCCGAAAAACTACCTTTATTTAATCGTCCGTATCTCTGGAACCGTTTGGGCTAGGAACTTGGTTTAACTTACCTCTGGAAGCTTAGAATCTCAGCTTTTCAACAAGCCTAGAACCGACTTCCTACTCCTCATACTTTTGCCGTAATCACGATTCTCGCACTCGCGAATTTTACCGCGATTTGCAATTTGGTTAAAAATCCAGCCACGTGTGAAAACAGCAGCTTCATTGCTTTCCTTTGCCAAAAATTTGTTTAATCTGCTAGTTACTCCTAGATCCTTGCTAAAGTGAGCCTGAACTCATCCCAAGTATATTTCACTCACCCTGAACCTCCTAAAGGGAATTAAAACCATTTTCAGCATATTTCTCACTGCATTGTCACCATATTCAAAGCATTTTGCCTGTGTTTCAAAACTCCTATCTGTTGTATAAGCTGCTGGGGGGGAATTGAACTGAATTCTATTTGATTGCATTCCTAAGAAATGTGTCATCTTCATCTCCTTACAGTGCATAAAGGGGGGGGGGTGAATTGTCCAAGAAAATGATTACATTGTCTTTTGCTGAAATCCTATCAAGTTATTTTCTGTACTGCATTTCATTCCACATTGCATCCATTTGAAACCATAAAAGTATTGTTGCTATCGTATCCATCCTATAACCACTCATCATTGATTATAAAGAAGTGTGCTAGTGCCGGACTATCCATTATTGATTACTGCTCTGATTAAGTGTGATATTCAATTATTAATTTATTATAAAGTGTGATATATATATTGTTTAAATTATCAAATAAACCGTTTAAACTTGCAAAACAGAACTACTTCGTGGCTCAGTGGGGTCAGGGGGATTCCAAGAGAGGGGTGTTATATAGGGGTAGTCATCCAGAACGCATGAACTGGACGTAAAGATATATCAATAAGGGTTTCCATTAAGTATCCCAGTCTAGGCATTGACTTAGCTGTAGTGTTGAATTGAATCCTCTTACAGTTGCCAAAAATGTTCTCCCTTGAGGATATTCTCTTTGCAAGCCCACCATAGGAGATCTTGAGCCATAAAAACTCCCCACTCGAGGGGCCTCATAGGTCCCATGGACAATATCAGACCCAGGTGTCCCCCATCTCGCCAAGACACTCTGGCAGAGCGCTGCCCGCCCTTTCTTCGCAGCCGGTGGGCGGTTTGGCGGGAAGACCCAGTGAAGTGCCCGGGGAGAGCTTGGAAGCACTGGTGGACACAAGTCACTAGCTTCCAGGTAACACAAGGCCTGACACCTGGACAAAGGATTAACGCTAATACGAGGGAGTGAGGGCCCATCACGACACGCTAAGGGCTACCTTGCACCACGGCGAGCTAGAACCTGCTGGAAAACCCTACGCAACACAGCACAAGATGTCCGCCTCACGACAAGAATAAGTCGGCTTCAATTATGGACTCCTTTTCTGGGACAAGGCCCAAACAGCAACTCCAACATGAAATTACCACGCAAACAGAGCTACCCCCGCTCGAGGACGACCCTAAAAACACTCAGGTACTACAGGCTATTGCGGCACTCCAGACATTTATTGAGACCAAAATAGGTGAATTCAAGGCCGACATGCAGCTCATACGCCAAGATGCCTGTAATCTTACAGAAAGGGTGAGCAAAGCAGAGGTGAAATTGCAGGACACCACGGATACCGCCACAGACTTGAAAACCGAGGTAACAAATAGAAAGGCAGGTTGCACGACTAGAGGCGAGATCAGAGGAGGCAGAGGGGAGGGCTTGCCGCAACAATATACGTATTCTTGGAATTCGAGGAAATGGAAGGAACCGACCCAACAGAATGTGTAGAGTACATGATACTTCAGGCGATTGGGCCCGGCAAGCTCACACAGGGATTCTCAGTCGAGAGAGCTCACCAATCTCTTCAAAAAAGACCCCCACCAGGATCACACCCATGCCCGATGATTGCGAAGATTTTGGATTTCCGTGACAGAGAGAAGATACTTAAAAGAGAAAAAGAGAAAAAGAGAAAAAGAGAAAAAGAGAAAAAGAGAAAAAGAGAAAAAGAGAAAAAGAGAAAAAGAGAAAAAGAGAAAAAGAGAAAAAGAGAAAAAGAGAAAAAGAAAGCGAAAAAGAGAAAGCAAACGGAATGGCTCCAAGATCGTCATGTATCCTGATTATACCCCCAATGTGCAGCGAGCCAGGAACTCATTCATACCAATTAAAGCCCGATTAGGCAAACTCAATCTCAAATACATGCTCCTATACACCTCACGCCTCAAGATACTTTACAAAGGGAAGGCGGTTTTCATGGAAACCCCAAATGCAGCCAACATGTGGCTGGAGCATAATAACCTAGCCGAAGGCGATGAACGCACTTTAGGGGCCGAAGGTCTAAGCAGGAATCGGGAATCCTACAAATGAAACCTCGTGTTCCGAAACCTGAACATTGCGTCTACAAGGTGATACTCCGTTGAGAAGGCAAAATGTGCTTCTATGGACGGGAGCTCAGACGATCACACATGGGCACTGTCACAACCCACCCCGTCGCAAAAAGTGCCGGCCTGTTGCCAGCGCTACATCCGCATCTCACGTTCTGGATAGGGCAACGGGGAGCGGAAGCCCCCCGAGTGTTGCCCTCCCAAAGCAGCTGCTGGGGGCAGTTCACAGTTCCATGTTGTTAATCCACCTCTTCGTGTGGACGTTGAAAACATTAACAAGTCTCCACTTTCTAAAGCAATTCAGTCACTAAAGACACAGGAGGGAATAGACTATCTAACAATACTGATCAGCCATGAGGGGAGGCGTCCAAAATACAAAGCCAACAGGAGAGTGAACCGGTTTGGCCGGGAACGAACACTCGAACTTTTTTTTGTTCGAACATGGCCACACGCATCAAGGTTGTAACCTGGAACGTGAGGGGTCTGGGTACCTACCTTCGTCGCAACAGGATTAAATCCTACCTCCACAAGACGAAGGTGGGACTGGCCCTCCTACAGGAAACCCACCTAACGAAGGAGTCCATCGCAACGCTTCAGACACACTGGGGAGGGCAGGGGTTTGGATCCACATACTCCAGATATGCCAGAGCGCCGTCCACATGGATTAGCCCCCATATCCCCTTCCAACTCAACAGAGCTGAATCAGATCCAGAAGGAAGGTATGTGATATTGTGGGGCCACATCGAGCAAACTGAAATATGCATTGTTAATTCATACCTCCCCAACAGCAACATACCAGCACATTTAGACCTGATGTATGCCAAGGTCACACAGTATAGGACCGGATTGTTTATTTGGGGGGGAGATTTCAACTGCGTCAGCAACCCAGAACTCGACAGGTCACCCCTCTTCCTGGGGGCCCGTCGGCATCCACCGCGGCACTGAATGCCATGCTGAATCGCCTAGACGTAGTGGACATTTGGCGGGAGAAACATCCAAGAGACCCGGGCTACACCTTTTTCTCGTCCCCACAACCTCCACACCAGGATTGACTACATTTTCACTGGCAAAGAAACCCTACCCCAGATCCACACGGCAATACCCACATGGAGGATACCCACTGAAGCGCTAAAAGACGCAGCATTCAGAGACGACCTCAGGGAGTCCCTGGAGAACTCCATAAAGGAAAACACAGATAGCGTTGACCATCTAAGCACATTATGGGAAGCCCTGAAAGTAGTTACACAAGGGGAAATCATAGCAAAGGCAGGGGTAGAAAGGAAGCACCTGAGAACCGAACTGGAGCGATGGGAACCAGATATTGAACAGCTTGAATCCGGCACCCGAGTTTCCCTGCAAGCAGAAGATGAGCTCAAGCAAAGTAGAGCTGAATGCAAAAAGGCTTGGGACAGGCTAGCCAAGTTTAATTATACTACCAGGACCAACAGGGCACACACCCAGGAGGACAAACCCAGCAGACTATTAGCCTGGTTGTGCAGAAAAGAACACCCCAGATACCCGACCACATCCTTGAAAGGTGCAGACAGCACACTACACCAGACCCAACAGGGCATCAATGACACTTTTAAGCAATTCTATGCCCGGCTGTACTCCCATGACGCCCAGGTGCCCTTGTGCGAGATATCGGACACGTTGGAGGAAATAGGTCTGCCTAAACTGCTGCTTGCACACAAAGAAGCCCTAGACGCAGACATCACCAAGGACGATATAACCGACCTGACCTGGAGAAGTATTATTTGGCAGCCCAGCTCAGCTTCGTAGCCAAATGACTCCTGAAACGGCAGTACTGCAGCACTCAATCACCCCAATCCGGCTGAATGAACTGATCTGGGCTCCCCAACACCTCACTGGCGGCACCCCCTTTTTTGCTGCCCTAGGAAAACAAATATGGCTTAGAAAAAAATTGCTTCTCCACCTGAAGCACGCATATACCCCGGACATTCCGCTCCTTTCCAACTTTTGCCAGAACAGTGTCGATCTAGCGACCATTAGATATTGGGAACGGCTGGGAGTGTACACCTGGGGGACTTATATAATGAAGGCTCCTTCCGAGACTTCTCCTTACAATCTGAAGATGATATGCCCAGTGACCAATTCCTTTGGTATCTAAAGATCCGGAAACTAGCGCGAACCAAGTGGGATACTTGGCCTGAAGAGCCCAAGTCCAAGCCCTTTGTGACACTCCTGTACAGTCTGGGGGAGGGGTGGAGACCAGTGTCTCAAATATACTGTCACCTCAGACAGGCCTAATCCCCGCAGCCTTGAACTAAAACTCAAATGGGACGGAGACCTGGGGCGAGAAATGACCGATGGAGAATGGGAGAGAGCACTGGCATTCCCTAAAGAGGTTTCTAGGAATTCAAGATTCAGATTGATCAAGCTCAACGTACTGTATCATTCGTACCCAAGACTGCACAGAAAAGCAAAGATCTACAAGCAACCTCAGCATAACTGTCCATGGTGCAACAGAGACAAAGCAGACCTAGTGCACATGTTTTGGGAGTGTGTCAAGGCCCGACAACTCTGCCGAAGTTGAGCAAACCAGTAGGAGAGCTGGCATGACCAGGTATGAGTAGACTCCTGGAGAGTGCCTCCTAGGCACTTATCCCAGATTAGCTAAAATCAAGCACACAGTAAAGCTCATGGACCTGGCATGCATCCTCACCAAAAGGACCACTGCCGTGGCGTGGAAGCGACCAGATGGCCCACGCTTCCATGCATGGCGTAACGAACTGGAACGCTGGGTCGGGCGGAGACTTCGGCCTGGAGGAAGGCATTGCCAGGTCTTCTGAGGATGCGAGTCAGGCACTTGATGCTTGGAAGGCCCTCACAGGGGCTCTGTTCCACCCCTCCAATGGCGACAAACCCCCTTGAATGATTCACCCCTGTGCTTACTGACCTATTCATCACAAGACACCCGAATGGACCACCGCTTGAATATACCTGGTCCTCCCTCCTTTTGAACTCCTTCTTTACCTTCCCGTGTTGACCCTCTTAAAATTAACTATTTATCGACCATTTGGAGACAATTACTGTTATTGTTAAATGCTTCATGTTGAAGATTATTGTTCATTAAATGACTGGCATATATGGACAAATGTATTCTATGCCGCAGTTGACACCCACTGCCACACTGCTGCTGTGCCTATTATAAATGCCAATAAAGAAATTTAAAAATAAATAGGAGATCTTGAGCCACTTTGGCTGAAATTTGCAGAAGATCTGACATCTCCCCCGAAAATGGGACCATTGAGTCCTGAGAGCCCATTGAAGGGATCTCATCCTCAATCTGGCATCTGGCACCAGAAAATGCAGGATGCCATGAGGCCTAGCAACCTTAGAATGTCGAATGCCGGTAGATGTTGGGCATTTTGAAATTTTGTTACCATCTGCAGAATGTGGTGAGATCTCTCCTCAGGAGGCGAGGCTTTCCATGAGGAAGTATCCAGGATTGCTCCGATGAATTGGAGTCTTTGGCTTGGAAACATGTGTGCCTTCTTGTAATTGAGGGAGAAGCCCAGTCTGTGTAAGAAGCGGCAGGTCAAGGCCAGATGTTCCTGGGCTCGTTCAGGTGAACTTGCCGTGATCAACCAATCATCCAGGTAAGGGTAGACGTGAATCCCCCCTTCTCCTGATACTCGCTGCCACACGTTTGGTGAAAACCCTCAGGGCAGGGGTCAGCCCAAATGGTAAAACCCAAAACTGATAATGAGAACCACCAATTGCGAACCTCAGGTACTTTCTGTGCTTGAGATGGATTGGCACATGAAAGTAAGCATCCTGAAGGTCCAATGAAACCAGCCAGTCCTGAAGCTGAAGAACCTGAAGGATCTGAGAAAGGGTCACCATCTTCAACTTGTCCTTTTCTGAGGAATTTGTTCAAATTTCTTAAGTCCAAGATGGGTCTCAATCCTCTGTCCTTTTTTGGGGATGAGAAAATAAGGGGAATACCAACCCTTGTTCCTTTCCGCTACAGTTACAGGTTCTATTGCACATTTCTCTAGCAGGGTTAAAATCTCCTGCAAAAGGAGCGGGTTTGGAATTTTTACAGAGTTGGCTCCCGGTGGATGATCTTGAGGTCTTTGATGAAAAGGAAGGCAGTAACCATGGGTCACTCTCTCTAGTGCACAGGCATCTGACGTAATGCCCCGGCATTCGTCCAGATACCGAGTGATTCTGCCTCCCAACAGGGTCTTGTGGGTGAAGACCTCAAAGTGGCTTTGCAGCAGTGGCTGAAGAGGTAGTAGCCGCTGCTGTGGCTGATCTAGCACTTCTCCCTTTTCCACCACGAAAGGTTTTTCTCTGTTAGCCTCTGACTGGCCTGCCCCCTCCCTTTTCCAAACGAGGAGTAAAAACAAAAGGGGCGACTCTTCCAGGGAGATGAGCCTGCATAAGTGTTGTTGAGGCTGTCTTATAGTGGCGCCAAGTGATTTTGCTGCCGCTTTTGAGGTCTGCAGCTTCTCCAAGCTCTCGTCTGCCTTGCTGCCAACAACCTCAAGCCGTCAAAGGGCATATTAAGTCATCTAGATTGCACATCAGGTGCAAAGCCAGATTTCCTTAGCCATGCAAACCTGCGTAGGACCGCGTTAGACGCCATGGATCTGCTTACACCATCAGCAGTATCCCGTCCTGACTGAAGGCATTCCTCCATCTTTTACTGTAGCCAGGAAACCATCCCGTTCCTCACCTTCCGGGATGCGATCAGCCGCTGAGGTCATGCAGTCCCACAGGGTATAGGTAAATCTTGCTAAAATACAAGTTACATTAGTCGATTTAAGGGCCATGCTGCCCGAAGAAAAAAAACTTGAAATAGAGAGGTCAATAGGTGCACTCCAAATTAAAGAACCAATGTTAATTAATAAACCAAAGACTTAAGTATTCCGGGTGCTGTGGAGGAATACAGGCCCTGACACGGCGCTTGTGACAAACATGCAACCAAAAAATCTAAATCTAAAGACACACTCGTCCCCTGCACACCATAAAGCTGATACAAAATCAGTCAAGTGTAATTATACATTTTACTTCAAAGAAATAAATAGGTATTTGACAAAGCAAACGGATTTGACTATATGGTGACCAGAACACTTCTGGTTATTAAAATATGCAAACATCCGAACACTTAAATAAGGCCAACGTGCGAAGGAGTCATCTTAGAAAAAACTAATGAAACACTTTAGATCTGGAATGATATGCATTATAAGAAATCAGTATGAGAGAAACTCTGTCATATCTACAGTATACATAGAGCTTGAGAAATCCAAGACATAAAAAGTACAGAGTATAACCTAATTTGTGAAACAATACAATAAACACAACAATACACATTTTACAATTACAATAGTTTAGTAAAAATCACAGAGAAAAAGATATAAACATGGCAGTCAAAAATCCCATAGGTGTGACTCCAAGAAAGAACATAAAGCCTCAAAAAGGCACTAAAGTATAGGGTATCCCAAAGTAAAATATACCTGGTAAGTTGAAAAACAAAAACGATAAATCAAAGGATCTGGTAGGATGAAAGGTCCAATGGCAGCTAGGATACATATTAGCTAATTTCAAAAATACGGTCAATGCCCTGTAAAGAGAAAGTAAAGATATATTTGTGAATGGTGTTGTAAGGTTAACCTAAAGGTCAAAGGATAAAGGGCATATTAAACAGACTATCATGCTTACCAATGGTTAGGGACACGGTCACCAAGTTAATTATTGAACGATGTAGGGTCCAACAGGGACCATCCAATAAGTGGTTTGACCAATTCCCAAGAAAGTCCACTGTCACTGTGTATGGTACCCGTAAAGTATTAATGCAGAACGGGGGAAAACGAATAAGCCACTACATGTAAAGAGAAAAAGGAGAGAAGGAAAAGATGAAAGGGCCATAGAATCAGTCTATTCCTCTAGCATACTAACTTAATATAAGTAAAACGGTATTTGAAAAAAGTCTTGAGTTAGATCAGCACCAAGGAAAAATATAAATAAATTCAACTAAAGTTAACTACCAAAGCAAAAGGACACGAAAATAAATCTATTCATTGAACACACCACAATGTAAGTAAGGAACTCAGACGAACGCCACGGCTCGTACACTTCTGAAGTGCTTTATGAAATTGAAGAACAGGATCTTTTAGAGGACCTTCACTCAGGATGTCCGTCATGCCATCCTGGTCAAAATTTGAGGAAGCTGCCTTCCAACCCATGAAATCAATCACCCTTCCCATGAGATTTCTATAACTAGGATCAGCATGATCTGTAGGGTCTGGTCTCTCAAATTCCACTTCAGGTGAAGTGTCGAGGCCACTGGCATTTTGTAGACAGTCAAAGATCTGTTATTTTGGAATTCGGGTCCACTAGCTCTTCAGGGATCTCTCTGGCACCAAACCTGACTCCAGCTGAAGTAACATCCTCTTCAGAGGAGTGTTCTTCAAAAATGGATGACATGGATCTGAAAAATTCCTGTCTAGGTTGAGGATGGAAAGCTTTTTCAGGTAAAGAGGGTGGTATCGACTTAGGCATGGGCAATGGCGTCGACTTGGGTAATGGGATCAAAGAATGCCCCGATAAAGGTCTCGAAGGAGTCGATAAAGACGACACTGGCTTCGACGTTTTCGAAGGAGGCTTTGATACAGTCAAAGGTGTCAATGCCATTTTCGTCGGCAGTTCCGACGCAATGGTCGTCGACTGTCGAGTTTCGACTTCGATGCCAATGTAGATTGCGCTGCCACCGATTTATGCACTGGAGGTTTTGTCTTAGTACGAGGCGTTGGGGAACTTACCCTTGATGACACACTACTCTTTTTCGGCTCCCGCGTGTTTTGATTTCCCTCTGTCACTTTTAGAGTGGGTAGAGGCATGATCACCACACGGCATCTTCGAGGGGGTCTGGGCCGCTTTCTCAAATATTTTAAGCATCAAAGCCCTAAAGGCATCCCATTTTCGGGGGAATTGTGCTTCGATGGATAAGTTGCTCTTCTCTCAGAGGAGGACAAGGAGGAAGAAGACCCATGACGCCGCTTTTTTGACTTCTTAGACTAAGAGGATTTCCTCAAGCGACTCTTCGATCTCGACCCATGTCGAGATTTTCGACTAGATTCATCCAAATCTTTGTCTTTTAGAAGACTTTTAAGTTTCCTCCCCCCACCGCCAGCTTACCTCTATGTTCCCAAATAGCCTTATTGGACATGGCCTGGCAGGAACCGCACTAGTCAACCCGATGGTCTGGGCTGAGACACCAGAGGCAATTCCGATGAGGGTCGGTTATTGACATTTTCCTACCATACTTCTGATTATTTTTTTAACCTTGTCTTGGGTGTGGCGGGAGTAGATGACGAGGACATCGTCGAGAAAAAACCTGATGCACAGTTCGTGACAAAGCAGTTGCTCGGAAAAATGTAACTGAGGTAACGGGCGCTGCTCGAGCCCTTCATACAGCGGATGACGTCGACGTTCGACAGCGGCCCTCGAGGGACTACGACTCTGTGGCCTCGAACACAGCGCCCTATGGTGAAAACATTTTCCGAAGCAGAAGCAGCAGAGCTGGGAGACAACATATCTAAAGATGAAGAATATGTGGGAGGACACAATCCATTTGAAAAGGGTCTACATTCTTATCCCTGCACGAGGTGCAGAATTTATTCCAGCGGCAGAACAAGTTACTTACCTGTAACTGTTGTTCTTCACCATGGGTCTGGCATGGATTCACATGCTCGTGAATATTCCCGTCGTCAGGCTGGGAATCCTCGGTAAAGAAAAAATCAGTATCAGTTTTGTTTCTGATCTGTCTTTCTTAGTAGTAACCAATCACTGGTCTCTGGGTCATACTGCCCCCAGCCAATGACTGCCCTCTCCCTAAGCCCCGCCCCTGGCAGCCATCCTCAGATTTGGTAGCACGTAAAGTGGCAGTATGACCAAGTGAAGAGCTGCAGAGGGGTAGGAGGGAGGGTTTGCATGTGAATCCATGCCAGGCCCATGCTGGAGAACAGTTAAAGGTAAGTAACTTGTTCCTTCTCCAGCATGGGCTCTGGCATGGATTCACATGCTCATGAATATAAGAATACATAGCAGTATACACATGCACAACCACGGGAGGTGGCAAAGGCTCAACATTAAGCATTACCTAACCTCAACATTAAGCAACTCTTCTTACTTCCTCACCAGGCCCACCTTCAGGCGAACAGGTTGCGCAGCACTGCTTGGCCGACCCTGGACTCCTCCCTGGAATCCCGGTCGATCCAGTAGAATTTAGTGAAGGTGTGCGTCCACCTCCACGTAGCAGCCCTGCAGATGTCCAGCAGGGGCACACCAGACAAGTACGCCGTAGTAGCAGCGATCGCTCTGGTCGAATGGGCGCTTGGACGGCCAGGCAGCGGTCGGTTTGCCAACCGATGACAGTGCATGATGCAGCCGGCGAACCATCTGGAAATGGAAGCCTTCAAGAGGGCCTTCCCTTGATTCACAGGTCCAAAGTTCACAAAAAGCTGTGATGTCTTCCAAAAACTCTTCATGTGGTCCACATAGAACTTCAGCGCAATAGCTACATCCAGCGAGTGCAAAGTCCTCTCGGTCGGCGACAAAGGCAACGGGAAGAAGACTGGCAACACCAAGGGCTCGTTGAGGTGGAAGTCTGACGGCACCTTGGGCACGAAGGAGGGGTGCGTCCCTCAGCACCACCCTCGTCTCGTGGAAAGTCAAGTATGGAGGCTTGCAGGATAGGGCCTGGATCTCTCCCACTCGTCGTGCGGAGGTGATGGCCACAAGGAATGCGGTTTTCCACGACAGAAATTTCAACTGTGCCGAATGCAGAGGCTCGAATGGCGGCCACATGAGCCTGGTCAGCACCACGTTGAGCTCCCACCCCAGGGCCGGAGCCTTCACCGGCGGGAACGATCGGAACAGTCCCTTCACAAACCCCTTCCCAGGCGATGAGACCACAGGGATGACCGTCCCGTAGTTCTGGTGAAACGGGAAATCGCTGCAAGATGGATCTTGATGGAAGTGTGAGCTAGCCCTACCTTGGCCAGCGACAGCAGGTACGGCAGTACTTGAGGGGCCGTAATTTGCAGAGGGTTAATCTTCTGTGCACGGCACCAGACAGAGAACCTCTTCCACTTGTGTCCGTAGCACTTTAGAGTTGAGGACGCCCTGGCCTTTGCAAGAACCTCCTTGCAGTCCGTTGGGATATCGTACCCTCCAAACTGTAGTGCTGCAGGAGCCAGGCCTGCAAGTTCAGTGACTCTGGGTCGTGATGGAGGATGGCGCCTCCTTCTCTGGAGAGAATATCTGCGTCCGTCGACAGTCTGACTGGGGGGATGCCGACAAGTCCACAAGGTCCGGGAACCAAATCTGTCTCAGTCACGCCGGTGTGACTAGGATCATCCTGCACCGGGACCTCTTGAGTTGGTTGATGAGTCGGAGCGGCAACGGAGGGAACGCATACAGGAACAGGCCACCCAGGGGAACGAGAAAGCATCGCCCATGCTCCTCAGCTGGGGAAACCTGCTGGCGAACCTCTGGCACTTGGAGTTCGTCGCCGTCGCAAACAGGTCGATCTGGGGTTTGCCCCATCGTTGGAAAAGTCGATCCACTTGATCCTGACACAGCTCCCACTCCTGGCACGAGCGCAGCTCCCTGCTGAGTGAGTCGGCGATGACGTTCTTTATTCCCGCTAGACGGAAAGGCACCAGAAACATCCCCTGGGCGACAGCCCAGTGACACAGATCCTGGACCTCCATGGACAGAGCTGGGGATCTGGTGCCTCCCTGCTTCCGGATGTAGAACATCGTGGTGGTGTTGTCGGTGAAGATCCTCACCACCTTGCCCTTGAGGGACGGGAGAAACGATCTGAGGGCCCAGAACACTGCTCGGAGCTCCAGGATGTTGATGTGGAGTGACCTCTCCTCCAGGAGCCAAAGGCCTCTCGCATGCAGATCTCCGATGTGCGCTCCCCATCCCTCCAGGAAGGCGTCCGTCGTCACCGTCTCCTGATGAACCGGGGTCTGAAAGTCCATGCCATGCCGCGAGATGAGTGCGGGTGCCCCACCATCGGATCGCTTGGCGGTAAACCTTGTTGAGCGGGATCCTGTCTTCGAAGCTGCCCGTCGCTTGTATCCAACAGGCGTCGAGGAACTCTTATAGAGAACTCATCCGTAGCCTGCACAGGCGCACCAGGTAGATGCATGAGGACATAATTCCGAGCAGGGACTTGATGGATCTCACCCTGGCCACGTCTGTCGCCAGCAGGCGCTGCACCTTGCCCAAGATGGCCTTCCTCCTTTCCTCCGACGGCGAGGCCAATCGCGCCACTGTATGGAGCTTGGCTGCCAGAAACAGTGCGATCTGCGACGTGACCAGGTGGGATTTTGAGTAGTTGGAGAATCCCAGGTCTGTGAGAAGTTGGACGGTTTCCGCTGTGTGTTTGACGGAGAGTTCTCTTGTCCTTGCCCGGATGAGCCAATCATCCAGGTAGGGGTAGACGTGGATCCCCGCAGGCATTGCTGCGCCCCCACAGGTGCGAGGCACTTGGTAAACACCCTGGGAGCCAACTTCAGCCCGAACGGCAGGGCCTTGAATTGATAGTGCCACCCATGGACCAAGATTCTGAGAAACTTTCGGTGTCCTTTTAGAATGGGGATGTGGAAGTAAGCATCCGCCAAGTCCAGCGACGATAGGAAGTCGCCCTCCTCCAGCTGTCCCAGCACGTGCTGGAGGGAGACCATCCTGAACTTTTGCGCTTTGATGTACTTGATTAACCGCCGCAGGTCCACGATGGGGCGCCAACCGCCTGTCTTCTTTCTGACGAGGAAGTACCTTGAGTATACTCCGGAGCCCCGGAGCCTCTTCGGAACGAGCTCGATGGCGCCTTTCTTGAGCATCGCCCTTCTTCTAACAGCAGTTGAGGGATGCGATTTTCCTTCCTGGCCACGGGAGGAATGCGGGGGCACAAATTCGAGTGTGCGCGCGGGCCAGGGCATCCAGCACCCAACGGTCGGTGGAGATGGACTCCCACACGCCGACAAACTTCGCCAGCCAGCCTCCCACCGGGGGTGCTCAGGTGGGGGCCTGACGCTACGGCCAGTTCAGTCCTGCGTGGAGGCGGCCTTGCCACCTTGGCGACGACGAGATCCTCCTGACTTGCCGCGTCCTCTGTAGGGCTCCTGCGATGAGGAGCGGGCCGCCAGGTGGTACGTCGAGGAGCCGCCGCCGGATCCCTTGGAGGCACCCTGTCTCCCTCCGGCGTTCCGAAAGGGCGGCCGTCGTTGCTGCAACACTCCCAAGGCCCGAGCTGTCTCCGTGTCGGTCTGGATGGCCTGAAGTGACTCATCCACTGTTTTCCCAAACAGGTTGTTCCCGTTGAAGGGAATGTCCAACACTCTGGTTTGCACGTCCTGGCGGAAATCAATTGCCTTGAGCCATCCCCACCCTCTAAGGCAAACACCGTTGCCCAACAGGTGGAATCCGGTGTCAGCGATATCCGTGGCCACCGTTATGGCGTGGTCCGACGCCACCTGACCTTCCTGTAGTTTCTCAAGGGCCTCCGACCTCTTGTCGTCTGGCAGGAAGTCCAGCAGGGGAGCGATCTTGTACCACAGCTCCCTATCGTAGCGGGCCACAATCGCTAAGGCGTTGGCCACCTTAATTTGTCGACGCCGCGATGACTCGTCCCATGGCGTCCAGCTTCTCCCCTCGCCGTCAGGTGGGGAGGTCGAAGTTGAGGATGAGGCGCACGCCGCCGCCTTCTTGGCCGCCGCCGAGACGACCGAATCCGGGGTCGGCTGTGCCCTAAGGCACAAAGGGGTGGAATCAGAGACCTGGTACTTCTCGTACCGGTCCCTCTTGGCAGGCGTCGTGGACGGGTTCTTCAGGAGAACAAGTCCCTCCTCCGAGGTGTCGGTCAATGGTACAGCGAGGACAGTCTTCCTTTTGGCCTCACGCCTCCTGTTCCTCCGGGCAGAGCTAAAAAAGCTTGGATGCCCTGGCAATCATGGCGTGGAAGGAGCCAAATTCGTCGGGCGGGGAGGCCCAAGGGAGTGGCGATGGAAGGCCCATCCCGTCGTCACCACCGTCATCCGTCTCCGTCGTGGCCGTTTCCGTGTCATCCCTAGGACCAGGGGAAGGAGATGAAGGCTGAGCGTGCCGCAAGGGCTGGAAAGGCGGGGGTATGGGGATGAACTCTCCTCCGCTTGTTCGGAGGGCTTCCCGACGAGCCCGGTTCTGTTGGGTCATCCGTTGGGGTGAGGGGCAATATCGTCCTCATCTCCGTGTATAAGGTTTGGATTGCCATCAAAATGGCCACTGAGTTGTCCATTACATCATACAGGAGGTCCCAATCCTTGTACCTCAACCTCTCAGAAACCATGCATTAAGGCGGAGTGTCTTGACCTCTGGATGGAGAACCTGACCCTCCTCTCGCAGGAGAAGGTCCTCTCTTTGTGGACGACATATTGGAGGGGAGATGGACATGTCCAGAATGTCCGGGTACCACGTCCTCCTGCCCTTATCCGGGGCAATTAGGATCATGGATTTATCGAACTATTTCAACCTCCTGATCACGTGACAAATGAGGGGCACTGGAGGAAACTCGTACAGGAGTGGAAACTCTCAGCCCGCTACAAACGTCTCTCCTAGAGCTCCTCTTGGGGGAAATTCCCTGGAGCAGTACATTTCACAATTCCAGTTGGCGATGGTCGCAAACTGAGCCACTTGAGGGGTTCCCCAAAGTGTGAAGATCTCTTCCCAAGGTAGTTCCCACTCGTGGGAGACTACTCTGCCTGCTCAGAGCATCTGCCACCGTGTTCTCCTCTTGGACTAGGAGAACTGCTGATAGAGATTCCTTCTTATATTGCCCAGAACCAGAGCTGCATTGGCTCTCTGCACAGTGGTAGTGACCTTACACCACCTCTCCCGTTGAGGTAGTACATGGCCACTGTTGTCCGGCATTATCAAGACATTCTTTCCCCGGACAGAGGACAGAAAAGCCTTCAGCACAAGTCTGATTGCTCTCAGCTCCAAAAGTTTGATGTTTAGTTTGGACTTTGATGGAGACACACGACTGCCTGCTGATTGTCAGATTGTTGGCCTGGGCTCCCCAGCCCTTGAGTGAGGCATACGTAAATACTGGCATCTCTGGTAATGGTTGACAAAAAAGGTTCTCCCTTCAGAATGTTGTGCTTGCAGGTCCACCACAGGAGATTCTGTGCAACCCTGTTTGGAACCTTTAGTAGGTCTGACGTGCTGTCCAAGAATTGAGACCATGTGTCCGGAGCGCCATTGAAGGCATACTCTCAGATGAGCCTCTGGCACCAGGAAAATGCAGGATGCCGAGGCCAAGCAACCTCAAGAAGTCGAAGAACGGGAGACGCTGGAAATTTGGTGACCATCTGCAGAATGTCTTGAGCCTCACCTCGGGGGTGAGGTCTTTCCCAAGTATGTATCCGGTACAGCCCCAATGAATTGGAGCTGTTGAGATGGTATATGGGACTTCTTGTAATTGAGGGAGCTGCCCAGTCTGAACAGTGGCAGGTCACGCAGAGATGATCCAGGACATGTTTCGGGAGAATGCGCCCTAATCAGCCAATCGTCCAGCTAGGGGTAGATGTGAATCCCCCCCGCTCCTGAGACTCACTGCCATCAGTTTGGTGAAATGCCCCGGGCGGAGGCTAGGCCGAACGGCAGATCTCGAAACAGATAATGAGAACCGCCAACAGCGAACCTCAGGTACTTTTTATTTGAAATGTATTGGCACATGAAAATAAGCATCCTGAAGGTCTAATGAAGGATCTGAGAAAGTGTGACCATCTTGAACTTGTCCTTCCTGAGGAACTTGTTCAAGTGTCTCAAGTCCAAGATGGGTCTCAGTCATTTTCGGAAATATGGAGAATACCATCCTGTGTTCCTCTCCGTTACAGGTACTCGTTCTATAGCACCCCTCTCTAGCAGAGAGAACATTTCCTGCACAAGGGGAGGCAGTAACCTTTGGCTATGGGTTCCAGTGCCAAAGCATCTGAAGTAATACCCCACCTTTCTTTCAGATGCTGAGACAGTCTGCCTCCCACTGGAGTGTGGTGAGTCAAGACCTCAGAGGTTTTGAGGCGGCTGAAGCAGTGGCTGATGGTAAAGATGCTGCTGCTTGGGCGGGCTTTGCACCCCTCCCTCGTCCACCACGAGGGAACATTCTTTGGCCTCTTTGACCAGCCATTCCTCGCGCTCTTAAAACGGAGCAATAGTAGCAATAGGATCCACCCCTCCAAGACGGTCCACTGGGGTGAAAGGGATGAGGCTGCCTAATGGAGGCACCTAGAGACTTGGCTGCCGCCTTCGAGGTCTGCAGCTTATCAAGGCTTTAGACAGCCTTGCTGCCTAAAAGATGAGACCCGTCAAAGGGCATGTTAAGGAGTCTAGACTGCACTTCCGGTGCAAATCCAGATGTCCTTAACCACGCAAACCTGTGTATCACAGTGCTTGACGCCATGGCTCTGCTGACACGCTCAGCAGAATCCAAACCCAACTGAAGGGACTCACATATGGCCTCTTTGCCATCTTTTACAATGGCCAAAAAGCTGTCTCTTTCTTCCCCTTTGGGAATATGTTAAGCGACCAGGGATATACAGTCCCATATAGTGTAGGTGAATTACACAAGGGCACATGTAGAGTTGGCTGATTTGAGAGCCATGCTCCCAGCAGAAAAGACTCATTACAATCTGGTGGGATGGTTGGATAGGCACCCTGCTTGGAGGTAGCGGTTGTTGCTTGCACCACCAGACTCTCTGGGGTAGGATGTTTTGACAAGTAGCTAGGGTCACGGACGCCCTACATTTGTCAAATTGTATTGACAGCCGGGCTTGATTCCGGTACTTCCCAATTTGCACTTACTCTTTTGTAGAACGACATGAAAGGGTAGGATGGGATCCCTTTGAGGACCTTTGTCTAGGATATCTGTGAGGTCATCCTATTTGAATGGGAGGGCAGGCCTGCTCCATCCCAAATAATCAATGACCTTGGTCATTAATTGCCTGTAAAAATGCATCTGCATGTTTATCTGGATCTGGCTTACCAAAATCTAACTCTGGTGAAGTGTCCACTCCATGGGCAGTCTAAATTTTCACGCAGGTCCTGCAAACTAGATTCTTCGGAGTTAAAGCTATCGGGTACATTAGGGGTGCCATATTGCAATCCAAAGGGTGCATCATTGTCATCAGAAGGTTCATTGTCCTCATGGCTGGATGTGAGTGACAAGGAAATCCTTCCTAGGCAATTGTGTGAAGGTTTTCTGAATTACTGCCAAAAGCGTTGGTAGCTTTGAGCCAGATACCAATGAGTCGATGTCTTCGATGAAGACGCCTGGGGTGTCGATGGCAACGATGGAGTCATCTGCATCAATGGCTTAAACGTGGACTTAGTCTGTGGCGGACTTCGATGTCTCAAAGGCTTCTTATACAATTTCTCATCTTGTCAAGGTCTCAACGGCTCTCGATATCGGCCTTCGTCCCAGGCTCGAAGGTGCGCAGAATTTGGCTTGAGCCCTTTTCTTCCCGGCTTCAGAAGACACAGTAGAAGTATGGCTTACCTGCTTCAAGGGTTTCTGTCTCCTGAATATCTTTAGCGTTTGCTGCTGAATGATGCCCATTCAGTCAGAGAAGAGAGATGCAGTCCTCTCTGGGGAGGAGCCGGACGAGAAAGACGAAGTAGGCAATTTATGATGCCTTTTCTTTGATAAGTGGGGAGAGCCATTTGTTGACCTGGACCTTTTAGACTTCTGTCGAGGAGAGTCACACCTAGCTTCGTCGGAAGAATGTTTTTTCGACTGGTAAATTAAAGGGGATTTTTTGGGCAGTCTACCTACTGCCAATTTCCCTTTACGCTCCTTCAGAGCTTTTCCGGTCATCGACTGACACTTCCGACAGGTCAAGGTCTTGTGCTCCACACAGACACCACAACATTGGTGTTGCAATCTTGTCATTTTTTAAATCCGGTCTTCGGGGTTATCGGAGCCGAAGACATTAAAGACAATTAAGCGCCCTGTAGTACACGAAGCTAAAGCTTACTCAGAAAAACTTAACTGAAGCCAACTGGCGCTGCACGTGCTATATATACACCTTTGATGACACCCTCGAGAGAGGACTCAAGGGATATCGAGTCGACCGCATGGGCACAGCGCCCTCTGCCGAAAAGAAATTCAGAAGCAACTGAAGCTGGATATGATATCAAAAGATGAGGAATACGTGGGAGGACAATCCATTTAGAAAGGCAGACGCTGTTCAAGTTATCAAAATAGCAACTTCTCCTATGTTGTAGGTAGGTAAAATGTTTAGTTAAAAGGTGGTTCAGGTAGGTCAGGCAGACCCCCTGAAGGATTATAGACCAAAGGTCCAGTATCCTTCGGTGAGGGAGAACACAGTTGGGTTGTCCAATCGAATGTGTCTCAGAAAGTCCCGTTGGATTGCGATTCAAGACAGCAAGCACCCAGTTAGTACCTAGGCGTGGGACAGTACCTTTTCATGAAGAAAGAAGACTGTCACCAGTGGGTGCCCAGGTGAGGCGACAGCAGCTCCTGTTCGGATTCTTGGCCTGGAGGCTGAAGGAGGAACTTTTGGTGGGAGCAGACAGTCCACTTCTTGCAATGGGACATCCATCAGACGATATTTACGATACTGGCTAGGTGGGACTCGACACAGGCTTTGGTTCAGCGACAGTTGCCACATGGCAGGCTTCTCGGTACCCGACTTGGAAGAGAAGACATGTCAGAGCAGGAAAGAATCACTTTAGGTCCAGCAGGATGCCCACAAAGTTCCAGCCAAAACTTTGCTTCAGGAGTCAATGCACTGTTAATGGGTACAGATTCCAGGGTATTGGAGAATTGCAGTCAAGGAGAGTTGCAGCTCTTTCAGGGGGTGCCTCAAACTGCAGATGGTCTTGTGACTGATCAGGCCCACCAATCCAGGGGAGCAAGTTATCCGGTCTAGATCTTCCCAGGCAAACAGAAGAGGAGGTTGGAGCAGTAGCAATCACTCAGCAGTCACTGGATGTCCTCTGATTCTTTGTTACATGGGTCGACTTACATGGGTCGACTCTCGTTCTGCTCCAGGACCCTCACCTTTATGCAGGTACCCAGCCAATCAGCAGTGATACCGCATTCAAACTTTGGGTGGTGGCTGTCCCAAGGGGACAGAAAATAGATCTTGGTAATGGGGTTGGATTAGTACACATTAGTTGGATAATATTCATACAAAAATAAAGTTATTTTTGAAAGAAACACAATATTAAACAATCACAATTTAGACATCTAACTCATTCCACCTTTCATACACATACTCACGCATCCAATAACATAATTCACAAACAGGGGTCAGCCTATATATGGGGCCCTTTTTGTGCTTCTATATACAATAAATTAAAAGGTTTGTAACACCCATGTCTGCTTTCAATGTGTCAATATGTACAATAGCATACAAAGCTTATGGACAAAAAAGTCTAAATATGTTTCGGTCGGTCAAAGATGGCTTAGAATGGCAGCCTGGCGTAGTTCCGACCTTCTTCAGGGCAAACGAGGTGTAAATCTTCCCTCACGTACAAAACACAATATGGTGGAAGATGTCTTCCAATAGTCACTCTACAAAAAAACACAAAGTAAAATTAATTATAGTCCAAACTCTTTACATCATAAGACATGCATTACTCACCGTAATAGCATTTCTGATGATTGTATCTACTTCGATTCACATGCTGTGCATATAGTCTGACATCCAGTGGTAACCGCAGAGTATTGCATCTTGTCTTTCGAGACTAAAAAGAGGACGTCGACATGGGCGTGCCTATAACACTATCCCTAATGTGACCTGTAGTGTACCCAAAAACCCTCATGCGCGAAGTCCCTCCGATTGTGTTTTTTTCTGCTGTGAGGGGAGCCTTATGACTATTGTGAGTACATAACAGAAAAAGTAGTAAGACGTCTATGCTCCTTACACCCGAGCGAGGAGGAAGGGTGGGCGCATGTGAATCCAAGCAGATACAATCATCAGAAGAACAAGTTACTTTCTTACCTGGTAACGTTCTTTCGATGGGATGTTCCTCCGACGTGTCCCACATCTATGACAGGTAATCACCACAGCTGTGCTGCTTCGGAAAATTTGTCTGCGTCCTACGTCGATATGCTGTCCCTCGAGGGCCTCCGTCGAGCCGACGTCACCAGATGTTATAAATAGGACGCACGACGCCCGCAGCCTCAGTTGTAGTTTTTTTCCCAGAACGTTTGGCACCGATCAGAATTTTAGACTGCCCAATTAAATTGCAGAATAGAGGACCGCCTTGCAAAGGCCAAATCTTGCCCATGGATAGAATCCAGGGAGAAGTCTTTTACAAAAATATGGACAGAGGCCCATGTGGCTGCTTCACAAATGTTACGAATGGGAACACCCCTCTGCAGAGCAGTAGAGGCAGCCACACCCCTAGTAGAATGGGCACGCAAGCCTACCGGATGGTCCTTAACCGCCAGACGGTAGCATTCGGAGATGGTCAAGATAATCCATCAGGACAAGGTCTGCTTAGTAACAGCTTGACCCAAACGCCTTCCAGCGTATCCTACAAAAAGCTGATCGTCCACACTGACCCGGGACATGTGTGAGATGTAGAAACTTAAAGCTCTCCTAGGATCCAACCTATGGAGCCTCTCCTCTTCCTTACCAGGATGGGGAGGAGGATAGAACGCCGGAAGAATGACCTTCTGGCTCAAATGAAAGTCCAACAAAACCTTCGGAAGAAAAGGACGGACCCTAAGGACAACCCTGTCCTTATGGAACACAGCGGATAGTGCCTGCAACTCACTCACTCTGCGAGCGGAAGTAACCGCAACCAAAAATACAGTTTTAAAGGTCAACAGTCTCAAAGGACAAGAATGTAAGGGCTCAAATGGAGCTCCCATTAGCAATTTCAGAACTAAGTTCAAATCCCAACCGGGAACTGGAAAGGTGACGGTGGGAACACATTAGTTAGCTCTTTCAGAAACTGAGAAGTCAAAGGAATCTTAAAATAAGAACACTGCTCAGACAAGCGCTTAAATATGCGCAGCGCCGCCAGGTAGCCCTTAATGGTACCCACTTGCAGGCCCTTGTGGGCTAACAAAATCAGAAAAGACAACCACAGGAATGGCACATGAAAAAGGATCCACATTCTTTACCTTGCACCAGTAGCAGGACTTTCTCCAACAGCAACGGTACAGGGACTTTGTTGCAGGCCTTCTGGCCGAAAGCAACACCTCCATCACGTCTTCAGGGAGGTCTCAATCCTTGTACCTCAACCTTTCAGAAACCAAGCATGAAGGTTGAGAGACTTGACCTCTGGATGGGGAACCCATGCCCCTCCCATGAGAGGGTATTGTCTCGGTAAGCAAGACGGCGTGGAGGGCAGATGGACATGTCGAGAAGGTCCGGGTACCACGCTCTCCTGGCCCATGTCGGAGCAATGAGGATCATTCCGGGACCGAACCCCTGTAACCTCTGCAGCACTTGCTTAATGCAGGGACTGGAAGGAACTCATACAGCAGTGGGAAGGACCACTGCACTACGAACGCGTCCCCAAGCAGAATCTTTCGCACTTCCAGTTGACACTGGTGCCAAAGAGATCCACTTGTGGGGTCCCCCAAAGGGCGAAGATCTCCAAGAGAACCTCCTGAGCCAGCTCCCACTCGTGAGAGACCATGCTCTGCCTACTCAGAGCATCCACCGCCTCGTTTTCGTCTCCGGCCAGATGAACTGCGGAGATCGAAATTTCCTGCTGGATGGCCCAGAACCAGAGCTGCATCGCCTCTCTGTACAGTGCGAGAGACCCTGCCACCCTCCTCTTGTTGAGGTAGTGCATGGCCACTGTATTGTCCGTCAGAATCAGGACATTCTCCCCCCGCACAGATGGTAGAAAAGCCTTGAGAGCTAGCCTGATGGCCGTCAGCTCCAACAGAATGATATGGAGTCTGGACTCCGATGGAGACCAACGACCGCCGACTGTCAACTCGTTGGCATGAGCTCCCCATCCCGTGAGGGGTGCGTCCATCACGATCGTTACCTCCGGCCAGTGTAGCCAAAATGGAGCCCCCTTCATCAGATTGCCTTCAACGGCCCACCACAGAAGATCCTGGCTGACCGAGGGCAGCACCTGAACGGGATTCCGACATCCTGTCGGAGGACTGCGACCACTGCATCTTGAGAGCCCATTGCAGAGATCTCATCCGCAACCTGGCCTCTGGCACCAGTAGAATGCAGGATGCCATGAGGCAGAGCAACCTCAAGAACTCGAACGCCGGGAAACTCTGGGCATGTTGAAACGTGTCCACCATCTGCAGAATGTGATGAGCCCTCACCTGGGGAGGCGAACACTGCCGCAGGGATGTGTCGAGCACTGCTCTGATGAACTGGAGCCGCTGGGTAGGTGTTAAGAGGGACTTTAAGTTGAGGGCGAAGCCCAGCCTGTGAAGGGAGTGGAAGGTGACTGAGATGATCCAGGACTTGTTCGGGAGAGCGCGCCCTGATCAACCAATCGTCCAGGTAGGGGTAGACGTGAATCCCCCTTTCCTGAGATACACTGCCACCACCATGAGCTTGGTGAAGACCCACGGGCGGAGGTCAATCCGAAACGGCAGGACCCGGAACTGAAAATGCGAGTCGCCAACCACGAACCTCAGGTACTTACTGTGCTTGGGATGAATCTGCACATGAAAGTAAGCATCCTTGAGGTCGAGAGACACCAGCCAGTCCTGAAGTTGAAGGGCCTGGAGGACTTGAGAGAGTAACCATCTTGAACTTGTCCTTCCTGAGGAGCTTGTTCAAACCAAGTCCATAATGGGTCTGAAACCCCCGTCTTTTCGGGATCAAATAATATGGGGAATACCATCCCTTGTTCCTCTCTGCTACAGGCACCAGTTCTATGATGCCTTTCTCCAGATTTGATTTCCTGCGCAAGGCCTCTGCCGGAAAGGAAGACAGTAGCCGTGGGCTATGATCTCCAGAACCCACACATCTGAAGTAATGGCACACCATTCTACGATATGCTGCGCCAGCCTTCCCCCCAACCGGCGAACCATGGGACATGGCCTCATGACTGAGCTGAAGCAGCTGCGCCTGAGGGCAAAGAGGCAACTGCCCGAGCGGCCTTGGCACCTCGAGTACCTTGTTTTCCACCTCTGGCACTCCTACGTTGGCCCCTTTGACTGGCAGCTTCCCTCGATCTACCAAAGAACGAGTAGTGTCGAAAGGAACCTCCCGTCCATTGCTGTCTCCTAGGACGAAAAAGGCAGAGGTTGGCGAACTGCAGCGCTCAACGAGTTCGCTGCAGCTTTGGAGGTCTGCAACCTCTCAAGGCTCTCGTCAGCCTTGCTGCCAAAAAGATGGTCACCATCAAAGGGCATGTTGAGAAGCGGGGACTGTGCATCAGGAGCAATCCCCGACTTCCGCAAACCTGTGCATCACGGTGCTCGCTGCCATGGACCGGCTGACAGTCTGTCACGTCCAGACCCGACTGAACGGATTCACACATGGCATCCTTGCCATCCTGAACTAGGGCAAGAAAACCATCCCGTTCCTCCCCTTCGGGAATATGTTCAGCCGCCAAAGATACACAATTCCAAAAAGTGTGAGTGAATCTTGCCAAGGCACAAACAAGTTGGCTGCCTTTAAAGCCATACCCCCAGATGAAAATACTTTCTTCACCCAACCGTCGAAGCGCTTGTCGTCCCATCAGGAGGGATCGTAGGGTACAATGCCTGCTTCGCTGGGGCCACAGCCGCCTGTACCACCAAACCCACCCGGAGTGGAGTGAAAAAACAAGTAGCTGGGGTCGCCACTGGCTGGAAGGTATTTTTTCGGCAGCGACTTATTCACTGCCGGGAGACTCCCTGGCGCAGTCCAAGCCGCCGCCGCCACCCTTCAGTGGGTGGAGCTTGGTCCAAAATATCTGTCAGCCATCCCCACCCTCTAAGGCAAACACCGTTGCCCAACTGGTGGAATCCGGTGTCAGCGATATCCGTGGCCACCGTTATGGCGTGGTCCGACGCCACCTGACCTTCCTGTAGTTTCTCAAGGGCCTCTGACCTCTTGTCGTCTGGCAGGAAGTCCAGCAGGGGAGCGATCTTGTACCACAGCTCCCTATCGTAGCGGGCCACAATCGCTAAGGCGTTGGCCACCTTAATTTGTCGACGCCGCGATGACTCGTCCCATGGCGTCCAGCTTCTCCCCTCGCCGTCAGGTGGGGAGGTCGAAGTTGAGGATGAAGCGCACGCCGCCGCCTTCTTGGCCGCCGCCGAGACGACCGAATCCGGGGTCGGCTGTGCCCTAAGGCACAAAGGGGTGGAATCAGAGACCTGGTACTTCTCGTACCGGTCCCTCTTGGCAGGCGTCGTGGACGGGTTCTTCAGGAGAACAAGTCCCTCCTCCGAGGTGTCGGTCAATGGTACAGCGAGGACAGTCTTCCTTTTGGCCTCACGCCTCCTGTTCCTCCGGGCAGAGCTAAAAAAGCTTGGATGCCCTGGCAATCATGGCGTGGAAGGAGCCAAATTCGTCGGGCGGGGAGGCCCAAGGGAGTGGCGATGGAAGGCCCATCCCGTCGTCACCACCGTCATCCGTCTCCGTCGTGGCCGTTTCCGTGTCATCCCTAGGACCAGGGGAAGGAGATGAAGGCTGAGCGTGCCGCAAGGGCTGGAAAGGCGGGGGTATGGGGATGAACTCTCCTCCGCTTGTTCGGAGGGCTTCCCGACGAGCCCGGTTCTGTTGGGTCATCCGTTGGGGTGAGGGGCAATATCGTCCTCATCTCCGTGTATAAGGTTTGGATTGCCATCAAAATGGCCACTGAGTTGTCCATTACATCATACAGGAGGTCCCAATCCTTGTACCTCAACCTCTCAGAAACCATGCATTAAGGCGGAGTGTCTTGACCTCTGGATGGAGAACCTGACCCTCCTCTCGCAGGAGAAGGTCCTCTCTTTGTGGACGACATATTGGAGGGGAGATGGACATGTCCAGAATGTCCGGGTACCACGTCCTCCTGCCCTTATCCGGGGCAATTAGGATCATGGATTTATCGAACTATTTCAACCTCCTGATCACGTGACAAATGAGGGGCACTGGAGGAAACTCGTACAGGAGTGGAAACTCTCAGCCCGCTACAAACGTCTCTCCTAGAGCTCCTCTTGGGGGAAATTCCCTGGAGCAGTACATTTCACAATTCCAGTTGGCGATGGTCGCAAACTGAGCCACTTGAGGGGTTCCCCAAAGTGTGAAGATCTCTTCCCAAGGTAGTTCCCACTCGTGGGAGACTACTCTGCCTGCTCAGAGCATCTGCCACCGTGTTCTCCTCTTGGACTAGGAGAACTGCTGATAGAGATTCCTTCTTATATTGCCCAGAACCAGAGCTGCATTGGCTCTCTGCACAGTGGTAGTGACCTTACACCACCTCTCCCGTTGAGGTAGTACATGGCCACTGTTGTCCGGCATTATCAAGACATTCTTTCCCCGGACAGAGGACAGAAAAGCCTTCAGCACAAGTCTGATTGCTCTCAGCTCCAAAAGTTTGATGTTTAGTTTGGACTTTGATGGAGACACACGACTGCCTGCTGATTGTCAGATTGTTGGCCTGGGCTCCCCAGCCCTTGAGTGAGGCATACGTAAATACTGGCATCTCTGGTAATGGTTGACAAAAAAGGTTCTCCCTTCAGAATGTTGTGCTTGCAGGTCCACCACAGGAGATTCTGTGCAACCCTGTTTGGAACCTTTAGTAGGTCTGACGTGCTGTCCAAGAATTGAGACCATGTGTCCGGAGCGCCATTGAAGGCATACTCTCAGATGAGCCTCTGGCACCAGGAAAATGCAGGATGCCGAGGCCAAGCAACCTCAAGAAGTCGAAGAACGGGAGACGCTGGAAATTTGGTGACCATCTGCAGAATGTCTTGAGCCTCACCTCGGGGGTGAGGTCTTTCCCAAGTATGTATCCGGTACAGCCCCAATGAATTGGAGCTGTTGAGATGGTATATGGGACTTCTTGTAATTGAGGGAGCTGCCCAGTCTGAACAGTGGCAGGTCACGCAGAGATGATCCAGGACATGTTTCGGGAGAATGCGCCCTAATCAGCCAATCGTCCAGCTAGGGGTAGATGTGAATCCCCCCCGCTCCTGAGACTCACTGCCATCAGTTTGGTGAAATGCCCCGGGCGGAGGCTAGGCCGAACGGCAGATCTCGAAACAGATAATGAGAACCGCCAACAGCGAACCTCAGGTACTTTTTATTTGAAATGTATTGGCACATGAAAATAAGCATCCTGAAGGTCTAATGAAGGATCTGAGAAAGTGTGACCATCTTGAACTTGTCCTTCCTGAGGAACTTGTTCAAGTGTCTCAAGTCCAAGATGGGTCTCAGTCATTTTCGGAAATATGGAGAATACCATCCTGTGTTCCTCTCCGTTACAGGTACTCGTTCTATAGCACCCCTCTCTAGCAGAGAGAACATTTCCTGCACAAGGGGAGGCAGTAACCTTTGGCTATGGGTTCCAGTGCCAAAGCATCTGAAGTAATACCCCACCTTTCTTTCAGATGCTGAGACAGTCTGCCTCCCACTGGAGTGTGGTGAGTCAAGACCTCAGAGGTTTTGAGGCGGCTGAAGCAGTGGCTGATGGTAAAGATGCTGCTGCTTGGGCGGGCTTTGCACCCCTCCCTCGTCCACCACGAGGGAACATTCTTTGGCCTCTTTGACCAGCCATTCCTCGCGCTCTTAAAACGGAGCAATAGTAGCAATAGGATCCACCCCTCCAAGACGGTCCACTGGGGTGAAAGGGATGAGGCTGCCTAATGGAGGCACCTAGAGACTTGGCTGCCGCCTTCGAGGTCTGCAGCTTATCAAGGCTTTAGACAGCCTTGCTGCCTAAAAGATGAGACCCGTCAAAGGGCATGTTAAGGAGTCTAGACTGCACTTCCGGTGCAAATCCAGATGTCCTTAACCACGCAAACCTGTGTATCACAGTGCTTGACGCCATGGCTCTGCTGACACGCTCAGCAGAATCCAAACCCAACTGAAGGGACTCACATATGGCCTCTTTGCCATCTTTTACAATGGCCAAAAAGCTGTCTCTTTCTTCCCCTTTGGGAATATGTTAAGCGACCAGGGATATACAGTCCCATATAGTGTAGGTGAATTACACAAGGGCACATGTAGAGTTGGCTGATTTGAGAGCCATGCTCCCAGCAGAAAAGACTCATTACAATCTGGTGGGATGGTTGGATAGGCACCCTGCTTGGAGGTAGCGGTTGTTGCTTGCACCACCAGACTCTCTGGGGTAGGATGTTTTGACAAGTAGCTAGGGTCACGGACGCCCTACATTTGTCAAATTGTATTGACAGCCGGGCTTGATTCCGGTACTTCCCAATTTGCACTTACTCTTTTGTAGAACGACATGAAAGGGTAGGATGGGATCCCTTTGAGGACCTTTGTCTAGGATATCTGTGAGGTCATCCTATTTGAATGGGAGGGCAGGCCTGCTCCATCCCAAATAATCAATGACCTTGGTCATTAATTGCCTGTAAAAATGCATCTGCATGTTTATCTGGATCTGGCTTACCAAAATCTAACTCTGGTGAAGTGTCCACTCCATGGGCAGTCTAAATTTTCACGCAGGTCCTGCAAACTAGATTCTTCGGAGTTAAAGCTATCGGGTACATTAGGGGTGCCATATTGCAATCCAAAGGGTGCATCATTGTCATCAGAAGGTTCATTGTCCTCATGGCTGGATGTGAGTGACAAGGAAATCCTTCCTAGGCAATTGTGTGAAGGTTTTCTGAATTACTGCCAAAAGCGTTGGTAGCTTTGAGCCAGATACCAATGAGTCGATGTCTTCGATGAAGACGCCTGGGGTGTCGATGGCAACGATGGAGTCATCTGCATCAATGGCTTAAACGTGGACTTAGTCTGTGGCGGACTTCGATGTCTCAAAGGCTTCTTATACAATTTCTCATCTTGTCAAGGTCTCAACGGCTCTCGATATCGGCCTTCGTCCCAGGCTCGAAGGTGCGCAGAATTTGGCTTGAGCCCTTTTCTTCCCGGCTTCAGAAGACACAGTAGAAGTATGGCTTACCTGCTTCAAGGGTTTCTGTCTCCTGAATATCTTTAGCGTTTGCTGCTGAATGATGCCCATTCAGTCAGAGAAGAGAGATGCAGTCCTCTCTGGGGAGGAGCCGGACGAGAAAGACGAAGTAGGCAATTTATGATGCCTTTTCTTTGATAAGTGGGGAGAGCCATTTGTTGACCTGGACCTTTTAGACTTCTGTCGAGGAGAGTCACACCTAGCTTCGTCGGAAGAATGTTTTTTCGACTGGTAAATTAAAGGGGATTTTTTGGGCAGTCTACCTACTGCCAATTTCCCTTTACGCTCCTTCAGAGCTTTTCCGGTCATCGACTGACACTTCCGACAGGTCAAGGTCTTGTGCTCCACACAGACACCACAACATTGGTGTTGCAATCTTGTCATTTTTTAAATCCGGTCTTCGGGGTTATCGGAGCCGAAGACATTAAAGACAATTAAGCGCCCTGTAGTACACGAAGCTAAAGCTTACTCAGAAAAACTTAACTGAAGCCAACTGGCGCTGCACGTGCTATATATACACCTTTGATGACACCCTCGAGAGAGGACTCAAGGGATATCGAGTCGACCGCATGGGCACAGCGCCCTCTGCCGAAAAGAAATTCAGAAGCAACTGAAGCTGGATATGATATCAAAAGATGAGGAATACGTGGGAGGACAATCCATTTAGAAAGGCAGACGCTGTTCAAGTTATCAAAATAGCAACTTCTCCTATGTTGTAGGTAGGTAAAATGTTTAGTTAAAAGGTGGTTCAGGTAGGTCAGGCAGACCCCCTGAAGGATTATAGACCAAAGGTCCAGTATCCTTCGGTGAGGGAGAACACAGTTGGGTTGTCCAATCGAATGTGTCTCAGAAAGTCCCGTTGGATTGCGATTCAAGACAGCAAGCACCCAGTTAGTACCTAGGCGTGGGACAGTACCTTTTCATGAAGAAAGAAGACTGTCACCAGTGGGTGCCCAGGTGAGGCGACAGCAGCTCCTGTTCGGATTCTTGGCCTGGAGGCTGAAGGAGGAACTTTTGGTGGGAGCAGACAGTCCACTTCTTGCAATGGGACATCCATCAGACGATATTTACGATACTGGCTAGGTGGGACTCGACACAGGCTTTGGTTCAGCGACAGTTGCCACATGGCAGGCTTCTCGGTACCCGACTTGGAAGAGAAGACATGTCAGAGCAGGAAAGAATCACTTTAGGTCCAGCAGGATGCCCACAAAGTTCCAGCCAAAACTTTGCTTCAGGAGTCAATGCACTGTTAATGGGTACAGATTCCAGGGTATTGGAGAATTGCAGTCAAGGAGAGTTGCAGCTCTTTCAGGGGGTGCCTCAAACTGCAGATGGTCTTGTGACTGATCAGGCCCACCAATCCAGGGGAGCAAGTTATCCGGTCTAGATCTTCCCAGGCAAACAGAAGAGGAGGTTGGAGCAGTAGCAATCACTCAGCAGTCACTGGAGGTGGCTGCAGATGTCGTCCTCTGATTCTTTGTTACATGGGTCGACTTACATGGGTCGACTCTCGTTCTGCTCCAGGACCCTCACCTTTATGCAGGTACCCAGCCAATCAGCAGTGATACCGCATTCAAACTTTGGGTGGTGGCTGTCCCAAGGGGACAGAAAATAGATCTTGGTAATGGGGTTGGATTAGTACACATTAGTTGGATAATATTCATACAAAAATAAAGTTATTTTTGAAAGAAACACAATATTAAACAATCACAATTTAGACATCTAACTCATTCCACCTTTCATACACATACTCACGCATCCAATAACATAATTCACAAACAGGGGTCAGCCTATATATGGGGCCCTTTTTGTGCTTCTATATACAATAAATTAAAAGGTTTGTAACACCCATGTCTGCTTTCAATGTGTCAATATGTACAATAGCATACAAAGCTTATGGACAAAAAAGTCTAAATATGTTTCGGTCGGTCAAAGATGGCTTAGAATGGCAGCCTGGCGTAGTTCCGACCTTCTTCAGGGCAAACGAGGTGTAAATCTTCCCTCACGTACAAAACACAATATGGTGGAAGATGTCTTCCAATAGTCACTCTACAAAAAAACACAAAGTAAAATTAATTATAGTCCAAACTCTTTACATCATAAGACATGCATTACTCACCGTAATAGCATTTCTGATGATTGTATCTACTTAGATTCACATGCTGTGCATATAGTCTGACATCCAGTGGTAACCGCAGAGTATTGCATCTTGTCTTTCGAGACTAAAAAGAGGACGTCGACATGGGCGTGCCTATAACACTATCCCTAATGTGACCTGTAGTGTACCCAAAAACCCTCATGCGCGAAGTCCCTCCGATTGTGTTTTTTTCTGCTGTGAGGGGAGCCTTATGACTATTGTGAGTACATAACAGAAAAAGTAGTAAGACGTCTATGCTCCTTACACCCGAGCGAGGAGGAAGGGTGGGCGCATGTGAATCCAAGCAGATACAATCATCAGAAGAACAAGTTACTTTCTTACCTGGTAACGTTCTTTCGATGGGATGTTCCTCCGACGTGTCCCACATCTATGACAGGTAATCACCACAGCTGTGCTGCTTCGGAAAATTTGTCTGCGTCCTACGTCGATATGCTGTCCCTCGAGGGCCTCCGTCGAGCCGACGTCACCAGATGTTATAAATAGGACGCACGACGCCCGCAGCCTCAGTTGTAGTTTTTTTCCCAGAACGTTTGGCACCAATCAGAATTTTAGACTGCCCAATTAAATTGCAGAATAGAGGACCGCCTTGCAAAGGCCAAATCTTGCCCATGGATAGAATCCAGGGAGAAGTCTTTTACAAAAATATGGACAGAGGCCCATGTGGCTGCTTCACAAATGTTACGAATGGGAACACCCCTCTGCAGAGCAGTAGAGGCAGCCAAACCCCTAGTAGAATGGGCACGCAAGCCTACCGGATGGTCCTTAACCGCCAGACGGTAGCATTCGGAGATGGTCAAGATAATCCATCAGGACAAGGTCTGCTTAGTAACAGCTTGACCCAAACGCCTTCCAGCGTATCCTACAAAAAGCTGATCGTCCACACTGACCCGGGACATGTGTGAGATGTAGAAACTTAAAGCTCTCCTAGGATCCAACCTATGGAGCCTCTCTTCTTCCTTACCAGGATGGGGAGGAGGATAGAACGCCGGAAGAATGACCTTCTGGCTCAAATGAAAGTCCAACAAAACCTTCGGAAGAAAAGGACGGACCCTAAAGACAACCCTGTCCTTATGGAACACAGCGGATAGTGCCTGCAACTCACTCACTCTGCGAGCGGAAGTAACCGCAACCAAAAATACAGTTTTAAAGGTCAACAGTCTCAAAGGACAAGAATGTAAGGGCTCAAATGGAGCTCCCATTAGCAATTTCAGAACTAAGTTCAAATCCCAACCGGGAACTGGAAAGGTGACGGTGGGAACACATTAGTTAGCTCTTTCAGAAACTGAGAAGTCAAAGGAATCTTAAAATAAGAACACTGCTCAGACAAGCGCTTAAATATGCGCAGCGCCGCCAGGTAGCCCTTAATGGTACCCACTTGCAGGCCCTTGTGGGCTAACAAAATCAGAAGAGACAACCACAGGAATGGCACATGAAAAAGGATCCACATTCTTTACCTTGCACCAGTAGCAGGACTTTCTCCAACAGCAACGGTACAGGGACTTTGTTGCAGGCCTTCTGGCCGAAAGCAACACCTCCATCACGTCTTCAGGGAGGTCTCAATCCTTGTACCTCAACCTTTCAGAAACCAAGCATGAAGGTTGAGAGACTTGACCTCTGGATGGGGAACCCATGCCCCTCCCATGAGAGGGTATTGTCTCGGTAAGCAAGACGGCGTGGAGGGCAGATGGACATGTCGAGAAGGTCCGGGTACCACGCTCTCCTGGCCCATGTCGGAGCAATGAGGATCATTCCGGGACCGAACCCCTGTAACCTCTGCAGCACTTGCTTAATGCAGGGACTGGAAGGAACTCATACAGCAGTGGGAAGGACCACTGCACTACGAACGCGTCCCCAAGCAGAATCTTTCGCACTTCCAGTTGACACTGGTGCCAAAGAGATCCACTTGTGGGGTCCCCCAAAGGGCGAAGATCTCCAAGAGAACCTCCTGAGCCAGCTCCCACTCGTGAGAGACCATGCTCTGCCTACTCAGAGCATCCACCGCCTCGTTTTCGTCTCCGGCCAGATGAACTGCGGAGATCGAAATTTCCTGCTGGATGGCCCAGAACCAGAGCTGCATCGCCTCTCTGTACAGTGCGAGAGACCCTGCCACCCTCCTCTTGTTGAGGTAGTGCATGGCCACTGTATTGTCCGTCAGAATCAGGACATTCTCCCCCCGCACAGATGGTAGAAAAGCCTTGAGAGCTAGCCTGATGGCCGTCAGCTCCAACAGAATGATATGGAGTCTGGACTCCGATGGAGACCAACGACCGCCGACTGTCAACTCGTTGGCATGAGCTCCCCATCCCGTGAGGGGTGCGTCCATCACGATCGTTACCTCCGGCCAGTGTAGCCAAAATGGAGCCCCCTTCATCAGATTGCCTTCAACGGCCCACCACAGAAGATCCTGGCTGACCGAGGGCAGCACCTGAACGGGATTCCGACATCCTGTCGGAGGACTGCGACCACTGCATCTTGAGAGCCCATTGCAGAGATCTCATCCGCAACCTGGCCTCTGGCACCAGTAGAATGCAGGATGCCATGAGGCAGAGCAACCTCAAGAACTCGAACGCCGGGAAACTCTGGGCACGTTGAAACGTGTCCACCATCTGCAGAATGTGATGAGCCCTCACCTGGGGAGGCGAACACTGCCGCAGGGATGTGTCGAGCACTGCTCTGATGAACTGGAGCCGCTGGGTAGGTGTTAAGAGGGACTTTAAGTTGAGGGCGAAGCCCAGCCTGTGAAGGGAGTGGAAGGTGACAGATGATCCAGGACTTGTTCGGGAGAGCGCGCCCTGATCAACCAATCGTCCAGGTAGGGGTAGACGTGAATCCCCCTTTCCTGAGATACACTGCCACCACCATGAGCTTGGTGAAGACCCACGGGCGGAGGTCAATCCGAAACGGCAGGACCCGGAACTGAAAATGCGAGTCGCCAACCACGAACCTCAGGTACTTACTGTGCTTGGGATGAATCTGCACATGAAAGTAAGCATCCTTGAGGTCGAGAGACACCAGCCAGTCCTGAAGTTGAAGGGCCTGGAGGACTTGAGAGAGTAACCATCTTGAACTTGTCCTTCCTGAGGAGCTTGTTCAAACCACTCAAGTCCATAATGGGTCTGAAACCCCCGTCTTTTCGGGATCAAATAATATGGGGAATACCATCCCTTGTTCCTCTCTGCTACAGGCACCAGTTCTATGATGCCTTTCTCCAGATTTGATTTCCTGCGCAAGGCCTCTGCCGGAAAGGAAGACAGTAGCCGTGGGCTATGATCTCCAGAACCCACACATCTGAAGTAATGGCACACCATTCTACGATATGCTGCGCCAGCCTTCCCCCCAACCGGCGAACCATGGGACATGGCCTCATGACTGAGCTGAAGCAGCTGCGCCTGAGGGCAAAGAGGCAACTGCCCGAGCGGCCTTGGCACCTCGAGTACCTTGTTTTCCACCTCTGGCACTCCTACGTTGGCCCCTTTGACTGGCAGCTTCCCTCGATCTACCAAAGAACGAGTAGTGTCGAAAGGAACCTCCCGTCCATTGCTGTCTCCTAGGACGAAAAAGGCAGAGGTTGGCGAACTGCAGCGCTCAACGAGTTCGCTGCAGCTTTGGAGGTCTGCAACCTCTCAAGGCTCTCGTCAGCCTTGCTGCCAAAAAGATGGTCACCATCAAAGGGCATGTTGAGAAGCGGGGACTGTGCATCAGGAGCAATCCCCGACTTCCGCAAACCTGTGCATCACGGTGCTCGCTGCCATGGACCGGCTGACAGTCTGTCACGTCCAGACCCGACTGAACGGATTCACACATGGCATCCTTGCCATCCTGAACTAGGGCAAGAAAACCATCCCGTTCCTCCCCTTCGGGAATATGTTCAGCCGCCAAAGATACACAATTCCAAAAAGTGTGAGTGAATCTTGCCAAGGCACAAACAAGTTGGCTGCCTTTAAAGCCATACCCCCAGATGAAAATACTTTCTTCACCCAACCGTCGAAGCGCTTGTCGTCCCATCAGGAGGGATCGTAGGGTACAATGCCTGCTTCGCTGGGGCCACAGCCGCCTGTACCACCAAACCCACCCGGAGTGGAGTGAAAAAACAAGTAGCTGGGGTCGCCACTGGCTGGAAGGTATTTTTTCGGCAGCGACTTATTCACTGCCGGGAGACTCCCTGGCGCAGTCCAAGCCGCCGCCACCCTTCAGTGGGTGGAGCTTGGTCCAAAATATCTGTCAGGTCATCCTGCAGAAAATCCACAGGTGGAGCAGACCACCCCAAGTACTCCGTCACCCTCGACATGAGACGCCTGTACGAAGACTCTGCATATGTACCAGGCTCAGGCCTGCCAAATTCAACCTCCAGGGAGGTGTCCATACCACTGGCATCATGCAAGGATTGACGCATGTCTTCCATCTGGCTATGACCAGACAACAGTTCATCAGGAACCTCAGGAGGGACAAACCCTTCCACATCCGACCCTTTATCCACCTCTGAGATATAATCCAAAGGCTGGAATAAATCCCTAGATGAGGGTACAGAAAAAGGCTCAAACACAGGTCTCACTGACTTACTCAGTGCCTTCCTCGCGGTTTCCACCGGTCTCCGGGGCACCTCCGATAAAGCCTCCTCAAAAGGCGTTGACGCCGAGCGAGGCGCAGACGGCTTAGACAAAGGCTTCGAGGCCGGAGCCCCGGGCGTGTATTTAGACGGCCTCGGCGCCCATGGCGTCGAAGACTTCCTTGGAGGTGGAGCCTTGAGAGAGCCCCTCAATGGACATGGCGCTGATGGCATCGATGCCTTCTTAGAAGGCCTCACAGGCTCAGACGGTCTCGAGGGTGTTGAGGACCGGGACCTGGAACGGGCATGGCTAGAGCGAGCTACCTTGTCCGATCGGGACCTCGACGGCTCCCGATGATAGTGCCGACCGCCCGAGCCTGAAGGCGTGCAAGCGGTGGCCCTAGCGCGTTCCTTGCCGGCTTTTCTCGAAGGCGCGGACGGAACGGAGTCCTGCAATTCAAAAATCACCATCATCTCCTTGCGAAATGCGTCCCATTCAGCTGGAGATGAATGCTTGTTGGGACAAGCTACCCGCCGTCTGGCAGAGTCCTCGGACGAGGAAGGCGACCGTTGACAGCTCTTCCGAGATTGCCTAGAAGAGGTAGAGTAATGGCAGGAGCCACTTCGGGACCGAGACCCACCCCTGAATTTACGCCGACGCGGAGAGTCGCCCCTCGAATGGTCGGTCAAAGTCCAGCGGATTTCGACTTCCGGGGTTTGGAAACCCTACCTACAGTCAGCTTCTTCCAACGGTCCCGCAAGGCCTTCCACGTCAAAGACTGGCATTCATAGCAGTCATCGGTGGCTTGGTCCTCGCCGAGGCACCAGAGGCAGACGCCGTGCGGGTCCGTAAGCAAAATCTTGGAACTGCACTTCTTGAAGCCCGACTGCGGGGTAGAAGAAGACGACATGATTCTTCACAAACAACCAAGTTCGAAGAACCGGTTCAATCAGGAGAAGAACTGAGGTGCGCTGGGATTCCGAAGCGAACACATTCGCGGAAAAAACGGAACTGAGGCTACGGGCGTCGTGCATCCTACTTATAACATTCAGTGACGTTGGCTCGACGGAGGCCATCGAAGGACAGCGGATCGACATTGACGCAGGAGCCGAACATTTTCCGAAGCAGCACAGCTGTGGTGATTACCTGTCATAGATGTGGAATATGTCGGAGGACACAATCCCTTCGAAATGCAATTACGGTGAGTAATGCAAGTCTTCTGATGCTTGTTAATCTGTTTAGAATCACATGCTTTGCCTGGACTAGCAAGCAGTAAAGAGAGTTGGAGGGGGGTTGTGAAAAGGAACAGTAGTGAAACAATGTCTTAATACTGCTTGTCCAACCCGACAATCCGACCTAGAATAGAGTATCTAGGCAATAGTGTTTTGTAAAGGTGTGTACAGAACTCCAGGTTGCCGCCTTGCAAATGGACTCTAGGGGAACATTTGCAATGAAAGCTATGGAAGCCCCATTGAAGGGCAGTTTTCTCTTAGCAAGAGTAACAGTGCGATGCATTTGACAATCCACCTAGAGATGGCTGATTTAGAGACGGGATCCTCTTCTGTACCAGCTGCCACTGAAACTAAAAATTGGATCGTTTTCCTCAGTGATCTAGTTCTTTCCAGGTAAAGCATGACTGGCCTGTGCACATCTAATGTGTGGAGGCTTCTTTCGGCCACGTCAGTGCGATTCTGGAAGCAAGTAGGCAGTTCTATTGATTGGTTCACATGAAACTTGGAAATAAATGTAGGCGCAAATCTAGGGCAAGTGCGCAGAACAACCTTATCTCTGAACTGTAACAAAAGGGTCTAGAACTGAAAGGGCCTGTAGTTCACGAACTCTCCTTGTAGAAGTGATAGCCACTAGGAAGGCTGTCTTATAGATAAGATCTTTGAGACTTTCCTTATGCATAGGCTCAAAGAGACCCCATAAGTCTAATCAATACAACATTTAGGTCACATTCAAGAGCAAAACTGACGCCCTTGGAATTGCACCAGATAAATTGCTTCCATTTACCGGAGTAGCAGTATCGGGTATCGGTTTTCTCGCCTCCCTAAGTATGTCCATGCATCTGAGGGAGTTGTAGGTGCCCAAACTCTACCACAGCAGCCAAGCCGCTAAGCATGGTTTTCGGGCATGGGTTAAATGTTGTCCCCTTGTCCTGAGACAACATGTTGTACGGTCACGGCAGTTTCTTTGGAGGAGACTGGGACATCTCCATCAGATGAAAGAACCTGGGTTGGCGGGCCCACATGGGGGCCACCAATATCATGGTGACAGGTTCCTAGTGCATCTTGTGCACAATCTTGTTGAGTAGGGGAGTCAGGGGGTAAAAGTGTGAACAAATTTCCCTGACCATGTTATCCAGAGACCGTTCCCCTTGGATCGGTTCTGGGGTACCTAGAGGCGTAATCTTGGCATGGTGCGTTCTCCAGAGTTGCAAACAAGTCGATCTCCGGGAAACCCCATTGTGCGAAAACATTGGCGACGATGTCTTTGTGTAGTCGCCATTCGTACTCTACAGGCAGTGGGAAGTCTCGGCTGAGCACATCCGCTGGAAGATGGAGTTCCCCTGGAATGTGTTGAGACAACAGGAACATCCTGTGTTTCAGGGCCCATTTCCAAATGTTCTGGGACAGTTTGGATAGCCCTGGAGAGTGTGCCCCCTTGCTTGTTCAAGTCCTACATGGCTGTGGTGCTGTCTGAGAATCAGGACTGTCTTCCCCTGTAACTGTCTAAAAGGCTTTCAGTGCTTTGAATACAGCCAACAGCTTCCACAGATTTACGTGGTTGGATGCTACTTCTGGGGACCACACTGCGCCGTCTGCTGAAGCAGGCGAGATCCCCACCCTGTGAGAGATGCGTCTGTCGTGAGAGTGGCTTCTAGTGCGCGGGTGGTGAAGGCCGTTCCTTTCAAGAGGTTTTCCCTCGGCCACCACTGCAGAGAGAACGAGGGTTGGCGAGACAACCACCAGATCTTCCCATTGTCCACTGGCCTGACACCACTGGCTGTTCAGCCACTCTTGCATAGTTCCTCGTGCGCGTCTGCGCATGCATCCTAAGTAAATACAGGACGCCATCATTTTAAACAGTCGCATGGCCTTGCGTACCGTCACCTCTCGACCGGCTACATATTGAAGGATCTGAAACAGCATGTTTTGAACCCTCTCGTTGGAGGGGAAGACAAGGCCATCTTCTGTTCGAATTTGAGCCCCGACGAACTGTTTGACTAGACTGGGGTCTAGGCTGGATTTCTTCTCATTGATGAAGAATCCCAGGCTGAATAAGAGGACTATCGTCTTTTGTTCAACGGGCATGTTCCGTAGGAATCCCCCGTTATG
This sequence comes from Ambystoma mexicanum, assembly GCF_040938575.1. Lineage (NCBI taxonomy): Eukaryota > Metazoa > Chordata > Amphibia > Caudata > Ambystomatidae > Ambystoma > Ambystoma mexicanum. Next base: position 1,308,518,422 of record NC_090935.1, on the reverse strand, counting down.
AGCCAATCGTCGAGGTAAGGATAAACCGGAATGGATTCTCTGCGCACGTGCGCTGCTGCCACTGCCAGTACCTTCGTTAACACCCTTGGCGTCGGGGCAATGCCAAAGGAGAGTACTCTGAACTGATGGTCCTTGTCCTCCATCATGAACCTTATGTATTTTCTTGTACCAGCAACACTGAAATATGAAAGTATGCATCTTTCATATCCAGTGTTGCCATGTAATCCCGTTTCAGCAGAGGGATTACCTCCTGCAATGTGACTATACAAAACTTGAGGTTTGACAAATTTGTTTGCTGGGCGCAAGTCTAGCACAGGGTGCATGGTGAGATTCTTTTTCAGGTACAAGGAAGTTCACTAAATAAATACCCTCGGTTACCTGTAGAGATCTCAACCTCTTGCAGCAGGATGCGTAGGTGTTCCGGCATCAGGTGACTTAATTGGCGGTCAGAATTGAGGTGGTCGGCAAAATTCTATGCAGTACGTGTGGCCGACGGTCTTGAGCACCCACTGGTCTGTTATCCCTCATTTCTGACCTGAGCCAGGGAGCCTCTCGAGGTGGAATTCCGGCCTTTACCCTTTCCACGCCATTGTCCTCTAGGTCGATATGTGGTGGTGTTGGATCCTTGTACTGAAGAGTTGTTGTTTCCAGAACTATACTGGTTCTGAGAGGAGCGAGATTGCCCACAAAAAGAACAAGAGCCGCCCCCTCTCTGTTGTGAAGGCCTTTGGGTAATTTTGTTTAAGGTCTTGAGCGGCTCATGTTCCTTCTTAGACGTCTCAAGCGCTTCGTCCATGGCTTTGCTGGACAAGTTGGTTTCTTCAGCCAGCTTGTTTATTAAGGCTGCTTGGGTTTCAGGCTTAAAACCAGAGTTCCTTAACTAGGTGTGCCGTTTTAGTAGTGTACCCTAGGCCAAGGACCTTCCTGCTGTTTCAGCAGCGTCCAAAGTGTTCTGAAGAATGTTGTGGTTAACTTGCTTGACTTCTGATACAATAGCAGTTTAGCCCGCTCAGGGACTTCTTGAAGGCCCTCTTGCAGCAGGTTCCACTGTATATCAGAGTAGCTAGCCAACAGAGTAGTGTTGGCTATTCTGGTGGAGAATGCAGCAGCAGCAGTCGTAATCCTATTCGCCAGACCATACAACCTTTTCCCTTCTTTATCAGGTGGTGCCTCACCTGTAGATAGGGGGACACCTGCCCTCTTCCTCGTAGTCTTAACTGTCTGGTGAGGCATCTGGAGTGGCATGCCCTTTAATGTAAAGGGGGTCAGGAGGAGAACGGCGAAACAACTTAACTACCCTGGGATTATGTTATGCTCACCTGGTCTCTGTGGGGACGTTGGGGCACGGTTGCAGCCCTCCCTGGAACCGACACCCGTTGGTCAGGCTTCTTCCCATGTTGTGGACTGCACTGGTTGTTGGTACTGCCCCTGCGAGAATGAAAGGCTGTGAGAATGCTGTGATAAGCCGGTGGTCTCCCGCAAACCCTTCTTCCAAGAATGTGGTGAGCATGCGCCTACCCATATAGTCTCACCTGTGTAATTATGATGGCAAGCTCTCCGTCCTGCTTCTCACTGCAGGGGCACTTTTAGATAGACCAAATGTCTTCACTAGTCCATGTGTGTGGCAGCCCAGACCGGCTGTGGCTGAACCACTTCAAAGTTAAGTATCGTTTGATAATGATTATTGTCTGTATTCTTTGTCTTCACCCTTGATTATTGTCTGTATCTTTTGTAATGTCTTTCCTTCTTCCCAATAGGTGATCTCACCATCGGCGGAGAGAGCTGGAGCCCTGCTCACCTAGGACTGCAGGAGCAGTCTGCCCCCTCTGCTTCATGCCCCCCCCCACTACTTCGTGCCCTGTGCACTCAGAAGATCCAACGGTATGTCTGTCTTGCAAGCGACACCACAATAACACTGTTACCCTGGATGCTACAATATCCCATATTTAATGAATATTCAATACGAAGCTGTGATCCACTGTAATCCGCTGTTACCTGCCGTTGCACGTGTATTGCTTGACCTGAAAATGGCTGGTGCGATACAGGATGAAACCGAGGCTCTGCTTAGTTTCTAAGCAACAGCGTTGCTTTTATTGTTTGAACTGCCACCGATAGACTGTGGAATCTGATTAAATGAGGAGCCTGGAATTGTTATCATTAGAGAATCATAAGACCCATTAGAGAGAATCAGTACTCTTTGTTACAGAACTAATACCCATTATTACCCATTGATAGAGAATCATTACTCATGGTTACCCAGTATTATTCCTTTAGGCATGATTGCACCATGTTTAGCTATGCATTATTGCATCCAGTTCTGAGTAGTACATAAAGTAGCATCAATTATTTAATCCACATATTAGACTGCCACATTATGCATTAGCCATTGACATGTTATGCATTTGAAGAGAGAAATAGGCCCGGTTGTATGAAGGGTTAGCTAGTTATGATATTGCCATATATGACAGAAAGAGATGCTTTTAGAATGATATGTTTGCATTGTAGCGCTTAGTCCGAGAGAAACGTATTGTTTGCAGGAGAGAGAACGAATGAGGCCTGGAAATGACACTGATATTTGAAAATGACATGAAGAGCTATTTACTATGATGACTCATAGCTATGCTTTGTAGTTACACATTTAGAGAGATGTTTGACACATATGCATGTATGTAGTGTGTGTATTTAGAATGAGTTTGCATTATGTTAGCGCTTGCATTGCGAGAAGAAATCGTAAACGCTAGGAAGCATTTAGATGGCATTATAAAGCCATTTCTGATGGAGAGACACAGACGTTGCCTGCGCCACTGGGCTCAGTGCGGAGATGTTATGGTACACTGTGATAAAAGAAATTTGTAAACAGTTTTGGTTGCAAAGAGGTCGACTTTGTCCGAGTGGAGACGGCCTGGCTAATCAGCATTGCTGGTGTGCCGCATAGACAACGAAGGTGGGGGCATGAGCGACATGGGGAGAGAGGAGGGAAGCCTTTTCTCACAAGGAGTTGCTTTGAAAACTAGCACGAAGAGAGCATTTCTTAATGCAGAGAGCCAACAGTGGAGGGAATGCAGAAATAGATGGAATTAGATGGTGTTTTGTACTGCAGACACGGAAGGCCAAGTAAGGGATATGATGTCCAATGTCACTGACACACTGACAGAGCACACGTAGTGACCAGAACACGAGACAGAACATAACAGAGACTGGCAGGCATTGTTAAATGCTGGAGAGACATTCTTAGTAGAGAATGTAAGTAACCGTGGAGAAATGAGTGCGTCATTGGAGTAGTATAAGCAGATCTGAGGAGAGCCGTAGTTGCTGTTAGTTGCCCATAGTTGCTGTAGTTCTTGCTGGTTGCTGAGAGTCTGTTGGAGAATGGGGTTAGATACAGATGGAGTTCGTTCAAGTTTATTGCTGATTTAGGATGCAGTCCTGAGAATGAGGGAGAGATGTCTTGGTGCAGCAGAATCCGATGGCTTTGAGAGAGAGCTTGGCAGAAGCAGTAGTGTGACCAGATCTTGAGGGGCCTGCCACCGCTGACTGATTGCAGAGAGTAGCGGGAAGAGGAGAGACCTGGCTTGACAAATACAGAGCTGGAGATGAGAGAAATGCAAATGTGAAGTATGGTTCATGGCTAGATAAACTGATTGATTACATTTAGTGGGGTAACTTTGCTGATGGGTTTGGGAAGGACATGGCAACTGAAGGGGAGGTGCCCGAGCCAAAATGAGTGGTAACAGAATGGTGTGCCATGGAGGTTGGGGGGGGGGCTTATTCCTGTCCGACCCCCTCGACCCCCCAGAATTGTGTCCATGATTAGAATGCGACACCATCTAGTTGTTGGTCAAACACTCACAGGGAGCTTTGAGTTTGGGAAAGGGGAGATCAGACAGGGATTGTCTTAAGAGGGTAAGTGTGAAAAGTGTGAGGCATGGCGTGGATTGGAGAGGTTCGATTCTGTTTGAAGGAGAGGATTGCTGGATGTTTGAGGCTTGCATTAGACTGCATTAGCATCACAGGCTTGCATTAGGAACCTGAAAGGCTTATAGTTATTGCATGATAAATTTGCACCAGAAGCATAAAAGGTGCAAATTCGAAATTGGCTAGAGTCTTCGCATTGTTTGAATTATGCTTTGGTATTAGCATAAATAAATGTATTCCATTGTTATAATTGAATCGATTCATGTGTTTTCTTTGTATCTTGTGATCTGTGTCCACAGTAGTAAGATAGGTGTATGTTGTTAGAAGTAAATTAGGAGTAACAGTGCACATAGGGACATAGGGCCTGAGATACGAGGGCAAGGGGGGGGGGGGGGGGAATGGAGTGTAGGGATCCACCCCCTCCCCTCCAAGGGGATTGTCAAAGATTGTCTGAGACCGGAGCATGCTTGCCCGGGGGGAGGGGGGGTCAAGACGATGGTTGGGGTTTTGTTTTCCAGACTAACAGGCGGAAGCCGGCCTCGCAGAAGAAGGCCTTAGGAAAAAGGCCAACTTCCTATTTGCGGTCTGTTTGCCTCTGGAGCCACTGGGCCAGTACACTCTGCCGCTGCTCCGATTGGACTCTAACCTACTGTGAGTAGAGTATTGCATCAAAAGACTAATCTACTGTGTTCATAGAAACGCTCCCGCCTACTGCTAAATGCCATCATAACTTTTTGGTCAACTAACTATTGTCCGCTGCATACTGCACATGCTGATGTTACCAATGCCACTGTATTACGTGTCAACACCAACACATTTTACTAGTACGCACCTTAACAGCCCAAACTCCTGCTCACTCATATACCGAGGCACCCACGCTCTCCTAGTGTTTTTCATGTATTGTAGCAACCTAGCGGTAATGTAATGAATGTTCATAGTTTACAATTGCATATTGATATTGTTTAGGTAAGTTAGCACCACATCCTATTGGAGCCACCACTGACCGAACCCACCTCAGCACGCCATCAACCCAACACACTAGTATGTTGCCAACACTACCGCCCGATGAACACGCTATTCCTTACGTGCACACTTCTTGCCACATCGTTATATGTTAGGATGATTGTACCTTCTTGCTTACTTAACTCCAACATGATTCCCACCCACACCAACTTTACTCCTACCTACTCCAGTCCCCACACCTTGCCCTCTCTCACCTACATACCGAACGACAGCTCCAGATTTTGTAGACTCACGACGCCCACTCTTCCCATGATCCTCACCACCCCCTCAACTTCAACAGCAGACAGAAACCTCAGATTAGGTTCCCGTACAGCGGGTAAACAACTCTCTGCACAACAGTCTACACACCTTCCACCCGTGTACTATTATAACACCTACTCTTAAATCACCAAAACCATCCAACTCCAAGCCTAAAATAACAAAAAGGCAACGTCCAAATAGAAACTATGTAGCACCACTCCTCAAATGTGCACTACTTAACACCCGCTCTCACGGCCCATGCCCTGGAAATAAATGATCTTACCACCAGCCTTGACCTAGACATTCTAGCCATCACCGAGACCTGGCTACATGAAGCATCAGGCCCATGCATAACTTTAGCCGTACCCGAAGGCTACTCCATCCTCAAGCAAGCTAGACCTAATAAAGTAGGAGGAGGTTGCCCTAATTTTCAAAAGAAATATATCATGTCAGGCTTATTCCCCACACTTGGGAAGGTAATGCTGACATACTATCAGCCAAACTGCCGCTCTCACAATAACACAATCAACATTCACGTCATCTACCGGCCCCCAGGACACCCAGCCAACTTTCAAGGGCAAATCACTCACCTTCACAGCGAAAACTTTAAAAAAATCACCCAAAACCATACTCCTAGGTGATCTCAATCTAGGTTATAACGATCCCAATGACAAAACAGCAATCTCATTCCATAAGGACCTCTCGGACTTAGACTTCGCACAAAAATTGATGTCCCTCACCCATTCTAAAGGCAGAACTCTAGACTGGTTGGCCGACTATAATGGCAACTCATCACTTCCAACACCTTCCTCCCATGGACAGATCATAGTTACATACAATTCACGATCCCCACAGCACCTACTACCAAAACCACAATACAAAAACCTGCAACTTTAACAAGAAGCTAAAAAAAAAAAAATTAACTGCAGACAACATTCGGCCCCTTCTCAACATACCTTGCCTAGCTCTGCCATTCTTGCAAGACCCAAATATCTTGGCAGATATTCTTCAGGTCACGCTCACCAACACAACACAATTGCTCAAGAAAAAAAAAACGACCTACAAACAATACACAATAACAAACGCCGGGTGCAAAAAAACTGGCAAGCCAACCCTTGCAACACCACTAAAGATCTATTCAAAGACATCGCTAAAAAATACAACGATGCCATTTTTAATGCCAAAACAGATGCCTACAACCGTCGAATATCAGACTCCAACTCTCACTCGAAAGAAATCTTTACCATCTTTAAAGGAGTTTACAGTTCCTCCCATCCCCAATGACGAGATCATCAAAGATGAAGCTTGGTGCAACAGTATCCAAGCCGCTCAGCTCAAAAAAATGGACCTCCTACAAAACAAAATCCTTTATCACTACAATACCTTACCAAACTCGAATCAAACTACACAATCTCCTCCAACCAGCAAAACATTTAACTTCCTCAAATTTGCCTTTAATGACATCTCATAATCAGAAGTCAGACATTCTGAAACACCTGAAACCCTCAATCTGCAAAGGTGATGCATGCCCTCCAAAGTTAATCAAGGGCTGCGCTGAACCTCTTGCACCACTCATTACCGCATTTAATGCCTCGTTTAAAACATGCTCTGTGCCCGACAGCCTCAAAGCAGCGTGGGTTCGCCCTCTTCTAAAAAAGCCGACGCTAGACCCTACGCATCCCAACTACAGACCCATAACGACAGTCCATTTCCTTCTCAAAATATTAGACAAAGTGGCACACAGCCAAATCCGACTCTAGCATGACATCTTAAAATCTTAGTAATAGTACATACAGTTTTTTAGAGATGCTGTGATAATGAAATGTTCTTGTTTTGAAAATGTTTTAATGGTGTATTTATTGTGTTTTCTATCTTGTGATTCTATTTTTTGTAAAGGTTTAAACAAACCATATACAAATAAATAAAATAAATATACGCCACCATTCAAGCCTCGATAGCCACAAATGGCCTATGCCTTAACGGGGATAAGACGGAGATCCTGATTCTTGGCAAAAGTCTACACTTGTTAAGTTAGATAGTCTCTACGTCAATTTTAACATTGAAAACTACCATGCCAGTCTTATCCTCTGTAAAAACGCTAGGGGTGCACATTGAAGCAACTCTGTCCATGAATAAACACGTCAGCGCCATTGTCTCCACCTCTGCATTAAGCACAAAATTAATTAACGCCATCAAACCATTCTTAACCAAAGAAAACTGTATCAATAGCAAGAGACACCATAGGCGCAAAACTTGACTACTGTAACGCTCTCCTAGTCGGCACCTCTAAAAAATTTAAACAGACTTCGGGTCACCCAAAATAACACACTGAGGGCAGTCTTAAGCATCTTGAAAAGCGCACATCTCACAAGCAAGACAATCCGTTCACTGGCTCCCTGTCAAAGAACGTATCACCTTCAAGATTCTTACAACTCACAAATGCTTCCATCGCACAGCGCCGCCTTATCTCCGACACTCCACAGACCCTCTGCCACCAGACCCACAAGACTATGCTACACCAACCAACTTACTGTACCACAAATCATCAAGGCTACAGCGGGAGGCCTAGGATTATCTTACATAGCTCCAAGACTTTGGAACAAGCTCCCCTATGCTCTAAGAGTAGTAAGCTCGCTCACAGCCTTTAGAAAAAATCTCAAAACCTCTAACTAAAACACCACTCACTGCCAGACAACCACACAATGCTTATGTCTTTTAATCATGCATGTATGTGTTTCTATGTGTAACTAAGTTCTTTCTCTTGCTGCAACCAGAGCCACGATGCTCAGGGCTGTTTTTGTGCGCTTAACAAATAATAAATGAATATGATGCCCAGCGGAATTGCGGTGCAAGAAGCGAGCCCCAATAGAGAAAGTTCACGATGTCCCACAATGTAAGTTTGGTTTTAAATCAAGCGCAAGGATTGCTTTGAGCGTGACCTTAGCGTAATGTCTTTATAGTTTTTCTAACCTCGTTTGTCCTTTTCTCTTGCAGGGATGGCCTGGCGAATTCAGACTGGGATGCTGTTATCCGAAGATCTGCCGGTGGGTGAAGGATGCCTGGATACGCGATGATGCTGGCCGAAGATTGACTCCTGAGTAAGTGTTGGAAGTCGGGATCAGGTAAGGATACGCTCAGACTGCGGTTGCTGCACGCATCAGGTAAGGATGCGCTCCGACTGCGGTTGCTGCTCGCATCAGGTAAGGATGCACTTCAGGTGATGGTTATTGCTGGAATCAGACAAGATGCGCTTGAGGCGGCGGTGAGCGTTACGCTGCTATAAGCAGACTAATGCGAAGCGCTTGCATGCGGGCGGGGCAGGCTTAAATAGCCTGGTCACGGCCACGCCCATTTGTTCTGACTTGTGGCTCCACCCTGCCACTCCCACAAGATGCTGCACGTGCAGCCCAATGCACTCCTATGGCCACGCCTGACCTGGAGGCACGTGGAGGCCCTGCAGGGGAGAAAATAGCATGTGCACCAGAATAAGCACGCTTTCTCAGGAGCCTGGCGCCAAAGGGAATCCATACCAGAGCGTCTGGGGTATGAGTAGGGGATGCCCAAGGATGATCAACCGGACGGCGATCTTCCCAATTATCCATGGGATCAGCAGGATCAAAAGGGTCCCCAAAGTCATCCTGCAAGTAGATATTGATAGGCACCTCGTCATCAGTAAGGTCAAAAACAGTCTCTTCATGGGGAACCTCAAGTCTTCTGAAATTTAGACCTAGCTGTAAATTTTAAAAAAAGGAAGCTCCTCACGAGGCCTCTTGGGAGCAAACCTCTGAGAACTCAAACTTCTCCAGTCTGTTAATGCACCCCTCAAACTTCTCCCTGGTCCAGGATGATGAACCAGGGGAGGAAAGGGGTCTTCTTGACGCCTTTCCTCTTCAGAACGTCGAGATTTTCCTTCTAATGTCTTAGATAAAGACAAAGGGCCGTCAGAATACTCTGAGGCTCCGGGCATTGTGACGTGTCTCTAGACTAGTCTTTAGGCTGTTCTTTCTGTTTCGACTGTTCCTTTTGTTTAACCGCCAAAGCGATCCTCGCAATACTATCACTGATGCTCAGGGTTACAGGGAGATGTGCCGGTTGAGTTGGTGGCTGCACAGTGGATTTCGGCACCACTAGTGCCTTAAGCGGTGTTGGAGCTTTCTTCTGAAGCGTCTCAACTGCCGCGTGAGATTTGGTGCTAGCGCCCTCACTTTTGGACTGGCCAGACGCATGCCACTGACACGGTTGCAGGGAGGGCTGCCGTTCATAAAGATCAGCGGGCACCGCCGAAGTATCCGACGTGCACGTTTGGCACTTTGGAGCGTGATTGGACTGCCGAAGCAGAACCGTGGGTTGTGTGTTTAGTGGGAATCCGGTGCGTCCCTGTCAACAAGATGTATTGTCCCGATAGCAGGACTCCCGTCGTGCCCGGAGACGGATGCTGCGGATCGAGAACTCTCTGCAGTAAGGTCAATGGTTTTCGACTTGGAGCCTTAGTCAATGCTAATCCCTTCGTCACACTCGGCGGCGGGGGAATTACTTCAGCCTGCGACATACCGTAGGCCGCCCACCGCTTCAAACGGCACTCCTTAATGGTCTTGGGCCTTAGGAGTTTACAGGACGCCTCGTTGTGGTTGAGGGGAAGACAATTATTGCACCAACAGTGCTCGTCTTTCCACAGGTATTTTACCTTGCAGTAAGGACAAAACCTAAATAGAGTCCTATCCATAGCGCAGGATCGAGATAGCGACAACAAACCCAAGGGAACAAAGAGGCGAAAATGAAAGGCATTCTAGAAAAGAATATGACCACCCGACCCCACTCTCCCTACTTTAAAGGCCGGCCAGAAAGCCTGGCAACGTGGTCGGCAGCGCCGACCGGATCAACAGCTTTCGAAATTCCGTCGAACGTCTTCGGCGGTGTTGCACAGGAATCAGCCGCAGAAGGGAGTGACAATGAGAATAAACGATCGAAGGTCGAAAAATATAACAATAACGCAATGTTTTATGAAGAGCTCTGCCTTAGGGCGACCAGATTAAAGGTTAAAAGATTGAGTGGGGAAAAGGTTCCCACACTCAAAAACTGATACAAAATCCAAGATTCCAGCACAAAGTGCTGGGGGACTCACGTACGGAGAATATTACACAAAAATGAACAAGTGCGTTTTAGGGATTCGTAGTCTTCCTCCGTCATAGCGGATTGGTAATTGGAGAATTGCCACCGATTTCACAGAAACCTGATAAATAAGATCTAACAGACTGAACCCTGGAAAGGGTATGCATAGACTTAAGCATTGTTCATGTGTTAAGATATAGTAGCCAAAATAAGACTTGTACAACTTAACCTTTTGGCCCACCCTCCATTTTGTGTGTTGGCCATAGGTGGCACTCTAACGCCATCTATAAAGAAAAACCATTGTATTAAGAGTACAGCTAGGGAGAAATGCATATGAGAAGGGACACAGCTTCCAGGTGTTTGAAATTCCTCTCACCAGCCGCATCATTGGTTTATTTCTATGGAAAATGCCCACCCCTGTCCCGCCTCAGTCCCCTCCTCCTCCTTGAACAGTGTGGCTAGGCCCGCACAGATCCACATGGCTAGAACCCCCTCTTCTGTGACTCCACCAGGGCAGGCTGCTCGGGCAGTCAGCCAGCTAAGGGAAAGAGGCAAAGGGCAACTCCCAGTCCTGTTTGCCCCTGGACGCCAGGCAGAGCATTCTACAGCTACAACTCACATAATTTGGCATGGGCGGTGAGCAAAGCCATTACTGTGCTCTGGTAAAACCCAGCTACTTTTACACTACCACTACTTGCCCCTAACATTATGCTGGCCTACGCTGTGCACTCACCTGTTAGCTTATGTGTTGTACTCGGTAGGATCTTGAGAGTAGGCTATGCATGACACTTCAAACTATAGTGAGGTTAGCCATGTTGTAGAACCTATAAAAATGTGCATGAACAGCCACAGTACTGCGCTTTGATGAGTTGTAGGGGTGGTTCACCGTCTCGCACAGGGAGAATCTTTGAGCCGAGGTAGTGTATCGCGCCCAAGTGATTATTGGGGTTGGCAATGTGCTGCACTTAGGATTATTGGGGGTGGGAAATGTATTGCACTTAGATTGTACATCTGGGCCCAAATTTGACAGACCTTGATCTGGTCTGTGACAATAAAAGGTGACACGGGGGTGGAGTAGGCTGGGTGCAAGGTAGGCCCAGCCTCAATTCCCAATACACAAAAAGCAGGGGAAAAACAGGATTAATAGGCAAGCTCTCACTAAAGTTCTCCAAGCTTTCCATTGAGTAACAGTTGATGAAGTGCTGATTTGTCACTGATGACAAACAAGTGACAAAACCCATCTCTAACATTCATTGATTCACACGATAAAGCTACATATATTGCATATAAGTGCACTAGGCATGATTGGACGCTCTCCCGCTTCTCCCCCCACGCCCCATCTAAAAGCTCCTCCCTGGTGGCCGTCCATTCAGATAACATGTGCTTCACCACCATCTATAAGATTTATTGGTTGGCACTAATCTGGGGTAAGCATGGTCATTCATTGTTTGGCAAGCAGTACGGCCAACCTTGGGCATTGAAAAGGTGTGATCAAATATGGAGTTTCAAAATGGGGGCAGAGAGCTCAGTGTACCAGTGTAATGTCCAATTAAACAGCTCATTATCCCAATGCCATGTCTGCAAAGATCCATAGCTGTCCTTGTAGGTTTGTCTGTGAGGAACTCCCGCACTTACATGGTTCCATGTGTTTATAACGAATGAAAAAATAACTACAGTGTTGTCGATATTTGTATTCTTTTATATAAATGCACTAAACACCCCACCCAACATATTTTAGGACTGGTGTAATTTTATATACCAACGGCAGTCCTAGAATATTTGGGAAAAGTGTTGGATAGTGCATTTAAATAAAAGAATGAAAACATTGACACATTATTTTTTCCATTCGTTATAAACAATGCATATACTCGGGTACATTATCACATTCTTGGCTCCTTGTAACTAACAGCTGCTTTGAATCACATGTTACTGTACAGTTTTTCAATTTTAAAAAAACACTTGTATTTATTTGGATGTTAGCCAGCTCTGCTTGCCTGTCTGACTACTTTAGGCATCCATCATTGTGCCAGCAGTGTGTTTTTTCCTTGCTTGTGTGTGCACCAGGACATCAAAAAGGATATCTTACTTGCACTGACGATAATTACATTTAATGGTCGAACACTCGCCATCCTGCAATCAGTTTTCGGTCTTTGCTGTTCCTGTGCAAACAAGCCCGACATTCCTTTCTGGTGTGTGGCTCTGCAGGCTTTTAAGATTGATTTGCTTCATGGCCCCTTAGAGGCCTAGTTCGATTTGTAAAGCCTGTCTTGCTTTTCATTTGCAATGTTTAAAGAAGGCAATAGCTGAAACACGTGTACTCTTGTTGCTGATATTTACTGCTGTATTTTACTGGGATCGAATGGATTTTCTGCCTTATGTTGATTTTTCCCTGTAAATACATGCTGCAGCTATCCCTGCATGTGTTTGACTCTGTTCCTACCAGTGTAGCGAGTCCCTCCCTTTTGTATGCTCGAACCAGGGTCTCCCCCCCACTATTCTGGGCATCACTGTGCTCCATTTTAATCTAGTTTTAGTTCCTACACTAAAGTAGTTTAGGATAAGTATTCTTTACGGCAGTTGCATATGCATTGCCTATTTAAATGTGCCAAGTCATGGATTCTTCCTTAGTGCATGTTTTCTCGTCACATTTATATTTATGTAATGGAGTAAAGGCATCTTAGCTTGAATAATGTTTCACCTACTCTGTACTGGCGAGTACTGGGAGCAGAAGTTGGTACTTGCATGTTCATCTGTACCCCTACAAGATGGATTTTGGGGTGGGCAACGTATTGCACTGAGATGGATTATTAAGGCATAGGCAATATATTGCTCTTGGCTGGATTTGGGTATTGACAATGGATTGCAATTAAATGGATTATTGGGGGTGGGCAATGTATTGCACTTACATGTATTTGGGGGTCATACAATGTCATACAATGTGTTGCACTCAGATGGATTTTGAGGGTGGACAACGCGGTTAACCAGATGTTCCAGAAAGGGGGCCAATGTGTAGATCTTAGATGATTTAAAAGTGTAGCCATGGAAATCCATGGGAGTAGCCAGTGTGTTGGTTAGGATTTGAGAGGTTGGCCAATGTGATGCACCTTGAAAAATTCATGAGGGTGGCCTGTGTGCTGCTCGTGGAAGACTTGTCAGGGTAATCATTGCTTTGAACAGATTGCAGCCATTGCACCTAGATCTCATGCGACAGCCTCCCCATACCACTTGAAAGTTTGTGGTGCTGCACCTAGACGATTCTATAGTGGTAGCCAATTTGCTGTTTCTGTATTCTAGTGGCAGACCACCCATTTGGTTTTACCAAAGTGGTGTACATATGTTTTATAGGTATTTTACTTAGTAATGTGTTGAATTTAATGTCCATTTAAATGGTATATTTGGGAAATGTCCTATGTGGAGCTCAGTTCCATAACAGTCCTGCTGCTTTTAAATTGTACTTCACCAATGCTTTCCTCGAAAGCAGGATAGAAAAAAGTTTCAAAGTTCAATTGGAAAAGGGCGGTTCACTTCCCGTATGATTTTCTTGTTTATCCGAAGACTTCAATCTAATGTTCCACAATCCCAAAGTTGAAGGATTTTCCCTTGGATTCATTTCGTTCGCACACTACTTTCGGAATATTCACAATCCCAACAAGGATGCCTTTTCCCTTGGGTTTGTCTTCATTTAAACGATATTCTCTCTGTGGTCTTGTAAGTGTTCACAATATATCTTTTATCTAGATTTTCCAAATACAACGCGGATGGTCTTTCCCCTAGATTCTCTGTTCACACAATTATTACCAAAGTCACTCCTATATTTCACAGTTCTTTGGCTCTCCGATTTCTTGTTACAGAAAAAAGGGGTATGACTTCCCTTTAATTGACAAACAAAACAAGGGGGAGGGGTGTGTGGGTGTGTGTGTGGAGGGGGTGGGGGGGTGTAATTTCTATATCCCAGTTCTTTCAGCTTTCCACAATATAAAAGAATGAAGGGAGAGGAGAGGTCTGCCCCGGTTCTTCAGTTCCTGGTTTACTCTCCTGCCAGGGCTTTTTCAAAACTTTTAATATTTGCCTGCAAATGCCAGGTTTCCTCTCTCTACTTGTATTGGCTCTTTCCAATTAAACTTCTTATACTTTGAGTCATTGATCCTTCTCCAGTTAAGCTTAATGTCCCAGCTCCCCTGTAAGGGCTTCTGTTTGCTGCAAATGGTATGCATTAACCAGCTGAAGCACCCCAGTAACCCATTCTTCTCTGGACTTAGTGGTTGTCTTTGGCAGCTTCGGGGGGGTCAATCGTTTCTCTCCGGTTTCTTTGCGGTCCGTCTGTCTGAGAGCACGTCGCGTCAGCCTCGGTTTGCCTTGCCTTCCCCTTCGCTCGGTGGTTCCTGCTGCTGCTCCTGGCAGCGCAGTGAACACTTATTAGCCTGAACGCTCTGGATGCAGGTCTTCTCCCGTTTCATTGCTACAGACTGCCTCGCTTCCTTCCATGCCCCAACCAGCACTGGGAGGCTCAAATCTCCCAGTCTGCTCAGGTGTTTGGTTTTTGAATGTCCCGGCACCAGTCAGTAACTTCCAATGACTAGACCGCAGCGTTGGGTTGCCGTGCTTAGTAATATTTATTACTCCACTCCTCTTCCTCATCTCAGTGTGTGAAAGGTGGAGGACATATTGTTAAGAAGGATTTCTGGACTCTGAACTGGAGGGGCGGAAGTTCAGCCTAGTTTCCTGGAAAAGGGTACCATCTGGACAAGCCAGACCAATCAGGGGAGCTATGGCAGGCGGTCAAGACTAAGTCTCAAGAGGGGTGAGGGTGACTGAAAGACCTCAATGAGCACACAGAGCAAGGACACTTACGAATTACTCCAGCCAGGTGTTATATTAAAAATATGTATACATTTATTACAAGACCTTTGTAAAATAGACCATAGCAAATAATCACAGTAACACTAGAATAAACCAATACATCAATATCAACACAATATATATACAAGACCGATGGGGTCTAAGGAGTTAAGAGCACGAAATATGTAGACCACCTAGATGGGGAGGAAAACAGGCAGTGCAGATAATCTTTAGACCCAGTTCCACATCGAGAATACATCTAACTTAAGAGGCAGTCCGAGCCCTACAAAGAGGAGCCTTCTGCTCAATAGTACACGCACGCGCTTGTGCCAATGGACAAAATAGGGTCTCTAGCAGCTCAGGAAGGTGGGTAAGGCGATGAACAAGTTCCCACTATTCAAACAGGACCTCCACCTGAGGGCAGGGGCAGTAGAGTTTGGGATGGAGTCGCCATTTCACAATAGCTGTGGAAAGGAATGGGACCCTCAGGGGCCACTTTGTGCGTAAAAATGGGCACCTGCGCTAGGGGCCACCGGTTGGGGTAAGGATTACTCACCGGTCCCCGACGCAGGCAGACCCAGACTTCGCCAGTACAGTCCACTTCGAAGGCAGGTTCGAATGCGACAATCAGGACGTATCGACACCGTGTAGTTCGAGATGCAGAGAGGATTCCCAAACGGGACAGTGGCGATTTCTCCGCTCAGGGCAAAGAATCGGCCGAGTTCCACTGCAGCAGGCTTCAGGGGAAGGGGGTCACAAATGCAGCGAACGTGCACAATTCGTTGCCACAGCAGGGCAACATGGCAACCGCGTTTACTCCAGTCCGGGTACACTCGTCTCACTTCAGACCTGGGAACGCCAAGTGTATGAAATTCGGTGT
Organism: Ambystoma mexicanum; assembly: GCF_040938575.1. Lineage (NCBI taxonomy): Eukaryota > Metazoa > Chordata > Amphibia > Caudata > Ambystomatidae > Ambystoma > Ambystoma mexicanum. The sequence goes on along the minus strand of NC_090935.1, from coordinate 1,308,502,416 downwards.
GAGGGTGCCGTGGACACAGAGCTAGCAGTGTGCTAAGTTTAGAGGGCCTCCTCGAAATGGCGGCAGTGACAGAGCAAACGTCCCGTGTACGCTGGTCAGCCCACTGGTTGGCCCAAGGACACTTCTGAAGAGGCTTACTTGCAGGGTTTGACGAAGGTGCCGAGAATAGTTGTTCCAACTATTCCAAGGGGTCGAAGCGTCTTCGCAGACCTTCTAGGACGATCAGATGCAGAGGGGTCTCACAGGACGACAGCGGGCTCAGGGTGCCAAACCTTCTAGCGGGTCATCAGCGGTTCCTCGACTTCTTGTTGCAGGATACTTGGCTCCTTATCCTTTGTTCGTGTGAACTCAGGAGATCGACATGGTAGTGGTGTTTCCAGCCTCCTCTTATCCAAAGTTCCCCCTTCGCGCCGAAACGGAGAGGACCCAATGGGAGATCTGCTCACAAACACTCACTCCATACGTGGACCAGTCACGGACCACAGTGGTCCCAGGCATTCAGGACACTCTAGACTCTCTGGCACCCATGATGTGTATTGGGAACAGACAACCCAGCCCACATCCTGGGGGTGCACACACAAGGCATGCAGAAGCCTGCAAAAGCATTGGGTTTTGCGGGAAATTGCATGACCAAATAAGGACTAGCCCGGCTCGACTCGACCTGGGGAAGGTGAAAGGGCAAGGTGGCCAAAGGACAGGACAAAGAACCTAGCGCCATGGCCATTTTGGAGCCAGGCCACCTATTTGTGCCAAGCGCGGTAAGCGCAGTTAAACCTGACAAGAAAGGGTTAAAAACATAAGAAAACGATAGCTGCCACCAGTTCTGTCCGCCACACATCTGCACAGTTCATGAAAAGTCCAGTGAGATTTTCTAGGGCCTTTGGAAAGACTAGAGACCCAAGTGTACTGTAAGGTAAGTTGCATTGTACACTTGTTACATGTTGCACAAAAGTTGCAACATAAGGAAAGGACTAAGGGAAACAAAGTCTCTCAGTACTGACAGTCTTAAGGGCATGTCAGTTTCCTCATAAAAAGTGAGCGAAAGCCCAGAGGAGTGCAGCTGAGGGCTGTGCTTCTCTGTCAAAGTTTAGTTCAGGGTGTAAAACAGCAGCAAAACGTTTAGCGGTTGACACATGGAGGGAAAATTACATTCAAATATGAAATCTTTCCTAACACGTCTCAGTGTTTGTTCTAACAATACGTTTTAGCATTTGCTGTCCTAGGGTTACCAATGGGAGGAGAACGTCCATAGGTCCCTGTACTTGGTGTTTTAGCATTATACAGGGGATTGGGGGTGTACATAAGTCCCAATACTTGTTGACATCCTCCTTTGACTAAAAGGGGGAGTTGGTTTCTTGCCTCCAATGATATTAAGTCCTATATCCATCATTCTCGTCTTAGTGGTAAAGGCGGAGACCTTCCCAAATGGTTGGTGATCAGTAAGTAATTGGGATTCCTTATCTGCACCACAATATGCCATGGGAAGATGACAAATCTGTCGTCAAGGAATCCAGGCAAGGAATTATTTTGGTCCAATGTTCTTACTCAGATTCCCTGGAGTTTGTCCTCTCCCACGTGGTCCTTCTGCAGATAGCAACTCCAGGGTCAGAGTCAGGTAGCTTCTGCCTTTCCCTGGCCATTTAAGAGAAGCTTCCGTCCAGGGAAGCAGTGACATCCCTAGATTAGTCACAGTTCTTTATCCTCTTAAACTGTCAGAGGAAAACGTAACGTTCATGCTCCTCATACCAGATGTACACATCTTGAAACTTTCAGTCTCACATTAGAGAGTTTCAAACCAATGTGAAGCGACGTAGCATGTGACTAAATTTGCAGTCAAAATGTTCCGATTGCACACTTTGTTCAAACCATTATATTAAGGACTGGACCAGGGCTAAGAGACACTGGTATACTGATTTAGTATTGGTGGAGGAAATCACCAGTTACAGAGCAAAAGAGAACATCTGGTGTCGAAAGGTCCATCTGAGCCCTCCTGTGTTAGCAAGTATTAAAACACATTATGGAACATTCAGGACCATGTTTCAAAAGATAATTTTATCACATGCCACTGAGACATTTTATATCGAGAGTCAAAATGGATCAGTGCCAGTAAGAGGAAGTGCTCAAGAAGGTGCAACTATGTAAGTCATCATCCTTCACCCACAGGCCTTAGGAAAGAGGCAGATGCATTATGATTATTGCATGCATGTGGGACATGAGTTTGGGAAGGGACCACTATGACCTATTTTAGTTTGGGACTGAAAAACAGCCCCACTCCCACCAACCACAGTGTGAAAGAAAGGCCCCAATGTGGGAACATTTATTGCCAGAAAGCAAACTATACGATTACTTAAAAACACTGACACCAGATCCTATGCTCAATTTTCATCAGAGTTTAAAAGTGAACACTTGTCTGCCCCGTATCTGTCCGTTACGATTTCTCTCAGTTCGCCCCGGTCATCAGAGAGCATTAATAATATAGGGAGATTTTGTGACAGCTGAAGCAGTCTCAGCCTCGTCTGTGTATCAATCTCCCAGCACACAATTATCAATTTGCTTACTTAACAGCTGGATTTCTAAACTGGCATTTCAATTATTCTTGCAAGAAATACTTGACTAAAACATGCAGACGTTTTTTAAATGTAAACATAACAGAAACTACATACATCTGTAGTAACTAGACATTGATCCAGAAGTACCTTGTATGTTTCTGCCGGGACAGAACCTCTTTTTCAAATTTAGCTTTTCCCTGAATGTATTGTAAATCCAATTTAAATCCATTGCAGTCTGCTTGACGGCGTTCCTGAATCAATATTTTTAGGGATTCATTCAATAGCTGAATTACAGACAGAAGATTCAACTTTCCAGCTTCAAAAACATTCTCAATTTGCAGCTGAAAAGAGAGCAGAGTTAAGATTAAAATATTTCTGGCTCAGCACTACATATTTCAAAGCATCTATAAGAGTTAGAAATTTCAGGACCATTTGGACCAATACAGAAACATTTCTCCAACATTCCACAAGCACAAGAGCCTACTCAAAAACAACAATCCAAATAAAAGTAGCTTTTTTCTCTCAACAAACACTACACTATTAACTAACCATTTTGGACCTATCCAATTAATAAAATAAATAATGCAAAGCGATGGCCAAGACGGCAGCGACCAGCCAGGACACAGTTCAGCTGACTGTTCTCCTCGGGTAGTACTAAAGGCACCAATCTGGAGGTGACTAGGCAAGCTGCCCCCCCCCCCTCCAATTCCTCAATGGTGCCACTAATCGGAGAGAGTTGTACAGCGGATGGAATTGCCTTTTGGCACACAATCCACACCAAAGTGGAGAGTCAAGGTGGCAGCAGTGAAGCTCTATGAAAAAATCTAAAGCCCAATCCTGTAGGAGTGTACTGGCCACTGCAAGCTCAGAAGTTGATGCAAAAGGAGGAAAGTTAGTAGCACGTAGGCTTAGTAATGGCATGCTCTGTAGAAAATACACCAGCGCTGCAGTCTCCCACCAGTGCATGCAAGGCAGGAAAGGGATGGGGAATGAGTGGAGGTGAAGGAGGGGGACTCAGGGCAAGCAGACCCAAAGGGAGAGTGCTAAAAAGTGGCTGATGCATGTGGAGATTTTTCTATAGCCCTCTGTTGAGGGGTGTGAACCCATGCAAAGGTAAGGAAGAGTTCCAACTAAAGGAGACCAAACTCTTGCAGTGGGTAGAGATGCCAGAGCAGTCCCTAAAGTGACAGTGTACACTGATGGCTAGTTACAGTTATTATCCAAGAGAATACACTATACAGGTATATTGAAAAGTACACACCAATTACAGTAACAAAAAACTCAGATGTTCAAATAAGTATTATCCATTTAGGATGGAACACAGTACAACCTGTAGATAAACAAAAAATGAACAGTAACCAGATCTTCTGTTCGATCCTTCACACTCCTTTATTAGACACTAGATCTATTCCTGCCAGTAAACTGGTTATGATGCTAAGGGGTTGGAGGGACAAAAGGGGATCCATAGACATGAATAATAGTCACAATCCACAGGTAAATTCTATACATAATTAGTACCTAGAGAGAGTAAAGGTATTATATTTGAGAAAATGCCCAGAAGGCTAACAAAAGTCAGTTTACAGTTAGACTTGGTAGGGTACACAGTTCCCAAAAGTTAAGGCATAATTCAATTTTTTGGGGGTTCTGCGGTATTTTACAGGACCCCACTCTGCTTCTTCACCCTTTGGCTTTCAGTTGTTTTGATTCATTTTGGGGGTGTGAGAGACATACTGAAGTCACTCTGCAAATCCATCCCTTTTTCGAATAGAAAAGCAGCCCTAAGGAATGAACAGATTGGTGTACGATACACAACCTTCAACTCAATCCGGCTTCTAATCGGCAGCCAGTGCAGCTCGGCCAATAGCCTATTGGAATGAGAGCTTGAGGGCATTCAAGGCCAGACGCGCTGCAGAGATTTGCAGGATCTGGGGTGTCTGGACTAAGTCCGGCTGGCCAAGGTAAATGCTGTTAAAATAGACCAGAGAGCCATAATGGAGACCGTAACTACAGAGGATCTACATTGGAGCAGTAGAAAAGGCAGACGGTTCTTAGCAGTTTTAGCCTTTGGAAGCCGGAATGACAAATGGAGGCAATCCGAGCCTCACACAAGCCTGTGGGAAGATTTTTTTTTAAATTATTTATATATTTGTATAGCGCGCAAACAGCCCTTGGGCATCTTCAAACGAGCACTATGGGCTGGGCACGGGCCCAGAGAAACAGGCTAAAAGTCAGAATTCCAGAAGGAAAAGTGGATCTGTAGAGCCGGTGACCGAGATCTCCCTTTTAATTTCAGCCAGTTACTAGCAATCCAAACACAGATTTTAGTAAAAATTGGGAGTACCTGAGGTCGGGGCGCCAAGACGGAAGACTAGCTGTGTATCATTGGCATATGTATAAAAACAAATGCTGTGGGAGAAGATGAGGTCAACAAGTGACCGTATAGGTTAAAAGGAAGGGCCAATAAAGAAGAACCGTGGGGCAGCCTGGAAAAAAAAAAAAAAAAAGGAGCTGACTTGCAAGGAAATGAAGAAACCGCCTGCTTGCGCTCTGAAAGGAATTGAACCCAGCTATGGGGCATCCCAGTCTTTTGGAAGTTTAAGAATTTTATGGTCGATGGTATCAAATGCCACAGAGAAGTCAAGGAGAATCAAAACTCTGACCTCTCTGCGTTCCTGCATTGGTGACAAGTCATTGAGAATAGAAATCATGACTGACTGTTCCCATAAGCAGCCAGAAACCTGTTTGGAAAGAGTGTAAATGACTTGCGTTTCAAGAAATCTGCATAGCTGAGGAGTAACAATGTTTTCCATACGTTTCATGAGCACTGGAAGCAAGATGGGGTGGTAGCGGTCGGGTAGGGCAGGATTAAGTTGGGGTATTTTCAAAAGGGGAGAAACAATGGCATGTCTTAGAGAAACAAACGAAAAGCTGTGGTAAATAACGCAATCCAATACAAGGGGAGAGCTTTAAATCAGATGCAAAGGAATAGTCAGACGTAGATGTCGCTTGGCTTTAACAGTCTCATCAGTGACCAGATCAAAATGAAAAGTTGAAGGTGAGCATGTCGATGAGGGAACCAAAAGCGGGATAGTAGGTGCGATAGGGGCAATCATTTTCCTAATCCTGGCATATTTATCCAGAAAAAAGGAACCAATTTAGTCACAACCCTAAGAACGAGAAGGGTCCGAGAAAGAGATGGTGCAGAAATCGAAAGTTACTCACCGTAGTGACTAATGTACTCTTAGTCAATAGTCCCCTTTCCTCCATACTGTATGGGCGTCCCTTCCAAGGGACGGGAGACGGAACCTTTTTCACCAGAAAAAAAACCTTGTTCCCTATAAATTTAGAGGAGCGCGTGGGTGCCGCCCAGGGAGCATGCGCTGCCCTGACTCCGCCCGAGCGCCACACCTCAGTCCCCATTGACACGTCGACAATAGATTTAACATTGCCTAATGAAACATGTTATTAGGGGGGAGGTTGGTGGAACGTATGGAGGAAAGGGACTATGGACTAGGAGTACGTTAGTCACTACGGTCAGTAACTTATAATTCCTCTTACGTCCCCTTTCCTCCATACTGTATGGGCGATTACAACTGATTGTAGCCCCAGGGTGGAGAGGAGACCCTCCTTAAGAAAATGGGTTCCTGAGAAGCCGCATCAGATCTAGAGCCGGCATCCAAAGAGTAATGCTTGCAGAAAGCAGAGGGAGAGGTCCAAGTGGCCGCCCTGCTTATGACTTGCCAAGGGACATGGCGCTGGAATGTGATGGCCGTTGCCTTGGCCCCAACTGCATGGGCATGCATGTTGGCCGGAAGTGGCTTGTGCTGACCCACGTACGCTTCTTTGATGACAGAGACCATCCAGCGGGATACGGACGCCTTAGAGGCCTGATAGCCTGGTCTTGAGCCTCCGAAAGTGACAAACAGGGCGCCCGACTTACAGAAGCCCTTGGTCCTATCCAAGTAGAATTTCAGGGCACGCCCGACATCCAGGCAGCGCAGCACTCTGTGCCTCATCCTTGGGATCAGGAAAAAACATAGGAAGGACTATTTCCTCGTTCAAGTGGAACGCAGACGGAACATTGGGCAGAAATGCCGGGTGCGTCCGCATGACTCTTTGTCCTTGTGGAAGGTGGCATATGGTTCTGAGGCAACCAGCGCTTGGATCTGGCTGACTCTGCGAGCAGAGGTTTGACCGATGAGTAAGGCCGTCGTGATGGTGACCAGCCCGATGTCCACGGACGCCATTGGCTTGAATGGTTTGTGCGCCAGGGCGCCCAAGACTGTTAATGTCCCACACAGGGTGCAGTCTCTTAACGGGCAGGTAGAGCCTAGCGAGACCTGTCAGATGTTGGACTATAGGGTTGGAGGAGGAGAAAATGCCCTCAGAGTTCCTGTAAGCCCCCAATGGCTGCTAGGTATGTGTGGCAGGTGTCCACCTGCATGCCCGAATGAGCGAGGTGCGCTGAAAAGGAGAGCACATCGTCCAAAGTGCACACCAAAGGGTCAATACCCTTGGAGTCTGCCCAGTGGAAGAATCTGGTCCATTTGCTTTGTACTGGTCCTGGTGGCTTCGCTCCTGGCGCCCTGTATTATCTCCAGATTGGCCTGTGAGAGTCTAAGGTACCGAAGCGTTACCTGCTCAGGTATCACGATGTGAGGGCTAGTTTCCCTGGGGCATGGTGGATGACTGTGCCAGAAGATGTGCTGGGCCCATCTGAAGGTGAATCTGGGGCACCTCTGAGAGGCTGAGAAGGTCCGAAAACTATGGCCTGGCCAGCCACCACGGAGCTATCAGGATAAGGAGTCGTCGGCGAGTGGGTGGAAAGGCGTAGGCTTTCATGCTGGTCCACTGGAGGTGAAATGCGTCTCCCAGAGAGCCGGGGCCCTGACCTTGCCAGGATGCGAACAGGGGACACTTTATGTGCCAGGTGGCAAAGATCCGCATGGGGGTGACCCCACCTGCTGAAGATCTCCTGAAGAACAAGGTTGTTTAGCTGCCACTCGTAATTGTCTGCTCCCAGCCTGCTCAGCCTGTCGTTTTCTAAGGCCCATTCCCACATGCTGATTGCCAGTCTGCACAATGGAGGGGATCTGGTGCCTCCCTGCTTGTTTTCAACTTGCTGGTCAAGTTGTCTGTCTGGATGAGGACAACTTTGCCCCTGATAAGTGGGAGGAATGCTCCGAGCGCTAGCCAGATGGCGTTTAGCTCCAACCAATTGATGTGGTACTCCTGCTCGTGTCGGATCCAGGTGCTGTGTACTGAGTGATCGTCCAGAGTGGCTCCCCATCCCTTGAGAGAGGAGTCCGTGGTGATGGTGACCTGCAGGGCGGGAAGCCGGAATGGCTTGCCTGTCCGTAGGTTGCAGTCCATGGACCACCATGTGAGGTCCTGGTGGAGGGATGGAGGCACGTTGATCATCTCGGATTGAGAGCCCCGCTCCTGGTTCCATGATGCCACGAAGTGCAGGTGTATCCTCCTCATCCTGAGTCTCGTGTGGGTGACGGCTAATAGGACCGCTTCCAAGAGACCCAGAAGGTGGTGGTACCACCTGGCCGAAGTCACCTCTCTGCTGAGGAAGTGAGTAATGGCCCTCTTGATGGCTGTGATCTTGTTCTCCAACGGAAACACCCTCTCTGAGCACGTTCCCAGATAATCCAAGAATGTCAGTCTGCGTGGGTTGCAGCTGCGACTTCTTGAGATTGGGCGAAAAGCCCAGATCGTGCAGCGTGTTCATAAGAGCCTGGGAAGTGTGGTGAACTGCTTCCGGCGATGTAGCCCTGACGAGCCAGTCGTCGAGGTATGGGTAGATATGGAGGCCCTGAGCCCGGAGGATTGCAGCCACAGTATTCATGAGTCTGGTAAAGACCCTTGGGGCCGAGTTGAGACCAAAACGAAGGCCCTTGTATTGGAAATGGTAGCCCATGATCCTGAACCGTAGGAAAGAACATGACTGCCATATCGGGGCATGTAGATGGGCATCCTTCAGATCCAGGGAGCACATCCAGTCTCCCTTGCACGTCTCCGCTATAAAAGCTGGCATAACCATCTTGAATTTTTGTAGAGGTAAGGATAAGTTGAGGGTGGAAAGATCCAGCACAACTCTCAGGCCCGCCTGGTTCTTTTTCTGAATGGCGAAAAATCCTGGAGTAGAAGCCCAAGCCTCGCTGGGAGGCTTGGACTTCCTCCACGGTCTGGTGCTCTACGAGCGATCGGATCTCTGCCAGAAGAGTGGCTGTCCCAACTTGAGGGAGTGGAGGGAGGAGAAGCTGGGATGGGTAGGCAGTACCACATGGATAATATGGAAAGGATCCATGGGTCCGCACAATTCTTGCACCACAAATATGCATGGAGAGCAAGCCTGACCCCACTGGAGATACGTGGACCCGGAGGGTTGTGTCATGCATTCTTCCCCTCAGAGGCTGTTGCCCCCTCACTCCCCTTTTTAAGTTGCTTGCACAGATGTGGAGTCGGCGAGCAGTCCGGCTGCCTGGACCTCCGTTCTTGGAAGCCACTGAACCCTGCATATGTACGCCCCTCGTCAGAGCGCTGCTGTGACTGGGTGCACGATTTGGGCGTGGTCTTTGTCAGGATGGGTAAAGACTTGGCCGTTTGTGAGCCGTTTTTCATTTTGTCCAGTTCCTCGTCCGTGTTGGGAGGGGAAGCGGTCACTCCCCTCGACCAGCAGGTATACTATGCGTTCCTGGACGTCTGTGGCTGTTCTCATGTCCGTGGTGATGCAGGTGGCCTAGTCAGAGGTGCCAATGGGGGGCCACAGTAGACTCCATGATGTCCTGCGCCACCAGCTTCGCCTCAGCCAGTCCTGCCTGGAAACGTGATTGGCACTGCGTAGGAAGCTTGAGGAGGAAATCAGCAATTTCCCGCCACAACGTCTGGTTTGCGGCCACCAGCATGGCATCAGCATTGGCCTGACGAAGATGCAAGGACGCGTTGGAATGACAATGCATTACTTACCGTAAAAGCATTTCTGATGGTTGTATCTGCTTAGATTCACATGCTGTGCATAGGTCTGACATCCAGTGGTCACTGCGGAGTATTGCATTTTGTTTTTCATAGTCGAAAAAGGGGACGTCGACAAGGCGTGTCTGTAACACTATCCCTATAGTGACGTGCATTGTACCCACAATCCCTCACGCGTCAAGGTCCCTCTGTTTGTATTTTTCTGCCCTGAGGGAGCCTTCTAGACGTGAGTGAGTAGAGAAAAAAGAGAAATATAGAAAAGGATGTCTATGTTCCTTCCATCCGAGCGGGGAGGAAGGGTGGGCGCATGTGAATCTAAGCAGATACAACCATCAGAAATGCTTTTACGGTAAGTAATGCATTGTCTTCTGATGTTTGTTAATCTGCTTAGAATCACATGCTGTGCATAGACTAGCGAGCAGTACCCAGAGTTGGCGGTGGGTTATGAGAAGGAACAGTAGAGAAAAGATGTCTTAATACTGCCTGTCCCACCTGGGAGTCAGATCTAGAGTGTGCCTCTAGACAGTAGTGTTTTGTAAAGGTGTGCACAGAACTCCAGGTAGCCGCTTTGCAGATGGACTCAAGGGGAACATTTGCAACGAACGCTATGGAAGCCCCAGTGCCTCGAGTGGAATGTGCTCTTGGCTTGAAGGGTAGTTCTCTCTTAGCAAGAGTGTAACAGAGTGATGCATTGAACAATCCGTCTAGATATAGTGGACTTTGAAACTGCATCTTCTTCTCTTCCTGCTGCCACAGAGAAAGAACCGATTAGTCTTTCTCAGTGGTCTGGTTCTTTCCATGTAGAACATGACAGCTCTGCGTACATCTAGTGTATGCAGACTTTTTTCTCCCAAGCTGGAAGGGTTTTGAAAGAACGTTGGTAGTTCTATTGACTGGTTTACATGAAATTTTGAGATGAATTTTGGTGCAAACCTTGGGTGTGCGCGTAGAACCACCTTATCCTTGTGAACTGTTACGAAGGGGTCTAGTACAGAAAGAGCCTGTAGTTCACTTACTCTCCTAATGGAGGTGATAGCTATTAGGAAAGCAGTCTTAAGACTGAGGTCTTTAAGAGTTGCTTTGTGCATGGGTTCGAAAGGAGGGCCCATTAGTCTAGAAAGTACCACATTTAAGTCCCATCCGGGAGCTGGGTTAGCTATCAGAGGGTGTATTCTCTTTACCCCCTCCATGAAGGCCTTGATAACTGGTATCTTCCACCACGACACTAAGTTGCAGAAAGTGCCGCTAGGTGGACTTTAATGGAATTGAACACTAGACCTGAATCCAGTAAATGGGTCAAGTACAGAACAATGTTAGTGGGAGAGCAGTCAACGGGGTTGATGCTCTTACCTCCACACCAGATGACAAATCTTTTCCACTTGCTAGAATAGCAGTGGCGAGTATTAGGTTTTCTGGCTTCCCTGAGGATGTCCATACATCTCTGCGGAAGTTGTAAGCGTCCAAATTCTATGATCTCAGGAGCCAGACTGCTAAGTTCATGGTCTGAGGGCATGGATGCAGTGTCCTGCCCTTGTCCTGTGACAGCATGTTGTAGGGGCAGGGAAGTTTCACTGGGGGAGATAGGGACATCTCCATCAAGTGAGCGAACCGTGGCTGCCGGGCCCATATTGGGGCCACTAGTATCATGGTAACCTGCTCCTGGTGCATCTTGTGCACCACTTTGTTGAGAAGGGGAGTCGGGGGAAAGGCGTAAACAAATTTCCCTGACCATTGAATCGACAGACCGTTCCCCTTGGACTGGTTCTGGGGGTACCTGGAGGCGTAACTTTGGCATTGTGAGTTCTCCAGAGTTGCGAACAGGTCTATTTCCGGGAATCCCCATTGCGTGAAGACGTCTAAGACGATGTCTTCGTGCAATTGCCATTCATACTCTTCGGGCAGGGGGAAGTCTCTGCTGAGTTTGTCTGCTAGCAGATTGAGATCCCCTGGTACATGTTGTGATAGTAGGAACATGTGTTTGAGAGCCCACTTCCATATATTCTGGGACAGCTTGGACAGTCCTGGAGAGTGAGTGCCCCCTTGCTTGTTGAGGTAGTACATGGCTGTGGTGCTGTCTGTGAGGACCATCATTATCTTTCCTTGTAGGTGTTCCTGAAAGGCTTTCAGTGCTTTGAACACCGCTACTAGTTCCAGCAGGTTTATATGCTTGGATGCTAAGCTCGGAGTCGACGCTCCGTGAGCAGTCTGATGGGATAGGTGAGCCCCCCATCCTGTAAGGGATGCGTCTGTGGTTAGAGTGGCTTCCACTGCGGGTGTGGCAAAAGTTTTCCCTAATAACAGGTTTTCTTTTGTCCACCACCGTAGCGAGAGAACCAAGGCCTGCGAGACCACCACTAGATCGTCCCATTGTCCGCTGGCCTGACACCACTTGCTGTAGAGCTACTCTTGCATTGGGCGCATGCGCAGGCGCGCGTGAGGTACCAAATAAATACATGACCCCATCATCCCTAGCAAGCCCATTGCTTTGCGTACCGTCACCTCTCGACCTGCCACATAATGGGGGATCTGAAACAGCATGTTTTGGACCCTCTCGTTGGAGGGGAAGACGAGGCCGTCCTTTGTTCGAATTAGAGCCCCTAGGAATTGTTTGATTTGGCTGGGGTCTAAGCTGGACTTCTTTTCGTTGATGGAGAAGCCCAGTTGGGACAAAATGTCTACGGTATTTTAGGTATTGGAGAAGCATGTTTCGTAAGAATCCCCTGTTATGAGCCAGTCGTCGAGGTAAGGGTATACCGGGATGGATAACCTGCGCAGGTGGGCCGCTGCCACTGCCAGTACTTCTGTGAATACCCTTGGTGCAGATGCTATCCAGAAGGGTAGTACTCTGAACTGGTAGTGTTTGTTCTCTATCTTGAACCTGAGGTATTTCCTGTGCGCTGGCAACATTAAAATATGAAAGTATGCATCTTTCATGTCTAGTGTTGTCATGTAATCCCCTTGTGATAACAGTGGGATTACTTCCTGCAAGGTCACCATACGAAACTTTTGGGGTTTGACAAACTTGTTCGCTGGGCGAAGATCTAATAAAGGGCGCATGGTTAAGTCCTTTTTGGGTACAAGGAAGTACACTGAATAAATACCTTCCGTTACCTGAGATAGGGGGACAGCCTCTATAGCTTTTTTTTTCCAGTAGCTCTTCTACTTCTTGAAGAAGAATGGTGAGGTGTTCCGGTGTCATGCGTCGGTTCCGTCGGGGTCTGTACTTCGGGGAACCGTTGAATTCGATGCAGTATCCGTGGGCTATGGTGGATAATACCCAGCGGTCTGACGATATTCCCTCCCATGCTGAAAGGAACGATGTTAGCCGGCCCCCGACCGGTGATGCATGGGAGGGGACCCGAATCTTCGGGTCATTTGTTGGTATTGGGCGTGGAACCTTTGGGGCTGGACCCGCGACCTCTTCCTTTGCCACGGCGTTGGCCTCTTTGACTGAACTGGGTGTTACCCTGGTTAGAGGGCCAGTTGGTAGCAGAGTAAAATTGCTGTTGGTTTTGCTGCTGGCGTTGGCCATGAAAGGAGCGTCTATTGCCATAGCCGCGTCTGTTAGGGGGCCTAGAAATTTGGTCAAGAGTCTTGATGGTATCAAACTCTTTCTTCGCATGTTCTAGGGCCTCATCAAATGATTTCCCAAACAGATGTGTTTGTTCTATGGGCTTATTTATCAGGGAAGCCTGGGTTTCCGGCTTAAATCACGAATTGCGCAGCCAGACATGGCATTTGAGAAGTATTCCTTGAACCAGGGAACGGCCAGCCGTCTCTGCGGCATCTAAGGAGTTCTTTACGATGCCCTGGTTTACAAGAGTTCCCTCTGAGATTATAGCTAACAGGCGTGAACGCAGGGGTTCTGGTGCGTCCTCTGCTTCGCTGCGCACCTTGCTCCACTGTGCATCTGCGTAGCTAGCTAGTAGGGAATTGTTATTTGCAATCCTAGTTGAGAAGGCGGCGGAGGTTGTGATTCTCTTCCCAAGTGCATAGAGCTTCTTGCCCTCTTTGTCAGGTGGTGCCTCACAAGTGGATAGTGGTACCCCTGCTCTTTTTCTTGTATTAGTAACTACGAGGGAGTCCGGAATAGAATGTCCTCTGATGTACAAAGGGTCAGAGGATGAAGGGCTGAAGAGCTTTTCTATCGGAGGGTTGACCCCTCTGACTAAGGCAGGATTGGAAAGGGAAGGAGTTATTCTTCTCTTTATAGAAGCCGTGAGCGGAATAGACTGACTTTTTCTTTAATAACTTTCTCTACAAAGTCTATGTCAGGAAGAGTCTCCCCTGTGTCTATTTCAAAATGCGCTGCTGCCTTGCACAATAGTGCATTAAGTGAAGGTTGGTCATCTATGGGAGAGGTGTTTCCAATAGGTGAATCCTTGGGAGGAGAAGGGTGAAAGACATCAGGGTCTGAGTGCACTGATGGGGATTGCCAAGGCTGCACTGATGGGGATTGCCAGGGCTGCGAGGTAGCTGTATCTTCTTCAAAAGCTCCTGCACTAGTGTAAGGATCTTCTTCAAACCCCTCTTCCTCATGTTCTTCCTCTCCACCCAAACACTCATCTTCCTGGAGGTATTGCTCCTCTTCAGTGAGGTCAAATACGTCTGAAGAAGGGGGAAACAGACTAGGAATCTTGACCCTAGGGTCATCCTGGGGCCATTCTCTTGGTCTTTTGGGTGTGGGTGGGTTTTGGCTTCCCAAAAACCTTTCCATTTTCTCCATACAAGAATGGAGTCTTTCAAGGGTCTCATGGGGGACCCCTGAATAGTCTAGAGGGGGGAAATCAGTGTTTTCACCTTCAAAACGCTTAGAACGCTCCCACAACGTCGAAGAGAGGTTTCCGTCGCCCTCTGAAAAGCCCTCCGGTAGTTCAGAAGTGCCCTTAGATGAAGGGGGCAGTTCCTGGCTACTCTTGTGCTTTTTCAGCGTTTCCATAGCTTTTTGTGCGGTATTCGACGTTTGTTTCGTCGTCCGCTTACGTTTGTCTTCGGAAACAATTCTCGCCAGGCTCTCGACAACGAGCTTGTCAGTAGAGGGCTCTGGTGTCGACGTTGTTCCTCGACGGCCGCTCTATGGAGCGTTACGTCGGATGATTTTGAGGTAGCACCCGTGTTTGATGAAAGCCCAATCGCTGGTCGCGGCTGCGTTTGCGGGAGGGGCTTGAGACCCTTACGGTCTGAGGTAGACGCCGGAGTGCCCTGCGTCCCCTTCGGCGCGGATGGATCCTTCGTCGTCGATGAAGAAGAGCCGTGGGTTGTGTGCTTAGGCCTATGGGGTCTATGTGCGTCCTTGTCACCGGGGTGTTCATCCGCATAAGCAGGGCGTGAGCCGAGCCCGTCGGGGCCGGGGACGGACGTCGAGGAGCGCAAGCGCTCCTTCTGGGGGTTAATGACTTCCGTAACGGACGTCGAGTTATCACCCTCCTCGTCACTTTCTGTAACAGCGGCGGTGGGTGAGGAAACTGACTTCGACATAGCGTAGTCCGCCCACCTCTTAACTTTGCGTTCTTTAAGAGTTCTTGATTTCAAGAGCTTAAAGGCCGCGCAGCTGTCCTCCTTATGATCGAGGGGCAAGCAACAATTACAGAGCTTGTGTTTGTCCTTCCAAGTGTATTTGCCCCTACAGCGTGGGCAAAACTTAAAAGGTGTCCTCTCCATAGCTGAGGCAATAATAACTGGTGATAACAACCCCAAGGGAAAGATGGGGGAGAAAGAAAGACATTCTCAAAGAGAAGATAAAAGTTCGAACCCCCACTCTCCCTAGTGTATGTTGGCCGGCGAGGCCAGGCCACGTGTTCGGCAGCGCCGAAGGATCTCCTCCGTCTCTTCCCCTCCGTCGAAAACTTGCTCGGCGGAGAAACAGCTTCACAGCCAACGTCGAGGGGAGGGATCTTTAACAATATAATAAGTATAATTAAGGACCGAGGTCCGTAGTAAGTATTTTCAATGTCTCTCTAGGAGCTCCGCGTAAGGCGACCAGAAGCTGGGCGGAAAAAAACAATCTGAGGGACCTCGACGCGTGAGGGATTGTGGGTACAACGCACGTCACTATAGGGATAGTGTTTCAGACACGCCTTGTCGACGTCCCCTTTTTCGACTACGAAAAACAAAATGCAATACTCTGCAGTGACCACTGGATGTCGGACCTATGCACAGCATGTGATTCTAAGCAGATTAACAAACATCAGAAAGTTTGTTTCAGTAAGCCTCCACGATCTTCACCTTGCCTAGCAGCGCCGCAGAGGAGGAGGCTGAAGAGGACTTGATTCTTGGAGTATAGTGATGCTGCAGCGATCACTGATGTGTGGCTGAGGATGGGGCAATAGCAAGCGTGACTCCCCCTCCATCTGCCTGTACTTGGCAGGCCAGCGACGATTGACCAGCTGGACAGAGTGGGGCTTAAGCCAACCCTTCTTGGCCAGGGCAACAACATCGGTCTGCAATGGAATTCCTGTTTTAGCAGAGGGGCGTCACGGGAGGACTTCTGCGAGGACCCCCTCTGCTGGTTGCTCGACCTCGGGTTGAGGAAGGCCCAGGTACTCAGCCAGCCCTGAAAGACGTTCATGGAAGGCCTTGGCTGACGGTGTGTCGGGGTCCTCATCGTCTGTGTCCACCTGGGGTTCAGGAAAATCCTGCACCGGTGGAGGAGTGGCAGGAGCCAGAGGCTGGGGTACTGAGACCAGAGACGGAGGCTGTGGAGGAGGCTGGTACGGAACCGCCTGATGAACCGGTTGGGGGGCCGGAGCCGGTGGCAAAGGCTGCGCCGGGGCCGTAGGAGGAGCTGGAAGCATTGGAGGAAGCACCTCCCTGAGGATCACCCCCATCCGAGGGGACTTCATGAGTCTGAGGAACCTCTCAAAAAACCTGTCCTCACAGGCTGGAGGGGCGGTAGGGGATATAGACCTAGTAGCGGGCGGCTGCTAGAGGTACTGCATACCCTGCCCATAAGGACGTAGCAGGAACCTGGCCTGCGCAAATGGTTAGGCTGTAGGCCACTTATCTGGTTGACACCAGTCCCACCTTGACCTTTGTTCTTCGCCGAATTCCCGTTCCTGGTGCGGCATCGGACAGGTGACGATGTCCGACACGGCGGCCAACTTGTCGAGCTGCCTTCCACAGGCCTGCGTCATGTTGCTCAGTTGGCTGGGCCCAGCCTCCTTCAGGACTGTTGAGTGTGGATCATGAGGCCTACCCTGCTCCTCAGGCCGAGACCTGGTAGGTGTAACACCCTTGGCCAGGGGGCTGGTAGAGCTGCGTTTAGGTGCCCCCCCCTCTGCCATATTACTGATACTAGGGCATGGCCCTCGGTGAAGACCCAGTACAAGAACCTACCGGTCCCTCAACACCGTCACCGGGAGGATCCCTCGACCCATAGGCCGGTAGCCGGGGGGGGGGGAGGGGTCTCAGTACACAAGCTGGTAGTAGAACCTGGGCGGTACCTCCCTCGTGGGTGAGTCCTTGGGAAGGAGTCTCCCTTGCGGGGTGCGATGGAGAAAAGAGGCCCTACCTTGGGCCTGGAACGATGTTTTACAAAGTTCATTAGGTCCTCTGGAGGCGATTTCTGGAAGAGCTCCTTCCACCTGGCTAGCCTGTTCTTCAGAGACCTAGATGACAGGGCGTTGCAAGCTGTACAAGCTTGCCAACTGTGGTCTGGGCCAAGGAGACGTAGTCAGAGTGCGTGGGGGTCTGAAGTTGGGAAGAGCCTGTCGCAGGATGGACACCTGCTGAACCCTGTGGAAGTCGACATGCGCCGAGAAGGAGCGTGATGCCTGTCCATGCGTGGAATTACAGGGCCGAAGCCAAACCCAAGAGCGCTGGTGAATTCGGCCCATTCCCGTCGATGCAGAAAAGGGGACTGGGTTGTGGCAGCAGAGTCAGGTCAGTGCATGCTCCCAGGGCTGCACCCCTGCACGTCTCTAAATTTAAAGGAGAAGAACGTTTTTTCTGGTGAAAAAGGTTCTGTCTCCTGTCCCTTGGAAGGGACACGCATGCATTATGGAGGAAAGGGGACGGGACGTCAGAGTATGTAATGACATGATTATAATCACAGAGTGTCCAGTCTGAAATGCCAGGTAGGATACTCTTGGAAAATGACTTTAAGGCCCCAAGCTGTAATTTCCAGCACCCCAAAGCCTCCTAAGAGAAGGGAGCTGACAAGGTTGCCTCCCTTGCTTTCCTTAAGAGACCTTCCAACTGAGACCAAGGGAAAACCCAGACTCAAAGGTAAAAGCCCACGGCCAAAAGTTCCTCAAAGTAGAGTTCCTGTAGAAGCGAAACTCAAGGTCACACCTGTGACCCCCTCCACTAGCTGAGGCAGAGTTGGTGCCAGAAGACTCCCCAGAAGAACCAACTTCTGATGAGTCAGAGGTGGGGGGGATGTTCAAACCGGTCTGGAACATCTGAATCCAAGAGACCATCCTGAGCTGCAGACTTTACTTTCAGAAAGTGGGCCCTCAAGGACAGATTTCAGAAGGGGACAGAGGGATGATCCCGCTCTAGAGGAGGTGTCAGCAGGTAGCTTCCCAGAGTGAAGGGCAAGAGCCTGGGAAGCATAGGATGTACAGGGAGGGTGGACTACTATCTATTCCAGGGGACCAAAGGAGACTGGTGATACCACAAGAATTGAGATCCAAATTCCTACATGTAGCACATGAATTGCCCTGGCTGGTAATTTGAGCTCAAAAAGTACAAAGGAGAGGATATCAATGTACATTTACTGGCCCAGGATGGATGCAGAGATTGAGAAACATTGTAGGAGTTGCCACACTTGTGAGTTATCTAGTAACAGTGGAGACAAGAATGTGGCATCTTGCAGTGCCTCACCCAGTTGTGAGTTCTTTCCTTCCCTTCTGTGAGGTTGGAGATTCACATTGTTGGTCCCCTAGACCCTCCAACAGCTAATCCATTGAGAACTGTTACTGCTCAGGCAGTGGCAAAGGCCCTAACTTGGCATTTTTACCACAGTAGGATTTCCAAAGGCGGTTGTATCCGACAGGGGGGTCACATTTTATGTCCCACTACGTACAGGCCATGTGGAAAACCTGTGGGGGTCACCTACAACTTCTCAACTGCCTACCACCCTTAGACAAATGGGTTGATAGAGGGGTTTAATAGAACTATGAAGAGCACAAATGGAGCTTTGGAAGAATCACTTGGAAGAAAGTGGGACATTCTTCTGCCAGGCCTTCTTTTTGCCTATAAAGAAGTTCCTCAAGCTGGAGTGGGCTTTGGTCCCTTTGAGTTACTTCATGGTCATCCTGTCGGAGGCACTTTCGCCCTGATTAAGTGGTGTCTGGAGTCTGTTTGAACCCTCAAGCCACTAAGGATTACTGACTATGTGCTAGGCCTCAAACAGAGGCTGGCAAAAAATGACAGGGGCTTCTGAGAATTTGAAAGCTGGTCAGGCTCTGGTCAAGCAATGGCACTACCAGAAGGCCAACATGGTGGAGTTTACTCCAGTCCAACAAGTTCTTATCATGGTTTCAGTAAGATAGAGGTTCTTACAAGACAAATGGATAGGTCCCTTCAAAGTTGGAGGAAACCTTGGAGGTCAACTATTTAGGAGACTTGGGCAACCCCAAGGAGACCCGTAGGGTCTTTTATACCAATCGTCTGAAGGCCTAGGTTACCAGACCACAGATAAGAGCTTTGCTCTTAGCCTCTGATCAAGAAGAGGAGAGTGAGACTCACAGATCTTCTCTGGGGACACCCTTCAGATGGATCAGTAGAAGGGGTACAACTCTCTACTAATCTGACACTGCAGCAACAGGATGAAAGCACAGATGTGGTAACTCACTTTGCCCCTCTGTTCTCACTTACACCAGGCTTGACCCCTTGGGGCCATAAGTAAACAAGAGCAATGGGTGTCCCCCTGAACCGTGGACTGGGGGAACAATATACATAAGAAAACAAGGTCAAAAGTCACACGTGTGAATATAGACACTATTTAAATACTATTTGATTCAAATAAGTGTGGCGAGGGAAGAGGCTCAGTCAAATAAACAATTTCAGCATCATATTTTAATCACAAAACATATTAAAATATGTATTACATACAATATCATTAAAATACATTTGAATGTATATCAACAAAAATATATTTTAAAAAAATCGGTTACTGCTGGATGTGATACATCTCCATCTCTATTTCATAGGCAGTAAATATAAATCACTGAAAAGGTTCTATCGCAGTGCTAAGTGCCAGAAATCACTATTAAAGTGCTATCACAAAAAAGTGCTAAGTGCACAAGTCCATGGGCTAGCCCAGTTGAATTAGTGCTAACATGCAGTTACCAAGACTGATGCCTTGATACTCATCCCTTGCCAAGGACAGATGAACTGGTGAATAAGCTGGGCTCAGTAAAATTCCTCAGTACTTTTGACCTGACAAGTGGAATTTGGCAGATTGCCATGACTGACCACTCCAAGGAGAAAACAGAATTCTCAATCCCAGAAGGCTTGTACAAGTTTAAGGTCATACCCTTTGGATCAACGAATGCACCTGCCGCATTTCAGAGGATGACGAATCAAGTTCTGAATGTGTTAGAGAACCTCTGCATGGCATACTTGGATGACATCGCAATGTTCAGCCCTACATGGCAAGAACATCTCAACCACCAGGAACATGTGTTGCAGGCCCTCCAACAGCCCAATCGAACCATCAAAGCAAGTAAGTGCCAAATTTGTCAGAGCAAAGTGGTCTAGCTTGGTCATGAGGTAGGAGGAGGGGAAGATTTAGCCTGTACCCAGCAAAGTACAGGCTGCACAATACTGGCCCACTCAACATCTCAAACTTGAGTAAGAGCCTTCTCAGGATTTACTGGTTACTACAGGAACTTCACTGAGAACTGTGGGACCATAGCTTCTCTGAATAATGTATCCTAAAAGGGTCAAGTGGAATGAGGACTGAAAAAGCCTTACAGGGGCTGAAAGATGCCCTCTGTAAAGCTCCAGTGCCAAAAGCTCCAGCTCACATTTTCTTCCTATGATAAGCCTGACTGCTCTGCCACTCTCACACGGTTCAATGAGTAGTACAGACTGATATAAGTCCCCTCACCAGAATGCAGGATTCCAGAATCAAAGACGATTGACCAGGCAAATGCATCCCTTTGGTGGTGCTAAGAAAAAGACACCAAAAACACACACCGACCAAGAGGACTCAAGAAATCCGTGCCAAGTGTCCTCTCTCTCAAGACTTCTGCTGAGACATCCCATTCAGAGTCCTTGCTTTCGTCACCAGACTGAGGAATTATGAGACCTGGTCTGTCGCTGCTGCACAGAGAATCCAACTAGGAGCATTTCTTCTAACCTACGGTACTGTGGGGTAAAAGTTATAACTTCCGTGGAACCAAGAAGTTGCAACAGTGTATGTGTCCAGGGTGTACACTACATCCTTTTGCAGGGTCTCCCTCGTTGTTGAATTGCCAATTAACTTATCCTAGAGAACGAAAGTATCTTGAGGAACAATTGTTCTGCGGCTTCTTAAGACTGTAGATCCGCTATAAACTGACTTTTGTATAATTAGGGATTGGACTTTAAAAGAGTTTGCCTGAAAAGAGTCTTTAGAATGTTCAGCTCTGCTGCTGCGTGATTAACAAGTGCATTGAGGCCATACAAATGGGTAAAGGGCGCTATATAAATGAATACAATACAACCCTTTTCCTTCCTAAAAGACTATCTTATGTGGTTTTGCGAACTAAAGACAATTACCGTATATCTTTGTCTTAACGCAAGTGCATGTTAGTACCAATAATATGGTAGAACTGTCATTAGTGTCAAACTCGAGCAACTACCATTGAAGCAATAGCATTAGTAAAGTTTCAACTATGCCTGTGCAGCGTTTAATTGAACTTCGTATTTAGCCACCTTCCTTGTGTAAATATAATAAATGTATATTTCAACATAACATTTCATGTGTAATAGTTTCTTTGGACTATTGTATTTACTGGCTTCAGCATACTTCCCTACAGCTCACATCTTCCTCCTATTATCAGCCAGACTGCTCTGCCACTCTACCAGAGAGGGAGGGAGGGAGGGAGGGAGGGAGGGAGGGAGGGAGGGAGGGAGGGAGGGAGGGAGGGAGGGAGGGTGATGCTTCCCCCAAACCCCCGTGGAAGAGTCCAAGACTGCACTAAATTGCATCTTTTGGGACAGTGTCAGTGGGTACTTTCTCAAGTTGAAGGTGAAGCCCTGTCTCTGGAGGGAGTGCCAGGTGCTGCTGAGATGTTCCAAAGCCTGTTTGGGAGAACAAGCTCCGATCAGCCAATCGTTTAGGTAGCGAAAGATGTTGATCCCTCCCCTCAGATTCACAGCCACCACTGCCATCAACTTGGTGAAGACACTCTGGGTGGAGGGGAGCCCAGAAGGCAGTACCCAAAACTGAAAGTGAGAACCGCCAATGGCGAACCTCAGGTACTTCCTGGGCTTGGGATGTATAGTCACATGAAAGTAAGCACCCTGAAGATCAAAAGACACCATCCAATCCTGGAGTTGAAGGGCCTGTATGTCTGCGAAAGAGTGACCACCTTGAATCGGTCCATCCTAAGGAACTTATTCAAGTACCTCAGGTCCAAGATGGGTTGCAGTCCTCAGTCTTTCTTGAGAACCAGAAAATAGGTGGACTACCAGCGGTCGTAGTGCTCTACTACCAGCACCCTTTCCACAGCAACCTTCTCAAGCAGGGAGAGAATCTCCTGCAGAAAGAGCAGATCTGGTTCCAAAACGGATTGTTCAGGGGGCAATCTGGAGGTCTTTTAAAAAATGGAAGGCAATATCCACCGGCTACTGTTTGCAGTGCTCAAGCATCCAAAGTAATGCTTTGCCATTGTTCGAGATGCAGAGTCAATCTGCCCCCCACTACAGACTTGTGGGTTAAGGACTCAAGCGGTTTTGGAGTAGTGCTGTGGTGAAGTTAGCGAGGCAGAGACTACGTGGGTGGTTCTACCTCCGTGACCTCATGCTCCACGAGGGAAGCTTCTTTGTCCTCTCTGTACAAATTGGCCCGGCCCTACCAACTGAAGAGTAAAATCAACTGTAACAACTTGTCAGAGTGGGAGAGGTCGTCAGGATTTGCGGAGGTTGGCGGATTTCTTCTCCTAGAGATTTAGCAGCCACCTTGGAGGCTTGCAATTTCTCAAGACTCATCAGCCTTCGTGCCAAAAAGGTTGGACCCATCAAAAGGCATGTTTAACAGCATAAATTGCACATCTGGGGCAAATCCCAATTTAGAAGGCGACAATGAACGACCCACACAATCAAGATGCATCCCAACCAGATTGTAATGATTCACATGCTGCATCCTTGCCATTCTGGGTAATATTGAGGATTCCCTCTCATTTCCCCTTTGGAGATACTCACATGCTTGAGTTAGGCCACCCCACAAGGTGAAGGTGTACTTTGCCAATGCACAGGAGTAATGAATGGCCTTCAATGCCATACTTCCAGCTGACAAAACGTACCCAGAACATAAAACGTTGTCATCCCTGTCAGGAGGGATTGTAGGGTAGGCAGCTGCTTTTGAAGTTGGCGTAGCAGCTTTCACTACAAAACCCTCTGGAGTTTTGTGTTGAGAGGAATTCTGGATCAATAGAGGATTGTCTGTATTTTTTCACCAGACCCTTTCTCACAGATGGCCTGGTGTCTGGCTTCTGCCAGTTTCCAGGATTTTGTTCCTCAAAGCTGAGTGAAGCGCCAAAACAGGTTCAGTTTGAAGAGCTTGGAAGCTTGACATTTGGCCTCCTGGTGGTCTCTTGGAAGACCATGGTTACACACAAGTGTATCCTTCCAGGGAAATTACTAATTACAGGAGGGACAAAAATTAAAAGGAGCCTTGTCCACGATTAAGGCTGGAGGACAGTGAGACTATATATATATTATGGGGAAAATGAATGGACACATTCTCCTCAAATATGTTTAATGTTTTTCCCCGAATCTCGCTACAGCCTGAAGAGTTGTAGGCAGTCGGCAATGTTCCGAAACCCTTGAGTGCCTCAAAGACACCAATAAAAGTCGGCAGGTCTCATCAAGCCTGCTCGCAAAGATGGTAAATCGAAGTATGATCTACATTAAAAGTTGAATATAAATGCTCGATCACGAGCAACGAACTCTGGAAACTAGAACTCTGAAATGCAACCAACACTTGGCGTATGTATTTAAAAAAATAAAAATGGGCTGATGCATGAAGGATCTCCCCTTTTCGAAATCGAAAATAAAAAATGTAATACTCTGTACCAACCACTAGATGTCAGTCTATGCAAAGCATGTGATTCTAACCAGATCCGGAAGCCTCAGAAATAAAAAAAAATACAATAATTTATTGGGCCTTTAGGAACACAATAAGCATACAAGAATCACAAGTAAGGCAATCAAAAACCATATGTAACATGTACATTCACTCTTAGAAATAGAACTGCATAAGGATTATAAAACAGTGTTCAACAGGTGAGTAAAAAGATGTAGGAAAAACAGTTAGAATAGTTAATAGAAGCACAAATCCAGTTCCCTCTACCTTATGAAATCCAGCCTTAAGATGTATGGTGACTTGTGCCCAAAAGTCAAAGTCCAAACTATGGTTTCCATTAAGGAAGATCTTGCAGAACGGATGCAGTGGGCTGTGGTGGTACATTGAAAGTTTTTTAAGTCAAGTATTTACTTCAAATCAGGAAAGTACCCCTCTCTATCCTTTTCCAAAGGCAAGTCCTAGGAAAGGATCCTTAGCCCATGTTGAATGACCAGAGGCCAGACAGGAGGGAATTTGGGACAAAGGCACCACACCCAATGTTATCATGTGGGAGACTAGTGGGAACAGAAGAACAGGTAACTTACCAACTGTAACGTTCTTTCAATTGGATGTTCCACCCACATATTCCTCACCTTATGATAGACTCCCATAGCAGTGGTAATTTTGGAGGTGGGAGTACTTGTCATTTCTAATTATGGACTGAATGAAGGACAGCTTTTGGAAGGGACGCCCATACAGCATGGAGGAAAGGGGACGGAACTTTAGAGTAAAAGTATTTCCCAACACCTTTCCACTGCCCTCCTTGACAGTCTCTCTCAATCCAAGTCTTTCACACAATTGTACCCTTCCAGCCACTGGTCTGCTGGCCACTCTTTCTTCCCCCCTAAAGGGTTTCTGGTGGTAAATCCCAGCTGACTTTACAGTTAGCAGTGTGTTGAAGATGGATTTCCAGAATAAACCCTGTGGACAGATTGAGAGACCACCCTATTTTGGGGAACATGGAAAGGCACTAATGTCTAGCTACATATGCTTAGCTGGTCTTCCTACTTTCATGTACAAATTGTGCTGTTATCAAATATATGTCTATTTATTAAGGTTTGATATCAAAAATTGCTAATGTATGTATAATGTCATCAAGTAATTTTATATGATTGGAATGGGTTTACTACTTTGATAATTCTGTTCAGCTCTGAATATGCCTTAATCAATAGAGTATATGTGATGGAGAAATAGTTATTATATATGGCGCTGTATTCTTTTTAAACACCTTTCTTGCCTATTGTCTAATTTGGTTATTTTGTTCCTTGTTCTATTCACATGCGCTCTGCTGCAGTTGCTAACATTGTTCGAACTGGTTTGTTCAAAAGTAAATTGTTGGTGCTCTGTAGGTAGATCAGCCCAAAAGTAAATGTGTACATGATGGTGGATTTTTATTTTGATACTTGCCTGTGATTTTTAATTGTTTTCCAAGGCTTAAATATAGAATTGTTTTTAATGTATTAGTCTAAACTTATGTTACGTGCTCTGTGGGTGCTTAACTGCACCCTTCACCACTCGCACTCCTTAATCTGAGCTTTACGGCTCAGTCATGTTACTTTGATAGTGCACCTAGCTAGCTAGGACAAAAGTCCTTATCCCAGCTAACAAAGATGGGGCCCAGTGCCCCTAAAATCACATGTCCCAATACAACTCTTCAGGAAGCTTGTAGCGTTTAAAAGGAGTCTGAACAAGTAATGGCAAAGCCAACATGCAGTTACAAGCGTTTCAAAGTTGGCAAACCAATGCAGGAAAGCTCTTAGCAGACGACTCTTCCAATCCAACCACCTTAGGGGAAGATCACTGACCAGAATGCCACCAATCGCTGTCATGCAGGGGAGAGTTAGTGTAAGGACTTTACTCCTGTTAAAACTCATGAAGAAAGGCAAGAGAGAAAAGAGACTTGTTCTGGGGTACCCATAAAATCATGATCTTTGGAGACCTAAGCCGGGATGTACTGGAAAGGAGAGCTTTTGCAACAGCTAAACAGAAGGCAAAGGGGAAGCATCTGAACTGTTACACGATTTACCCAGCGATTTTAAGAGTGGTGCTTGATGGAACAGTGCACTCTTTTATGGATCATAAAAGTGCTATGCCTTTCCTCACAGATTTGGATCAACCCATGGAGGAGGCACCTGTTGAATGCTCAGGATCAAGTCAACTTTAAAAATGAAAAGATGACTACATTGGTCCATATTTATTGTGTTCTGCTATGATCTTTTTTGAATGTATGAATTTTTTAATATTAGTTTTATTCCTTCTATTTATCT